>NC_042624.1:18966275-20401979 GCF_901001135.1 Rhinatrema bivittatum | reverse complement strand
TGCGGGCTTGAGGCTCTGGGCTCTGACCCCGATGGGTCTCCCCTGCCGGTAGCAGAGAGTCGTGCGAGCCGTTCGCTGGGCGGTCGGAGGCAGTAAGCATTGTGGCAGGGATTTCTTCAGCCAACTTGCAAATGGATCAAAGCATTTGGAAAAAGTGAAGGTAATCCATGATTACCCCAGAGCTGCATGGACATACAACCGTACTAATGCCAGCAATGGAGTAAACCGGCCTCCAGATACGACCTTTAACTTAACTCCTGCCCTGACCCAGGTGCTAAAAAAGCCACACTTGCCTACTCGCGGCTCCCTGCATAGCCCATGAAAGGAAAATTGGTTCTTACCTGCTTATTTTCATTCCTCTAGTACCATAGATCAGTCCAGATTCCTGGGTTCATTCCCCCCTGCCAGCAGATGGAGACAGAGAAAAGCTTCGCTGACACTGCATCATAAACCCCAGTGCCCACTACAGTTCCTCAATTTATAACTGTATCAAAGCAGAAAGTAGTAAGAGAGCAAAAAAACATTTGAACAAATAAACTGATTCCAACAAAACTGAATGCATCAGAGAACAATATTACAGCTGAGTGGACGACTGTCCCCTGACACTCCCCCTTCCTGAATTGGGCAGGTTCTGAATTGATCCATGCTACTACAAGAACAAAATTAGCAGGTAAGAACCAAATTTTCCTTTCTCTGTACATACCCGGATCAGTCCAGACTCCTGGGATGTACCAAAGCCCTTACCCAGGGTGAGTCCTGGAAAGTCCCGCTCGCAAAATACTCTCACCAAAAGGAAGAGATCCCGTATCTCCCACATCTAGACAATAGCGCTGTGCAAAAGCATGCAGCAATTTCCAAGTCGCTGCCCTACAAATTTCCTGTGGAGAAACAAGCTGAGCTTCGGCCCACAAAGTTGCTTGCAAATGCGTAGAATGAGCATGCAAACCTTCTGGAACCAGGCGACCTAGAGTCATGTACGTAGAAGCAATTGCCTCCTTCAACCAACGTGCAATAGAAGCCTTGGAACCTTTGTTTGCACCACTCCACAGCACAAAGAGATGATTGGACCTCCTAAATTCATTCATAGCCTCGAGGTAACGTAACAAAGCTCTCAGCACATCCAAAAGTAGGAGCTCGCTCGCCTGAGGATCGGACGCCATTAAGGTAGGAGAAGCCGGAAGCTCCACCGACTAATTGACATGAAATGCCAAGACCACCTTTGGTAAAAATGAAGGTACCGTCCATAAGGAAACGCTCGAATCTGAAATCTGAAGGAAAGGATCATGGCAAGACAGAGCCTGCAATTCAGAAGTCCTCCGAGCTGAACAAATGGACACAAGAAAAACCACCTTAAGAGTCAAATCCTTCAACGTCTACCTCCGGAGTGGTTCAAAGGGAGCTTCACACAAACCTATAAGGACAAGATTAAGATTCCAGGATGGACAAGACCTCCGAACAGGAGGCCGCAAAGTCATGGTCCCCCTAAGAAACCTAATGATGTCCAGATGAGCCGAAATAGGGGAACCATCAATGTTACCCCAAAGAAAGTCCAGGGCGGCCACCTGCACTTTAAGGGAACTAAGAGACAAGCCCTTGGCGAAGCAGTCGTGCAAGAAAGATAGAATGTCAGGGATTAAAGCCCTCGGCGGACACACGCCCTTAGTGGAGCACCAGGTCTCAACAACTTTCCATACCCCAACGTAAGACAGGTTAGTAGACTTCCTTCTGGTTTGTAACATAGTGACGACAGACTCCGGATAACCTGTGTGTCTCAAACGCCTCTTCTCAAAAGCCATGCCTCTAGACAAAAAAGTGTGAAGCCTGGTCTAAAAATATGGGACCCTGACGAAGAAGGTTCTTCAGATGTCAGAAACAAAGTGGCCCGTCGACAACCAGATTAACTAGATCCACAAACTAAGGATGCCAAGGCCACTCCGGGGCTACCAGAATCATTTCGCCACAGTGCTTCTCTATCCAACACAGAATCTTGCCCACCAGGGGCCAGGGGGGAAAAACAAAGTAGAACCCCAAGGCCACGTCTGAGCTAGAGCATAGACTCCTTCGGCCCTGTGCTGCAAAAGCAGGAACAAACAGCTGCACGCAAGCACAGGACTGCTACCTCAAAAATCCTCTTGAGGTGTACCTTCATCTTACAGTCCTGCACATCCTTCAACAAGGCCGAACCTATCACAGGAATCGTGGTTCTCTTAGTAACCACTGAAACCGCTGTATCTACCTTAGGGAGAGAAAAAAAAGCCAAAACTCCAAATCCTGCTTCGGCAAGGAATAGAGCTTTCCCATGGACCTGCCAACCTATAAGCCAGAATCAGGAGTCCCCCATTCCGCTTCTACCAGCTTCCTAAACAACTTGTGCTACAGAAAAGAAGTCGGGGGACCACGCAGCCCATCTAGGACTGGGTCTGCTCCCTCCAAATCCTGGTCCTCTTGGGGCATCTTCACCTCAAGGACCTGAAAGTCAAAAGGAGCAAGGCATCCAGCTCTTCCCTTTCAAAAAGGCATACCACCTTAGGGTCCTCCGCCTCGTGGATCGAAACCACCGGGTCATCACCCGGACCAACATCCCCAGCTGCCGGATCAACCAGCTTCATTGGGCTCATCTCTTTGAGAAGAGTCCCCCAAAGGGGGGGACCTAGCAACCTCTGCACCGAGGGAACTCTCCTCCTGGGTGCACCTGCCCAACTGGAACCCCCTTAGCCCCCCGGAGAGCTGAGCTGGTAGTGGCTGCAGCTGACTAGCCTCCCAAGCCGCCTGTAGCCTAGCCAGAAACACATCATGAAGCAAAAGAACAAACATTGTAGAAAATGGCCTCCCTGCATCAACCCCTGCAGGGCATGGCTGAGAAACCGGCAGCAACAGGCTGTCCTCCCCCTCCAGCCCTCCCTGACTATTCCCTACATCAGATCGGGCTGGTGACAAACATGGGGGACCCTTCCCCCCTCCCCCGACAGCACGGGAAATGCCACTGAGAAATCCAATATGGCTGCCATTCCCACGCTGACCGGGTAAGGGATCACAGCTTAACCAGAGCCCCTGCTCAGAATCAGCATGAAACCGCCCGAAGCAAGACACTGCTTAGCTGCTGGAGGGCAGACAGAGGAGCCCTTCCCACCATCCACACCCTGTTCAAGTGTGAGAGCACAGAGCTGCACGAACAGCATGCCGAGCCACAAGTCATCAAGAAGGGGAAAAGCCACAATAAACCCCCAAAAGGGAAACACTCACCTTAAAAAAGCTTGTCTAACTGAAAGAAACCTAAGAGGAGGAAGCCACCTGCACAGCAGAGCTGTGCTCAACTGCAAACACTCTTGTCTTAGCTTCTTTTTTTTTTTTTAATTAAACTTTATCCCAAGGAGACAAACAGCCCCTAAAAAACACTAAGTCTCAAGAAAGGGCTTTAAAAGTTCATTAGAGCCTGCAGCTGCCTCAGTGTGGCCTCATGAAGGGGAGGGATCTGGACAACCAGATTTACACCCCACGGATGCACAGACCGAGCACACACAGGGACACCAACCCCTGGCTTGGCTGCCTCAACCCATTAGAATTCCAAAAACCAAAAAGAAACAACGCCCCCCGGGGAGGAAGGCTCAAAAGGAAAAAATTGCTGAAAAAAGAAAAACTGCAGAACTGCAGGATTCACCCTCTGCCATCTGCTGGAGACAGCAGAGTTGCTTACCTGTACAGGTGTTCTTCACAGGACAGCAGGATGTTAGTCCTCACATATGGGTGACATCATCAGGATGGAGCCCAATCATGGAACACTTTTGTCAAAGTTTCTAGAACTTTGACTGGCATCTTCTAGCCATGCCCAGCATGGTACTAACCCTGCATCCAGCAGGGGTCCCCCTTCAGTCTCTTGTACAGCAAAAAATATGTGCGAAAAATAAAATAAATCGTAAGCAAACCCAACTCTGCGGGGTGGTGGGCGGGTTTCGTGAGAACACCTGTAACAGGTGTTAACAGGTGTTCTCACAGGACAGCAGGATGCTGTCCTGTGAGAACACCTGTTACAGGTAAGCAACTCTGCTTTCTCACAGGACAAGCAGGATGTTAGTCCTCACATATGGGTGAATAGCAAGCTGAGGATGCCTGAGGAATGCACCAAATGCACCCAAAGACATGCAACAGGCACAACAACAGGGGTGGATTTTGGTAGGAGGGCATCCTGAAAACCCTGAACAGGTCGCTGGAAGGATGTTGGGAAGTTAAGCTGAGAATAAGTTGCGTAGGACCGACTGGCCAAAAATGGAATCTTGTTTGCCAGCTTTGTCTAGGCAGTAATGGACTGCGAAAGTATGGAGAGAACTCCATGTGGCAGCCTTACAGATGTCCGAAAGCTGAACCGAACAGAGGTGCGCCACTGAGGTTACCATGGCTCTGATAGAATGTGCTCTTACACGTTCTTGGAGCGGCAGGCCTGCTTGCTGGTAGCAAAAAGCAATGCTGTCCGCCAGCCAGTCTGCTTGCCCACTGGAGTACCCAGTTTGTTCTTATCGAAAGAAACAAACAGTTGAGTGGACTTCCTATAGACCGACAGGCGCTCTAGGTAGAAGGCCAGAGCACGTTTGCAGTCCAAGGAATGCAGAGCCTGTTCTCCTGGGTGGGAGTGGGGCCTGGGAAAGAAAGTAGGTAGTATGATTGATTGATTGAGGCGAAACTCTGATACTACTTTCGGTAAAAATTTAGGGTGGGTGCGTAGCACTACTCTGTCATGCAAAATTTTATGTAAGGTGGGTAGGTGACTAATGCCAGCAACTCACTAACTCTGCGAGTGAACGTTATAGTGAGAAGAAATAGCATAGGTCGCATGAGTGGAGAGGCTCAAATGGGTGTTTCATGAATCGCCCTAAAACCACGTTTAGGTCCCAAGTGGGGGCCGGAGGGTGTAGTGAAGATTTTAGGTGGAGTAAGCCTCTCATGAAGCACGATAATAAGGGCTGTGTCGAAATAGAGACATCTCCTATCCCATTATGGAAAGCGGCTACCGCGCTGACATGTACCCGTATGGAGGAAGTTTGTAGGCCAGACTCTTTCTCCATCGTGGCAGGGATGCCACCGCTGCAGCTTTCCCCCGGACTTCCTCTAGGCACAGGCGCACGCCTCTTCTCCTTATTTAAAGGGCCAGTGGCGGGAAAAGCCCACGGCCCCACCAGATGACATCATCACCATATTCCCTGGTCCAGCCCTATAAAAGGGCTCTGCTTCAGTTCCTCGGGGCCTTCAAATCTGATTCCATGGTCGTCCATGTCTCCTCTTCTCCAGTCAAGGTTTTCCGTGGTCTGCTCCTGTCCAGATGGCTTTGTGTTCCACGTTCTTGATATTCCTGATCCTCTCCGTCTGATGTTCCTGGTCTCGCCCCTCGTCTGAGCTCCTTCGTTGCATGTTCCTCATCCAGGAGTCCTGATGTCCAGAAGCCCTCATGTTCCTCGTCCTGATGTTCCTGATCCAGTGTACTGGATGTTCCGTGTTCCAGTCCTGGTCCTGATGTATGCCTCGTCTCCTGCTGCTCGTCCTCCTTCCAGGTTCCTTTGTTCTCTACCTTTCCGGGCATGCCACCATCGTGGTCCATGTCCACCCCATGGGGAGGACTGTGTAGGATGCCTTTTGGTACAAGGCCTACTTTCATTCCTGCAGCGCAAGTCTCCGGAAGGCCCTTGTTTTTTAATGCTGAGGTCTGTTCAAGAATTCCGAGTTTTGAATCCTGAGTCTTGTATCCTGTCCCGGTCTTCAGAGTACCTTGCCTGCTTCCATCCATTCCCAAGACTCTGCCAGAACCTGCTCTCTGGCGACCAGCCACAGGCGGGCTGCGTAGAGCATGCCTCGGTGCAGCCTCTCCTGAATCTTCGATGTGTCCTGGTTTCAAGATCCATTGCTTCGCCTGGAGTCTGCTTCACTTCCAGCGTGGTCCGTGACGAGCCATGGGCAGCTGTGTAGGGCGTGCTGCAATGCAGTACTCACCCAGTACTATCCTTTATCCTTGCCCGAGACTTCCAGCTTCCTCTAAACCTCCTCAGAGTCTTCCATACCCTTTCAAGTCCTTGTCTGAGTCCTCCTGGTATCCTGAGTCTTTCACGTCCTCCTGGTATCCTGAGTCTTCCAAACAACCTGAGTCTTCCTCATATCCTGAGTCTTCGTCTGAGTCCTCAGTCCAAGTTCTCCAAGTATACTGACTTTTGTCCGTGTCTTCCAAGTAACCTGAATCTTCTGTTCCAGTTCCTTGTCTCGTCTTGTTCCTGCCCTCAGCCTCCATCTCGCCTCAAGCACTCATCGTTCCCTAGCGGCGGGTCTGGAAGGGCTAACTGAGTGCCCAGAGGGCTACTCCTGAGACCAGCATTGCTTGGCTGGGCCTCACTGGTGCGTGCAGGTCCGTGGCGGGCTGAGCCTGCCTTGTTCCAGTTTCTGTCGTTCCTTGCCTGGTCCGGTCCAGCCTTGTTCCCACTCTGCCCGCGCCTGTACTCGTTCACCTCCCTCGGTGTGCGTCTTGGGGCGCCTCCCTGAGCCGCCCAGTGGCCCAAGGGCTCACTATCTCCCAGAAGCAGGTGACCGTGCCTCCCGCATCCCTCTATATGGACTCTACGGTCGCGCTCGCAACAACTAGACTGGTTACAGCTGTAGAAGAAACTGCTTTCGCTGGCCAGAAGGTATTACTGGCAATTTTACTTCGTATTAGGCGTACATCAGCTCAAACCACAAATCTAAATCCATTTGAAATAATTACTGGATGCCCTATTCAGTACCCCCCTGCTCCAGGGATGAATTTAACTGAAATGATTTATCTTGATTAATTGATTCAATGATCTCATATTGCAAAATACTAACTGAAGCTATTGCTAGAACATCTCACTAGGTCAAAGAGGCACTGCCAAAACCTGGAGTGGATATTGCACATGGAATATAACCTGGTGATACCATTCTCATTCGAAATTTCCTTTGAGGAACAACTCTTGAACCTTGTTGGGAAGGGCCCTATCGAGTTCTTCTCGCCACATCCACGGCTGTAAAGGTCAAAGAGAAAAAAGCCCGGATTCACGCCTCCCACATCAAAGTTTGCAAGCCAACAATAGGAATAGAAGCAGATGGTAACAGACCAGGACAGAAAGCAGATGACTGAACAGACCAAACTCCAAACCAAGAATAGAAACAGACAAATACTTAAAGCAAGGAGTGTGAACATAATCCCTCCTCCTTTGCCTATTGCCTTTCAAGATCACACCATGGAAACACTGAGAGGAGAGGATCACCTTGCTGGTGGCTGAAAGGAATCAGTAAGTTTTTGCTTGGGACATTGACATTGACTTTTTTAAAAGTATTGGGGCAAAGTTAACTATTTGGGAATATTATTTAGTGTGTTTGTGTGTTTGTGCCTTTAATAGTCAGTCAGTGAATAAAACAAGTTAGACTGTTTGCATTTTAAATAGTCAGTCAATAAGGTAGCAGTAGGTAAGCAGTAAATACACAAGTTAGACTGTTTGTATTTTAGTCAGTCAATAAGGTAGCAGTAGGTTGGCAGTGAATAAATAAACAAGTTAGACTGTTTGTATTTAGTCAGTCCAATAAGGTAGCGTAGGTAGTGTGTTTATTTTTTAAAAGTCTGCCTGACTATTAAAGTGTCCTCCAGACTTTTAAAGAGCTAAGTGTTTTATTTAATAAATAACTGAGTGCATTGTATTGAAAAACAAAAAAAACACAAACCCCCCCCCCCCCCCCCACAAAAAAGTAGCCAGAAGCTAGAAATAAGCTAGGAGCAGTATATACCAAAGTAAAAAAGTTGAATAGTTCAGCTCAGTTACTCACCTTGGAAAGGTGTTGAGGTAGTGTGATTAGGTTTGAATAGAGAACAACATTTGTTAATCAAGGGAGCTGTGAGTCACTCAGGCTGACTAAATAAAGTTAGACTGTTTGTAATTCCCAACCCTCCCACCCCTTGCCCACCCACCCCAAGCTCATCCCTTAATTTATAGGCAGGTGCCACTTGCACAAAAAAAAAAACAAAAAAAAACAAAAAAAAACCCCATCAACAAAAACTTTACTGAGAATTCGATCAGACTCCAGTAGGCCACTACCAGACATATAGTGAATTCACTAATACATTTAAAGGAACTTAGACACATTCCTACTCCCATAGCAACCTAAAACTTAACTAGGAACTGATCAAAATTGAGATGAAGGCAGCAGTCCAGCAGCAAGAGGGGGGCTTTCCAGTCTTTTGCATCGAGTGTCACATGTATGATTTTTTACCCACCGGTGAGAAGTTGTACATGTGCATGCGATGCAAAGAGCTCCTGGCTCTCAGAGAACGAGTCCGATCTCTGGAGGCTAGAGTGGCAGACCTGGAGGAGCTGAGGGAGACAGAGAGGTATATAGATGAGACCTTCAGGGACATAGTAGTCCAGTCCCAACTTCAGACTGGCAGCCCTGGTGCTGCCTTGGAGGAAGAAGGTCTCATAATGGGAGAGCACCAACCAGATGTAACAGGAAAGGATCCTGTAGCAAGGACCTGCTCTCTAGGTGATGCATTGTCCTTTCGCACTGAGGATATCTCCCCAAGGCCTACTGCCCAGGAGGGAAGGGTTAGGTCGGCCGTCATAGTTGGTGATTCGATTATTAGGAATGTAGATAGCTGGGTGGCAGGTGGGCGTGAGGATCGCCTGGTAACATGCCTACCTGGTGCGAAGGTGGCGGACCTCACGCGTCACCTAGATAGGATTTTAGACAGTGCTGGGGAGGAGCCGGCTGTCGTGGTACACGTGGGCACCAACGACATAGGAAAATGTGGGAGGGAGGTTCTGGAAGCCAAATTAGGCTCTTAGGTAGAAAGATTAAATCCAGAACCTCCAGGGTAGCGTTCTCTGAAATGCTCCCTGTTCCACGCGCAGGTCACCAGAGGCAGGCAGAGCTCCGGAGTCTCAATGCGTGGATGAGACGATGGTGCAAGGAAGAGGGATTCAGTTTTGTTAGGAACTGGGGAACCTTTTGGGGAAGGGGGAGTCTCTTCCGAAGGGATGGGCTCCACCTTAACCAGGGTGGAACCAGACTGCTGGCGCAAACCTTTAAAAAGGAGATAGAGCAGCTTTTAAACTAGAACAAAGGGGAAAGCCGACAGTCGCTCAGCAGCGCATGGTTCGGAGAGATGTATCTTTAAAGGATACTAATGATGCATTAGAATTAGGGCATCCCGACAGTGAGGTTCCAATAATTAGAAAAGTAGTCCAAGTGCCTGTAACTAAAAATTCACCTGAGCTAAAAAATTCTAACTTATCCCTATCAATTAAAAAGCAGAATAAAATACAATCAAAAAACAAACTTTGAAATGTTTGTATGCTAATGCCAGAAGTCTAAGAAGTAAGATGGGAGAACTAGAATGTATAGCAGTAAATGATGACATAGACTTAATTGGCATCTCAGAGACATGGTGGAAAGAGGATAACCAATGGGACAGTGCTATACCGGGGTACAAATTATATCGCAATGACAGAGAGGAGCAGTCGGGAGGAGGTGTGGCGCTTTAATGTCCGGGATGGCATAGAGTCCAACAGGATAAACATCCTGCATGAGACTAAATACAAAATGAATCTTTATGGGTAGAAATCCCTTGTGTATCAGGGAAGACTACAGTGATAGGGGTATACTACCGTCCACCTGGTCAAGATGGTGAGATGGACAGTGAAATGCTAAGAGAAATTAGGGAAGCTAACCAAATTGGTAGTGCAGTAATAATGGGAGACTTCAATTACCCCAATATAGACTGGGTAAATGTATCATCGGGTCACGCTAGAGAGATAACGTTCCTGGATGGAATAAATGATAGCTTTATGGAGCAATTGGTTCAGGAACCGACGAGAGAGGGAGCAATTTAGATCTAATTCTCAGTGGAGCACAGGACTTGGTGAGAGAGGTAACAGTGGTGGGGCCACTTGGCAATAGTGATCATAATATGATCAAATTTGATTTAATGACTGGAAAAGGAACAGTGTGCAAATCCAAGGCTCTCGTGCTAAACTTTCAAAAGGGAAACTTTGATAAAATGAGAAAAATTGTTAGAAAAAAACTGAAAGGAGGCAGCTACAAAAGTAAAAAATGTCCAAGAGGCGTGGTCATTGTTAAAAAATACCATTCTAGAAGCACAGTCCAGATGTATTCCACACATTAAGAAAGGTGGAAAGAAGGCAAAACGATTACCGGCATGGTTAAAAGGGGAGGTGAAGAAGCTATTTTAGCCAAAAGATCTTCATTCAAAAATTGGAAGAAGGATCCAACAGAAGAAAATAGGATAAAGCATAAACATTGGCAAGTTAAATGTAAGACATTGATAAGACAGGCTAAGAGAGAATTTGAAAAGAAGTTGGCTGTAGAGGCAAAAACTCACAGTAAAAACTTTTTTAAATATATCCGAAGCAGAAAGCCTGTGAGGGAGTCAGTTGGACCGTTAGATGATCGAGGGGTTAAAGGGGCACTTAGAGAAGATAAGGCCATCGCGGAAAGATTAAATGATTTCTTTGCTTCGGTGTTTACTGAAGAGGATGTTGGGGAGGTACCCGTAATGGAGAAGGTTTTCATGGGTAATGATTCAGATGGACTGAATCAAATCACGGTGAATCTAGAAGATGTGGTAGGCCTGATTGACAAACTGAAGAGTAGTAAATCACCTGGACCGGATGGTATACATCCCAGAGTTCTGAAGGAACTAAAAATGAAATTTCAGACCTATTAGTAAAAATTTGTAACTTATCATTAAAATCATCCATTGTACCTGAAGACTGGAGGATAGCAAATGTAACCCCAATATTTAAAAAGGGCTCCAGGGGCGATCCGGGAAACTACAGATCGGTTAGCCTGACTTCAGTGCCAGGAAAAATAGTGGAAAGTGTTATAAAACATCAAAATCACAGAACATATAGAAAGACATGGTTTAATGGAACAAAGTCAGCATGGCTTTACCCAGGGCAAGTCTTGCCTCACAAATCTGCTTCACTTTTTTGAAGGAGTTAATAAACATGTGGATAAAGGTGAACCGGTAGATATAGTATACTTGGATTTTCAGAAGGCGTTTGACAAAGTTCCTCATGAGAGGCTTCTAGGAAAAGTAAAAAGTCATGGGATAGGTGGCGATGTCCTTTCGTGGATTGCAAACTGGCTAAAAGACAGGAAACAGAGAGTAGGATTAAATGGGCAATTTTCTCAGTGGAAGGGAGTGGACAGTGGAGTACCTCAGGGTTCTGTGTTGGGACCCTTACTGTTCAACTTATTTATAAATGATCTGGAAAGAAATACGACGAGTGAGATAATCAAATTTGCAGATGACACAAAATTGTGCAGAGTAGTTAAATCACAAGCAGATTGTGATAAATTGCAGGAAGACCTTGTGAGACTGGAAAATTGGGCATCCAAATGGCAGATGAAATTTAATGTGGATAAGTGCAAGGTGATGCATATAGGGAAAAATAACCCATGCTATAATTACACGATGTTGGGTTCCATATTAGGTGCTACAACCCAAGAAAGAGATCTAGGTGTCATAGTGGATAACACATTGAAATCGTCGGTTCAGTGTGCTGCGGCAGTCAATTAGAAAAGGAATGATGAATAAAACGGAAAATGTCATAATGCCTCTGTATCGCTCCATGGTGAGACCGCACCTTGAATACTGTGTACAATTCTGGTCGCCGCATCTCAAAAAAGATATAATTGCGATGGAGAAGGTACAGAGAAGGGCTACCAAAATGATAAGGGGAATGGAACAACACCCCTATGAGGAAAGACTAAAGAGGTTAGGACTTTTCAGCTTGGAGAAGAGACGACTGAGGGGGGATATGATAGAGGTGTTTAAAATCATGAGAGGTCTAGAACGGGTAGATGTGAATCGGTTATTTACTCTTTCGGATAGTAGAAGGACTAGGGGACACTCCATGAAGTTAGCATGGGGCACATTTAAAACTAATCGGAGAAAGTTCTTTTTTACTCAACGCACAATTAAACTCTGGAATTTGTTGCCAGAGAATGTGGTTCGTGCAGTTAGTATAGCTGTGTTTAAAAAAGGATTGGATAAGTTCTTGGAGGAGAAGTCCATTACCTGCTATTAAGTTCACTTAGAGAATAGCCACTGCCATTAGCAATGGTTACATGGAATAGACTTAGTTTTTGGGTACTTGCCAGGTTCTTATGGCCTGGATTGGCCACTGTTGGAAACAGGATGCTGGCTTGATGGACCCTTGGTCTGACCCAGTATGGCATTTTCTTATGTTCTTATGTTCTTATATATCTATTTTCTGATCAGTAGTATACTACTGCCCTACCCACACCTTACAAACACTTATAGTGCTTTGATTCCTTTAACTTAACTTTGGATTTGTATGAAATCTGGACAATAAGCTTTGGGTCATTTCGTCCCACTTCTTGATTCAATGAATTAGACTACCTTCTCTATTAGTAATGCTACTCAGTGTCAATATTTCCCACTAAAACTTCCTGACTCTCCTGCAAACTTGTGTGTTCAATGGATCAAGTCACAAGCAAAAGTACCTTCCACTGAACTTAATTGTAATAAAACTATTAAGGTATATTCCAGTGCTACCAGGCCAAAGGCCTGGAATTCTTTTCATAAAGATACTACACCTATTGTATAACTCTAAGTCCAGTTCATTAACAAATTTTTTATTAAATCAGCATGCGAAGGATTGTGTCATAAATGTATATATACGCTGTATTTATTTGCTCATAAAAATCAATGTGATAGTTTCTTTATATAACATTTAACATATTTATGACAACATATTTATGACAAGCTTTCACATAGCGATTTAATAAGAAATGTACTAATGAACTGTTTTTAGTTATACATTAAGTATAGTATCTTTATGAAAATAGTCTGAGCAATTCCAGGTCTTTGGCATGATCCTGGTAGCATTGGAATATACCTTAGTTTTATTACATAGTTCAGTGAAAAGTACTTTTGCTTGTGACTTAAATGCAAAAAAAAAATCTTTTCGAAAAAAATTATCTTGTGGTACTGCAATCATGTATAAAGAGTGGCTGGTGGTCAGTTAATAGGTAACCTGGATGGTACCTTAATTAGTGAATATATGAAACTACCACGCTTACCTTTTTATATTTTGTTTATGGACAGATAAAGCAGTTGTTTCCACCACATTTTTGATACAACTGAGATGTGTTATTGGCTTTTTCAACTGGTCACATGGTTAACCCACGGAGTGGAGATTTGTTTCTATTTTTGATTAATTATATCTTTCAAAATCTGGTAACCCAATAGCCCCGGTCTTCCAAGAACCCATTAACTAAATTAGTTTCAATCTGAGTTTCTTTCATTGCCATAGAAATTTGGACAACATCCCATGTAATTTCCTGATGCCCTTTTTCGGGATCCACAGCAGAAAGAGTCACATCATGTATAACCATTTTAGGAATAAAACTATCTTGAAAAGATTAACTCTACCAACTAATAAACGTGGGAGAGAATGCCATTGAGCCAACTTGGCCTTCATCTTTACCAGCATGGATAGGGATGTTAACTAGGGATGTGAATCGTTTTTGAACGATTAAAATTATCGTCAGATAAAGTGCACGATACAATACAAATGTCCACGATTTATCGTCAGGGGCATTTGTATTGTATCGTTAAATAGGGCACACCAAAAAAGCCCCTAAACCCACCCTGACCCTTTAAATCGACCCGACCCGTCGCTATTTTTTTTTTACGGAGGCCCGCGCCGCAAAAAAAAAAACAAACCCATCTGACCCTTTAAATCGACCCCCCCCCCCCCCTCCCGACCCATCGCTAATTATTTTTTTACGGAGGCCCGCGCCGTAAAAAAAAACCCATCCGACCCCTTAAATCGACCCGACCCATCGCTATTTTTTTTTTACGGAGGCCCGCGCCGCAAGAAAAAAAACAACCCATCCGACCCTTTAAATCAACCCCCCCCCTCCCGACCCCCCCAAAACCTTTTAAAGTTACCTGGTGGTCCAGGGGGTCCTTGGGGGGCCTCGGGGAGAGAGCCAGGGGGTCCTCGGGGAAAGATTTCCCAGGCATCAGTGGTTCTAAAAAAAAAAATGGCGCCGATGCCCCTTTGCCCTTACCATGTGACAGGGTATCCGTGCCATTGGCCGGCCCCTGTCACATGGTAGGAGCACTGGATGTCCGGCGCCATCTTTACTCATCAGCCCATATTATACTATGGGCTGATGAGTAAAGATGGCCGGCGCCATCTTTAAAGATGGCGCCGGCCATCCAGTGCTCCTACCATGTGACAGGGGCCGGCCAATGGCACGGATACCCTGTCAAATGGTAAGGGCAAAGGGGCATCGGCGCCATTTTTATTTTATTTTTTTAGAACAGGTGATGCCTGGGAAATCTTTCCCCGAGGCCCCCCTGGATCTCTCCTCTCCCCGAGGACCCCCTGGATCTCTCCCCGAGGTCTCCTGAGGCCCCCCTGGACCACCAGGTAACTTTAAAAGGTCTTGGGGGGGTCGGGAGGGGGGGGGGTCGATTTAAAGGGTCGGATGGGTTTTGTTTTTTTTTTTGCGGCGCGGGCCTCCGTAAAAAAATAATTAGCGGTGGGTCGGGTCTGGAGGGGGGGGGGGGGGGGTGTCGATTTAAGGGGTTGGATGGGTTTTTTGGTTTTTTTGGCGGCGCGGGCCTCCGTAAAAAAAAAATAGCGATGGGTCGGGTCGGGAGGGGGGGGTCGATTTAAGGGGTCGGATGGGTTTTTTTGTTTTTTTTGCGGCGCGGGCCTCCGTAAAAAAATAATTAGCGATGGGTCGGGTCGATTTAAGGGGTCGGATGGGTTTTTTTGTTTTTTTTGCGGCGCGGGCCTCCGTAAAAAAATAATTAGCAATGGGTCGGGTCGGGTCGGGAGGGGGGGGGGGGGGTCGATTTAAAGGGTCGGATGTGTTTGTTTTTTTTTGTGGCGCGGGCCTCCGTAAAAAAATAATTAGCGATGGGTCAGGTCGGGAGGTCGATTTAAAGGGTCAAATGTGGGTTTTTTGTTTTTTTTTTTTGCGGTGCGGGCCTCCTAAAAAAATGTGAATTGGAATCGGAAATGATTCCAATTCACATATCTTAACGATCAGATTCGAGCCCCCCCCGCAGCCAAATCTGATCGTTAAGACGATCTGGCACACGATTCACATCTCTAATGTTAACCTAATAGAGCCTAGGAGCATCTGAATAAAGATTAATCCCCAAATTTCTAAACAAGTCTCCCACCCATTTCAAAGGAAAATCTGGACCCCAAAGAGTTTGTACCCGCATCAAAGTGCCCATAGCCTCAGATTTATCTAAATTAAGTTTCAACCCTGAGATAGAAGCAAAAATAGCAAATTCCTGTATCTGCCTTCAAAGAATTAACTTGGTTAACTAACATATCTGCAAAAGTAGCAAATTTAATGGAGAAATTACTTACCTGATAATTTTGTTTTCCTTAGTGTAGACAAATTGACTCAGGACCTGTGGGTTTATGCTCCCCTGCCAGCAGATGGATTCGGAGCAAGCTGATGTCACAGTATATATAGCCCTGCAATGACCTCAACATGCCAAGTATTCTCTTCAAAAGCAACTGCTGACAGACTAGCAAAAAACCTGATTGAAAAACCTGATTAAAAAAAGGTAACCAGAACTGTACTCAACCAACCAAACACTGAACTCATGTAAGATTCGAAGTACCGCAAAAGCTAGGGACTAGATGAACACTTACTAGAAATCCCTGGGGACCCACAACCCTACAGGAGGACTATTGACAGACTCATGTGGCAGCCAAGGGCGGGAAACTGAGTTCATCTGTCTACACTAAGGAAAACAAAATTATCAGGTAAGTAGTAAGTTCTCCATTTCCTAGCATATAGAAAGATGGACTCAGGACCAGTGGGATATACCAAAGCTACTCCCCAACAGGATGGGAGGCTGCCCGCAGTCCAGTCAACACCGCATGGCAAAGGCTGCATCCTCCAGGGCCTGCACATCCAGACAATAAAACTTGGAAAAAGTGTATAAGGACCATTGCTGCGAGGACTTACTCCCAGGTTCCTCCCTGCTCTATGGACCTGCATAACTTCACTACAGATTCCGAGTACTTCATTGACCGTACGCTCTCGGCATTCCCCGCCCCTCAGGTAATGCTACTTCGCTCCTAGACTCTTGTTTCTCCAGCTGAGTCTGACGTCAGCTGTGCTGTCGTACTATGGCCCGCCTTCATGTGTCACTCTCTCCTGCTCCACCTCCAGGACTGCTGTATCTCATCCTGCAGCCAAGGCTCCGCCTCCCGACTGTGAGGCCCAGCGGGGCTCCTCCCCCTGGTCGATTACACCTCTCACCTCGGCCTAATGACCCACTCACTTACTTATTCTAACAGAATCCCAACAGATTGCCAAGTCCATGGACCCGGCCCAGCTTTCGGGCCTTCAGACCATCCCCGGTCTGGCCCAACAGATTGCTGACCAGCAGAAAGTACTGGAGAGCTTGGCTAACGCCATAAATATTTTAAATAACTGGCTGGATACTGCCGCAACGTCTGCCAATCGTGCCACCAGTGCCCTTGCTGGCACCTCTTTGTTTTTCAGGAGACCCCTTGTCCTGTAGAGGCTTCATGAATGAGTGCAACATGCACTTTTCCTTGCAACCAGCATACTTTCCTGATATGGCTACTAAGACAACGTACATCCCCTCCCTATTGGAAGGGAAAGCCTTGGTATGGGCGTCACCCTTGTGGGAACGAACAGACCCAATCCTTCATGACCTGCCGGGCTTTCTTGCCCTTTTCCGTTCTTGACAATCCTGCTCACAAGACCATCGCCGGTTCCACACTGCTGCACCTACATCAAGGTTCCAGATCCCTCACTGAGTATGTCACTGAGTTTAGAACTCTTGCGTCCGAACTACATTGGGATTTGGGCTGCCTGCGTGCGATGTTCCTTGAGGGGCTGAGTCCACACATCAAGGATGAGCTAGCAGCTCGGGAACTACAGGACACCCTGGATGCCCTCATAGATCTCGCAGGATGCATTGACTGCCATCTTCGTGAACGCTCTCAAGAGACCAGAGCACAAAAAAGGGTGGCTGCGGGAATTCCTCGCACTCATCCTGCGCCTTCCACAAAGATCGCGGCTCCACTAGAGGCCAATGAAGAGGAACCTATGCAGATGGACCGTAGTCACTTATCCTCGAAGGAGAAACGTCGCCGCCTACGTTCAGGACTATGTATGTATTGTGGTCAACCCGGACACGCGGTTCCAGCATGCCCACTCATTCCAGAAACTTCCAGGCCTAGGTCCTGCCAGAGGACTTGTCCTAGGCCTGACATCACCCTCTCCTCCATTAACCTTACCCGTCTTACTCAGGAACCTTGGAATTTCACACCCTTGCCTTAGTGGATTCCGGGGCCAGTGGTAATTTTATTCTCCGACAGCTGGTGGAGCATCTCCGGATCCCCATGGTCCACACTCCTACGCCACTCCTGCTCTCCTCAATCCATGGTGAGCTGTTACCCGGCAGAGTTACTTGCTCCACAGTTCCCATCCAGTTGCGTACCGGATCCATGCACACAGAGACCATTTCTCTCCTCGTATTAGACAAGGCCATTCATCCAGTGGTTCTTGGACTTCCATGGCTGAAACTCCATACTCCACAATTCAACTGGGATACCTTACAACTTTCCCATTGGGGCAACGCCTGTCATAAGGGTTGCTTGGAGGTCGTATCACTGCTGCCTTGTTTAACCACCATGATGTCTCTTCCAGGTCTTCCGCTACAGTACTGCATGTATGCCGATGTGTTTTCTAAGAAAGCTGTGGATACACTACCACCTCACCGATCCTTTGATTGTGCAATTAACTTAATTCCTAATTCTGAGCCTCCTCGTGGAAGGGTATACCCACTTTCGTTAACCTAAACCAAAGCTATGTCAGACTACCTACAAGAGAATTTGGCTAAGGGGTTCATTCGACCTTCTAAGTCTCCCACTGGAGCGGGATTCTTTTTCCTAGGGAATAAGGACAGCTCCCTCCGACCGTGTACAGATTACCGAGGCTTAAACGAAATTACCCAGAAAGACAGATATCCCTTACCGCTAATCTCAGAATTGTTTGACAGGCTCCAAGGGGCCAAAATATTCTCTAAATTGGATCTGAGAGAGGCCTACAATTTAGTCTGGATACGTCAGGGAGTTGAGTGGAAGACCACTTTTAACACCCGTGTCGGTCACTTCGAATAGCTGGTAATGCCTTTCAGCCTTTGTAACGCTCCAGCGGTATTCCAGAACATGATGAATGAGGTATTCATAGACTTGCTCTACCAGTGCATTGTAGTCTATCTGGATGATATTCTGGTGTTTTTACGGGACCTCCAAAGCCATCACAGAGATGTTTGCAAAGTTCTTCAGCGTCTACGAGACAACAGTTTGTACGCCAAATTGGAGAGATGTTCCTTTGAACAAGAGACTGTTCCCTTCTCAGTTATGTGGCATCTAGTCAAGATTTCCAAATGGACCCTCAGAAGACCAAGAGTATCCAGGAGTGGCCCCAACCAACGAGTCTCAAGGCACTTCGCAGATTCCTGGGATTTACGAACTACTACCGGTCATTCATTCCACATTACCGCTCCTCTCACCGTCATGACTCGGCAAGGGAGCCAACCCCTCGCAGTGGTCGTCTGAGGCTATACAAGCCTTCCAAGAACTTAAAGACGCATTCCTCAGAGAACCATGCTTGCGAACCCGGATCCCTGACGACCCTTCATCATCAGAGGTCGATGGATCAGATGAAGGCATTGGTGCAGTTTTGAGCCAGCATTCCGCCCATCATACTTTACCATCCCTGTTCATTCTTCTCTCGCCACTACTGGAATCGGGGACAAAGAATTATTAGCAATTAAGCTCGCCTTCGAAGAATGGCGCCCCTGACTCGAGGGGGCTCAGCACCAGGTCACGGTATATACAGACCACAAGAACCTACAATACCTGCACCAGGCACAATGCCTTAACCATCGGCAGGCTCGCTGGTCTCTCTTTTTACTAGGTTCAATTTCTTGTTAAGATACCAGCCAGCCGACAAAAACACTCGAGCCGACACTCTTTCCCGGTCCTTCACTACCGAGGACGTCCCGGACATTCCGCAGCATATCATCAATCCAGATAAAGTTCTCCTCTCTGCCACTTTCACTGTTCCACCTAGGAAGACTGTGGTTCCCCGTCCTCTACGTAAAAAAATTCTTCAATGGGCACATGATTCCCTGTTGGCGGGCCATCCAGGTCAGGCTAGGACCCTATCACCCCAAAGGTGACCACCCCACTGGTGGCCAACCTTGAGAGATGCTCAGGCATACGTGGAGTCATGCCCCACTTGCACCTGCCAGAAGCCACTGACGGATCAACCCTGGGGTCTGTTGCAACCACTACCCGCCCCCAGTGAACGATGAACGCACATTGCCAATGGCAACATTACTATCTGGGTTACAGTGGACCGGTTTTTGAAAATGGCTCACTTTGTGGCTCTACCTGGCCTACCCTCTGCTCCGGAGCTGTGAGACTGTTTATCCGCCATATATTCCGACTTCACAGACTCCCGAAGCATATCCTCTCCAACCGGGGAGTGCAATTTACGAACAGGTTCTGGAGAGCCCTATGCAAGAAATTTGACATTCCATTAAATCTTATGTCTGCTTATCACCCTCAGGCCAACAGACAGATGGAGCGACAAACTGGACCTTAAAGCAGTTTCTCCGGGCCTACGTCAACTCACATCAAAATGATTGGTCCGAGTTATTGCCTTGGGCTGAATTTGCTCAATTCCCATCTCTTTGCATCCACTGGGTCTTCACCCTTCCAAGTGGTATACGGACACCAGGCCTTACCCGTTATCCCTGTCCGTGGCTTCTCCTGCGGCACAAGCCACCGCTCAAGAGTTGCATAAACTCTGGGAGGATACCAAGCACCTCTGAAGTCAAAAAAATGCTACAATATGGGCAAGGCAATGGGGATAAATTGTGGCTTAGTACTCGATTCATTCGCCTGAAACTACCCGCAGTTCGCTTTGCTCCAAGATACATCGGGCCATTCCCTTTACTTCGTCAGTTGGGCCCAGTTATATACAGTCTACGCCTACCTAATTCACTCAGGATTCATAACGCCTTCCAGGTCTCCTTACTTAAACCTCTTGTTCTCTCCGAGTTTTCCAAGAAGCCGTCTGAACCGCAACCTCTAGCCTCTGAGGAGAATATCACTTATCAAGTACAAAACATCTTGGACATACGGAAAAGAGGAAGACATTGGGAATACCTGTTATCTTGGGAAGGCTTTGGACCAAAAGAAAACAGTTGGGAGCCAGCAGCGAACATTCTCGACAAAGAACTGATCAAACAATTCCACATATCTCATCTGAGAAAACCTAGACCCCTGGGGAGGACCCCTAAGAAGGGGGATACTGTTACGCTCCGCGACCACAGACGGCTGCGGCCGCCATTGCTCACTTCTCTTTTCACTACTCTGACTCCATTGGGTGAACTCGCGGCTTCGGCCAGCTACCACCAGCCTTCCGGCCTCCATTCCCAGGCCTGCTCAAGCAGCATAAATGCTGCCGACCGCCATGTTACCCGTGGGGTTCCCTAGGCGCGCGCTTTCTGACCAGCTTTAACCATGTTATGACGGGAACCTCGGCAGCGTCCCTAACTGATGGCGTCACACTACTCCGATATTTATATTCGCCAGCCTAGAAAGCTGGCGACTTGGGAACGAGTTCACTAGCTGCTTCTTACAGCTTCACTTCAGCTTGTTCCTGTTTCCGTGGTGAGACTATTGGGTACCCGCTTCTCGGGGGCCTCCTTCGTCTCTCGGCTAACCACTCCTCGGAGGACCTTTCATCCGGACTTCAGCCTGCCTCAGTCCTGAGATCTTCTACGGAACTTCTACTTGCTTTCAGTTGATGTGAGTACCTCTTGCTAGATCCCTGTGGTGTCTCTACATGGGAATCCTCTCTGGTGTACCCCGCTCTGCAGACCATTGCCATGAGGAGTCACTTCCAGGTTTGCCCCTGCTCTGCAGGACCCGCATCGTGTCACCATCAGAGAAACCCTTGCTGGTGTACCCTGCTCTGCAGACTATTGCCGTGAAGACTTGCTCCCAGGTTCCTCCCTGCACTGTGGACCTGTGCTGTGATACCAGAGAACCCTCGCCGGTGTACCCCGCTCTTCGGACCATTGCCGTGAGGACTTAATCCCAGGTTCCTCCCTGCTCTACGCACCTGTGCAGTGATACTATCAGAGGAACCTCCTGCATAACTTCACTACAGATTCAGAGTACTTCATTGACTGTACGCTCTCGGCATTCCCCGCCCCTCAGGTAATGCTATTTCGCTCCTAGACTCTCGTCTCTCCAGCTGAGTCTGATGTCAGCTGTGTTGTCGCACTATGGCCCACCTTCAGGGGTCACTCTCTCCTGCTCCACCTCCAGGACTGCTGTATCTCATCCCGCAGCCAAGGCTCCTCCCCCTGGTCGATTACACCTCTCACCTCGGCATAAGGGCCCACTCACTTACTTATTCTAACATAATCCCAACAGGAGGATCTTGTTGAGGCCTCAGAAGGGGCATAAAAGCCCAATGGTCATGCTTTTAACTGCTGGATCCTAGCAGTTCGCTGATGCTGCGCTCTTGGGGACATGCGGCCGCAGACCTCACAGTTTGCCTGGTCATGATCCGGACCTAGGCAGAGATAACAAGATTTGTGGCCATCAGTGACCGATATAATCTTGTCACAGGCATAGAATTTAAATCCTGATCGAAGCATCCTATCTGAAATGGTCCTTTCCTGTGGTTTCTGATGGTGTTTTGTTCTTTTTTTTTTTTTTTACCTCACAACAAAGATTTCTCTCAGGAGAGCTCCGTGTGCAATCAGTCACGCGGAAAAAACTTGGACTGAGGAGCCTCAGGCAATCGCGGAAAGATACAAGAGGGAGCACCTAGCTGAAAGACTTTACTAATCTTAGACATACCCAGACAGCATGGCTAATTCAGCTGCTTATCTATGTGAAAATGTATGTGAAAAATGTCTCCATGCAGAGCACGGATAAAAATAAAACTGAAGAGTTGAGGCAACTCCTGAACATGCTCAGTAGAGCTAAAAAGCTCTATCAGCTTTGAGAGAAAGTTTTTATGTTCAGTGGTGCCTGATGTCTAATTCTATTCAGCTCATATCTAATTCAGCCTGCTTATCGACGAAAAATGATCCAGAATGCTTCAACTTTATTGGTCCTCTGTCCTGTCTACTTGCCTACTTCTGCCCCAGCAAGGCTGCTACCCCACACAGGCATTGGTTTACTATAGTTATCAGTCCCATGGGGATGCAAACAAATTCAAACATTTTTGTTAAATTCATGGGTGCCTTCCATTTATTTTGGGGTCCATGAAAGAAACAAAAATGGTATCATTTCAAAATGAATGCACATTCCTAATTTATGTAATTTATTTTATACCACTGAAATTTCTATATTTTTATAGATTTTACCCCTATTGCAGGCAGATCTGCAAAACATGGCCATGTTAGGATTATATGTTTTAGTTAAATTTGGCTTTATGATTCTTCTTGACTTTTTGCTATTAAATTTTTGTTAAAAAAAAGTTTAGCGTATGATTGTTTTTTGCTTATTGTTGTTGACTGAGTTTATAATAAATGTGTTTGTTAGTTTGTTTTTACACTACTTTCATCATCACTTTGACTGATTTAACCATATATAATTCATTTTAGATTAAAATGGACATCTTTTAAGATATGCTGACCAAGGAAAACATACTCAGGTGGAGAAAGGCATAAATCAGTTAAATAAATGCTGAAGGCACAAAAATGATGAATTATAGTGCTGATGCTAAATACCTGGAAAAGAGGCCAGAGAGAAATACTTTTATGTTGATGCGTGGATTAGGCATTATGCCAGCATTCAAGTACAGGTAATCAACTCGTTGGTACCTATGAGAAGCAAAGAAAGTTAGGAACAGTATTGACAAAAGTCAGTTTAAGTGTCTTGCAAAGCATTGCTAATAGCAGCAAATAAATAACCTGTGCAATTCCAGCCAGCAAAAAACTAACTGGAAAGCAACTTACTCATTAAACAGGTCATTAATTACTCATTGTACAGGTCCTTGGTGAGGCCTCACCTGGAGTACTGTGTTCAGTTTTGGAGACTGTATCTCCGAAGGGACAGAGACAGGATGGAGGCGGTCCAGAGAAGGGCGACCAAAAAGGTGGATGGCCTTCATTGAATGACTTATGAGGAGAGATTGAAGAATCTAAATATGTACACCCTGGAGGAAAGGAGGAGCAGGGATGATATGATACAGACTTTCAGATACTTGAAAGGTTTTAATAATCCAAAGAAAACAACAAACCTTTTCCGTTGCAAAACAAATCAGCAGAACCAGGGGTCACGATTTAAAACTCCGAGGAGGAAGTCTCAGAACCAATGTCAGGAAGTATTTCTTCACGGAGAGGGTGGTGGATGCCTAGAACGCCCTTCCAGAGGAAGTGGTGAAGACCAAAACTGAAGGATTTCAAAGGGGAATGGGATAAATACTGTGGATCCATAAAGTCTAGAGGATGGGAATGAGAAGAGGCATGGGGGTGGCTTGCGGGAATGACGGCTACTACCTGGAGATTAATATCCTTGTTCAGTGTACATGTACACGGTTGATGCGACTCCAACATTGCTCTATGCTTCAACGGCAAGAGGAAATGTGGAAAAAGGGATTTGCATCCACATAGAGGCAGGGGAGTGGCTTGCTTGTTGCGGCGGTTGCTACCCCAGGCCAAAGATGCCTGATGCTTTGCTTTCAATGCATATCCAGTGTAGCTCTCTGCTTCAATGGAAGGGGGAATGAAGAAGGGATGATTTATATTCAGACAACTACCAACAAGGTCTGAATTGCATAGTCTGGGTAAAACAAATGGGCATGGGTGTAGTTTGCTTGTTCAGGCGGTTACTACCCCGAATCAAGCCTGATACTTCACTTAGAATACATATCCAGCGCAGCTCACTGCTTCAACAGCAGGGGGAATGAAGATAAGAGGATTTGTATTCAAACAACCAACAAGGACTGAGTTGCACAGGCTGGGTAAACAAGCGTGGGAGTAGCTTGCTTATTACGGCGGTTACTACCCCAAATCAATTGGCTGGATGCTTCACTTGGATGCAGCTCCAGCACTGCTATCTACGATGGCGGGGGTGGAAGGTAAATAGAACCAAAAATGTTATTTAAAGGGACAAGAGTAACAGAAAAGTACAAAAAAAAAATGAGTGTGGGGGCTTGCTAGGCAGATTGGATGGACCGTTTGGTCTTCTTCTGCCGTCATTTCTATGTTTCTATATGATAGTAGACCCAATTCCCAAGCCTGGCTAATGCTCCTCTGGCAAGTCAGGGCAGAGCATGCTGCACAGGCTCTGTGGAAGAGAAAATCTCAGTCATCACACAATATTGATGTCTAGTGGCCAACTTGGGGAGAATGCATAACAGGTGCTAAAAAGGGTCCGGCTCTGTAGCTTCTGGCAATTATGATGATGGCTGGGCAAGATGGGAGAGGAGAGAAGTAATAATGAAAGAAACCCAAGGAGTTACAAATAAAGACTCATTATTCTGCAGCTCCAGTAAAGGCCAGATATTGTGCTTGATAGATCATTTGTCTGACCCTGCGTGGCACCGCTTATATTCTTCTGTTCATAATTGAGCTAGAAGCGCAAAAGGAGGGTAATCTACTGGACAAAAAAAACACACACACAAACACACCTCCAACAAATTCAGTTTTCAAAATAAAATATAAACATACTGAAATCCATGTAGCTGTAGTTTTATTTTGTATATAAGAGCAGGTTTACTCACCGTAAACGGTGTTCTCCGTAGATAACAGATGAATTAGCCATGCTGTCTGGACATCCTCCGTGCCACTAGGTGACAGAGCTCTCAAAGCAGAAAACTGATCTTTGTCAGAGAGGCGCACCTGCTTACAAGATCCCATGCTGCCTCAGGTATCCTCAGTCCGTATCAAAGCAAGACTAGATGCAAGGGATAAACTGTTCGGGGAGGCAGAAGGGTCAGCATGGCTAATTCATCTGCTATCCACGGAAAACACGATTTACGGTGAGTAAACCTGCTCTTTTCACGTAGAAAAGCAGCATGAATTAGCCAATTATTTAACATTTTTATATACCGAGGTTCTGGTAACAATGTTACTAATCGCTTCGGTTTACATCTAACTTTGGAATGACTTAACATGTGTGTCTTACAGAGAACAAGGAAATGAAGAACTGGGAAATAATTAAATTAAATTACATAACACATTATGAAAAAACAACATTTTAAATAACAGAAATCTAACATACTAGCGATTAGGGTCAATCATGTAACAAGTGGTCAATCGTTGGCAAGAGGAAATAGTAATTGTTTTTAGGATTGTTAAGCAGTGGGATACATAATGAGTTGACCAGGGTGGGAGAGTGATTAGTAAAGTCCAACTCAGGCGTAGGCTTGTGTGAAAAGCCAGGTCTTGAGTCTTTTTTTGAAGGTAATTGGGCATTGTTCGAGCCTAAGGTCTGAAGGGAGAGAGTTCCATTGGTTAGGGCCCGCTGTGGAGAAGGCTCTTTTGTTTGAAGATATTTTGATTGGAGGGGCTTTTAGGGAGCCTTTTTGTGCAGATCTCAAAGGACGGGAGGATGAATGCAGCTGCAATGGGATCCTGAGATCGAGGTGTGAGGTTTTGTAGATAGATTTGTGGATGGTTGAGAGAGTTTTGTAGAGGATTCTATATTTTATAGGGAGCCAATGGAGATTCTTTAAAATTGGAGTAATGTGGTCCCTTTTTTTTGCTTTAGTTAGAATCCTAGCAGTGTCTATTCCTAGCTGTCTGGGAGTCCCCAGCTAATGTATTGAGCGCATATAGCCCACATCATGAACATGATGTAAATGAGGAAATGCGCTCAAGGCATAGACCATAGGTGGACAGTTTCATGATGTTGTTGTCGCTGTGGTTCAGCCATGTGCTACTGGAGAATTGTGCTTGTCTTGTGTGCGTCATTTGCAGTCTGCCCATGAAGCAGTAGCTTAGCAGATATAGTGAGGACCCTGGGGGTCATGTTACAAAGTGCCTGGATAGGTTCTTCATGGAGATGATCTAGTGAAGTAAGCACAGTATGGACATGGTGCGTGTTATGGGCTGTGGATTGGGACTCTGAATGCTGTTGAAAGTAGAAAAGAAAGAAATTCGAGATCCAAGTCAGAGTGTGTACCTGAAAACAAAGTGTTTCGGGCATTCGGTTAAAGGAGACAGAGCTGTGGGGCTCTACATTCGGAAGTAGTGTGACATCGTGAAAAAGCAAATGTTTTTGTTACAAAACACCATATGGAGATTAAGTTTGCTCTGTTAGGCTAGAGGTTTTGGGAAAAACCTGAAGGGCAATGTAATGTTAATGCTCTTGAGTGAGAAATTTTCACCTGCCATGGTGAAAATGTTTGACCAGGCTGTTAGCCTACTAAGTGCCTCGGATCGATGAGTTGCCTGGCAGAAATGACAAACTGAAAAAAAGGGCAGTCTTCAAGCAAGGCAACATGGCATAAGAAGTGTGCAGTGGCTGTTATGGAGGGAGCATGGCCGTGCCCTAACACTTTGTCCACATCCCATGGAATTTATGTGCTTTCAGGTCAGATCCGGAGACACCCCCCCCCCCCCCCCCGACATGAACTCTGAGTTGAGCGGGGGAACAGATACTGGATTTATATTGATGGGGTAATGGCAAGGGATATGGTACTGCCCTATGCCGACACTGAAGCTGGTCCAAAGGCTCCGACAAAGTAGATGGAGGAAAATGGGACCTGGCTTGGCGGACAGGCGAGTGGGTTTGCGCTAACAAAGTACCCGAAGGTGCAGTGTGATTCGTTCCGCCGGTAGTTCATGCTGGGAGAGTAAGTTCTGCGAAGAGACCAGAAGAACTCTAAGCGTCAAGAAAAAAACTCAGCACCTGGGATCTGAACCGTGCAAGTCGCAGATTGTTGAAGCGGTGGAGCAACCACTGGTTGGATGAGAAGGCGTGGGATGTTCCCCGAGGGATCGGTTGGTGAACAATAACTGAACTAGAGAAGCATACCACGACTGTTCAGTCCAACGCCAGAGCGACAAACTAGGCTCGAGGCATGTGCGATGCAATGCTGGGACTGTGCCAGGAAGGTCGATAATGGGAGTAGAATTCTCTTCAGACCAAGAGGAATGTGACCAGTGGTAGATAGCGGGCAGTTGAGCTGCATCCGCAGATGGGTTGAACATACCGATCTGATCAGATGCGAAGAGGTTAAGATGGTAAAAATGCCGAGCGTGTTTTCCCGATCCCAGAGGTTTTTTGTTTGTTTGGTTTTTTTTTTAAGTTGTATAGGTTACAAACCCTGGGCAGAAAGTAGGAAGCAGGCAGATGGATATGCTGCTGTGCAAGGAGTAGGGGATCTGACCGTCCCTCTTTGGTAAAGCTGAATAGAGGAAATTGGCTGTTTGAGTGGAGCAGGAGAATGAGTCTGCGGAGGAACTGCCCAAGTGTCCGAAGAGCGGGTCGGGGTTGATGTATCGCATCTGCCTGCAGTGGCAACAGTCATTCAATCCGTAAGTGGGTGACATAAGGGAATGCCTTCCTTGGTATTAACGTATGATATAGGATATGGCAAGCCTGTCGTCAAAGCCGATGTGGTCAGCCCGTAGTCAATCTCTGCAGCTGCTAGGAGGGAGCGAGCCAGCTGCGGAGGGAAGATGAAAAACAGACCGTATTGGGTCCAGTGAGAATGAGACATATGGGGTCGTGAATGAGGTACAAGATAGATTGAGGATGCCCTGCGACAGAGGATTGTGAGATTCGTTAGGCTGAGGGTCTTGGTGGTCGTTGGTAGTACGATGAACCTGCATTGTCAGGGCCTGCACCTGAGACTCAGAAGGAAGGACCTGCCCTGAATGAGCGAAAGAAGCTACGATGAATTGCAAGAACTGGGTGGTTTGCAGATGAGACTCTGCGGCAGCGAATCATCTACCCATAGTAATCAGGCAAGAGGAAGTTTTTGGGTAGATTGGTCACCGGGTGGTCTGGCTAGCGGCCACCCGCAGGTAGTCGTCTAGGTAGGAAAATATATATGTGGATCCCCATGTCGACAAAAAGGTGTGCCAGTGCCACTGTGGAACCCCTGGTGATAGGAACCCGTGGTGTAGAGAATCCGTTCCTCATTAGGCATCCTCTGGGAGAACGAAGGTTCGGGTTGGATGTAGGGTATCGTACCTTTTGCGAAGCGAGCAAGCTCAGGTGAAGGTGGGGGGAGAGGGTGCCATTGTGGGAGGAGATGGCTGATCCCCTTAGCAGAAACCTGTAGAACTGATTGTGGTGGTTCAGGCGGACCAGGTGCGGCAAGAAGAGAATCGGAGGGAGTGCACCCTCGTATGACGTGGAGAGCAAAGGTTGATTGAGCTGTGCTCTCAGAATAAGATGAAGTGGGAGTTCTGTCTCCTACTAAAGTTGGTAGAAACCCTGGAGCCCTAAAAATTTTAAAAATTGCTCCTGGATGCTTGCGAGGGGGTTCAGGAACGCCCTTGCCTACTTTGCGAATGTAAAGGTTAAACGACACCAATGGGTCAATAGATCTGATATGGTTGGCAAAGACAACAATAACAAAAAAAAAAAAAAGTAGTCTAGAAAGATGATCTGGATGAATCATCCCCGGACAGAAACATGGCTCCACTTTCTGTTTCCATAGTTGAGAAAGGGTGTTGAAAGCTTATATTTTGCCAGGGAGAAGTAATATGGGAAATTGACCCTTGATTTTCATGGTTCAGGGTCCACTGCTCGGACCACCAGGTCACACTTTAGTCCAGAACTTAGACTGTTTTCGTCCGCTTGTCATCAACAAGAAGTCGGGAAGACAACTGCGCCCGTCCGTAAGGAAGCTCGGTGACCAGCGGTAATAGTGTTGGGTGGATTCATATGTGAAGAAGATCTCGTTAAGCTTCTTGTATATCATGCAGTGCTCAAAGGCTGAGTGCCCTGGGACAAAGGGCCAGAGACAGGAGACATACATGAAAGACTGCGCCGTATAAATTATGTGTGAGTCTCCATTGCCGTAAGCAGCACTATAGATTGGAGCACCTTTCCATCGAAAGGGTCGAGATATACCTCTCTTGCCGGATGGTTATGGGATGAAGGCCAGAAGACTGTACTCCCCTGATGTTTATCTTCGTACTATTTATTTTATATATATATATATATATATATATATATATATAAATAGTATAAATATAAATAGTATAAATATATATATAATAAATAGTACGAAGATAATATATATATATATATATATATATATATATATATATATATATATTTTTTTTTTTTTTTTTTAATTGTATGTTCCCTCCCGATCGAAGACTGAGGGAACTGGGCTCTGAAGTATTAGATTTTCATAGACTGAAGACTGAATTCGAGAGGAAATGGTCGGTTCTCCGAGGGGGAACTCCCAGGCTTTGTTTGCACGGCAGGCTCCGCCGGGGTGTCAGAAAAAATTCTGGAGGATTTCGAACAACTGTTGTGTGGCTACAGACCGCACGAGTATTCACTCAGAGGTTGTGTTCTCCCCGTTTCTCAGGAAGTCAATGAGATGGAACTCCCAAAGAAGAGACTGGACATAGTAGGTGAGGATGGTGTGCGGGGGTCACCCTGTGGAGAAAAAAGCTTCATGAATAGGAGTGCTCCGAGGAGACCATTTGGGAACCGCAGGGTTTCCATGTTATGTCGGCTGTTGTTGAAGAAGATGACGTTCTATAGACGCTACGCTGCAAGACACTGCAAGTTGAGAACGCGAGAGACCCCACCGGCTGAAGCAACACCACAGTTAAGTTGCAGTGCCCGTCGAGTGCAGTGATGCCAGCGGCATGTCGCTGCTTGGTCCTCTGGGGGTATCCTGAACCCCGCCCGTGACTGAAAAAGAAAGGATATTTTTTTTTTGTTGAACACACGGGAGGAAGGGCTTGCGGGGCCCATGCCCGACAATGATCTCTTGGTGGTCCAGAGACCCCAAGGTGGATGTGTCCACGAAGGCGGCAAACAGTTGGTGGGATAGCATCACAGGGCCGAGTGATTCGATGTTGGTGAGCCCTGCATTGATGAAGTGCTGTTGATGCGCTGGGGTACCCGCAGACGCAGCAGAGTGCCCGGTGCGCCAACGGACGCGTCCGAGAGCCATGGATGCGTTGGTGCACTCGCGAAAAGTTTGTTACTCTCACGTGCTCATTGGCAATTCAGCATGCCCGGGGATGCTTTTTTTTCCCCCGGCGAGCTCGTGGACACGTCTGCTCTATCGCGCTTCAGCACACATATTGATGCCGGGGCCTGCTGGCACGCGTAAGCGTTTCAGTGCGGCTGGCGCATGCATCAGTGCTCTGGCCCACCGGTACGAGCTTAGGAGCTTGCGTCTGTGCTCCCAGGCCTCTGGCGCACACATCGATGCTTCTTCGCTTCGGTGCTTGCGTCTGTGCTCTGGCTCTCCAGCACACGCAGCGATTGCTTCTGTAGTACGGCACATGAGTCTGTGTTCCTTACTTCCGGCGCGTGCCCACGCACACGTCGCGCCTCGACGGGCACGTCGTTGCTTTAGCGCGCCAGCGGATGCATTGGTGAGTCGACTAAGGTCGGTGCCTGATGCGTTGATGAACTGTTGTCGCTTGCTCCAATGCATCGGTGGGTCAAGTCGACTCGTTTTTGTTTTATTTTTTTTTAAACGCGTGTGCTGTTGCCGCCGGAGCTCTCCTTTGTGCCTGCCCGGGCAAAACGGGAGGTCAAGGAGGCTCAACGCGAAGGTCTTTTAGCAGTTGGGGGGGGGGGGGTGCCTTGAGAAGATAGAAGAAAAGGAAGAAGGATAGCTAGCTGCCCCTAAGAGAAGTGACTTTCTCTTTTTTTTTTATTAGAAAGTTGAGGAGAAAGAAGAGAGAGACAGCTCCGCATGCACTCAGTCACGTGAAAAAAAAGGACTGGGGCGACTTGAGGCAGCGCGGGATCATGCAAGCAGGCGTGCCTCTCTGACAAAGATCAGTTTTCAGCTTTGAGAGCTCCGCCACCTAGTGGCATGGAAGACGTCCAGACAGCATGGCTAATTCATGCTGCTTATCTACGTGAAAAATAAAATGTGCATGGATGATACAAGAGTCATTTTTTTTATCCAAGCATTTTCCTCCTGCTCCCCGGGCTTCCAGTTCAACCACAACTGGCACTTGGGCTATGGTACCAAGATCCTTCATTCACAACTATCCAGCGTTTCCTCCCCTTCCTCTCCCCATTTTTTACCCTCTCCGCCAACACCCTCCCATCTCAACTCCACACCTGTTGCAATATCTTTGCTTGGCCAGAAGCCACAGCCAGAAGGAGGAAGCACAAATACAGGATTATAAGACACGAAGGGGGAGGGAGAATATGTACAGGCTGACAAGCAGACAGTGGAATTGCTTAAAATTTTCTGTCGATTGTTTACAGAGGAGGGGCTGGGAAAAGGACCATAGATAACTGCCACAGACAGGAATGGAAGCAAATGAAATGAACTATTTTTAAAGGACTGGTTTAACAAGGAGATAACAAAGTTAAAGCAGAGTTGCTTACCTTAGCAATGGTTACATGGAATAGACTTAGTTTTTGGGTACTTGCCAGGTTCTTATGGCCTGGATTGGCCACTGTTGGAAACAGGATGCTGGGCTTGATGGACTCTTGGTCTGACCCAGTATGGCATTTTCTTATGTTCTTATGTACCTGTAAAAGCTAGACAAAAGCGATCTGCCTGATCGAAACACCGTGTTTTATCACTGACAGTACCCACTGATCCGATGTGACCTTGGCCCATTCCTCGTAGAAGAGTCAATCTGCCCCCTACCCTGGGTACTGAGGAATGCGCCGTCCGCACATCATTGTGTGGCCTTAACTCCTGACGGAGCCTGGGAGGAACCGGATCTACCAAAGCGCCTGCCGCGAAAGGACTGGCTTTGCTGCCGGCCCCCTCCGGGGCGAAAGGAGGAAGAGGAGGATGAGGAATAAGCGGCCGACCGTGAAGCTCGGTATCTGCGATTTCCCCGAAACCGAGGCTTCGAGGACAAGGAGAGGGAGGACCTGGAACGCGACCTATCTTCCGGGAGACGATACCCTCTAGTATCCCCTAGTAGCTGAATCATATCATCTAACTCCTTTCCGAACAGCAGCTCACCCTTGAATGGCAAGGAGCCCAGCTTGGACTTGGATGCCCCGTCCGCCGTCCAGTTCTGTAACCATAGAAGTCGCCGTGCGGAAACCGCCGAGACCATGGAACGAGCGGAGGTTCTTCGGAGATCATACAGCGCGTCCGCACTGTAGGCCACGGCCGATTCCAGCCGTCCGGCCTGTCGAGCTTCCTCTTCTGACAGGCCTTCATTGGCCAACAGTTGCTGGGCCCATCGCAATCCGGCACGAAGCGCAAAATTGCTGCAGATCGCCGCCCGGGCCCCTAGGGCCGAGACCTCAAAGATCTTTTTCAATTGCAGCTCCAACTTCCAATCCTGGAGGTCCCGCAGGGCCGTGGTGCCCGTGACGGGGATGGTAGTGCGCTACGTTACTGCTGACACCGAGGCGTCCACTTTAGGAACCCGCAGGATCTCCAAGGCGTCCGCTGGTAACGGGTAAAGCTTGTCCATCGCTTTGGAAATCTTCAAACCCAAGTCCGGGGTGTCCCATTCCCTATACAACAGATCCATAGCCAAAAAATGGAATGGGAAGGTCGTAGGGGGCCACTCAGGCCCAACAAGACCAGATCCATGGAGCCTCCCCTGGATTCAACTGGAGTGTCGGCAATCCCTAACTCCTCCAAAATGGCGGGGAGGGGCGCCAGCTCGTCCCTATGAAACAGCCGAATGACCCTAGGGTCGTCGCCCTCGGACGCCTGTCCCTGGCGTCTGGTCCCGGGCTGCAGACTCCCGTCACCCTCCACCCCCCTCGGGGGCAGGGACTGGCCCTCAGGGGCCTCTTTGCCCGCGGCTCCTCCATCGAGGTCCGCAGCTTAGGGCGCTCGAGGCCTGGAATGTGTCCCCTCGGGACCGCCAGACAAAGCTGTGGAACGCTTACGCGCCTTGCGGGCCTTAAAGGCCCTGTGCATCGCCAAAATAAAGACTGAGGAAAAGGAGGAGCAGGAGATGTCCGAATCCGATCCCTCGACGTCTCCTGCATCCACACTTTTTGTACGCTGATGATGTACAAATCCTCATTCCAGTAACGGAATCCATACCCAAAGCCCTTGAAATTTGGGACACCACACTCGCTTCTATCAATAATCTATTAACCTCCTTACAACTTGCCCTTAACTCCACAAAAACAGAACTCATGATCATATCTTCTCTCACCCCCCTACATACCTCTCCCACCTCACCTATAACATCGACTCACATACAATTCTCCCACCAAGTCCGAGACCTAGGAGTCATTCTTGACGACCAAATGACCCTCAAAAAATTTATCAATGCAATCCTTAAAGAGTGTTTTTTCAAATTACATACACTCAAAAAATTGAAACCCTTGCTTCACGCATCTGATTTCCGGACAGTTCTACAAGCCATGTTATTTTCCAAAACAGACTATTGCAATTCACTTCTCCTAGGCCTACCCAAAAATGCCATCCGCCCCTTACAAATCCTGCAAAATACCGCAGCCCGTATCCTTACTAACACAAACTCAAAGGAACACATTACGCCAGTTTTGAAGGAGTTACACTGGCTCCCCATTCAATCTCGCATACATTACAAGACACTAACACTTATCCATAAAGCCCTCCACAATCCTGAAATGAAATGGTTTAATAACTCACTACAATTTCAAACTTCTATTAAACCTACCAGAAATCAATACCTCGCCACCTTACAGACCCCTTCGCCCAAATTATATAACCATGCCTCCACTAAAGCACGAGCGTTTTCCTTTGCTGGCCCCATGTTATGGAATACTATGCCCTCCGAACTACGCCTTAAGCTATCTCCCAAAACATTCAAGCAAAAACTCAAGACATGGTTATTCACACATGCCTATACTTGAACTACATATGTCTTTCTTCTCCTTTATATGCCCAGCCTTATCTACCCAACACCCCATTTTATGCACCATCGCTGATTTCCCTTATATCTGCTTCTACTCTCAATACCCTTCTATATAACTGCTCTTAATTGCAATCTAAGTGCTATCTCCCCCCCCTTACCACCTCTAATTTAGAATTCCATTTCCTCTTTACCCTTCCCTAACCTCTTACTTAATTTCCTAGCATCCCTTTATACTCCAGTTCTGTTTAACTCAGTTCAGTTATGTTACACCTAAATGATTGTTCTGTTTTTAATTGCTTCTACTTGTTTTATGTTCAAATACTTATATACCAACCCTTGTTAAATGTATAACGCTCCGGCGTAAGTTCCTGTTCACTGTACACCGACGTGATATCTCTGATGAGCGGCGGTATATAAAAAAAAAATTATAAATAAATAAATAAATAAATCCTTCCCCGAGACCCCTGTGGGCAAAGCCGGCCACGGAGGACAGCGCTGGGGAAAAAGAGGCGGAGGCGAGTTTCTGCCCCCTGCGGAGGCTGCCGCCGTGCCCGGGGACGTTGCCGGGCCCAGCTTCAAAATGGTGGTGCTTGCCGCACCAGAATCCGGTGCCCTACCGAAGCCCCCCGCTTCTCTGGCGCCCCCCCACACGACTCCCGACGACCCCTCGTCTCCCGGAATACAGCCGGAACAAAGGCCGTCCCGGGAGAGCCGCGCGCGCGCCGAGCTGCAGGCCACACAGGCCACACCACGTGGCATCGTGGCCGACTTGCGCTGTCGCCCGCCAGAAAAAAAGGACAGAAAAAAAAAAAAAAAAATCAAGGAGCCGGCGAAATCTTCCCGGCCCCCGACCAAGAAAACCGCGCCGCCTGCGACCCGCCGCGCGAAGGCCCTGCTTACCTTTTTAACGACGCTGTCCCTCGGCGAGTGCTGAATCGGCCTGGTTGGGGTGAGTGAGCCGGGCTCCCCGGTATCACCCCCACTGGGCCGGTTCTTACCTATAGGGTCCTCGACCCTAAGCCTCAGCCGCCTACAACCAGGGGAATGGTCCCCTCGGGACCTGACAACCCCCTGGGAGGCTCAGAGCCGTCCCAGACGACCTGTGCTGCCCGAAGACAAAAAACAACTTTTCTTTTTTTTTTTTTTTAAACTTTACTAACCAGACAAACAAGCAGAAACCCTTCACTAAGTTCCTGCCTGGCTAACTAACCACCAACAAAATTCAGAAGAGGCTGTGGGTAAGCGTCCCGCACCTGCTGGAGACAGAGCTATACTGGCAGGCTGTGGGTGGCACCCTGGTATATATGGGGAGCCTGACAAGTTTGGCTCCGTCTCCACCTGCTAGTGCGGAGGCAAAACCCAGGAGTCTGGACTGATCCGGTACGTACAGAGAAAAATATATTAAAAAGCACAGATCCCTGAGGCACTCCACTGTTTACCTTTTTCCCCACTGTGAAAACTAACCATTTAATTCTACTCTCTGTTTTAAGCAACTTGCAATCCACAAAAAGACTCACCTCCTATCCCATGACTAAGTTTTCTTAGAAGCTCTCAGAAACATAGAAATGACGGTAGAAAAAGGTCAATCAGCCCATCCAGTCTGCCCAGCAAGCTCCCACACATTTTCCCATACTTATCTGTTTCATCAACCACCAAGTTCAGGGCCCTTGTTGGTAACTGTCTGATTCAAATTTCCTGTCATCCCCAGTCATTGATGCAGAGAGTAATGTTGGAGTTGCATCAAAGGTGAGCATAAGGCTTAATGGTTAAGGGTAGTAACCGCCACATCTAGCAAGTTACCCCAATGCTTGATTATCCAGACTGCACAGATCAATGCCTTGTTGGATGTTGTCTGAATGTAAAACCTGTTTTCCATATTTCCCCCTACCGTTGAAGCAAAGAGTAGTGCTGTATATGTATTCAAAGTGATGTATCAGGCTTAATTGGTTTAGGATAGTAACCACAGTAATAAGCAAGCTACCCCCACGCTTCTTTGTTTACCCAGATTGTGAAGTTCAGTCCTTGTTGGTTGTTATCTGAATGCAAATCCTCTTTTCCACATTTCCCCTTGCCGTTGAAGCAGAGAGCAATGTTGGAGTAGCAAAGGCTTATTGAATAAGGGTAGTAATCATCAGGTAGTAGCCTCCACTCCAGTACTCCACCCCCATGGCTTTTCTCTTCATTCCCATCCTCTAGCCTTTATGGATCCACTGGGACGGATTTTAAGAGCCCTGCTCGCCTAAATCTGCCCAAATCCGGGCGGATTTAGGCGAGCAGGGCCCTGCGCGCCGGTGAGCCTATTTTACATAGGCCTACCGGCGCGCGCAGAGCCCCGGGACTTGCGTAAGTCCCGGGGTTTTCGGAGGGGGGCGTGTCGGGGGCGGGACCGAGCGCAGCGGCGTTTTCGGGGCGTGTCGGGAGCGTTCCAGGGGCGGGCTCGGGGGCGTGGCTACGGCCCGGGGCGGTCCGGGGGCGTGGACGCGCCCTCCAGACCTGCCCCCAGGTTGCGTCCTGGCGCGCTAGCGGCTCGCTGGCGCGCGGGGATTTACTTCTCTCTCCGGGAGGCGTAAATCCCCTGACAAAGGTAAGTGAGGGGTTTAGACAGGGCCGGGCGGGTGGGTTAGATTGGGGAAGGGAGGGGAAGGTGAGGGGAGGGCAAAGGAAAGTTCCCTTCGAGGCCGCTCCGATTTCGGAGCGGCCTCGGAGGGAACGGAGGTAGGCTGCGCGGCTCGGCGCGCGCCGGCTATACGGAATCAATAGCCTTGCGCGCGCCGATCCCGGATTTTAGCGGCTACGCGCGTATCTACTAAAATCCAGCGTACTTTTGTTGGCGCCTGGAGCGCCAACAAAAGTACGCCTATTCGCGGTATTTGAAAATCTACCCCACAGTGTTTATCCCATGCCCCTCTGAAATCCAACACAATAACCCCAACCTTAACTAAAATCATCAACCTCTCACTAGACGAAGGAGTAATACCGGATACCTTGAAAGGAGCCATAATCAAGCCAATTATTAAGAAAAAAACCTTGACCCCTTAAATCTTAGCAACTACAGACCAGTCTCCAACTTACCCCTAATAGCCAAACTAATCGAAAAATCAGTTCAAAAACAACTATCGAACCACCTTGAAAACAACAACATACTATATCCAGCACAACATGGATTCCGCAAACACTACAGTATAGAAACATTGCTATTAGCTCTATCAGACAATATCTTAAGAGGATTCGATACAGGAACACACTACATTCTGGTTCTATTAGATCTCTCTGCAGCATTTGACACTGTAAATCACAGAATACTAATCAATAGACTGAAAGAAATAGGACTCACTAACAAAACACTAAAATGGTTCGAGTCATATTTAAACAACAGATGTTTTCAGGTACAAATCAAAAATGCACTTTCAGACAAAGTCAAACTGCTAACTGGTGTCCCACAGGGATCAGCCCTATCTGCAACACTCTTTAACATCTACCTCCTCCCAGTATGTCACTTACTAGCAGGACTGGGAATCATACATTACATTTACACAGATGATATACAATTACTGTTACCCATTCCAAACACCATTGAAGAAACAATGAAACTAGCCAATATGTACCTAGAAATAATCAAACAGCTCCTAAACCAGATGGAATTTGTGATAAACATTGACAAAACTGAATTCTTACATCTTGAACATAAAAACATTCACCACACACAACCAACATTCACAATCAAAAATATTCAAACCACCGAGTTAGCAACAAAAGTTAGGGATCTAGGAGTAATAATTGACCCTGAGCTAAAACATGAAACAACACATCTCACAGAAAATGTTAAGATTACTTACCTGGTAATCTCCTTTTCCTTAGTTTATGCAGATGGACTCAAAACAAATGGGTATAGTGTGCTCGTGCTAGCAGTTGGAGACGGATCTGACATCAGCACGGGTACATATACCCCCACAGGAAGTGAAGTAATTCAGTAATCTTCCTTGCAAAGCTTGTTATAGCTATATGTGTACTGACCGATTGATTAATCAACAGGATTACCCTGACCAATTGATGGTAGCTGGAGACCGCCAGTGTTCTCAACCAGAAAGCGTCGACACCCGGCAGGATGGAAGCCCTATTATAAGCAAAACATGGCTTACCTTGAGTCAGCGAATCCCCATGTATACCGGCAGCCGGGCGGGATGCTGAGTCCATCTGCATACACTAAGGAAAACGAGATTATCAGGTAAGTAATCTTAACATTTCCTAGCGTGTAGCAGATGGACTCAAAACAAATGGGATGTACAAAAGCTACTCCCAGACTGGGCGGGAGGCTGCCCGAGGACCGTGTAGGATCACCCTCGCAAATGCTGTATCCTCCCTGGCCTGAACGTCCAGACGGTAGAATCTGGAGAAGGTATGGAGGGAGGACCACGTCGCCGCTTTACATATCTCTGCAGGCGACAGCAGCTTAGCTTCTGCCCAAGAGGCTGATTGAGCTCTGGTAGAATGAGCCTTGACCTGTAGAGGTGGTGGTTTTCCTGCCTGTATGTAGGCTGCCTTGATAACTTCTTTAATCCAGCGGGCGATGGTCGGCCATGAGGCCGCTTCCCCTTGCTTCTTCCCGCTGTGCAGGACGAACAGGTGGTCCGTCTTTCGTACTGCTTCTGACATTTCCAGGTATCCGGACAGCAGTCTGCCTATGTCGAGATGGCGTAGTATTCGACCTTCTTCCGATTTCTTCAAACCTTCCGTGGTAGGCAAGGATATAGTTTGGTTGAGGTGAAAGTGTGAGACTACTTTGGGTAAAAAGGAAGGAACTGTTCGAAGATGGATGGCCTCTGGAGTGATTCTGAGAAACGGATCACTACAGGATAGTGCTTGTAGCTCTGAGATGCGGCGTGCTGAACACACGGCCAGCAAGAACACCATCTTCAAGGTTAACAAACGGAGAGACAGGCCTCGAAGGGGCCTGAAGGCTGATCCCGCTAGAAATTCCAATACTAGGTTAAGGTTCCACAAAGGCACTGGCCACTTCAGTGGCGGGCGAATGTGTTTAACTCCTTTCAGGAAGCGTGAAACGTCTGGGTGCCGGGCAATGGATTTGCCGTCACCTCTGGGACCGTAGCAAGACAGCGCTGCTACCTGTACCTTGATGGAGCTGAGGGACAGACCCTTCTGAAGTCCATCTTGCAGGAAGTCCAAAATGATAGGAATCTTTGCGGTATGCGAATTGGTGCTGTGAGAATCGCACCAGGCTTCAAAAATTCTCCAGATCCTGATATATGTTAGTGATGTGGAGAACTTGCGTGCTCGGAGGAGTGTATCTATTACCGGCTCTGAGTATCCTCTTTTCTTCAGTCTAGCCCTCTCAATGGCCAGACCGTAAGAGAGAATTGAGCTGGATCCTCGTGGAGGATGGGGCCTTGCCGTAGCAGGTCCCGGTATGGAGGCAGAGGTAGAGGATTCCCTGCCAGTAGTCTTCTCATGTCTGCGTACCAGGGTCTTCTTGGCCAGTCCGGGGCCACTAGAAGAACTAGACCTTTGTGTCGCTGAATCCTGTGAACAATGGCACCCAACAGGGGCCATGGAGGAAATGCATATAGCAGGATCTCCTGAGGCCACGGCTGTACCAGGGCATCGATCCCCTGCGCTCGAGGATCCCGCCTGCGGCTGAAATATCTGGGAACTTGAGCATTGGACCTGTCTGCTAATAGGTCCATGGCTCGCGTCCCCCAGTGATCCACAATTATCTGAAAGGCTGTGGGTGATAGCTGCCATTCTCCCGGGTTTAGGCTTTCTCTGCTGAGGAAGTCTGCCGCAGCGTTGTCCTTCCCGGCGATGTGTACGGCTGAGATGTCCTGAAGATTGGCTTCTGCCCAAATCATCAGGGGAGTTATTTCCAGGGATACTTGTTGGCTTCTGGTTCCGCCCTGTCGGTTGATGTATGCCACCGTGGTGGCGTTGTCTGACATCACTCTGACCGCTCTGTTGCAAAGTTTGTGGGCCAATCGCAGGCACGCTAGCCTGACTGCCCGTGCCTCTAGTCAGTTGATATTTCACCTTGATTCTTCTCTGGTCCACCGCCTTTGGGCGGTGAGCTCCTCGCAGTGTGCTCCCCACCCATTCAGGCTGGCATCTGTGGTGAGCAGGATCCAGGTTGGGGAGGACATTCGTAACCCCCGGCTCATGTGGCCGGGCTGTAACCACCAGCGTAGTTGATTCCTCACTCTGGCTGGTAGAGGCAGGTGTATGGTGTAGTCCTGTGATTGTGGACTCCATCGAGATAGAAGGGCGTGTTGCAATGGTCTCATATGAGCCCGCGCCCATGGCACCACCTCCAGACTGTCTCTTGGAGGTCAGACTGACCTTGTCGTCTTGGGTGTCGAATTGGACCCCTAGGTATTCCAGCAACTAGGATGGCTGTAGGGAACTCTTCTTTATGTTGACTACCCATCCTAGGCTTTCCAGGAGGGCTATAACTCTGTTGGTTGCCCTGTGACTCTCCTCCGGTGACTTTGCTCTGATCAGCCAATCGTCCAGGTAGGGATGGACGAGGATTCCTTCCTTCCTGAGTGCCGCTGCCACTGCTACTATTACCTTTGTAAAGATCCGCGGCGCGGTGGCTAATCCGAAGGGTAAGGCCCGGAACTTGAAGTGCTGATTCAGGACTTTGAAGCGTAAATAGCACTGGTGATCCCGATGGATTGGGATATGCAGGTAGGCTTCTGACAGATCTAGGGAGGTGAGAAACTCCCCTGGCTGTACTGAACTCTTGACAGACCGTAGAGTTTCCATGCGAAAGCTGGGGACCCGTAGATGTCGATTAACTGACTTGAGGTCCAGGACGGGCCTGAAGGTGCCCTCCTTCTTGGGTACTATGAAATAAATGGAATAATGCCCAGAAGTTACCTCTTCCGCAGGTACTGGGATTATGGCTTTTAGGGCCAGGAGCCTCTGTAAGGTCACTTCTAGTGCCGCTGCCTTGAGCGGTGAACAAGGAGATTCCACAAACTTGGTCGGCGGAAGCCGAAAGAAATCCAGGTAATATCCTTCCCGGATGATGGCGAGGACCCACTGGTCTGCAGTGATCTCGACCCACCTGCGGTAGAAGAGGGTTAGCCTGCCCCCTATGGCTGCTACCCTCGGATGGGTCGGCTGATTGTCATTGTGGGTTACGGCCGGGGCCAGAACCCGGGCCGGTTCTCTTCTTGGTGTGCTTAGCCCGAAAGGGCTGATTCCTGGCCTGAGAACGAGGTGCTTGATAGCGAGACCTGTAAGGGTTGAAGCGCTGCGAGTTTCTACCTCTGGATGGTCTAGAAACAGAACGCTGGTTTCCTCCTTGACCTGTCTTCTGGTAGACGGGGTAACGGAGAAGCACCCCATTTAGTAGCCCAATTCTCAAGGTCGCTGCCGAACAGTAGGGAACCCTTAAAGGGCATTCTTGTGAGTCGAGTCTTGGAGGACGAGTCGGCCGCCCAATTGCGGAGCCAAAGCTGTCTTCTGGCTGCCACTGAGGAGGACACTCCCTTGGCTGCTGTACGGATGAGGTCGGAGGCTGCGTCTGTGAGGAATGCGAGAGCTGATTCCATGTCTTCTCCCGGGGTGTTATTTCTTGCCTGTGATAAACAGGAGCGTGTCACCACGGTGCAGCAAGTCGCGATTCGAAGGGACATGGCTGCTACCTCAAAAGCTTGTTTCAGAATGGTGTCCATGCGTCGGTCATGCGCATCCTTGAGAGCCGCTCCCCCCTCTACCGGAATGGTGGTGCGTTTCACAATTGCGTTAATTATGGCGTCTACCCTGGGGCACGCCAGCAGTTCCTTGGCTGTTGGATCTAGAGGGTACATGTCAGACAAGGCCCGACCCCCTTTGAATGAGGCCTCCGGTGCCTTCCATTCCAGCTCGATTAGCTGCTGTGCTGCTTGTAGGAGGGGAAAGTGGTGAGCCATTTGGCGCAGGCCCTCTAACAGAGGGTTCTGTACAGGGACCCCTGGGGGGGTCCTGGCCCGGAATGGCCAGCTCCGATAGGCATTGTGAGACCAGGCCCAGTAGATCTTCTCTCTGAAAGAAGCGTCTCATGGTCCGATATGGTTCTATGTCCGAGGGGAGTTCATTCTCCTCGGGGGGCTCCTCACTTACCTGTGAATAATCCGAATCCCCATGATTGGGACTGTTGGGTGGTGAATGCCTGCGCCTAGGTCTCGAGGGTCCAAGGGCCGGACCAACCGGGACGGAAAGACCCATCTAAGGAGCAGACTGCATCTGGACAAAGGCGTGAATCCCCTTAAATAATTCCACCCAGGAAAGCGAAGCCAGATCTGGCCGCAGGGGTACCAGGTCTCTCGGATTCCCTGGCTGCTCGCCGCGGCCTGCTAAGTCCGGAGTGTTCTCTAAGGAACCGCGGGGCTGGGACCGGGCTTGTCCTGGAACTGCCATGGCTTCCTCACATTGGGCACATAGGGAGTCTGCTTCCTCGCTCTGTGTGGCTCTAAGATTGCATGCTGAGCAGAGGCTTAGAGCGTTCATGCCTGATTCTGGGTGTGCCAGCTCTGCGGACGCAGAGGCCTTCTTATGCTCCATTTGTCTATGATGTGCGCCTAATACGGGAGCCAGCCTGCGCCTAGAACGGGCGTCTTATCAACGTGCGCCTATAGCGGGCGTCTTAGCATATGTGCGCTTATCCTAGTAGCATGTGCTAATAACGTGCGCCTATCGCGTGCGCTAACAACGTGCGCCTATCGCGTGCGCTAACAACGTGCGCCTATCGCGTGCGCTAACAACGTGCGCCTATCGCGTGCGCTAACAACGTGCGCCTATCGCGTGCGCGAACGTGCGCCTATCGCGTGCGCGAACAACGTGCGCGTAGCAAGCAAAAGCGCTGAATTAGTAAAGAGAAGTAGGCAGGCCTCCCAGGCGGGCGGCCACGTAGGCAGGCCCAGTTAATCCACACTTCCTCAGAGACCAAGTAAAGATGTACGCCTTACCTTGTCTTCTGCGCTTCCCAGCTGCGACCCGGGCGGTCTCCGGCTGCGGGGGGATAGGGAAATACCTCACCGCCGTGCTTAAGAAAGTGCACCCGCTGCCTCTAGGCCGCGCCCGAACCGCTCGGGGGCCAAGTCCATGCCGGGACCGAGGCTGCCTCTAGGCCACGCCCAAACTCGTCTCGCTCGGGGGCCAAGCCGCGCCCAAGCCCTTCTCACTCGGGGGCTGGGTCCCTGCCGTGAACCGGCCACTGGACCGAGGCTCTTACCTCCGAGGGACCACGGAAGTCAGCTCGGGAAACTCAACTGGGTGAGTGACCGCCTGGTATCACCACAGGAGTGCGGGGCTCGTCTTCAGTAGATTTCTTCTGTAAATTTAGTCGTTAGAATTTGGAAACACGCTCGGAGAGCGTGAGGTAGCTCCAAACTGCTTTGGAGACGGAAATTACTGAATTGCTTCACTTCCTGTGGGGGTATATATACCCGTGCTGACGTCAGATCCGTCTCCAACTGCTAGCACGAGCACACTATACCCGTTTGTTTTGAGTCCATCTGCTACACACTAGGAAATAAAAGGTTATGCAAAACTAATGATCCTAAGAAGACTAAAACCTCTATTAACGATTAACAATTTTCGCACAGTTCTACAAGCTATGATATTCGCTAGCACAGATTATTGTAACTCCCTGCTGTTAGGACTACCTCAATCTACAATTCGGCCTCTGCAAATATTGCAAGATTCCGCTGCCAGAGTTTTGACAGGCAAAAAAAAGAGAGTGACCATATTACAGGAACACTTGCTGAACTCCACTGGCTTCCAATTGAACAAAGAAAACAATATAAAGCACTTTGTATAATCCATAAACTAATCCACGATGATAAAGCCAACTGGCTTAACACGGCACTGCGCGTGCATGTACCACAAAGAAACCTGAGATCTGCAAATAAAGCTCTAACTGTCCCCTCTGTCAAATCAGCACATCTCACGCAAGTAAGGGAAAGAGCACTGTCACTGGCTGGTCCTGTACTCTGGAATACCATGCCACTCGAAATAAGACTACAGACAAATCTGAAATTATTCAAAACTAATCTGAAAACCTGGCTTTTTAAACAAGCATTTTATAAAGATAAAGAAAAGGAGAAAAATAGTTGAGCGATAAGGATGCACCAAACTAGAAGTTTTTAGTAACCTACATAAGCATATTAATGTTAAAATCAAACTGCCTAATTTGTTCCTAACAATCAGGTTTAATTTACACACTTAGTTTATTATTTTAAATTGTTACCGTACTATGATGGCACACGAGTAATTTGTAATCTATACCACCCATATTTCTCTTTATCGTGCCCTTCTGTAAACCGTTGTGATGGTATTTATCTTAACGACGGTATAGAAAAATTTTTAAATAAATAAAATAAAGTTTTAGTCTTCACCACTTCCTCCAGAAGAGCTTTGTGGGACTTTGTTGAATGCATTCTGAAAATTCAAATATACCACATCTACCGGTTTCACCTCCTTCCACATACTTATTCACCCCTTCAAAAAAATGTAGATTTGTCAGGCAAGACTTCCCTTGACTAAATCCATGTTGGCTGTGTCCCATCAAGCCATGTCTATCTAAATATTTTGTGATTTTATTTTTTATAACAGCTTCCACGATTTTTCCTAGCACTGAAGTCAGGCTCACCACTCTATAATTTCCCAGATCACCTCTGGATCCCTTTTTAAATATAGGAGTTACAATGGCCAAAAAAGTATCAGCTTGAGGATCATTACTGGAACAATTGTCTACATTCATTGATAGGTTTTGACATCCAGCAGTACCAATGTTGCCCTCTTATACCAGAGATTCACAGATATTAATATTTTACAGCAAAATCCAGGCCCATTTGATAATCTGAGTTTGGTCATAGTCAATACAGTCTCCCTGTATATTAATGTGCTTCAAAATGATGTTTTGACTATTATTGCATGGACATTAGCGAACAGCAATTTATGTGAACGTGTGCCTTCTGCTTGTGTGTGTGATTTAGCCATAGTGGCATTAAAATAATTTTTTCTTCTTTTTTACTTTCAATGGTGTCTTCTATAAACAAATTAAAGGCGTTAACATGGAGGCAACCATGGCACCAGATGTGGTCAACATGTACTTTGGCCAGTCTGAGGACAGATGCCTTAGGGCATTGTTTTATAGATCAATGAAACATCAAAGTCTCTTACTCAAAAATGAAACATCAAGGTCTCTTACTCAAAAATGCCTGTGTCTTACACAGATTTAAACTTTAATAGGATCTTCATACCACCCCATGGCTACTCAATTACACTGAAATATTTTTGCCGCTGTAGGGGGGTGATAAATAATCAGTGGTCCAGAAAGATGTTTTGTTAAATATTTTCTTATAAATGGAGCTTATTTCTTATACTGATAAAAGGGAGCTTATTACTTCCCGTGAAAAATGGATTGCGGTCATCTTCGGCCCAGATAACAAGCCGAAGACAACAACAAAAATTATCTTTCACAGTAAAGTGAGAGAACTTTCACTTTTCATGCCATTAAAAAAATAAATAAGTAAATAAAAATCGACTGATTGTAATACACTTCTATATTATCAGCTTGCAATCCTGCAAAGCTACAGGACAATTTACCAGTAGGGCAGTTTTTCAATTAAGACAACTATGTTCTTCTATAGCAAAATATAAGATCAGGACACGAAAGATGGTAGATTTCATAGACCGCAGCTAACCAGTTTGTTATGAGGCGGGATTAGAGCATGCACACTGGATCAATCGGGACCTTTTTTGTGCGTCTGAGAAAAGGATGTATCGACCAGGACAGTATGTGTTTTACTGTACTCACAACATACATATGAGAGACAGCACATTATCAAATGCCACTGGAAAATATAGTTATATCCTGGATTTATTGAACTACCTCTTTTTGCATTGACTAGAGGAAAGAACATTAGCGATAGAATTGTGCAAAGTTTAAAGAAAGAGTTGAGGAGGTCTGTGCCAAGACCAGGAGAGCTTGGACACCCATCCTTCTGGTAGTTCAGTGTGTCCACAGTCATTTGACAGTTATGTGTTACCATTTGATAGATTATCTAGACACCAACTGAAAATACATGTCATGTACAACTAAACAAGTTCGTTATGTTATAGTACACATGTCCTTTGATTTACATTGGCAAGACTTTATGCGCAGTTGGATCCAGATGATAGAACATTGTAGCTCATTTGTCCATCAGAGAATTGAAACTCCATTAGTTACACACTGCATAACTAGGAGGTCATTCTTTTTCAGATTTTACCCTCACTGTTTTAGAGAAAATTGAAGGAAGCACAAATGGAGGAGAGAGATACACTGTTGATTTGAAAGAAACAACGGTGGATATATGTTAGTTACGGTCCAACCACATAGTCTCAAGGACACTGTGGTTTGTGTTAATGACTTTAATGGTTGGGAGATGTTTGCGACAGTCTCCTTTAAAATTTCTTTAGGATACCGATGTAAGGCTGTGAAGGGAGGTAGTTTACGTAAAGTGATACCAGATGTGTAATGGGGAACGGTAACATTGGTAGGAATAAATTTAGAGTACTTGCCCTTTGTTTGAGAACATATTGCCAAGTTATAAGGGTCGTAATATCATAAAATGGGTGAGTAATTGAGTATGCTGGTGTGTGTATATAATTTTGTCCAGGTAGTCTTTATAATTTAGTGAACATATGGAGTGAGAGTTTACAATTTTGTTGTGAAATTAGACATTGCAGTATTTTATTTTTATTTGTATCTTATTGTAGAGTGAGGAATCCCTGATGCAGGTGGTATTGGCAGCCGAAATGAACTCATGTTGGGCGATTCAATTTAGAAAAAGCAAGTTGGAGATTTAAAGTGGAGACCTCTGTGTCAGCATAACCTTGGGATAGTGATTTGTCGGTCAAAATGTAAGTGTGATCACATTATTCCAACACTTATATCACTACACAGGCTCCCAATAAAATTCAGGACAGAATACAAAATACTATCCTTATTACACAAAATAATATACGAAAAACGAACAAACTGGCTAAGTACATCTATAAAACTACACTCTCCAAATAGAAACCTCCGCTCAGCTAATAAAGGTCTATTAAAGATTCCACCTACTCGCTCTAAACAACTTACCTCCACTCGGAAGAGAGCCATATCCCTAGGAAGTCCCAACCTCTGGAACACCCTTCCAACCGAACTTAGAACACAGCAAAATTTAAAAACATTCAAAAAAAAAAAAAAAAAAAAAAAAAAAAAAAAAAGCTAAAAACCTGGATGTTTACCAAAGCCTACCAAAACACCCAATAACTCTCAGATATTACTTCCCTCCTACTGGCCTATGCAAACATGTGGAATATGCACGTAATAGAACACATAATCAAACTTGTATAGTTTGACATCCGAACTAAGTTTATAAAGCCTATAATATCTATGTTAACAATCGCATGAATCTTTTGGACACTCTGTTGATACCGTTGATATTTATCTATCGAGTTTTATATACCGTCGTTCGGTTTTGCCATCACAATGGTTTACAAAGTTTCGATGTTTACATCGAAACTTTGTAAACCATTGTGATGGCAAAACCGAACGACGGTATATAAAACTCGATAAATAAATAAAATAAATAAATAATATTTTGTTAAAGCAAATTTTTTTTAAAGATTACATAAAAATTAGTTTATATTGAGAACAGGATGCACATTAGGGCAGAACCAGCGAATGAATGTGATTTAAGTGCTTTTTACGTATTTCACTTGGGGCCAATTGCGTGGCGAGGGGCAGTGGATGGATACTATACTAACACATGAGAGTAATTTCTGATGCCGTTTTTTTTTATAAAGAAAAAAGAAAGAAGAAATATTTACCTCCTGTTGCTATTTAGTTTATATTCCACCTTTCAGACACTGCAAAGCAGATTACACTCAGATACTGTAGTTTGTTTATGTGTACCTCTCTTACATCTTCCTCAGTGAAGACTGAATTAAAGAATTCATTTAGTTTCTCTGCTATGGTCTTATCCCAAAGTACCCCTTTTCCTCCTTGATCCCTGCTAGGAAATCCAACACACTCCTCGCGGGCTTTTTGCTTTATATGTACCTGAAAGTTTTTATTATGAAATTTTCCCTTCTACAGCAAGCTTCTTTTCAAATTCTGTCTTTGCCTTCCTTATCAATTCTTTGCATTTAATATGCAAGAGCTTGTGCTGTTTCTTTCATTCGGTTCCCTTTTCCATTTTTTGAAAGATGTTCTTTTGGCTATTAGGGACCCTTTATTCCCTGCTCAACATCTGCTGAAGCTCATCTCCTGATTTGGCTGCTGCTGCTCCAGCTCTGTGCGAGACTGAGAACACTCCTCTGCATCCTCTCCAGACAGCGTCATCATACAATGTCACCAGGATCCACTGATAGGGGCAGCCCATAGGTGGGCTTTCACCCAAGAGCCCACCAAAAGGCCTGCCCCTTTTTTGGCATTAGAGGCTAATATATTGGATCCTGAGAGTTAAATAAGAAAATTGTGAATAATAGGAATTGCTTCACTATTTTTTGCGGGTCAAATAGATCGCATGTGCATGTGTGAGAGTGACTAACAATGATATTTTAGGGATTTAGTTGGGTTGGCCTGTTTTTGTTGTTTGTTTTTTTTTTTAATGACTTAGGGAGTCATTTACCAATCCAAGTTGTGAAAAATCTTTTAAGGGACAGCCATATTAGTCTGGTGCAGAAAAATAACAGGAGTCGGGTGGTACCTTATAGACTAACTAATTTATTGAAGCATGAACTTTCGAGCACAGAGTCCACTTCGTCAGATGCATGAAGTGATGTATAGGAGATGGGTAAAATATATACAGAACCAAGAGAAGGCATTGAATTAGGTAGGATATGGCAAGAGTGTTAATAGCATAGCATTATAGTTTAGCCTATTGACAACAGAGGTAAGTGTGAAAAGACAGAATGATCTGATAACAGTTATCTATAATTTACAGACACACATTGTGCTATACTCTCACCAAGAAACTACTCAATAACCTAATCAGTATACCATACAACAGAGAGCCACGTCAACAAAGAACTTTCAGACCTGGAACATCACAAGAGGAACCAACATATCATCGACTCCCCAAACTGAACACTATTTCTCCAACAAGAGACAAGACATCTTCCACAAACATTTCATCATGTTCAAGAAGAAGAAAACAGCAAAATTATCCAGCCTCCTGTGTACCACATCAAGTCATAAAACAGATGCCCCAAACCGCACCAACTGTTATGGTTATTGATGTTTGGGTGGATCTTTGGACACTGTGGCAGCTGACCACGCCCACGGGGGGCAGTCCCATGAGGGACCACGGTGTCAGGCTAGACTCTGGACACACAAACACACAGGCCGATACAGTAAGGGCATGTAAGAAAAAGTGCGGCAGTGCCGGGCGCCCGTTCGTTTGCCGCGCGCACAGTTCGGATCACATACCGCTCGATACAGTATTTAAATTAGATGCAAATGCAAGCCGCGTCCATGAAGCGCAATCCATTTTACTGTATAGAGCGCTATACAGTGCCTATACAGTATCCTGGGTGCGCTGGTACCTGTCATCCGGGCGCTCAGGTCACGGCGTGCGCTCATGCGCCTTCGCTTCCTTGAGCGCCCAAATTGGATGTGCGTTCATGCACCTTCACCAGCAGGGCTGCTGGAAGCCGCTTTCGCCGCCGGCTGCCCCCAGGAGGCAGGGGAGCCGCGGTGGGCTCCTCGGGAGGAGGGGAGAGAGGACTGGGGCTGCTGGAAGCATGCAGTAAGTTTACTTTTGTTACAATTTCTATTTGCTTTAATAACATGTCGAGTCGATTTTTGCCCTACGCCTTGCTTCGGGAGGGGGGGGGGGGGGGGGGGGGGGGAAGAGGACTGGCAATCCCCGATGCCCGAGCGTAGGAGAACCAGGCCACACCATGTTACTCGCTTGCTCCAACCCACCCACTTATTTGACCGGAGCCTGCCTATTGCTGTCACATCCCTCTAACGCCAAGGTCAGGGTAGGCGGTAAATTAGCGGGTTAAAGACGCGGCAAAACAGTTGGTTAAGAAGGCGATAATCGGGTCGCACGTTACTGTATGGGAGGGAATAGCTAATCCGATCGTTTACATATCATATACATGCTGCGGGCCGAAAGAGAAACGCGTCGATTTAAAGAAGCGGTAAGGATTGGTAAAAACGGATAGTGAATCGCGGGTTAGACTTACGCGGCCAAATTGTGGGTACAAAGCGGGTTAGAAACAGGGTAACTGCGGCCACGCTTTACTGTATCGGCCTGACAGATTGAATCATTATTTAAATAGTTTTGGAAACCACCAGAGGTGGCAGTAGTGAGTAGTAGATGTTGAGCCCGGCTGGCGAGTATCCCACAGGACGCTGGAACAGCGGATCCTCTGCTTGGCTATGCTGTAATGGAAAGAGACTGAGAGTTATGAGTACGCAGTGAGAAACATACAGAGTCCCAGGTAGAATAGGAGAAGCTCTGAGACAGGGAGAGCAGGCCCTCGAGGAGGGAGTACCTGGTTCCAGGGAAGCAGTACTGTGGAATAGATGGTAGTTGTATTCACAGATGGAAACTGTTAGTGAGGTCTTCCAAGTAGAAAAGGGTTGTAGATGCAGGCAGTGACTCAGGGAACATGGGCCCTCGAGGAGCAAGTACCAGTTTCCTGATAGCACCTGAAAGAAGCAGAAGAGGCCCCCGAGGAGCGGCTACCCCGTTAGCAAAAGAGTTCCACAAAATGCTGGAGTGGCAGAGTAGCTTCGGTATGGAGAGCGAATCCCATCCGTAGAGTTCCGGTAAGGAGTCCGTTGCTAACTCGATTAGCTAGCAAAAGTAATAGGCTTAAATATCTGGGCAGCGTGATGTCATCTCAGAGGTTCGCGCCAATGAGGAAATAAAGATGAGGGCAGCGTGCATGCGCACGCTCTATGGTACCTTGGAGGAGCATGGTGGGAAGCAGCACCAAAGCTGGTCCGGGAACGCCGGAGAGGTCGGCAGACAGATGCTGCGGCAGCCAGTAGTCCGAAGTGAGCGGGAGGAGCCGCAAGAAGAGTAAGGTAGGCGGTGCAAAGCTGTTGCAGACCGACGGTCGCAACACCATCATTATCAATCTCTCCAACCACACACTCAGCCAAGCACAGGAAGGTGTCCTTTCACAGGGAGACTCCATCTACCCCGCCAAATCTATACAAATAATACAATTCTCTGGTGATCTGGAATCCTATTTTCGCCATCTTTGACTCAAGGAATACTTCTATGCCAACCAACACACCAACATATAGCCACACGCGGAAGAGTACACAAACACATCAAAAACAGAAACTCCCAATTGACATCTTCAGATGGGTGTAACACTGGACTGGAATTTTACATTGAATGCTTCTGACGACATGCCCAATATGAAATAAACTGCATTGCTTGCCCTACTATCTCAGCCACATTGAAAGGGAAGCAATCCATAGCCTCCAAAACAATCCAGGCATCATAGAAGCTGACAAAGGAGGAGCTGTGGTGGTCATGAACAGATTGGACTACACATCAGAAAAAGAGAAAACTCTCCAAGAGAACATTTTATAAGATGTTGCCCTCCGACCCAACTGTAGAATACCAGAAGGTACTACATAATCTCCTGAAGGGATTAAGAACATAAAAACATAAGAAATTGCCATGCTGAGTCAGACCAAGGGTCCATCAATGACTTCAGATCAGTCCACCAATTACTAATTTTCTCCAACATAGACTACTGCAACTCTCTTCTTCTCAACTTACCTCTAAACACCATTCGCCCACTCCAGATCCTGCAGAACGCAGCTGCAAGAATTCTCACAGGAGCAAAAAAGCATGACCACATCACCCCAACATTTATTTCACCTACATTGGCTACCAATAAGGTACAGAATTGAACACAAAGTCCTATCCATCCTACATAAAATTATATATGAAGAACAAGAAAATTGGCTAAACCCCTACATACAACTAATTACCCCAAGCAGAAACCTTAGATCAACAAATAAGGAACTCCTAAAAACACTACCAACGCACTCAAATCAACTCACCTAAACCCAAAAAAGAGCAATCTCCCTTGGTAGCCCAAAACTTTGGAACTCCCTACCGACTAAGCTCAGAACTCAAGAAAACCTAAAAACCTTCAAAAAGGAGTTAAAAACGTGGTGCTCAACAAAGCATACCAACTCACCCAATGAACAACAAAACATCATCGCCCTCCAATCCAAACTCATGAATAAATAAATTAATTTCATCACATCTAGGTTTTGATAAATAAGAAATGAAACAAAAAACTGATCTAAATCCTTACACATTATCCCCTTTGCTTAATAAGTTTGTACTTTGCATCCCTTGTTTAACCCCTTATCCATGTAACCTTATTTTGTAAACCGTTATGATGGCGTTATTTTGACGTTTCCGAATGACGGTATATAAACCCATTAAATAAATAAATAAACAAACAAACAAACAAACAAGCCCAGCATCCTGTTTCCAACAGAGGCCAAAACCAGGCTACAAGAACCTGGCAATTATCCAAATACTAGGAAGATCCCATGCTACTGATGCAATTAATAGCAGTGGCTATTCCCTAAGTAAACTTGATTAATAACCATTAATGGACTTCTCCAAGAACTTATCCAAACCTTTTCTGAACCCAGCTACACTAACTGCACTAACCACATCCTCTGGCAACAAATTCCAGAGCTTTATTGTGCGTTGAGTGAAAAAGAATTTTCTCCGATTAGTCTTAAATGTGCTACTTGCTAACTTCATGGAATGCCCCCTAGTCCTTCTATTATTCGAAAGTGTAAATAACCGAGTCACATCTACTCGTTCAAGACCTCTCATGATCTTAAAGACCTCTATCATATCCCCCCTCAGCCATCTCTTCTCCAAGCTTAACAGCCCTAACCTCTTCAGTCTTTCCTCATAAGAGAGCTGTTCCATCCCCTTTATTATTTTGGTTGCCCTTCTTTGTACCTTCTCCATTGCAACTATATCTTTTTTGAGATGCAGCGACCAGAATTGTACTCAGTATTAAAGGTGCGGTCTCACCATGGAGCAATACAGAGGCATTATGACATTTTCCATTTTATTCACTATTCCCTTCCTAATAATTCCTAACATTCTGTTTGCTTTTTTGACTGCCGCAGCACACTGAGCTGACAATTTCAATGTATTATCCATGACGCCTAGATCTCTTTCCTGGGTGGTAGCTCCTAATATGGAACCTAATATCGTGTAACTATAGCATGGGTTATTTTTTCCTATATGCATCACCTTGCATTTAGTCACGTTAAATTTCATCTGCCATTTAGATGCCCAATTTTTAAGTCTTGCAAGGTCCTGAACATATAGAACAGGGATGGCTAACCTATAGCTCGGGAGCCATGTGTGGTTCTATCATATGCTAAATGCGACTCTTGACATCCTGTCCCCCATATTAAAATAAGTATATTACAACTGGACAACACTACACTGAACAGGAAGAGAGGTGCTGAAGATATTGGTATTGGGGAAGAAATTGTATGTGGGAGGGCAAGAAAGAGAAAGGAGGTGCGAGGTGTGGAAAAAAAAAGTGGACCAGAGAGAATACTGGTCATGGACAGAAGGTAAGAAGATAGGGGTTTAAGTAGCACAAGGGGTGAGGTGGAAGGTACTCAATTAGGGCCACTGAGCCTCCGTCATTATTTGTGTGTGGGGTGAGGATGTTATGCTAGCACTACTGAGAGACAGATGAGGAAAGGGTGGGGGGATTGAGAGAAACTGGTGGGAACAGGGTCAGAATAATAGGGACAAGATGGGACTGATTGAGAGAAAGACTGATGGGGCAAGAGGGGAGAGGATTAAGAAACTGGTCAGAAAAGGGTGAAAGAAGAAAGACTGGTGGGAAGACAGGCAGGTGAAAAAAAGATGGGAGGATTGAGAAAGTGGAAGGATAGCAAGAGACTGGTGGGACTTAAGAGAAAGACCGATAGGAGGACTGAGGCAGAATTGTAGGCACAAGATGGGACAGGTATAGATTGATGGCAAATTAGGGAGAACTACGACAGAAGCTTGTGGAGACATATTGGGAAGGATTAAGAAACTAATGGGGACAGGGGAATGAGAGAGAATGACTTGTGGGGAGAGGGTGGAAGAATTGAGAGATGCTGTGAGACAATTTGACGGAAGTGAGAGACTAGTGGAGAAAGGATGGAAAGGACAGAGACTGGTGAGGCAGTGTGAGCAAGACAGATTGGTGAAATGCTTGAGAGACTAGTTGGTACAGATAGAGTGAGAGAGGACCAAATGGAAGACTGAGAGACAGAGTTAGGGGATGGAGAGTGTTTGGTAGGAGGACAGAGAAGGTGGGAACAGAGGGAGGAAATTGAAAGAGAAAGACTGGTGGGGTAGGGGTACTGATAAGTAAGTTCCATAGATAGCAGGATGAATCAGAAATGATCTGTGGGTGATGTCATCTGGTAGCACTGAACGCAACTGTCTCTCCAAGCTAGTACAGCTTTGAGCTCTACTGAGCATGTACGGGAGTTCCTGCGAAGGCGTTGCCACTGAATCTCCTCTGTCTGTTTCAAAGCTGATAGAATAGTCTAGTCTGCTGACCAGGAAGAAGGAAGGGCATCTCATGTCTAATTCAACCTGCTACCTATGGCAAACACTCTTTACGTTAAGCAAACCTTGCTTTGTTAGTCAATAAACAGGGTTGAATTAGACATGGGGAATCCCCAAGCTGAGGGCTGCAGCAGAGCATTTGTTTCAAGCAACCCATATTCAGTCATGGACTGCAGATTATTTCTGTATCAAATGGTGCAAAACTGCTTTCCCACCGTACTGTCTGTAGAAGTCATAGAATCTAGGCACTAGAGGGAAGTGAAAACATGCACCAAGGACCAGGTTTTCAATTGGAACCTCTCAGAGGTGAGAAATGGATGAAGCTGTTTATATCTGGTGAGCTCTGACTGGATTAGCAAAACCAAATTCAGCTGCTGATTAGCAATACTGAATACAGCTCATAATCCAATTAGAAAGTGCTCTCTCGGTCAGTTGTTTTTGGAAATAAAGTAGGAAGTACTATTGACTTGCAAGGTAGAAAACTACCTTCAGTAAAAGTTTTGGATGCATTCAGAGTACTACCTTATGAAAAAATTGCATGTAAGAAGGGTAGTGAACTAGTACTTGGCAATTCGCTTATTCAGCAAGTAGAAAGTGATTGTTACTTAGAAGAGACCCTTCCAGGTTAGATATTTCAATGGTTAGGAACACAAATGGAGGTTGCATAGGATAAGTTAGCTCCAGGAAACTGGCAGTTACTTAACTAGCAGGTGTAAGTGTAAGAGGCCTTTCATGAACTTTGAGACTAGTGGATGCAGCTTATCACTCTTCAGAGATGTACTGACACTGATGAAACAGCAAGTCCAGACTGCACAAGGGACTAAAGGTAAGACAAAAGATGTCTTGGTTTCATTGTGCTGAGAGGTACACCAGGTTGAGTAATGATTCCATTTAAGAGAGTAATTGCATCTAGTAGATGGCTTTTTTACTGAGAAGCAGCACATCTTGAAATCAGTTCTGGAAGGGACCACTGTTTCAAGATCATGAGTTCAACATCTATGCTGTTAGACTGAGGGTTGGTAGCATTGGATGCAGTAGAAAGCTATGTTCTAGGGAAAGAAGAGAAGGGTCATCTCCCAGATTGAAGGTCTTGTGGAGATCTGAACGAGATAATATACCACGCTTTCTCAGCCATACTGGCATAACAAGAATCATAGTGGATTGTTCTCGCATCAGCTTCTGTACAATTCTCAATGAGAGTAGTATTGGAGGAAAATCATGCATGAGACCTGTGTTCTAAGATATTAGAAAGGCGTCTGGAGCCTGGCAGGGCAGGCTGTATTGGATGGAGCAGAATTGATTTAGTTTTTGGTTCTGCTCAGTTGTAAGGACGTCAATCCAAGGGTAACCCCCATAAATCTGAATAGATGATTTGCCACATTCTGGTTCAATGACCATTCACATAGGCAGAATATTCTACTCAGTCTGTCTGCCATTGTGTTCTGAATGGTAAGATGCCTGGAGAATTGCTTTGTTCTGGATCGCCCAGTGCCACGTGTGGAAGGCTTCTTGACATAGTATCTATGATCCAGATCCACCTTGTTTGTTCATGTACAACATGGCCACCTGGCTGTCCATTTGTATCATCATGTTTTTCCCCCTAAGGATGTGATTGAATCCTTGAACGGCATAGTATATTGCCCCAAGTTCTAGTAAATTGATTTGGAAACGCTCCTCCTGAATCGACTGAACTCCTTGTGTTTTGAAATGTCTGGTGTGGGCACCAACATACAGTGGAAGTATCTGTCACTAGTATCATCTGATATGGTACTGGTTGTAGAGGAGCGCCCTCCTGAAGTATGGATGGTTGTAACTACCACCGTATTTCTTCCTTCATCTTTGAGGTGAGCATTATTTTCATGTAAAATGGCTGAAGGAGTTGGTTCCACTTAGAGCTTACTTCCCATTGAAGACAATGCAAAATAAGTGGGATAATATGAAGTGCCACAGCCAAGTGCCCCACAAGCACATGATGGGGTTTTGAAACTCTTGGTTTTAACCATGCATTGGCGACCTTGTACAAGGTTTGTACTCTTTGCAGAGGAAAGAATGCTCATACTTGTACTATATCTATGATGGCTCCAATGAATTGAAGTTGTTGTAGGGGTTGCAAACTGACTTCTGGAAATTTATCATGAATCCAAATGATTGAAGAGTAGTGAATGATAATAGAAGGTATGTTTGAAGTGTGTCCCTTGATGGGGCTATTAAGAGCCAGTCATCTAGGCAGGGGAATGCTCATATTTCTGGACATCGTAAATGGGCCACTACCACTGCAATGCATTTCATAATGACTCAGGGCTGCAGATAGTCCAAATGAAAGGGCCTTATACTGGTAGTGACAGGCATAGTTCCCTCTAAGCCAAGTGTGTGAGCAACTGCTCATACATTTTGGAGCAGTACTCGCAGGTTTTACTTGGTCGCTCCTTTGTGCTGTATATAGAAATGAAGCGCCAATACTGGTGCTCAAAAGTTGTTGGATTAAAAAAATGATTGCTCACAGGAAAAAAAACAATTGCACACACCTAGACACTCCTTGGAGGGAACATTAGTGTCTGGTACCCACTCTGAAGCACAGGTAACATCAAAAGGAAGGGTGTATTGGGATGTGTGCATAAGCATCTGAGATCTAGGAAGCATATCTAATAGTTCTACTAAACGAAAGGGAGAAATGTGCTCAAATGTCATTTTGAATTTCTCTCTATGGAGATAATGATTCAGATTTCAAAGATCTAAGATCAGTCTGAGTCTACCTTTGGAATCAAAAAATATTGGGCGTACAATCCTGGTTGTAAAGGATACCGGGTATTTCTCAAATCCATTGTGTAATAGGAGTTGATTCACCTCCTGCTGCTAAAGTGGTAAATTTGCAGGGTCAGGAGGCTGAATAGTAATATAGTAACATAACAATGACGGCAGAAAAAGACCAAATGATCCAGTCTACATAGCAAGTTTTTTTATGGTAGTAACTGCCGCTCCATGTAGGTTACCCCCATGTTTATAAGATTTCTGTTATTTAAATTGATGTATTTTATGTGTTATTTAATTCAATTTTTTCCAAGTTCCTCATTTTCCTTGTTCTCTGTAAGACACACGTGTTAAGTCATATCAAGGTTATATGTAAACCGAAGTGATTAGTAACATTGTTACCAGAACCTCGGTATATAAAAATGTTAAATAAATAAATAAATAAATAAATAAATAAATGTTCCTGTTAAGTATGCGGGATTACTAGTTGGGTTTTGAAATGGAGACAGTAACCATACTGAACTATCTTCAACTCACCAATTTTTCGATATTAGAGTCAAGCAGGTAAGAAATTGCTGAACTCTGGCCCTCACTTGATGTATAGAACAGCGCTTCTCAACCGGTGTGTCGCGACACGTCTCCCAGTGTCCTACTGCCCGTTGCACTTCCCCTTCTCCCTTTTTCCAGCCCCGCGGGCCAATTGGAAGCCTCCTTTCTTCCTACCCCCATTGCCCAATGGAGGCCTCCTTCATTCTGCCTGCCCCCGCGCAGGCCAAGCGGAAACCTCCTCCCTTCTGCCTACCAGTGGGAGTAGGAAGAAGGGAGGAAGCCTTTGATTGGCCGGTGAGGCAGGCATTGCCTAGCCCAGGGGTGGGATGGGAGAAATAGCAGTTTCGAACTCCGATGAAGCAAGGCCGCCACAGCCCGTGGCGGTGAAGAGGCAACCAGACCCCAACCGAGGCTACCACGGGAGTCCATCCCCGTGGTGAAGAGGAAACATGACGCCGATGAAGCAAGGCTGCCACAGCCCGTGGCGGCGAAGAGGAAACCCGACCCCAACTGAGGTCACCACGGGAGCCCATTCCCGTGGTGGCGCAAAAAGAAGGCCCACCGGAGTAAAGCCGCGGCGGAACTGGAGCCCATCCCTGCAGTGAAGAAAGAATATGTTTTTGGTGAGAGCTGGTGTGCCTGTGGGTGTGAATGGGTGCCTGGGTGAGAGCTGGAGTGAATGGGTGCGAGAGCATTTGTATGTGATCGAGAGCTTGTATATAAGAGACCACGAGTGTGATTGAGAGAGAGATTGGTCAGGAAGATGACTGGTGTGAGAGAGACCAAGACTGGTCGTGGGGTCTAATTGGAGGTGTGTGTGTGTGTGTGTGTGTGTGTGTGTGTGTGTGTGTGAGAGAGTGATTGGTTGTGGGCGCTAAGGAAGAGGACTGTGAGGACAGAGCTTCAGCAGCCCTTGCTGCTTTTGGTGAGTGATATTGGCCTGGAAGGGAAAGGAGTAGGAGAATTGCTGGAGAGGGCTTTTTTTTTAATTTAAGTTTTTAAACAACAACTGTGGTACAGCACAATATAACAGTGATAAAGACAACAAGAAAAGAAACAACACCGACCACCTATACCAGAGAACAAAATCTGAACAGAATTAAATGTCAAAGACATTGCATACCACGTACAACCAAACCAATGTTATTATACTTTCCCCCTAAGTTCCCCTCCCCCTCTCCCTCCCTAAGCCGTAATATGCGTCAAGGCATTTTGGAGCCGTAATGAGTGGACATAAGAAGTCAGAGAGAGATAAAATTAGATAACTTACTTCTTGCCTGTGTCATACAATAGAAATACAAATGTAAGTAACATTATAGAGACTGGAATGTACTTAGTAATAAAGATCGTAATGTGGTACTATGCTGAAGAAAAGAAGGGAATCAAACACTGCGACCCCTACAGGGCTTTAAGCGTAGCTGACCCTTCTGACCTCGCTGCCCAAGAAGGCACCTTGCCCTCACCAAATCCATGTAGAAGAAAACTAAATCAGCTATGTGTCCAGTGGGGTCCACGAGACCCACTCCTCATAAGATCTCCAGCGGAGCTGAAACCGAGATAGCCGCTTCTGTTTAATCGCTGTCAATTGTTCCAAATAGTGAATCTGTAAGTTTTTGCATTACTTGCTGTCGAGTTGGTACTTCTGTTTGCTTCCAGCTACGTGCTATCACCGACCTGGTTGCTATCAATATTTGAGTAATTAAATAAAATTGTTCCAAATGCTCATCTGTTGTGTGTATGTTCAATAAAAACAACGCAGGATTAAGCTGCAAGGTAATATGGGTTAGTGTACAGATAAAGTTTGCAACGTCTTTCCAATACTCAACAATTTTGGGGCACGTCCACCACATATTTATGTGCCAACATGACCACATTGCCGCCAACAGCCACTATCCCATTTATCAGAAAATTTATGCAGCCTAGATGGGGTGATATGCTGCCACCGATACAGCATTTTATATCCCTGTTCCACCAAGGAAGCTGAGATAGAGCACTGTTTAATCCGCAAGAATCCTTCTCTCCAGTGAGAATGCCCCCTTAAGTCTGGTATGTCCTTTTCCCAGCTTTTGAGATGTGCAGGCATCTCAGACAGTTCCCCATTAAGAAACATATACACTTTAGAGATAACCTTACCAATGCTTTCAGACTTTTCACAAAATCCCTCCAATAAGGTTCTCCCCTGTAACATCTTTTTTAATTATGGGTTGCCCCAAATAATGTTTGAGTTGAATATAAAAATCATTAGAGGCTAAACCATACTGCAACCTGAGATCAGTAAATTCCCTAATCATACCATCTTGGTAAACATGCCCCAAGTTAACACAGCCTCCCGCTATCCACATCTTGGCCACCCCCAATGAATGGCCTGGTAGAAACCCATTTTGAAAGAAAATAGGCGTACTATAGAAAAACTGCCGAGTCTCTACCAGCTTATGCCTCCAGCCATCCCATACCGCTAATGTATGTGTTATAGTAGGCACCACCCATCTGAGCTTCGGTCGATCAACTTTCCTTAACCATAATAAGGAGCCGGGTCCCCCTCCCTGAATCAAGTCTTTTTCTAATCGCACCCATCTCCTCCCCTTGCCCAGAAGTATGCCAATGTATGGCCGACCTCAATTGTGCTGCAACATAATACCATATTAAGCATGGTACTCCAAGTCGTCCCCCCACCCCACCCCGTTGTCTAGGTAAATATAGCACTTTTCTGCTAACCCTTGGTGGTCTATGTCTCCAAATGAACCGCAGTAGTTTCCTCTGCCATATAGTAAAAGACTCCGCAGGGATGGCGATAGGCAGTGTTTGAAATAAGTAATTAAGTCTGGACAGAACGTTCATTTTCACCGTCGCAATACGTCCCAGCCATGATAATCCCAACCTCTCCCAGGTCTGTAAATTTTGGGCCAAAGTCCCTCATAGTTGAGCTGGTAAAGTTTATCTAGCCTTGGACCAATTTTAACCCCTAAATATTTCAAGCTGTTATGAACCACTTTAAATGGAAATTTCTTCTGGATACGAGCAAAATGATCTGCGGGAACAGATACATTTAATAATTCAGATTTCTCTGCATTAAGACGGTAGCCAGACCCAGCGCTAAATTGGTTCATTGCAGAGAGCAATGGTAAAGAGGACATCGTAAGCGAACATAGAAAGTTTATATTCTTGTTTTCCCATTTGTAGGCCTTGTGTCTCACTTTGTGATCCAATATCAGCTGCCAACGCCTCTAAATACAGTGCGAATAATAATGGCGAAAGAGGGCACCCCTGCCTCGTACCCCGCTCAATTTGAAAGGTTGGTGAATATCCCCCATTTACTTTAATGCATGCATTGGGATTGCGATAAAGTGCCTGAATCCAGGTAGAGAAGTTGCCACCTAACCCCACTTTATCCAATACCGCAATCAGATATTCCCAATGCACCATATCGAATGCCTTTTCAACATCCACTGTGAGAAGCGCCATAGGTATCTGCTGTTCCTGCCCCCACCAAATTAAGTCAAGCACCCTCCTCACATTGTCAGCGGCAAGCCGACCTGGGACAAAACCTTGGCCAAAAGCTTTAAGTCCAGATTGATTAATGAAATAGGCCTATAAGACCCGCACTGCGTAGGGTCCTTACCTGGTTTAGCCAGAATCGTAATTCCCGCTTTGTTAGCCTGAGCTGAAAGCATACCGCCATCTAACAGATGATTAAATGCCCTAGTTAGAGGCCACACGATGATATCCCTCAATTTTTTATAGAACCCCGCCGAAAACCCATTCACCCCTGGTGACTTACCCATTTTGAGGCCCTTAATAGCTTGTCCCACCTCAAACTCTGTTATCTCTTTATTTACCATTCTCGCTGCACCTGTCCCAACTGGGGAAGATTGATGCCAGACAGGTAGGCTTGGATGTCGTCCTGCAAGATATCTTGTCTCCTAGCATACAATTGTTGATAAAATCTAGTAAAGCGTTCCCTAATGCCCGCATTTTCAGACAGCATGCCTCCCTTCTCATCCTGAATCTTAAGAATCTGATTTAGACTTATCTGAGCTTTTAAACGCCTCGCTAATAACCTGCCGGCTTTGTTACCCCCCTCGTAGTATTTCTGTTTCACCATATCCAATTGATGGACAATAGAGCGCATGTCTAGCTGCTCAAGCTCTTTCCTCAATATTTTCAATTGATTGCCAATATGTGATTCCGGATGTCTCTTGTTCCTAATTTCCAGTTTCCCCTATTTTCTAAAGAATAGTGAACCTCAGACTCTCCCTCTCTCTCGACATGAGTAGCCCGAGCAATCAGCTTACCCCGAGCTACCGCCTTAAGGCAATCCCACACGACTAAGGGTGAGACTTCCCCATTGTCATTTTCTGCAATATAATGTTCCATTTCCTGGTGGAATTTGAGTTCATACTGCTCATCATCCAGCAAACTCTCATTGAACTTCCAGAATCTTTCCCCCCCCTTTATACCCTATTCCCTGCAAGGTGAGCCGAATCGCTGCATGATCCGACCAAGTGAGGACATCAATACTAGCATCCTGTACAAAGCTAGCCAAACATTTATCAATGAGAAACATATCTATTCTCGAGAATGAATTATGGGCCGCAGAAAAGTACATGTAATCTCTCTCAGAAGGATGAGTATGACGCCAGATGTCCACTAAATCCCATTCCTGCATTAATTGCTTCAAACATTTTCTGTGTGTTTTAGAATAGGCAGAACTACCCATGCCCATGTCCAAATACGGATAGCAGAGCAAATTAAAGTCACCCCCCACAAGCACTATACCCTCTGCCCATTGCCGTAACACCACTGCTATCTGATCTATAAAGGGTCCTTGGCCCACATTTGGTGCATATATGTTTACTATCGTGTACACTTGATACCCAAGTTTAAGTTTCAAAAGGAGGTACCTGCCTTCCTTATCCTGGATCACAGTTTGCACATCTACCGTCATACTCCTTGAGAAAAGAATATCAACCCCTCTATTTCCCTTGGACCGTAGCCGCTGCATAAAACTGAACTGGGAAATGATGCGACAACATTAACGCGTTTCCTGACACAACAAAATATCTGTTTTAGCCTGGATTGCATCCTGTAACAGACGCTTGCGTTTGTGGTGAGTCTGTAACCCCTTCACATTCCAAGAGAGCACTCTAATTGGGCCTGCCATTAAATAGATTGACCCCTTGCCTCAGTACCCCAGACCATCAAAATAAAAAGTCTACTCGTCTGCCACCGCCATCTCTTTACCCCCTGACTATTAGTTACCTGACCCTTACATGCCCTTTCCCCAGTTCCCCCCCCCTCCCCTCCCAACAATTGTATAGAAGGAATGACCACTCAGAGGCCCCCCCCAGGAGCCCGAACCCGATCTCTTATAGACCAAACTAGAATGAAAACGGCCATCTACTATGGCCTATGCAGCACTCATAAGTCAATTCTCAAACTTCATCCGTAATCTTAACCGAATAACTAGATTAAACATGATCCAGGGATCAATTGTCCAAGGACCTTCGATATGAAAAGAAAAGCAACCAGGAAACCGATGAATTCTAAAGGCAGAGCTTCAACGATGTGGTTCCGTGGATGTAGTAGATCCTCCTGACTGGCGATGCAGTCTCCTTCCTCCTGATTGGACCCTTTGCCACCTTTGAGGTTGATCCCTCTTGTCCATCTCCTCATGCTGTGTGTCATCATTACCGTCAGAAGTAATTATCTCAGCAGAAATCAGTGCTTTCCTGGCTTCCTCCACAGATTGCACTCGTATGGTAGAGCCTATAATGGTGAAAGATAGTCCAAAGGGGAAGAGCCACTTGTATCTGACTTCCCTGTTCCGCAGCGTGGTAACTATATCCTTGAATTCCCGTCGCTTCCGGATGGTACGTGCAGATAAGTCTTGAAAAACTTCGATAGCATATCCCTGCCATAAGATGTCTTTCCTTTTTCTTGACAAAAAACACCAAAGAGCACTTAAAGGGTCCTGTTGATCAAAATAAAACAGCAAAAGGCACCACCTCTTGTCAAATATTTATAGAGGCTCCAAAACAATAATATATATTTCTTTCACAAAACTTAAATAGTAACAAGATAGTATGTATATATATCTCTTGTTAAATATTTATAGAGTTACAAAACAATAATATATACTTATTTCACAAAATTTCAGCAGTGACAATATAGTATATTTATCTATATATCCCATCAGAAAAATTCATATATCTTAAACAATATATATTTTTTCACAAAACTTCAATAGTAATAATATAGTATATGAACTTTTCGGACGGGACATATATATACTATATTGTTACTATTGAAGTTTTGTGAAAAAAAATATATTATTGTTTAAGATATATGAATTTTTCTGACGGGATATATAGATAAATATACTATATTGTCACTGTTGAAATTGTGAAATAAGTATATATATTGTTTTGTAACTCTATAAATATTTAACAAGAGATATATATACATACTATCTTGTTACTATTTAAGTTTTGTGAAAGAAATATATTTTATTGTTTTGGAGCCTCTATAAATATTTGACAAGAGTGGTGCCTTTTGCTGTTTTATTTCCTTTTTCTTGCACATGACAATACCTTTTCCTTTATTTGGTAGGAATGGAAACACACTATTATATCCCGGGGGTAGATTGCCCCGGGATTTAGCCAGGGTTCTATGTGCCCTATCGAAAATGATCGCCTTTCTCCCTTCCGGGGGATCATTTTCATATAGGATAAATTCACAAACATCTTTTATGACTGCATGACAATCAGCATAGGCAGATTCTTCTGGAATCCCCCGAAATAGCAGGTTCCCTCTTCTAGACCTATTCTCTAGGTCATCCACCCAGGATCTCAGTTCACTGTTAGAAGTTTGTAAAAGTTTTACTTCTCGCTGCAAGGACTCCTGGATTTCCTCTAGATCTCTGATCCTCTGCTCCGCCTCTCCCACACATCCTCCAAGTGCCTCGTGGTCCTGACGCAGCTCCCCAATCATTGCCTTTATTTCCTCCTTCATCGTGGTCATCTCCTCCTTCATGTCACCAAACCACGCTTGGAAGTGTCCCCGAGTGGGCGGGAGCTGCTCCGCTAATTGGGACCGGCGGATCCAGCATTGCACTCGCCGCCTCCAGGTGTGCCTCACCGCCATTTTCAAGGGCTTCTCCTTCCTCCGGGACAGAGCTAGCAGGCCGCTGTTTCGTCAGGTCAAAAGAAAAGTGTTTAAGATCGCTGATCTTCTTCCTTGCCGACATCCTTGAGGGCTCACACTGCTTTTCTGCTCTTATCGAAGTATTTTGAATGGTCCTGCTCCGAAAACGCTGCGATTTCTGAGATCAGGCTCGGGAGCTCGTCTCCTAAGCTGCCATTTAGTGGAGTGACATCACTTCCTCCTCTGGAGAGGGCTTTTAAAATTTATTTTTCTTGATTGACTGCCATTTTAATTATTGGGTATTATGTGATGTCTGCTGTTTTGAAATATTTTATTGATATTTGGACAGGTTTTAATAATTTTTATGAGTTTTTAATTGTTGGATATTATTCTGTTCAGCAGCTGTTTTTTAACATTTTTAGTATAGTTTCACAATTATTTCTGTGTGGGGCTCTATAGCAGCTTGGCTTATTCTGTTTTCCCAATAGGAAATGTATTAGTGTTTAGGGCCTGGTTTAATAGTTGTATTTCTTAGATAGGATTGTTACTTTATTTATTTAAAGATGTTTTTCTACCGATATTTGTAGGTACATCTGTTTTGGGGTTTTTTTTAATTCTTTATTTCTTGATTTTCACTTTTCAAATATACAGAAACACTTTTACATTAAATCCTCATAAACCTTATTATCACATTTTTCCAAAAAATACAATTTATACATTGTATATCTGAAATTTAAAAATATCTGATCATAATAAGAAAACAATAGAGACTATTTAGGAACATTAGGATCCTTCGGAGATATACACTAGGAAATCATTATATAATCAAGCTTTACATAGTCAAGCTAGGTTATCCTATCAATTCAGCCACATGATATCACTCAATACTCTGTAACATCTCTTCAGATGTTAAATTAGGAACTGATGTTGATGCAGTAGGTTGTTGAGCCTCTAGAAACTGATTTAATTGTTCAATTTGAAAAAAAACATATTCATATTCCCCTTTTTTGATCTCACATCTGCAAGGATAGCGCAGAAAAAAAGTAAACCCTAAAGAAATTATTTTTTGTCTTAACAAAAGAAACTCTCTGCGTCTAGTCCTTGTTATGGGAGCCAAATCTGGGTACATTTTTACAATCTGACCATGAAATGAAGTTGGGAATTTCTGAAAGTATTTTTTCATTAAATTACTTATATCTTTAGCTATTATAAAAGAAATAAGTAAAGTATTTCTATGAATCACGTCGAGGGACGAATCTTCCAAAAAATTTGTAAGATTGGTAGGTATTGGAGATTTTTTTAAGAAAAATTGGCAGATGTTAATAGATGGAATTTCTTCCTCTGAAAAGGCCAATACTTCTTTAAGGTACCTTTTAAAAGAAGTAAGGGGAGACTCACCCAAGACCTGAGGAAAATTTGTAATTCTAATGTTCAAATGACGAGCTCTATTTTCCAATAATTCTAAACGATGAGAAGATGATAATTGGTCTTTGATAACCATTAAGTTAATTTTCTGCAAAGCTTGTACATTTTTCTCATTTTCAATTACTTTCCTAGAAATTTCATCATATTTAACCTGGTTAGATTGTACATTCTTTTGAAAATCTAAAGACATCAAGTCCACCTTTTTTTCCAACCTTATTACTGAACTGCTCATACTTTTAACCGCATCCCAGATGGCCTCGAGAGTTACCTTTTCAGGTCTTGTTGTCAGTCGCTCCAGCTCTTCAAAGTTCAAGGAAGAAGCACCCTCCTGCCGTACTTCTTGCTCATTATCTAGAGCAAGTAGTTGGGCTGACTGTTCCTCATTGGAGCGTTGGACCGGAGGAGGTCTGATATCCGGGTTTAGGGAAGCCTCTTCCAGGGAGCTTCTTGTATCTCCTACCAGAGAAGCTCCAACGGGTTCATTGGCGCCCTTTTTTCCCAGCTGAGTCAAAAATTTCTGAATTTCCTGCTGCGTTGAGGTAGAGGGCACAGGTTCTGGAGGGAATACCCGAATTTTCCCCTTTCTCTTAGCAGGCATGGTGGTATAGGAAGCTCAGCAAACCTTTGCACTATGTCGCAGTTCCTTATCCCGTACAATAAAGGAAAATTCCTCTGAAACTCAGTCAAAGTCAGGCGAAGTCGGGCAAAGGCGCGTGCGGCTTCGGCGACGCGCCGGCTCAGCAAAGCGCCGCAAGGATAGCGCGATTTATAGCAGTTCTTCCGGCGCCTCCTTGTGACGTCGGGGGAACCCGGCGTCCGACTTTCCCACACAAAAAAAGAGGAAGAATTTGGATCTTTACCACAAGTAATCCAGGTAATAAGTCGGGGTAGCCTCTGAGCGAACTCAGTGGAGAGCGCGATTTATAGCAGTTCTTCCGGTGCCTCCTTGTGACGTTGGGGGAACCCGGCGTCCGACTTTCCCACACAAAAAAAGAGGAAGAATTTGGATCTTTACCGCAAGTAATCCAGGTAATAAGTCGGGGTAGCCTCTGAGCGAACTCAGTGGAGAGCGCGATTTATAGCAGTTCTTCCGGCACCTCCTTGTGACATCGGGGGAACCCGGCGTCCGACTTTCCCACACAAAAAAAGAGGAAGAATTTGGATCTTTACCGCAAGTAATCCAGGTAATAAGTCGGGGTAGCCTCTGACATCTGTTTTAGTGTGTTCCATAATACAGGTGTAACTTTGTGCGGGTTAGTTTGTGTGCATTATTGTAAATCCTGAGAGTGTTAGGTGCTATATTTCTCTTTCCATTTCTCCAGGTTCACACTGCATGCAGAGTGGCGTTTTTGGTTTTCCATTCCAGTTTCTGTCTCCATATTTATAATTTGTGGTTTTTCTGTACTTGGTGAAGGGTGTGTGACCGAAGTGAGGTATTTAACTAGCATGTAGGCATTTGTATCAACCTTATTTGTTGTGTTTTCTCAATAGGATATGCATTAGTGGTAAATTACTGTCTTTTCATTAGGAAGGCTATTTTGCCTGGTAGTAAAATGAGTTTGTTTTGCTTTTACTGGGATGTCATCAGAACCAGAATATCTTTTTTGTAAGGAGAGTTGTACAGGGTAATGCCCTAGATCTGCTCTGCACTCATTGCTGGGGGTTAAGGGGATTCCTGTGGATGCAGAGTGCATGTTTACATTTAGCCCCGTGATGGTCACATGTTCAGTGTGTCACACATGTGGGAACCCTGTGTCAGGTGTGTCCCAGCCAAAAAATGGTTGAGAACCACTGGTATAGAAGATGCCTTTCCGTTGACCAAAAAAAAAATTAAAAAAAAATTGAATACACAACATATGGAGGACTATATATCCACAATTTTCAAAAACAAACAAAAGAAAAGCAATAAAAATAAAATAAAATAAAAAAACAAACAAAAAAACAAACAAAAAAAAAAACTCTGCCCAGATTTTGCCAGAGGTTGTTACGGTTTGTTGTCTGCATTCTCGAACATCCTCTAACTGGCACCGGCTAAGATTGTTGCCGATGTGTTTGCTGAAGAGGCAAGAAATATTGTTGGTCTCCTGGGATAGTAAGGACATTTGTAAGACATGGTCTTCTTGCGGAAGAATGCAGGTGAACCGAAGTGGATAGTAACTAAACAGACACATTCTGCTCTTTGATTTGGGCTGTTTCCCTTACATTTTCCACAAACAAGTTATCTACTAGACAGGTGAGGACGATTAGTTTTTAATGGATGTCCTCTAATTGTACTAGCTCTTAGCCAGGCCATACATCATGCCCCTATGGATGCAGATGTTTTTTCTGTAGTATCGAAGGATTTGTATACCATCTGGAGAAGATGTCGGATGGCATCTTCTAAATTGTAGAGCGTGGGTAGGGAAAATTGCTCATTTGTCTCCGTCTCAATGAACAGTTTTAAGTTCGGAACACAGTCAGACTTATTGTACTATATAGAACTGGTGTTATATAATTCTTGCGGTCAGCATTGTGCCTTGACTTTCTTCCCAAAGTCACCCAGGATACACTGATCTTACCCAGAGGAATGTTTGAATGAAGCCAGGTATTGTTGCCCTTTTTCAATGCACAACAGAATTATGGGGAAAGTTGTACTATTCCATATCCCAAGGGTTTTCATCCTGAATTTCAGCTCCAGTTTGCAGGCCACTGTGGAGCCAAAGTTTCATGAGGGCAATGCCCAAAATTGCATGGGTCGGTAAGGCTAATGGCTCCGCCGGAATTTCTGGAACTTTCAAAATTTCCATGACCTCCACTCTGGAGTCTGGCTGTTTGTGTGCTGCAATGCTAAGAGCAGTTCCCATTTTCTCCACAAAATCTATGAAGGTTAAGTTCTCTATGTGATCAAGTGGTTCTGAAGGCAAATCAGACATGATGCTATAGAGCTGCCGGGGGGAGGGCAGACTCCCCAATAAAATAATGACTGTACCAGAATCATAGTGGAGAGTGAGGAGTACAGAGTGCTTCAGATAGAAAGGTACGAAGAAATGGATGCTCACTGAATGTGGACCGCTTTTATCCTAAGAATAAGAACGCTGGTAGAGGCAGAGCACTAGCGTGATTCTTTCAGGAGATAATGGATGGACTGAACAGGATGAAGGACAAGTAGTTTCCTCCAGTTCCAGAATGAAAAATGTGAAAAACCTTCACACAATATCTGTAATCTGTTCCATGGCCTGCTGGGATCTCTGCGCTGGCATGAGCGGTGGAGCATCCTCCTTTGATACAAGAATGGGCTCCCATTCTACTATAGGTGGAGGATTCAAAGCTATTGGTAGATTGTAACACACTGGGTCTGGTGATTAGAGACAGAGTCCCCAGGTTAACAGATGGGGTACCAGTAGGGCTCTGGTGATAAGAGGGGGCAGACATAGTTGGGCTTCTGCCAGTGAAGCACTATAAGCTGCATATAGTTGTTGCTAGTCCTGCCCTCAAAGTTTTCTGTGTGTAACGCTCTCCTGGTTGATCTGACAGTACAGGCAGTTCTCCCTCTTTGGACTTTTTAGAGGTTATAAATCATGCTGATAGTTATAAAGAATTTGGTCCTTCATCTGAGACAAATTTTCAGTTGTGACTATGTCCGTGGAAATGATTCCACTATCAACTGCATTGATGGATGCATTGTTTTTCTCTGTGTCAAATCAGTTTTCAATAATGGATGCCCTTGATGCACTATGAGTAGGAGTGGATTAGTGAAACCGGTGCCTCGATCCTTGAAGTCTTCAATGTAGATTTTGCTGATGCTGTATCCATTAATAATGTTGATATATTGTGTTTCTTTGCCGATGCTCCCTGCGTCGGATGCTCTGATGTAGCATGCATTGAGGGAGTCAACAAACTGGGCTTCAGACAAATCAATCTGTGCATCAAATGGCTGGGATACATCAATGCATCATACATTGAGTGATCAGACGCAGTGTGCATTGGCCTAGTCAATGCTGTTTTCTTGGTCTATGCATCAGGTACTTTCCAGGACTTTGGTGCTTCGTGCAAATGTTTTAATGGTTAATGCGCATTTGGCTGTTTTTCTCAATTCTGCATTAATGCTTTTTCTTTTTTGACGGCACTGGGGCCAATTGCATACAATAAGTTGAGAAGTCTCGATGCTTTGTTTACTAGATCCTCTCTGTAGTGTTTTAGGCTGGCCACAGCACCTAGAACAGCCAAGGAAGATAGTAGACTTGGCTGTTCTGGTTAGAAAGAAAGGATTATTTACAGGTTTCAAAGAAACAAAACAGTATGAGGAAAGACTAAAGAGGTTAGGACTTTTCAGCTTGGAGAAGAGATGACTGAGGGGGGATATGATAGAGGTGTTTAAAATCATGAGAGGTCTAGAACAGGTAGATGTGAATCTGTTATTTACTCTTTCGGATAGTAGAAAGACTAGGGGGCACTCCATGAAGTTAGCATGGGGCACATTTAAAACTAATCGGAGAAAGTTATTTTTTACTCAACGCACAATTAAACTCTGGAATTTGTTGCCAGAGGATGTGGTTAGTGCAGTTAGTATAGCTGTGTTTAAAAAAGGATTGGATAAGTTCTTGGAGGAGAAGTCCATTACCTGCTATTAAGTTCACTTAGAGAATAGCCACTGCCATTAGCAATGGTAACATGGAATAGACTTAGTTTTTGGGTAATTGCCAGGTTCTTATGGCCTGGATTGGCCACTGTTGGAAACAGGATGCTGGGCTTGATGGACCCTTGGTCTGACCCAGTATGGCATTTTCTTATGTTCTTAATAGCTCACCTTGCTTTAAAAATCTAACAGGCGTTACATGTACTCCATACAGGCATAGCATGGAATCGATGCAGCTCCCTGGGACTCTCCTAACCCTTCTGGGTCCTGAATATTTATAGTGGTAGGAATCCTCCTGGAACCCAGAATCCTTTGCAGCCCTGTACCTTAAGGCGGCCCAGGGTAGATGGCTCTAGCCTGGGTTTTAAGGTAGCTTGAGGGACTCTTTTGTATACAGCCTCACACTCTCACTGATTCAGATGACCATTGTTGCTTCAGATTAGATACATAACAGGTCATCCAATCCAGGTAATCTCTAATGGAGGACATAGCCCTGGAATCTCTGTTACAGCTGCTTTTCAATGAAAAAGAAGAGCGGTGGCTTCATGAACCAGACCTACTTTTGCTTCTGGCTCTTAGACTAGCTATCTTTGCTGCTCTGGATCTTTGGGACATGGGAGACATCTGTCCACACACTGAACAGTTGGGCTGGTCATGTTCAGGTCCCAAGCATCGATTGCATAGTTCATGGCCATTCATTTTTTATATAATTTTACTGCAGGGACAGGCCTTGAGGCATTGGTAGATTTGTTTTAAGCCATTTTCCAGGGGAAGGCAAAGCTTTCCCACCCTTTTTTTTTTTTTTTAAATTAGCACTGAAAAGTGCTCTTGTGGCTTGCTAAAGGGTAGCGAGGTGTAAGGGATATTGCAGAATCAGCTGCAGCACTGACATTCGGCCTGGAATGGAGATGACCTATCCTTGAACTGCAAGAACAGATAGTGAGCAATCCTGTCCTGGCATAAATAAGTTTGCACTTCGCATGAACCCTTCGGCACCTGGCATACAGTAGGCTATAAATAAGTTTGCACTTTGCATGAACCCTTTGGCACCTGGCATACAGTAGGCTATAAATAAACTTGCACCTGGCATAAAGATAAGATTACTTCGCACGCACATAAGCTTGCACCTGGCATACAGTAGACTATAAAAGAAAGGTAACTTTGGACGACAAACTGAGAGAGAAAGAGTTCCTTTGCAGAAGAGCAAAGTGATGTTTTGTCCTTTGTAGACGTACAAAGTGAAGATCCCTTTTTCGCCTGTGATGTGCTCTCTCCTTGCCAGGCTGATGATGAAAAGGGTGTAGTGAGTATTGGCCGAAATATTGTGCACGGATACAGATGTATATGCTTAAGCTTAGAACTGTATATGCTTAGATACTTTTAATACTTGGACTTAAGATTGTATACCAATAAACATATTATTTTACTTTTACCTTATCCTCGCCTACCTGATTCCTTACACGAGGTTTGGTTTTTTTTGTGACTAAGGAGAATAAATCGGGAGAGAGAGAAAAACATCCATGTGAAACTCGGATGAAAACAGACTAAAGAGATTCAGTGGGACCTCCTACACATGCTCAAAGCTCTACTAGCTTGGACAAAGAGTTGCGTTCAGCGCCACCGGATGACGTCAACCACAGATCATGTCCAATTCAGCCCTGCTTATCGACGGAAAAAGAAAGACACTGGCAGAGATGAATGGGGGGTTTCTTGCTGGGACTCCCCACCCCGAGGGCTCTGGGTTCCATTTACCTTCCTTCCCCTGACACTCCCCAGCATCTTGAAAACATGAGGTTCTTTGATACCGCGCAGTCCAGTATCTTGGCTTTTGGTGTCTTAAGGTTTGGCCACCCCTGACCTATGTTATCTGGATATTTTTAGAACAATCTGCAATCTATGGACAAGTCCATCCACAAACAACCCAGGGGCTGCCTTAATGGCATCCATCTTAAGGCAGCTTTTCCCAACCAGTGGCTGCAACAGTCTTCAGTTTGTCTTTCCCCAACAGCTGGCCTGCAGAATATCCTCCTGCCAGCAGGGGGAGTCAGAGAACAGGGCTTATATGCTGCTGCTTCTGTTTTCCCTTCTGCTAGCTCTTCTCTACAACTGAAATGGCATAGGGGACCCTGTAGATTCACAAGTCCTGCTAGCCCCATGCAGTTCTGATTACAGAGGGAAACAGGCATAGAAGAAAGAAGCAGCATCAGGTAATTGCTGCTGGAAGAGGCAGCTGAATTTGCTAAGAAGCTGGGGGTGTTGGGGAGAGGGAATGGAAAGAAAGAAAGAGAGAGAAAGTACTGATGCCAATGAGGAAAGGAAATGTGATTGGTGGGGGAATGGGTGAGGTGGAAGGGTAGGAGAGAAATTAATGGAGATTATATCATGAAAGGAGGGTGGGAAAGTGAAGGTGATGATGCCAGAAAGGTGGAGGGAGAGAGCCAACGGGATGGAGGGAGAGAGAAGGGAGGGGAAGATGATAATACCAGGAGATGAGGGAAGAGAAAAGAGAGAAGGAAATGAGGTAGGAGGGAGAGAAAAGGGAAGAGATGCTGATACCATGGGGTAGAAAGAAAGAGACGAGAAAGTGATGCTGGAAGATACGGGGGGTGGAGACAGGGGGAGACTAAAGATACAAGAGGTGGTGGAGGGGATAGGATGCCAACAGTGGTAGAGAGAAGATGAGGATTCCAGTGAAGGGAGAGGGGGAAAATATGGCTATGATGTGACAGGGTGGGAAATGGGGGGAAAGGGAAAAGGTGATGCAGGGGTGGAGGTGGGGGGATGTGAAAAGAGAATGATGATGCCAGAATGCCAGAGGGGATAGGGATAGGGAAGGTGCTGGTGTACCATGATGAAATGAGCCCTATGCCAAGTGTGCCACATACAAAAAACGTTGGGAACCTTTGATCTAAAGAGAGCTCTTGCAGTTAAGGGTGCAATTGATCTCACCTTTGCTTAAGTTCCTTTGCTGCCTGACACACAGACTTCAGTCTAGCAACATCCACCTGAAGGATACTGATGTCAGCAGCAGGGTGCGAGGACAGCAGAGCTGTGCGAGCAGCCTCGGCCTTTTGCATATTTCTGCAGGCCAAGCACAGTTGAATCTGGTCATTTTCCATAAGCAATCTCTCACACAGGGCCAAGCCAATGCCACTGCAATATAACACAAAATGGTAAAATAAAAAGAGGCAAAGACAAACTTGTGCGTGAAGATTATCAGTAAAAATGTTAACAGTCACCTCACACCGTATGTCCCAGAAAACCGAGGCGTCAGAGAAGAAAAATGTATCTAACTCCAGCAAATCATCTTAAACTTAATTGCAACGTTTCATAGAGATGCGAGCATCGCGCTCCACAACAAAATAAATAAAATGCACCGAGAGTAATAACTCTTTCACAGCTAGCAGGGGTCTCCGCCCCTCAAACATGAAGCGCAGATAAAGGAAAATGCCCAGGCTTGCGCTTCATTACAGTCCGAGCCGGCACTGGTCTCACCTGTTGGCGCCAGTGACTACCACAATCCTCTTGATCATGTTCCTATTCCTACTACTACTGTTACTGCTAGAAGCGCAGAAGCAGAGAGTCCCGGTAGACAGGCTCGGAGCTACAGCACCGCCCAATCACCACCGCTCTCCGTACGATCAGAGGATGGGCTGATGGGAGGAGATAATAGCCGCAGCCAATCAAACGGCGGCAGCTGGGACAGACGAGTTCGTGCGTAAGAGCTGTCTGCGGCGTGCTACTACGCCGCAATCAGCGGGAGGGGGCCAAAATAAAATTGTTAGGTAGAAGTAGACTGGGGAAAGATGGATATGGGCGGTGGCTAATGGACCCCAGTTGTGTAGTGTGCTTCATAGAGGCTGCGGTGAGCTTTCCCCATAATCGTGTCCATGCACATAACCCATAACTGCAGCTGAGCTATGTATACAGACAGCACCTGTCTTTATGGGGACTGGAGAGAGCAAGCAAACCAGCCAAGCCTTACTCCTGGGGGAATTCTGTGCACAAAAACGCAAAATTCTGCAAACTTTATATTGGTCAAAATAACACAATTTACATGACAGTCTTTAAGTAATTACATTTTAAATTAATACAGAAAACAGTTATTGCTTAAAGATGCAGAATTTTAAATATTTTGAGCAGAATTTCCCTAGAAATTCACTGTAAGAGGGTCCTTTCCACTCACTCTCCCTACTCCCCTGGCCACTTTGCCCTCTCAGGCCCCAACTCCTCCACCTGCCAGTATCTCTCCTCTCCACCTCTAGGCTCAACCCCTTCCACTCTCGCCAGTCCCAGAATTTGATCCCGTTCTCAGTATTGCCCCTCACACAGGCTTCCTCTGTCCCTCCCTCTCTCTCACACACATGTTCCCTCTCTCTAGTACACATACACACACCCTCATACAGGCTCCCTCACTCTCCCATACACACACTCATCCCCTCATACAGGGTCTCTCTCTCTCTTGCATATGTAGTGGGCTGAGACTTCACCCTGACAGAGGACAACCTGAAACTCCTACCAAGCAGGACTTCATGTACCAGAATTCCCTGCTTCATAATGGGTCTACTTAAAGCCTGCAATACAGCTGTAGTTAGGAGAAACTCTCTGTCAGCACGTTATGTCTGATAAGCTTTCACAGCTTGCCTGCCAAGTCTGTAACCTAGATTAGAACAATGAATGTATTATGAGCAGGACAGTATTGCTATGAACTCACAAATTCCTTTCCAGAACTGCAAGTCCCGGCAGCCTCTCCTGCAAAGCACGGGAGAAGCTGCACGAAAGTTTCAGACTGAAGAGGGGAGGTGGGCAGCAGCCCCTCAGCTGGGATATGCTTGCTCAGCAGTGTGTAGAACGCATGTGTGAAAGATAAGAAATGTGGAATGTATAAAAGGTTACTCCCTGCTTGGGAGGGGGGGGGGGTGCAGTCTTACTGAGCGATTCAGCTGCATCTGTTATTTTTGCTGGCAAAAAGAAAAAGAATACAAACTTTTCCTTTTTCGGACCAAGTGCCTGGAGTCTTCTGTTTGTGCCTGCTCTTTGTAGCCTATTACACATACACACCCACACAAGCTCCCTTTCTCACACATACATCCTCACACAGACTACCTATGTCTCTCTCTCACACACCCCTTCACACAGGCTCTGACTCACACATACACAATCCCTTCACACAGGCTAGCACCCTCACATACACACAATCCCTTTTTTCCTGTCGTGTAGCCAGATGGACTCAGAACAAATGGGTATAGCGTGTTCGTGCTAGCAGTTGGAGACGGATCTGACGTCAGCATGGGTACATATACCCCCACAGGAAGTGAAGCTCTTCAGTAATTTCTGTCTCCAAAGCAGTTTGGAGAGCCTGCACGCTCGCTGAGCGTGTTTCCATCTACTTCTACTTTTCTACTTCTATTACTAAACTCTTTACAGGAACATCGAGCCCCGCGCTCCTGCGGTGATACCACTGGTCCCTCCCCCAGTTGAGCTTCCCGGGGTGAGTTCCGTGCTCCCTCGGAGGTTTAGGCCTCGGTCCGGTGGCCGAATCGCGGCAAGGACCAAGCCTGCGGGCTAAGAGGCGCCTCGGTCCCGGTGTGGGCCTGGGAGGCAGCGGGTGCATTCCTCAAGCGCGGTGGTGACGGTACTTCCCCTCTCCCCCGCAGCCGGAGACCGCCCGGGTTCTAGCCGGGAAGCGCCGAGGATCAGGTAAGGCGCACAACTTTTACTTTTGGTCTCCGAAGTCGAGGATCGGCGGCGTTGCCTGTATGCGGCACGCCGCAGTGGTCGCCATTTTGTTGGCCCGGTTCAGGTATTGAGCGCCCATGATAGGCGCCTGTATTGAGCGCATACTGCTGACTGCATGTTATTGAGCGCATATTCTGTTTAGCGTATATTGCTGACCGCATATTATTGAGCGCATATTCTGTTGCATGTATGTTGCTGACCGCATATTATTGAGCGCATATTCTGTTTCGCGTATATTGCTGACCGCATATTATTGAGCGCATATTCTGTTTAACGTATATTGCTGACCGCATAGTATTGAGCGCATATTCTGTTTAGCGTATATTGCTGACCGCATAGTATTGAGCGCATATTGTGTTAAGCGTATATAGCTGCCGCTTAGCATTGAGCGCATATTGTTGAGCGCATATTGTATTGAGCGCATATTGCTGCCGCATTTTACTTTAGCGCAATGGACCAATCGAATGCCCCGGTGTCCCAGGCGGCGGCGCCTCCTGATTCCGGCATGAAAGCTCACGGCCTCTGCTCAGCATGCCAGCGAGGAGCCACGCACAGCGAGGAGCCAGACTCCCTTTGTGCCCAATGTGAGGAGGCAGTGGGAGCCTCGGGCCAGGACCAGTCTCAACCAAGGTTTGTGGATAGTTCTCCAGGGGCTACCCCGGATCTCGCAGGCAGTCTCGAATAGCCGGGGATCCCGGGGGACCTGGTACCTAGGCGACTTGAGACCACCTCCATTTCATGGGTGGATCTCTTTAAGGGGATCCATGCCTTTGTACAGATGCAATCTGCTTCCCTATCAGGCCCGGCTGTTACAGGGGCTGCTGCTCCTGCTGCTGCTCCAGTGGACCCTGCCCCTGGACCTTCGCGCCCTTATCGTGCACCGCCTCCGGGCAGTCCGGTTCAGGCGGACCCTGATGTCTCGGGGACCGACTCAGAACCCTCCGAGGAGGGGGAACTTCCCTCGGGGATGGAGCCATATCGAACCATGAGGCGGTTCTTTCCCAAGGAAGATCTCTCTGACCTAATATCTCAGTGCCTGGCGGAGTTGGATATTTCGGGGCCCAGCTCTGCGGTGCCACCTACACAGAACCTTCTGCTGGAAGGTCTTCGTCTTTCAGCCTGCCATTTTCCCTTCTTGCAAGCCGCACAGCAACTGATAGATCTGGAATGAGCTGCACCGGCGGCCTCATTCAAAGGGGGGCGGGGCCTGATAGGCATGTACCCCCTGGATCCGGCTATCAAGGAGATGCTGGCGTGCCCTCAGGTGGATGCCTTAGTTAGCGCTGTGGTGAAGTGCACTACCATCCCAGTTGAGGGGGGGGCGGCCCTCAGGGAGGCTCATGACAGGCGACTGGACGCCATCCTGAAACAGATATTTGAGGTGGCAGCTCTGTCTTTGCGAATCGCAACTTGCTGCACAGTGGTGACGCGCTCCTGTTTGTCACAGGTTAAGAACAATGCTCCGGCGCGGACATGGAGTCCTCTCTCTCGTTCCTCACGGATGCCGCATCCGACCTAGTCCGTACAACAGCTAAGGGGATCTCATCTTCTGTGGCTGCCAGGAGGCAGCTCTGGATACGGAATTGGTCTGCTGATGCTCCTTCGAAGACACGCCTCACCAGAATGCCCTTTAAGGGGTCCTTCCTGTTCGGCAGCGACCTTGATAAACTGGCCAGCACATGGGGTGCTTCTCCCATACCTCGACTGCCAGAAGACAGGTTCAAAAGGAACCAGCACGCCTTTCCAATGCCCTCCAGAGGCAGAAGTTCTCCACGCTTCAATCCCTATAGGGGTCGCTACCAGGCACCTCGTCCTCAGGCCAGGAACCAGTCCTTTCGGCCCAAGCAGCAGAAGAGAGGAGCCAGCTCGGGCTCAGGTCCCGGCCGCGCCCTCCAATGAGATTCAGCCGATCCATCTGGGGGACGGGGCCATAGGGGGCAGGTTAACCCTCTTCTACCCCAGATGGGTCGAGATTACGTCGGACCAGTGGGTCCTCGCCATCATCCAAGAGGGTTATTTTCTGGACTTCCATCATCTCCCTCCGGACAGGTTTGTGAAATCCTCGTGTCCGATCCACAAGAAGGCAGCATTGGAAGCTACCCTGGCGAGGCTCCTGTCCCTGAAAGCCATAGTCCCGGTACCTGCACGGGAAATTAATTCTGGGCATTATTCCATTTATTTCATGGTACCCAAGAAAGGGGGCACCTTTCGGCCCGTCCTGGACCTCAAGTCCGTCAACCAATACTTACGGGTCCTGAGGTTTCGCATGGAAACTCTGCGCTCAGTCAAGAACGCAGTACAGCCAGGAGAATTCCTCACGGCCTTAGATCTATCAGAAGCCTACTTGCATATCCCGATTCATCAGGATCATCAGCGCTACCTACGCTTCAAGGTGCTAGGACGCCACTTCCAGTTTTGGGCTTTGCCCTTCGGGCTGGCCACATCGCCGCGGACCTTCACCAAGGTGATTGTAGTGGTAGCAGCGGCGCTCAGAAGGGAAGGAATCCTTGTCCATTCCTACCTAGACGATTGGCTGATCAGGGCGAAATCGCGAGAGGAGAGCCATCGGGCAACCAACAGAGTGATCGCCCTTCTGGAAAGCCTGGGATGGGTTGTCAACCTCAGCAAGAGTTGCCTACAGCCTTCCCAATCTTTGGAATATCTGGGAGTCCAGTTCGACACCCAGGCAGACACAGTCAGTCTCACCACCAAGAGAAGATTAAAACTTCAGACGCGTCTCCGGTCCTTGATGGGAGCCAGTCGACCCACAGCTTGGGATTACCTGCAGGTTCTCGCTCTCATGGCATCCACCCTGGAAGTGGTACCCTGGGCGAGGGCCCAGATGAGACCTCTACAACGCTCCCTGCTCTCTCGATGGAGCCCCCGCTTCCGACATTACTCTATGCATCTACCTCTACCAGCCAGAGTGCGGACTCAGCTACGGTGGTGGTTGCAGTCCAACCACATGAGCAGGGGGTCCAAAATGTCCTCCCCCACGTGGACTCTGCTCACCACAGATGCCAGCCTGAGCGGATGGGGAGCACACTGCGAAGAACTCACAGCCCAAGGGCGGTGGAACAGAGAAGAGTCGGGGTGGAACATCAACCGACTAGAGGCACGGGCAGTCCGGTTAGCCTGCCTAAAATTTGTTCACAGACTGAGGAACAGAGCAGTCAGAGTGATGTCAGACAACGCCACCATGGTGGCATACATCAACCGACAGGGCGGAACCAGAAGCCAACAGGTGTCCCTCGAGATAGCCCTGCTGATGGCTTGGGCAGAGGCGAATCTTCAGGACATCTCCGCCGTCCACATTGCCGGAAGGGACAACACCACGGCAGACTTCCTCAGCAGAGAAAGCCTGAATCCGGGAGACTGGCAGCTGTCCCCCACAGCTTTCCAGATGATTGTGGATCACTGGGGGATTCCGGACATGGACCTACTAGCGGACAGATCCAATGCTCAAGTACCCAGATACTTCAGCCGCAGGCGAGATCTGTTCTCTCAGGGGATCGACGCCCTGGTTCAGCCATGGCCTCCAGGGGCCCTGCTGTACGCCTTTCCTCCATGGCCCCTGCTGGGTGCCCTTATCCACAAGATTCGGAAGTACCGGGGCCTAGTTCTTCTGGTGGCACCAGACTGGCCAATAAGACCCTGGTACGCAGACATGAGAAGACTACTGGCAGGGGAGCCCCTTCCCCTGCCTCCGCTCAGGGACCTGCTACGTCAAGGTCCCATCCTCCACGAGGATCCAGCTCAATTCTCTCTTACGGTCTGGCCATTGAGAGGGCTAGACTGAAGAAAAGAGGTTACTCGGAGCCAGTGATAGATACACTCCTCCGAGCTCGCAAGTTTTCCACATCCCTCACCTATGTCAGGATCTGGAGAGTATTTGAAGACTGGTGCGACACTTACAGCACCAATCCGCATGCGACCACAATCCCTATTGTTTTGGATTTCCTGCAGGATGGGCTTCAGAAGGGTCTCTCCCTCAGCTCCATCAAGGTTCAAGTAGCTGCGCTGTCTTGCTACGGTCCCAGGAGGGATGGCAAGACCATTGCCACGCATCCAGATGTTTCTCGCTTCCTGAAAGGAGTCAAGCACATTCGTCCGCCACTGAAGTGGCCAGTGCCTTTGTGGAACCTCAACATAGTTTTGGATTTCCTCGCGGGATCCACCTTCAGACCCCTTCGGGGCCTGTCTCTCTGTTCTCTAACTTTGAAGATGGTGTTTTTGCTGGCCGTATGTTCGGCACGCCGTATCTCGGAGCTACAGGCGCTGTCCTACCAGGATCCCTTCCTTAGGATCACTCCAGAGGCTATCCATCTTCGCACGGTCCCATCTTTCTTGCCGAAGGTAGTCTCACAATTTCACCTCAACCAGACCATATCCTTGCCAACCACGGCAGGTCTGAAGAAATCAGAAGAAGGGCGTTTGCTACGCCATCTCGACATTGGCAGATTGCTGCCCATATATCTGGAAATGACAGAAACAGTTCGAAAGACTGACCATCTGTTCATCCTTCACAGCAGGAAGAAACAAGGAGAAGCGGCCTCTCGGCCCACCATCGCCCGCTGGATTAAAGAAGTCATCAGAGCGGCCTATGTGGAGGCCGGGAAGTCACCGCCTCTACAAGTCAAGGCTTATTCTACCAGAGCCCAAGCAGCATCTTGGGCGGAATCTAGGATGCTGTCGCCTGCAGAAATATGTAAAGCGGCGACGTGGTCCTCCCTCCACACCTTCTCCAGGTTCTACCGACTGGATGTCCAGGCCAGGGAGGACACAGCATTCGCAAGGGCAGTTTTACACGGTCCTCAGGCAGCCTCCCGCCCAGTCCGGGAGTAAAGCTTTTGTACATCCCATTTGTTCTGAGTCCATCTGGCTACACGACAGGAAATGTTGAGATTACTTACCTGATAATCTCGTTTTCCTTAGTGTAGACAGATGGACTCAGCATCCCACCCAGCTGCCTGTATACATTGGTTTCACCGATTCAAGGTAAGCCTTATCACTTCTTACATGAGTGCGTCCACTCTGCCAGGTGTCGACGCCTTCCGGTTGGGAATGCTGGCGGTCTCCAGCTACTGTCAATCGGTCAGGGGAATCCTGATTTCACTATTTCATTGAGCGTCAGTACACATATATCCATAAGAGCTTTTGCAAGGAAGATTACTGAAGAGCTTCACTTCCTGTGGGGGTATATGTACTCGTGCTGACGTCAGATCCGTCTCCAACTGCTAGCACGAGCATGCTATACCCATTTGTTCTGAGTCCATCTGTCTACACTAAGGAAAACGAGATTATCAGGTAAGTAATCTCAACATTCATATACACGAGCTCCCAATCTCTCATGCACATACACACTCCTTCACAATCTCCTCATATAGGCTCCCTCTCTCTGAAACCCACACTCAAGCATTCCCCCTCCTCCCCGCTCTCTTACCTCCCATGCTCTCACCCTCCCCTTTCTCACACCCCTCCCTGTTCTCACCCTCCCCTCCCCCACACCCCCTCCTCTCCCCTCTCTCACACCCCCTCTCCTCTCTCACACCCCTCTTCCTCTTCTCTCACACACACACAGAGATTCTCTTTCACCAGGGCTTTTATCTTCACCACAAGCAGAGCACATTCTGTTTGCAGCATACGGGGGGGGGGGGGGGGGGGGGGGGGCCTTCCATCCTTGGCACGAGCAGAGCACACTCCGTTCGCAGCACCCAGACGCCTTCCATTTTCGCCATGAATGGCGCACCTGGGCCTTAATCTTCGCCGCAAACAGAGCACATCCCGTGGCACACGCGGGCCTTCGTCTTCGCCCGCTCCATTCGCGGCATGCCGGGGTTTCGTCTCCTATTTTCTGCACAGAAAAATGGCAATTCTGCACAGGGGGGGAATTCTGCGCAAATTCTGCCCTCCGTAGTAGCGTAGAATTCCACCAGGACAACCAGCCCCACCCACCTCCCACTGCCACTTTCATTTTCTCATATATACTGTTACACGTGCCATCTGCGGCAGACCCGCAGCATAGCCCCCTCACTTTTCTTCTTCAATTCCAGCTTCTGGTTCCTCCTCGTTGGCGGCAGCAGGCTGCCAGTTCCACCCTCGGGCCTCCCCTGGTGCTTCCGGCTCTGCTGCGGCTTCCGGCATCCCTGGTTCCACTGCCCCTGCTCACCGGGCCTCTCCATGTGGCCCGCGGAGAGACGCTGCCACTCACGCCGCACCCCTCCCTAGCCGCGGCCCTGGATGATGACTTCAACGCTATTACAGTATATAAGCTTAGGCTCTGCTCCCTAGCGCCGCCTTTGCAACAGGTCTCCTCGCTGGTCGAGTACTCGTTGCCTTCAGAGATTTGTTTCACTTCCTGCGTTCCTGTGCCTCATTGTTCCTGGTTCCAGTCTCTTTGCTTCTACCCCTGCTTTATCCCTCGGATTGACTACACGGACTTTGACTTTGCTTTGCTTGACTTCGCCATTGACTCTCTCCAAGCCCGGACCTCTGCATTGCCTGACTTCGCCATTGACTCTCTCGAAGCCCTGATCTCTGCATTGCTTGACTTCGCTATTGCCTATCTCCAGACCCAGACCTCTGCTTCGCCTGACTACAATATTGCCTATCTCCAGACCCAGACTTCTGCTTCGCCTGACTACATCATTGACCATCTCTGTGATCAGTCCTTAGCCTTGCTTGCCACTGCCTTCGGATTGCCGCCAGCTCTGACTCAAGCCTGTTCTTTGACACCTCTTCAGCTAACCCCCTGGACGTGGCTTATTCAGGCTTCGGCCTGCTTCTGCTCGAGTGCCCCCTGTCTGCTTCTGTTCCTTTGGCGCTCAAGTTTCCAGGACACTACTTTGTCCAGAGTAAGACTGTACCATCTCTCACCTGCTTTCTCTGGGCTGAACCACTCTTATCTCAAGGCCCATCTAAGTCCTGCCGGCCCTGGCACCCAAAGGCTTAACCCGCGGGGAACGAGGGCTGGTATAGGTGAAGCTCCAGTGGCCTCCCTCTATCAGCCCACTCTGCCTGCCGACGGTGGGGACCCGTAGTTCCCCTACCTATGGGTTGCGTCAACCCCACCTCGGCCAAAGGGTCCACCTCCAATGCAACAGGTTGCAAAGGCCATGGACTCAGTGGAGCTGCGTGCCCTCCAGGACATTTCTGGTCTGGTATCCAAGGTACAAGAACAGCAGCAGTTTCTTGAGGCACTGGCCTCCTCCATCGACCGTATTCATGCCCAGCTTGATGCCCTCACCAGCAATCCAGTTTCAGTGCCGGCTCCTCCTCCTCCACAGCCATTTTTGTCGATGCCTCGAGCCCTGTTGGCCCTACCAGCGCCCCCACGTTTCAATGGTGACTCCAGACTCTGCAGAGGGTTTATCAACCAATGCTATATGCAATTCGCTCTGCAGCCCTCCGTCTTCCAGGACGAACTGACCAAAGTCACCTTTATCCTGTCTCGCCTTGAAGGGAAGGCGCTGGCCTGGGCTTCACCCTTATGGGAACGATTGGACTCACTCCTGAGGGAGCTATCTCAGTTTGTGATTATATTTCGACGGACCTTTGATGATCCTGGACGGCATGCCGTGGCAAGCACTACCTTGTTGCATCTTCGTCAAGGTCAAAAAAGTCTTTTTGACCACACCACTGAATTTTGGAATCTAGCCTCTGAGTTCGCCTGGCAGGAAGACTACCTACGAGCCATCTTCCTGGATGGACTCTCCTCACAGCTGAAAGATGAGTTGGCTGCAAGGGAGCTCCCTTCCTCCCTGGAGGACCTTATAGACTTGACAGGCCGAATTGACCACCATCTCCAAGAGCATCACCAGGAGAGTCGGATGCCCAAGAAGCCCTCTCGGGTTCAATCCTGTTCGCCATCAACCACCAGCCTTGCTCCAAGTAGGGTCTCTGTTGTGGCCAAGACGGAAGAGCCCATGCAGTTGGGCCATGGGCGGTTGACACTGGAAGAGCGCCTCCGGTGGAGACAAACCTGTCTGTGTCTATATTGCCAAGCACCTGGCCACCATCTACAGTCCTGTCCGTGAAACTTTCAGACCTAAGTTCAGTAGGGATCCTGAACTTGGGCACAACTTCTACGGCCCCTCAACTGTCTGTACCAATCACCCTGATCTGGGACTCCCGGTCCTTTCCAGTTCTTGCTCTGGTGGATTCCTGAGCAGGAGGTAATTTCTTCTTAAGGATCTAGTTCAGCTTTTGTGTATAAAGACCTGTCTTCTAGAAACCTCCTTATGCATCACATCTTTCTATGGAGAACCATTACCCGGTTGAATAAACTTTATCACAGAGCCAGTTCAAATGTGCACTAGCGCCTTGCATACAGAAGAAGTTGAAATGCTAGTATTGGAGAAATCCATCCATCTGTCTTTGGACTCCCTTGGCTCACCCCAATTTAATTGGGGATCATTGCAACTAGTGGAGTGGGGCCCAGCCTGCCACCAGTCCTGTCTACAGAAAGTGGTACCACCACCCGTGGTTTCTTTGGCCACCACTTCTTCTGTTATACCCGCTCCTTATGCGTATTTTGAAGATGTATTTTCAAAGCAAAAAGCAGACCTTCTTCCACCTCTTCTGAGGTTTGATTGTCCCAGTGATCCCCTTCCTGGGGCCACGCCTCCCCGTGGATGCACCTATCCTCTGTCTCTCCCAGAGACAAAGGTTATGACGGAGTACATGCAAGAAAATCTTGCGAAGAGATTCATCTGCCCTTCTACTTCTCCTGCGGGGGCAGGTTTCTTTTTTGTGACCAAAAAGGATGGATCGCTCAGGCCGTGTATTGACTATCGTGGCCTAAACTCCATCACCTGTAAGGACAAGTACCCTCTGCCGCTGATCTCAGAATTATTCGATCGCTTACAAGGAGCTAGGGATGTGAATCGTTTTTCAACGATTAAAATTATCGTCCGATAATGTTAATATCGTCTTAAATCGTTATAGAACACAATACAATAGAAATTCTAACGATTTATCGTTAAAAATCGTTAAATCGGGTTAGTGCGCACTAACAGAAAATGATACAAATTGACACTTTCCAGGTCAGTAAAGGTCAATTAGGAATGAATATGTGTTCCTATTGGCTGGCTGCCCTCTTATCTATTGATGTTACCAAGGTTCCCACTGAGGTGATGGTTGGGGGGATGGGAAATGGAACTTGAAACTCACGAACACCAACAGAAAATGAAACAAAGTGTTGACACTTTCCAGGTCAGTAAAGGTCAGTTAGGAATGAATATGTGTTCCTATTGGCTGGCTGTGCTCTTATCTATTGATGTTACCAAGGTTCCCACTGAGGTAATGGTTGGGGGGATGGGAAATGGAACTTGAAACTCACGAACACCAACAGAAAATGAAACAAAGTGTTGACACTTTCCAGGTCAGTAAAGGTCAGTTAGGAATGAATATGTGTTCCTATTGGCTGGCTGTGCTCTTATCTATTGATGTTACCAAGGTTCCCACTGAGGTAATGGTTGGGGGGATGTGAAATGGAAACAGTTGGAAGCTTGACAAAAAAAGTAACGTGATGATCATCACTCATGTGACTAGAACTTGTTTGTTTATTATTTTTGTTATTTTTGTCAGGAAGCTCCCCCCTGTCTGTGAAGCCAGCCTCTCACTAGTAATGCAGGGAAGGAGCTGTCTCACCCTTCACCATCCTCCCCCCCCCCCCCTCACCCACACACCATTCACTGGCTGGGACATGGGGAGGGGAGGAGTGAGGGTCAGGCAGCTCCCTCCTGTCTGTGAAGCCAGCCTCTCACTAGTAATGCAGGGAAGGAGCTGTCTCATCCTTCACCATCCTTCCCCCCCCCCCCCCACCCACACACCATTCACTGGCTGGGACATGGGGAGGGGAGGAGTGAGGGTCAGGCAGCTCCCTCCTGTCTGTGAAGCCAGCCTCTCACTAGTAATGCAGGGAAGGAGCTGTTTCAGCCTCACCATCCTCCCCCCCCCCTCACCCACACACCATTCACTGGCTGGGACATGGGGAGGGGAGGAGTGAGGGTCAGGCAGCTCCCCCCTGTCTGTGAAGCCAGCCTCTCACTAGTAATGCAGGGAAGGAGCTGTTTCAGCCTCACCATCCTCCCCCCCCCCCCTCACCCACACACCATTCACTGGCTGGGACATGGGGAGGGGAGGAGTGAGGGTCAGGAAGCTCCCCCCTGTCTGTGAAGCCAGCCTCTCACTAGTAATGCAGGGAAGGAGCTGTCTCACCCTTCACCATCCTCCCCCCCCCCTCACCCACACACCATTCACTGGCTGGGACATGGGGAGGGGAGGAGTGAGGGTCAGGCAGCTCCCCCCTGTCTGTGAAGCCAGCCTCTCACTAGTAATGCAGGGAAGGAGCTGTCTCACCCTTCACCATCCTCCCCCCCCCCTCACCCACACACCATTCACTGGCTGGGACATGGGGAGGGGAGGAGTGAGGGTCAGGAAGCTCCCCCCTGTCTGTGAAGCCAGCCTCTCACTAGTAATGCAGGCGGGATAGGGCACTGCATGCAGGAAGATCACAACACCCCTGGTGTCAGGGTTAGGGCACTGTGTGCAAGAAGATCACAACACTCCTGGTATTAATAGGGATAGGGCACTGTGTGCAGGAAGATCACAACACCCCTGGTGTCAGGGTTAGGGCACTGTGTCCAGGAAGATCACAACACTCCTGGTATAGGATAGGGCACTGTGTGCAGGAAGATCACAACACCCCTGGTGTCAGGGTTAGGGCACTGTGTGCAGGAAGATCACAACACTCCTGGTATTAATAGGGATAGGGCACTGTGTGCAGGAAGATCACAACACCCCTGGTGTCAGGGTTAGGGCACTGTGTCCAGGAAGATCACAACACTCCTGGTATAGGATAGGGCACTGTGTGCAGGAAGATCACAACACCCCTGGTATTAATAGGGATAGGGCACTGTGTGTACATGAAGATCACAACACCCCTGGTGCCAGGGTTAGGGCACTGTGTGCAGGAAGATCACAACACCCCTGGTATCAGGGTTAGGGCACTGTGTGCAGGAAGATCACAACACTCCTGGTATTAATAGGAATAGGGCACTGTGTGCAGGAAGATCACAACACCCCTGGTATTAATAGGGATAGGGCACTGTGTGCAGGAAGATCACAACACCCCTGGTGCCAGGGTTAGGGCACTGTGTGCAGGAAGATCACAACACTCCTGGTATTAATAGGGATAGGGCACTGTGTGTACATGAAGATCACAACACCCCTGGTGCCAGGGTTAGGGCACTGTGTGCAGGAAGATCACAACACTCCTGGTATTAATAGGGATAGGGCACTGTGTGTACATGAAGATCACAACACCCCTGGTGCCAGGGTTAGGGCACTGTGTGCAGGAAGATCACAACACCCCTGGTATCAGGGTTAGGGCACAAGTTCTAGTCACATTGACTGATCACATTACTTTTTTTGTCAAGCTACCAACTGTTTCCATTTCCCATCCCCCATATACTGTCAGTGGGAACCTTGGTAACATGAATAAATAAGAGGGCAGCCAATAGGAATACATATTCATTCCTAAACTGACCTTAACTGACCTGAAAAGTGTCAAATTGTATCAATTTCTGTTAGTGCGCACTAACTCCCGTTAGTGCGCACTAATCGGAAAAAACGATTTTTAACGATTTTTCAACGAAATAATCGTGCCTAACACGATTTTCTTCTCCTGCCACACGATTTCAATCATTAAGACGATATGGCACACGATTCACATCCCTACAAGGAGCATCTATATTCACGAAATTGGATTTACACGGTGCATATAACTTGGTACGGATCCGTCCTGACGACATCTGGAAGACTGACTTTAATACCCGTGATGGGCATGTTGCAACCGTCCCTTCCCGACGGCTTCACTCTGCTTACCTTTCTTTCTTTGCACCTCCTTTTGCTATGGATGGATGCCTGGCTGCCACGGTGTCTGCCTGCCGTCCTCTCCAGCATCCCCAGACCGGCTTGGGTGCTACCTCCCGCCATGCTCCGCTGGTACCTTAGGGCGTGCGCGCTGCATGGCCCTCACTCTTATTTCCTACTTGGCGAGAACCTCAGGGGCGTCCAACTGTGATGACGTCACGCTGCCCAGATATTTAAAGCCTACAATGTTTGCTAGCCTTTGAGTTAGCAAGGGGAATCTTACGGATGGGATTCGCTCTCCGTACCCAGCTACTCTGCCTCTCCAATTTCCATTGGACTCTTAATGCTAACGGGGTACCCGCTCCTTGGGGGCCTGACTTGCTTTTCAGGTCGCTATCAGGAAACCGGTACTCGCTCCTCGAGGGCCCATGTTCCCTGACTCGCTGCCTGCTCCTACCTTCTCTTCTGCCTGGAAGGATTCGCAAGCTTCAACACCAGTGAGTTCTACAATCTTCACCTCAGAGCTGTTCCTTGGAACCAGGTACTCGCTCATCGAGGGCCTGCCTCTGTTCCAGCCCTAGTGCCATCTCCTATGTGGAATCGCTGGGTGAGTATATTACCTTCAAGCCTCTCAGCTCTCAGGGATCAGGTACTCACTACTCGAGGGCCTGCTCTCCCTATCCTGGGGTTCTCCATACTGGAGCTTTGTGCATATTCCACTGTACTCATTATTCTCAGTTCTTTCCACTATAGCACTGCTACCGGAGGAGTCGCTGTTCCAGCGCCTGAGGGATACTAGCCCAGCCGGGCTACTTCTGTTGCTCACTTCTGCCACCTCTGGTGGCTTCATCACATTGTCTAATAAAAGATCACTCTCTGTGTTTGTGTGTCCTAAGCTGAGCCTGACCTGTGGCCCCTCACGGGACTTCCCCCCTGTGGGCATTGTCAGCTGCTACAGTGTCCAAGGGTCCACCCAAACCTCACTAATTATAACAGATTGCTAACTCCATGGATCCGGCACAGCTAATACCTTATAGGCTGTCCCTGGCCTATCCCTGCGCATTGCTAAACAACAAGATGCCTTGGAAAAGCTCAATTCAGCGTTTCATCAGCTACAAGCACAGAAGACGGAAGGCGCTACTTCCAGTAATGAAGGTCAGTTACCTGAAGTAACTATAAAGACTATGGTACCTCTGGCTGCTCCAGTTCGTTTCTCTGGAGAGATTCAAAGAACTAGAGGTTTCCTAAACCAATGCTGCATGCATTTCACATTGCAGCCTGCACACATCCCCACAGCCTATGCCAAGACTACTTATATTCTATCTCATCTTGATGAAAGAGCCTTGTCTTGGGCTTCAACGCTGTGGGAACGTAAGGATCCAATCCTGCGGGATATTGATGGATTTCTAGAATTATTTAAATCCGTTTTTGATGATCCTGCTCGAGTGACTATTGCTGGTTCTGACCTGGTGGACCTGAAGCAAGGCAACCGACCACTGGCTGATTTTGCAATAGAGTTCAAGACTCTTGCTACAGAATTATGCTGGGAACCTAGATGCCTGAAAATTCTCTTCTTCAGAGGTCTGAATACCCGCTTGAAGGACGAGCTTGCCACTCATGAGACACCTGACTCGCTGGATGAACTAGTGGCTTTGGCTACTAGAATTGACCACCGGCTTCGTGATAAGGTGAAAGAACTCAAGCCTACTATAGGACCAGTTCGGAAGGAGACTCGTGCTAAACTTGCACCTCGGATGGTTCCAGCAATACCTGTTGCCAGTGGAGAAGAGCTGATGTAACCTGGTCACAGTCATTTGACCTCAAAAGAGAGAAGACTTCAGAAGAGGCATGGCTTATGTATGTACTGTGGACAAGCTGGTCACGATGTCCCAACATGCCCTATTCGTCTGGAAAACGGACGGGCCTAAGTCCTGCAGGAGGACTGTTCTTAGGCGTTACCTCACCTTCTCCTCCGCTCTCTCTACCAGTCTCCCTGACTTGCGGACCGTCTACTATCCAAACTCTTGCCCTGGTGGATTCGGGGGCAGGAGGCAACTTTATACTTCAACGCCTAGTGGAACATTTGAGGATTCCTCTCGTTACTACTCTTGTCATCCATCCATGGAGAGCCTTTTCCCTGTGATCTGACTTGTCGCACCGAACCAGTGACTCTTCGCAGCGGAGCCCTCCATACGGAGACAATCCCCTTCTTTGTGTTAGAGAAGGACATGCACCCTATCGTTCTGGGGTTACCCTGGTTGCAGTTGCATCAGCTTCAATTCGACTGGTCCTCCTTGGAACTCTCCAGCTGGGGCCCAGGTTGTCATGGCAGTTGTCTCAAGGAAGTTTCTCCTGTTCTCTGCATGCCTACAACTCCAGCGATGGCAGGACTGCCACCTCAATACGCATCATTCAGTGATGTGTTTTCCAAAGAAGCTGCTGACATCCTCCCTCCATACAGATCTTATGACTGTGCCATTTGGCTGAAACCACTGAACCTCTTAAGGGACGTGTCTATCCACTCTCTGCAATAGAGAATAAGGCTATGTCCGAGTACATCGAGGAGAATTTACAGAAAGGTTTCATTAGACCTTCAAAGTCGCCAGCCGGCGCAGGATTCTTCTTTGTGAGGAAGAAGGACGGAACCTTACGTCCTTGTATCGACTATTGAGGTCTGAACGAGATTACGATTAAAGACTGTTACCCCCTGCCTTTAATCTCAGAGCTGTTTGACCAGCTTCAGGGGGCCAAGATATTTTCGAAACTTGACCTGAAGGGGGCCTACAACTTAGTCTAGATTCGCAGTGGTAACGAGTGGAAAACAGCTTTCAACACTCGAGACGGTCATTTTGAGTACTTAGTAATGCCCTTCGGTCTGTGCAACACACCCACTGTGTTCTAGAACATGATGAATGACATTCTGCAGGATTTGTTGTACAAGAGTGTCGTAGTGTACCTAGATGACATCCTGATATTTTCTCAGAATCTGTCTACTCATCTAGAAGACGTCAAACAAGTTCTACTTCCGAGAACACCGACTCTACGCCAGGCTATCCAAGTGCGAATTCCATAAAGACTCTGTGCCTTTTCTTGGCTACATTGTGTCTAAAGATGGCTTCCAGATGGATCCCCAAAAATTAGGAAGTATCAAGAATTGGTCCCAACCTACTAGCCTGAAGGCCCTGAGATGATTTTGGGGGTTCACCAATTACTATAGAAGCTTTATAAAGAACTATTCTTCTTTAACGGTGCCCTTGACTGCTATGACCCGGAAAGGGGCCAATGCTTCTAAATGGTCTGCGGAGGCCATTTCCGCGTTCAAAGATTTTTTTTTTTTTTTTTTGAAATATATTTATTAAGATTTTTTGGTTACAACAATGAAACACATTTTGCAAACAAGGTAGAGTCTTTTTACAACCGTACGAACCCTCCCTCCCTCACCCATCCCCTCCCCCCCCTTTCCTATTGTCCTGGTGATAAAAACATAAGTCTCTTGTCCTGAGGAGAAGCAAACTGCCACTGCCTGTAATCTCTGCCATATGTGATTCCGTGAAGACAGCATCCGCGCATGGTCGTGTTCCATTGGTTGTCTCTGCCTTCTAGTCCGTGGTCTGTCCCTGTTCCCAGGGGTCTATGGCCACCCCTGTGATAGGAGCCAAGCGAGTGGTAAATGCTTTCCAAGTTTGAAAGGTGAGTGCAGATTTCTTTGGCTCCTTATAGGATAAAATGGCATGCTCCATTGAACAGAGCCGCATCATTTGCTTGAACCAATGTTCGTAATTTGGGCCCACTGCGTTCAGCCAATTTGTCAGGATGACTTGTTTCCCCACCACTCCTGCTTTTAAAAGAAATAAGTTGGCAGGGGTGGACAACGGTTTTGGGAGTGATGTTGGGATTCCAAACAGCCAAAGGTTTGGGTCCGGCGGCAGCGTCGTGCTCAAAAAAAGGGAACAGGCACGTGCTATTTTTTTCCAAAAGGAAGAGCTGAGGCTGCAATCCCAAAAACAATGGTGGTAGCCCCCATCAGGGTGGAGACACTTTGGGCACGCCGGAGATGGTGTGAGTTTCATTTGATAAGCTCATGAGGGGGTAATATATGATCGCCAAAGAAATTTGTATTGCACCTCTTGTAACAAGACATTTTCAGCTACTGTGTTGATATTCGTAAAACATGACACAAATTCACGGTATGATAAGATGAAAAGCGGCCAGGTTTGCCATTGGAGATACAAGGAGGCTAAAGGCAGGTAATCACAACATTCACCCACCGCTTTTTAGTAACCAGAAATTGTGGACCTTCCCCCCCCGTCTCCTTTCCAAAATCTCCCTTACTTTCTTGGTGTTCTGGGTCTCCACTATCAAAGGCCTGGAAGTCTTGAGGAAGTGGGCCAGTTGTAGATAAGCATAAAAGTCAGTCTCCTCTAGTTTGTATTTTTCTTGGAGGACTGTAAAGGGTAGAATATTCTCTCCCGTCGCCCCCAGGACATCCGAAAGATATATGATCCCCAAACCCTTCCATCTCTGAAAAATCCCTCCCCTGATCCCCGGAGTAAACTGCGCATTTCCTACTATGGTAAGCAAGGGTGTGGGTGTAGTCGGGGAGGCACAAAGTTTACATAAAAGGAGCCACGCTCGTCTGCACGAGTGCACAAGGTCCATGGACCTAAGAGCTTTAGGAATGTATTTTGCAGGGAGCTGTAATAAAGGATTTAGGGAAAATACATCCATCCATTCCAGGAGGCAAGAATATGGGGTCAGCGAGGTTGTGGCTAGAGCCCAGTCACTAACATGCCTAAGACAGCAGGCCAGGTTATAGAATTCCAAATTCGGGCATCCCAGGCCCCCCCCCCTCTCCAGGGCCCATCAAAACTGGTAAAGGTATTCGGGCTTTCTTGCCTCTCCAGAAAAAGGCACGCAGGGCTCTCTGCAAAACTTTGTGATCTGTTTTAGTAATCCAGAGTGGTACCATTTGCAACAAATACAGCCATTTAGGGATGAGCATCATTTTATATAATTGTATGCGCCCGCTCAGAGACAAGGGGAGCAACGTCCATCTCCGCAGCGCTTCCAAAGTAGACTGCAGCAACGGTTTGATATTGGTCTTATAAAGTCCCCCTCTCTGCCTGGGGATTCTGATCTCCAAATACATAAGCGTGTCCTCCGCCCAGCGTAATGGAAAATCTCCCGTCCATGTGGAGCGAACCCTATTTGTAACATCTAGTGCCTCGGACTTGGCATAGTTTATTTTCAGTCCCGTGAAAATTCCAAATTGGCGCTGGATGTCTAAAACCGCCTCTAGGGAAGATTCAGGCCTGGTGATAAAAACCAGTAAGTCGTCCGCGAAAGCTGCTGTTTTAAACACATGCTGAGGCCCTCCCACCCCAATTACTAGAGGACTACGAGCGAGTTTCCGTAAGAGGGGGTCAAGGGATAAAATATAGAGTAAGGGAGATAACAGGCATCCTTGTCTAACCCCTCTTCGAACCCTTACCTCCCCCGAGAGACTGCCATTCACTAAAATGCGCGAACAGGGATTGTGATATAACAATGTCAGAAAGCGCAAAAAATCTCCCTTGAGGCCGAACCGTTGGAGTACCGAAAACAAATACCGCCACTCGACCCGGTCAAAGGCTTTCTCCGAGTCCATACTGATGGCTAGCGCCGGGATATTATATTGCTGGCAGAGGTTCATAGCTGTCAGCAGTTTTATAATATTAGCATTAGGTTTGCGCCCCTTAACAAATCCAGCTTGGCTCGGAGAAATCAGCCGAGGTAAAAATACATTTAGCCTTTCTGCTAGAATCTTGGCCAGGATTTTATAATCACAGTTTAACAGTGATATAGGCCTATACGAGGCCGGGTTGGCCGGGTCCTTCCCTTGTTTAGGTAAGACAATCACATGGGCCTCAGTAAAGGTCGCGGGGAAGGCATTTACTGCCAGACCCGCCTCGTAATATTTAGTTAGGGGAACAAGAAGAAAAGAGGACAAAATCTTATAAAAATCATACGAGAGACGGTCTGGGCCCGGTGACTTTCCAGTCTTGGCCGCGCGTATAGCTTGGTCTATCTCGTATTCTTGTATTGGGCGATTCATGAAATCCCGTTGTGAAGCTGTAAGGACTGGCATAGGGAGGTCCTGAGAAAACACCTCCTCTACGGATTCCTCCCCCGAAGTTTCCAAGGAATATAGGAGATTATAAAATTGTCGAAAGACTTTGCTGATTTCCGTCTCATTCGTCGTGGCCACTCCCGTCGAGGAGATCAAGCCTGCTACAAATGTTTTTGGGCGTTGAGTTCTAGTTAAATTCGCCAGCAGGCGGCCTGGGCGGTTCCCGAACCGGAAAAAACTCTGTCGCCTCTTCCAATCATACGCCTGGGCTCTCTTATCTAAAAGAGTGTTAAGGCGGCCCAGTGTGCTATAGTAAGCCTCCCGGGTTTTGTCTGTATTGTGATGTAACATAGTTTGTTTTTTGTCCTGCAATAGAGTTTCAAGTTGCAGAATCGCCTGGTTAAGTTGCTTCGCTCGGGTATGAACATAAGAAATTATCTCCCCCCGAAGGACAACCTTAGCTGTATCCCAAAAAAGGTGTGGCGTATCGGAGTGCTGGCAATTATTGTAAGCATATTCCTTCCATTTGTCTTTAAGGAAGTGCTGAAATTGTCGGTCTTCCTTTAAGAAAGCCGGAAAGCGCCATAGCCTCGTACGGTGGGCGGAAGGAAGGGAACGCATCTCCACTGAGATTGGGGTGTGGTCTGAGATCGAGGGGGCCTCTATACTTGCCGTCCTTACGTCAAAAAACCCGCTCTGTGAAATGAGGATATAATCTATTTGAGAGTGCGTATTGTGGACTCTGGAGATGTGGGTGTAGTCTCTCTCAGTAGGGTGGAGAGTCCGCCACACATCGAGGAGATCAAGGTGTTGACAGAGAAAAGCCACCCCCCGCTGTCTCTGCCCAGTGGGAGCGTGAGTAGATGGGCTCTTATCCAGGGAGGGGTCATGAACAATGTTAAAATCTCCTGCCACATACAGAGTGCCCTGCGCATGGAGCTGGAGCATGTTACTTAAAGCCACAAAAAATGCGTGCGAGTATGCATTGGGGGCATATACCGAACAGATTGTGACTGGTTTACCGTCCCAGACACCCAACAAGATAACATAGCGGCCTTCATCATCGGAGAGGGTTTGGGTCACTTGCAAATTTGCATTCTTGTGAATTAAGATAGCCACTCCCCCTTTGCGATGGCGCGCTTCTGCATATTCACATCTGCCTACCCAGTCTCTTCTAAGTTTCGTGCTCTCTTTAGCTGTTAGATGAGTCTCTTGGAGACACACCACTTCCGCATGAAGACGTTTAAGGCGTGTCAAGACTTTACTTCTCTTAATGGGGGTTCCCAACCCGTTTACATTCCATGATACCAAGTTCGGCATTTCTCAATGTATATTATGTACAGTGACCCATACATGTTCCAGTTCCACTTTGAATGCATACCCATAGGAGGTGGGCTCCCAGCCTAGCCCTCCCCCTTTACACCTCGTCGCCATCTTCACCCCACATGGTAGGCCTCTCCGGACCATGCGTGCATCCTCACATTCCCCAGGACTAAACATACTTATCAATGTTTTCCACCAGGCTCTCTGCCTCCCCCCCCCTCTCTCCACCCCCCCCAACCTCCCCCTTGCACCCACTCCATCCCTTTCCCCCCCTTCCATCCCCTCCTGTCCCCCCTATCTCCCCTCCTCTCGAACCCCATCAAACCCCAACCCCTAAATCTTATTAATGCACAATCTGCCCCCCACTGATCAGGGGTAGATTGGAGAGTATACGCTCTTAGAGCGTTCGGGTAGTCCACCTCTGCAATCATCAAGAATCTACTTTCTATCAATAAGCATTTTACAAAAAGAACAAAACAACATGAACAAAAGTCATTTACATAGGTAGGTCGTGTCGCCCCGCTGGACTTCACCTCTCAATAGCACTACACAACCACTCCCATGTTTCAACTCTGTCGGAACCAGCGAAATACCACTGGGACGATAGGGCAGCCACCCAGTTAGGGGACAGCCTGTACCGCATACGCACTTGAAAAATGTTTGGGCCTGTAGTACCCCGCCAGGCGATCGTTGACCTAGAGCCCGGTACCGTTAGGCTTTGTAGATCGTTCAGGTTGCGTTCCCAAAACCCAACCACAATGACTTCTAGCAGGGACAATTACCTAATGTGAATTGTGTATGGCCCCTGCGGGATGTCCACTGAATTACCTCTTTTTACTTCTGGGCTCGGCCCGCACAAGTCCCCGTATCCCGCTGTACAGAGAGGCCCCGTGCAAAAATGGCGAAAATAATGAACCTTAATCAAAAAGTGACAAATCCTCACGTACAATGTCTCCCTGCATGGTTAAGTCCCGTCTCCCTGGCAGGCTCCACTTCTAGGTAGCGCAACACAGCCACTCCGGCGGCTCAGCTCTTGCAGAGCAGGTGAAAGTGCCATCCGATCAGACATTCTGCCGCCCAGCATGGAGGCGGCCTGCCTCATGCACTGGCTTGCACGTGTGAAAGGTTTGGGCCCTGTTATGTTCTGCCTGGCGTCCTTGGAGGTAGAGCCCCGGTGAAACTAGCTGTTCCGTTCAGATCGTTTCTTCATAAATCAGCTACGATAACCTCCAAGAGGAACAAATAAGTAAGGAGAAAGTGTTGTTTTGTTTTTTTTTCTCTTCTGGTTTCTACGTAGCTGCCCCTGTTCGCATCTGGGCTTAGGCCCTACAGTCCGCCATTTCCCGCTGGAACCAGGGCCCCCGTACCAAAAACAATTTAACTCAGTCACTAGTCCCTTGCAGGAACTGCTGCCCTGCTTCTGGCTCTGTAAAGCTGTGTTGCTTCCCGTCCCGCCAGACTTTAAGAACCGCAGGGTATTGAAGTGCAAACTTAATCTTCTTCTCAAACAATTTTGAGCAAACAGGGGAAAATATTTTCCTTTGCTGTGACACTAAGACCGAGTAATCTTGTGTAATTCTGATTTTCTGCCCTTGGTACAGAACTTCATTGCACTTCCGGTACGCAAGCCAAATGCGTTGTTTAATCGCCGAATTCAGAATTTTCGCTATGGCAACTCGGGGCCGATTATCGGACGACCTGCGTGCCCCTAGGCGATGTGCCCGTTCGATCCTCAGTTCCCCTTTAAGATCTTCGAGCCCCACTGCGCCTGGTAACCAAGATTCCAAAAACCCTCCTAAGCCGTTTTCGTCGAGCATTTCTGGCAGGCCTAAAAAACGGAGGTTATCACGCCTAAGCCTGTTCTCCAGGTCATCCAGCTTGTCTTGACAATTGTGAACGGCAGTGGCTTGAGAACTGACAGTGCCCTCCATCTTGATCACCCGATCTTCGATATCTCCTACCCTCCCTTCCAGCTGGTCTATACGCGGGTTTAGTTCTAACAGCGCCGATTTTACCTCTTGCAGCTGCTGGGCTATTCCTGCCAACTTTGTGTCTAATGTATTTTCTAAGGTTTGTTGTAATACATCGACTGTTAAGGGGAGGCCGCCGGAGGGGCCGGGCTCGCTGGCTCCAGCCGCCATCTTAGGCTCCGCAGGTTTTGCCTTGTCTTTTTCTTTGTCTCTCTTTCCTCCCCTGGAAGCCATCACCGGCGACGTTTTGTTCATGAAGTGAACAATCGACATGTACAAATAGGTAACAAGCTACTGGTATGCAGATTCACTTTGTCAGTTAGCCGATGCCGGTAGATGCAGAGGCGAAGTACCCGGAGCTTAGGGAGAGCACGTCCGCCCTAGCACATCGCCCCACGTGACTCCCCGTTCAAAGATTTAAAGACTGCCTTTTCCACTGAATCTTGCCTATGTCATCCGGACCCCAACAAGCCATTCATCGTAGAGGTCGACACCTCTGACGTCGGTGTGGGGGCTGTTCTGAGCCAGACTGGAGATTCCAAGTCCTTACGTCCCTGCTCTTTCTTCTCACGACATTTCTCTCCGGCAGAGAAAAATTATGGAATCGGTGACAAGAGCTCCTGGCTATTAAGTTGGCATTTGAGGAATGGCAGCCTTGGCTGGAAGGCACTCAACATAAAATTACCGTGTTTATGGACCATTAGAATCTAGAGTATCTCTGCCATGCGCAACGTCTTATAGAGATGTGAATCGTGTCCTCGATCGTCTTAACGATCGATTTCGGCTGGGAGGGGGAGGGAATCGTATTGTTGCCGTTTGGGTGTTTAAAGTATCGTGAAAATCGTTAAAATCGTGAGCCGGCACACTAAAACACCCTAAAACCCACCCCGACCCTTTAAATTAAATCCCCCACCCTCCCGAACCCCCCCCCAAATGCCTTAAATTACCTGGGGGTCCAGCGGGGGTCCGGAACGGCCTCCTGAAATCGAATCGTGTTGTCTTCAGCCGGCGCCATTTTGCGCCGCCATTTTGCAAAATGGCAGCGCAAAATGGCGCCGGCCATAGACCAACACGATTCGACTGCAGGAGGTCGTTCCAGACCCCCGCTGGACTTTTGGCAAGTCTTGTGGGGGTCAGGAGGCCCCCCCAAGCTGGCCAAAAGTCCCTGGGGGTCCAGCGGGGGTCCGGGAGCGATCTCCTGCTGCGAATCGTTTTTCCGTACGGAAAATGGCATTTTGGTCTATGGCCGGCGCCATTTTGCGCCGCCATTTTGCAAAATGGTGGCGCAAAATGGCGCCGGCTGAAGACAACACGATTCGATTTCAGGAGGCCGTTCCGGACCCCCGCTGGATCCCCAGGTAATTTAAGGCATTTGGGGGGGTTCGGGAGGGTGGGGGATTTAATTTAAAGGGTCGGGGGTGGGTTTTAGGGTGTTTTAGTGTGCCGGTTTTCGCGCCCTCCCCCTTCCCCTCCCCCTTCCCCCGATTTACGATTTTTTGACGATAATCGGGGGGAATTGTTATTGTATCGTGGCCCTAACGATTTTTGACGATTTAAAATATATCGGACGATATTTTAAATCGTCAAAAAACGATTCACATCCCTAACGACTTAACCATAGACAAGCTAGATGGTCCTTATTTTTCAACCACTTTGACTTCATTCTCAAACATCGCCCCGGAGAGAAGAATACCAGAGCTGATGCCCTATCACACTCCTTTCTCTCGGAGGATATTCCGGAAGAGCCGCAGCACATAATTGACCCGAAGAAAGTTGTCTTAGTGGCTACTCATTCTGTGCCCGCTGGTAATACCATCGTGCCAAAGCATCTCAGAAAGAAAGTGTTCTATTGGGCGCACGATTCCAAGCTGGCTGGCCATCCTGGTCAATGCCATACCCTGCTACAGAAGTTTTATTGGTGGCCAACTATCAAGGAAGATACACTCTCCTATGTGGCATCTTGTGCCAACTGTGCCAAGCACAAACCTACTTCTGGCCAACCGTGGGGATTGCTGCAACCGCTTCCAGCTCCGGAACAGCCCTGGACGCATATCACTACTGATTTTGTAGTTGATCTACCCCTTTCTGGAGGTATGAATACCATCTGGGTCACAGTCGACTGCTTCAGCAAGATGGCCCACTTCTTGGCACTACCTGGCTTACCCTCAGCCTCGGAACGTGTGAAGCTCTTCATAGTCCATATCTTTCACCTCCACGGCCTACCGAAGCACATAGTCTCAGATCGAGGATCACAGTTCACGGCAAGATTCTTGAAGGCCCTGTGCAAACTCTTCGACATCTCTCTAGATTATACATCTGCCTATCATCGTCAATCTAATGGTCAAACTGAATGGATGAATAGGACCCTGAAACAGTTCATTCGGGCTTATGTGAGTTGCCGTCAGAATAACTGGGCCGAACTGTTACCATGGGCTAAATTCACCATTAATTCTCATCCAGCAACATCAACTGGATCAACACCATTTGAAGTGGTATATGGGCGTTCACCATCACCGCCACTTCCACTGCAGCTCTCAGTGACGTCCCCCGCAGCTCAATCCACTGCTGAAGAAATTCATCAATTATGGACTCAGACGAAAGCAATGCTACTCAAAGCGGGTGATCGAGCCAAAAGGTTTTATGACGTTCATCATTCCAAAGCGCCTGTCTTTCAACCTGGTGACAAAGTCTGGCTATCCACTAAGGACCTTAGACTGAAGTTACCCTCCTCTCGATTTGCTCCTCGCTACGTTGGACCATTTCCAATCCTCCGATGTCTTGCCAATGTTACCTACAGTCTGAAGTTACCTCCTGGATTGAACATCCATAACGCTTTTCATGTTTCACTTCTGAAACCACTCATTATCAGTGAATTCTCTTCCAAATCTCAGGAACCATCTCCTATGAATGCAGAAGATGATCTAGAATACAAGGTCGAAGACATTCTTGATCTCCACAAATGAGGCAAAACCTGGGAATACCTTCTCTCATGGGAGGGTTTTGGCCCCGAAGAAAATTCTTGGGAGCCTCTGGCTAATATCCTTAACAAAGAGATGCTCCATCAGTTTCATCTCTCGCATCCTTGGAAACCAAAACCTGGTACCCGCAGAGGAGATCGCCCTTTGAAGGGGGGTACTATTGCAACTGCCCCTTCCGACTGCTTCACTCCGCCTACCTTTCTTTGCACCTCCTCTTGCTATGGATGGACGCCTGGCTGCCACGGCATCTGCCTGCCGTCCTCTCCGGCATCCCCAGACCGGCTTGGGCACTGCCTCCCACCATGCTCCGCTGGTACCTTAGGGCATGTGCGCCGCACGGCCCTCACTCTTATTTCCTACTTGGCGCGAACCTCAGGGGCGTCCCCCTGTGATGACATCATGCTGCCTGGATATTTAAAGCCTACAATGTTTGCTAGCCTTTGAGTTAGCAAGGGGAATCTTACGGATGGGATTCACTCTCCGTACCCGGCTACTCTGCCTCTCCAATTTCCATTGGACTCTTAACGCTAACGGGGTACCCGCTCCTCAGGGGCCTCACTTGCTTTTCAGGTCACTATCAGGAAACCGGTACTCGCTCCTCGAGGGCCCATGTTCCCTGACTCGCTGCCTGCTCCTACCTTCTCTTCTGCCTGGAAGGATTCGCTAGCTTCAACACCAGTGAGTACTACCATCTTCACCTCAGAGCTGATCCCTGAAACCAGGTTCTTGCTCCTCGAGGGCCTGCCAGCCCTAGTGCCATCTCCTATGTGGAACCGCTGTGCGAGTACATTACCTTCAAGCCTCTCAGTTCTCAGGGATCAGGTACTCGCTCCTCGAGGGCCTGCTCTCCCTATCCTGGGGTTCTCCATACTGGGGCTTTGTGCATATTCCACTGTACTCATTATCCTCAGTTCTTTCCACTACAGCACTGCTACTGGAGGAGTCGCTGTTCCAGCGCCTGAGGGATACTAGCCCAGCTGGGCTACTTCTGCTGCTCACTACTGCCACCTCTGGTGGCTTCATCACATTGTCTAATAAAAGATCAATCTCTGTGTTTGTGTGTCCTAAGCTGAGCCTGACCTGTGGCCCCTCACGGGACTTCCCCCCATGGGCATGGTCAGCTGCCACAGGGTCCAAAGGTCCACCCAAACCTCACTAATTATAACAGGGCATTACAGATACCTGGAGATGCCTTTCAGCCTCTGAAACGCACCCACAGTTTTTCAACGAATGATGAGCGAAATTTTTAGAGATTTACTGAACACCAACGTTGTGGCATACCTGGATGATATCCTTGTCTTCTCATGAGATTTGGCCACACATCACACTTATGTTCATACTGTCCTCCAATGCCTATGTGAAAATCATTTGTTTGCAAAATTGGACAAGTGTTTATTCGAGAAATCTAGTCTGCCTTTCCTTGGATACATTATTTCCCAACGAGGATTTTCTATGGACCCCGCCAAGCTAAAAGGGATCTGAGAATGGCCGCGACCCATGGGCCTTAAAGCCCTCCAGCACTTCCTGTGATTCTTAAATTACTATCTTCACTTTATCCCACACTATCCACCTTAGCTGCTCCTTTGACAGCATTGACTCACAAGGACCAAGATACTCGGAATTGGACTCCAGAAGCCATAGCAGTCTTCCATCTCCTCAAAGAAGCATTCCAGACGGGGACTTGCCTACATCACGCAGACCCAAACCGTCCTTTTTCAAGTGGAAGTGGACGCCTCAGCTATTGGAGCTGGGGTGGTCCTGAGCCAATGCACTCCTTCCGGTTCTATAGTCCCCTGTTTGTTCTACTCCCGCAAGTTTTCATCTGCAGAACAGAGCTATAGTATCGGCGATCTCGAGTTGCTTGCCATAAAATTGGCCCTCAAAGAGTGGTGCCTATGGTTAGTGGACGCACAACACAAGTTTATCGTGTTTACTGATCATAAGAACCTGGAACATCTGAGCCATGCCCAGCGTCTCAACGCCTGTCAGGCCCAATGGGCTCTGTTCTTTTTCAGGTTCATTTTGAACTTCCATACCGTCCAGCTGAGAAAAATCTCCGGGCAGATGCCCTGTCATTCTCCTTCGAGCCTGAAGATACTCCGGAAGAAACTGGATATATCATAGATCCAGCCTGTATCTGTCTATCCGCTACTCACCCAGTCCCTGCTGGAAAGACTGTTGTTCCCTGACGACTCTGAGAAAGAGTCCTCCACTGGGCGCACGATTCTAAGTTTGCTGGTCACCCAGGGTGAGCACGAACCTTGGTACTGCTCCAGCAGTTCTTCTGGTGGCCTACTATGGTCTCTGACGCTAAAGCATACGTCGAATCCTGTATCATTTGTGGACAGCTACAACCCCCGGTCGGTCAACCTTGGGGTCTACTGCAACCACTTCCAGCTCCCGAACCATGGACTCACCTGTCTACGGATTTCATCGTGGATTTGCCTCCATCTAAGGGTCATACCGTTATAGGGGTAACCATAGACCAATTTTCAAAAATGGCCCATTTCATCCCTCTACCGGGCCTACCATGAGCCCCAGAACTGGCACGTCTATTCTTCCGTCACATCTTTAGATTACATTGCCTACCCAAGTATATTGTCTTAGATAGAGGTGCACAATTTGTTGCTAGATATTGGCGCGCTCTTTGCCGAAAATTTGGTATTAACATCAGATTAACAACTGCCTATCATCCCCAAGCTAACAGACAAGCTGAGCAAATGAATCACTTTCTAAAGGCCTTTCTGCGCACTTACATCAACAACCGCCAAGACAATTGGTCAGACCTTCTCCCTTGGGCGGAGTTTTTTCACAACTTCCACATTGCCACTGCTACAGGCACATCACTGTTCTCCATCATCTATGGAAAACAGCCACTACCACCACTACCCATACCTTTGTCAGTACCATCTCCTGCAGCACAGGCTACTGCGGATGCCCTCAAGGCTTTATGGGAACAGACGAATCTCCGCTTATGTCAAGCCGCTTCCCGGGCCAAGAGAACTGCTGACAGTCACCGACACTAGGCTCCTGAGTGTCTTCCTGGCCAGAAGTCTGGTTAAGTACCCGATATATCCAACTCAGGATACCCTCTCAAAGATTAGCTCCTAGATACATTGGACCATTTATGGTCACCCGACGCATTGGACCTGTTACATACCAGCTTTGGCTGCCTCCTACGCTGGGAATACATTATACATTCCACGTGTCTCTTCTAAAGCCTGCGGTCCTGTCCTGGCCTTCCCGAAAGGCTCCTGAGCCACCTCCTTTGGTGGCTGAGACTGATACGACCTACAACATACATGAAGTCTTCGATGTTCGTGGCAGGGGCCATCGGTAGGAATCCCTCCTTTCTTGGGAGGGTTATGGACCCAAGGAAAATTCATGGGAACGAGCTCAGAACATCCTAGATAAAACCCTCCTTTTAAACTTTCATCACGCTCATCCGGGCAAACCCCAACCTCCAAGAGGGGGGTGTAAAGAGGAGGGTACTGTTACGCATGCCATTCATGGCAGACCTGCGGTACGGCCCCCTCACCTTTCTTCTGCAAATCCAGCTTCTGGTTCCTCCTCATTGGTGGTGGTGGGCTGCCGGCTCTATCCTCGGGGCTCCCCTGGTGCCTCCGGCCCTGCTGCAGCTCCCGGCGTCCCTGGTCCCGCTGACTTTGCTCATTGGGCCTCTCTGCATGGCCCGCGGAGAGACGCCGCCACATGCGTCGTGCCCCTCCCTAGGTGCGCGTGTGCACACCACTAAGGTTTAAGTAGGGACCGCGGCGTGAACCTTGCCAAGGCCCCGGATGATGACATCAATACTATTACAGTATATAAGTTCAGGCCCCGCTCCCTAGCGTCGCCTTGCTGGTTGAGTACTCGTTGCCTTCAGAGATTCGTCTCACTTTCTGCGTTCCTGTTACTCATTGTTCCTGGTTCCAGTCCCCTTGTTTCTACCCCTGCTTTATCCCTCGGATTGACTACACTGACTTTGACTTTGCTTTGCTTGACTTCGCCATTGATTCTCTCCAAGCCCGGACCTCTGCATTGCCTGATTTCGCCATTGACTCTCTCCAAGCCCGGACTTCTGCATTGCTAGACTTTGCTATTGCTTATCTCCATACCCAGACCTCTGCTTTGCCTGACCACGCTTTTGCCTATCTCCAGACCTAGACCCCTGCTTTGCCTGACCATGCTATTGCCCATCTCCAGACCCAGACCTCTGCTTCGCCTTATACTATTGCCTATCTCCAGACCCAGATGTTTGCTTCACCTGACTACATCATTGACTGTCTCCGTGATCAGACCTCAGCCTTGCTTGTCACTGCCTTCGGATTGCCGCCAGCCCTGACTCAAGCCTGTTCTTTGACAACTCTTCAGCTTACCCCCTGGATGTGGCTTATTTAGACTTCGGCCTGCTTTTGCTCGAGTGCCCCTGTCTGCTTTTGTTCCTTTGGCGCTCGAGTTTCCAGAACACTACCTCGTCCAGAGTAAGACTGTACCATCTCTCACCTGCTGCCTCTGGGCTGAACCACTCTTATCTCGAGGCCCACCTAAGTCCTGCCGGCCCCAGCACCCAAAGGCTCAACCCGCGGGGAATGATGGCTGGTATAGGTGAAGCTCCAGTGGCCTCTCTCAGCCCACTCCGCCTGCCGACAGTGGGGACCTGTAGTTCCCCTACCTATGGGTTGCATCAACCCTACCTCAGCCCAAGGGTCCACCTCTGACGCAACACATACAACTCATAGAGGAGTAGAATTATTCACTCACATTGGAAGATTTCCGACCAATCAATAAAAACCTTGATGTTAGAAAACCAGAGCTAAACATAAAGGAGAAAACCATAAAAACATCATTACTGATAGAAATGTCAATATTAAATGACTATTCTGTACTAAGGGACCTTAATTTTTAGTTTGTATTTTATTTTTTACAGGAATTATTTAGTGTTTATTACAACAAGAACAAACATATTTGCCTTGAAAAATAGTGAGACATTTCTTTCCACAAATTTCTCCCATTTTCATGTAATAAATTTCTGGGTAAAATAAAGTAAAAACTGAAAATGAAGGTCTCTATGTACTATGTATGAAGAGAGAGACAAGATAATCAAGCACCAAGAGATGAAATCATTGATCAAGAAACTCTGGCCTAAAGATACTGAAAATTGTATGGGCACCACTGACCTGATAAGATGAGCTTGCAAATTATAGTAACAATAACATAGTAATGGCAGCAGAAAAAGACCATCCAGTCTGCCTAGGAAGTTTCTTATGGTAGTACCGAATTTTCCAGTGTATAAGTTGCATCGGTGTATAAGGAACGCCCCACATAAACTTCCATTTTGATGAAAAAGTCGGTAGATAAGTCACACCTTTGTATGAAGCGCACCTGTTTGTACAGAGTCTTATTCGTTTATGCTATATTTTTCCAATAGAAAAATAAATGAACATGTAATCTGAAGGACTTTCTCATTATTGTTATCCTTTCAGATTGTACTCAGATTGGGAGGGTAGGGGGGTGGAGGGGGTTAGGGAAAATTGTGGAAAAGTTGCAATATCAATGATTGTATTTTTATATTTGAACTTTGTCAATAAAAGGTTTAGAAAACAAGTACTAAATTAACATTTATTTGTGAAGAAAACTTTTTGTAATACATATTTTAAACTATAAGGTAATTGTTTATTTAAAACACTTTAAACTGTAAGGTAATATTTTTGGATTTTCCTAGGCTACACTGCCTAATCAGATTCATTTTGTGAGGCAAAGCCATCAAAGTCTTCCGTGTCTCTCAGAAAGAGTCCAGTTACCTCAGGCATCATGTCATCGGGATGTCCCCATCGTTGTCAGACTCACTGCTATTGTCTAATATGTCACCATCATCACTCCCAGAAGCAGATGAGATGAGACCAGCTTTCTTATGGTTGACACATAAATCAAATTCCATGCCTCACTGACCCATTTGGCCACTTTGCCAAACGATACGTGTCTCATGCGCCCTGTTGTGGTGAAGCTGTGCTTGTCTTCTGTCATCCAGGATTCCCACAGACGATGCAGCACAGCTTTGAAGCTGCGGTTGATAGCGATGTCTAGTGGCTGTAGCATCTTTGTCATGCCGCCAGGAATGATGACCGGGATGCAGTTTGTTGCCTTGATTCTTTTCTTGATGAAATCTGTGATGTGAGTGTTGCGGGAGCGCTAGGGAGCGATCCCGAATGCAGGGAGAGTGGTGTGCCCTTGCACCATGACGCGACTGCAGAGAGGTGCTCCGTGGAAGTGTCGAGGCAGGTGAGACATATCCCAGTACAGGCGGACGGGCTGAAGACCAGGGACTCAGATCTCCGCCGAACCTGATGCATCTGTAGAGACCCAACAACGCAATGCTGGTCTCTGGGGAAGCCCTCCGGCCACTCGATAGCCCTTTCGGACCTGCCATTCGGGAACAGCAAATGCGCCAGGATGGACAGAGGTCGAGGGCAGATGATGGAACTGGAACAAGACTTGAAGACTAATGACACAATCAGACCAGGAGTCTTGAAGACAGGGTCAGACGATACTGGATAAGGATGAGGCAAGGCTGAAGAGAAGAACATCAGGGGCACTTATGAAGACACTTGCTGAGTGGATAGGTGACAGAAGATTTAAAACTCAGTATGAAGGAATCCGGCCAAACTTGTAGCAGCAACCATCCTGGACAGAGCTTCAGGGACCTGGCATGATCGGCGCAGGCCAACCTGAAGAAGCGACGGCTTCAGACCCAGTGTGGAAGACGAATCAGAAGGTCATCCCAAAGTTGGACAGTGGACGGCGGCCCACTAGGAGGTAAAATCTGGAACCAGGATATCCGAGAAGGCTACCCTGAAGAGGGAGCCAAAGAGTCTGAAGGCTTCCTTGATGAAGGAGCCAAAAGGGTCAAACGCTTGACAGCGAAGATCTTAAGATGAGGAAGTCAAAAGGATCTGAAGATGAAGACAACTTGACACAAAGACGTCAGGGCACTCAGTCAAGAGCAACATGGAGGTGTCGAGTGAACTGGAGAACATGACATCTGAGACATCTGGACATCTGGACTTCGGACCCCCAGGTCACTCAACCAAGAACATCGAGGAGGCTCCTAGAGGCAGAACAACAGGATGATGGATTTCAGGAAAGACATCAGAAGACGAGGACTTCAGGAAGATCTGAAGGTAAGGACATCAGGAGAGTCAGACGATGAAGACATCTGAAGACAAGGACTTAGGATCTGGTGAGAGACCAAACATGTAACGAAGATGTAGACGAAGGGTCAGGAACCCAAAGGAAGACAAGCAAATTCCCACAAAGAACAGAAGGCCTTGAAGAAGCGGAGAAGTACATCATTGGAGACTCCTGGACTGAAGAGCTGGAATGGAGGATCCAGGAGCAGTCCAGCTCCATGACTGACTCCTTGCAAAGGCGAAGAGGAATTGAAGGCTGAGCACTTTTATAGGGCTGAAGAGGAAACACTGAAGATGACATCACGAGGAGGAGCCAGGGGGACTGGCCCTTTAAATCCGGAACAGAAGCATGACCTCGCGCTTAAGGAGGCAGGACCAGGGACAGCGACAGCCCACTGCAGAGAAGGATTAGGCCCGAGGCATGGGAGGCCTCCGGGCTGCGAAGAGGAGCTCCAGGGCGGCCTCCCAGCAGCAGAAGAGGAAGCTGGAGGCAGCAGTCCTTGCCATGGGAGTGGTCCTAAGAGAGCGCATCCATGCCGCGAGAAAGGAGGCTTCAGGGTGGCCTCTGGGCTGCATAGGAACGGTGACTGCAGCCTCCTGGCTGCAGGGTGGAGAAGTGACGGCGGCATGGAGCAGGACTGGCTGGAGTGAGAGGCTGATCGTGGCTAGGCCCGTGAGCAGAATCAAAACATCTGGTTGCCGAGAGAAGCAACTATTAAGCCAGACACCCATCATAGTTTCGCCCATCCAGTGTTTAACATTTGTCTGCACAACAACTCCAGGTGGAAAGGGATCTTTCGGCATTGTCTTTAGTTTAAATATTATCATAGGTGGCAATTTTGTCCCGTCAGCGCAGCAGGCCAGCACAATGGTAAAGAGAGACTTCTCATTGCCCGTTGCCCTCACTGTGACCATCTTCTCACCTTTCTCACTTACACTTCTTCCCATGGGATGTCGAACATGAGTGGTACTTCATTCATGTTGACAATATGATTGCTACTGATGTCATGCTCGTGTATTTCTTTCTGGACAAACTCCTGAAAACTGTCAACTTTTTGCTGGAAGCCATCTGGCAGCTTTTGACAGATTGCTGTGCATGCTCTGATTGCCAACTGCTTTCGTTTCATGAACCTGAAGCACCAAGATGGACCAGCTGCAAAGCTGACCACATTCATTTCTTTTGCTAGTATCTGGGCTTTCAGATGCACCTGTATTGTTGCTAGCCTTCTGCCTTCTGCTCACTGCTCCAGGACCCATCTGTGCAGACAATCCTCCAGCTGTGGCCAGTGCGTTTTCTTTCCATGATCTGCTTTGTTTTCTTCATTGATCTGATCACGTTTTCAGCTTTGCGCCACTCATGGATTATTTTCTCACTGATGTTGAAGTGTGGATAAAGGTGAACTAGTAGATGTAGTGTACTTGGATTTTCGGAAGGCGTTTGACAAAGTTCCTCATGAGAGGCTTCTAAGAAAAGTAAAAAGTCATGGGATAGGTGGCGAAGTCCTTTCATGGATTACAAACTGGCTAAAAGACAGGAAACTGAGAGTAGGATTAAATGGAGAATTTTCTCAGTGGAAGGGAGTGGGCAGTGGAGTGCCTTAGGGATCTGTATTGGGACCCTTACTTTTCAATATATTTATAAATGATCTGGAAAGAAATATGATGAGTGAGGTAATCAAATTTGCAGATGATACAAAATTGTTCAGAGTGGTTAAATCACAAGCAGCCCTCTGGCCACTCGATAGCCCTTTCGGACCTGCCATACGGGAACGGCAAATGTGCCAGGATGGACAGAGGTCGAGGGCAGACGATGATCACTACTATGGTAGTGTATATTATTATATTATTTCTTGAAGATGCTGCACTAACCAGTTTTTGGCAAGTGACGGATAACTACAGTGATGAGAATTAAGTTTTGTGTCTCACAGAAGCAGCCGATATCCAGAAGGACAGCCAGCATGATGAGCATGTGGAGGCACAGTTCTGGTGCGGAGCATGAACAGTCAAGATGTCTGTGATGAGAGAGAAATAGAGAGAGAGATCCAAGGGGCGTGCGATGGCTCCATAGTGAGCGCTCCCGCACATTGCAACTCTGAGGATGCCCCAGGCTGAGGTAACAACGAGCTTGCTGTTATGGTTGTGAGGTGTTGGAGTGGATTCTTGGGTACTGCGGTGATGGCTACTCTCACGGGCATGAGCCCCGTGAGGAACCACTGCACTAGGCTAGACTCTATACACACAAACACAGAGAAGTTGTATTTATTGTACAGCTCGATGGTACTGCCCGGGGAGCGAGCAGCAGTGAAGGTAATCCAGTGAGGTAGTCCAGGGGTCCACAGCAGAGGAGACCAGCCTCATACCCGAGCGGCGTAGCAGGGACAGGTCCAGGATGTAGATGAGAGCACTGAACTGCAGATGAGACAGACTAAAAAGGGTTAGTATTCACTGAAGTAGAAAGCTGTATAGTTGAAGGTCCTGGCAGGCAGACATTGTTCAGTGGCAGGCACCAGATTAGGGAGAGCAGGCCCTCAAGGAGCGAGTACCCAGTTTCCCAAGATAGGTACCTGAAATAGAGCAAAGGGGCCCCCGAGGAGCGGGTACCCAGGTTAGTGCAGAATTTCCCCGAAGGGCAGAGAGAGCTTCCAGCAGCAGCTGGGAAGCAGCAGAGCAGCGTAGACTGAAGGCACTCCAATCCTTGCTAACTCAGTTTGTTAGCAAACGAAGGGCAGGCTAAATACCAGGATGTGATGAAGTCACTCAGAGGGGACGCCCCCAAGGTTCCCACCATGAAGTGGATAAAGATGTGGGTGGCATGCGCGCGCGCACCCTAAGAGGCCCTCAGGAAAATCATGGCGAACACCGTTGCCGTTGCTGTTCCAGGGATGCCGGAAAGAGCGGTAAGAAGACGCGGCAGCAGCCGTCTTCCCAAGGCTTGAGGAGAGAGAAGGAAGAAAGTTGAGGCACAGCGGTTGAAGCCGTCTGAAACCGACGGATGCAACAGTACCCCCCTTCAAAGGTCACCCTCCAGACCCCTACCTGGTCTTGGTTTTTGAGGATGCGATCGATGAAATTGATGAAGCATTCTTTGTTCATGATATTAGCCAAAGGTTCCCAAGAGTTTTCTTCTGGTCCGTATCCCTCCCATGACAGGAGGTATTCCCAAACTCTGCCTCTCTTCCTTACATCAAGGATGGCATCAACCTTATACTCAATGTCTTCTTCTGCATCAACAGGTGTAGGTTCAGGTGTCTTAGTGGAAAACTCGCTAAGAACAAGCGGTTTCAGCAGCGAAACATGGAATGCAATGTGGATTCGCATAGCTGGAGGGAGTTTCAGACTATAGATGAGTGAGCCCAACCGTCGAAGAATAGGAAAGGGTCCGACAAAGTGTGGAGCAAATCGAGCAGATGGAAGCTTAAGTCTCAGATGTTTAGTAGATGTTAGGGGTTGTGGACCCTTGGGCCGGTCGGGACAAGAGAGGAAGCTGTGGAGAGCCTCAGTACAGGTCCCAACCTGGAGGCGGCTGGACAGACGTAATGGCTTTGGGTGCTGGAACTGGATGGAGCCCTATGCGACCAAGGACTCGAGGATGACCTGAAGACAGGAGAACGTTGGGCCCTGGAGTAGTGAACTCTTCACCCTGGAGACCGGCGCTCCCCTGAGAGGAGCTCGTAGGAGCCCGGCCGCTGGGACTTCTGGAGATTCGCCCTGGAAGCCGGAGGCCCCCCAGGAGGAGCCCGTAGGGACCCAGCCGCTGGGACTTAGGAGAGTCTTCGGGCCAGAGGAGCGAAGAAAGTCCGAGATGAGGTCCAGGAAAGAAGCAAGTCGAGGTCAGGGACGGAGCCGGGTCAAGCCAGAAGTCAGATGACGTACCAAGCCGAAGGGAAGTCCAGAAGCGGAGTCAGGAACGGAGCCGAGTCAAGCCAGAAGTCAGATGTCGTACCAAAGCCGAAGGGAAGTCCAGAAGCGGAGTCAGGAACGGAGCTGAGTCAAGAAGGAGAGAGGTCAGCAGGCAAGCCGGATCCGAGCGAGCGGAGATCAGGAACGCAGCAACTGGAAGCAGGAGACCCTGGGAACCTCGTTGCAAGGCAGGGAGTGAAGGAACTGCAGGGCTTATGTAGCCCTGCAGCGTCTGATGTCATCAGCTGCTCCTGGCCTGTTCCCGCGCTGGCCCCTTTAAATGCAGGGGCTCAGCGCACGCACGCGGCTAGGGGGCGGGGCCAGCCGCGGGAGGACGCCGGGTGCTGCTATGGCGTGGCAGCGCCGTATTCGGGGCCTGCACGGCCCGAGGGGGAGCTCGTGGAAGACCGGGACCGGGTTGTGGGTGAGTGGCGATTCCGGGGCCGGCCCGGAATCGCAACAGTACCCCCTCTCCTGCGGCCCCTTCCTGGAGGCCTCGGCCTATCGGGGTGACACAGATGGAACTGGCGGAGGAGACTCTTATCCAGGATGTGGGAAGCGGGTTCCCAGGAATTCTCCTCGGGCCCATAACCTTCCCAGGAGAGCAGATATTCCCAGCGCTGGCGGCGAACTCGAACGTCCAGAACCTCCTTAACTGTATACGTGTCCTCTGGGTCAGCAGCGGAAGCATTGGGTTCCGGAGGTCAAGGCTGAAACCGGGAAAGGACCACCGGTTTGAGTAAGGAGACGTGGAAAACGTCATGTATCTTCAGAGTGGAGGGCAACCGTAACCTATAGGCCACTGCCCCAATAAGCTCGGCCACGATAAAGGGGCCGATATAGCGGGGTGCTAGTCTCATGGAAGGTACGCACAGCTGAATATTTCTGGTACTCAGCCACACCTTGGTCCCTGGTAGGAACACTGGAGCGGGTCGCCGGGCTTTATCTGCGTATTTCTTGGAACGTGCGGCCATTTGCTGTAGCTTCTCTTGAGTGGAGCGCCAGAGGTGATGTAGCTGGTTAGCTGTCAGTTGAGCCGCCGGGGACGAGACCGTCTGAGGCAATGGCAAGGGAGGTTTGGGCGTCCTGCCATACACCATCTGGAATGGGGACTGTAGGGTAGCGGAGTGTTTGTGGCGGTTATACGAGAACTCCGCCCAAGGTAAGAGGGCGACCCAGTTATCCTGTAAGTCACTGACGAAGGCCCAGAGGAAGGTTTTCAGAATTCGGTTGGTGCGTTCGACCTGGCCATTGCTCTGGGGATGGAAGGCAGTGGTCAGGTTCAATTGTATCCCGAATTTCCTGCAGAGAACCCTCCAGTATTTTGCCGTGAATTGAGGGCCCCTGTCTGACGTAATGTGCAGAGGCAGGCCATGGAGTCGAAATATATGTTGGGTAAACAAGTCTGCCAGTTCAGGAGCTGTGGGAAGTTTCGCAAGGGGCACGAAGTGGGCCATCTTTGAGAAGCGGTCGACGGTAACCCAGACCACGGTCTTCCCCTCCGACGGGGGTAATTCCACTATAAAGTCCGTGGATATGTGGGTCCATGGTTCCCTGGGAATAGGGAGCGGCTGGAGGAGGCCCCAGGGACAGCCTGACAGGGGTTTTTGTTGAGCGCACGTGGCACAAGACTGGACGTAGAGTCGAACATCCTCCTTGACCCGTGGCCACCAGTAGAATTTGGTTAAAAGCTCAAGAGTACGGAGCACCCCTGGATGTCCGGCGGTTAGTGAATTGTGGGCCCATGCGAGTACCCTTTCCCTTGAGCGAGCTGGAACCACCGTCTTTCCAGCTGGTGCCACTTCGGATGCGGCCACGAGAACCTTGGCTGGATCTAAGATATACCGGGGAGGGTCAACGGTGTCGTCTGTCTCGGTATTCCGGGAAAGGGCGTCTGCCCTGACGTTCTTAGCTGCCGGTCTGTAGTGGAGCGTGAAATTAAAGCGACTAAAGAAAAGGGACCAGCGTGCCTGCCGAGGATTGAGACGTTGGGCACGGCACAGGTACTCCAGATTTTTGTGATCCGTGTAGACTATTATAGGATGCTGTGCTCCCTCCAGCCATTGGCGCCATTCTTTGAACGCCAGTTTGATGGCGAGTAATTCTTTGTCCCCGATACCGTAATTCCTCTCGGCGGGGGAGAACTTCCGGGAAAAATATGAACAGGGCCGGGATTGACCCGTCTTGGAAAGTTGGGCCAGCACGGCCCCAACTGCCACGTCAGAAGCGTCGACCTCCACGATGAATTGTTCCTGAGGGTTGGGATGGCGGAGACAGGTATCTTGTAGGAAGGCCTCTTTGAGGGCCTGAAAGGCTTGAACGGCCGCGGGTGGCCAGTTCCTGGCGTCGGCACCTCTCCGGGTAAGGGCCGTCAGAGGAGCAACCAGGCTGGAGTAGTGAGGGATGAACTGATGATAGAAGTTGCCAAAGCCCAAAAAACACTGAAGCGCTTTAATTCCCAGTGGCTGCGGCCAGTTCTTAATCGCGGCAACCTTGTCAGGATCCATATGGAAGCCTGTGGACGAAACGATGTACCCTAAAAAGGGCAGAGACTCCTGCTCGAATTGGCATTTCTCTAATTTGGCGTAAAGCCGATTTTCCCTCAGTTTCTGGAGTACTTGGCCGACGTGTTGACGATGAGCTTTAAGATCCTGGGAATATATTAGTACGTCGTCGAGATACACTATAACGAAGGTATGTAGCATGTCGCGAAGTACCTCATTCATAAGATTTTGAAACACAGCAGGGGCATTACAGAGGCCGAAAGGCATGACGAGGTACTCGTAATGGCCGTCCCGGGTATTGAAGGCGGTCTTCCACTCGTCCCCCGGACGGATTCTTACGAGGTTATAGGCCCCCCTGAGGTCCAGCTTGGTAAATACTTTGGCCCCTTGAAGGCGATCCAGGAGTTCGGGGATCAAGGGCAACGGGTAGCGATCGCGCCGGGTAATGCGGTTCAAGCCCCGATAGTCGATACAGGGTCGAAGAGACCCATCCTTCTTTCCCACGAAGAAGAATCCGGCCCCAGCCGGGGAATTCGAGGGTCTGATGAAGCCTCGGTCCAGATTTTCTTTGATATATGCGGACATAGCCTGGGTCTCCGGCAGAGATAACGGGTACACTCGTCCGCGGGGCGGTGTGGTGCCCGGCAACAGATTAATAGCACAATCGAAAGGCCGATGCTCGGGGAGCAACTTGGCCTTCTCTTTGGAGAAGACATCCCGGAAGGCGTGGTATTGCTGAGGTATGGCTAGCGGCGTTGTCTGAAGTGGGACCGTGGGTCGTAAGCGGGCAGGAAGGCACTGAAGGAAGCTAGTGGTCCCCCATGACGTGATCTGGAGTGAGTTCCAGTCAATCACCGGCGAATGTTTCCTGAGCCACGGCAACCCTAACACAATAGGGTGGATGGACCTCTCCAGGATGAGGAAGGAGATCTGCTCAGTGTGAAGAGCCCCGACTTGAAGTTTGAGCGAACGAGTCCGGGTGGAAATAGAGCCCGGAAGGGGAGTCCCCTGGATGGAAGAGACCCGTACTGGCGGCTCCTGGGGCTGGGTCTGCAGCTGCAGTTGCTGTACAAGAGCTCGGAGAATAAAATTTCCCCCGGCCCCGGAGTCCAGCAGGGCTAGCGTGTCGAAGGCCCCTCCCGGGAGGCACAGTCGTACCGGAATGGTACATGGGGAGTTCGAGGAGATGTTGCCTAGAGTCAACTCCCCACTAGACTCTAGGTGCGGGCGTTTCCCGGGCGCTCGGTACAGCGGGCCAGGAAGTGCCCCTTACCACCACAATAGAGACACAGGCCTTGGGAGCGACGCCGCTTCCGTTCCTCCGAAGAGAGGGGACCCCGGCCTAACTGCATGGGTTCCTCCCCATGAGTGGTGGACAGGGCTGGTGGCGAGGGTCGACCACGAGGAGGCGTGGACCTACGGGTAGACTGTCCTAGGGTGGTCCTTCGATCCCGGAAGCGGCACTGAATCCGTCGGTCTACTCGACCCGCCAATTCGATCAGCTCATGGAGGTCGTCCGGCAGATCTCGCCCTGCCAACTCGTCCTGGAGACGTGGGGAAAGCCCTTCCAGAAAAATGCCATGCAGACTGTCGGCTCCCCAACCCAATTCTGTGGCCAGGGTCTGGAACTCCACAGCAAATTCCTCCAGGGGACGGTTCCCTTGACACAGTTGAAGAAGTTCCGAAGCAGCTGTGGAAGCACGAGACTGTTCGTCGAAGATCCTTCGGAAGGCTTTGACGAATTGGACTAGATTGCCTAACTGGGGATCCTGACTCTCCCAGAGGGAGGAAGCCCAGGCCAATGGCTTCCCATCCAAGAGGGAAATGATGTAACTTGTCTTCACGTGGTCGGTAGGAAATTGCGCCGGGAGCAGATTAAAGCGGATGTAACACTGGTTAAGAAAACCTCGGCAAGACTTCGCGTCCCCCGAATATCGGGACGGGGCGGGCATCTGGACTGGGACGGCAGATTCTGCACTGGCCCGGGATGTAGATGCCGTAGCGCTAGCAGCGGAGGCCCCCTCAACTCGGTCCGCTAAGCGTTGGACCGTGGACATCAGCGTGTCGAGGCAGCTCTGTTGCTGCTGAAGCTTTAGGGCAAGCCCCGGAATGGCCTTCAGGCCTGCGAGGTCCGCCGGGTCCATGGCCTTGCAACTTGTTAGGGGTTGTGGACCCTTGGGCCGGTCGGGACAAGAGAGGAAGCTGTGGAGATCCTCAGTACAGGTCCCAACCAGGAGGCGGCTGGACGGACGTAATGGCTTTGGGTGCTGGAACTGGATGGAGCCCTATGCGACCAAGGACTCGAGGATGACCTGAAGACAGGAGAACGTTGGGCCCTGGAGTAGTGAACTCTTCACCCTGGAGACCGGCGCTCCCCTGAGAGGAGCTCGTAGGAGCCCGGCCGCTGGGACTTCTGGAGATTCGCCCTGGAAGCCGGAGGCCCCCCAGGAGGAGCCCGTAGGGACCCAGCCGCTGGGACTTAGGAGAGTCTTCGGGCCAGAGGAGCGAAGAAAGTCCGAGATGAGGTCCAGGAAAGAAGCAAGTCGAGGTCAGGGACGGAGCCGGGTCAAGCCAGAAGTCAGATGACGTACCAAGCCGAAGGGAAGTCCAGAAGCGGAGTCAGGAACGGAGCCGAGTCAAGCCAGAAGTCAGATGTCGTACCAAAGCCGAAGGGAAGTCCAGAAGCGGAGTCAGAAACGGAGCCGAGTCAAGCCAGAAGTCAGATGTCGTACCAAAGCCGAAGGGAAGTCCAGAAGCGGAGTCAGGAACGGAGCCGAGTCAAGAAGGAGAGAGGTCAGCAGGCAAGCCGGATCCGAGCGAGCGGAGATCAGGAACGCAGCAACTGGAAGCAGGAGACCCTGGGAACCTCGTTGCAAGGCAGGGAGTGAAGGAACTGCAGGGCTTATGTAGCCCTGCAGCGTCTGACGTCATCAGCTGCTCCTGGCCTGTTCCCGCGCTGGCCCCTTTAAATGCAGGGGCTCAGCGCGCGCGCGCAGCTAGGAGGCGGGGCCAGCCGCGGGAGGACGCCGGGTGCTGCTACGGCGTGGCAGCGCCGTATTCGGGGCCTGCACGGCCCGGGGGGAGCTCGTGCAAGACTGGGACCGGGTCGCGGGTGAGTGGCGATTCCGGGGCCGGCCCGGAATCGCAACAGTAGAGAGCCAAACTTTATCTGAGCTGACGATTTTAAAGCATTATCCACTATGATGCCTAGATCTTTTTCCTGGGTGGTAGCTCCTAATATGGAACCTAACATCGTGTAACTACAGCAAGGGTTATTTTTCCTATATGCAACACCTCGCACTTGTCGACATTAAATTTCATCTGCCATTTGGATGCCCAATCTTCCAGTCTTGCAAGGTCCTCCTGTAATGTATCACAGTCTGCTTGTGATTTAACTACTCTGAATAATTTTGTATCATCCGCAAATTTGATAACGTCACTCATCGTATTCCTTTCTAGATCATTTATATATATATTGAAAAGCACCGGTCCAAGTACAGATCCCTGAGGCACTCCACTGTTTACCCTTTTCCACTGAGAAAATTGACCAGTTAGTCCTACTCTCTGTTTCCTGTCTTTTAACCAGTTAGTAATCCACGAAAGGACATCACCTCCTATCCCATGACTTTTTAGTTTTCATAGAAGCCTCTCATGAGGGACTTTGTCAAACACCTTCTGAAAATCCAAATACACTACATCTACCGGTTCACCTTTATCCACATGTTTATTAACCCCTTCAAAAAATGAAGAAGATTTGATAGGCAAGACTTCCCTTGAGTACATCCATGTTGACTATGTTCCATTAAATCATGTCTTTCTATATGCTCTATGATTTTGATCTTGAGAATAGCTTCCACTATTTTTCCCGGCACTGAAGTTAGGCTCACTGGTCTATAGTTACCAGGGATGTGCAGAGCAAAATTTTATGTTCATATTTCTTATGTCCGAAAGTGGGTCCCACTTGCGGCCAATATGGACATAAAAAAAATCCAATGAGTTGGGTATATGTACATATGTGCAAAAAAAAAATTTAAACCCCCTCACCCTCCTTAATCCCCCCCCCCCAGACTTACCACAACTCCCTGGTGATCGAGCGAGGAGGGAGGACGCCATTTCTGCAATCCTTGGCGAGAAGCATGTGACGTCGGCGGCACGTCGAGTGACGCCGGCGTCACGTGATTCCCGGCGAGTTCGCGCCGGACGGCTCGTTCGGCCCAAAAAGAACTTTTGGCCAGCTGACCCCCCCAAGCTGGCCAAAAGTTCTTTTTGGGCCGAACGAGCCGTCCGGCGCGAACTCGCTGGGAATCACGTGACGCCGGCGTCACTCGACGTGCCGCCGACGTCACATGCTTCTCGCCAAGGATTGCAGAAATGGCGTCCTCCCTCCTCGCTCCATCACCAGGGAGTTGTGGTAAGTCGGGGGGGGGGGGATTAAGGAGGGTGAGGGGGTTTATATTTTTATTTTGGCTCAACAATCGCGATTTCCCACATATCCAACATATCTATGTTGGATATGTGGGAAATCCGATCGTTTATGTCGAATCAATTTTTTAAGTTAAAAAAAAATATGAGTAGCGTTTTACTAATGCGGTCAATCCGAATGCACACCCCTAATAGTTACCCGGATCTACCCTGGAGCCTTTTTTAAATATTGGGGTTACATTGGCCACCCTCCAGTCTTCAGGTACAATGGATGATTTTAATGATAGGTTACAAATTTTAACTAATAGATCAGAAATTTCATTTTTGAGATCCTTTAGTACCCTAGAATGCATACCATCCGGTCCAGGTGATTTGCTACTCTTTAGTTTGACAATCTGGCCTACTACATCTTCCAGGTTCACAGTGATTTCGTTCAGTTAGTCTGACTCATCACCCCTGAAAACCATCTCCGGAACTGGTATCTGCCCAACATCCTCATTAGTAAACACGGAATTAATGAATTAATTTAGTCTTTCTGCAATGGCCTTATCTTCCCTAAGAGCCCCTTTAACCCCTCGGTCATCTAATGGTCCAACCGACTCCCTCACAGGTTTCTTGCTTTGGATATATTTAAAAAAGTTTTTATTATGAGTTTTTGCCTCTATGGCCAACTTCATTTCAAATTCTCTCTTCGCTTGTCTTATCAATGCTTTACACTTAACTTGACAATGCTTATGTTTTATCCTATTTTCTTCAGATGGATATAGGTATATGATAGCTTCTGATATAGAAGAGAGTTGAGAAGGGATTTAGGAACATGGGCCCTCATGGAGCGAGTTCCAGTTCTTATCTGCAATCTACATTTACTCACGATCTCCGTACCTGCGATAACGTCTTAGACAGAAGGGAGTCTTTGGAGATTAGGAACATAGGCCCTCGTGGAGCGAGTACCCATTCCTGTCTGTAATAGAACTCACTGTGTTCACGTCTGCGATCGCTTCCAGGTAATAAGGAGTCTTCTGAGCATTCAGGGACGTAGACCCTTGTAGAGCGAGTACCAGATCCCATCTTAGCAATCTGAAATCAAGAAGCGAGAGCAGGGCCCCCGAGGAGCGGGTACCCCTAGGTAAGGTAGTGGAGGCAGAGCAGCGGAGAAAGAATTCCCTTGCTAACTCGATTCATAGTAGCAAGCAAAGACCTTTTAAACTGGAAACGGATGATGTCACTACGGGGGAACACTCCTGAGTTTCGCGCCCTTGCCGGTACAAACTCTGGAGCGCACGCACATGCGCGCCCTTACGTCATCACCAACATGGTGGATCTGCAGCATCAGGCCAGCCTAGGGATACCAGGAAGTCCAGCAAGCAGAAGCCGCGGCAGCATCTGTTCGTCGGACCCGAAGGGAGTCGCCACTAAGGTAGAGAGGGTGGAGCGAGGGCAAGAACAGGCACGAACGCAACAGTACCCCCCTTCAAAGGGCGGTCTCCTCTTCGGGTACCAGGTTAAGTACCAAGGATGCGCGAGATGAAATTGATGAAGCATCTCTTTATCCAAAAGGTCTGAGGCTCCCAAAGATGGTTTCGGGGCCAAAGCCCTTTCAGGCAAACAAAACTCAGCCTCTGTTCAAACATCCAGGATCTCTAAATTCTTGAGTTCATTTCACGGAGGCAGAGGAAAGGAGGAGCAGAGGTGATATGATACAGACTTTCAGATACTTGAAAGGTGTTAATGATCAAAAGACAACTACAAACCTTTTCCGAAGGAAAAAAATCAGCAGAACCAGGGGTCACGATTTGAAGCTCCAGGGAGGAAGATTCAGAACCAATGTCAGGAAGTATTTCTTCACGGAGAGGGTGGTGGATGCCTGGAATGCCCTTCCGGAGGATGTGGTGAAGACCAGAACTGTGAAGGACTTCAAAGGGGCGTGGGATAAACACTGTGGATCCATAAAGTCAAGAGGCTGCCAATGAAGAGTGGGTGACTCGCCAGAATGATGGCTACTGCCTGGAGTCAATACCCTTATAAATAAACATACACATGCTTACTGTGACTCCAACATCGCTCTAAGCTTCAACAGCAAGAGGAAATGTGGAAAAAAGGATTCACACTCACAAAGAGGGGAGTAGCTGGCTTGTTACGGCGGTTACTACCCCAAATCAAATAAGCCTGATACTTCACTTTCAATGCATATACAGCATAGTTCTCTGATTCAACGGCAGGGGAGAAGAAAAACTGATACTTCACACATCCAACAGAGCTCTCTGCTTCAACGGCAGGGGAGAAGAAAAGAGGGTTCGCACTCACAAAGCGGGGAGTAGCTGGCTTGTTACGGCGGTTACTACCCCAAACCAAATGTGCCTGATACTTCACTTTCGATGCACATCCAGCATGGCTCTCTGCTTCAACTGCATGGGAGAAGACTTATACGTCACGCATATCCAGCATAGCTCCCTGCTTCAACGGCAGGGGAGAAGAAAAACAACCAATAAGGGCTAATAACATAGTCTGGGTAAAACAAATAAGCATGGGTGCAGCTTGCTTACTGCGGCGGCTACTACCCCAAACTAATCAAGCTAGATATTTCACTTGGATGCAGCTCCATCACTGCTCTCTACATTAAAGGTGGGGGTGGAAGGGAAATAGAACCAAGAGCTAAGAGAAACAGATAAGTATGAGAGAAAATATGTGTGAAGCTTGCTGGGCAGACTAGATGGGCCATTTGGTCTTCTTCTGCCGTCATTTCTATGTTTCTATGTTTCTATGTTTCTAAGTTGAGATTTGAAGAACCTAGCAGAGTGTATAATAAAGTCAGCAACAATGAGAGGGCTGCCGTGGACGTCACTGAGGTTTCAGTGGAAGTGGTGATGTAGAAACTTGTCCAAAATCCACTTCTGATTGACTGTTCCGCAGGATGCTGGAAGAGAGATAATGGCAGTACCAGCAAAACGAATAGGCTGATGGATGGCGATATCTTTATCCCCGGAATCAAACAGTGCTGTAAACCTCCAGCACGACTTCCAAGTAAACCAAACATAAAGTTGATAGTCAGATATATCTTCTTCTTCTTCGGAAACAACAGTGCCATAGTTAATAGGGCATGACTTCCGAGTAATCCAAACGTAAAGTTGATATTCAGAGATATCTTCTTCTTCAGAATCAACAGTGCCATAGGTAGTTGGGCACAACTTCCGAAAGAACCAATTGCGAAAGCTGGTAGCTAGAGATGTCTTCTTCCATGGAACAGATGGTAGTACCAGCAGACAACCAAGCTGGTAGTTAGAGATATTTTTATTTTATTTATTTATTTATTTGCTTTTATATACCGACATTCGATCGAGATATCACATCGGTTTACATAAAACTGGATGAATAGGGCAAGGTATGCCTTATTTTACAATGTAACATGGTAACTTGTCAATTAACAAAAGAGAATAGTATATATTTTAACATTAATAGAGTATGTTTAACATTAATAGAATAGTAAATATTTTTAACATTAATAAGATTAATAACATTAATAAGCATTAAATATAACGTTATAATATAAAAGTAAGTACAGAATTACAAAGCAGATAGAAATTTTGTGAAATTTAAGGCTATCTACATTGCAATGAGGTATCTTGTGTTAGGAAATGGCGGGGAACATTGCAAGGAAGATTAGGAGAAATTAGTGGGGGAGAGGGAGGGAGGGGGGACGGAGGTGGAGGGTTAGGAAGGCTGAGGGGAGGACGCTTCAGAGGGGGAGGGGGTGGGGGGGCAGGGGGTGAGAGGGGTGTGCGCAGAGGCTGGGGAGGGAGAGATGTATCTGGCAGGGGGGGTGTTTCATTGGTGGAGGATTGATGGATTCAGGGTTCAGGAAAGGGGTTGAGAGTCTGGTGGGAAGGCTTTTCTGAATAACCATGTTTTAAGTTGTTTTTTGAACACTTGGGTTGAGGGTTCATTTCTGAGATGGGGTGGGAGGGAGTTCCAGAGGGTTGGGCCTGCTACTGATATGGCTCGTTTGCGGGTGGAGTTGAGGTGTGCGGTTTTGGAGTTGGGGACGGAGAGGAGGCCAGTGTCGGAGGACCTGAGGTTTCTCTGTGTGGAGTATGGGCATATCGCGGTGTTAAGCCAGTTCATTTCGTTGTTGTTTATTTTTTTGTGGATGAGGGTGAGGGTTTTATATTGGATCCTCTGAGTGATGGGGAGCCAGTGAAGCTCTTTTAATGTGGGGGTGATGTGGGTGCTTTTTTTTATGTTCATGATGGTCCTGGCGGTGGCGTTTTGCAGAACTTGGAGGGGTTTGGTGTGTGTTTCTGGGAGGCCAAGAAGAAGTGAGTTGCAGTAGTCAAGTTTTGAAAAGATTATTGATTGGAGGACTGTTCGAAAATCCTGGGCCAGAAGAAGGGGTTTGAGTTTTTTTAGTGTTTGCAGCTTGAAGAACCCATCTTTTATTGTGTTGGAGATGTGGCGTTTGAGGTTGAGTTGGCTGTCGAGAGTCACACCTAGGTTTCTTGTGGATGGTGTGGGTAATACCGCTGGGTTGGATGTGGTGATGTTATTGAGAGGTGGTGAAGGACGATCGTCGGGGATATAAAGAATTTCGGTTTTGGATTGGTTGAGGCAGAGTGATAGTTGTGATAGTAGATGGGTTAAATTTGAGCTGAGTTTATTCCATCTGTCCAGGGTTGTTTATGGGGAGTAATATTTGAATGTCATCTGCATTTACATAATAGGTGAGGTTTGTTTCTGAGAGGTATTTGCAGAGTGGGAGGAGGTATATGTTGAATAGGGTTGAGGAAAGTGAGGATCCTTGTGGGACACCGTGTGTGAGTGGTACTTGGGTGGATTCTGATGTGTTTGTCTTAACATTGTAGGTTCTGTTTGTAAGGTAGGATTTAAACCATTTGATTGTAGTGTCTCGGAGACCAATTTCTTTAAGCCTGGTGAGGAGTGTTCTGTGGTTGATGGTGTTGATCTTCATCTTCTTCGGAATCAACAGTGCTGAAGACCTCCAGCATGACTTCCGAGTAGGTAGATCGTAGTGGATATCTCAAATTTGTAATCCAGGAAGACATTAAAGATGTAGAGCGCCACCTAGCTATGGCGCGCATAGCAACCGCTATGAAAAACAGCAGGTAAAAAGAAAAACTGCTGGTGATGTTGATAAGATCCTCAAAAGAAGTGGTGGTATAAACAATCGTCCAAGGCCCACTTCAAATTGTGATAAGAACATAAGAAAATGCCATACTGGGTCAGACCAAGGGTCCATCAAGCCCAGCATCCTGCTTCCAACAGTGGCCAATCCAGGCCACAAGAACCTGGCAAGTACCCAAAAACTAAGTCTATTCCATGTTACCATTGCTAATGGCAGTGGCTATTCTCTAGGTGAACTTAATAGCAGGTAATGGACTTCTCCTCCAAGAACTTATCCAATCCTTTTTTAAACACAGCTATACTAACTGCACTAACCACATCCTCTGGCAACAAATTCCAGAGTTTAATTGTGCGTTGAGTAAAAAAGAACTTTCTCCGATTAGTTTTAAATGTGCCCCATGCTAACTTCATGGAGTGACCCCTAGTCTTTCTACTATCCGAAAGAGTAAATAACCGATTCACATCTACCCGTTCTAGACCTCTCATGATTTTAAACACCTCTATCAAATCCCCCCTCAGTCGTCTCTTCTCCAAGCTGAAAAGTCGTAACCTCTTTAGTCTTTCCTCATAGGGGAGTTATTCCACTCCCCTTATCATTTTGGTAGCCCTTCTCTCTACCTTCTCCATCGCAATTATATCTTTTTTGAGATGCGGCAACCAGAATTGTACACAGTATTCAAGGTGCGGTCTCACCATGGAGCGATACAGAGGCATTATGACATTTTCCGTTTTATTCACCATTCCCTTTCTAATAATTCCCAACATTCTGTTTGCTTTTTTGACTGCCGCAGCCCACTTAACCAACGATTTCAATGTGTTATCCACTATGACACCCAGATCTCTTTCTTGGGTTGTAGCACCTAATATGGAACCCAACATTGTGTAATTATAGCATGGGTTATTTTTCCCTATATGCATCACCTTGCACTTATCCACATTAAATTTCATCTGCCATTTGGATGCCCAATTTTCCAGTCTCACAAGGTCTTCCTGCAATTTATCACAATCTGCTTGTGATTTAACTACTCTGAACAATTTTGTGTCATCTGCAAATTTGATTATCTCACTCGTCGTATTTCTTTCCAGATCATTTATAAATATATTGAAAAGTAAGGGTCCCAATACAGATCCCTGAGACACTCCACTGTCCACTCCTTTCCACTGAGAAAATTGTCCATTTAATCCTACTCTCTGTTTCCTGTCTTTTAGCCAGTTTGCAATCCACGAAAGGACATCGCCACCTATCCCATGACTTTTTACTTTTCCTAGAAGCCTCTCATGAGGAACTTTGTCAAATGCCTTCTGAAAATCCAAGTATACTATATCTACCGGTTCACCTTTATCTACATGTTTATTAACTCCTTCAAAAAAGTGAAGCAGATTTGTGAGGCAAGACTTGCCCTGGGTAAAGCCATGCTGACTTTGTTCTATTAAACCATGTCTTTCTATATGTTCTGTGATTTTGATGTTTAGAACACTTTCCATAAGAACATAAGAAAATGCCATACTGGGTCAGACCAAGGGTCTATCAAGCCCAGCATCCTGTTTCCAACAGTGGCCAATCCAGGCCATAAAAACCTGGCAAGTACCCAAAAACTAAGTCTATTCTATGTTACCATTGCTAATGGCAGTGGCTATTCTCTAAGTGAACTTAATAGCAGGTAATGTACTTCTCCTCCAAGAACTTATCCAATCCTTTTTTTTTTTTTTTTTTGAAACCTTTATTTATCCATTTAAACATATATAAGGAGCAAAAAGCACATAACAAATGTAACAACACCAAACAGCCATCAGTGGCAAGTGTGCCCGTACAATATGATAACAGAACGCAATTAGTATCCCCCCACCCCCCCTTGAGTCCCCTCTGATCAAGAGTGTATGTGAAAACATAGTGAGTCAGCAAAGTCCTTCAGGAACGCCATCAGCAGTGCTGTTATCATCAGAGCCGTTAACGCAGAGCCAATAGATTGTTCCTTGCAGTGGCATTGAGCGATGTCAGGTATGGTCTCCAGACTGACATGCCATGAGCATAGGCCTTAGAGGATGTACGGTGGGCTGTTAATATTTCGAAAGTTACCATACGATGAAGACGAATTCTCCAATACGTGACGGTTGGGACCGCCACTGCCGTCCAGTGTTCCAGTATGGATTTTATCGCTATCAGAAACGTTTTTTGCAACAATAACCATTGTTCATCAGAAATATGTCGTGGTAAGCTGTCTCTCTGCGCGAACAGGCAAAGGAACGGGTCCATTGGAATTACAATGTTTAGCCACTTAGCTGCAGTACTGAGAACATCACTCCAAAAACCAGATATCCTATCACAGTCCCAAAATAGGTGTGTTAACGTACCAGATTTGTCATTGCACTTAATACATTTGTCAGATGGTAATAACTTTACCTTAAATGCCCACGTTGTTGGTTTATAGGCCCTATGGTAGAACTTAAATAACGATTCTCTATGCAACATATGTTCCGACACCCCCTTGCAATCCTGAAAGCACTGGGCTAAGATCTTGGGGGTAATAGTGACTCCCAGTTCCCTGGTCCATTGTTCCGCTAGACTTGGTAATACGGGGAACCGCCTTCTCTCTACCAACCCCCGAACAATAACCGCGCACGATAATGATCTCCCAGGGGGAGGGACAAAAAACTTCTGCACACAGTCCGAGGTAAACGACTCCCAGTGAGGTAACACTTCCCGCCCCACAAAGTGCCTAACCTGCAGATACGCAAAAAAGGACTGACAAGGGAGACGGAACTCTCCTCGAAGGTCCTCAAAGGACCGGAGCACTCCCGTCTCCCCCGTTGACTGAACCAACTGTCGAAAGTGACAAAGCCCCTGCGTGGCCCAAAGGTGGAAAACTGTCCCATCCACCCCAGGAGGAAACCGAGGATGTCCCAGTACAGTCATATAGGGAGAGATGGTCCAAGCAACATTTAGGCACCGGCAAAGCCACTTCCAGGCCGACCGGCAAGCAGTCACCACAGGATTAGCTTGGATATAGCCGGGGAGCAGAGAGGGCGCCACATGTAACAAGTTCCCCAACCAAAAGGGAGCACTCCAGCCAGTCAAAAAGCACACTGGAGAGAATCTTTCCCCAGAGGTCAGCCACTCATAGACGTGCCGAAGAAGGCATGCTCGATTATAGAGACCCAAGTCGGGGCACCCCAGTCCCCCCCGGCCCCATGGGAGTTGTAATTTCGCCAAAGAGAGACGGGCCCGTTTATTCTGCCATAAATATCGACTCAAGGCTTTTTCTAGCGCAACAAGGTGGCCTCTGTGTAACTGAATAGGTAACATTTGTAACACATAGAGCCATCTTGGTAATTCCACCATTTTAAACAATTGAATTCTGCCATTGAGCGACAAAGGCAAGGAAGCCCACTCTGTCAACCTCTGTTTTGTTTTTTGTAATAATGGCAGAACATTGCTGTCATACAATGAGGAGCAGTCTACGGGAATGAAAACTCCCAGATATCTCATCTCCTTCTCCACCCATTTCAGGGGAAAAGACCCTGGCCAATTCCCCTTCAGAGAACCATTGACATCCAATGCCTCTGATTTGTCCGAGTTGATCTTAAGGCCTGAAAATATACCAAATTGATTCTGTAGGGTCATTACCTGTGTCAGGGAAGGGATCGGATTAAGTAAAAAAACTAGAACATCGTCCGCGAAAGCAGCTACCTTAAAGACTGCCCCGCCCTTAGTAAAGCCTTGAATATCCCTGGACTCATCAATCCGCCGCAGTAAAGGGTCTATGGAGAGGATATATAACAATGGGGACAGTGGACAACCTTGTCGTGTGCCCCTTTGTAGCTCGAAGTCCCTTGAGACCCCCCCATTGGCGATTATGGCGGAACAAGGACGCTGATATAATAAAGCTATACTGTGAATGAAGGAGTCATTGAAACCATAGCGCCTTAAGACTGAAAATAGGTAGGGCCATGCGACCCTGTCAAAGGCCTTTTCCGCATCGAAGCCAACAGCCAAGGCCTGCGTTTGGGTATATTTACAGTGAGCCAAGGCTGTCCACAATCTAGTAATATGTTTACTGGCCGTTCGCCCTGGCACAAAACCCACTTGGTTCTGCGAGATGAGGCTCGGGAGGACAACATTTAGTCTATTAGCCAATATCTTCGCGTATAATTTAAGATCATAGTTTAACAAGGAAATGGGGCGATACGACGCCGGGGAGGTAGGGTCCTTGCCACCCTTTGGTAAGACCGTAATGAAGGCGCGCTTAGCGTGTTGAGGAAATGCACCCTCCCGTTGGGCCGTCTGGTAATAGTCCAGGAGAGGGCCTGACAACTCCACCTTCAGAATTTTAAAAAAATTGGCATTATAGCCATCGGGGCCCGGTGCTTTGTGTAATGTGCTTGACTTTATACCCTCCAGTATTTCAGAGATGGCGATCGGACTGTTTATCTTAATTAGTTGCTCTGGGGTTACCTGAGGGAGCGTTACAGAGTGAAAGAAAGACTCCTCTGCTTCCTGCGCCCCTGGCTGTTTCTCTTCTGAATATAGTTTAACATAAAAGGACCGCAAGATATTACAAATCTCGGCAGCCGATGTCCTTTTCTTCCCCTCCCCATCGATCAGGACATCAATATAATTATGACATCGTTTGACTCGTACCAGATTTGCCAAGAGCTTGCCCGCCCGATTTCCAAATCTGTACAGCCTATGGGCATTATTGAGTAAAACTCTTGTTGTTCTTTGATGGAGATGACAATTGAGAGCTGTTAACGCCTCACTGTAAGCCCTCCGAGTAATGTTATTGGGGTTAGTCGTATATCTCGCTTTCGCCCGTCTGAATGACCGCTCCAGGTCAAGAATCCTCCGATTGAGTAGTTTATTCCTCCGTATCTGGAAGGCGATAATATCCCCTCTCAGAACGGCTTTCCCCGCCTCCCAGTAGAGCAAAGGAGTATCTTTGGCGGTGTGGTTATTCTCCTCGTAATCCCGCCATCTCTCCTTGAGGTATGTTTGAAATTCAATGTCCCCAGTTAAGTGTCCCGGAAATCTCCACCTTTTAGGGGCACCCATGTCACTGTGTCTCCTGACCTCCAGCCAGATCATCGCGTGATCCGAACACTCCTCCGGGCCAATCTCCGCCCCACTAACGCATGTAAGATTATTACTACTAGTTAGTAGATAATCAATGCGGGACATAGAATCGTGTGCCCTGGCAATGTGTGTGTAAGTTCTTTCCTCAGGGTGTAAGACTCTCCAGACGTCAATCAACTGTAACTGAGTGCATAAATATGAGACCCCCTTCTTCCTCCCCAGTGGGTTCGCCATGACTCGAGAATTCCTATCAACAGTTGGGTCAGCCACGCAATTTAAATCCCCTGCTAGATACACAGTGCCTATGGCACGATTAGTTATTTCATGCATCAACATTTCAAAGAAACTGTGGGAATAAACATTGGGAGCATACACGTTAGCGATGGTTACTAAAGCACCAAAAAGCCTCCCCGTAATGATAACCAGACGGCCCTCAGAGTCCGCATATGTTGAAATATGGTCATAGGCAACTCCTTTGCCAAGTAAAATGGCCACCCCCCGTTTGCGACCTACCGCTGGAGAGTGAAACACTCTGTCCACCCAATCCCTAGCTAGCTTGTCGTGTTCTATCCCACTTAAATGAGTCTCCTGGAGACATGAAATTTTTGCTTTGTGGCGTCGCAACGAAGCGATAACCTTAGCCCTTTTTATAGGAGAACCTAGGCCCGCGACATTCCAGGAAATGATCCGGGTCAGCTCAGCCATATTTTACCCAAAAACCATGAAAAAACACTGTATGAAAGATAAAAGGTCGCTGAGAGTTCCAGAATCCCCCCCAGCCTAGGGATCCCAGACTTACATTCCAAGTGCCCATGTTACAGCCCCAATCACCGCCAACTACACGCTTCCACAGCCTTGATCCTCCCACCCCCCCATACAGGGAGACGGGCTCTGCTCCCCGTCCCCCACCCCCCACCTGTCCCCGACAACAATCTGGGATTCCCTGCCAGATTGTATGCCATCGCACCTTTCCACCTCCTGAAAGAAAAGGAGGCTGAAGAACCACATTGTGAACCGTTCCGGGGCTCCCCTCCCTGTTGTCAAAGATACAAAAAGCTGTAAACCACCATTCCTAAGAAAGGAAACTGATACTCATAACCACAGATAGAGAGCCTAGTACTGAAACCAGTTATTACCAGGGCCAAAAACCAGTCCAAGTCCTGCACACGCCTGCTTCATAGGCTATTCAGAAAGTCTTGCGCTGCAGACACGGTATCCAGGACCCTCCAGGTTCCCTGATGTTCCACTCTCAGCTTCGCCGGGTATTGTAAATTAAACCGTATTTGACGCTTGTGAAGCTCTGCACAGATGGGGGAGTACTCCTTCCTCTTGTGAGACACTTGCGTGGAATAGTCCTGGAAAATCAAAATTCTCTGCCCCTCATAAGAAAGAGACGAGGCTCTCCTATAAGCCTGTAGCACCGCAGCTTTGTGGGCAAAATTTAAAAATTTGGCGATGGCCACCCTCGGTCGGGACACATTGGCTGCTTTGATCCCCAGGCGGTGAGCCCTCTCCACCGGGCACCGCCCCTCTAGTTGTGTGAGGCCCAGTTCCTTGGGAAGCCAGGTTTCCAGAAGACGTTGCAGCTCTATGTCACCCACAGATTCGGGGAAACCGACAAAACGAAGATTGCTCCTCCTCGCCCTGTTTTCCATATCATCAATTTTGGCCTCCAGGACCCCCACTTGTTTAACTAGGCGATCCTGCTGCTTACTCAGAGTCTGCGCTTCCCCTTCGACCGCTGCCACACGTTGCTGGGTTTCTTCTACCTGTTGTTTTATGGCCGATAGAGTTTCATTCCCGGCAGCAATTTGTTGGGAGAGCTCCACAAACTTCCCCTCCAAGGCTGCCGCGACCGCTCGGGACACCTCCTCTACCAGCGCACTCTGATTACCCTGCGCCATGCTCGGGCTCGGCGGGCCGTCCGCCATTTTGGAATCCGTCGGCTTGCTGCTTGCTTTCTTTTCCCTTAGCGCTTTGCTGGCCATTATATCCCCGCCACCGGCAAAAAAGTCCACTATGCGCGTTTGGGAAGCCACGGGTAGATCTGACAAAGCGGTCGGGTGCGATTTAAGATGCAAGTCGCTGGTCTGTGGAGCGGGCCCCGGGAGCGAGGTAAGAAGACGTCTTACTCGCTCATCGGTCACGTGGTTCCTCCCATCCAATCCTTTTTTAAACACAGCTATACTAACTGCACTAACCACATCCTCTGGCAACAAATTCCAGAGTTTAATTGTGCGTTGAGTAAAAAAAGAACTTTCTCCGATTAGTTTTAAATGTGCCCCATGCTAACTTCATGGAGTGACCCCTAGTCTTTCTACTATCCAAAAGAGTAAATAACCGATTCACATCTACCCGTTCTAGACCTCTCATCAATCCACAATTTAAAGATTCACAATAGTGGATCTTTAAATTTGCTGAATGGACTCCTCAGATCTTCCACAAAATGTCTGAGATTGAAGTTGCCTCTTGCCCCTGAGTCCTTCAGGGCAGAGGTTCGAACCGTCACTGGTTCAGGGATCACAGAGACTGGACAAGAGAGTGGAGGAGATATTGCTGTATAGCCCAAGAACAGTCCTCCTGCGGGACTCAGGCTTGTCTGTTTCCCAGACGAATAGGGCAGGCAGAAACATCATGGCCTGGCTGACCACAGTACATGCACAGGCCGTTCTTCCGCCTATATCTTCTCTCTTTAGAGGCCAAGTGACCGTGACCAGGTTCCTTCGGTTCCTTCTTCTCCACAGCAGGAGGTGCTGTATCCCCTCGTAGTGCAGGAGCACTGGTTTGCTTCAACCCAGGTAGCACCTTAGGCCAGAGTTCCTTCACCTTGTCTCGGAGGCGCCAGTCAATCCGAGTACGTAAGGCTATTAATTCTTCCAGCGAGTCAGGTGTCTGACGAGCAGCCAGCTCGTCCTTTATGCGGGTGTCCAAGCCTCTGCAAAAGAGTGTCTTCAGACATCTGGGGTCCCAGCGAAGGTCCGCTGCAAGAGTTTTAAATTCGATGGCAAATTACACCAGAGATCTGTTCCCTTGCTTCAGGAACACCAAAGCAAATCCAGCAACAGACATATGAGCAGGGTCATCAAAAACTGATTTAAACAAGTCCATAAATCCTTCTATGTCCTGCAAGATAGGGTCCTTGCGTTCCGACAAGGTAGATGCCCACGATAAGGCTTTCCCATCCAAATAAGACAGAATGTAGCTGGTCTTAGAGAGGTCTGTGGGAAACAATGAAAGTTGTAGGGTGAAATGTAAGCTGCACTGGTTCAAGAAGTCTCGAGTCTTTTGGAGTTCTCCAGAGAATCGAACAGGCGCCGCCAGTGGAACAGCTGACTTTAAAGTTACCACTGGTAACTGGCCTTCTTGTATAGAAGCTGGGCTTTGTGATTTCTGCGTATGAAGCTGGTGAAAAGCTGCAGTAAGTTTCTCCAAGGTTTCTTGCTGTTCTGAGAGATGTTGAGCCAGGCCCGGAATAGCCTGCAAAGCAGAAAGGTGAGCCGGGTCCATGGGCTACAGACATCAAATACCTTTAGCTGAATCCCCAGGAGTACTGCTTCTCCAAATACTTTTCTTGAAAGCTGAATTCACTGTAGTTAGTTTTTCTCCAATTCTTCTCCAATACTTAACCAGATTCACTGGAGTGACTGTGTCTCCAATTCTTCTCCAATACTTTTAGCCAGATTCATGGAGTTAGCAATCTGTTGTAGATCTACTCCTCCAGAGGCCCTCGTGGAGCAAGTACAAGTTCCTGTCTGTAGTAGAACTCACTGTGTTCACATCTCCGATCGCTTCCAGGTAATAAGGAGTCTTCTGAGCATTCAGGGACGTAGGCTCTCGTGGAGTGAGTACCAGATCCCGTCTTAGCAATCTGAAATCAAGAAGAGAGAGCGGGGCCCCCAAGGAGCGGGTACCCCTAGGTAAGGTGGTGGAGGCAGGGCAGCAGAGAAAGAATTCCTCTTGATAACTCGATTTGTAGTAGCAAGCAAAGACCTTTTAAACTGGAAACGGATGACATCACTATGGGGAAACACCCCCGAGGTTCGCGCCCTTGCCAGTACAAACTCTGCAGCGCATGCGTGCATGCGCCCTTACGTCATAAGGAACATGGCGGATCCGCAGCGTCAGGCCAGCCCGGGGATACCAGGAAGTACGTCGGACCCAAAGGGAGTCACCACTAAGGTAGAGAGGGTGGAGTGAGGGCAAGAACAGGTACGAACGTAACAGCATCAGCAGCTTCTTTTGAGAATACATCTTGGTAAGATGCATATTGAGGCGGCAACCCAGGCAACAACGGGGTAGTTGGCATGCATGGTACTGGAGAGACTTCCATTAAGCATTTGCATGACAGTCTGGACCCCAGCGTGAAAGCTCCAAAGTGGTCCAGTTGAATTGTGGTATGTGTTTCTGTAGCCACGGTAGCCTAAGTACCAAAGGGTGCATGGCCTTCTCTATCACAAAGAAGGAAATAGTCTCTATATGAAGAGCACTGGTATACAAGCTCACTGATTCTGTAAGCAGAGTTACTTCACCCGGTAAGGGCTCTCCATGAATAGAGGACAAAAGTAATTGAGGCGTCATCGTAGTGGTAGGGATCCGCAAATGTTCCACTAGACGTTTCAAAACGAAATTTCCCCCTGCCCCAGAGTCTACTAAGGCAAGGGTCTGATATTCCATAGGCCCACAGATTAAAGATACTGGAAGAGAGTGGGGAGGAGAGGGTGCAGTTAGACCTAAGAAGAGTCCTCCCACAGGATTTAGGTCTGCCAGTCTCCCGGACATATAGGGCATGTTTGTACAGCATGACCAGCTTGTCCACAGTACATGCATAGTCCCAACCTCTTTCGGATTCATCTCTCTTTAGAAGTCAAATGACTGCGTCCTATTTGCATTGGTTCTTCTTCGCCAGCAGCAGGCCCTGGGGGTGCAGGCCTGGGTACAGACTTGGCCCGAATCTCTCCCTGGAGTGGTTTTCTGGGACTCTTGACCTCTTGAACTTTGTCGTGAATTTGGTGATCAATCTTTGCTGCCAACTGCATAAGTTCCGCTAAGGTCTCTGGCATCTCACCAGTCACCAGTTCATCTTTCAACCGGGAGTTCAGACCTTCAAAAAATAGGATTTTCAGGCACCTAGGGTCCCAATTTAATTCAGAAGCCAACGTCTTGAATTCAATGGCGAAGTCTGGCAAAGGTTTGTTACCTTGTTTTAGATGAACCAAAGCTGATCCAGCTATTGAGTACTGGGCAGAATCATCAAATACTGACTTAAACAGTTCAAGAAACCCGGCAAGATCATTCAGGATAGGGTCATTGTGTCCCACAGCGGTGAGGCCCAAGCCAACGCTCTTCCATCCAAATACGAAAGGATATAGGTGGTGTTGGCATACACTGTAGGGAAATGGTGAGGTTGCAGAGAAAAGTGCATGTAACATTGATTAATAAATCCTCTACATTTCCAAACTTCACCCGCGAAGCATATTGGAGCACATAGAGGCACTGTAGACTTGACAGTCACTTCTGGTGGTGTAACTTCTTTACCTGCGGCAGCCGGAGCATTCATCTGTGCGTGTAGCTGATTAAAGGCAATAGTCAAGTTGTCCAACAAATTCTGTTGTTTGGAGATTCGTTGGGCCAGGCCCAGAATGGCCTGCAAAGCGGTGAGCTGAGCCGATTCCATGGAGTTAGCAATCTGTTATGGTTGTGAGGTTTTGGAGTGGATTCTTGGGTACTGCGGTGATGGCCACTCCCACGGGGAGGAGCCCCATGAGGAACCGCAGTACTAGGCTAGACTCTATACATGCAAACACAGAGAAGTTGAATTTATTGTACAGCTCGATGGTACTGCCCGGGGAGCGGGCAGCGATGAAGGTAACCCAGTGAAGTAGTCCAGGTGTCCACAGCAGAGACCAGGCTCACACCCGAGTAGGATGGGCAGCGCAGCACAGCAGGGACAGGTCCCGGATGTAGATGTAGAGCACTGAACTGCAAATGAGACAGACTGAGAAGGGTTAGTACTCACTGAAGTAGAAAGCTGTATAGTTGAAGGTCCTGGCAGGCAGACGTTGTTCAGTGGCAGGCACCAGATTAGGGAGAGCAGGCCCTCGAGGAGTACCTATCCCGGTTTCCCAGGATAGGTACCTGAAATAAGTATATATATATTGCTGTATATAAGTTCTCGTTGCACATATGTTTCCTATCTATGTAATATCTTTTAGATTGTGCCCCACTTGGTCCATGGCACTCCTAGTATGCTTTTTTAAGCTTATAAAATTATTTAATCCTTTTGTTTTATGCGCTCTCAGTCCCAAGTTCCATAACACCTTGTTTTTTGTAACTTTGTGCTTCACGTTTATCGCAAATGTTTTAATACCCCTGTTCTGTGTAAACCGATTTGATATGATATCTTTCATGAAGGTTGGTATATAAAAGAGTTAAATAAATAAAATAAATAAATATCAAGTGTGTTGATCCACTCCATGAATTGATCCAAGTATTGCCTAGTGCCAGAAAATATACAAAAAATATTATCAATGAATTTCTTCCAAACTACTATCTCTCCCTAAAAGGCTGAGGTATAAATGTACTGGCATTCAAAGTGATCCATATACAAACAGGCCACCATTGGGGCCATAGAAGAATGTCTTTCACTTGATGATATATTTTGACTTTAAACTGAAAAAACCTTTTTATAAAAACTATAGATGAAAGTTGCACCATAAAGTCCCTCATGCATATGGCAGGGATGTGCAGAGCAAAATTTTATGTTCATATTTCTTATGTCCGAAAGGGGGTCCCACTTGCGGCCAATATGGACATAAAAAAAATCCAATGAGTTGGGTATATGTACATATGTGCAAAAAAAAAATTTAAACCCCCTCACCCTCCTTAATCCCCCCCCCAGACTTACCACAACTCCCTGGTGATCGAGCGAGGAGTGAGGACGCCATTTCTGCAATCCTTGGCGAGAAGCATGTGACGTCGGCGGCATGTCGAGTGATGTCGGCGTCACGTGATTCCCGGCGAGTTCGCGCCGGACGGCTCGTTCGGCCCAAAAAGAACTTTTGGCCAGCTTGGGGGGGTCAGGAGGCCCCCCCCAAGCTGGCCGCCGACGTCACATGCTTCTCGCCAAGGATTGCAGAAATGGCGTCCTCACTCCTCGCTCCATCACCAGGGAGTTGTGGTAAGTCGGGGGGGGGGGATTAAGGAGGGTGAGGGGGTTTATATTTTTATTTTGGCTCAACAATCGCGATTTCCCACATATCGAACATATCTATGTTCGATATGTGGGAAATCCGATCGTTTATGTCGAATCAATTTTTTAAGTTAAAAAAAAATATGAGTTGCGTTTTACTAATGCGGTCAATCCGAATGCACACCCCTAGCATATGGCAACTATGATTGGGTCAAAATATGCTCCAGAATATGCAATGTCGAATCCTATGGTTTGTTGGTGTATAATGCAGCAATGTCAGCCATCACCAACCACAATTTATCCTTTACAGGTCCTAAGTGTGGAGCATGTGTCATTTGTCCTTTATGTATATGAGACTAGGCATTTACAAATTCTTTCATCTAGATGCACCTATTACTTACCTGGTCAATTTAATTGTAACAATGTAGTTAATGGGTGGCAAACATAATTCACTGGTCAATACATATTAACAAAAAACTTTTATTGTAAATACAGTCACATAGTGGTACATGCTCAAAGACAAAATTGTACGTGGTGTAAAAACAGGGACCCCACGTACCACAATTTTGTTTATGAGCATGTACCACTAATATGACTGTATTTACAATAAAAGTTTTTTGTTAATATGTATTGACCAGTGAATTATGTTTGCTACACATTAACTATATTGTATCTTCTCTATATGTGTGTGCCACTTACTCCGCCCTCCCTGTGTGCAATTTAATTGTAATACATCCCAGGTGATATATGCGATCATCTGTCCGTGCAATCTTATGGTCCAAGGAAGCAAACCGGTAACCGATCCAATGTGGCGAACAACAGAAGAATGAAAAGATGGATCGGTAAAAATGGACTTTTATTGGAACTTGCCCGACTCTGGCCGAGTTTCGCTCTGCCGAGCTGCCTCAGGGGCTTGTTGAGCCAGAAACTTGGCTCTATATACTTTTGCTGATTTCCTAGGATGAAGGAGTATGAGTGAACACACCGAATCCGGGCTTGTCACTTGTGATTCATCAATCACTTGTGTGAACAGTATTGATGCAATTCTTTGTTGAACTTGCACCGGTCACATACTGCTCTGACAAACGCTGCAAGCATCAATACTGTTCACACAAGTGATTGATGAATCACAAGTGACAAGCCCGGATTCGGTGTGTTCACTCATACTCCTTCATCCTAGGAAATCAGCAAAAGTATATAGAGCCAAGTTTCTGGCTCAACAAGCCCCTGAGGCAGCTCGGCAGAGCGAAACTCGGCCAGAGTCGGGCAAGTTCCAATAAAAGTCCATTTTTACCGATCCATCTTTTCATTCTTCTGTTGTTCGTGCAATCTTATGTACATTGGCTAGATGAAATGCTCGTTTAGAGTTTGCATATTGGAACGTCTAAACTGCATATGCAAGGGTAAGGAAAATGCACTTTTGGTAAAGCATTGTTATATGGCACAACATGTGGTTGAAGAATTAAGGTTTACTTTTCTATCCCATACAAATTTACAACAGGGTGGTGATAACTCCCGGGTTTTGTTACAGAAGGAACAATGATTTATTTATGAATGGAATACATTGCATCCTAAGGGACTAAATGAAAACATTGTGGGTGGCATAACTTTAAGAAGGAATCCAGTTTGTTTACATTTTGATATGGTGCACTTCATAGTGGATGAAGTAATATTGTGAATAGAATAGTGAGATGATTGAATGAGGCTAAGGATTGAGAATGATTATTAGGAATGGGTAGTACAAGCCACACTCCATAGTGGGAGTGGTAAATATTGGGTATATAACAGCTAGATGAATTGATGTGTGCAGGCACAGTATTTGTTGGGAGTAGTCGCCATTTTTGTGTTGTTGTTGTATAAGTGAGATGAACTGAGGGATGCCGCAGTGGAAGACTGTTTTAAATAAGTAATTTGTAGTTGAACAGCATAATGTGTGAGGAATTCCTTTTAATTAGATGAGTAATTTAGTTTATATTTTATAGATCGCTGGCACACGATGTTATGTTATTGGCATAAGATAAATTTGGAGCAAGTTCCTGTTCCTTATGCGTTTGAAGAAGGAAACATATAAGAAAGTTGAGTGGGTTTTTATTGGTAAATTAAGAATAATATACGGGCCAATTCAGTAAAGTCCGCGGGAGAGCGGACGAACGCCCGCTCTCCCGGCGCGCGCACAGGCCACTCGCCTGTGCGCGCGATTCTGTATTTAAATTAGGTGGTGCGGTAGAAATGGGCAAAAGCACTAGCGCGACCCTAGTGCTGCCTGTCAGCGGGTTTGACAGCCGACACTCAATTTTGCCGGCGTCGGTTCTCGAGCCCACTGACAGCCACGGGCTCGCGTCCTGGCCCTTACCTCGAGGGTCTTTTCCAGCTGGAAATGAAGCGGAGTCGGGTCCTGGGCGTCCCCGCGGGGGAGACGCCATTGCTGGCCTGCCTCTAGGCGCGTGCGTGTGCGCGTGCGGCTGCCCCAGGCTTTTCTAGGCAGTTTCCTGCCCGGGGGCGGCTCCGCCCCTGGTCTGACATCAGACGCCGCGGCCTACTTAGGGTCACCACAGACACCTGATCAGCACCTTGCAACAGGGTTCCCTCGGTTCCCCGTTGCCTCGAGCCCTGGAATCCGCTAGCGTTCTAGCCACTCCGTTCCTGCCTGCCTGCCTGTCATGCTGGTATTCGTTTTGCTCTCTGGTATGGTTTCCTGCCTGTCTACAGCCCAAGCCGGGTTCCTGCCTGTCTACAGCCCAAGCTGGGTTCCTGCCTGTCTACAGCCCAAACCGGGTTCCTGCCTGTCTACAGCCCAAGCCGGGTTCCTGCCTGTCTACAACCCAAGCCGGGTTTCTGCCTGTCTACAGCCCAAGCCGGGTTCCCGCCTGTCTACAGCCCAAGCTGGGTTCCTGCCTGCCTCGTCCAAGCCTGGTACTCGCCTGCTTCCACTCCATTGGCTGTTGTACCTTTCCTAGGTCCAGCTCCGAGCCTCGCCTAAGTCCCAGCGGTCAGGCCCCTACGGGCTCCTCCCGGGGGGGCTTCGACTTCCAGGGTGAATCTCCTAAGTCCCAGAGGCTAGACTCCCAAGGGCTCCTCCCGGGGGAGTACCAGCTTCCAGGGTGAAACCATCTCCACCTGTCCGCCAAAGGTCTGCCTCCCGGCCTGTTCAGTCGAGACCAGTGAAGTCCTTCCCAAGTCTCCTGTAGGCCGGCCCAAGGGTCCACTAGTCCATTGATCACAACAGATTGCAAGGCCATGGACTCGGCAGACGCCCCAGAGTCCCAGGATCGTCCTGGGCTATGCCAACAATTGCAGCAACAACAGCAGTACCTGGACGTACTCGCTGGCTCCCTGGGACAACTGGTTGCCAGTATGGATGCTTTGGATGCTCCATCCAGGCCGGTGGCGGACTCGGGCCCTTCCTTGGCCGTCACCTCGATGACTCAACTGCCGACACCCTCACGCTATGCCGGAGATACCAGGATCTGTCGAGGATTTTTAAACCAATGTTTCATCCACTTCTCTCTATTGCCTCGACAGTTCCCTGACGATTCAGTCAAGGTTGCATACATCCTGTCTCTACTCGATGGGAGGGCCCTGGTTTGGGCTTCTCCCCTTTGGGAGAATAATGACCCTATGCTGAATGACCTACAGTGGTTCATCCTCATCTTTAAGCAGGCATTCGATGAACCTGCCCGCCGGGCTACTGCCACCTCTGACCTCCTGCAGCTGCGTCAAGGGACTCGTTCCCTGGCCGAATATGTTATGGAATTTAGAACCCTCGCCTAAGAGGTGGGGTGGCAGGACGGTAGCCTCCGGGCAATCTTCCTGGAAGGTCTCTCTGGACGGATTAAGGATGAGATCGCAGCCCGAGAGCTCCCCAAAGATCTCAGTGCCCTGATAGAGATGGCCGCCCTGATCGACCGTCGCTTACAACAAAAGACACAGGAGTCCCGCCAGAGGAGACCCAGCCCGCCACGCACTTCACCACGACTGTCTCCGCCACAGAGGGTTCCTCGTCCTGAGGTTCCTGCTTCCGAGCCCATGAGATTGGGCCATGCCCTGCTCTCCAAGGAGGAGAGACAGCGTCGACGCTCGCTAGGCTTATGCCTATACTGTGGTCAAAAGGGTCACTTTTTGGCACGTTGCCAAGAACGGGTGGAAAACACCAAGGCCTAGGAGGTTGGGGGGAGCTCCTCCTAGGCTGTACTACTGCTCCCCATTGCACCTTGCCGGTTGTCCTGGAATACCTGGGGGGGACTTTGGAGACTTCGGCCTTCCTGGACTCTGGTGCGGAGGGCAACATTATTCAGGAACAACTAGTTACACAGCTGGGGATTCCTACCATGGAACGAGAGGTTCCCTTACGGATCACTTCCATTCAAGGTACAAGTCTACCTGGGCGAATCCTGACCTCCACGGTCCTGCTGACGGTCCGCACAGGGGTGATCCATGTGGAGGAGATAGCCTTCTTAGTGCTGGAGAAGGCTATCCACCCCCTGGTGCTTGGACTACCCTGGCTTCGGCAACACTTGCCTACCATCCAGTGGTCTACTATGCAGATCACCGACTGGAGTCCCTTCTGTATTAAACACTGCATGAAACTCCCTAGGCCGCCCGCCCACCCGTCGGCTGTCGCATGCTACGCCCGCGCCACCCGTTGCTTGTGAGGAGGTCACAGATGCCTTCTTCAAGACAGAAGCAGAGAGGCCACTGCAGTATCGCCCTAGTGACCTTCGGCCAGACACTACCCCCTCTCGGGGTAGTGTGTACCCCTACCTTCAGAGCCTGAAGAATCTTTGGGAGCCCTCCGATCTATTGGATCCCCGGAAGGTTGGCCTAGCTTCCACGACGTCGCACCCTGAACAGAAGATAGTGGTCCCTCCGAGTTCCCGCAGGGCAGTCTTGTCTTAGGCTCACGAGTCCCTCACCGGGGGTTACGCTGGTCGAATGGCCACCCTGGACCTTGTTAATCGATTCTATTGGTGGCCTACGGTCAGACGGGACGGGCGCCTTTTTGTGGACTCTTGCCCTGTTTGTGCGCTGCAGAAACCACCAACGGGTAAACCCCGAGGGCTCCTCCAGCCATTGCCCATCCTGGTGGAGCTGAGGACGCACATCTCCACTGATTTCATCATAGATCTTCCTACGTCTATGGGGAACTCAGTCGTATGGGTCACCGTCGACCGTTTTTCTAAAATGGCTCATTTTGTTCCCCTGCCAGCCCTGCCATCTGCTCCGGAACTTGATAAGCTTTTCTCCCAACACATATTCAGGCTTCATGGCCTTCCTCAAGATATTGTATCTGATCGAGGCCCGCAATTTACTGCCTGCTACTGGAGAGCCCTATGTAAAACTTCCACGTTCAGCTTAGCCAGTCCACCGCATTTCACCCACAGAGCAACGGGCAGACGGAGCGCACGAATCGCACCCTCAAGACCTTCTTACACTCATTCGTGAATGAGAGGCAAGATAACTGGGCTGAACTGTTCCCATGGGCAGAATTCTACAACAACCATATCCACTCTGCCACGGGAAGTTCCCCTTTCCTGTTAGTTTATGGAAAACAACTCCGGCCTCCTCTACCCGCGCCGGGCCCTAGCTCCTTGCCCGCTGTACAACTCTCTGCTCACCAGCTACGTTCTTTATGAATTTCAACCCAGAAGAAATTGAAGAAAGCCGCTCATGCTGCCCAAGTGTGGGTCAATAAACATCACCAGCCAGCTCCTGACTTCTTACCCGGAGATCGAGTATGGTTGAGTACCAAAAACCTGCAGCTCCGGGCCCCGTCTCGCAGACTTGCCCCGCGGTTCTGTGGACCCTTCCGAGTGGCCGAGCGCATCGGAGCCGTCTCCTACAGGCTGCGCCTGCCCTCTTCTATGCGTATCCATAACATTTTTCATGTTTCCCTCTTAAAGCCTCTTGTCCTCTCGAGATACCACCTGAAGGCACCTGATACATCAGATCCCTCGGTGCCAGGAGACACGATCTACCAAGTCCGAGAGATCCTCGACGTCCGGTTTAATCAGCGTCGATGGGAATATGTGATCTCCTGGGAGAACTGCGGCCCCGAGGAGAATACCTGGGAACCTGCCCGCAACATCTTGGACAAGGATCTGATTAAAACCTTTCACCAGGACCACCCAGGTAAACCCGGACCTGCTAAGAGGGGGCGTAAAGGAGGGGGTACTGTTGCAGTCTGGCCCGCGAAGCTCGCGTCCCGGCCCTTACCTCGAGGGTCTTTTCCAGCTGGGAACGAAGCGGAGTTGGGTCCTGGGTGTCCCTGCGGGGGAGACGCCATTGCTGGCCTGCCTCTAGGGGTGCACGCGCGGCTGCCCCGCGCTTTTCTAGGCAGTTTCCCGCCCGGGGCAGCTGACGTCAGACACCGCGGCCTACTTAGGGTCACCGCGGACACCTGATCAGCGCCTTGCAACAGGGTTCCCTCGGTCCCCCGTTGCCTCGAGCCCCGGAGTCCGCTAGCGTTCTAGCCACTCCGTTCCTGCCTGCCTGCCTGTCGTGCTGGTATTCGTCTTGCTCTCTGGTATGGTTTCCTGCCTGTCTACAGCCCAAGCCGGGTTCCTGCCTGTCTACAGCCCAAGCCAGGTTCCTGCCTGTCCACAGCCCAAGCTGGGTTCCTGCCTGTCTACAGCCCAAGCTGGGTTCCTGCCTGTCTACAGCCCAAACCGGGTTCCTGCCTGTCTACAGCCCAAGCTGGGTTTCTGCCTGCCTACAGCCCAAGTCGGGTTCCTGCCTGTCTACAGCCCAAGCCGGGTTCCCGCCTGTCTCGTCCAAGCCTGGTACTCGCCTGCTTCCGCTCCATTGGCTGTCGTACCTTTCCTAGGTCCAGCTCCGAGCCTCACCTAAGTCCCAGCGGTCGGGCCCCTACGGGCTCCTCCTGGGGGAGCTCCGACTTCCAGGGTGAATCTCCTAAGTCCCAGCGACTGGACTCCCAAGGGCTTCTCCCGGGGGAGTACCAGCTTCCAGGGTGAAACCATCTCCACCTGTCCGCCAAAGGTCTGCCTCCCGGCCTGTTCAGTCGAGACCAGTGAAGTCCTTCCCAAGTCTCCTGTAGGCCGGCCCAAGGGTCCACTAGTCCATTGATCACAACACGGACGCTGGCAAAATTGAGCGTCCGGTTTTTGGCCCGACAGCCGCCGGCCCATTTAAAATTTATTTTTTATTTTTTTTTACTTTTTTTACTCTTCGGGACCTCCGACTTAATATCGCCATGATATTAAGTCGGAGGGTGCACAGAAAAGCAGTTTTTACTGCTTTTCTGTGCACTTTCCCGGTGCCGGCAGAAACTAGCGCCTACCTTTGGGAAGGCGCTAATTTCTTAAAGTAAAATGTGCGGCTTGGCTGCGCATTTTACTTTCTGTATCGCGCGGGCATACCTAATAGGGCCCTCAACATGCATTTGCATGTTGAGGGCCCTATTAGGTGCCACGGGTTGGACGTGCGTTTTCCGCCCCTTACTGAATAAGGGGTAAGGGAAACCGTGCGTCCAAGGGCAGGTTAACAGTGCTCTCCATCGGAGCGCACTGTACTGTATCAGCCTGTTAGTTAGGTATGAGTGCTTTTTGACTGTTGTTCATTGATATTGTAGATGAAGAGTTTAAGCTGTAAGATATGAAGCCTCGAGTATTTGGCATTACACCGACTGCACAGCAACCATAGAAAATTGAGTATATGTTGTCCCCAGCACAAGTCTAATATGTGATGGAACTGATTATGCTTGAGACTTGAGAAATATATGATCAATATAAATGTTGAATTTATTTTGTGGATGGTGTTGATCTTAGTGATATTAAGAACATAAGAACATAAGAAAATGCCATACTGGGTCAGACCAAGGGTCCATCAAGCCCAGCATCCTGTTTCCAACAGTGGCCAATCCAGGCCACAAGAACCTGGCAAGTACCCAAAAACTAAGTCTATTCCATGTAACCATTGCTAATTATATACTCAATATAAGGACTAATATGTGTTGATGTCCCCTGATGAAGCCTTATGTGTCGGCGAAACAAGTGCCCTTTGTTGGGTATTTGGGAATTTTCTGAAATATACTTGTATAACTGGGGGAAATGTATATATGATTGTAAAAAATAATTTTTGTGGGAGCAGTGTAACAATTTGTAAAATTGTATGGGTTAGTTTTTATGGTGGATCATTTCTACATTATAAGTGTGTTTGATTATTTTATCTGTGTAATAAATAACTAAATATTTAAGGAGTTTGTAACGGGTATTTTATAATGTTGTAAAACAATATCTAAAACAGCAGGCACTCTCTTGCATGTCCCAGCCAAAAACCACTCACACAACAGTCCCCTATATTGCCAGCAAACAATGGTTAGCCAAGAGAGCCCCCTCACCCTCCAGCTTTCCCCTTCCTCTTGTCCCCAATGTAACTACTACAAAAAAATAAAACACCACAATGAAACAATTCCCAAGACATTGTGCCAAGTGCCTCTAATAGGAAGAAAATACAAAGACATAAGAACATAAGAAAATGCCATACTGGGTCAGACCAAGGGTCCATCAAGTCCAGCATCCTGTTTCCAACAGTGGCCAGACCAGGCTACAAGTATCTGGCAAGTACCCACTTTGCAAGTGTCTATAATACCACGAGACCCATAGCCTGGGGATTTCAACCCTCAGCGGGACTCCCATCTTGGGGTCTTGTAATCCACAAGCATCTCTCCTCCTCTCCAGGTGGGAACTACCACTACCCCTGTACTGACTGGTGGGGGAGTTACCAAATACCAGGTGCACCACCTCAAACAACCAAAGAAAGGGAATAAAACCCTGACTGAAACCCCAAAATCCCTCTCCCCAACTTACAATAGCAGAGGGTGAACACCCTATGCTGGAGCAAAGAGGAAAGACAACCAAAGAGCAGAAGAAAACCACAAACAAATGTAATGAATGCTACATTTACCAGAGAGCTACTTGGGGAAAGTCACACCAGAACATGAAGAGTAACTGGCCAACCAAAACCAGTAGGGATGTGAATCGGGCTTCGGACGATTGAAAATATCGTACGATATTTTCAAAATCGTCAGAAATCGGGGGCTCCCCCAAAACGATAGGAAAACCTCACGATATTGTTCATGGGGGGTTCTCTTATCGTTTTGGGGGAGGGCGGGAAAAACGGCACACAAAAATAACCCCTAAACCCACCCCGACCCTTTAAAACTAATCCCTTAGCTTTCCCCACCTTCCCAACCCCCCCAAAAACGTTTTACAGGTACCTGGTGGCACGGATACCCTGTCACGTGGTAAGGGCAAAGGCCATCGGCCATCGGCGCCATTTTTATTAGTGGCAACCGACGGCCCGAGAGCGGGAGATCGCTCCTGGGACCCCCACTCGACCACCAGGCACAGCCGATAAACAAAACCGCGATCGGGCCGGACGAAAAAAAAACCACGATGTGAATCCGAACCGATTCCGGTTCGGATTCACATCTCTAAAAACCAGTACCACACAGTCAAAAATAGAATTTGAAGGAGACAGCAAGCTAAGGGGGTAATTTTCAAATGCTTATCACGTGCGATAAGCCTCTGTCGCAAGCGAAAAGTCCCTTTTCGCGTGCGATAGCATGCTGGGACGGAGTCGGGGCAGCAAGGAGGCTGACTCGGCGGTGCGAGTCAGCCTCCTCGCTGGGTGTGAAAGCCGGCAGTGAAAACACCGCAATGGTGTGAAGGCTGCCGGCTTTCGCAGGCCTGCCCCCCTGCCCCCCATTTTCGCAGGATTCACCATTCTGATGGGCCAATACAGTAAAGCGCGGCCGCGGTTACCCTGTTTCTAACCCGCTTTGGACGCACAATTTGGACGCGTAAGGCGAACCCGCGATTCAGTATCCGGTTTTATGCGTCCTTACCGCTTGCCGAAATGGACGCGTATCCATGTCCGCCCGCTGCATGTATATGATATGTTAATGATTGATTTAGCTATTCCCTCCGATACAGTAACTGCGCCCAGATTATTGCCTTTTTAACCAGCTTATTTGCCACGTCTTTAACCTGCATATTTACTGCCTACCCTGACCCTGGCGTTAGTGTGGTGTTCAGTCAGCTTCCCGCTGCCTTGAGCGCCCGACTGGACGTCCAAGCTGCGACCTCAGATGTCCGGCAACCCCTGCGTGCTGAGCCCTCGCTCCAGCATCTCCAGCCACAGCTCCTGCAGCTCCAGGGGCTCCCTGAGTGTGTACCCGGAGCTGCTGCTGTCCTTGCCCCGCGCCTCCCTGCTGGGCTCCGGGTTGCCGGAGGAGCCCGACTTGCCCGACTTCGGGGACGCGTGCTGGCACAAGTCGCCGCCCCGGCCGGAGCAGACGCCGCCGCCCCAATCTCGACCAAGGATTGGCCACGCTGCACAAGTTCCAGCTCCCCTACCAGGTGACTCCGTGCAGGGAGAGCGGACCCAGCCAGGCGGAGAGGAGGTTGGAAGCCTTGACCCTGGAACTGGAGAAGGAGCTGGAGCTGCACATGAAGAAAGAGTATTTCGGTGAGTAACTAGTGTGTGGTACTTGCTTCAGTGCGGACAAATGTTCATGGACCTTCCCGCTGCCTTGAGCACCCGGCTGGATGTCCAAGCCACGAACTCGGACGTCCGGCTTGGACGTCCAGCCGGGCGCTCAAGGCAGCGGGGACTGTAGGAAAGAACCATCCACTTACCTGGTGGAATGACATTTCAAATGACATTTGAAATGACAGGTACCAGCACACCCTGGATACTGTATAGGCGCTGTATACCACTGTATACAGTAAGATGGATTGTGCACGCCTACCGCTTCATTGATGCGCTTTGGACGCCACTTGGATTTGCGTCTAATTTGAATACTGAATAGAGCGGTATGTGAACCAAAATATGCGTGCGGCAAATGAGGGTGTGCCCGGCACTGCCGCATTCTTTCTTACGCGTCCTTACTATATTGGCCCGTGAGATAGAATGGTGAATCCAGGCCTGATTGCACAATCACAAATCAAAGAATTTGAGAGAGCCTATTCCTGAAAATCCTCCACAGCAGAAATATTGTCATCCATAAAGAAAAAGAAAGCATCCAAGGGAGGAAAACAACCACAAAGCAAAAGAGGTTCTGGAGAGAAAGAATATTTCTCAACCTACCATGGGTTAATTTACCAATTTGTGGAAAATCCTGAAGGAAAAACCTTTTGGGATTCCCCAGGAAGCCCCAAACTTGGCTTTGTATATTTTTTCCAAACTCTATTCCAATGTACCAGAATCCTAAATTGCAGAATTTCCTACTAATCCAGTGCCCTTTCATCCCTCAATGTATTTGTCCAAAATCCTATTTGTTGTTTTATCTTCTACATCCATAAGAAATTTGGCTTGCAGTCTGGATAATTTTTTTTTTTTTTAGAAAACTTTGAAATATTGTTTTTAAATTGCTTTAAATGTCTGACTTATACATTTGTGACTATAATTTGTGCTGGCTTTTAAATTTTGGTTTTGGTGCCTTTCTTAACTATATTGATGCTGACTTTGACATTATTCTTTCTATTTCTAATATCTGTTTTTAATCTTTGCTGAGTTGGGATTTGGTGACAGTTTAAAGGGACTTGAATGTAAAGGAATATTTGTTACCCTCTCACCTAAACAGTCTTTCAAAGACATAGGTCAGATATTTTTCACTTACATTATTTATTTATTTATTTAAAACCTTTTATATACCGACATCTGTTTGCACATCGCATCGGTTTACAAGTAACTTAATAACTTTAGGCGAAGCCTTTACATTGAACAGTAACTGTGGTATTAAGGAAACAAAAACAACTAAATAAATATGGCTATAAATTACAAGGAGTAGGCAGATGGCTATAATTTACAAGGAGCAAGCACCTCTGGAGGGGTTGCTGCTTAGGTGAATGGGAGGCAAAATTAAGTGGTAATCTAACAATTTGTACATTTGTTATAACAATGCAAGTTCCTCAGACACAAAATTGCACAACTACTAATTAGTGTAATAACTGTAGTGCCGTAGTCTTGTGGCATACCGTCTGGAGGTTTAAAGCTTCTCCCATTTGTCTTTAGCTATCTGGAATAAAAAAGGAGCTGCATTAATTGAAAGAGGATTTGTCTTAATTTAAAAAGCCTCCCCCACTCTGCTACAATTTGCCTCCTCCCACAAAGAAATTGAAAACCCAGAATAAATAGGTTACAGAGGGCTCTGGTAGATAAGACTTATGATAGAGACATGCCCTGGATCATCCCCAAAATGCCTTTTCTGTATTGGAAAATGAGGATGCTCCAGAAATGAAAACCAAAGTAGTAGCTGAAAGGAAAGAAGATACCTAATGTGCATATAAACCCCTAAAACTGTTGAAGGATCTCAAAAACAGAAAATTCCTTCTGCTGGGGGACATATTTTGAAGAATACACTGAAGCTAATATTCAATGGCATCACAAGTTATCCAACTAAATGGCAAATTTTAAATATCCCTCGTAGTTACTCAGTTAACGTTTAGCTAGCTAAGTCATTATTCAGCTAAAATTTAGCCAAATAGGTAAGGGATATTTTGGGGGAATATAGCTAGTTAAGTAGTGATGGCCCATTCCAAAAGAAAAAAAAGAGAGAGATGGTGCATAAGCCCGATGTTATAATTAATGAGGTTTGGGTGGACCCTTGGACACTGGCAGCTGACCACACCCACGGGGGGGAAGTCCCGTGAGGGGCCACAGGTCAGGCTCAGCTTAGGACACACAAACACAGAGATTGATCTTTTATTAGACAATGTGATGAAGCCACCAGAGGTGGCAGTATTGAGCAGTAGAAGTAGCCCAGCTGGGCTAGTGTCCCTCAGGCGCTGGAACAGCGACTCCTCCGGTAGCAGTGCTGTAGTGGAAAGAACTGAGAATAATGAGTACAGTGAAATATGCACAAAGCCCCAGTATGGAGGACCCCAGGATAGGGAGAGCAGGCCCTCGAGGAGCGAGTACCTGATCCCTGAGAGCTGAGAGGCTTGAAGGTAATGTACTCACACAGCGGTTCCACATAGGAGATGGCACTAGGGCTGGAACGGAGGCAGGCCCTGGAGGAGCAAGTACCTGGTTCCAGGGAACAGCTCTGAGGTGAAGATGGTAGTACTCACTGGTGTTGAAGCTAGCGAATCCTTCCAGGCAGAAGAGAAGGTAGGAGCAGGCAGCGAGTCAGGGAACATGGGCCCTCGAGGAGCGAGTACCCATTTCCTGATAGCGACCTGAAAAGCAAGTGAGGCCCCCGAGGAGCGGGTACCCCGTTAGCATTAAGAGTCCAATGGAAATTGGAGCGGCAGAGTAGCTGGGTACGGAGAGCGAATCCCATCCGTAAGATATCCCTTGTTAAGTCAAAGGCTAGCAAACATTGTAGGCTTTAAATATCCGGGTAGCGTGACATCATCACAGGGGGACGCCCCTGAGGCTCGCGCCAAGTAGGAAATAAGAGTGAGGGCTGCGCGGCGTGCGCACCCTAAGATACCAGCTGCTGGGACTTAGGCGAGATCCTCTGCAACCGAGGACCTGAGGAGTCAGGCCTGGGAAGCAGTCGGCACCAGGAGGTCGATGAAGACTTCACCCTTGGAAGCCCGCGGTCCCCCCGGGAGGAGCCGTGAGGACCCGAGCCGCTGGGACTTAGGCGAGGCCTCCTGGTGGGTGAAGAACTGGATGCCTGAGGATGAAGAGAAGCCAGAAGCCGGAGTCCAGACAGGGGCGGAAGCTGGAGCCAGAAGTTGGGGGACGAGCCAAGGTCGGAAGCCAGGAGTCAGAAGCCGAAGACAAAGCCAGGGACGGAAGCTGAAGCCGGAGTCGGTGGATGAGCCAAGGTCGGAAGCCAGGAGTCAGAAGCCGAAGACAAAGCCAGGGACAAAAGCTGAAGCCGGAGTCTATGGAGGAGCCTGAGTCAAGAACCAGAAGACCGAGACCGAAGAGAAGATCAGGGATCCAGACACAGCAACTAGTAACTGAGGAAGAGTGAACCTCGTTGCAAGGCGAGGTTTAGGCCAAGCTGCAGGGTTTAAATACCCTGCAGCGACTGACATCATCCAAGGACTGTCTTCCCTTTTCCCGCGCTAGCCCCTTTAAATGTTTGAGCCCCTGCGCGCACGTGTGCCTAGGGGGCAGGGCCAAGCGCATCGGATCGGCGGCGGCTCCCTCGCGAAGGGAGAGCCGTGGCAGGAGCCAGGTCGGGCCTAGGTAGGGGAAGAGGAGTTCCTGTGGCTTGGGCCGGCCCCGAGGTAGGTGGAGGGACTGGGGCACGGCCCAGGACCGTAACAGCCAATCACTTTAGGATCCACACTAAGGGCACTCAGTTTTTTTATGTCGCCTACGCAGAACTGTGTCAAAGGCTTTCCTGAAATCCAAATATACTACATCTAGTGCTCTTCCCAATCTAAATCTCTGGTTACCTAGTCCAGGGGTGGCCAACCTGTGGCTCTTTCATGTGCAAAATGTGGTCTTGTTCTTCTGGCCACATGGCAATTTAGTAGTATTGCAGAGAACTGAGGAGAGGGACTGGAGCAGGAAGCACACACAATAGAACAGAGCAGAGAAGTCCATTCTGATCCAGCCTTCCTTTCCCTCCCCTTCCTGACTTGCAGTGCTGGTTGGTTGGTTGAGAGACAGAAAAGATAGGCTGTGTTGCGATGCTGCTCACGGGGCCCATTCCGTGAGCAGCCTCTCACATCTGGCCTGATGCCATGGCATGCCCCATCGTTCTTCGCGGCTCAGCAGTGCCACTGTTGCTGCTCCTGCACGGCTGTGCACTGTTCCGGCTGCCGCTGCTGCCCCAGTCCTCTGAGCAGCAGGGAAGCTGCTATCCTTTCCATCCTCCCATGGCAGGGACGCCGCCGATGCTGAATTCCTTCTCTCTCCTGCATTGGGCTCCTCTAGGCGCACGCATGTGTCTCAGCACTTTATTTGGCCCCAATGGATGACTTCATTAGTCCTTGCCATGTCCATCCTTATAAAAGGGCTCTGCTTGTTCTCCTCGGGCCTTCGTATCAGATCTTCATGGTCATCCATGCTTCTTCTGTCTGACAAGGTCTTCCGTGGTCTGTTCCTATCCAGATGGTTTCGTGTTCTTTTGTTAGATGATCCTAGATGTTCCTGGCCTCTGTGGATGTTCCTGTTCCTCGTCGGAGCTCCTTTATCATCTCCGATGTTCCAGATGTTCCATGTTCCTGCTGTTCCAGTCCTGGTCCTGATGTTCCCATCTCTGGTTCTCCATCCTGCTTCCAGGTTTCCTGATCATCCACTTTTACTGGCGTGCTACTGTCATGGTCCGTGACCAGCCCATGAGGGAATGTGAAGGGCGCTTCGTGGCACAAGGCCTGTCTTCACATCTGCAATTCAAGTCTCCGGAAGGCCCTTGCTTTTAATGCCGAGATCTGTTCCTGAATCTGAGTTCTGAATCCTTGAATCCTATTCCTGGTCTTCAGAGTTCCTTGTTCCTGCTTCCATCCATGCCCTAGACTCAAGCCAGAACCTGCTCCACTTCAGCAAGTTTTGCGACCAGCCACAGGCAGCTGTGTAGGGCATGCCTCAGTGCAGGCATCACCTGAATCTTCGTCATGTTTCCAGTTTCAAGTCTTCATCTTCCCATCTGGAGTCTGCTTCACTTCCGGCGTGGTCCACGACCAGCCACGGGCAGCTGTGTAGGGCTCGCTGCGGTGCAGTACTCACCCTGTACTAGTTCCTGAATCCTAAATCCTCGTCTGAGTCTTCCAAGTTCCTTGAGTCCTTGTCTGAGTCTTCCAATCCTTCAGTTCCATGTCTCATCTTGTCGCTGCCCTCAGCCTCCATCTGGCCTCATGCACTCATCATTCCCAAGCAGCAGATCTAGAAGGGCTACCAAGTGGCTGGAGGGCCACTCTTGAGACCAGCATTGCATTGTTGGGTCTCACCTGTGCGTGCAGGTCCAGTGCAGGTCTGAGCTTGCCTTGTTCCAGTTCCTTTATGTTCCACGTCTCGATCCTGGTCCAAGCTTGTTCCAGCTCCAGCCCGTGCTTGGACACTCTCACCTCCCATGGTGTGTGTCTTGGGGCTCCTCCCTGAGCTGTGCTGTGGTCCAATGGCTCACATCCCTCTAGAACAAGCGACCACACCCTCGTGCTCGCAACAGGCTGGAGCAGGGATCAGAGGGTTTTCTTTGATTAACCCTGCTCTACTACTTCTCCCCCTACCTATGGTTGCAATCTACATCTGTGGAGGCCAACAAAGAAGAACCAGACAGGTCCCTGCTCCATCTCTCACCATCCTGTTCAACCCTTCCACGCTACCTACTGCCTGAAGTAGAGGACTCTTCTCTGGTCTGCTGTCTGAAGGAGAAGGGCCCCAAGCCCAGCAGCTCACTGTGCTCCCAAGACTTGGGATTCAGCTGACAGCAGTTGGGAGAAGGGAGTCACCCAGAGCTCTGGTCAGGCCAGAAAATTTGCAGAAAGGGAAAGGGGTGAATGTTGAAAGGGGGTGAGGGGAGAAGGGGTGAATGTAGTTGATGAATATTAGGTAGAGCAGTGCATGAAGTCAATGTTTGAGAAGTTGGGACTCGAGATATAAATGCTGAAAGGAGAAGTGGTGCAAGATGGGCATGAATGCCTCTAGGGACATAAAAAGGGGTGAATTCAAGAGTTGGTGGAGGGGGGGACAGCACAAGAAGCAGCTTTTGCTGTGAGGAACATAGGTGGTAAAGATTGTTTCCTTCCCCATCTCCCTAAAGTAAGCAATGCAAATTGGGCTGCCTGACACCTTATTCCTCACCAAGGTTCACGCTGTCTCATGTTCTGCAATAAGTGTGAATGGACAAGGGCTTGTGTGGCAGAAATAGAGGAAAGGAGAGTATTGAGATAGGGTGTTGTTTGAGAGCCATCTGGGGGTAATGGAGATGGCATGAGTGAACCAGGAATGGAAACAGAAGGATTTCAAAAGAATGGGGAAAGGCAGTAGAGGGATGTAAGAAAGCCGAGGGGAAGTGTAGGTGTGCAAGAAAGTCAGCACTTATGACTGGGGGAGGGTGAAAAAAAAGAAATAGTGTCAGGGTAGCACAGAATTGTTGATGAGGTTGTGTGTGTGTGTGTGTGAGAGAGAGAGAGAGAGAGAGAGAGAGAGAGCCAGAGGGGGTGGAAAGGGAGGGATGGCAAGGATAGTGACAATCATATATAATGAAGGTGGAAAGGAAAGTGTTGCAAACGTGGAGGTGCAGACCAGGATCAAAACTTGGAACATCAGGAACTGGAACAAGGCAGGCTCAGCCCTCCAGTGGATCTGCACGCACTAGTGAGACCCAGCAACGCAATGCTGATCTCCAGAGTAGCCCTCCAGCCACTCAGTAGCCCTTCTGGACCTGCCGCTAGGGAACAATGAGTGCGTGAGGCCAGATGCAGGCTGAGGGCAGGAACAAGATGAGACATGGAACTCAGGAACTTGGAAGACTCAGATGAGCTTACATAGAACTTGCAAGACTCAAAGATACATGGAACTTGGAAGACTCGGACAAGGTTTCAGGATACTTGGAAGACTCGGACAAGGTTTCATGGAACTTGGAAGACTCGGACAAGGATCCAGGATTCTTGGAAGACTCAGGCAAAGATTTAGGGTTCAGGCACTAGTACAGGGTGAGTACTGCACCACAGTGCGCCCTACACAGCCGCCCATTGCTGGTTGCGGGCCATGCCAAAAGTGAAGCAGATTCCAGGCAAGAAAGTAAAGACTTGGAACCAGAAACATGTCAAAGATTCAGGAGAGGCCTGCACCGAGGCGTGCCCTACACAACTGCCCATGGCTGGTCGCGGACCAGGCTGAAGCAGAGCAGGTTCTGGCTTGAGTCTTGGGCATGGACAGAAGCAGACACAAGGTACTCCAAAGACTGGGAACTGGATTCGAGACTCAGGACTCAAGACTTCAGAACTCGGATTCAGAAACAGACCTCGGAATTAAAAACAAGGGGCCTTCCAGAGACTTGTGCTGCAGACATGAAGACAGGCCTTGTGCCACGAAGTGCCCTACACAGCCCCCCATGGGCTGGTCATGGACCACGATGGTGGCACGCCAGGAAAGGTGGACAAGGAGGGAACTTGGAAGCAGGATGAATAGCCGGAGATGAGGACATCAGGACCAGGACTGGAACATCGGAACTTCTGGACATGGAACATCAGGACATCAAAGAGACAACGAAGAAGCGCCAACGAGGAACAGGACCAGGAACATAAGAACATAAGAACATGCCATATTGGGTCAGACCAAGGGTCCATCAAGCCCAGCATCCTGCTTCCAACAGTGGCCAATCCAGGCCACAAGAACCTGGCAAGTACCCAAAACCTAAGTCTATTCCATGTTATTGTTGCTAGTAATAGCAGTGGCTATTTTCTAAGTCAACTTAATCAAAAGCAGGTAATGGACTTCTCCTCCAAGAACTTATCCAATCCTTTTTTAAACACAGCTATACTAACTGCACTAACCACATCCTCTGGCAACAAATTCCAGAGTTTAATTGTGCGTTGAGGAAAAAGAACTTTCTCCGATTAGTTTTAAATGTGCTACATGCTAACTTCATGGAGTGCCTCCTAGTCTTTCTATTATCTGAAAGAGTAAATAACCAATTCACATCTACCCGTTCTAGACCTCTCATGATTTTAAACACCTTATTTATTTTATTTATTTATAACTTTTATATACCGAGGTTCAATTAACAAGATTAATTATCACTTCGGTTTATATTACAAGTTAACAGAGACAAAGTCTTGTTTTACAAAGAACAGGGTAGAAATAACCTGGAATAAACAATGAACAGGGTAGAAATAGTTTGGAACAACATATTCTGGATAAACATAGAGTGTACACCTCTATCATATCCCCCCTCAGCCATCTCTTCTCCAAGCTGAAAGTCCTAACATCAGGTTGAAGGAGACCAGGAACATCAGGAATATCAAACATAGAGTGTACACCTCTATCAAACATCAAACATAGAGTGTACACCTCTATCAAACATCAAACATATTTGATATCAAATATCAAACATAGAGTGTACACCTCTATCAAACATCAAACATATCAAATATCAAACATAGAGTGTACACCTCTATCATATCCCCCCTCAGCCATCTCTTCTCCAAGCTGAAAGTCCTAACATCAGGTTGAAGGAGACCAGGAACATCAGGAATATCAAACAAGAAGCCATCAAGACACAAGAAGACCATGGAGGACCTTGACCAGAGAGAGACTCATGAACGACCATGGATCCGATTCAGAGGCCCCAAGGAAGTGGAAGAGAGCCCTTTTAAAAGGCTAGAATAGGAGCAGACTGATGATGTCATCGTTGGGGCCACGGGGCTTTTCCCGCCGCTGGTCCTTAAAAATTGAGTTAAGGCAGGGCCCAAGGAGACATGATCAGTCAGCAACCATCCCTGCCACATAGGTGCAGTTGGCAGCGGCACCAGGGCCACGAACACACAGTCAGCGGCAGCTTCCTGCTGCGAAGATGAGGCGTCCCTGTGGTGGCACTAGGGCCACAAAAAAGAAACAGTCGGCGGCCCCTCCTGCTGCATAAAGTGGCGTTCGGCTGCAAAGCAGTGGCAGTGATGGTCCAGGGTGGCATAGGCCACAGCAACAGGGACCGGCGGCGTCGGAATGATGAAGGAAGGTGAGGGAGCTGCTCATGGGCTTGTCCCATGGCAGCGAACACCACAGGAAAGCAAGTGAGAGCTAGAGAAGGTGAAGGGGGAGAGGGAGGGCAAAAGAGCCGAAGGGGTGATGAAGCAGGGGGCAGAATTGAAGCTAAAGGTGTGAATGGGTGGAAGGGCGAAAGAATCAGGATGGTGATTGGAGGGGGAAAGATTTGAGAGACACATGGAGGAGGGGCAATGCAAGAGGGGTGAATGCTTCTGGAGAGAGTGACTTGAAAAGGTGTGAATGCTAAGAGAGAGGGAGTTTGTGTGTGAGAACCAGAAAGAGTAGGTAGAGGATATATGTGACAGAGCAAGAGAGGACACTGGAGAGGAGGGCTCAGAAAGAGAGAGAGAGGAAGGGGTGAGGTCAGGATAGAGGGGGTGGGCAAAGGGAAATACCGGTGGGGTGAGGGGCATAGTAGCTTAAGGGGTGGGTAGGGAAGTGCTAATGTTAGAACTACTGAGCCCTTGTCATTATTTTTGTAGGTTTGTGGAATGTTTTGCTGGGACTGATTGAGAGTGTTAAGACAAGAGAGCGAGAAAGATACACATTGGGCAATGGGCAGAGCATGGGAGAGAAAGAAGATGCTGGTCAGAAACAAGAGGGGACAGAATGAAAGACTTTAGAGAGACAGTGGTGGGGACAAGTTGAGAGGATTAAGAGAGAATGGTGGGAACAGGGTGGAGAAATTGAGAGACTGGTGGGAATATTGAGAGACTGGGGAAGGGATGGGATTGAGAGATAGAGATGGGTGGAGTAATTGAGAGAAATATGGAGTCAGAGTGGGGGAATTGAAGGAGAGACTGATGGGAACAGGATGAGAGGATTGAAAGACTCAGGGACAGAATGAAGGGATTGAGATAGACTTGTGGGAAAATGAAGAGGCTAATGGGAACAGAATGAGATTGAGAGACTGTTGGAGGCAGGGTTAGGGAATTGAAAAAGAAAGAGACTGGTAGGGGGATTAAGAGAAACTGCTGGGAATAGGATGCAATTGAGAAAAAAGAGAGACCGCTGGGTACAGCTGGATCAAGAGAGGGTGAGATAATGTTGGAAGAGGGCTTCCCCTTCCCCCTCCCCCTAGACTGCTCATCTTTTGAAAACATGAAGCTCTTTGTTACTGTGTATCCTGATTTCTTGGCTTTTGGTGCATTTATTTATTTATTTTATTTATTTAAAACTTTTATATACCGGCGTTAGTGGGGACATCACACCGGTTCACATATTAACAGCAGAAAAGAAAATTACATTATAACAGGGCAAGGGAAATTGGGAGGGGAGAACGAAAGTGAAGCATAGAGGGATAGAGAACAAGCCAAAGAGGCATTAAACAAGAAATTACAACAGTTTACAGTATTAGTGGTATTATATACAACAGTGACTTAGGTATTATATACATCAGTAAGAGTTAGGTGCAAGCGCTGGGGGCATTTGGTAGCCAGGACTATTCTGGGTAGACTCGTTTGAATAGCCAGGTCTTCAGTTTCTTCTTGAACTTGATGAGACAGGGTTCGAGGTGCAGGATGAGGAGCATGGAGTTCCAGAGGGAAGGGCCGGCAATTGAGAGGGCACGGTCATGGGCGAAGGAGAGGTGGGCTGTTTTTAGGGAGGGTACACGTAGTGTGCTACTATTAGAGGATCTGGAAGGGCGGGAGGGAAGGTGAGGGGTGAAGGGGATATCTAGCCAGTTGGAGTTGTTTGAGTGAATGGATTTGTGTATGATGATGAGGGCTTTATAGTGGATACGGGAGAGGATGGGAAGCCAATGGAGATTTTGGAGAATCGGGGTGATGTGTTCGTATTTACGTGTGTTACAGATTATTCTTGCTGTTGCATTTTGAATGGTGCATGACCTAGTTATAGTCTTTTGGCCACCCATGACCTAGTTATAGTCTTTGCTTGAGTTTCCAGATTTTCCCTGTGAATGGCAAGATGAATAAAAGCACTTTAAAGCCTTGCAGCAGCTCTGCCTGCCTCATATGCTCCAGATATATCAGCACATGGACCTGACTTCATTTACTCTGCCTCCTTGTCTTGCCCCTATCAGCACCTCATCCGTTGTGCCTGTCTGCTCGCCCCTTATGTCACTAGAAGGGCCTGACCTCATTGCTGTGCCTGTCTCACCCCTCATGTCACTACAAGAACCCACTGCGGCGGCCCTCCTACTCATTGCGGCTTAGCCCCTGTGGCTCTCGTGGCCAGCGACAGCCGAGTATGGGCCCGACGCTCCAGTGCCATCCATTTTCAGGGCTAATTGATTCAGCAGGTGAGTTGTTACACACTCCTTAGTGGATTCCGACTTCCATGGCCACCGTCCTGCTGTCTATATCAACCAACACCTTTTCTGGGGTCTGATGAGCATCGGCATTGGGCGCCTTAACCCAGCATTCAGTTCATCCCGCAGCACCAGTTCTGCTTACCAAAAGTGGCCCACTAGGCACTCGCATTCCATGCCTGGCTCAATGCCAGTGAGCCGGACATCTTACCCATTTAAAGTTTGAGAATAGGTTGAGATCGTTTCGGTCCCAAGACTTCTAATCACTCGCTTTACCAGATAAAAATGGGGGACAGCCTGAGCGCCAGCTATCCTGAGGGAAACTTCGGAGGGAACCAGTATTAGATGGTTCGATTAGTCTTTCGCCCCTATACCCAGGTCGGATGACCGATTTGCACGTCAGGACTGCTAAGGACCTCCACCAGAGTTTCCTCTGGCTTTGCCCTGCCCAGGCATAATCACCATCTTTCAGGTCCTATCACATGCACTCATGCTCCACCTCCCTGACGGAGTGGGCGAGACAGGCCGGTGGTGTGCCCGGCGCCAGGACGATCCCACCTCAGCCGGCACACGCCGGCTCTCACCTTCATTGTGCCACAGGGTTTTTAGAGGCCTTCCAACTAGCACACGTTAGACTCCTTGGTCCGTGTTTCAAGACAGGCCAGGTGGGTCACCGTGGACCCCTAGTGCCCAGTGTGGGCCTCCCCACCTGGCAGCGTGATGTAGTCGGGGTGCAGTGAGGACAGTCCGCCCCGGATGACAGTCATGCCGGGAGCGAGGTGCCCTCTCCCCCTTCCCCTCACCCTGTTCCCCTCGCAAGGGGGAGGGGATTCCAGAGGATGGTGTGGTGGTGGTCATCTCCCTCGTCCCCAGGGGAAATGGCAAAGCTGCTGCCGGGGGGGGGGGCTATAACATGCACCACCAGAGCGGCGAGCCACCTGCCCCCCCCAAGGTCTTCCCAGCTGACCCAGAGCTGATCATGGTGCACCGCCATGGAGGAAATGCACCCTGCGGGGGACGGGGCCATCCAGGAGGCGTTCCCCATCCAAGGGGGATCCGCCACCCCGGTCTGACCGATTTGATGCCCTCTTGAGCTCTCTCTTCAGTTCTTTTCAACTTTCCCATATGGTACTTGTTGACTATCCGTCTCGTGCCAGTATTTAGCCTTAACTGGAGTTTACCACCCGCTTTGGGCTGCATTCCCAAACAACCCGACTCCAAGATGACCTGGTCCTGGTGCACCGGGGGCCGCTACTGGTGTAACACCATCCATGGGCTGAGCCTCATCTTATCTTGCCTCCTTGTCTTTCCCCTATCAACACCACAGGGACCTGTCTTGCCTCCACTGTGCCTGCCTGTCATACCCCTATCAACACCACAGGGACTTGAGTACCTCCACTGTGCCTGCCTGCCTGTCATGCCCCTATCAACACCACAGGGACCACACTACCTCCACTGTGCCTGCCTGTCTTGCCCCTATCAACACCAGAGGGGACTGTCTACCTCCACTGTTCCTGCCTGTCATGCCCCTATCAACACCACAGGGACCTGACTACTTCCACTGTGCCTGCCTGTCATGCCCCTATCAACACCACAGGGACCTGACTACCTCCACTGTGCCAACCTGTGTTGCCCCTATCAACTTTCTGCCACTCTGCCTTGCTGCCATACACCAGACGACTCTTCTCCTTGTGGTGTTCTTGCCACTATCATGGTTCCTCAGTATGTTATTTATTTATTATTTATTTATTTTAAATCTTTTCTATACCGTCGTTAAGATGGGTACCGTCACAACAGTTTACAGTAAGGCACATAAAAGTAACGATACTAAAATCTGTCAGTTTACACAGGTGCCATAAGGTTCGTTAACATAGTTTGTAATCAATATTAATTGTTAAATGTGATAAATCATGTACAGATCTATCTATATCAGTTTTGAGTATAAAACTAGCTTTATAATTGTAACTTATCCTTTAGTGATGAACTATCAATAAAAAAACTACACACTTAATGATTACTGCAGTGTGTGTGGGTGTTCATACCTTGCACTTCCCTGGGTTCTATTCTCCCTTCTCTTTTTGAAAAGCTTGTTTAAAGAGCCAGGTTTTTAAATTTTTTCTAAAGGTTTTGCTGTCTCTTTGTAATCTTAACTCCAAGGGCATGTTGATGCTAGTCTTTCTGCTACTTTGTCCCTTTATCGGCACCTTGGTTTTTTTTCTGTCACCCTTTCTGCTTGCTATGTTCCCCCTTCATTGTGCTGTAGGATATTGATGCCACTTGTCATGCCACTTTGCCTCTCATGCTGCCTTCGAGGGTTCATGCAACTGTTATCGGTGCCCTCTTTTGAAGCTGTGGGTTGTTTTTGACACTCTTGCTGCTGCTTTGCACCTCTGTTAAAACACTCTTGACACTCCTAGTATCCCTTTGCCCCTTTACGATGCTTTAGGCTATTCATGCCACTTTGGTGCCACTTTACCACAGTCTAATTACCTTGGAACTCTTTTCCCCTTCTGTTGATTGCTTCCCAGAAGTTTCATCTGAATTGTTAAGAAAACCCCAATTCTGCAGCCAGAAATAGGCTGCAATACTTCCTCCATTGACTTTAATGGCAAATGAAAAACGAATCAAACTAATAAATATATATATTTTTTTGCTTTGAAACTAATGAAACAAATTGGGGTCCCAATGAAATGAATAAACTAACTGAAACCAATTTTTTTCTTCAGCACATCCCTAATTTATATCTTGATGTAAGCCTCTTAGCACAGTTTTTCTAATATAGGCGGAATAGTTTTTATTTCACTGTATTTATTTATTTATTTATTTCACTGTATTATTTCCAGTTTTTATTTCACTGTACACCGGTGTGATATGTATTTTATACAGGAACGTCGGTTTATAAAAACTAAAAATAAATAAATAAATAAATAAAAAAAATCTGTAAATAAAAAAACTCTGTAAATAGCAAGCCTAAGAGCCGAAATGCAGGTTGCTTCTACTTCCAGAAGTCACCATTTTCCTGCCTCCTCCTGAAGAGGTGGAAGTAAGTCCTCTAGTTCAAGTTCATTGCACTGACATAACCTGGAGCTAATACTCCAAGAGACATCGACACCACCATGGTGCAGGTCAGTGGAGTCAGTCAAAAGGCTCACCAAGGCATTCCATACTTGTGCCAGACATAAGTAAAGCAGCTACCTGGTTATCAATGCACACGTTCACGCCGCCTTACTGCTTAGACACCTTGGCTACTACAGACAGTGCAATAGGATAAGCAGTCTCGCAGCACGCAGTTTCCACGATCTGCTCTCCATGGTGGAGTCTGGGTTGCTATATCTAACACACTACACTGCAACCCTCAGCTTGGGACTCCCCAAGGATCATGGCTAATTCAGCCCTGCTTATCAATCGAACAAAGTAAGTTTGCTTACCATAAACGGTGTTTTCCTTAGATAACAGAATGAATTAGCCATAAAATGCCCACCTTTCTCCCTGGATAGCTCATTGTCCTATACTATTAGCTTTGAAACAGGTTCAGGAGACTCGGGGGCAATTCCCGTGCAGGAATTCCTGCACATGATTAGAAGAGCTCAAAGTTCTACTAGCTTAGAGGGTAACTTTCAAACACGCGCATGGACATCCATGTGTGTGCAGTTGCTGGCATGCGCTCATGGACGCGCTGATTTTATAGCATGTGCCCATCAAAGCAGGCATGTTACTAAATCCGCTACCGGCGCGCACATGCGCACCCAATTTTATATCAGCTCATGCATGTGCGTGCAAATGCATTCTCGGGTGCGTAAGGGAAGGAAATTTTACAACATGGATGCAGCAACACAATAGGCCCTAATCCCAGTTCCCGCCCAGTTCCAATAAAGGAGCGGACTGGGAGGGAACTTCCTAAACCCCGTACCTAACCTGCCACCCTTTTCCCCTACTAACCCTGACCCCTAAAAACCTCACTATTTTTTTTGTTTTAGAACTTACCTGCTCTCCAGAGCAGTAGCAGGTTGCACAGGCCGGTCGGCTGTCAGTGCACGCTTTAGCGGCACAGTGCCTAATGGTGCTGTCCCGGTCTGCCCATGCCCCACCCATGCCCCACTCAGACCCTGCACCCAACCCTCCCTTTTTGGCTAACTCCATTCTAGTGCATGTACCAGGAGATATGTGCATGGCTGCAGGCCATTAAAAATCTGTGCAAATCTCCTGGAATCGCCACACATAGGGCTTTTAAAATTATTCCTTTAGAGAGACAGAATCATTCAGTGTTGCCTGATGATGTCACCCACAAATCATTGCTAATTCATCCTGCTATCTATGGTAAGCAAACTTGCTTTTATCTGCCATCATTTACTGTTATGTTGCATCATCCTGATATTTATAGAAAATAATTCCTCTCATTCTTCAGCTACAGTACAGTTTTGAATTTTCCCAGTGCAGGAATATCGCAATCTTTCAGTTTCAAGATTACTGAGAAATATGCTGCCATTGAAGCTCACAGATTGAATGATATATAGAAGAGGTGAAGTCATTACAAATCACCCTGTCAAGTGGAAACCCCTAATTATGGGCAGCTGGGAAGCTAGCAATGGGATTTAAATAAAAGAAACAAATGCAGCACTCTCATTCAAGAGCGTGGGAAGCACAAAGCAGAAATTAATTCGGAATAAAGTATGGGGGACAAGCAATCTGGAAAGGTATGCGTATTGATAAAATGAATCCTGCAAGTTATTTTTGCATTGGCCTAGCTCTCTGCTTCTCTACACCAATAGCTGAAATACTGTCCTGGAACTCTGAAGCCCACCAAGTACCATCACTAGCAACTCTTATGCTATAATTTTAAAAGCTCGGTGTGCTTAAAAGTCAGGGGATACACGCATGGCTGGGCCGTACGCATGCCGTGAGCATTTTACAAATGGTCTGGCCACGCACATATCTCCCAATACGCACCAAAGTGCTGGGCTACATAAAAGGGGCAGGCTGGGGGAGCAGGGGCTGACCAGGAGAACAGTCGTTAGGCCCTGTCCCGGGGGATCATGCTCTGGCAGGCGCATGTAAAGTCTGCTCATCAGAGCAGGTAAGTTATAAAACAACAACAAAAAATAGGGTAGATAGGGGTTAGGGGTCGGGGAGGAAAGGAGAGGAGAGGAGAGGGAAAAAGGTAGGAAGGTTAGGAGAGGTATAGGGAACCGGGGGAGGCCCTAGTGCGTCATCATGCGTTTCTTTACAAAATCCCCCTCGTTGCGCGTGCTGGTTATAAAATCGTGTGCGCATATCGTATTTTATAACATGTGCATGTATTTTATAACATGGATGTGCAAATTGACCCCTTGGACTGGCCTGTGGTTAATCCAGCTCCTTGTATCCTCTGTTCACCCATGTAAGTACTCAGGTCATAAAAGTAAAGACTGGAAGTCTTTGTGATAGGGTTTTGATTATTGTGAACATACTGTAAAGAAATACTTAAGGCTGACTTAATAATATGTTAGATATTTATATTGTCAGCTGTTTTTTCTACACTAATGTTTATATCACAGATAATCTGTATTTTTCAAAATATGGTAGATTTTGCTAGATGAACAGGCCTTTGCTGGGCTTGTTTGTCAGGTCAGATAATTGGCTGCTATTGTTTAGGGATGGAAGAACATCTACCAATGATACTCTGGAGACTTCATTTTTTTCCAGAAAAGTGGAAGATGCAAATTTGAATTCTAATGTATAAACATGACTTTCTTGTTTCAAGAAGTGTGACAATTTATTATCACTGTAAAGCCTCAGTTAAAACTCTAGATACCCTGTATTACCAAACAGATGAACATTGCCTTATATTGTGTGATTGCATAGAAAAATGAATAGGTGTAATACTCCACAGTGCCTTGTAGTTTTACTTAGTAGTAGGAGCGTAGCCACTGAACTAATTTTTTGTTTGGGAGGGGGAGAAAAGTTTCTCATGGGACAGCACTTTGAACAGCTCTCTGCCCACACTCCCTATCCCTTACTCCATCCTACGTGGGTTTTCATGGTATTGGCTACATTTCTGGCAACACTCTGTATCTCTAAATAATTACCTGCCAAAAGTAAACAATGACTTTGATGGCTTCATGTCTAGCCCAAGGGCATTAGGTTTCCCATTCTAGTTACCCCTTTTAAAGGTGCAGATCATGGACTGGCAGTGATTCCAATGGCTCCAGGCCTTCTAAATGCTGCACCTTTAAGGAACAGACTCAAAAGGCACATGATCTTGCAGGTGGAGGTGAGGCCCTGATCCATAAATGAGGAGCCACAGGTCTCCGAGATCCATCCATAGCTACGCCTCGGGTAAGTGGATGGGTTGGTGGGTACAATGATCCAAAGTGCTTTACAGCATGAATGACTAGGTGAGTAGGTGGGTATAAGGCTCCCTTATGTCCTGTAGTTTGAGGGAATAGATGAATGTGTAGGATAACATCTCTCAGTGCTCTGTAGTTTAAGTGCACAGGGTGGTATAACATTATTATGTTATTTACATCACTGTGATTATACAGACTGATATACACTGTACTTCCATACTTGGTTAGAATAAAAGAAGATCAGAGGTCCATGAAGTCCATTTTTCTTGTGATTACCTAAACGTTCTCTCAGGTTGTCCAACAGCAGTTGTTGAAAGTAATCTACTAGTTCTTACAGCCACTCTCAGCGATGTACATTTTGTCCCAAGTTCACACACATTTTGGGTTTGATTTGGTTCCTGAAATGATGTTAGCACTGTTTACCAATACACAGAATAGAGCAGAAGTGTTTGGTCCCCTGGAACACTTTAAGGCTCCATGGGAGTTTAAGCCATTCCAGCTTTTACTATATGTCTAGTTAATTATACTTCAACAGAAAGAAGCCCAGCTGTGCCTGAAAGATGGAATGGCTCAAACTGCTCAATAATGGGTGTCTTGATACCAGAGTCCAGCTGAGGAGTGATGAGGTGAGTGAGTAGCATGTCACTCTAGGTTACATGATTCCTGGAGGAGGAGGTGGATCTCATGGAAAGACAGTCGTTCTTTGGGTTCTCGTCTCCAGCAGTTCAGCATTAGCTTATAGATGTAGTCAGGACAGATAGTAGGCTGTGGCAGGTAAGTCTTGAAAAACAAAAAAGGAAAGCAGTGTGATCACACTTACCACTGAGCAAAACAAATATTCTAGACTTTCTTGAAAAGACTAGAAGTCTTTACTGTTCATGCATGTGATTTCCCTCACTGCTATGTCTCAGCAGTCATTCTCAGTTCCTGTCCACTCAAGCTTATAGAAGTGAAAGAAAGGCCTCAAGGGGGTGCAGATGGATTTCTGTGACTGGTGAACTGCTGTCTTTGGAGAACATCTCTTAGGGTTAGAAACTTCATTTTCTCTGAAGATAAATTGGTTTACTAGTCACATGAGTGGGATTCCTTAGCTAAAGGTAAAAATAAGAAAACTGTCAAAATAAGAAAACAAAATTTATTGGGAGGTCTTTTTTCATTTTGTTATTTTTTAATGCTTTGCCTTCCAACACACAGGAAATTAGAAAAAACTATACAAAAGGGATCAATATCTGTCTGGTGGTAGGTACAATAACACTCCAAAAAAAAGATGAAAATTCTAGAAACATCAGATCAATATGTTCAAAGTACCAAGCCACCCAAAAAAATCACCACTGTTAAAATGCTGACCAGCACTCCATTCAAATGCCCTCCACCCATCCCTCTCCCCGCCCTGCTAGCTCTTTACCACAGAGCAACATAGGCAGAGAGAGAGACAAAGACAATGAAAATAACTGAAGCAAAGCAAATACTAAAGAATGACACACAAAGTCACTTCCAAAGTGTGTACACACAAATTTTCTCACCATAAATTATGTTTTCCAAAGATAGCAGGAGGAATTAGCCATTTCATGTGGGTGACATCATCCGGCAGCACCAGACAGATGTTACGATTCCTCCTGTAGCTGCGCCACAGGAGGCATCTCACCTTCTTCTGGAGGCCGCTCCGAATCCAGGGCCTCGCCTGAGCAATTGTCCGGATCCGGCTCCACGGCCTGGGAGGCCTTCGGTGTTTGGGGCCTACTCGAGGCCTGTTCCACTGCAGCCTGGATACTCTGGTGTGGACCACAACCTTCTCCTGGGGGTCGGGCCCACGCTACACCTACCCTTGGTGCGGTATCGTGCCAGGAGCCCTAGGGCACACTCACTCTAAGGGGGACCGCTCTCCTAGTACCCCCCGGTAACAACAGACTTGTCTCTCCAAACTAGTACAGCTTTGCGCTCTACTGAACATGCAGACATTGCCTCATGAGCCTCCTCAGTCAGTATCAGAGCTAAGTCCAGCTATACAGTCAACTCTCCCGGTAGGTGGGTGGATATTTCATGGCTTATTCATCCTATCATCTATGGAAAACACCACTTCTGGAAAGGAAATTTCCTTTTTCCTTCAATAAGCAGGCTGAATAAGCTATTACATGTGGGAAGTCCCAAGCTGAATGTTGTAGTGGAGTGTTTACATACAGTACAGGCCCCAAAAATTAAAAAAATAATTTTAAATCGGCCCGCGGGTCTGAAGACGGACACTCAATTATGCCGGCGTCCGTTTTCGGAACCTGTGGCTGTCAGCGGATTTGAGAACCAACGCCGGCAAAATTGAGCGTTGGCTGTCAACTCGCTGACAGCTGCCGCTCCTGTCAAAAAAGAGGCTCTAGGGACGCGCTAGTGTCTCTAGCGCCTCTTTTTACCATGGGCCCTCATTTGCATACTAAATCACACGCACAGGAGAGCAGGCGCTTGCCCGCTCTCCCGCGACTTTTACTGTAACGGCCCGATAGTAAACAACCCAGACACCATGGTGGAAAGTGGGCTACAGTGAGAACAGATTGTGCAAAACTTCTTGCCCAAATTTACTGTCCATTTTCAAAAGATTAAGCAATAGCCCTCAGTTGATTAGTTTTAATTGAATCTGTGTCTTGCAATCCTGCTAAAGTGTAGCAGTGGTGGATACACTCAGCTATCCGATTAGATAAAGTATGCTTGGTGACTGCTACTCCTAGCCAGTTACAAAAAGCTGGTTAGTTTGATGATGTGGTTGAGTTCATCTTTTGTAATATGCCAAGACCCTTTTGCAGTCCAAGATAGGGAGGACTTTCTCACCTTCATGCGTGTGGAGCCTTGGAAAGAAGGTAGATAGTACTATGGATTTCTGAAAGCTTCTACAGTATTTCTGCCCTTAACTCCAGAAAATTTTTGGGTAGAGATTTTTCTTGGAAGGATCAGGGACTCTGAGTGTTAAGTCCTTCTTAGTGAACTCCCCAGCCTAGACTGGATGCATCCATGATGAGAATAATTTGATGAGGAAAAATTTGGAAGGGTAATTCCTTTGACATGGGAGAACCACCATGATAGGGAATCCTTGAGCTCCTTCATAACACATTTGCATTCCTGAAGGCTCTGTGTGGTTTGATTTCACTGAGACTTCAAAGTTCATGGTAGATACACATACCATGGAGGACATCAGGCCCAGAATTCACATCCAAGTGGATGTTTCCTGACACTGTGTCACAGCAGCCACAGTGACAATAAGCTAATCTGCAGGTGCACCTTTTTTTAGAACATGCAATATGTCTGGGAGCCATGCATTAAGGAGCTGCTCTAACATATCAAAGCCTCTGTCGGAGGTGCTTAGTTCAAGTCTTTGGAACCCTTGCTCATACTCAAGATTGTAGGGAGCTTATTTGAGTTGAGTTGAATTTTTCCCATTTCCCATCTCTTTTACCCTTCCAGGTCCCAGCAGTCTTACTCTCCAGCTCCCTCTTCCCTTCCAGTTAGACTCATATGCTGTGCACTAATGCAAAAATAGAAACATCATTCCTCATAAAACAAAATAAAGAAATATAATAGTAAAAAACCATATTTCAAAACAGATCACAGAGCATCTAATAAATAATAAGAATAAAAACAATTTTAAACATTTCCCAAAAATCAATTAAATAATTTAAAATAGTAGACATATCAAATAACACTCAATAATTAAAATAATAAGGAAACAAATGTTCACCTCTCTATACCTGGGTACTTTTGATTTCCAATCCCCCTAATGTTGTCCTGCATTAGTGGAGAGGTCGAGGTGGGGGTGCGGTTCAGGAGAGAAAGAAACACGCAAATGTTCTCTCTCTCTCTCTCATATACAAGCTCTGACACATACAAACATACTCTCTCTCTCTCTCATACACACAAGCTCTCATACACATACATACAAGCTCCCTCTTTCTCATGTAAATATACTTACACAAACGCTCCCTCTCTCTCACAGTAATATAGTATTGTCGGCAGAAAAAGACAAAATGGTCCATCCAGTCTGCCCAGCAAGCTTATAGCAGTGACTGCCACTCTATGTAGGTTACCCCCAAGTGTTCACCAAGTGTTGCGGTCTCCACCGCTTCCCCTTCTTTAGCTCTGAACAGTGCTCACCTCCGCTGCTGGAAACGTCGCGTTCCGCATGCCCGGGACTCCTGCGGCTCTGCCGGTTCCACGTGGCGGCCGCCATTGCTTGCCCATCTCCCCGCTGCCTCGCGCGCGCGTGAGGATGCACACTATGTGCACACAGCTCCCGGAAGTCTGGCCCCGCCTGTGCTAATGACGCCACGCCCTAAGCCTGATATAACCGGCGTCCGGACGCCTTCTCTTTGCCTTGCAACGAGGTTCACTACTGCCTAGTAGTTCTGAGTTGCGCTTCGTCTGTTCCTCATTCCTGACTTGACCTTTGGATTGCCTTTGACTTCGCTTCAGCCTGCCGCCTGCCTCCGACCTTGGTCCGTTCCTGACTTCGCTTCAGCCTGCCGCCTGCCTCCGACCTTGGTCCGTTCCTGACTTCGCTTCAGCCTGCTTCAGTTCACAGTCAGCTACAGACTCCGTTCCAGTCTACAGCCTGCTCCAGTTCAACAGCCAGCTACAGACTCCGTTCCAGTCTACAGCCTGCTCCAGTTCAACAGCCAGCTACAGACTCCATTCCAGTCTACAGCCTGCTCCAATCCACAGCCAGCTGCAGACTCCCTTCCAGTCTACAGCCTGTTCCAGTCCACAGTCTGCTATCGATTCTACCTCAGCCTTCAGCCTGTTCCTGGTCCAGTATTCTACAAACCCTGCCTCACGGTCCGGCTTACTACAGGTATTGCTGCCGCCCGCTGTCCTGTCATCAGCTGGCCCTCGACCTGCCGGCCTACAGCCGGCCTACAGACTATCTTTCTCTCTTTGGACTTTCCTTACTACACTCCCTGCCCAGGCTTTATCTGCTATTTGACTCTGAGCTGAAATCCCAAGTCCCAAGGTTCCAGGACCCTACTGGCTCCTCCTGGGGGGCTCCTGGTTCCCGGGTGAACACCGCCGGCCTGTGGGTCCGCCTCCCGGCCTACCCTGTCACCCTGGGTAGACCGGCCCAAGGGTCCACTATCCTGCCTGCAGCACCCAACTGCAACAGTTTGCAAGGCCATGGACTCGGCGGAGACTCCAAGCCTACAGGCCATTCCCGGGATGGCTCAACATCTCCAGCAACAACAACACTGCATTGACTCTCTCGCTGCCACGGTGGAACAGTTGGTCTCTCGCCTTGAGGTTTCCACTCGGCAGTTGCCTCCTGCACCTGCGTCTACTTCAAGTACTCAGCTGCCCACGCCTACCTGGTACGCCGGGGACAGCAAGACATGTCGTGGTTTCCTGAACCAGTGTCAAGTGCGCTTCACCTTGCTGCCATCCCAATTTCCCTCAGATGCAGCCAAGGTAGCCTTTATCTTCTCCTTGCTGGATGGCAAGGCCCTCGACTGGGCTTCACCCTTGTGGGAACTTTCCGACCCTCTGCTACAGAACCTACAAGACTTCCTCCTTAACTTCCGCCTGGCCTTTGATGACCCAGCACGCCGATCCACCGCGGCCTCTGAGCTCCTACACCTTCGACAAGGGACACGCCCGGTGTCTGACTATATTATAGACTTCCGAACCCTGGCCATTTAACTCGCTTGGCAGGATGATTGCCTTAAGGGGATTTTCCTCGAGGGCTTGGCAGGCCGAATCAAAGATGAACTGGCAGGTCGGGAGCTTCCTGAGGATTTAAATGATCTAATGGACATTGCTGGTAGAGTGGATCGCCGCCTCCAGCAGTGGGTTAGAGAGACTCGCTCGAGTCGCAGAGCCTCACCACACCTGTCTGCCTCCACCAGAACACCGGCTCCCAAGGTTCTTCCTTCTGCTATGCCTACTGGGGAACCTATGCAACTGGGCAGGTCTCCACTCACCCCAGAAGAAAGGAGGAGACGGCGCTCTCTAGGCCTCTGCCTCTATTGTGGGGGCAAAGGACATTTTCTTTCTTCATGCCCAGAGCGTCCGGGAAACGCTCGTGCCTAGGTTACACTGAGGAGCTACACCTAGGCGCTACTGAATCAGCTCCTCTCTGCATGCTGCCAGTAACCCTGAAATACCCTGGTGGGGAGATCCAGATTCGTGCCTTCATTGATTCAGGAGCTGAAGGGAACTTTATTGTGGCCGATCTGGTGACTCAGCTTGCCCTGCCTACACTACAGAAGGTTCCTCCTCTGCGGATCTCCTCGATCCGAGGGACCTTGCTCCCGGGGGTTATCACTTGCTCCACGGCCCCAGTGACTCTGCAAACAGGTCTGTTCCACTCAGAGGAGATCTCCCTGCTCGTCCTAGAATGAGCGGTGCACCCGCTAGTGTTGGGACTTCCTTGGTTACGTCAGCATTTTCCCGTGATCCAATGGGATGACTTCCAGCTGGTCCGTTGGGGTCCTGCCTGTTTTGAACGCTGCCTACACCTCCCACGTCCGCCTAGGCCTCTGCACCTCTGCTCCTCGCACCTCCTCCCTGAACCGTACCAAGGCTTTCAAGATGTCTTCTCCAAGGAGATGGCGGAGATCCTTTCCCAGCACCGGCCGTTCGATTGTCCCATCGATCTTCTGCCGGGCACCACACCTCCTCGTGGCCGAGTGTATCCTTTGTCACTACCTGAAACAAAGGCGATGTCCCAGTATATCACGGAGAACCTAGCCAAGGGGTTCATCCGCCCGTCTCGCTCACCGGCTGGCACCGGATTCTTCTTTGTGGCCAAGAAGGATGGCTCCCTCCGGCCGTGTATCGATTACCGCGGCCTGAACGCCATCACCAAGCGAGATCGGTATCCTCTCCCGCTCATCCCAGAGCTTCTGGATCGCCTCCAGGGTGCCCGTATCTTCACGAAGCTGGATCTCAGAGGGGCCTATAACCTTGTCCGCATACGCCCAGGGGACGAATGGAAGATGGCGTTCAACACCAGGGACGGGCATTACGAGTACCTGGTGATGCCCTTTGGGCTCTGCAATGCCCCCGCCGTCTTTCAACACCTCATGAATGAGGTTCTCCGGGACATACTCCATTCACATGTCATAGTCTACCTGGACGACGTGCTCATCTTTTCTAAAGATGTGGACTCCCATCGCCATCACGTCACGCAGGTTCTTCAGGTCCTCCGAGACAACCACTTGTATGCCAAGCTGGAGAAGTGTATATTCGAGGCTGAGTCTCTGCCCTACTTGGGCTACATCATCTCCTCTACCGGCTTCCGCATGGACCCAGAGAAAGTAGCGGCCATTACCAAGTGGCCCCAGCCCACGGGACTCAAGGCCCTCCAGCGGTTTCTGGGCTTCGCTAATTTTTATAGACACTTTATCCCGCGTTACTCGCACCGAGTGGCTCCGCTCACGGTCCTGACCCGCAAGGGAGCTGACGCCAAGATCTGGCCTGACGCTGCGGTGGCAGCCTTCGCCGACCTCAAAGAGGCATTTCTCTCTGATGTTTGCCTTCGGCATCCGGATCCCTCCAGACCATTCATCGTGGAGGTCGACGCCTCCAGTATCGCGGATGGGGCGGTTCTCAGCCAACACTTCGACTCTGGCCAACTCCTTCCCTGCTCTTACTTCTCCAGGAAGTTTTCTCCAGCCGAGAGCAATTACTCCATCGGGGATAAGGAGCTCTTGGCGATAAAGCTCACCTTCGAAGAGTGGAGGCAATGGCTCGAGGGATCCTGGCATACCACTACCGTATACACAGATCACAAGAACCTGGAGTTCCTGTCACAGGCTCAACGACTGAACCCCCGTCAAGCCCGCTGGGCTTTGTTTTTCAGTCGTTTTGACTTTGTTCTACAATATCGCCCAGCGGCCAAGAACCTCTGAGCGGATGCTCTTTCTCGCACTACATGAGCCGAGGAGGATCAAGAACCTACTCAATTTATCCTGGACCCGACTAAAGTCCGCCTGTCTGCGTTAACAGTCCTCTCCCAGGATAGGACTGTACTTCCCCGCCGGGATCGGCTAACTGCCTTACGCTGGGCTCATGACTCCCTCATCGGAGGACACGCTGGATGCGAAAGGAACTTAGAGCTTGTCAATCGTTTCTATTGGTGGCCCAACATCCGGCGGGATGTCTTTTCCTATGTAAGTGCCTGCCCCACCTGCGCACGCCAGAAGCCCAGTCCTGGGTCTCCTTGTGGCCTTCTGCAGCCATTACCTGTCCCCACCGAACCATGGACCCACATAGCTACGGACTTCGTGGTGGACTTACCCCCGTCTTGTGGGCATACGGTCATCTGGGTCACCGTTGACCGATTCTCAAAGATGGTGCACCTAGTCCCTCTGCCGAAACTTCCTTCAGCGCCCGAACTGGCCCGTCTCTTTACATAAGAAACATAAGAACATAAGAACATAAGAAAATGCCACACTGGGTCAGACCAAGGGTCCATCAAGCCCAGCATCCTGTTTCCAACAGTGGCCAATCCAGGCCATAAGAACCTGGCAAGTACCCAAAAACTAAGTCTATTCCATGTAACCATTGCTAATGGCAGTGGCTATTCTCTAAGTGAACTTAATAGCAGGTAATGGACTTCTCCTCCAAGAACTTATCCAATCCTTTTTTAAACACAGCTATACTAACTGCACGAACCACATTCTCTGGCAACAAATTCCAGAGTTTAATTGTGCGTTGAGTAAAAAAGAACTTTCTCCGATTAGTTTTAAATGTGCCCCATGCTAACTTCATGGAGTGTCCCCTAGTCCTTCTACTATCCGAAAGAGTAAATAACCGATTCACATCTACCCGTTCTAGACCTCTCATGATTTTAAACACCTCTATCATATCCCCCCTCAGTCGTCTCTTCTCCAAGCTGAAAAGTCCTAACCTCTTTAGTCTTTCCTCATAGGGGAGTTGTTCCATTCCCCTTATCATTTTGGTAGCCCTTCTCTGTACCTTCTCCATCGCAATTATATCTTTTTGAGATGCGGCGACCAGAATTGTACACAGTATTCAAGGTGCGGTCTCACCATGGAGCGATACAGAGGCATTATGACATTTTCCGTTTTATTCATCATTCCTTTTCTAATAATTCCCAACATTCTGTTTGCTTTTTTGACTGCCGCAGCACACTGAACCGACGATTTCAATGTGTTATCCACTATGACACCTAGATCTCTTTCTTGGGTTGTAGCACCTAATATGGAACCCAACATCGTGTAATTATAGCATGGGTTATTTTTCCCTATATGCATCACCTTGCACTTATCCACATTAAATTTCATCTGCCATTTGGATGCCCAATTTTCCAGTCTCACAAGGTCTTCCTGCAATTTATCACAATCTGCTTGTGATTTAACTACTCTGAACAATTTTGTGTCATCTGCAAATTTGATTATCTCACTCGTCGTATTTCTTTCCAGATCATTTATAAATATATTGAACAGTAAGGGTCCCAATACAGATCCCTGAGGCACTCCACTGTCCACTCCCTTCCACTGAGAAAATTGCCCATTTAATCCTACTCTCTGTTTCCTGTCTTTTAGCCAGTTTGCAATCCACGAAAGGACATCGCCACCTATCCCATGACTTTTTACTTTTCCTAGAAGCCTCTCATGAGGAACTTTGTCAAACGCCTTCTGAAAATCCAAGTATACTATATCTACCGGTTCACCTTTATCCACATGTTTATTAACTCCTTCAAAAAAGTGAAGCAGATTTGTGAGGCAAGACTTGCCCTGGGTAAAGCCATGCTGACTTTGTTCCATTAAACCATGTCTTTCTATATGTTCTGTGATTTTGATGTTTATAACACTTTCCACTATTTTTCCTGGCACTGAAGTCAGGCTAACCGGTCTGTAGTTTCCCGGATCGCCCCTGGAGCCCTTTTTAAATATTGGGGTTACATTTGCTATCCTCCAGTCTTCAGGTACAATGGATGATTTTAATGATAAGTTACAAATTTTTACTAATAGGTCTGAAATTTCATTTTTTAGTTCCTTCAGAACTCTGGGGTGTATACCATCCGGTCCAGGTGATTTACTACTCTTCAGTTTGTCAATCAGGCCTACCACATCTTCTAGGTTCACCGTGATTTGATTCAGTCCATCTGAATCATTACCCATGAAAACCTTCTCCATTACGGGTACCTCCCCAACATCCTCTTCAGTAAACACCGAAGCAAAGAAATCATTTAATCTTTCCGCGATGGCCTTATCTTCTCTAAGTGCCCCTTTAACCCCTCGATCATCTAACGGTCCGACTGACTCCCTCACAGGCTTTCTGCTTCGGATATATTTAAAAAAGTTTTTACTGTGAGTTTTTGCCTCTACAGCCAACTTCTTTTCAAATTCTCTCTTAGCCTGTCTTATCAATGTCTTACATTTAACTTGCCAATGTTTATGCTTTATCCTATTTTCTTCTGTTGGATCCTTCTTCCAATTTTTGAATGAAGATCTTTTGGCTAAAATAGCTTCTTTCACCTCCCCTTTTAACCATGCCGGTAATCGTTTTGCCTTCTTTCCACCTTTCTTAATGTGTGGAATACATCTGGACTGTGCTTCTAGAATGGTATTTTTTAACAATGACCACGCCTCTTGGACATTTTTTACTTTTGTAGCTGCTCCTTTCAGTTTTTTTCTAACAATTTTTCTCATTTTATCAAAGTTTCCCTTTTGAAAGTTTAGCACGAGAGCCTTGGATTTGCACACTGTTCCTTTTCCAGTCATTAAATCAAATTTGATCATATTATGATCACTATTGCCAAGTGGCCCCACCACCGTTACCTCTCTCACCAAGTCCTGTGCTCCACTGAGAATTAGATCTAAAATTGCTCCCTCTCTCGTCGGTTCCTGAACCAATGGCTCCATAAAGCTATCATTTATTCCATCCAGGAATGTTATCTCTCTAGCAGTGACCCGATGATACATTTACCCAGTCTATATTGGGGTAATTGAAGTCTCCCATTATTACTGCACTACCAATTTGGTTAGCTTCCCTAATTTCTCTTAGCATTTCACTGTCCATCTCACCATCTTGACCAGGTGGACGGTAGTATACCCCTATAACTATAGTCTTCCCTGATACACAAGGGATTTCTACCCATAAAGATTCAATTTTGTATTTAGTCTCATGCAGGATGTTTATCCTGTTGGACTCTATGCCATCCCGGACATAAAGCGCCACACCTCCTCCCGACTGCTCCTCTCTGTCATTGCGATATAATTTGTACCCCGGTATAGCACTGTCCCATTGGTTACCCATTGGTTACCCAGCATGTCTTCAGGCTACACGGTCTTCCTCAAGACATAGTCTCAGACAGGGGTCCCCAGTTCGTTGCTCGCTATTGGAGAGCCCTCTGCAGATGCTTTAAGGTAAAGCTCAGTTTCTCCACAGCCTTCCACCCGCAGAGCAATGGACAGACCGAGAGAATGAATCGGACACTGAAGGCTTATGTTCGGGCCTTCATCAACGAGAGACAGGACAATTGGTCAGAACTATTGCCGTGGGCCGAGTTCGCTTACAACAATCAAGTTCACGCTGCTACCGGAAAATCCCCATTCCAACTGGTTTACGGGAAACCGCTGAGACCTCCACTGCCGCTGGAGGCCCCCAGCGCCTCACCGGCCGTTCAGATAACGGCTTGGCAACTACAGACATTGTGGCACATGACTCAGAAACAGCTACACCGCTCGGCCATGTCCGCCAAGCAAGCAGACGACCGCCACCGGCGACCAGCTCCCACCTACCAGCCCGGGGATCGAGTCTGGCTCAGCACCAAGAACATCCACCTCCGGCTCCCATCACGGAGATTCGCACCCATGTTCTGTGGGCCATTTCGGGTTGCTGAGCAAGTGGGTCTGGTGTCATATCGGCTGAGACTACCTTCTTCTCTCCGAATCCACAATGTATTTCATGTGTCCCTGCTTAAGCCTGTGGTCCTCTCTCGTTATCATCGTACGCCTCCGGATCCTACGGCTACTGCCATCGACGATGACCCCACGTATCAAGTGCGAGAGGTTCTTGATGTCCGCTTCCACAACCGTAGATGGGAATACCTACTGGCGTGGGAGGGCTGCGGTGATGAAAATAACACCTGGGAACCCAGCCGCAATATCCTTGACAAGAGCCTTTTGCAGCAGTTCCATCAGGACCATCCAGGAAAACCAGGTCCTCTCAAGAGGGGCCGTAAAGGGGGGGTTACTGTTGCGGTCTCCACCGCTTCCCCTTCTTTAGCTCTGAACAGTGCTCACCTCCGCTGCTGGAAACGCCGCGTTCCGCATGCCCGGGACTCCTGCGGCTCTGCCGGTTCCACGTGGCGGCCGCCATTGCTTTATCTGCTATTTGACTCTGAGCTGATATCCCAAGTCCCAAGGTTCCAGGACCCTACGGGCTGCTCCTGGGGGGTTCCTGGTTCCCGGGTGAACACCGCCAGCCTGTGGCTCCGCCTCCCGGCCTACCCTGTCACCCTGGGTAGACCGGCCCAAGGGTCCACTATCCTGCCTGCAGCACCCAACTGCAACACCAAGGGCAACAACGGCCACTTTGTGCAGTTTACCCCCAAGTGTCCACCAAGGGCAGTAACTGCCGCTCTGTCAGGTTACCCCATGTGCCTGTTAAGGGTATAACTGCCGTTCCATGCAGGTTACCCCTTTGTCCATTCAAACACTGCACGGAGCGGCAGTAGCCACAGAGGCATTCACGGAGCGGGATGCCAGTGGCCAGTAGTTAGTGTTCCACCTTCACGGAGCGGAAGGATGGAGGGCTGCTATCTCCAAAAAAAATAAAAAAACAAACAAAAAAATAAAAACAGGGGTGGGTAAGAGTATGGGGCAAGGGTGTGACCTGCTTGTTACAGCGGTTGCTACCCCTAATTGATCTGGATGTCACTTGGATGCAGATACGGTGCTGCTCTCTAAATTGGTGGTGGGGTGGAGGGGAATTAGGGCTGGAGGGTACTGGAAGCAAATAGTAAAAGGTGGGAGAGAGAAAAAGGGAAAAAAAATGGATAAAGTGCGTAGCTTGCTGGGCAGACTGGATGGGCCGTTTGGTCTTCTTCTGCCGTCATTTCTATGTTTCTATGTCTTATGTAAAGGATTGTAATACTTACAAACAAAAACCAAGCAACTGTTAAACCCATAACATAATTACTGCAACATTTTTGCATGGTGAGCAGCCTTTCTGATAATTTAGACAATGCTCCCTGAACATTCTTTGCTTTTGCACTTGGCCATAGAAGCTTTATCCCTAATGTTTGCGAATCAGTACGCTAGACTGTAAAAGTTGGGACCCAGCATTGGCTGTTTTCAGAATCCAATACCCTTTTTTCTCCATCCCGACATCAAAGCAGAGAGATATGTTGCAGTTGTGTCAAAATGATCAAGGATAATTGGCTAAGGGTAGTAATCTCGCATGCCTTTTGGTTAAGGGTACTAACTGCCTCTCCATGCAGGTGACTCCCATCTATCTGTTACACCCGTCGGTCGCAGACAGCTGCGACCACTCTTGCTCAACTCTTTCTTTCCTTCCCTGACTTCGTGGGGTAGTCTAGCAGCCTCTGCCAGCTGCCGAATGCATGCCTACCACTCCCAGGCCTCCCAGGGCGGCACGCGTGTGCACTTTCCAGTCTTAAAGCCATCATGGCGGGAACCTCGGGGGTGTTCCCTCCAGATGACGTCATCCCTTCAGGACATTTAAGGCAGCTGGCCCTGCTTACCAACGACTTGGCAAAGAGAACCCTTCCCTGCTAAATCTGCCTCGCACTCAGAGAACCTGCATTTCAGTTCCTGCTTCCAGGCATAGACGTCTAGGGTACCTGCTCCTTGGGGGCGCTCTCTTCGTCTTGGCTATCCGCTCTTCGGAGGGCCTAACGCTTGGGACTTCTGCCTGCCCTGTTCCCCGGGGCTTCTCTGGAACCACCACTACTCTTCCGTGAGTACCCCGCTCTGTGGACCTTCCTGTTCTACCAAGTACCATTACCATCTCTACTGAGGACCTCATCGGTGTTCCCTGTTCTGCGGACCACTATCATCTTTACTGAGGACCTTCACCGTGAGTACCCCGCTCCGTGGGCCATTACCATCTCTATTGAGGACCTCATCAGCGTGCCTGACCTGCGGACCGCTATCATCCTTACTGAGGACTTTCTCAGGTGTATCCCGCTTCGCGGACCATTACCATTTTCACTAAGGACCTCATCGGTGTACCCCGCTCTGCGGACCACTACCTACTCAACTAACGACCTCATCAGTGTACCCCGCTCCGCAGACCACTACAGCCAGCTGAGGACTTTCTTCAGTGTACCCCGCTCCTCGGGCCACTACCATCTCTATGGAAGACATCATCGGTGTTCCCCGCTCTGCAGATCACTACCAACTCTATGGAGGTATCCACTTGGGGTATTCTCCAATCCTTGGACCCTGTATCTCTGGGTCTGTAAGACCCTTTCTGGCACCCCCCACCCCACGGGTTGTGCCACTCTTTCTCTTTAATAAAGACTCTAGACTGATACTGTGTCTGACAACACTGAGACCTCGCCTCCCAACGGTGAGGCTCACGGGGTTCCTCCCTATGGGTGGTACCATCTCTCACCTCGGCCCAGGGTCCACACACTAATTAATCCTAACAGACTGCCAAGTCCATGCACCTGGCACAGGTCTCAGCAATCCAGGCCATCCCTAGATTGCTGAACAGCAGAAGATCCTAGAGACTTTGGCTACCACCATCAATCAACTGAATACTCGGCTGGACTCCCGATGCCTGCCATGCCTAACTCAGCTACGCAAGTGCCACCTTTTTGGCCTCCAATGCCATTGCCGGCACCTCCTTGTTTTACAGGTGACCCCTTGTTATGTAGGGGCTTCTTGAACCAGTGCAGCATGCACTTCTCCTTACAACCTGCATATTTTCCTGATGTGATTTCCAAAACTACATATATCCTATCCCTTCTGGATGGGAAAGCATTGGCCTGGACGTCGCATCTTTGGGAACGTATGGATCCAATCCTCAATGTCCTACCGGGCTTCCTCACCCTCTTTCGCACTGTGTTCCACAACCCAGGTTGAAAGGCCATTTTGGGATCTACGCTCCTACATCTGCAACAGGGTTCCATATCATTGACGGATTACGTCATCGAGTTTCGGACTCTCTCATCCGAACTACACTGAGACCTGGAATGCCTGCATGCCATATTCCTCGAGGGCCTGAGTCCACGTATCAAGGACGAGTTGGCAGCACGAGAACAACCTGAGGCCTTGGACTCCCTTATAGACCTCGCTGGTCGCATAGTCCGTCTGCATGAATGTTCCCAGGAGGTCAGAGGAGCCAAGAGAATGGCTTCTAGTGCTCCTCGCACTCACCCAATGTCTTCTACTCCGGTCATTACTACACCTAGCACAGAGGATGAGGAAACGATGCAAATGGGTCATAGTCACCTATCCTCTAAGGAGAAACAACGTTGCCAGAAGGCAGGCCTATGCATGTATTGTGGCCAATCGGGTCATTTATTTATTTGGCATTTTTATATACCGATATTCATGTAACAAGTTACAAATCACCTCGGTTTACATTCAAACAATAAATTTTGCACAATTTTGCATTACATTGAACAGGGAACGAAACTTGGAATCAATAACTGTGGAAGAAACATTTAGATAACTTGGTTGGAGTATTACAGCTGATGAAGATTCATGCTAACAATGCTGCCTGAATATGAACTTGTATGGTCATTCGAATTGGGTGAAGGCTTCGCAGAACAGCCATGTCTTTAATCTTTTCTTGAAAGTGTTTGGGCATTGTTCTAGTCTGAGCTCCGGAGGGAGGGAGTTCCATTGCATCGGTCCTGAAGTGGAGAAGACTCTCTTCCTTAAAGTGGATTTAATCGGGTGGGCCTGCAGGGTGTCCCTGTACGCTGATCTCACTGGTCTGGAGGGCATGTGCTGGCGAAATGGGAACTTGAGATCCAGGGGGGCGATACTGTGGATGGCTTTATGGATGATCGTTAGAACTTTATAAGAGATTCTGTATTTGATTGGGAGCCAGTGCAGGTTCCGCAAGATGGGTGTTATGTGGTCTCTTTTGTTGGTCTTTGTCAAAATCCTTGCTGAAGCATTTTGAAGCATCTGTAATGGTTTAATGGAGTTAGCTGGGAGGCCGAGGAGGAGAGAGTTGCAATAGTCTATCTTTGAAAATATAATGGATTGGAGAACTGTTCAGAAATCCTGGAAGTAGAGGAGGGGTCTCAGACGTTTTAAAACTTGAAGTTTGAAAAAGCAGTCCTTGGTAGTGGTGTTGATGAAACTTTTGTAGTTCAGTTGGTTGGTTGTCCATTATGACTCCTAGGTTTCTAACTTTGGAGGTGAAGCCAGTTTGGTTGGTAGGGTGTGAGTTGTACAATGGGAAGTTACCTTCTTGGGTGATGAGGAGGATCTCAGTCTTCTTGGTATTCAGAATCAGATGAAGAGCTTTTAGAAGGTTGTTAATGGATTGAAGACAGGAGTTCCAGTATTCCAAGGTTTTGGAAAGGGATTCAGTGATTGGTAATAAAATCTGAACATCGTCTGCGTATATGTAATGAATTAGGTTTAGTTTTGTGAGGAGATGGCAAAGCGGTAACATGTATATGTTAAATAGGGTTGGAGATAGAGAGGAACCTTGTGGGACTCCTAGCGTGGCACTAACGGGTTGTGATACACAGTTGTTGATTTTGACCTTGTAGTGTCTATTTTGGAGGAAGGACTTGAACCAGTTGATGCCGATGTCCGCTAGTTGGTCGATGAGAATGGCGTGGTTCACCGTATCAAATGCTGCCGATAGGTCCAGTAAGATGAGCAGGCATGGTTGTTTGTTGTCGAGAGTCAGTAGGGTGGAATCGGTCAATGATATCAGTAGGGATTCAGTACTTCGGGCTTTGCGAAAGCCGAATTGCGATGGGGAGAGCAGTTTGTTGTTTTCCAGGAATTCTGAGAGTTGCTTGTTTACTATTTTTTCCAAAATTTTGGAAATGAGCGGTAGGTTTGCAATGGGGCAAAAGTTGGCCGGGTCGTCTGGAGATAGATTGGGTTTTTTCAGCAGTGGTTGGAGGATGAGCACTCGTCCTTGATACGAGTTTGAACTGGTCGGGGACTATGCCTTGAGATAAAGAGCAATTGATGATCTCTGCAATCGGTTTACCGATGACTTCGGGGATTGTGATGAGAAGGTTGGTGGGGATTGCGTCCATTGGGTGAGATGCTGGTTTTATCTTCTTAAGTACATTTTTGATTTCTAGCGATGAGGTGGACTCGAAGGTTTCCATGATAGTGGTCGGAGGTGACGATATCAGGTTCTCGTATCTTGGATGGGGTTCAAGGTTATCCATCTGGGAGTCCAAGAGATTAGTGATTTTGTTCTTGAAGTATATGGCCAGTTCCTCGACTTTGTTTGCGGCTTGGTCTTCCGGGATGGGTACGGCGACCGGTTTGGTGAGTGAAGAGACCAAAGAAAATAGGGCTTTTGGATCGAAAGTGAAATGATGGATTTTTTGTGAAAAGAAGTTTCTCTTTGCTCGTAGTATGGCAGTCCGGTATTGGTGCATGAGGGATTTGTATGCCTGCAGGTTGGCCGTTGAAGGAGTTTTCCGCCATGTTTGTTCTCTCTTTCTGAGTTCTCTCTTAATGGTTTTTAGCTCCAGGGTATACCATGGTTTCCTATTGACCTTATTTGATTGTAGTACCTTGGTGGATAATGGGCAGGTTATATCTGCCACTTTATTAGTAATTTTGGACCAAGAGGATGATGCTGAGATTGCGTCTGTTAAATCGAGTTGTTCCAATTCAGGAGCTAGGTGAATACTGAGGGTATCCTTGTTGCATAATTTCCTGAAATGGACTGTGGTTTTTTGCTTCGTGATGTTGGTAGTGGTGGGTTGATTAAATTTCAAGGATGTGGAAATCAACTTATGATCTGACCATGGGATTGGTACGCAAGCAATGTGGGTAGGGAGGACAAAGCTGTCGTTTATGAAAATTAAGTCTAGCGTGTGCCCTGCTTTATGTGTGGGTTCCTTGATGATTTGCTTGAAGCCCATAAAGCCAAGTGTGTTGATGAGAGTATCGCAGCTGGATGAATGGGGGGTTGCATCCACATGGAGGTTAAAATCTCCAAGAAGTATGGCCGGTGCGTCCATGTTGAAGTGTTTAGCTACGAGTTCAATTAATAAAGAGGGGTCAGATTCAAGGCATCCTGGGGGGGGGGGGGGAGGGCGTATGCAAGGCCTAACTGAAGTTGGGTAGATTTAAAAACAGCAAACTCTAGGGGGGAAGAATATTTTGTAATCTGAAGGGTCAGACCTAGATTTTTTTTGGCAGCTAATAGTAAACCGCCTCCTCTTTTCTTTATTGGTCTGGGGATAGAGAAGAAATCGTAAGAATGTTGTGGAAGTTGGTTAATTAGTACAGTGTCTTCTGGTCTTAGCCACGTTTCAGTGATGGCACATAACTCCAGTTGGTCTTCCATGAGGTAGTCATAGAGCAGGTGTGTTTTTTTTGAGAGGGATTGTGCGTTGAGAAGAGTTAGCAAGAGAATTGTGAGGCCCAGTACTTGGTTTAGTGGAGACATCATGATAGGGATGAGCCTTTCTTGTTGGTTGGAAGTCGAGGTGTGTTTAAAAGTTGTGTATCTCCTGATATTGTAGATGATTGGAATTGCGTAATCTATCATCGTTTGATCTTGATAGAAGAAAGGAAGAGTGGGTGAAGCCTATGTAAGGCTGATGAGTGGGAGAGGTGGATCTACTTGCTGCGAGTCAGGTTCAAGGAAATGGTTGTGCTAAAGTTGGATTGAATTTTATAAGAGTTCTGGGGGCTTTCCTAAGGTGCTGCACTAAGGGGTGCACAAAGGGGCCTGCTCCTTAGTCGCGCAACGCACGGCGCGCAGCGCCTGGGAGCTGAGAAGATTTAAAGGGCCGTTGGGCTGTCCCTGATTGGCTGTAGCGTCTGCTGGTCCTCGGCTTCGGATTGGCCGAAGAGGAAGAAGAAACAGGAAGAATAAAAGACGCTCCGTTCCCGGTTTGTACCGCCTCGTGGCTGGCGCTGGTGGTGGCTGGGGGCAAGGGAGAATTTAAAGGCCTTACCCCGGCGGGCCACCGGCGCCGATCGCGCAGGCCTGACTTCTCCGGAGCACTCCAGACAGAGTGGGTCATGCGGTACCCTCCTGCCCACTCTGTCTGGGAAACTCCCAGGCCTAGGATCTGCTGGAGGACTTCTCCTAGGCCTGACCGCACCCTCTCCTCCATTAACTCTGCCTGTCACCATTAAAGTGGAAGCCCAGGAATTTCACACCCTGGCACTAGTGGACTCCGGAGCTGGTGGAAACTTTATTCTCTGGCAACTCATGGAACATCTGCGGATTCCCATTGTCCGTATGCCGACACTATTGTTGCTCTCTTCTATCCATGGCGAACCATTACCTGGGGAAGTTACATTCTCCACGATCCCCATTCGACTTTGCACAGGATCCCTGCATACAGAGACTATTTCCTTTCTGATTTTGGATAAGGCTATACATCTTGTGGTTCTAAGATTACCATGGCTAAAAATACACATTCTGCAGTTTGATTGGAGTACTCTCCAATTGTCTCATTGGGGTAACTACTGCCATAAAAAAATGTTTGGAGACTGTGTCCCCGATGCCCTGCCTAGTCACACTGCCTTCCATTCCGGGACTTCCACCCCAGTACTCCTTCTTCCAGGATGTGTTCTCGAAGAAAGCCACAGACGTCTTACCTCCGCATCGCTCTTTTGATTGCGCTATTAATTTGTAGCCCAACACTGAGCCTCCCCGAGGAAGAGTCCACCCGCTTTCCCTGATTGAGATGAAAGCCATGTCTGAATATATACAAGAAAATTTGGCTAAAGGCTTCATCCGGCCTTCCAGATGTCCCACTGGAGCAGGGTTCTTTTTTGTGGAGAAAAAGGACGGCTCCCTTTGGCCATATATAGATTACCGTGGCTTAAATGAGATTACACTGAAGGATCACTATCCCCTGCCATTAATCTCTGAACTGTTTGACAGGCTCCAGGGGTCCAAGATATTTACCAAATTGGACCTCAGGGGAGCTTACAATTTGATCAGGATACAACAGGGCAATGAATGGAAAACCGCATTTAACACCCGCGATAGCCATTTTGAATATCTGGTCATGCCCTTTGGCCTTTGCAACGCTCCAGCGGTGTTCCAGAATATGATGAACAAAATCTTCAGAGACATGCTCTACAGTTGTGTCATGGTCTATTTGGACTACATTCTGGTATTTTCGCAAGACCTCTAGAGCCACCAACAGGATGTCACCAATGTTCTGCAACACTTAAGGGAAAACCAGTTGTACGCCAAGCTGGGAAAATGTACTTTCCACAAGGAGTCCGTCCCTTTTCTAGGCTATGTGGTCTCTAGCCAGGGGTTCCAGATGGAGCCACAGAAGACTAAGAGCATCCGAGAATGGCCCCAACCAATGGGCCTTAAGGCACTCCGAAGATTCCTGGGTTTTACTACGCTTACTATTCGACGCTTACTGCCCCACTCACGGCTATGACACGAAAAGGAGCTAATCCTTCCCAGTGGTCACCCGAAGCTGTGTCCGCCTTCCGGGAACATAAGGAGGCATTCCTACAGGAGCCATGCCTGCGTCATCCTGACCCCCGACGACCCTTCATCATTGAAGTAGATGCCTCTGACATCGGTGTTGGTGCAGTACTCAACCAGCATTCTTCTAATCACACCTTGCATCTGTGCTCATTCTTCTCCCATTGCTTCTCTCTGGCTAAGCATAATTCCGAAATCAGGGACAAAGAATTGCTGGTGATCAAATTAGCCTTTGAAGAGTGGCACCCCTGACTTGAGGGGGCACAACATCAAATTTATTTATTTTTATTTATTTCAAATTTTTATATACCGGCATTCAAGACAGCAATCACATCATGCTGGTTCACATAAAACAGGGGTGCATAGAAAACATAACTATAACAAAGGTGCTGAAAAGGCAGTTACATATAACAGGGTGGTAAGAACTTGGATGAGAAGGAAGAGAAAGGATAGGTTATTAAATTACATATGTAAAACAATAGAATGGATAACCAAGGTGTAGTTGGAGATTAGTTGACTATGTTGGCGTCCGGGAAGGCTTGTAAGAATATCCAGGTCTTTAGTCTTTTTTTGAAGGTTGAGATGCAAGGTTCTGTTCTGAGATTTGAGGGGATGGAGTTCCATAACGGAGGGATGGCTGTAGAGAAAGCCCGGTCTCTTAGTGTGCAGTGTCTGGTAGATTTGGACGGTGGTACCTGTAGCAATCCCTTGTATGCATCTCTTGTCGGTCTTGATGAGTTGTGTAGTCGGAGGGGGATCTGTAGGTCGATGGGAGCCAGTTGGTGGGTGATTTTGTATGTGGTGAGAATGGCCTTGTATATTATTCTAAAGTGTATAGGTAGCCAATGGAGGCTCTTTAGTATGGGGGTTATGTGGTCCCTTCTCCTGGTATTTGTCAGAATTTGTGCAGCTGCATTTTGCACCATCTGGAGCGGTTTAGTGTATGAAGCGGGAAGGCCGAGTAGGATGGTGTTACAATAGTCTAATTTTGAAAAAATAATTGCTTGTAGAATGGTTCTAAAATCTTGGGCATGGAAAAGAGATCTAATTCTTTTCAGCACTTGTAGTTTGTAGAAACAGTCTTTGGTGGTTTTGTTAATAGTGGCTTTGAAATTAAGGCGATTATCAATTAGGACTCCTAGGTCTCTCACTTGTGTGATTTTTGGCGTGGCTTGTTGTGCAGAGGTGATGGTATTATTTTCTGAGGCGATGAGCAGGAGTTCAGTTTTGCCGGAGTTTAATACCAAATTTAAGCTGGTGAGGAGGAGTTTAATTTTTTGAAGGCATGTATCCCAGTAAGCCAGGGTTTTTGCGAAGGAATCCTTAATGGGTATCAGGACCTGGATGTCGTCCGCGTAAAGGTAGTGTTTGAGGTTGAGGTCGGTGAGAAGTTGGCATAATGGTATAAGGTAAATGTTAAATAAAGTAGGAGACAGGGAGGACCCCTGTGGGACTCCTACTGACGATCACAATAACAATGATCACAATGATAACAATGATCACAAAAACCTTGAGTATCTACACCACACTCAACGCCTTAACCACAGACAGGCCCGCTGATCTCTTTTTTTTACTCGATTTAATTTCCTACTTTGATACCGAGCTGCTGATAAGAACATCCGAGCAGATGCCCTCTCTCATTCATTCACGTTGATGATATCCCAGATATCCCTCGGCACATCATCGACCCGACTAAAGTACTCCTCACTGCCACACATCCAGGGAGACGGTGGTTCCCCAACCTCTTCGTAGGAAGATCCTCTGCTGGGCGCATGATTTCTTACTCGTTGGTCATCCCAGACAAGCCAGAATGCTTGCGACACTCCAGAGGTTCTAATGTTGGCCAACCATGAAGAAGGACGCTCAAGCATATGTGGAATCATGTCCCACTTACGCCCATCAAAAGCCACCGGCAGGCCATCCCTGCTGCCTCCCACAACCTCTTCCTGCACCTATTGAGCCGTGGACACACATCTCCACAGATTTTATTGTGGACCTACCCCCTTCCAGTGGCAACAACACCATTTGGGTCACCGTGGACCGCTTTTCGAAGATGGCTCACTTCGTGGCACTACCTGGCTTTCCTTCAGCCCCAGAGCTAGTTAAACTATTTATTCGCCACATCTTCCGTCTTCATGGACTCCTGAGACACATCCTCTCGGATAGGGGTGTCCAATTCATGGCCAAATTCTGGAGATCGCTTTGTAAAAAATTTGACATCGCCCTGGACTTCACATCGGCCTATCACCCTCAGGCCAATGGACAGACAGAAAGGACTAATCACACCCTGAAGCAGTTTCTTCAGGCATACGTGAACTCTCGGCAAAACGACTGGTCCGACTTATTGCCGTGGGCAGAGTATGCTTTGTACTCCCATCAGTCCGCATCTACTGGGTCATCACCCTTCCAAGTACGGGCGCCACCTCTGCCTCCTCTTCCAATACCTTTGTCTGTACCTTCTCCAGCAGTGCAAACCTCTGCTCAAGAACTGCATCAACTCTGGGAACATACCAAGTGACTTCTGCAACAAGCTGCCTTAAAATCGAAGAAGTTCTACAATGCCCATCATCGGGCAGCTCCTCAGCTGAACAAGGTGTGGCTCAGCACCCGCTTTATTCGCTTAAAGTTACCTTCAGCATGCTTTGCTCCTAGAATCATCGGGCCCTTTCCCGTACTCCGCCGGCTGGGCCCGGTCACTTACAGCCTTCGTCTACCCACCTCACTCAAAATTCATAACGCCTTCCACATCTCATTGTTAAAACCGCTCATCCTATCAGAATTCTGGGTATGGCAAAAGGCGGCAGGCTGGACAGAGAACGAGGGCAAATGGAGTTCTTAAAACACAGAAGACTTTGGCTAAAGACTGAGGCGAGGACACTGTAGATGAAGACTGAGGTGAGGACACTGTAGACGAGGACTCAGGCGAGGACACTGTAGACGTAGGCAAAGGATCAAGGTACTGTAGACATAGGATCAAGGATCAAAGCGCTGGGTCGAGACTGCGACGCAGCACACCCTACACAGTCCACCTGCAGGACTGGTCACGGATCACACTGGGCTCGAAGCAGACTCTAGGAGAGATGATGGAAGCTGATGCTGGAACATGGCGAAGCTACTGAAGAGGCCTGCACCAGGGCGCGCCCTACACAGTCTACCCGTGGGACTGGTCGTGGACCACGCTGGAGCAGGTTCGAACAGAGTTTTTGGCATGAACAGATGCAAAGGCAAGGAGCTCCGAAGACCAGGACAAGTTTCAAGCACAGGATTCAAGATTCTCTAGGATTTATTATTTATTTATTTATAAACTTTTCTATACAATATTCGTAGCAACATCATATCGGTTTACAGTATAACAGCAGGTGGAAATTACATTGAACAGGTAGGGGGGCTTCATGGGATACATAGGAACAGTAAGCTTAGCAAGGAAATGACACGATAAACCAGTCAAAAACATCAACTACTTAATAATAATAAGGCATATAAATACTTATAGGAATAATTATAGTTATAGTTCTAACAGAAAGTTGTAACAGAGTTATGTACAGAGTTCATCAAAGAGCTGGCATGTTAAATAGAGAGGGGAGGCGGAGCTGGGATTATTGGGGGTACACTTGTTTGAATAGCCAAGTCTTTAGGTTAGCTCGGAATTTGGAGGAACATGTTTCGAGCCATAGGTTAGTGGGTAAGGAATTCCAATGAGTAGGTCCAGCTATGGAAATAGCTTGTTCCCTTGTGAATGTGAGGTGAGTTTGTTTTAGGGCGGGCACATGAAGAGTCCCATTCTTGGAGGCTCTAGTGAGTCGCTTCGAGCATTTGGGTTGGAATGGTTCTTCAAGCCAACTGGAATTATGAATGTGTATGGCTTTATAGATTATGGTGAGGGTTTTATAGATGATACGGGAGGGGATATGGAGCCAGTGCAAGTCTTTGAGGTTGGGAGTGATGTGGTCATATTTGCGGGCATTGGATATAGTTCACGCTATTGCATTCTGCAGCAGTTGTAGTGGTTTTAGAGAGGTGGAGGGGAGGCCTAGGAAGAGTGAGTTGCAGTAGTCAAGTTTTGAAGTGAGAGTGGCTTGGATGAAGGCACTGGTATGCAGTAGAAGTTTTAGTTTTTTCATGACATATAGTTTGTAGTAGCCTTCTTTGAGGATTTTATTGATATGTTTTTTTAGGTTCAATTGCTGGTCAAGTTGCACCCCAAGATTTAATGTGCAGGGCTGCATTAGATAGGCATTAAAGGCAGGATCATTTGCAAGGTTGGGATTGGGGGGAATATGTTGTGAGATGAAGAGCAGTTCTGTTTTTGATGAGTTAAGGGCGAGGTGGAGATTGGAGAGTAGGGTATTTATGGAGGCAAGGCAGTTCTTCCAGACTTCAAGGGCATTGGTAAGGGAGTCGCGAACAGGAATAATGATTTGAACATCATCTGCGTAGAGGATTGAAAGACAACTCAGGATTCAAGGCTTAGGACTGAAGCAGAAGTCTTCCGGAGGCTAGCACTGCGGAGATGAAGATGGCCTTTGTACCGTGAGGAACCCTACACAGCCTGCCCGTGGGCTGGTCGCAGACCATGCCAATGGCACGCCAGGAAAGTGGACATCAAGGAACCAAGACATGGAGGCAGAGGCAAAGGCAAGGCGACAGGAAGGACAGCGGACATCAGGAGGTACAAGTGAAGGACATCAGGAACACGAAAACATCTGGAGACACAGACGAAGGACATCAGGAACCTGAAGGCATGGACGAAGGGCATCGGAAACATGAAGACGACTGGAGGCATGGACGAAGGACATTAGGAACATAAAGACGAAGACGTCAAAGTAGGAGAAGACCACGGAGGACCTGGACAGGAGAGAAGACACAGACAACTGTGGAACCCGATCCGAAGGCCTGGAGTGACTGAAGAGAGGCCTTTAAATAGAGATGAAGCAGGAAGTTGTCATCAGGTGGGGCATATCCAGCCATGGCCCTTTAAATGCAGAGAAGAGGCGCGCGCCAGCGCCTAAGAGGAAGCAGGAAGAAGAAGCACCATGGACAGTGGTGCCCAGCCGCACGAAGGAGAAACAGAGTAGGGAGAAGCAGGCAGGCTTCAGGACAGCCTCCAGGCCGCCCGATGAGGACCCCAGCGACAGTGTCACGGCTCCATGCCGCAGAGAGGCTGGCAGGCTTCAGATGCAGCCTCCAGGCCGCGGATGTCATCGGGTCGGCAGCGGCTTCCCCCTGCAGCACAGGAGAGATCTCGGTGACGGTACCATGCCGCAGGGACAGCTTCAGCAGTGGTGGCTTCAGCCGCAAGATGGCGTAGGCAGCAGAAGCTCAGCGGCAGGACCAGCGCTGCCGAGCAGGGCAGGAACTGTTGCAGCCTCTGGGCCGCAGCGGATGGCAGCAGCAGCAGACTGCCGTGAAACTATAACAGGTTGGTGGGGAGTCTGCCCGCAGCATGCGGGCAGATTCACAACAGTTGAGGCCATCTTGGACGTAGGGAAACGCGGGAAGCGTTGGGAATATCTGATCTCGTGGGAAGGATTTGGCCCCGAGGAAAATAGCTCGGAGCCTGCTGTGAATATTCTTGATAAGGAGTTGATCAAAATCTTCCATATTTCACATCCAAGAAAGCCGAAACCCCCGGGGAGGGGCCCGTCGGTTGCAGATGGCTGCGACTACTCTTGCTCACCTCTTTCATTCCCTGACTCCGTGGGGTAGTCTGGCAGCCTCTGCCAGCTCCCGACGGCCTGGCTACCACTCCCAGGCCTCCCAGGGCAGCACGGATGCCGCTGACCGCCATCTTGCTGTCAGAAGTCCTTTGGCGCGCGCGTGCACTTTCCAGTCTTAAAGCCATCATGGCGGGAACCTCGGGGGCATCCCCTCTAGATGACGTCATCCTTTCAGGACATTTAAGCCAGCTAGCCCTGCCTACCAACGACTTGGCAAAGAGAACCCTTCCTTGCTAAATCCACCTCTCTCTCAGAGGACCTGCATTCCAGTTCCTGCTTCCAGGCATAGACGTCTAGGGTACCCGCTCCTCGAGGGCGCTCTCTTCGTCTTGGCTATCCGCTCCTTGGAGGGCCTATCGTTTGGGACTTCTGCCTGCCCCATTCCCCAGGGCTTCCCTGGAACCACCACTACTCTTCCATGAGTACCCCATTCCGTGGACCTTCCTGTTCTACCCAGGACCCCTCTGGTGTACCCCGCTCCGGGCCATGACCATCTCTATTGAGGACCTCATCAGCGTGCCTGTCCTGTGGACCCCTATCATCCTTACTGAGGACCCTCTCCAGTGTATCCCGCTCTGCGGACCATTACCATCTTCACCAAGGACCTCATTGGTGTACCCTGCTCTGCGGACCACTACTGACCCAGCTGAGGACCTTCTTCAGTGTACCCCGCTCCGTGGGCCACTACCATCTCTACGGAAGACATCATCGATATACCCCGCTCTGCGGATCACTACCAACTCTGTAGAGGTATCCACTCGTGGTATTCTCCAATCCTTGGACCCTGTGTCTCTGGGTCTGTGAGACCCTCTCTGGCACCCCACCCCCCCCGCTCCGCAGGTTGTGCCACTCTTTCTCTTTAATAAAGACTCTAGACTGATACTGTGTCTGATGTCACTGAGACCTCGCCTCCGGATGATGAGGCTCAAGGGGCTCCTCCCTGTGGGCGGTACCATCTCTCACTTTGGCCCAGGGCCCACACACTAACTAATCCTAACAGTATCCCTTTTTTCATTATCATCCTCAAGCCTTTAGGGATCTACAGTATTTATCACATCCCCTTTTGGAATTGTTTATGCTTTTCATCCTCACCACCTATTTGGGAAGGGCATTCCAGGTATCCACTACCCTATCCATGAAAAAATATTTCCTTATTTTGGTTCTGAGTCTTCCCCAATGAATTTTAATTTCATGATACCTAGATTCAACTGTTTCCTTTCCAATGGAAAAGGTTCAAAGTTTGTGCATCATTAAATCCTTTCAGGTATCTAAAAGTCTGTATCATATCCCCCCTGCACCTTCTCTCTTCCAAGGTATATATATTCAGATCCTTCAGCTTCTCCTCATAAGTCTTCTGATATAGACCACACACTATTTTGGTCACTCTTCTTTGGACTGCCTCCATCCTGTCTGTATCCTTTTAAAGATACAAGTTCCAGTACTGAAAACAGTACTTCAAGTGAGGCCTCACCAAGGACCATTGTCTGCAGATCTTCCTGTGAGATGCAGCTATAAGCTATCTCAAATTATTTGCTTGTTTAAAATATCTGGGCTAAGTTTCTTCCTTGTCTGCATTTTGTAATATTTTGTGCCTTTGAGCTGGGATTTATTTTACTTGTAAACAAAAGTCCAAAAGAGTGTATTTGGGCTAAAAAAGAAAAAACGTTCCATAACTTTTAACAATGTATCTAGGGGGACAGGCTCTTTGTACATTTCATTTCCCTAGGGACCAGCATTTGGGAGTAGAAATTAGCCATTAGCTGCAGATCTTCCTGTGAGAAGCAGCTACAAGCTACCTAAAATTTGGGGTTTTTCCTTGCAAGTAATCTCAACTGTCTAGTTCCCTCCCTACTTACCCCTCTACCCACCCACCCTTGAGTTTACTTTTCTTATATAGTCTTCCTTGGACTAAGAACATAAGAACATAAGAAAATGCCATACTGGGTCAGACAAAGGGTCCATCAAGCCCAGCATCCTGTTTCCAACAGTGGCCAATCCAGGCCATAAGAACCTGGCAAGTACCCCAAAACTAAGTCTATTCCATGTTACCATTGCTAATGGCAGTGGCTATTCTCTAAGTGAACTTAATAGCAGGTAATGGACTTCTCCTCCAAGAACCTAGCCAATCCTTTTTTAAACACAGCTATTCTAACTGCACTAACCACGTCCTCTGGCAACAAATTCCAGAGTTTAATTGTGCGTTGAGTAAAAAAGAACTTTCTCCGATTAGTTTTAAATGTGCCCCATGCTAACTTCATGGAGTGCCGCCTAGTCTTTCTACTATCCGAAAGAGTAAATAACCGATTCACATCTACCCGTTCTAGACCTCTCATGATTTTAAACACCTCTATCATATCCCCCCTCAGTCGTCTCTTCTCCAAGCTGAAAAGTCCTAACCTCTTTAGTCTTTCCTCATAGGGGAGTTGTTCCATTCCCCTTATCATTTTGGTAGCCCTTCTCTGTACCTTCTCCATCGCAATTATATCTTTTTTGAGATGCGGCGACCAGAATTGTACACAGTATTCAAGGTGTGGTCTCACCATGGAGCGATACAGAGGCATTATGACATTTTCCGTTTTATTCACCATTCCCTTTCTAATAATTCCCAACATTCTGTTTGCTTTTTTGACTGCCGCAGCACACTGAACCGAAAATTTCAATGTGTTATCCACTATGACATCTAGATCTCTTTCTTGGGTTGTAGCACCTAATATGGAACCCAACATTGTGTAATTATAGCATGGGTTATTTTTCCCTATATGCATCACCTTGCACTTATCCACATTAAATTTCATCTTCCATTTGGAAGCCCAATTTTCCAGTCTCACAAGGTCTTCCTGCAATTTATCACAATCTGCTTGTGATTTAACTACTCTGAACAATTTTGTGTCATCTGCAAATTTGATTATCTCACTCGTCGTATTTCTTTCCAGATCATATATAAATATATTGAAAAGTAAGGGTCCCAATACAGATCCCTGAGGCACTCCACTGTCCACTCCCTTCCACTGAGAAAATTGTCCATTTAATCCTACACTCTGTTTCCGGTCTTTTAGCCAGTTTGCAATCCAGGAAAGGACATCGCCACCTATCCCATGACTTTTTACTTTTCCTAGAAGCCTCTCATGAGGAACTTTGTCAAACGCCTTCTGAAAATCCAAGTATACTATATCTACCGGTTCACCTTTATCCACATGTTTATTAACTCCTTCAGAAAAGTGAAGCAGATTTGTGAGGCACGACTTGCCCTGGGTAAAGCCATGCTGACTTTGTTCCATTAAACCATGTCTTTCTATATGTTCTGTGATTTTGATGTTTAGAATACTTTCCACTATTTTTCCTGGCACTGAAGTCAGGCTAACCGGTCTGTAGTTTCCCGGATCGCCCCTGGAGCCCTTTTTAAATATTGGGGTTACATTTGCTATCCTCCAGTCTTCAGGTACAATGGATGATTTTAATGATGTTACAAATTTTTACTAATAGGTCTGAAATTTCATTTTTTAGTTCCTTCAGAACTCTGGGGTGTATACTAGAGATGTGAATCGTTTTCCATATCGTCTTAACGATAGAAATCGTGTGGCAGGGCAAGAAAATCGTGTTAGGAACGATTTTTTAGTTAAAAAATCGTTAAAAATCGTTTTTTCCGATTAGTGCGCACTAACGGGAGTTAGTACTAGTACTGTCTGTCACTAGTAATGCAGGGAGGGAGCTGTCTCAGACTTCACCATCCTCCTCCCCCCCCCCCCCCTCACCCACACACCATTCACTAGCTGGGACATGGGAGAAGTCAGGAGTGAGGGTCAGGCAGCTCCCCCCTGTCTGTGAAGCCAGCCTCTCACTAGTAATGCAGGGAGGGAGCTGTCTCAGACTTCACCATCCTCCACCCCCCCCCCTCACCCACACACCATTCACTAGCTGGGACATGGGGGAAGTCAGGAGTGAGGGTCAGGCAGCTCCCCCCTGTCTGTGAAGCCAGCCTCTCACTAGTAATGCAGGGAGGGAGCTGTCTCAGACTTCACCATCCTCCCCCCCCCCCCCTCACCCACACACCATTCACTAGCTGGGACATGGGGGAAGTCAGGAGTGAGGGTCAGGCAGCTCCCCCCTGTCTGTGAAGCCAGCCTCTCACTAGTAATGCAGGGAGGGAGCTGTCTCAGACTTCACCATCCTCCCCCCCCCCCTCACCCACACACCATTCACTAGCGGGGACATGGGGGAAGTCAGGAGTGAGGGTCAGGCAGCTCCCCCCTGTCTGTGAAGCCAGCCTCTCACTAGTAATGCAGGGAGAGAGCTGTCTCAGACTTCACCATCCTCCCCCCCCCCCTCACCCACACACCATTCACTAGCTGGGACATGGGGGAAGTCAGGAGTGAGGGTCAGGCAGCTCCCCCCTGTCTGTGAAGCCAGCCTCTCACTAGTAATGCAGGGAGGGAGCTGTCTCAGACTTCACCATCCTCCTCCCCCCCCCCCCCCCTCCCCCCACACACCATTCACTAGCTGGGACATGGGGGAAGTCAGGAGTGAGGGTCAGGCAGCTCCCCCCTGTCTGTGAAGCCAGCCTCTCACTAGTAATGCAAGGAGGGAGCTGTCTCAGACTGGTATCAGGGTTAGGGCACTGTGTGCAGGAAGATCACAACACCCCTGGTGCCAGGGTTAGGGCACTGTGTGCAGGAAAATCACAACACCCCTGGTGCCAGGGTGAGGGCACTGTGTGTGCAGGAAGATCACAACACTCCTGGTATTAATAGGGATAGGGCACTGTGTGCAGTAAGATCACAACACCCCTGGTGCCAGGGTTAGGGCACTGTGTGCAGGAAAATCACAACACCCCTGGTGCCAGGGTTAGGGCACTGTGTAAACCGGTGACCCTTTGCCCTTACCATGTGACAGGGGCTATCGGTGCCATTGGCCAGCCTCTGTCACATGGTAGGAGCAATGGCCATCCAGGGACTTTAGGCAAGTTTTAGGGGGTTTGGGAGGGTGGGGGACTGTAATTAATTCTGAAGGGTTGGGGTGGGTTTGGGGTTTTTTTTTTATGTGCCCTTTCTCCCCCCCCCCTCAAAAATAAATGATAAGAAAACCACATGAAATTTCGTGGGTTTTCCTATCGTTTTGGGGAACTCCCGAACCGCGACAAAATAGGAAATATCGTCTATATTTCCTATTTCGTCGCAAATGAATGCACATCCCTAATGTTTACTAGCTAGTAAATACTAGGGGTGTGAATCGTGTGATCGATCGTCTTAACGATTGATTTTGTCTGGGGGGGGGGAGGGAAATCTTATCGTCGTGGTTTTTGTTTTTTTTTTAAATGGTTAAAAATCGTAAATCGGGGGAGGGCGGGAAAACCGGCACACCAAAAAAACCCTAAAACACACCCCGAACCTTTAAAACAAATCCCCCACCCTCCCGAACCCCCCAAAATGTTTTAAATTACCTGGGGTCCAGTGGGGGGGTCCCGACGCGATCTCCAGCTCTCTGGCCACGGCTGCGTTGAGAAATGGCGCCGGTGGCCCTTTGCCCCTATCATGTGACAGGGCAAAGGTAGCGCCAGTGCCATTTTGGTTCCTGGCTCCCGACGTCACGCGTGCAGGAGATCGCCCCCGGATCCCCGCTGGACCCCCAGGGACTTTTGGCCAGCTTAGGGGGCCTCCTGACCCCCACAAGACTTGCCAAAAGTCCAGCGGGAGTCCGGGAGCGACCTACTGCACGCGGGCCATATTGCCAATCTTCAAAATGGCGCCGGCGCTACCTTTGCCCTCACTATGTCATACGAGCGATGGTCATACGTATGTATGCCCTCACTATGTCATACGGTCGCCCGTATGACATAGTGAGGGCAAAGGTAGCACCGGCGCCATTTTGAAGATTGGCAATACGGCCCGCGTGCAGGAGGTCGCTCCCGGACCCCCGCTGGACTTTTGGCAAGTCTTGTGGGGGTCAGGAGGCCCCCCCAAGCTGGCGAAAAGTCCCTGGGGGTCCAGCGGGGGTCCGGGGGCGATCTCCTGCACGCGTGACGTCGGGAGCCAGGAACCAAAATGGCGCCGGTGCTACCTTTGCCCTGTCACATGATAAGGGCAAAGGGCCACCGGCGCCATTTCTCAACGCAGCCGTGGCCAGAGAGCTGGGGATCGCGTCGGGACCCCCCCCTCACTGGACCCCAGGTAATTTAAAACATTTTGGGGGGGTTTGGGAGGGTGGGGGATTGGTTTTAAAGGTTCGGTTTTAGGTTTTTTTTGGTGTGCCAGTTTTCCCGCGCCCTATTTTTTTTAAATTCTTTATTTATTGCTTTTTAAACAATTTATACAAGAACACTTGCATTGGAATTCTTAAGTACATGAATAACCAAATAAAATTCTGAACCCAGAATATTGAAACAAAATATTCAATAGGCAATATTTAAATTCATGTACCTAAATAATAAAGGAAATAATGGGAGAGCATGTAATATAGGAGCAAAAATTTAGGAAATATAATATTTCAAGTTAGTGACATTCTGAATTCAGACCCCCGTTCTAACAAAAAAAACGCCATATTGGGCTATTGAGGGGTGCTATGTGAGTTTAGGAAGGACCTTAACTGTATAGGTTCCATGAATACATACATCTGTTGTTGATATTGCATGCAGCATTTACAGGGGAAACAAAGTTTAAACTTAGCTCCAATTTTTACCACCTCCTGTCTCATATTGAGAAATTGCTTTCTCCTAATCTGAGTTTGTTTAACAAGGTCTGGGTAACACCAAACTCTTTGTCCGAAGAATGATACATGGGCACTTCTAAAATAATTTTTAAAGATATTATTTCTGTCCATCAACAAGGCAAAAGTGACTAAGAGAGGTCTTCTCACAGTAATCTCCAATTCTTGTGACGAATCCAATATTGAGGACAAATCTGGTAAAGCTTGTTCTCCTTGTACCTCAGCGCTTCCTTGCTTAGCATATAGGTAATAGGCTTTAGTAACCACTGGTTTTATTTCATCAGGTATTTTAAGAGCCTGAGCAACATAAAGTCTAAACAAATCAAGTGGTGAGACATTTTTTATCACCGGAAAATTTAAGAAGCGTAAATTATGGACCCTTATGTTATTCTCAAGTTTTTCCAACCTTCTGTTCATATCATTATGGGTTAATATCACAGTTGAATGTACTTTTTCCATTTCAGTCACACGGTCCTCCATTTTTAGCAACTTTTGTTTCTGTTGTTCTATTTCAGTAGCATTTAGATTTACTTGATTTTTCACCTCAATAACTTCTTTTGTTAGCCCCAAAATCGCTTTTTCCAGAGATTGTAGTGCTGCCCAAACCATTGTTAGGGATATTTCCCCAGGAGGTTTCTCGAACTTCAGCAGTTCTGGTTCCTCCTGCACTCGAGCAGCCCCCCCTCCACCCTTTCCAAGACCAGTATTCTCCTCCATTTCCACGGAGCCAAGCCCTTCAGAGAGGTTCCGTCCCTCGGCACTTCTTGCCTTCTGGGACCTTACCTTCCCCTGGGGCTCCAGCGTGGTAAGTCCTTCATATACTTCGGGTTTCCCCGCTTCCATCGCCGTCCCTTCTCCGAGTAACTCGGTCGTTTCGGCAGCCATCTTTTTTCTCTCTTCCGCTTCCCCTGGAGGTGCTGGTCTCACTGGCGAACCGGGACTCAGCGATGTCTCGGTCAGGGAGAGCTGGTCTCGCTCCAGAGATTGCCCTCCAGCGACCTGGTCTCCCGGTAAAAACGGGGGTATGGCTGGAAAGAAACTACCAATTTGGGGCTGAGATGACTGTAGGGGTGTAGAAGTCGTTTCTACTCCTCTAATCCGCGCCTTCCGCTTTGTATGGGGCATTTTAATTGTATTGGAACAAAGATTCAGCCAGAAAATATGCGGAAGGTGGAGAGCTTCTTCCAGCACAACTGCTCAGAACGCCATCTTGAAAGCTCTCCCCCCCGCGCCCTATTTAACGATACAATACAAATGCCCCTGATGATAAATCGGGGGCATTTGTATTGTATCGTGCACTCTAACGATTTTGGACGATTTTAAAATTATCTGACGATAATTTTAATCGTTCAAAAATGATTCACATCCCTAGTAAATACTTCTAGTTATTTCAAATACCTATTAAAAATCTTTTGCTTGAGCCTACATTTTACCATACCCTATCCATAGGAATTTTAGGAATTAGTGATAATTTAACAAAATTGTGGTGCTTATGTCCTGAGACCTTTCATTTGGAGAATCAAAGGTTGTCCCTTTTGTCTTCAGCTCTCTGCAGTTAAAATGGAGCTGATTCATCTAAGGGAGGAATGGTCCAGGTTTCAATTAACCTCCCCTGCCTTAAACCACCCAGTATCTCTCACCCATTTCCCACAGAGGTTTCAAAAACCCAAGAAAAAATGGTTTACAGTGGACTCTGGTAGAACAAGACATGTGACAATCACCCACCTTCCCCAGCTTTACAGCATCCTGTGCATCAACCCCCACTTCCACAGAGATGTTGGACATCCAAGATTCAAAAACCCAGGAACAACTAGATAACAGTGGGCTCTGGCAGAATAAGTCCTTTGATAAAGAGACACTCACTCTCCCTACTGTTATTCCTAAATATTGCCTTTTCTGCATTGGAGAATGAAGAAACCTCAGTAATATATTCTGACATGATTTCTAAAAGAGAAGTCGCCCAATGAACCCAGAAGCCCTTAAACAGAACCAAATGTTATAAAAGAAAGCTGCTTCTGCTGGGAGACTCAGTCATCAGAGGAACCAATATGGGAGCACATTTTGATAGTGACTCAACAGTTAAATGCTTTCCAGGATCCTCAGCTAGTAAAACTTCAAACCAGATAGTAGGTCATTGAAGAAGAAATTAGGAACTTTGATATCATTGTTATCCATCTGGGGACAATGATCTCAATAGAAATGGTATCCATGAAGTACAAAAAGATTTCCAAAATCTAGGAAAGATAAAACACACTGCAATGACTTGCTTTTTCAGAAGTATTACCTGTTCATAGAAAGGGAAATGAGAAGCTATGCTATATAAATAATTTCAATACCTGGCTCACAACCTGGTGCACAGAAAGTGGTTTTGGATATATTGGAGGCTGGAGTCATGTATGGAGCTGTAAAAGGCTATATGGTAAGAATGGCCTATATTTGTCCATAGCAGGAAGGAGGATATTAAGTTAGAAATTCATATCATATATTATCAGACATTTAAACTAAAGAATGGAGGTGGCAGGAGATGGCCAATGAAAATGATGTCATCCCTAAGCAATAAAGGAAGTGGGAGGAGAAAATAACAAAATCAATTAGCTCAAAAAAGCAGAAAAGGTGACTAAGAATTGCAACAAATCAAGGGGAAAAAATTGGAAATCCTAGACAACAAATGTTCGTATTTTCGGCAATAAAATCCGAGACCTGCAGGGCCCTAATGGTGAAGGCGGACTTGGACATTGTTGCTGTAACAGAGACATGGTTCACTGATTCTCATGATTGGGTTACGGCCATATTGAGCTATAACTTGTTAAGGAAGGACGGAGAGGACCCCCTCCCTCATGGGTTCCATTACTAGTTGTTTGAACAGAGCCCCTTGCAGGGCATCCACTATCTCTCTACATAAGAACATAAGAAATTGCCATGCTGGGTCAGACCAAGGGTCCATCAAGCCCAGCATCCTATTTCCAACAGAGGCCAAAAACCGGGCCACTAGAACTTGGCAATTACCCAAACACTAAGAAGATCCCATGCTACTGATGCAATTAATAGCAGTGGCTATTCCCTAAGTAAAATTGATTAATAGCCATTAATGGACTTCTCCTCCAAGAACTTATCCAAACCTTTTTTGAACCCAGCTACACTAACTGCACTAACCACATCCTCTGGCAACAAATTCCAGAGCTTTATTGTGCGTTGAGTGAAAAAGAATTTTCTCCCATTAGTCTTAAATGTGCTACTTGCTAACTTCATGGAATGCCCCCTAGTTCTTCTATTATTCAAAAGTGAAAATAACCGAGTCACATCTACTCGTTCAAGACCTCTCATGATCTTAAAGACTTCTATCATATCCCCCCTCAGCCGTCTCTTCTCCAAGCTGAACAGTCCTAACCTCTTCAGCCTTTCCTCATAGGGAAGCTGTTCCATCCCCTTTATCATTTTGGTTGCCCTTCTCTGTACCTTCTCCATCGCAACTATATCTTTTTTGAGATGCGGCGACCAGAATTGTACTCAGTATTCAAGGTGTGGTCTCACCATGGAGCGATATAGAGGCATTATGACATTTTCCATTCTATTAACCAGTCCTTTCTTAATAATGCCTAACATTCTATTTGCTTTTTTGACTGCTGCAGCACACTGAGCCGACGATTTTAAAGTATTATCCACTATGATGCCTAGATCTTTTTTCTGGGTGGTAGCTCCTAATATGGAACCTAACATCGTGTAACTACAGCAATGGTTATTTTTCCCTATATGCAACACCTTGCACTTGTCCACATTAAATTTCATCTGCCATTTGGATGCCCAATCTTCAAGTCTTGCAAGGTCCTCCTGTAATGTATCTCAGTCTGCTTGTGATTTAATTACTCTGAATAATTTTGTATCATCCGCAAATTTGATAACCTCACTCGTCGTATTCCTTTCCAGATTATTTACATATATATTGAAAAGCACTGGTCCAAGTACAGATCCCTGATGCACTCCACTGTTCACCCTTTTCCACTGAGAAAACTGACCATTTAATCCTACTCTCTGTTTCCTGTCTTTTAACCAGCTTGTAATCCACGAAAGGACTCCTATCCCATGACGTTTTAGTTTTCGTAGAAGCCTCTCATGAGGGACTTTGTCAAATGCCTTCTGAAAATCCAAATACACTACATCTACTGGTTCACTTTTATCCACATGTTTATTAACCCCTTCAAAAAAATGAAGCAGATTTGTTAGGCAAGACTTCCCTTGGGTAAATCCATGTTGACTATGTTCCATTAAATCATGTCTTTCTATATGCTCTACGATTTTGATCTTGAGAATAGTTTCCACTATTTTTCCCGGCACTGAAGTCAGGCTCACTGGTCTATAGTTGCCCGGATCGCCCCTGGAGCCTTTTTTAAATATTGGGGTTACATTGGCCACCCTCCAGTCTTCAGGTACAATGGATGATTTTAATGATAGGTTACAAATTTTAACTAATAGATCATAAATTTCATTTTTGAGTTCCTTCAGAACCCTAGGATGCATACCCTCCGGCCAGGTGATTTGCTACTCTTTACTTTGTCAATCTGGCCTACTACATCTTCCAGGTTCACAGTGATTTCGTTCAGTTCGTCTGACTCATCACCCTTGAAAACCATCTCCGGAACTTGTATCTGCCCAACATCCTCATTAGTAAACACGGAGGCAAATAATTCATTTAGTCTTTCTGCAATGACCTTATCTTCCCTAAGAGCCCCTTTAACCCCTCTGTCATCTAATGGTCCAACCGACTCCCTCACAGGTTTCTTGCTTTGGATATATTTTAAAAAGTTTTTATTATAAGTTTTTGCCTCTATGGCCAATTTTATTTCAAATTCTCTCTTCGCCTGTCTTATCAATGTTTTACACTTAGCTTGACAATGCTTATGTTTTATCCTATTTTCTTCAGGTGGATCCTTCTTCCAACTTTTGAAGGATGTTTTTTGGCTAAAATAACCTCTTTCACCTCACCTTTTAACCATGACGGTAATCGTTTTGCCTTCCTTCCACCTTTCTTAATGCGCGGAATACATATGGACTGCGCCTCTGGTATTGTATTTTTAAACAATGTCCATGCCTATTGAACACTTTTAACCTTTGCAGCTGCACCTTTCAGTTTTTTTCTATTTTCCTCATTTTATCAAAGTGTCCCTTTTTAAAATTTAGTGTTAGAGCTGCAGATTTACTTATTGTCCCCCTTCCAGTTATAAGTTTAAATTTGATCATGTTATGATCACTGTTGCCAAGTGGCCTCACCACCGTTACTTCTCTCACCAAATCTTACATTCCACTAAGAATTAAATCTAAAATAGCTCCCTCTCTTGTTGGTTCCTGAACCAATTGCTCCATGAAGCAATCATTTATTACATCCAGGAACTTTATGTCTTTAGCAAGTCCTGATGTTACATTTACCCAGTCAATATTGGGGTAATTGAAATCTCCCATTATTATTGCACTGCCAAATTGGTTTGCTCAGTACCTTGCCTTATCTCTGTCTAGACTCAACCCCAACCCCAGTCCTTGTTTTGTGTCCAGTTCCAGCATCAAGTCCAACTCTGCTCAAGCCTGTCTCTGTCCACAGTGCCAACCTTGCCTCATCCAGCCTGTCCAAGCCTTACCTCACTACCATTAAGTACTGCAACTGCAGCCAAGACCTACTGCCCCCCAGAACCCAAGGAGTCAACCTGCAAGAGAGGTAGCTGGCTAGGCGGAAGACTGGCTCATGTCTTGCCTTGCAGACCTGTACTACTTCTGGAGTGGTGTACCCCGAGTCCAGCCCAGCACCCCATGAAAGAGTCCTTAAATAGGCCAGGCCAGCCAATGTCATCAAAGGGTGCTGCAGGTATTTTCCCACTGTGGGCCCTAGATGTGCACGCCTAGAGGCACCCTGAGGGGGAACAGGAGCAGGGTGGCATCTTAGCGGCATCAGAGTTGCATGGTGAGCTGGACCTTGTCAGTGAGCCGGCCGATCTCAGGCCTACCCCACGATTGGCCAAAAGAAACAGGATGTAAAAAATATACAATGTAAACTGTGTTGAATCTCATTATTGCAGTAAGAAGAAAATTATTGTGCCTTGGGCTGTGAAAATAAATGGTTAAAAGAAGTATCAACTTGTACCCTCTGAGCAGAAGGATTTCGCTGATGGATAGAATCTACTCAGGCCTTGAAAAAAAGACCCCATATTTGCTGGCTCTACTCGACATATCCACGGCCTTTGACACGGTGAAGCACTCCATCCTCATCAAACGTCTATCAGACATTGGTATATCAGGAACAGCCTTAGACTGGTTCAAGTCTTTTCTCGATAATAGAATATTCAAGGTTAGAGTAAATAATATAGATTCACACTCAGTCAAAGCCACTCTTGGAGTCCCTCAAGGATCCTCGTTATCCCCAACTTTATTTAACATCTATCTTCTACCCCTCTGCCAACTCCTCACTAACTTAAAGGTTACGTATTACACTTACGCTGACGATGTCCAAATCTTGATACCAATCTCGGAATCAATAGCAAAAACATTCAATTTTTGGAACAACTGCCTTCAATCCATAAACACACTCCTCACCAGCCTTAATTTAGTACTTAACACTGCAAAAACCGAACTTCTGCTCATCACCCAGGATGAAAACCCACCATCAACTCAACTGAACTCAACCCCACATGTAAGAGACCTAGGAGTAACCATAGACAATCGGCTGAATTTAAAAAAATTCGTCAATAATACTACAAAAGAATGTTTTCACAAATTACATATATTAAAAAATTTGAAACCTCTCCTCCACTTCCAGGACTTCCGTACAGTCCTCCAAGCTATCCTATTTTCAAAAATCGACTACTGCAACTCCATTCTAATCGGCCTTCCAGCAATCACGACAAAACCACTACAAATGCTACAGAACTCTGCAGCCAGGATCCTAACCAATACCGGCAGAGGTGAACACATCACTCCTATACTTAAGAGCCTTCACTGGCTCCCCATTAAGTTCAGAATTATATACAAAATGCTAACTATAATACACAAAACCATCCACTCACAAACCACACTCGAATTAACTTGCCCTCTCCGATCTCATTCAGCCTCCAGACCCATTAGATCAATGTACTTAGGCACACTTTATGTACCCCCTGCTAAGTCCTCAATGAAGAAACGTGCCTTCTCGATTGCTGGTCCCAATCACTGGAACAATCTGCCTTCGGACCTGCGCTTAGAACCATGCCTGCGGACATTCAAGAAGAAACTGAAAACCTGGCTCTTCACCGAAGCCTTCACTTAAATTCCCATGCTACCAATAAAGCACCACACTACCTATAATACACCATACATATTAATGTTTCACTTGTATATTACGCCATGTTCAAAGTATACTCATTCATTAATTGTTCTCTGTAAAAATCTAATGCTTAATTCATAATACTCCTTGTTTAATGTATACCTGATTTATTAACTGCGCACTGTTGATTGTTTACTGTTCTATGTACACCATGTATATGGTATTTCTAAAGCTGGTTATCTGTAAACCAAAGCGATATGTACTTGTACATGATCTTCGGTATATAAAAGTCTCTAAATAAATAAATAAGAATACCCCAGAGATAATAAAACTTAATGAATGAAGAGCCAAAATCCTTACTAGGGAACTAAGAGATAAAAGTAATAAAATTATTGGCTAAGACCTGATGGAAAAAAATATTGTAAACACTGATGAATCCTTGGAGTTTACTGGAAAAATGTCCCACTGGGCCAATGATTACAAGGAAACAGAGGGGCTGAAGATTTACAGTAGTGCAGATGTCCTACAAATGAGTCATAAAGATTTCTGGTCTTTACTGGAAAGTGTTGGCATATTTGTTCCACTTGGCGCCATGCATGTTCATGTGACTCGCTTGTGTGACTGGTAAACCTGCTTGTTTTCAGAGAAATATAAGATTATTATATTCTTCTCAGAATTATACTCTTCTTATTATATTCTTCTCATTTATACTCTCTTTTATACTCTCATTTATACTCTTTTATACTCTCATTTATACTCTCTCTTCTTATTATATTCTTCTCAATTATACTCTTCATTATTATATTCTTCTCATCATTATTCGCTTCTCAGCCTTTCGTACAGTACTGCAGTCGATCATTTTCTCCAAAATCGATTACTGCAATGCCCTCCTCCTTGGCCTTCCCTCCAACCACACCAAACCTCTGCAACTTTTACAAAACCCTGCAGCACGTATCCTCTCTAACACCAGAAAAAGAGACCACATCACACCAACCCTCATCGAGCTCCACTGGCTACCCATCCAATCACGCATCCTTTTCAAAACACTGTCACTCATACACAAGAGCATTACTACAATGATAACCTACACTGGCTCTGCCCCCCTCTCCTACCTCGCTCCTCCACAAAACCCACCCATCCTGCCCTTCAAGGAACTCTCCGCACTCCCTCTATCAAACCCTACAAACTGACCTCCACAATGAAGAGGGCCTTTTCCCTTGCCGGCCCCACCCTCTGGAACTCTCTTCCTACAGATCTGCACACAGAGACATCCACCCCTAAATTCAAAAAGAAACTGAAAACTTGGCTTTTTCTCCAGGCCTACCCGTCCGCCAATCCCTCCACATGATTGTTACCTGAAATATTCTTGACATCGTTCACTGATTACTACTTGTAAATTTTTGTAAACTAGTTTTCCGTTTTATAGTTATTGTTTTATAGTTATTGTTCCGGTTTTTGCTGTTAAGTATAGTTACCGTTCCATGTAAAGGCTTTCGTCCATCTGTTCTAAGTTAACTGTAAACCGATACGATGTGCAAATGGTTGTCGGTATATAAAAATGTCTAAATAAATAAATAAAATAAATATTATAGTAAATCATTATCTATACTGAAACAATTGTCAGTACAGTAGGTGGCTTTAGTTAATCTTTGAAATACAGTTATCTGCAGTATTAAATGTACATGTTTTAGGGAAGAATTTCATCTTAGTTAATTCTAAACATCAGCCACTCATACAGCATTAAAAACATAGCACTCTGCACCCAAGAAAACCCTTTACATTAAATATTATTTTCTGTGCAGATCTGGAATTTGTCTGTAGGGGTTTTTTAGACAGCGACCCTGTAACACTGTGGATGCTTTGGAGAACCCCATTGTAGGAGCAGATGGCCAGTAGCCCAAATACTTTCAGCAACAGAAAAGATTTATGGCACTTACCAAGCCTCAAATTATGGAGAAAGGAACTTTTAGGAGAACTACTGCTTTCTTCCTTTATCACACACCTAGCATCAGAAAATAGCATTTCAAACTTGCTGACTTCTTGATATGGCTATGTGAAATGTCTCTTTAAGAATTACTTACACAGCAATGGACAGCACTTCCTAAATTCCCATGGAGAGTGCTGAACCCCAGCTTCTACCCATTCTTTAAATATTTTCTATGCCCTGGGAAGTGTGACACATCAGCACATCGCATACACTGGTGGGCAATCTTCAAGCCAATGAGGGCTTTTACTTTGCACCAGTTTTGTGCATGTGTGTTTTTGTCACTGAAATTTGTGTGTACTTTTCTCATGGAACATTGTGTGTGCAGAGTTGAAAATGCGATCTGCATGTGGATTGCTCCTCCTCTAATCTAAATATGTTCCCTTACACTTAGGTGCATAGAGGGAAGGCAATGCTTAATTAGCCCATGTAAATGGCTTTGGAAATTGCCCTGGGCATTTGTAATGTCAACCGTCACAAATCTGCTCTCCTGCTCCCATCAGGGCCTGGAACTCCAGCATTGTCATGCATATTCTTGGGATAAGCAGCATGGAATCTATCTATTCCTTGGGATCCTGCCAGGTACTTGTGACTTGAATTGGCCACTACTGGAAACAGGATACCGTGCTCGATGGACGGTCTGACCCAGTATGCCAAGTGTTATGTCAAAGATCGCTTTATTTATTTATTTGCTTTTATATACCGACATTCACTGGGGTATATCACATCGGTTTACAAGTTAATGCAGAGAATAGTAAGACTAAGGTGTCTTATTATTACATTATAACGAAGGCAACTCAACAATTAATGCAATTACATTTTAACAGAGGGGAACATTGTAACGGAAGTAACAACAACTCAACACTAATATAATTATATTAGGAGGTAGGCATCTCAAGAATTATTACATTGGATAAGTACATAGGAAACATAGTGGTACTTATTGTGGTACGCATCTCAAGAATTATTACATTGTATAAATAAGTACATATGAAACATAGTGGAACTTATAGTTGTGCGCGGGCATGCAATAAGGCTATATAGTATTGTGACATTTTCATTTTATCATGAGATTGGGAGGGGGAAGGGGGTTAGGCCTGTGGGCTGATAGGCTTTTTGGAATAACCAGGTTTTTAGATTTTTTTTTGAAAGATTGGGTGGAGGTCTCAAGTCTGAGTTGTGCAGGGATTGTATTCCATAATGAAGGGCCAGCTATTGATATGGCGCGTTCTCTGGTTGTGGTGAGGTGTGCTTGTTTAGCGGAGGGTATGTATAGCAGGCTGGTGTTCTTGGATCTGAGGTTTCTTTGGGTGTCATGGTGGTGGAGGACATCTTTTAGCCATTCTGTATTTTTATCGTAGATGGATTTGTGTAGTAGGGTTAGGGCTTTGTATTGGATTCTGTGGGTTATAGGGAGCCAATGAAGATCTTTGAGGATGGGTGTGATGTGGGAGGATCGACTGCTGTTTGTTAGGGATCTGGCTGCTGCATTTTGGAATAGTTGCAGGGGTTTGAGGGTGGATGAGGGAAGCCCGAGGAGGAGGCAGTTGCAGTAGTCCAGTTTAGAGAATAAGAGGGATTGGAGTACTGTCCTGTAGTCTTGATTGAAGAGGAGGGGCTTGAGTTTGTTGAGGACTTGTAACTTGAAGAAGCCCTCTTTTATTATTGCGTTGATATGTTTTTTTAGGTTGAGCTCGGAATCCAATGTGATACCTAGGTCTTTTACTTCGGTAATGCATTGGCTGAATGGTTGGGTGGGCATGGGGTCTTGGATGTTCTTTGTGAGGTGTTTGCTTGTTATGTATAGTATTTCTGGTTTTGTGTGATTGAGTGTGAGGGATAGCTGCAAAAGGAGGTTTTTTATTTGGGCTGAGTAGGATTCCCACAACAGTAGGGTGCATTGTATGTTTTCTTTCATGGGGAGTAGTATCTGGACATCATCTGCATAGATGAAGTAGTGGAGGTTCAGGCTGGAGAGGAGTTTGCAGAGGGGGAGCATGTATATATTAAATAGGGTGGAGGAGAGAGAAGAACCTTGTGGGATGCCATGGGGGAGTGGGAAGTGTTTTGATTCGCTGTTGTTTAGTCACACTTTGTAGGACCTATTAGAGATGTAGAATTCAAACCATTTTATGGTTTTGTCGCATAGTCCGATTTCTGTTACTTGGGTTAGTAAGGAGTTGTGGTTGACGGTATCGAAGGCGACAGAGATGTCCAGTAATATCAGGAGGTAGGAGTGTCCGGCTTTGAGACCTCTCAGGGTGGTGTCTGTGAGGGATAGTAGTAGCGTTTCAGTGCTGAGTGATTTCCTGAATCCGTGTTGAGTGGTGTAAAGGATTTTGTGTGTTTCCAGGTATTCCGAGAGTTGGCAGTTGACAATTTTTTCCAGGATCTTCGATATGAAAGATAGGTTTGAGATGGGTCTGTAGTTAGCAAGGTCGGAAGGATTCAGTTGTGTTTTTTTTAGAATAGGTGTTATGCTCAGGCTTGTGAATCCTTGGGCCGACGGGAGGATGGAATACCTTAGGAGGAAGATCCGTAGGTTCTCTCATCGGGTGGCGAGGCAGGAGCAGAAGACGTGATCAGCTGACCCTCGGCAGTGGAGACAGAGGCGACTGTGGAGGCAGATGAAAAGTCATGATGTCGAAGGAAGGAAGTGTATCTTTGCCACTGGAAGTCCGCAGTCCCCCCCCAGGAGGAGCCTGTAGGGACCCAGACCCCTGGGACTTAGGTGGACCTTTGAGAGGTCAAGAGGTTCGGTGCAAGGGCTGACTGGAGCTTCACCCCTGGAAGCCCGCGGTCCCCCTGGGAGGAGCCCGTAGGGACCCAGGCCGCTAGGACTTAGGCGGGCCCTTAGAGACGACGGTCAAGAAGAAGTCCGAGGTCAAGTGCCAGAGGGTCGTTGCTTACCAGTCCGAGGTCACACACAGAGGGATCACCACTTGCCAGTCCGAAGTCACACACCAGAGAATCACCACTTGCCAATCCGAAGTCAATACCAGGAATCACTGCTAGCCGATCCGAAGTCACACACCAGGAATCACCGCTAGCCGATCCGAAGTCAGGAACCAGGAACACCAAGACGAACCAGGAACCAGGATCCAAAGCACAAGAACTCATCGAAGCAAGCAGACCTGACTAACCACGGAAGTTGCCAAGTCAAGGAATGGTCAGAGGACGTCTCCTTTTATACTTCCTCTGCCCCAATGGATTGGAATCAGCTGTAGACAATTAAAGAGACGAGGTCCCTTTAATTCTGGTGAGTAGGCGCGGCCTCACGCCTAAGATGGTGGCGGCCATCTTGGATCTCGGGCCGCGGAGGAAAGCTGCTAGCTGCCACGAGGGAGGAGCAGGAACTGTTCCTAAACCGGCGGCTAGCCCGGAGGCCCACGCCGACGCGTGGGGGTACAGGGCACATGAAGTAGGGCAATCTGCCCCGATGCTGCCGCTGCGGCCACCACGGAACTCAGGTAGGGGGGCGTGCCCGCGGACAGCCATGGGTATGGAACACAACAATGGGTTTTATTATGGCACATATGAGGGTTTCGAGAAAGAGGCCTTGTTCGAGGGATTTATTTATTATGTTGGCTATAGGTTTAGCGATGACCGGGGATTAGTTTGAGGGTTTTGACTGGGATGGGATCTAGAGGGTGGGCAGCTGGGTTGATTGTTAATCTTTTTGACTTCTGTTGAGGCAATGAGGTCGAAGTTGGACCAAGTGGGGGATGTTGTGTTCTGGGGATTTGGCCTTTCCAGGCATGCTGGGGTGTTGGTTGGAATTAATTTTGATATTTTGTCTGTGAAGAATTGGTGAGATTACTTACCTGATAATCTCGTTTTCCTTAGTGTAGGCAGATGGACTCATTACAAATGGGTATAGTGTGCTCGTGCTAGCAGTTGGAGACGGATCGGACGTCAGCACGTGGTACATATACCCCTGCAGGAAGTGCAGACGCTCAGTAATCTTCCTTACAAAAGCTGTATGGATATATGTGTGACTGACCGATTGATTAACTGAACATGATTAACCTGACCGATTGATAGTAGCTGGAGACCGCCAGTGTTCTCAACCGGAAGGCGTCGACACCTGGCAGGGTGGATGCCCTATGTAAGGAAACATGGCTTACCTCGAAACGGTGAATCCCCATATATATCGGCAACCGGGCGGGATGCTGAGTCCATCTGCCTACACTAAGGAAAACGAGATTATCAGGTAAGTAATCTCACCATTTCCTAGCGTGTAGCAGATGGACTCATTAGAAATGGGATGTAGAAAAGCTACTCCCGGACCGGGTGGGAGGCTGCCCGACGTACGTGTAGGATTGCCCTTGCAAATGCTGAGTCCTCCCTGGCCTGGACGTCCAGACGGTAGAATCTGGAGAAGGTATGGATGGAGGACCACGTTGCCGCTTTACATATCTCTGCAGGCGACAGCATCCTAGTTTCTGCCCAGGAGGCCGCTTGTGCTCTGGTAGAGTGAGCCTTGACTCGTAAAGGTGGTGGTTTTCCCGCTTCTACGTAGGCCGCTTTGATAACTTCTTTGATCCAGCGAGCAATAGTCGCTCGTTCGGCCGCTTCTCCTTGCTGCTTCCCACTGTGAAGGACGAACAGGTGGTCCGTCTTTCGTACTGTTTCCGACATTTCCAGGTATCTGGACAGCAGCCTGCCGATGTCAAGATGACGCAGTATTCGACCTGCTTCCGATTTCTTCAACCCTTCCATGGTTGGCAAGGATATGGTTTGGTTGAGGTGGAAGTGTGAGACTACTTTGGGTAAGAAGGAAGGAACCGTGCGAAGATGGATAGCCCCTGGGGTGATCCTGAGAAACGGATCGCGGCAGGACAGTGCTTGTAGCTCTGAGATGCGGTGTGCTGAGCATACAGCCAGCAAGAACACCATCTTCAAGGTTAACAACCGGATGGACAGTCCTCGGAGGGGTCTGAAGGTGGGTCCCGCTAGGAAGTCCAAAACTAGGTTGAGGTTCCACAGGGGCACTGGCCATTTCAGTGGCGGGCGAATGTGTTTGACTCCTTTTAGGAAACGTGAAACGTCCGGGTGTGTGGCAATGCTGTTGCTGTCACACCTGGGGCCGTAGCAGGATAGCGCTGCCACCTGAACCTTGATTGAATTGAGGGACAGACCCTTCTGAAGCCCATCTTGCAGGAAATCCAAAATGATGGGGATTTTAGCGGCATGTGGGTTGGTGCTGCGAGTTTCGCACCAGGCTTCAAATACTCTCCAGATTCGTATGTAAGTTAGTGATGTGGAGAACTTGCGTGCTCGGAGGAGTGTATCTATTACCACCCCCGAGTATCCCCTTTTCCTCAGTCGAGCCCTCTCAATGGCTCGACTGAGGAATTGAGCTGGATTCTCATGGAGGACGGGACCTTGTCTCAGCAGGTCCCTGTGAGGGGGCAGGGGTAGGGGATCCCCTGCCAGTAGTCTTCTCATGTCCGCGAACCAGGGTCTTCTTGGCCAGTCCGGGGCCACCAGAAGAACTAGGCCTCTGTGTCTCTGAATCTTGTGTATAATGGCGCCTAGCAGGGGCCATGGGGGGAAGGCATATAGCAGGATCCCCTGAGGCCATGGTTGCACCAGGGCGTCGATCCCGTGGGATAGAGGATCTCGTCTGCGACTGAAGTATCTGGGTACTTGAGCGTTGGACCTGTCCGCTAGTAGGTCCATGCCCGGAGTCCCCCACTGATCCACAATCATCTGGAAGGCCGTGGGTGACAGTTGCCATTCCCCCGGGTTTAGGCTTTCTCTGCTGAGGAAGTCTGCCGTGGTATTGTCCTTCCCGGCGATGTGGACGGCGGAGATGTCCTGGAGATTTGCTTCCGCCCAAACCATCAGGAGGGCTATTTCTAGGGATACCTGTCGGCTTCTGGTTCTGCCCTGTCGGTTGATGTATGCCACCGTGGTGGCATTGTCTGACAGCACTCTGACTGCCTTGTTTCGAAGTCTGTGCGCAAATCTCAGGCAGGCTAACCGCACTGCCCGTGCCTCTAGTCGGTTGATGTTCCACCCCGACTCTTCTTTGCTCCACCGCCCTTGGGCGGTTAGCTCTTTGCAGTGTGCTCCCCAGCCGCTCAGGCTGGCATCTGTAGTGAGCAGGGTCCAGGTTGGGGAGGACATTTTTGACCCCCGGCTCGTGTGCCCGGGCTGCAGCCACCACCGTAACTGATTCTGTACTCTGGCCAGTAGAGGTAGACGCACGGTGTAGTTCTGTAATCGTGGGCTCCACCGAGATAGGAGGGCGCGTTGTAACGGTCTCATATGAGCTCATGCCCATGGTACTACTTCCAGAGTGGACGCCATTAGGCCGAGGACCTGTAGATAATCCCAAGCTGTAGGCCGGGAGGTGCTCAGCAGAGCCTGCAAACGATTCCGGAGTTTTGATCTCCTCTTGGAGGTCAGGCTGACTTTGTCTCCCTGGTTGTCGAATCGGACTCCTAGGTATTCCAGCGACTGCGAAGGCTGTAGGGAACTCTTGTTCATGTTGACTACCCATCCTAGGCTTTCCAGAAGAGATGTAACTCTGCTGGTTGCCCGGTGGCTCTCCTCCGGTGACTTTGCCCTGATCAGCCAATCGTCTAGGTAGGGATGGACGAGAATTCCTTCCTTCCTGAGGGACGCCGCCACCATTACTATTACCTTGGTAAAGGTTCGCGGCGCGGTGGCTAACCCGAAGGGTAACGCCCGAAACTGAAAGTGTCGTTTCAGGGCTTTGAAGCGTAAGTAGCGCTGGTGATCCCGATGGCTTGGGATATGCAGGTAGGCCTCTGACAGATCCAGGGATGTGAGATACTCCCCTGGCTGTATTGCGCTTCAGACTGACCGCAGAGTTTCCATGCAAAATCTTGGGACCCTTAAGTGCCGGTTGACTGACTTGAGGTCCAGGACAGGTCTGAAGGTGCCCCCCTTCTTGGGTACGATGAAATAAATGGAATAATGCCCAGAATTTATCTCCCATGCAGGCACTGGGATTATGGCTTTTAGGGACAGGAGCCTCCGCAAGGTAGCTTCCAGTGCCGCCCTCTTGAGGGGTGGACAAGGAGATTCCACAAACTTGACCAGAGGGGGATGAAGGAAGTCCAGGTAATACCCCTCTCGGATGATGGCGAGGACCCACTGGTCCGAAGTAATCTTGACCCATCTGCGGTAGAATAGGTTTAGCCTGCCCCCCTATGGCTTCGTCCCCCAGATGGGTCGGCTGATTCTCATTGAGGGGTGCGGCCAGGACCTGAACCCGAGCCGGTTCCCCTCTTGTTGTGCCTGGTCCGAAAGGACTGGTTCCTGGTCTGAGAACGAGGTGCTTGGTAGCGAGTCCTGTAGGGGTTGAAGCGTTGAGAGCCTCTACCTCTGGATGGCCTAGGAAGAGGGCGCTGGTTCCTCCTTGACCTGTCTTCTGGTAGACGGGGTAATGGAGAGGCGCCCCTCTTGTTAGCCAGGTTCTCGAGGTCGCTGCCGAACAGGAGGGATCCCTTAAAGGGCATTCTTGTAAGGCGTGCCTTGGAGGAGGAGTTGGCCGACCAATTTCGTAGCCAGAGCTGTCTCCTGGCTGCCACTGAGGATGACACTCCCTTGGCTGCCGTACGAACTAAGTCGGAGGCAGCGTCAGTGAGGAACGAGAGAGCTGATTCCATTTCTTCTCCCGGGGTGTTGTTCCTGGCTTGTGACAAACAGGAACGCGTCACCACGGTGCAGCAGGTCGCGATTTGTAGGGACATGGCTGCCACTTCAAAGGCTTGTCTCAGAATGGCGTCCAGGCGCCGGTCATGCGCATCCTTGAGGGCCGCCCCTCCCTCCACTGGAATGGTGGTGCGCTTCACAATTGCGCAGACTATTGCGTCTACCTTGGGGCACGCCAGCAGCTCCTTAGTTGCCGGGTCCAGGGGGTACATGCTGGACAAGGCCCGACCCCATTTGAAGGACGCCTCCGGCGCATTCCACTCCAGATCGATTAACTGCTGTGCTGCTTGGAGGAGGGGAAAATGGTGAGCTGTTTGACGAAGGCCCTCTAGCAGGGGGTTCATTCTAGGTTCCCCTGGGGTGCCTTGGCCCGGGATAGCCAAGTCCGACAGGAATTGAGAGACCAGGTCTGGGAGATCCTCCTTAAGGAAGAAGCGTCTCATGGTTCGATACGGCTCTATCCCCGAGGGAGGTTCACCCTGCTCGGGAAGCTCGCCTTCTTCCTCAGAGCAATCTGAATCTCCATAAGTGGGGCTTCTGGGTGGCGAGTGGCTGTGCCTAGGCCTAGAGGGTCCAGGGGCAGGGTCATCCGGTACATATGGGTCCGTTCGGGGAGCAGACTGCATTTGGACAAAGGCATGAATCCCCTTGAATAATTCCACCCAGGAGAGTGAAGCAGAGTCTAGCCTCAGGGGCACCAGGTCTCTAGGATTCCCCGGCTGCTCACCTCGGCCTGCTAGTTCCGGGGTGTTCCCTGAGGAACTGGCAATTAATCTGGGCTGGGATCGGCCCTGACCTGGAACTCCCAGGGCCTCCTCACATTGGGCACATAGGGAGTCTGCTTCCTCGCTCTGTGTGGCTCTGAGGTGGCATGCTGAGCAGAGGCCTAGAGCTCTTATGCCTGATTCTGGAGGTGCCGGCTCCGTGGACGCCTGGGCTCTCATTCGCTCCATTGCGTCTATTATCTCGATGCGCCGGTGCGCTCCCAGCCGAAAGTATGCGCCTTGTAAAAATGCGCGAAAGCTGTGCGCCTACCAATGTGCGCCTATCCGCGTGCACCTATGAATGTGCGCTTATCACTGTGCGCCTATCAGCGTGCGCTTAGCAACGCTATCGACGTGCGCCCAACAACGTGCGCCTAACCACGTGCGCTTATGAATGCTATCAACGTGCGCCTATCAACGTGCGCCCAACAACGTGCGCCTAACCACGTGCGCTTATGAATGCTATCAATGTGCGCCTATCAACGTGCGCCTATCAACGTGCGCCTAACAACGTGCGCCTAACTATTCAATGTGCGCCCTAACAGGGCAGAGGGCGACGGCAAGCAGGCAGGCAAAATGGCAGGCTGCCACGTAGGCAGACCCCGCTAATCCTCGCTCTCCGGAGACCAAAGTAAAGATGTACACCTTACCTGATCTTCGGCGCTTCCCGGCTGCGACCCGGGCGGTCTCCGGCTGCGGGGGGAGAGGGTGATTACCGTCACCGCCGCGCTCGAGGAACTGCACCTGCTGCCTCTAAGCCGCGCCCGAACTCGTCTCGCTCGGGGGCCAAGTCCTCACCGCGAACGGATCAGGACCAAGGCTGCCTCTACGCCGTGCCCGAGCCCTTCTCACTCGGGGGCTAGGTCCCTGCCGCGATTCGGCCACCGGACCGAGGCTCTTATCTCCGAGTGACCATGGAAATCACCTCGGGAAACTCAACTGGGAGAGGGACCGAGGGTATCACCGCAGGAGTGCGGAGCTCGTCTTCAGGTAGGATTCTTCTAAGAATTTAGTCGTTAGTATTTGGAAGAACGCTCAGCGAGCGTTAGGTAGCTCCAAACTGCTTTGGAGACGGAAATTACTGAGCGTCTGCACTTCCTGCAGGGGTATAGGTACCACGTGCTGAAGTCAGATCCATCTCCAACTGCTAGCACGAGCACACTATACCCATTTGTAATGAGTCCATCTGCTACACGCTAGGAAATGGGCGAGTTCCTCACAAGCCTTCGTGGAGTCTTCCTTTGACAGTGGGTTGTGGCTTGGTTGGGTCAGGTTGGAGACAAAGTTGAAAAGGATTCTGGGGTTATATTGGTGATGGTGAATTTTCTTTGAGTGGAATTCTCATTTGGCTTTGTCAGTGTCTGTTCTGTATATGTGGATTAGTGTTTTGTATCTGTCGAGGTGAGGTGAGGTAGGATGTCTTCTCTATCTTTTCTCTGCTTGTCTGAGAAGTCGTTTGGCGTTTTTTAGTTTTGAGTTATACCAAGGTGTTTTGTGGGGGTTGTCCGTATTGATTACCTTGGAGATAATTGGGCATTTGAATTTAAGAACATAAGAACATAAGAAAATGCCATACTGGGTCAGACCAAGGGTCCATCAAGCCCAGCATCCTGTTTACAACAGTGGCCAATCCAGGCCATAAGAACCTGGCAAGTACCCAAAAACTAAGTCTATTCCATGTTACCATTGCTAATGGCAGTGGCTATTCTCTAAGTGAACTTAATAGCAGGTAATGGACTTATTTATTTATTATTTATTTTATTTATAGTTTTTTATATACTGCGGAACGTAATACACATCACCTCGGTTTACAGTAAACTTCTCCAAGAACTTATCCAATCCTTTTTTAAACACAGCTATACTAACTGCACTAACCACATTCTCTGGCAACAAATTCCAGAGTTTAATTGTGCGTTGAGTAAAAAAGAACTTTCTCCGATTAGTTTTAAATGTGCCCCATGCTAACTTCATGGAGTGCCCCCTAGTCTTTCTAATATCCGAAAGAGTAAATAACCGATTCACATCTACCCGTTCTAGACCTCTCATAATTTTAAACATCTCTATCATATCCCCCCTCAGCTGTCTCTTCTCCAAGCTGAAAAGTCCTAACCTCTTTAGTCTTTCCTCATAGGGGAGCTGTTCCATTCCCCTGGTGATTTCGGTGTTGATGGAGATCCAAGAGTTGGCAGAGTTTGTATCATTGAGGTCGAGGGTGTTCAAGGCGTTGGGGAGGGTTTCTATCAGCTCTTCACTGGGGCATGGTTTGTGGAATTCAATGTATGTTTTGGATTGGTCGGTTTCAGTGTGGAAGGTTTTCAATCGAAGTGTGGTCTGGATTAATTTGTGGTCCGACCATGGAACGCCGGATGTCGTGGATGGGTTGTTTGTGGATGTATCTTTGTCGTTGATGAATATGAGATCAAGGGTGTGGCCTGATCTCTGGGTTGGTGAATTGACAATTTGTTTGAAGCACATTGTGGTCATGGTGTCCAAGAGGAGGGTGCATGAGGGGGGGAGGGAGGTGGCGTCGATATGGAGGTTGAAGTCTCCTAAGATGATTGCGGGGAGGTCGGTGTTGATTTGGGAGGAGATGGTTTCGATGAGGTAGGAAAGACTGAGATCTAGGCATTTTGGTGGGGTGTATAGTAGTAGTATTTGGAGGTCGCTTGATTTGAAGAGGCCTATTTCCAGAGGATGTGTTATGGTGATGGGGTGGTGTGCGAGTTTGAATTTTTTTAGGGCTAGGAGGAGTAGGCCGCCTCCTTTTTTTTTTTTTTTTGGCCTGGGTAGAGAGAAGATGTCATAACTTGAGCGAGGAAGTTGATTAATTAGTGCTGTGTCAGATTTTTGGAGCCAAGATTCGGTGATGCATAGGATGTCTGGGTGGTTGTAAGGAGGTCATGTAGGATGGGGATTTTTTTGGAGATAGATTGGGCGTTTATTAGGAAGATTGTTTGTGAATTAGGATTGTTTGTGAATTAGGATTGAGATGGTTGCTATGAGGATGTCTGTGTTTGTGGGGATTGTGTGAGGCATTGTCGGCGTTGAGGGGGTTGTGGTTTTTGCGTGATGTGCAGCTGCAGTTTGGATGAGGGGGGTTGAAGTAGGTGTGCATGGTGTGCCTGGGGATGGGGTCGGCGTGGGAGGGTTTGCTGGTGGAGATGTCCTTCAGGGACAGAGAGGAGGGGTTAGTTTGGGCGATGGTTTCGGGAGAGGAATACGTGTTTTGGAGGTGTTGAGTTTGTTGCGCTTGGCTTGGAGGTGGTGTGGATGGTACGGTGGCTTGGTGGTTTGTTTCCAACGTTGGCTGTGTCAAGTACGTACATTGGTTCCTTAAGTAGGGACCCACTGATGCCTCTGTGATGTGGAGGCAGTGAGGTAGACCGCAGACATCAGTCAGGAGTGGAGAGAGGTTCGGTGGTATGAAAGCCGCTTAGGGGGCAGGAACGCTGGGTCGATTCGCTGCTGCAGGATTCAGACCCCGCCGGCACGGGTGGTCGTGTCTTCACTCAGTTCTGGGGGGTGTCATGGGGTGCTGGATCGATGGTCGATGGGTGGATTTGGGTGCTCCTGATCCCGGCGGATCGGCGCCATCCATGTGGAGCTGCTGCGGGGTGATGGAAGGAGATGAGTGGGCAGGCGTGTGAGCCGGAGTGAAGGGTTGTGTGCGTGGAGGTGTTTTGAGTGTTAGGAGCTGCTGAGTGAGGTCTCTTGGGTTGACTTTCTGACAAGGTATGCTGGGGGCCAAAGGGGGCGGCACAAAGGGGCGCACTAAGGGGCAGGCCCCTTGGGCATTCTCTTTAGGCGCGCGACGCCTGGGAGGACGGCTAGACTTTTAAGAGGGCCGTTGGGTCACTGCCTCTTGACGTCGCGGTGGGGGCAGTCCTTGGGGGGTGGTCCTCGGCGGCGGTCGCAGCAGCTCCTGACCCTGATGGGTCTACGCCGGCCGCGGGGAGTGTGGGCGAGCCTCGGGGGTGCAGGCCTCGGCGATCGGCGGGCTTCGACGGTGCAGGCAAGTAAAAGCTTTGGTAACAGTGGTAGCTGTGACAATTCTGCAATAGGGGAGCAACACTGCCATCCAGAGCTCAAAAAGTGCTCAAGGTGTGCTCTTTCCTTCACAGGGAAAATGACTGCCAAAGCTCAGAATATATTCTGTCTGTAGTTGATACCATTTCTTAAGAACATAAAACTTGCCATACTAGATCAGACCAAAACTCCAACAAGCCCAATATCTTGTTTCAAACAGTAACCAATCCAAGTCACAAGTACCTGGCAAATACCCAAATATTAAATAGATCTCAAGCTACTATTCCTTATTGATCAATAGCAGTTTTTGGATTTTTCCTGTACGAAATTATCCAAACCTTTTTTAAACCCAGTTACACTAACTGACGTAACTATATCCTCTGGCAATGAATTCCAGAGCTTAACTATGTAGTGAGTGAAAAAGAATTTTCTTCAATTTGTTTTAAATGAGCTACTTGCTAACTTCATGGAGTGGCCCCTGGTCCTTCTATTATCTGAGAGTGTAAATAACCAATTTACATTAACCTGTCCAAATCCTTTTAGGATTTTGTAGACCTCTAACATATAAGAACATAAGAACACAAGAAATTGCCATGCTGGGTCAGACCAAGGGTCCATCAAGCCCAGCACCCTGTTTTCAACAGAGGCCAAACCAGACCACAGGAACCTGGCAATTACCCAAACACCAAGAAGATCCCATGCTACTGATGCAATTAATAGCAGTGGCTATTGTTGCGCTGGAGGTGGACCCTTGGCCTGATGCAGGATTGGTACGGCCCTCTGGTCAGATCCAGAGAGCGCCTGCCACCAGGAGGCAGAGCACAGGAGGAGACAGAGACTAGCTGGAGCTTCACCAATAGCAACCCGGGGTTTCCGCAGGTTGAGCTCTTGGGTACCTGGGCCACCTGGTCTTAGGTGAGCCTCGCAGGGTCTCCTGGAGAGGTAGCGCAGGAGATTACCCACCACAAACAAGGGTGCGTGGTCAATGTCCAAACAGGATGGTCCAGAGGTCACAGAAGGCCAAAAGAGAGAGTCCGAGTGGATAGCGAGGATCAAGGCCAGAGTATCAGTCCAGAAAGGTCAGCCAAAGCAAGGGTCAGTACCTGTGATTAGTCCGGGCACAGTCAGGTCAGACAAAGGTCAGGTTCCAGGCAGCAGCCAGGCATGGTCAGTGGACAGGCAGAGGTCAGTTCCAGGCAGCGGTCAGACGTGGTTAGTGGACAGGCAGAGGTCGGTTCCTTGCAGCAGTCGGACGTGGTCAAAAATGAGCAAAGGTCAGTACCGTGAGATCCGTCCGAAGGGTACTACCAGGGAACGGAGAGGCACCGGAACAGGAGACATTGGATCAAGAGACACTGGAACAGGCAAACTAAGGCACCAAAGTGTCGACCCGATTGCCAAGGCAAGGCTCTGGGGGCAGAGCCTCGCTTTATATACTAGGGTTCAGTGATGTCATTGGGAAGCGCCCAGTTTGGATTTTGCGTGCCGAAACCCTCCCAATATAGGAGGTACGCCCAATGGCCATGTCGACATCGAACGTCCAACACCTCCTTTACTTGCAGTATGTGTTCTGGTTCGGCCGTATGTTGTGTGTGAGAAGGAGGCCTTTGGGAAGGCCAGGACAGGACTAATGGCTTCAGTAGGGACACGTGGAACATGTTGTGGATCCCCATGGAGGCAGGAAGTTGCAACTGATAGGTAACCGCTACTATGCTTCGGATGATAGGGAATGGTCCGATGAATCTGAGAGCCAGACATTGAGAAGGAAGACGTAGTTTGATATGTTTAGTGCTCAGCCAGACTTTCTAGCCAGGTCAAAACAGAGGTGCAGCTCGACGCTGAACATCGATGAAACGTTTAGCTCGCTTGGCTGCCTGGCTTAGGCTTTCTTTGACTTGATTCCAGAGTCAGCGTATTGTCTGTCCTGCAGACTAAGCTGCAGGCGAGGGTACAGAGAGAGGCACCGGTAGAGGCAGGCGTAGCTGGCGGCCAAAGACTACCAAGAATGGGGAGACGTCAGTGGCAAAGGCAACGTGGGTATTGTGGGATAATTCTGCCCATGGCAGGAGGTCAGCCCAGTTATCCTGCTGATCGTTGACGTAAGACCGTAGGAATGTCTTCACGGAGTGATTTGTCCTCTCAGCTTGGCCATTTGCTTCAGGATGATAGGTCGATGTCAGATTCAAAGTAATATCAAACTTTTTACAAAGAGATCTCCAATAGTTAGCAGCAAATCCTGTCAGATTTGTCTGACAGGATCTTCCTCTGGATTCACCAGAGGAAGATCCTGTCAGACAAATCTGATTGACTTTTTTGACTGGGTAACCAAGGAATTGGATCAAGGAAGAGCGCTCGATGTCATCTACTTGGATTTCAGGAAAGCTTTTGATACGGTTCCGCACAGGAGACTGGTGAATAAAACGAGAAGCTTAGGAGTGAGTGCTGAGGTGGTGACCTGGATTGAAAACTGGTTGACGGACAGAAAACAATGCGTGATGGTAAATGGAACTTTCTCTGAAGAGAGAGAGGTTTTAAGTGGTGTACCACAAGGATCGGTGTTGGGACCGGTCCTGTTCAATATCTTTGTGAGCGACATTGCGGACAGGATAGAAGGTAAGGTTTGTCTTTTTGCGGACGACACTAAGATCTGCAACAGAGTGGACACGCCGGAAGGAGTGGAGAGAATGAGACGGGATTTAAGGAAACTGGAAGAGTGGTCGAAGATATGACAGCTGAGATTCAATGCCAAGAAGTGCAAAGTCATGCATATGGGGAGTGGAAATCCAAATGAACTATATTCGATGGGGGGGGGAAAGGCTGATGTGCACGGAGCAGGAGAGAGACCTTGGGGTGATAGTGTCTAATGATATGAAGTCTGCGAAACAATGCGACAAGGCGATAGCAAAAGCCAGAAGAATGCTGGGATGCATAGAGAGAGGAATATCGAGTAAGAAAAGGGAAGTGATTATCCCCTTGTACAGATCCTTGGTGAGGCCACACCTGGAGTACTGTGTTCAGTTCTGGAGACCATATCTACAAAGAGACAAGGACAAGATGGAAGCGGTTCAGAGAAGGGCGACCAGGAAGGTGGAGGGTCTTCACAGGATGACATACGAGGAGAGATTGAAGAATCTAAATATGTACTCCCTGGAGGAAAGGAGGAGCAGGGGTGATATGATTCAGACTTTCAGATACTTGAAAAACTTTAATGATCCAAAGACATCAACAAACCTTTTCCATCAGAAAAAAATCAGCAGAACCAGAGGTCACGAGCTGAGGCTCCAGGGAGGAAGACTAAGAACCAATATCAGGAAGTATTTCTTCACGGAAAGGGTGGTGGATGCCTGGAATGCCCTTCCGGAGGAAGTGGTGAAGTCTTAAACTGTGAACGACTTCAAAGGGGCATGGGATAAACACTGTGGATCCATCAAGTCTAGAGGGCGTGAATAAAGTGGAGACATTCAAACACTGCACGGAGCAGCAGTAGCCACAGCGGCATTCAAACACTGCACGGAGCGGCAGTAGCCACAGCGGCATTCAAACACTGCACGGAGCGGCAGTAGCCACAGAGGCATTCACGGAGCGGGATGCCAGTGGCCAGTAGTTGGTGTTCCACCTTCACGGAGCGGAAGGATGGAGGGCTGCTATTTAAAAAAAACAAAACAAAAAACAAAAAAATAAAAACAGGGTTGGGTAAGAGTATGGGGCAAGGGGGTGGCCTGCTTGTTGCAGCGGTTGCTACCCCCAATTGAGCTGGATGTCACTTGGATGCAGATTCAAAGCTGCTCTCTAAATTGGGTGGAGGGGAATTAGGGCTGGAGGGTACTGGAAGCCAACAGTAACAGGTGGGAGAGAGAAAAAGGGAAAAAAAAAATGGATAAAGTGCGTAGCTTGCTGGGCAGACTTGATGGGCCATTTGGTCTTCTTCTGCCGTCATTTCTATGTTAAATTGAGGCCCACAATCAGAGACCATCTCTCTTGGTAATCCATGCAGGCGGAATACATTGGTTAGGAAGAATTTAGCTAGTTCTGGAGTCGAGGGGAGACTAGGTAATGGAACAAAATGGTCCATTTTTTAAAAGCGGTTGATGAGAACCCAGATTACTGTGTTGCCTTTCAATGGGGGTAGATAGACGATGAAATGCTTGACCAGGGTTCGGTGGGTGCCGAAAGAGGTTGGAGGAGCCCCAATGGGTGGCCAGTAGGGGTTTTTGCTGCGCAAACAGAACAGGAATCCACATAGTCATGGGAGTCTTTGACCATACGAGGGCCACCAATAGTGTCTTCTAAGCATCTCTAGGGTCCGGGCCAGACCAGGGTGGCCGGCCAACTTAGAGTCATGAGCCCAACGGAGAATGCGCTCACAGAGACGACGCGGGACCACCGTCTTCCCGGCTGGTATTGTGTTGTTAACTGCAATCGATGTGCAGGCTGGGTCGATGATGTGCTTAGGAATTTCGGGCGTATTCTCTGGCTCGACGGAGTTAGAGAGTGCATCAGCACGGAGATTCTTTGCTGCTGGGCGATAGCAGAGCTCGAAATTGAAGCGTTTGAAGAACAGCGCCCAGCGGGCCTGCCTAGAATTCAGTAGCTGGGCCTCCTTTAAGTGTTCGAGATTCTTGTGGTCAGTAAATATTGTAAACTTATGCTGTGCCCCTTCTAACTGAGGGCGCCATTCTTGAAGGGCTACTTTCACTGCTAAGAGCTCACGGTCCCCAATAGTGTAGTTTTGCTCTGTGGCGGAGAACTTGTGTGAGTAGAAGGAGCATGGTACTAAGGTCCCTTTGGGAGAGTATTGACTCAGAACTGCCCCTCCTCCGATGGCGGATGCGTCGACTTCGATGACAAAGGGACGATTAGGATCTGGATGATGTAGACATGGACCGGTGTAGAAGGCCTCTTTCAAGGCATGGAAGGCAGATTGGGCCTTGGCTCCAAACTTGAAGGTAACTTCCTTTCCTAATCATGGCAGTGAGTGGAGCAGCTAGCATGGCGTAGTTAGCGATGAAGCTTCTATATTAGTTTGTAAATCCGAGAAATCTTTATAAGGCATGGAGGCCTACTGGTTGGGCCCAATCCCGAATACCTTGGAGTTTCTCAGGGTCCATGGTGAAGCCACGATTGGAAATGATGTAGCCCAGGAACGGAAGGTGGGGTTGTTCAAAAATACACTTCTCTAATTTTACATATAGGTGGTTGTCCCTAAGGCGTTGGAGGACTGAACATGTGAACAAAGGGACTTCAGGTCTTTGGAAAAAATTAGTATATTGTCCAGATATACCATGACAAATGAGTATAGAAGGTCCTGGAAGATCTCATTTATCAAGTGCTGAAAGACCGCAGGGGCATTGCAAAGTCTGAAGGGCATTACTATGTACTCATAGTGGCTGTCCCTCGTGTTGAAGGCAGTCTTCCAGATGTCCTCTTGTTGGATTCGTACAAGGTTACATGCCCCTCGAATATCTAGTTTTGTAAAGATATATGCCCCTTGCAGGTGATCAAACAGTTCGCTAAAGAGTGGCAGTGGATAACGGTCCTTGCGAGTAACTGCATTTATTCCTCGATAGTCTATACAAGGACGTAAACTGCCATCCTTCTTCTTCAGGAAGAAGAATCCGGCTCCTGCCGGAGAATTGGAGGGTCTTATGAATCCTTTATTCAAATTTTCTTTAATGTACGCTGACATTGCTTGGGTTTCAGGAAGTGAGAGAGGATAGGTTCTGCCTTTGGGAGGCATAGTTCCCAGTAGGAGCACAATAGGGCAACTGAACTCTCGGAGTGGAGGCAGGATGCCAGCATTTTGTTTGGAGAACACATCTTTGAACTCTGAATATGGAGCAGGTAACCCGGAAAGGGTTGAGTTCAGAACGGTCACCGCTGGGGATACTTGTCGTAGACAGTGGTTCTGGCATTGAGGGCCCCACTGAGTTAGTTGCAAGGATTGCCAGTCGAAGTGGGGTGCATGTAACTGGAGCCAAGGAAGTCCAAGGATTACAGGATGCGTAGATCGTTTCAGAATTAACAGGGAGATCTCCTCATCATGGAGGGTTCCCATGGTACGATGAGTAATACATCCGGGGAGATACTTTCCCAGGATCGAGGCAATGGGAAGAGGTACCTCCAGTGCTTGAAGTGGGATCTGGAGTAGTGTGATGATATCGTCCAGAATAAAATTGCCACTCGTCCCTGTGTCTATGAGGGCGGTAGTGGCAAAGGAGCGTGTCTTCCTAAGGAGAGAGATGGAAAGTAGTAGTTGAGGGCCAGCAAAAGTAGCACCCAAGACTGGGACCCCCGCTGGGCTCAGGCTTTGGAGTTTCCTGGATGCACGGGGCAAGTCTATAGTAGGTGTCCGGAACCACTGCAATATAGGCAGAGGCTTTCCTTATTGCGTCGGAGACGCTCTTCTGGAGATAAGCGGCCATGATTAATTTGCAAAGGTTCATCAGGTGGTGGAGGAGGTGCTGGTAAGGCCTTCAACTGAGGGCTTGTTGCACGAGATGGGCGTAGGCAGAAGGGTGGAGGAACCTTACTTCCTGGTGCCGCTGTCGTAGATGATGGTCAAACTTGCCGACCAGGGAAATCAGATCTTCCAGAGTTATGGGGATCTCACGGGCAGCCAGTTCATTCTTAAGGGCAGGAGACAGTCCCTCTAGGTAGAGTGCCCATAAGCAGTCTTCTTGCCACCCCAGTTCTGTGGCTAATGTTCTGAATTCTACTGTGAATTCGGCAAGCGAATGTGAGCCTTGACGGAGGTGGAATAGGTGGTGGCCAGCCGACCGCCTGTTGGCCGGGATCCTCGAAGGTCCATTGGAAGATGGAGATGAACTCGGGGAGTTGGCGGAGGATGGCGTCAGAATGCTCCCAAAGTGGGGAAGCCCATGCCAGGGCTTTCCCTTCAAGGCATGAGAGGATGAAAGTGATCTTGGTTGTTTCATCAGGAAACAGCGAGGGTTGCAGTACGAACTGCATATAGCATTGGTTGATGAAGCCTCGGCAGAGGCGCGGATCCCCATTGAAACGAGGTGGAGCTGGGAGGGCCAATGGTACCTGTGGGGGCAGGGTTTGAGCCAGGCCCCCTGAATTGGGCATAACAGAATCCTCTAGTTGAGAATGTAGTTTATCCACAGATGAAGCTAACGCTTCCATGATTCGTTGTTGTTCTCAGCCACGAGTTACTAGGCCAGGGATGGCCTGTAAGGTGGGAGACTCCGCCAAGTCCATGGCCTTGGCAACCTGTTGCGCTGGAGGTGGACCCTTGCCTGGTGCAGGATTGGTACGGCCCTCTGGTCGGACCCAGAGAGCACCTGCCACCAGGAGGCGGAGCACAGGAGGAGAAAGAGGCTAGCTGGAGCTTTGCCAATAGCAACCCGGGGTTTCCGCAGGTTGAGCCCTTGGGTACCCTGGCCACCTGGTCTTAGGTGGACCTCACAGGGTCTCCTGGAGAGGTAGCGCAGGGGAGTGCCCACCACAAACAAGAGTGCGTGGTCAATGTCCAAACAGGATTGTCCAGAGGTCATGGAAGGCCAAAAGAGAGAGTCCGAGTGGATAGCGAGGATCAAGGCCAGAGTATCAGTCCAGAAAGGTCAGCCAAAGCAAGGGTCAGTACCAGTGGTCAGTCCGGGCACAGTCAGGTCAGGTTCCAGGCAGCGGTCAGACGTGGTCAAAAATGAGCAAAGATCAGTACCATGAGATCAGTCCGAAGGGTACTAACAGGGAATGGAGAGATGTTGGAAAAGGAGACACTGGAACATGAGATGCTGGAACGGGAGACGCTGGAACAGGCAAACTAAGGCATCGAAGTGTTGACCCGATTGCCAAGGCAAGGCTCTGGGGGCAGAGCCTCTCCTTATATATTAGGATTCAGTGATGTTATTGGGAGGCGCCCGGTTTGGATTTCCTGTGCTTGGCCCTTTAAGAATCTGGATGTCGGCCACACGCGCACCTAAGTACGGGGCCAAAGAGACGGACAACGCGGAGCCCCGACAGGAGCTCTGCTGTGAGGCCTGGAGTGAGGAGCAGGACGAGGCAGGCCAAGATGGGCGTTGGGGACGCTGGGGTTTAGCAGCAGAGGTGAGACCGGCACTGGTCGAGGGTAATGCAAGGTGAGCAGGCCTGGTTGCGGCACCCGCCTGGCCGGAACGCGCAACAGCTATTCCCTAAGGGGTAGATTTTCAAACCGCGCGATTTGGCGTACTTTTGCTGGCGCATCAGGCGCAAGCAAAAGTACACGGGATTTTAGTAGATACGCGCGTAGCCGCTAAAATCCTGGATCGGCGAGCGCAAGGCTATCAATTCCGTATAGCCGGCGCGTGCCGAGCCGCGCAGCCTACCCCCGTTCCCTCCGAGGCCGCTCCGAAATCGGAGCGGCCTCGGAGGGAACTTTCTTTTGCCCTCCCCTCACCTTCCCCTCCCTTCCCCTACCTAACCCACCCGCCCGGCCCTGTCTAAACCCCCCCCTTACCTTTGTCGGGGGATTTACGCCTCCCAGAGGGAGACGTAAATCCCCGCGCGCCAGCGGGCCGCTAGCGCGCCGGGACGCGACCTGGGGGCGGGTCCGGCGGATGCGGCCACGCCCCCGGACCGCCCCGGGCCGTAGCCACGCCCCCGGGCCCGCCCCGGAACGCTCCCGACACGCCCCCCTCAGAAAACCCCGGGACTTACGCGAGTCCCGGGGCTCTGCGTGCGCCGGTAGGCCTATGTAAAATAGGCTCACCGGCGCGCAGGGCCCTGCTCGCCTAAATCCGCCCGGATTTGGGCGGATTTAGGCGAGCAGGGCTCTTAAAATCCGCCCCTAAGTAAACTTGAGTAATGGCAGTTAATGGATTTCTCCACCAAGAATGTATCCAAACCTTTTTTGAACCCAGCTACACTAACTGCACTAACCACATCCTCTGGCAAAAAATTCTGGAGATGGCTTTCAAGGCTGAAAAGTCAGATGAACTAAACCAAATCACTGTGAACCGGGAAGATGTAATAGGCCAGATTGACAAACTAAAGAGTAGCAAATCACCTGGACTGGATGGTATGCATCCTAGGGAACTAAAGGAACTCAAAAATGAAATTTATGATCTATTAGTTAAAATTTGTAACCTGTCATTAAAATCATCTATTGTACCTGGAGGGTGGCCAATGTAACCCGAATATTTAAAAAGGGCTCCAGGGGTGATCCGGGTAACTATAGACCAGTGAGCCTGACTTCAGTGTTGCGCTTGGAGGTGGACCCTTGTCCTGGAGCAGTGGAGAATGGTTCCCTGGTAGGGACCAGGAAGTACCTGCCCCCAGGGGCGGAGCACAGGAGGAGACAGAGGCTGGGAGGAACTTCACACTGGAAGCCCAAGGTCCCCCCGGGTGGAACCCATAGGAACCCGGGCCACTTGGACTTAGGTGGGCCTCACAGGATCTGGTAGTAGAGAGGCGTGCCCACGATGCAGAGACACACACTGTATCAGGTGCAACAAGTACAAAAAGCCCTCTCTGTAGTAAATACTGAAGAAGCTCTTGAGAAAGTGATTGAAGTGATATATGAAAAGAAAGAAGAAACCCAATGCATAAAGAAATTCCAGATCCGTAACCAAAGGAAAAAGCTCATTGTGCTGGATGAATCTGTCATCAAAGGCATTAATCCTTTCCTTTGCACAAATGCAAAGGGGAAGGGTGAAGAGGACAACAAAACTCAACTAAATTCACAAAAGGAGTCCAGGAACAGCAGTAACCTGAACAAAGAAAGCTGGAAAGCTATGAGCACAAATGCTCGTAGTTTGGGCAATAAAATCCCAGATCTGCAAGCCCTAATGATAGAGGCAGACTTAGACATTGTTGCTGTCACGGAGACATGGTTCACGGAATCTCACGACTGGGATACAGCAATAGGACAGAGAGGGATACGGCAATAGGACAGAGAGGATAAGAAAGGGGGAGGAGTGGCTTTTTATATCAGAAACAATATCCAAGCAACTGAGCTGCAAGGAAGATGGGGCAATGAAGAAGCACTATGGGTGACCTAAAAAAAAGATGGGACATCCATTTTTATCGGAGTGGTTTACAGGCCTCCAATCAAAAGGAAGAGTTAGACAGAGATCTGGTTGAAGACATCCAAAAGATAGGAAAGAAGGGAGAAGTGTTGATCGTTGGAGACTTTAATATGCCAGATGTAGACTGGAGAATCCCATCTGCAGAATCTAATAATAGTAGAGAAATAGTGGATGCCCTGCAAGTAGCTTTGTTCAAACAAATGGTAATGGAACCCACGAGAGAAGGAGCTATACTCGACTTAGTGCTCACTAATGGAGATAATGTCTCTGATGTCCAGGTGGGCGCCCACCTCAGCACCAGTGATCATCAGGTATGGTTTAATATCACAAAAAGGATACGGAAAAGAAGCACAAAGACCCGAGTTTTGCAGTTCAAAAACACAGATTTTGATGAAATGGGGAAGTACCTGGAGGAAGAATTAAAAGGCTGGGAGAACGAGACAGATGTGGATCAACAATGGACCAATCTAAAAGGAGCAATTACCAAGGCAACTAATCTATATGTTAGAAAAGTAAAGAAAAGCAAAAGAAAAATGAAACCTATCTGGTTCTCAAAGGAGGTGGCTGACAAAATAAAGGCTAAAAGAACAGCGTTCAAGAAATATAAAAGATCCCAAAGGGAGGAGCACAAAGAAGAATATCTGGTAGAACTGAGGGAGGCAAAGAAATTAATCAAGACGGCAAAAAGTCAAGCGGAAGAGAGGATTGCCAAGGAGGTAAAGAGAGGTGACAAAACATTTTTCAGATACATCAGTGAAAAGAGAAAAGTTCAAAGTGATATAGCGAAATTGAAAGGTGGAAAGGATCAATGTGTGGAGAGAGACAAAGAAATGAGAGAAATATTAAACAAATACTTCAGTTCTGTGTTCACTAAAGAGGACCCTGGAGAAGGACCGTCACAAGTTAACAAGAAAGTGGAGGGGAGTGGAGTAGATGTAACTCCATTTACAGTAGAAAATGTATGGGAAGAGCTGGAGAAACTGAAAGTGGACAAAGCCATGGGGCCTGATGAAGTTCATCCCAGGATACTGATTGAGCTCAGAGATGTGCTGGCGGGTCCTCTATGTGACCTGTTCAATAGATCCCTGGAAACGGGAGTTGTGCCGAGTGACTGGAGAAGAGCGTTGGTGGTCCCGCTTCACAAGAGTGGGAACAGAGAAGAGGCTGGTAACTACAGACCAGTTAGCCTCACTTCAGTGGTGGGAAAAATAATGGAGTCACTGTTGAAAGAGAGAATAGTGAACTATCTACAGTCGGGAGAATTGATGGACCAGAGGCAGCATGGATTCACCAGGGGAAGATCCTGTCAGACAAATCTGATAGACTTTTTTGACTGGGTAACCAAGGAATTGGATCAAGGAAGAGCACTCAATGTCATCTACTTGGATTTCAGCAAAGCTTTTGATACGGTCCCGCACAGGAGACTGGTGAATAAAATGAGAAGCTTAGGAATGAGTGCCGAGGTGGTGGCCTGGATTGCAAACTGGTTGACGGACAGAAGACAATGTGTGATGGTAAATGGAACTCTCTCCAGGAAAAGCAATAACCTTAAAGAGAGTACCTGGAAGGCTATGACCACAAATGCTCATAGTTTGGGAAATAAAATCCCAGATCTACAGGCCCTAATGACAGAGGCAGAATTGGACATTGTTGCTATCACAGAGACATGGTTCACAGAATCTCATGAATGGGATACAACAATACCAGGCTATAACTTGTTAAGGAAGGACAGAGTAGATAGAAAAGGGGGAGGTGTGGCTCTTTATGTCAGAAACAACATCCAAGCATCTGAGCTGCAAGGAAGTTGGGGCAAGGAAGAAGCACTATGGGTCGACCTAAAAAAAGATGACGGAGCATCCATTTATATTGGAGTGGTTTACAGGCCTCCAAACCAAAAGGAAGAGCTGGACAGAGATCTGGTTGAAGACATCCATAAGATAGGTAAGAAGGGAGAAGTGGTGATCATGGGTGACTTTAATATGCCAGATGTAGACTGGAAAATCCCATCTGCAGAATCTAAAAATAGCAGAGCGATAGTGGATGCCATGCAAGTATCTTTGTTCAAACAAATGGTGTTGGAACCCACGAGAGAAGGAGCTATACTAGACTTAGTGCTCACTAATGGAGATAATGTCTCCGATGTCCAGGTGGGCACCCACCTCAGCACCAGTGATCATCAAACAATATGGTTTAATATCACTAAAAGAATAGGGAAAAGAACCACAAAGACCCGAGTTTTACAGTTCAAAAACACAGACTTTGAGGAAATGGGGAAGTACCTGGAGGAAGAACTAAAAGGATGGGAGAATGAAAGAGATGTGGATCAGCAGTGGACCAATCTAAAAGGAGCAATCACCAAGGCAACTGCTCTATATGTTAGAAATGTAAAGAAAAGCAAAAGAAAATTGAAACCTATCTGGTTCTCAAAGGAGGTGGCTGACAAAATTAAAGCTAAAAGAACAGCATACAAGAAATATAAAAGTTCCCAAAGGGAGGAACACAAAGAAGAATATTTGTATCAACTGAGGGAGACAAAGAAATTAATCAAGTTGGCAAAAAGTCAAGCGGAAGAGAGGATTGCCAAGGAGATAAAAAATGGTGACAAAACATTTTTCAGATACATCAGCGAAAAGAGAAAGGTCCAAAGTGGGATAGTGAAATTGAAAGGTGGTAATGATCAATGTATGGAGAGAGATGAAGAATGGCAGAAATATTAAACGAATACTTCAGCTCTGTGTTCACTAAAGAAGACCCTGGAGAAGGACCATCTTTACACAACAAGAAACTGGAGGGAAGAGGAATAGATGAAAATCCTTTTACAGAAGAGAATGTATGGGAACAGCTAAAGAACCTGAAAGTGGACAAAGCCATGGGGCCTGATGGGATTCATCCAAGGATACTGAGGGAGCTCAGAGATGTTCTGGCGGGTCCGCTGTGTGACCTGTTCAATAGATCCCTAGAAACAGGAGTGGTACCAAGAGATTGGAGAAGAGCGGTGGTGGTCCCGCTTCACAAGAGTGGGAACAGGGAGGAGGCTGGCAACTACAGACCGGTCAGCCTCACTTCGGTGGTGGGAAAAGTAATGGAGTCACTGTTGAAAGAGAGAATAGTGAACTATCTACAGTCAGGAGAATTAATGGACCAGAGGCAACATGGATTCACCAGGGGAAGATCCTGTCAAACAAATCTGATTGACTTTTTTGACTGGGTAACCAAGGAATTGGATCAAGGAAGAGCGCTCGATGTCATCTACTTGGATTTCAGCAAAGCTTTTGATACGGTTCCGCACAGGAGACTGGTGAATAAAACGAGAAGCTTGGGAGTGAGTGCCGAGGTGGTGACCTGGATTGCAAATTGGTTGACGGACAGAAGACAATGTGTGATGGTAAATGGAACTCTCTCTGAAGAGAGAGCGGTTTTAAGCGGTGTACCACAAGGATCGGTTTTGGGACCGGTCCTGTTCAATATCTTTGTGAGCGACATTGCGGACGGGATAGAAGGTAAGGTTTGTCTTTTTGCGGATGACACTAAGATCTGCAACAGAGTGGACACGCCGGAAGGAGTGGAGAGAATGAGACGGGATCTAAGGAAACTGGAAGAGTGGTCGAAGATATGGCAGCTGAGATTCAATGCCAAGAAGTGCAAAGTCATGCATATGGGGAGTGGAAATCCGAATGAACTGTATTCGATGGGGGGGGAAAGGCTGATGTGCAAGGAGCAGGAGAGGGACCTTGGGGTGATGGTGTCTAATGATCTGAAGTCGGCGAAACAATGCGACAAGGCGATAGCTAAAGCCAGAAGAATGCTGGGCTGCATAGAGAGAGGAATATCGAGTAAGAAAAGGGAAGTGATTATTCCCTTGTACAGGTCCTTGGTGAGGCCTCACCTGGAGTACTGTGTTCAGTTCTGGAGACCGTACCTTCAAAAAGACAAAGACAAGATGGAGGCGGTACAGAGAAGGGCGACCAGGAAGGTGGAGGATCTTCATCGGATGACGTATGAGGAGAGATTGAAGAATCTAAATATGTACACCCTGGAGGAAAGGAGGAGCAGAGGTGATATGATACAGACTTTCAGATACTTGAAAGGTGTTAATGATCAAAAGACAACGACAAACCTTTTCCGAAGGAAAAAAATCAGCAGAACCAGGGGTCACGATTTGAAGCTCCAGGGAGGAAGATTCAGAACCAATGTCAGGAAGTATTTCTTCACGGAGAGGGTGGTGGATGCCTGGAATGCCCTTCCGGAGGATGTGGTGAAGACCAGAACTGTGAAGGACTTCAAAGGGGCATGGGATAAACACTGTGGATCCATAAAGTCAAGAGGCTGCCAATGAAGAGTGGGTGACTCGCCAGAATGACAGCTACTGCCTGGAGTCAATACCCTTATTAAATAAACATACACAGGCTTACTGTGACTCCAACATCACTCTAAGCTTCAACAGCAAGAGGAAATGTGGAAAAAAGGATTCACACTCACAAAGAGGGGAGTAGCTGGCTTGTTACGGCGGTTACTACCCCAAATCAAATAAGCCTGATACTTCACTTTCAATGCATATACAGCATAGTTCTCTGATTCAACGGCAGGGGAGAAGAAAAACTGATACTTCACACATCCAGAAAAGAGGGTTCGCACTCACAAAGCGGGGAGTAGCTGGCTTGTTACGGCGGTTACTACCCCAAACCAAATGTGCCTGATACTTCACTTTCGATGCACATCCAGCATGGCTCTCTGCTTCAACGGCATGGGAGAAGAAAATCAACCAATAAGGGCTGTATAACATAGTCTGGGTAAAACAAATAAACATGGGTGCAGCTTGCTTATTGCGGCGGCTTCTACCCCTAACTAATCAAGCTAGATATTTCACTTGGATGCAGCTCCATCACTGCTCTCTACATTAAAGGTGGGGGTGGAAGGGAAATAGAACCAAGAGCTAAGAGAAACAGATAAGTATGAGAGAGAAAATTTGCGGGGCAGACTAGATGGGCCATTTGGTCTCCTTCTGCCGTCATTTCTATGTTTCTATGTTTCTATATGTTTCTCTGAAGAGAGAGCAGTTTTAAGCGGTGTACCGCAAGGATCGGTGTTGGGACCGGTCCTGTTCAATATCTTTGTGAGTGACATTACGGACGGGATAGAAGGTAAGGTTTGTCTTTTTGTGGATGACACTAAGATCTGCAACAGAGTGGACATGCCGGAAGGAGTGGAGAGAATGAGACGGGATTTAAGGAAGCTGGAAGAGTGGTCGAAGATATGGCAGCTGAGATTCAATGCCAAGAAGTGCAGAGTCACGCATATGGGGAGTGGAAATCCGAATGAACTGTATTCGATGGGGGGGAGAAAGCCTGATGTGCACGGAGCAGGAGAGAGACCTTGGGGTGATAGTGTCTAATGATCTGAAGTCAGCGAAACAATGTGACAAGGTGATAGCTAAAGCCAGAAGAATGCTGGGCTGCATAGAGAGAGGGATATCGAGTAAGAAAAGGGAAGTGATTATCCCCTTGTACAGGTCCTTGGTGAGGCCTCACCTAGAGTACTGTGTTCAGTTCTGGAGACCGTATCTCCGAAGAGACAGAGACAAGATGGAGGCGGTCCAGAGAAGGGCGACCAAAAAGGTGAATGGTCTTCATCGAATGACTTATGAGGAGAGATTGAAGAATCTAAATATGTACACCCTGGAGGAAAGGAGGAGCAGAGGTGACATGATACAGACTTTCAGATACTTGAAAGGTTTTAATGATCCAAAGACAACAACAAACCTTTTCCGTCGGAAAAAAATCAGCAGAACCAGGGGTCATGAATTGAAGCTCCAGGGAGGAAGACTCAGAACCAATGTCAGGAAGTATTTCTTCACGGAGAGGGTGGTGGATGCCTGGAATGCCCTTCCGAAAGAACTGGTGAAGACCAGATCTGTGAAGGACTTCAAAGGGGCGTGGGATAAACACTGTGGATCCATAAAGTCTAGAGGACGTGAATGAAGAGTGGGTGGCTCGCGGGAATGACGGCTACTGCCAAATAAGCCTGGTACTTCACTTTCAATGCATATCTAGCATAGCTCTCTGCTTCAACGGCAGGGGAGAAATTCAGATACTTCACTTTCAATGCATATTCAGCATAACTCTCTGCTTCAACGGCAGGGGAGAAAGTCAGATACTTCATTTTCAATGCATATCCAGCATAACTCTCTGCTTCAACGGCAGGGGGCATGAAGAAAAGTGGATCTATATACAGACAACAACCAACAAGGTCTGAATTATTTAGTCTGGGTAAACAAATAAGCATGGGTATAGCTTGCTTATTGCGGCGGTTACTACCCCTAAATAATTAAGCTAGATATTTCACTTAGAGGCAGTTCCAACATTGCTCTCTACATTAATGGTGGGGGTGGAAGGGAAATAGAATCAAAAGGTTACTAAGAGCCAAGAGTAACAGATAAGTATGAGAAAAAAAAAAGTGCAAAACTTGCTGGGCAGACTGGATGGGCCGTTTGGTCTTCTTCTGCCATCATTTCTATGTTTCTATATCAGCATGGGAGCACAGTCGGACTTCATGCTGTTGGCCTGGAGAGGCAAGGAAGGCCCAAACAGCGTAGGTGATGTCAAGGCAAGGGACAGAGCCAGAATCAGGAGATGTGGTCAATGGCAGCCGAGGTCAGAATCAGAGGATCAGTCTGAGGAATAGTCAACGAGGCAGAGGTCAGGTTCCGGAGGTCAGACGAGGTCACAAGGCAGGCAGAGGTCAGGATTCAGGCAGCGGTCAGGATGGTCAAGGAACAAACTGAAGTCAGTACCAGAGAGACAGTCCAAGAGTACTACCTGGGAGGATGGACAGACAGATGCAGGAACAGAAGGACGCTGGAACAGAAGGATGCTGGAACAAGACTGTGAATGCGGAAGCAAACCAGTATACTTACGGTGCCGAACTAATTGCCAAGGCAAGGGAGTGCAGGTAGGGACTTTTTTATATCGTTCCAACAATCAGGGTGCGCCGCGGAGCTAGGACCCGCCCCTGGCCCTACAAGAGGTCGGGCGGTCCGCGCGCATGCTCGTAGGGGTGTGGCCAACACCATTGGAGACGCCGAACTCTGGCGTGAGGCCTGGGCCCGGTGACTGCCACCAGTCAGGATGGTCAAGGAACAAACTGAGGTCAGTACCAGAGAGACAGTCCAAGGGTACTACCTGGGAGGATGGACAGACAGATGCAGGAACAGAAGGACGCTGGAACAGAAGGATGCTGGAACAAGACTGTGAATGTGGAAGCAAACTAGTATACTTACAGTGCCGACCCATTTGCCAAGGCAAGGAAGTGCAGGTAGGGACTTTTTTATATCGTTCCAACAATCAGGGTGCGCCGCAGAGCTAGGACCCGCCCCTGGCCCTACAAGAGGTCGGGCGGTCCGCGCGCATGCTCGTAGGGGTGTGGCCAACACCATTGGAGATGCCGAACTCTGGCGTGAGGCCTGGTGCACAGTGGAAGGCCCGGCGACTGCCACCACGGGACGCCGAGGCCTAGAGGAGCTCGCGGCTGCCGCAGGGGAGGCTGACCCGTGACCTGCAGAGGAGCTAGTGAGGTGAGCAGGCCGCGCGGACCGGGCACGGATGGGGCGCGTAACATTCAGTGCCGGGAAAAATAGTGGAAACTATTCTAAAGGTCAAAATCGTAGAGCATATAAAAAGACATGGTTTAATGGAACATAGTCAATATGGATTTACCCAAGGGAAGTCTAGCCTAACTAATCTGCTTCATTTTTTTGAAGGGGTTAATAAACATGTGGCTAAAGGGGAACCGGTAGATGTAGCGTATTTGGATTTTCAGGAGGCATTTGGCAAAGTCCCTCATGAGAGGCTTCTAAGAAAACTAAAAAGTCATGGAATCGGAGGCAATATCCTTTCATGGATTACAAACTGGTTAAAAGACAGGAAACAGAGAGTAGGATTAAATGGTCAATTTTCTCAGTGGAAAAGGGTAAACAGTGGAGTGCCTCAGGGATCTGTACTTGGGTCGGTTCTTTTCAAAATATATATAAATGATCTGGAAAGGAATATGACGAGTGAGGTTATCAAATTTGCAGACGATACAAAATTATTCAGAGTAGTTAAATCACAAGCGGATTGTGATACATTACAGGAGGACCTTGCAAGACTGGAAGATTGGGCATCCAAATGGCAGATGAAATATAATGTAAACAAGTGCAAGGTGTTGCACATAGGGAAAAATAACCCTTGCTGTGGTTACACGATGTTAGGTTCCATATTAGTAGCTACCACCCAGGAAAAATATCTAGGCATCATAGTGGATAATACTTTAAAATCGTCGGCTCAGTGTGCTGCAGCAGTCAAAAAAGCAAACAGAATGTTAGGAGTTATTGGGAAGGGAATGGTTAATAAAACGGAAAATGTTATAATGCCTCTGTATTGCTCCATGGTGAGACCGCACCTTGAATACTGTGTACAATTCTGGTCACTGCATCTAAAAAAAGATATAGTTGTGATTGAGAAGGTACAGAGAAGGGCAACCAAAATGATAAAAGGTATGGAACAGCTCCCCTATGAGGAAAGGCTGAAGAGGTTAGGGCTGTACAGCTTGGAGAAGAGATGGCTGAGGGGTCATACCTTTTATCATTTTGGTTGCCCTTCTCTGTACCTTCTCCATCGCAACTATATCTTTTTTGAGATGCGGCGACCAGAATTGTACACAGTATTCAAGGTGCGGTCTCACCATGGAGCGATACAGAGGCATTATGACATTTTCCGTTTTATTAACCATTCCCTTACCCTCAAGAAAGCCTCACTGTAATAACAAGTAAGACATTAAAAATAATAAATAAATAAAAAAAAACCCCCAAAAAAACACCTTGTATAAAGTTCTCCCCTATTGATACTATGTACAAATACTGTCCTTGCGCTCCACTGTTTCACTGTTAAATTGTTAACCTGTGTTCCTCTGTTATACTGTTCCTACGCTTGTTTTAATGTTTCAATGTAAAAATGGTACGACTCCCGTCATGCTATTATCCTACCTAATAAACGAAGCTTGACCGACGTGCCGCAAATGCGCAGTAGAGAGCAGCTCTACTGCGCATGTGCGGGCGAGCACGTCGTTCTTAGGCAGCGTAAAAAAAAAACAAAACATGGCGGCGGCGGCGGTAGCGGCAGCGGGCGGCGGTGGTAGCGGTAGCGGGCGGCGGCACCTGCGGTAGCGGCAGCGGGCGGTAGCGGCGGCGGCGGTAGCGATAGCGGGCGGCGGCAGCAGCGATAGCGGCAGCGGGCGGCGGTAGCGTCAGCGGGCGGTAGCGGCGGCGGGCGGCAGCGGTAGCAGCAGCGGGCGGCGGCGGCGGTAGCGGCGGCGGGCGGCGGCGGTATCGGCGGCGGGCGGCGGCGGTAGCGGTAGCGGCGGCGGGCGGCGGCGGTAGCGGTAGCGGCGGCGGCGGTAGCGGTAGCGGTAGCAGGCGGCAGTAGCGGTAGCGGCAGGTAGCGGTAGCGGCAGCGGCCAGGAGAGAGGGAGGGACGGACTGAGAGGGAGGGACTGAGTGAGAGAGTGGGAGGGAGGGACTGAGTGAGAGGGAGGGATTGAGTGAGGGGGAGGGGCGGGGAGGGAGGGATTGAGTGAGGGGGCTGGGAGGGAGGGATTGAGTGAGGGGGAGGGGCTGTGAGGGAGGGACTGAGTGAGAGGGAGGGGCTGGGAGGGAGGGACTGAGTGAGGGGAGAGTGAGAATGAGGGAGAAGTGAGAGTCAGGGCCGCAGCGGCGAAGACGGGCGGCAGCAGTGAGGGAGGAGAGAGAGAGGGAGGGACTGAGTGAGAGGGGAGGAGAGAGAGGGAGAGGGAGTGGGACTGAGTGAGAGGGAGGGAGTGGGAGTGTGAGAGGGGGGGAGGGAGGGAGTGGGACTGAGTGAGAGGGAGAGGGGGGACTGAGTGGTGGGGGGGAGGGAGTGAGTGGGACTGAGGGAGGGAGTGGGACTGAGAGGGAGGGAGGGAGGGAGTGGGACTGAGTGAGAGGGATAGAGGAGGGAGGGAGAGAGGGGGGTGGGAGTGAGTGAGACTGAGTGGGAGGGAGGGACTGAGTGGGAGGAGAGGGAGGGTGGGGAGGAGTGGGTGAGTGTGAGGGAGGGAGGTAGGGGGTGGTGAAGAGTGAGGGGAGAGAGAATGAGGGGGAGGTGAGAGACAGAGGGATGTAGCCCGTTTTAACGGGCTTAACGGCTTGTCCTGTTATAATGTGAACCGATGTGATGTACCCCAACGAATGTCGGTATATAAAAGCAAATAAATAAATAAATAAATAATTCCCTTCCTAATACCTCCTAACATTCTGTTTGCTTTTTTGACTGCTGCAGCTCGCTGAGCCGACGATTTTAAAGTATTATCCACTATGATGCCTAGATCTTTTTCCTGGGTGGTAGCTACTAATATGGAACCTAACATCGTGTAACTACAGGAAGCGTTATTTTTCCCTATGTGCAACACCTTGCACTTGTCCACATGAAATTTCATCTGCCATTTGGAAGTCATCTCTTCTCCAAACTGAACAGCCCTAACTTCCTTAGCCTTTCCTCTTTGTGGAGCCTTTCCATGCCCCTTATTTTGGTCGCTCTTTTCTGTACTTTCTCCCATGAAATTAAAGCTTTTTTGAGATATGGCAACCAGAATTTCACAGTTTTCAAGAAGTGGTCTCACTGTTTTATTTGCCATTTCCTTCCTTATCATCCCTAACATTCTGTTTGTTTCTATGTCCGCCACAGCACACTGAACTGACAATTTCAATGTATTATCCACTATAACTCCTAGATCTCTTTCCTGGGTGGTAAGCACTAAGATAGAACCTAACATTGTATAACAGTTATTTTTCCCTATATGCATCACTTTGTTCTTGTCCATGTTAAATTTCATCTGCCATTTGGAAGGTCCGTCTTCCAGTCTCACAAGGTCCTCCTGCAACTTATTATAATCCGCTTGAGATTTAACTACTCTGCATAATTTTGTGTCATCTGCAAATTTGATCACCTCATTCGTCATACTCCCTTCCAGATTATTTATAAATATATTAAAAAGCACTATTCCAAGTACATATCCCTGAGGCACTCCAGTTTACAGTTTTCCACAATGAAAACAGACCATTTAATCCTTCTCCGTTCCTGTCTTTTAACCAGCTTGCAGTCCATAAAAGGACATCGCCTCCTATCCCATGACTTTTTAATTTTATTAGAAGCCTCTCATGAGGGACTTTGTCAAACACCTTCTGAAAATCCAAATACACCACATCTACCAGTTCACCTCTATCCACATGTTTACTTACCCCTTCAAAAACATGTAGGAGATTTGTGAGGCAAGACTTCCCTTGGGTAAATCCATGGTGACTGGATCCCATTAAACCATGTCTATCTAATGTTTAGTGATTTTATTCTTTATAACAGTTTCCACAATTTTTCCTGGCACTATAGTCAGGCTCACCGGACTATCATTTCCAGCTCACCCCTGGAGCCCTTTTAAGTATCAGGGTTACACTGGCCACCTTTCAGTCTTCAGGTACAATGGATGATTTTAATAATAGGTTACAAATTAATTGAATTAGTTCTGTAATTTTATTTTTTAGTTTTTTCAGAACCCTGGAGTATATACCATCCAATCCAGGTGATTTACTATTCTTCAGTTTGTCAATGTGGCCTACCACATCTTCCAGGTTCACTGTGATACGGTTCAGTTCTTCTGAATCCATTACCCTTGAAAACTGTCTCCGGGGTGGGTATCTCCCCAACATCCTCTTCAGTGAACAACAAAGCAAAGAAGTCTCCTTACTCTTTCCCTGATGGCCTTATCTTCCTAAGTGCCCCTTTAACCTCTCTCGGTCATCTAACGGTACAACTGACTCCCTCGCAGGTTTTCTGCTTTAGATATATTTTTAAAGTTTTTATTATGAGTTTTTGCTTCTGTGGCCAACTTCTTTTCGAATTCTCTCTTAGCCTGTCTTATCAGTGTCTTACATTTAACTTACCAATGCTTATGTTTTATCCTATTTTCTTCTGATAGATCCTTCTTTCAATTTTTGAATGAAGATCTTTTGGTTAAAATAGCCTCTTTCAACTCACTTTTTAGCCATGCTGGAAATTGTTTGATCTTCCTTCCACCTTTCTTAATACGTGGAATACATCTGGACTGTGCTTCTAAGATGGTATTTTTTAATAAAGTCCACGCCTGTTGCACATGCTTAACCTTTGTAGCTGAACCTTTTAGTTTTTTTAATTTATTTTTCTCATTTTATCAAAGTTTCCCTTTTGAAAGTTTATGTTACGAGCGCGGAGGCATGGTCGTTCTATAGCGGGTGTTGTGAGCCCTTGGGCCACGGCACGACTAAGGGAGGAGCCCCAAGACACACTGTGGAAGGTGAGCTGGTGCAAGCATGGGTAGCGAGGAACAGAATATGGCGGAAGCGGAGCCAAGGAAGCTGAAGGTGTGCCCTCTACCGGACCTGCACACCACAAGATGACCAACAACACAATGTTGATCAGTGAACAGTCCTCCAACCGTTCCAAGCCCTTTTGGACCTGCCGCTGGTTATGGCAATAGGCGGCAGGCCGGACAGAGGACAAGGGCAGACGAAGGCTCTGGAACATAGAGACTCTAGACGTAGACTCAGGAACGAGGTACTTGGGTGCACAGACATAGACTCAGGAACAAGGTACTTGGGTGCACAGACGTAGACTCAGGAACAGGGTACTTGGGTGCACAGACGTAGACTCAGGAATGAGGTACTGCAGGCAAGGTATTCAGAAGCAGGATCAAGGACTGGGTTGAAACTGTGACGCAGCGCGCCTTACACAGCCACTACCCATGGCTGGTCGCGGATCACGCTTGCATGCGAAGCAGGCTGTAGATGAGGTGTGGAATAACTGAAGCTGGAACATGGCGAAGATTCGGTAGAAGCCTGTACCAAGGTGCGCCCTACACAGCCCGTCCTAGGCTGGTCGCGGACCACGCTGGAAGGCAAAGGTCCAGTCAGAGTCTTGGGCATGGACGGATGCAATACAAGGGACTCCGAAGACCAGGACGGAAGCAAGCAAGAACTGAAGCAGAAGTCTTCCGGAGGCTTGTACTGAGCAGTTGTAGATGGCCAAGTACCATGAGCGTCCCACACAGTCACTACCCATGGGTTGGTCACGGACCACAACATGGCACGCCAGAGGGTGGACATCAAGGAGCCAAAAGCAAGGGTGAAAGCGAAGACATCAGGGTGGAACATCAGGACTGGATCACAACACCAACACGAGACATGGAGCTCCAACAAAGAACATGAAGACGAGCCCGTCAAAGCAGAAGCAGACCACGGCAGACCTGGACCAGTCAGAAGACACAGATGACTGTGGAACCCGATCCAAAGGCAAACAGGAACTGAAGTGAAAATCCTTTTATATTATGCTGTAAGCAGGCAACCCCCTGGGAGGAGTGTAGATGGACCACACCCGGCTGGCCCTATAACTAAAGCAAAGAGCTGCGGGCAAGCCCCTAGGAAGAAGGGCGGGGCCCAAACCAGGAAGTCCAAACTGAGACTGGAGCAGGCCTCAGGCAGGCCCCGAGGGCATCGAAGGCCTCCCAGGCCATGGAGCAAAACCGGTTTAGACTGTCCAGACAAGACCCCGGCTTCGGTGCGGCCTCCAGAGAAAAGGTGAGAGGCCTCCTGTGGCACAGCTACAGGAGGAATCCTAACAGTTTAGTGCTAGAGCCGTGGATGTATTTCTGTCCCCTTTCCAATCATTAATTCAAATTTGATCATATTATGATCACTATTGCCAAGTGGCCCCACCACCGTTACCTCTCTCACCAAATCCTGCGCTCCACTTAGAATTAGATCTAAAATTGCTCCTCTCTCGGTCCCTGAAGCAATTACTCCATAAAACTAATTTATTCCATCCAGGAATTTTATCTCTCTAGCATGTCCTGATGTTTCACTTACCCAGTCAATATAGGGGAAATTGAAATATCCCATTATTACTGCTCTAACAATTTGGTTATTTTCCCTAATTTCTCTTAGTATTTCACTACCCAACTCATCATTTTGGCCACTTGGATGATAGTATACTCCTATTGCTATCCTCTTTCCACCATGTTTCTGAGATGCCAATTAAGTCTGTCATCATTCACTGCTATACACTATTACTCCCATCTTCTTAGACTTCTGGCATTAGCATAGAAACATTTCAAAGTGTGATTTTTGTTTCTATTAACATTCTTTTCAGTTGACAGGGATAAATTGGAATATTTTAGCTCAGGTGAGTCAAATTATAGGCACTTGGACTATTTTACTTATTATTGGAACCACTCTGTTGGGATGCCCTAACTCTAATGCTTCATTAATATCCTTTGAAGATACTTCCTTCTGAACCATGCTGCAGAGTAATTGTCTGCTTTAAGATCATAACATAAGAACATAAGAAATGCCATACTAGGTCAGATCAAGGGTCCATCAAGCCCAGTATCCTGTTTACTCACGGTAAATGGTCTGATGCAAGGATAACATGAGGCATTTGAAATACCTTGTGTTATTTCAGCCTCGGCACTACATGTATTTAAATGAGCTGACTACTAAACAAAGCCATGCAAATCAAATAATGCAGCTTGCCGAAAAAAATCGCAAGCCGGATTATTTGACTTGAAGTTAGCTACATCTCAACAGCTGTAGATAATGATGGCAGGAGGGCCTTGACTTTTACGGTCCAGGGTACTGATATGCAGATATTAGGGAAAAAGCACAGGACTGCTTCTACAGCCAAGTCCAAAAGCAAAGCATGTTCAAGCAGCTGCATTGTATGAATTATGAAGAAGGATTCCGCAGCTGGGTCCCCTTACCTACGCCGAGAGGCGGCCAGCCTCGGCTCTCCCTCCTTGCCACTCACTGCGGCCGACGCCAATCTCCGCTGATGTGACCTGCCCTCGTGGCACAGCATGCCGTTGGCTCGGCCTCTGCGCCTGCCTCTCTAGATGCGCGTGTGTGCTGTCACCGGCAATTTAAAGGGCCCGCGGCGGGAAACTTCCCTGCAGCCCGGGAAGATGATGTCAGTCAGGGTGGGTATATATATATATACCCAGCCCTGACTCCAGCTCTTTGCCTCAGCAATGGGTCCTCCTCTGCTTCAGAGTGTGTAGTCTTCGTTGTCTTCTGATCCTGTGTTTTATCCTTGCCTTCTGATCCTATGTTCCAGTCCTGACTCCTGATCCTGCATTCCTGCCTTGCTCCCTGCTTCCTGCTCCTAGCCCTTCGGACTGACTTCCTTGTTTTGGTCTTGCCTGGTACACCAACTCTGCCTGACCTCCACCTGCTTGACCTCTGCCTGGTAATCTGACTCTGCTTGACCTCCAGCCTGTTTCTCCGTATTCACCTCTTTTTTGCCCATCCTGACCTGAGACCGCCTGCTCCTGGTTCCATCTGTCTGCCCTGACTTCTGCCTGCCTGATGCCACTTCAACCTCCTCCTCTGGTTTCACGGCGAGAGAGACCTGCACCTAAGTCCTGCTGGCCCCCGGTACCCAAGGGCTCAACCTGCGGGGAATGTGGGCTTGTAAAGGTAAAGCTCTAGTTAGGTCTTCCTAGCCTGCACCGCCTCCCAATGATGAGGACCATAGGCCCTCTCCTGGTGGTAGCGCCAACCTCGTCTCTGCTCAAGGCTCTACACTCGCAATAGGTTGCTGAGGCCATGGACCCGGCAGACCTGAGCAGCCTTCAAGCAATCTCTGGATTGGCTCAGAGGCTCCAGCAGCAACAACAGTGCCTGGATGTGCTAGTGACTATGGTGGAACATTTGGTGAATCACCTGGACTTGGTGCCGATGCCCGGTGCTCCTCCACCCACGACCGTAGCAGCACCTATTTCCACAGCAGCTCTCCACCTTCCAGCACCTCCTTGCTACGCAGGGGACCCTATACAGTGCCGTGGGTTCTTGAACCATTGCTTCATGCATTTAGCTTTATAGCCAGACCAATTTGCCAGTGATCAGATCAAGACCACCTTCATTTTATCGCTTCTGGATGGCAAAACCCTAGCCTGGGCCTGTCCCTTGTGGGAGCGCGGTGACCACCTGCTTTAGGATCTTCCCTGCTTCATGCAGACCTTCAAACAGGTTTTTGACAAACTAGGGAGACAGTCCACGGCAGCCTCAGATCTTCTCCATCTCCATCTCCATCAAGGCTCATGCCCTTTGGCAGAGTACACCGTGGAGTTCTTCACTCTAGCTTCTGAACCTGGGTGGCATGAGGACAGCCTCCAGAGCATTTTCCTGGAGGGCCTGTTCTCGAGGATCAAAGATGAACTGGCTGATCAGGAGATTCCGGAGGACTTGGAAGCCCTCATTGACCTGGCTGGGCGTATTGACTGCCGTCTCCAACAACATCTGCTGGAGCTGAAGCCAGGTTGTAAGCCAGTCCCCCTGGCGCCATCCTTCTCCTGGCCTTTGGCTCCATCCCCACCGGCCGAGCCTGTCCAATCATGCGGAGAGGAACCCATGCAACTCAGCCGGAGCCATCTCATTCCGGAAGAGAAACAATGGTGGCAGACCTCAGGCTTGTGCCTCTACTACGCTGGCAAGGGGCACATGCTGGCACAATGTCTCGAGAGGCCGGGAAACTCCAAAGCCTAGGCATCACTGGGCAGATGACCCTAGGCTACATTAATCCTGCTCCCCAATGCACTACTCCCGTGACTCTTATCCATCCCGAGGGCACCTTCTCCACTCAGGCCCTCATCAACTCCAGAGCTGGAGGGAATTTTATCCTATCGGATTTGGTCACAGAACTGGTCCTCTCCAAGATGCCCAGAACACCACCCCTGGCGATTTCCTCCATCCGAGGGGATCCCCTGCCAGGCCGGATTACCCAAGTAACCACCCCTGTGAAGCTACGCGCTGGGATCCTCCATGAGGAGGAGATCTCATTTCTTCTCCTGGAGAAGGCCATATACCTGGTGGTCCTAGGCCTCCTCTGGCTTCAGAGACATTCTCCCCATATCGACTGGGAGACATTGCAGCTGGCCTCCTGGGGTCCTTATTGCCACACTTCCTGTCTCCACGAAGTGCCTCACCCCAGACTTCTCCTAGCCACCACGTCACTGGCTCTGCCCACGAAATACGCAGATTTTGCGGATGTATTCTCAAAAGAGAAGACATCGCTCCCAGAACATTGTCCGTTCGACTGTGCCATAGACCTCTTTCTGAACTCCACACCTCCACGGGGATGAGTATACTCCCTATCACTCCCGGAAACACAGGCTATGTCACAGTACATCCAGGAGAACCTCGATAGGGGGTTCATCCACCCTTCTACTTCACCCGCTGGCTTCTTCTTCATGGTGAAGAAGGATGGTACCCTGAGACCCTGTATCAACTACTGGGGATTAAACACCATCACCCGCAGGGACAGGTACCCGCTTCCACTCATCCCGGAGCTGTTAGACCATCTGCAGGTGCGAAGTTGTCCATCAAGTTGGACCTATGAGGAGCCTATAACCTCGTACGTATTAAGCCTGGCGACAAGTGGAAAACCACCTTCAACACCCGAGACGGCCACTATGAGTACCTGGTGATGCCATTTGGCCTATGCAATGCCCAGTGGTTTTACAAAACCTAATGAATGAGGTCTTTTGAGTCATGCTTCATACTAACATCATCATCTACTTGGAAGATGATGCAGTTGTTCCTTATTTACTCCATGAACTTGCCGTCTCACCGCCTGGAGGTCAGGCACATTCTGCAATGCTTGCGCAAGCACAAGCTCTTCACTAAATTGGAAAAGTGCCTGTTTGAATGAGAGTCTCTCCCTTTTTGGGGGTTTATCATCTTGACTGCGGGCTTCCACATGGACCTGGAAAAGGTCGCCAGTATCTGGGATTGGCTCCAACTCTCTGGGCTCGGTGCCCTACAATGCTTCCTCAGCTTCGCCAATTTCTACAGGCACTTTATTCCCCAGTACTTGCACCTGGTGGCGCCCCTCACTGCTCTTACCAGGAAAGGGGCCGATTCCAAACAATGGCCGCCCGAGCCGATTGCGACCTTCAAATGTTTGAAGGATGCCTTCCTCCAAGACACTTGCCTCAGACACCCGGACCCCTCACACCCATTTGTGGTCAAAGTGGATGCCTCCGACATGGCAGTGGGAGCCATCCTCAGTCAGCACTCTGGGAAAGGTACCTTGTTACCCTGCTCATACTTCTCACGGAAATTCACCCTGGCAGAGAAGTACTACAGCATCGGGGAAAAGGAGCTACTGGCCATCAAAATGGCCTTTGAGGAATGGTGATAGTGGCTTGAGGGAGCACAGCACCCCATCATGGTTCTCACTGACCACAAGAGCCTCGAATATCTCATCCTAGCCCAACAGTTGAACTCTTGCCAAGCCCACTGGTTGCTATTTTTAAGCTGCTTGAACTTTACCCTCCGCTATAGACCAGCATCCAAGAATGCCAAGGCCGATGCCTTGTCCAGAGCCTTCGAGACAGACGACACTCCAGCAGCGCCCCAATACATCATTGACCCAGCAAGGGTCTTCCTGGCCGCCACCCAAATGGTCCCTCTGGAGAAGATGGTGGTACCCCTCCATCTCCGACAGAAAGTCCTGGCATGGGTCCAATACTCCCTCACCGCTGGGCACCCCGGAAGAGCACGTACGCTGGAGTTATTATGGTGATTCTACTGGTGGCCGCAGATGGAACAAGGCGCCAGGGTCTACGTCGACTCCTGTATTACTTATGCCTAGCAGAAACCCTTGCCCGAGCATCTCTGGAGCCTTCTGTGGCCCTTGTCTGTGCCCAAGGAACCATGGACTCATATCTCAACAGACTTCGTCGTGGAGCTACCCTAGTCAAACGGCAACCACATCATCTGGGTAGTCGTTGACAGATTCTCTAAAATGGCACACTTCATCGCTCTCCCCAAGCTCCCTTCAGCCCCAGAACTGGCCCAACTATTCATGCAGCACATTTTCCGTTTTCATGGGCTGCCACGGCACATAGCCTCTGACAGAGGAACCCAGTTCACAGCAAGGTACTGGTGATCACAGTGTAAACAATTCGGGGTGCAACTCGACTTTACTTCTGCATATCATCCACAGGGGAATGGGCAAGCCAAACACACCAAACAGACCCTAAAGACCTTTCTCCGCTCCTTTGTCAACGACAGACAAGATGACTGGGCCTCCCTGCTACCCTGGGCAGAGTTTTCGCACAACTCTCACACCCACTCTGCAACTGGCTCTTCACCCTTCCAGGTGGTCTACGGGCAGCAACCAGCATCACCGCTACCCACTCCACTCTCTGTGCCCTCTCCTGCAGCTCAACTCACCATGAGCTATGGGGGTAACGTGTATGGAGCGGCAGTTACTAAATCTACACAGAACGGCAGTTACTACTTTTAACAGAAACATGGGGGTAACTTGAACAGAGCGGCAATTACTAAACCTGCACAGAATGGCAATTACTACTATAAGAAAGTTGCTGGGCAGACAGGAAAGACCATTTGGTCTTTTCTGCCAACATTACTATATAACTTACCCCAGGAGCATTTGGACATTAAGGCAAGTTTTAATGCACTTGGGGATCTTGCTTAAAGGAGCCAACAGCCCCAATCACACCCCCACCCCCAAAAGCAATAAAATGCAGCAGTCTCCATTGACTTCCTGTTTCTCTCTCCCCAGAGGCGGCCCACTGTTAAAATAATAAAATAATAATAGAAAATAAAAAATAATAGAAAATCACTGCCAGGCCCCTGTTGCGTCCGTCGGTCTCAGACGGCTTCAACCTCTGTGCCTCACCTTTCTTCCTTCTCTCTCCTCAAGCCTTGGGAAGATGGCTGCTGCCACGTCTTCATGCCGGCTCTCCGGCGTCCCCGGAACGGCAACGGCGACGGTGTTCGCCATGATTTTCCTGAGGGCCTCCTAGGGTGCGCACGCGCAAGCCACCCACATCTTTATCCACGTCATGGCGGGAACCTCGAGAGCATCCCCTCCGAGTGATGTCATCACATCCTGGTATTTAGCCTGCCCTTCGTTTGCTAACAAACTGAGTTAGCAAGGATTGGACTGCCTCCAGTCTAAGCTGCTTTGCCGCTTCCCAGCTGCCACTGGAAGCTCTCTCTGCCTTTCAGGGTAATTCTTCACTAACCTGAGTACCCGCTCCTCGGGGGCCCCTTTACTCTATTTCAGGTACCTATCTTGGGAATCCGGGTACTTGCTCCTCGAGGGCCTGCTCTCCCTAATCTGGTGCCTGCCACTGAACAACTTCTGCCTGCCAGGACATTCAACTATACAGCTTTCTACTTCTGTGAGTACTAACCCTTCTCAGTCTGTCTCATCTGCAGTTCAGCGCTCTACATCTTCATCCGGGACCTGTCCCTGCTACGCTGCGCTGCCCATCCTATTCAGGTGTGAAACTGGTCTCCTCTGCTGTGGACCCCTGGACTACTTCACTGGGTTACCTTCACTGCTGCCCGCTCCCCTGGCAGTACCATCAAGCTGTACAATAAATACAACTTCTCTGTGTTTGCGTGTATAGAGTCTAGCCTAGTACTGTGATTCCTCACGGGGCTCCTCCCTGTGGGAGTGGCCATCACCGCAGTCCCCAAGAATCCACTCCAACACCTCACAACCATAACAACCCCACCCCAACCTTTCCCTTCAAAATGAAAATTTGGACCCCGAAGGCAGGGACCCTCCAACCCTAGCTCATCCTCTAGACTCTCCACTACCCACAAAATAGGCACCGATGGTCCAATGGGTGCCCAGAGTACCTCCTAGCACTCCGGGCCTGGCTGGCCCGTGTTTCAAAATGCTTTGAGCTACCGATGAAATGGTGTGAGCTAAATCTAAATAAATAATAATTATTATTCTTTTCAGTTTTTGAGCAAATAGACTGGGCCCAGTAGCTCAGCAGTAGTGCTGCTATACTAAATACCTGGGTTTGATTTATGAGCCTCAATTGGGTGAGACAGAGTTGCTGTGGAGGTATCATTCACAGACCCTGAAAGGAAGGAGTCTCAGCTGTCACACAACAGTGACACCTAGTGGCCAGATTAAGGATATACATGTACCCAGATCCAGAGGCAGTCGTAACTTGAGGCCCCTACCCAAGGATGGCCAGAGTGATGGCTGAATTAAACTTGAGGATCATAAGGTTAAAAAACAATAGATTAAGCCCCCAGAGTTGGAAATTAAGGCTTATGGATTCCAGAGACTAGTTCTGTTGGGTTGGAAGCCTAAAGGAACAGAGTAAACTGTTGGATCAAAAAAATAAATAATCAGCAGACACCCATCCTCACACAGCTTCCCACGATCACTGGTAATCCTGTCACTCCTCTCCTTCATCATTTTCTTCCCTATAACTTGTCTCTCCCCTCCTTCCATATCTGCTCTCTTCCATCTGCTCTTTTCCTCCTCTCCCTTCCATCCAGCCTCCCCTTTTACCTGTTGCCCCTGGTCCCTGAAGAACTCTCCCGTATTCTCAATGATTTTCTCATCAGACAGCTGGCAGTACGGTTGCTCCTGGCAGAAGGTGAAGGTCTCCCACAATGTCACACCATAGGCCCACACATCACTGGCTGTGGTGAACTTTCCCTGTAGGTGGAAAGGAAAGAGACCCCGGGATGGTGAGAAATTCTGACTTGGTAATTTGAGGATGGGTAGTTTTTGTGGGGGATTTCACTGACTCAGAGAAAGGTAATCCCTACAACTAGTAGGAAGTGACATTGCTTACATGAAAAACAAATCAAGGGCTGCCATAACAATTACAATTCATGGATAGGTCAAGCATTAAAAGCAGATCTGCTACTAAACATCACATCTCAGAGTTAATCTGCAAACTTTTATGCAGAAGATCCTGGTTTGGCAATCATGTTCCATAGGTCGATCAGGGCCTGGGAGAATTTAATAATGGGAACGTGATGAACTTTGAGGTACACCGCAATGCAACTTGATAGAAGATGACATAGAGCCCTAAACATAAATTAGTGAGAGCTATTCTGAAACCTGCCCTTTAATCCCATCCCAATTGACTGGCATCTCCCAAGGAGAACTGAGTGATCTACCAAATCAAATGCTGTAGTCATAGGTAATAAAATTAGCAGTGCATGCTCCTCCTTATCTAGACATTTTAGAAACTTATCCTGCAATGATATAAGCGCTATCTTAGTGCTGTGCCCTGAGCAAAAGCCAACCTGGCATACATCCAGGCAGTTATTCTCTTCTAAAACAGATGTTAACTGGGACATTACAGCTTGTTCAGTTAGCTTAGTTTGCTAGAGGTATTTAACTTGCACGCAGAGATGACTAGATTTGAATTTTTTTAAATATAGGCATTATCACCAGATAATTCAACTGAGAAAAGAACATAAGAAATTGCCATGCTGGGTCAGACCAAGGGTCCATCAAGCCCAGCATCCTGTTTCCAACAGAGGCCAAACCAGGCCATAAGAACTGGCAATTACCCAAACACTAAGAAGATCCCATGCTACTGATGCAATTAATAGCAGTGGCTATTCCCTAAGTAAACTTGATTAATAGTCGTTAATGGACTTCTCCTCCAAGAACTTATCCAAACCTTTTTTGAACCCAGCTACACTAACTGCACTAACCACATCCTCTGGCAACAAATTCCAGAGCTTTATTGTGCGTTGAGTGAAAAAGAATTTTCTCTGATTAGTCTTAAATGTTCTACTTGCTAACTTCATGGAATGCCCCCTAGTCCTTCTATTATTCGAAAGTGTAAATAACCGATTCACATCTACTTGTTCAAGACCTCTCATGATCTTAAAGACCTCTATCATATCCCCCCTCAGCCGTCTCTTCTCCAAGCTGAACTGCCCTAACCTCTTCAGCGTTTCCTCATAGGGGAGCTGTTCCATCCCCTTTATCCTTCTTGCAAAAATCTATTAACAATATCCCTCAAAACCTTTCTTGCTTTCGCTGGTATTTTTTTTTTTTCAAAAGGTGAGATGGACAGGGATCAAGCATGCAACAAGTGGATCTTACACGCAATAGAACTTTCATCATATCAATTGTAGATAAAAGATCAGACTCTTCAACAGGGCCAGTGCTAGGTTTTTTGCTGCCCTGTGTGAACAATTACTGTGCTGCCCCCACCTCCCCCACGATTCGTTCAGTCGCTGTCCCAGCCCATCAAATAAAACCAAGCTCCTTCCTGCAATCTATATTTTAAAAAACTGACATGCCCCTACTCCTCACCTCTGTCACATATGCAGAACACAGACAGACCCTCACCAAATACAGAATGAAGAGATCAGAAAGTATAAACAGAAACGTGCTGAGAAGAACTGAACTGGAACCCACAAAAGTCAGCCTCTACATGCAGAGCAACAATGGAAAAACAGGAGCATTATCATTCTTCATAAAACATTAAATAATAAATCAAGAAATATAAAACATCAATCATAACAGTAAAATCATATTTGTAAAAAGAATAAATATTTCAAACCAGTTAATGGATAAGAATATCCAAAATTTCCCAAACACCAATAAAATATTTCAAAACTTCTGATGAATAAAAAAATCCAATAATTAAAAAATGTTCTGTTCCCCCCCCCTCAAAATTAAATATTTCAAAAGTGAAGAAACATCAAATTTCACGCAATAATTAAAACTAATAAGAAAAAAAAATCTCATGCTCTCCATACCTGGGATCTTTTGATTTCTAGTCACCCTGAGACTAGATTGGGAGAGGTAGGGCCATACAAATGTTATCTTTCCTCTCACACACACATGCCCAATAATACATTCATTCTTTCACACATTCTCTCTCTCACATACACAGGCTCCTTCTCCCTCACAGATACATTATGTGTGTGTGTGTGTGTGTGTGTATGTGAGCCTGTGAGCCTATATGTGACACATAGGCTCTCACAGGCACACAAACATTCACAAACACACACACAAGCACACAGGCTCTCACAGACACATTCACAGGCACATAGGCTCTCATGCAGACATACACACACATAGGCTGTCACACAGACACACAAACACACACATAGGTTCTCACACATACACGTGTATGTGCTCATACAAATACAGGCTCTCACACAGACACTTACACACACATAGGCTCTCACACAGACACACATAAAACCACACACATAGCTCTCACACAGACACAAACACATAGGCTCTCATACAGATCCACACAGATGCTCTCACACAGACTCATACACACATGCTCTCACACACATATACAAGCTCATACATATACATACAGGGGCTCCCTATTGTCATCAAGCCAAGGTGGAATGCCCTCCACCATGGCCCAATGGCCTTCCTGCTTTGGGGAGGAATGGAAATTGTGAACAGGCGTGCATGCGCATGCACAAATAAAAACACGGGCCTCTCCTTCAGCTGCCAGGGGCCCCACTCCTTCTTCAGCCGGCAGCGGCCTGCGGTCTCTCTCCTTCCTCAGCACTGCAGTGGCATGGCCAGAATTGATTTTTTTGGGTGGGCACAAAGTTAACATGGGTGGGCTATAGGCATGCAGGTCTGAGACCTATTGTATTCTTATTGATAAATTATGCCATATACTGCACCCTACAATGGCTTTCAAAGTAGTTTGCAACAGCCATTATGCATCATGCGTAAAACTTTAAAACATTTTACCTCAATTATTTCAAGCACTTACCAGAATTAAAAATTCCTTATTAATCTGTATTTTATATTTATTGCAGTTTATATATGCATAAGTATATCATGTAAAAAGCAAGGAAAACCAACAAACAGATTCAATCAATTATGTAATAAAACAAAAATTAATGTATTTGTTCATGAATCCTCTTTGCAGAAAGACAGAAATCATCATAACTACAATAAAATATCATTAATCAGAACAGGTGCAGAGCAGACCTAGGACAATTTACATTACAACCAACATGAAAACAAAATTCAAATTCTGGTGTCACCCCAGCAAAAAATATTCCTTCACTGCTATTTTGTGAAGTAACACAAACTCCTGCAAAAAAAGAAATGTCTAGAACCTTGCCATACCAAACAGTCACAGCACTGACTCTCAGGATTAAAATAAAAGCAATCTTATGAAAAAGCAGCAATGCAAATATTACACCAGGCCCTAGAACATTAATATTTATTTATTTAAAAACTTTTCTATACCGTCGCTAAGTTATATACCATCGCAACGGTTTACAAATAGGCACATAGACTAAGCTAAGTAAATGTAGGGTATCTTACATTCTAACAGGTGCCAATAAAGTTCGGTTACAATTTCATAAATAAAATCATTATTTGAGTAATGTTGGTCAAGTCCAGGTATATTATTGAGTTACTATCGCTTTGAAATATTACTTCTTAAAAGTAGGATTGATTAAATTCATTCTCATCTGCATTACCATGTACTTTCATTCTCTACCCTCCACACACCTACTGGAATAACAGGACTACTACAGAGAAACTACACACTAGCAGAAATACATGCACACAGGCAAAACAGAGACCGACCCTTACCTAACATATAAATAAGAGTGTACAAATTAGAAACAGAAACATGCAGACAAAACCAAAATAGAAAGCCTGAGAAACTAGACTCTGAACAGTGGAACACTGAAGAAAGATCAAAATATCAAAATATAAGAAATGCAAATTCCCAAAGGTTGAATATTTAAATTGCTAAAATCTCAAAATATATGTATTTTTTTACCTTTGTTGTCTGATCTTTGTATTTTTCTAATCAGTTGGTCCCAGTCTCTTTTCCCATTTTTCCCATGTTGCTCATTTCCTAATTCCTTTTCAGTCTCTCTTCTCCTACTGTTTTCTTTCCTTCCTGCCTCTCTCTCTCTCTCTCTCTCACACACACACACACACATGCTTTCTCTCACAGACTCCCTCAAACACACAAGTTCTCATTCTCATATGCTCTCCCCCTCCCCCACATAAGCTCATATTCTTTACACACACACACATACACACACTGTATATGCTCCATCATACACACACATACAAGCTCTCATTCTCTCAAACCCCCCCCCCCCCCAAGGCTCCCATTCTCAACCACATACACCACATTCAAGTTTCCATTCTCATCCACACATATACACATTCAAGCTTCCATTCTCATTCATACACACACATGCAGGGCATTTTCATTAGGCACAGCCAAAGCTCTACTGCTGCCGCGGGGATGGGATCCCGTGACAGCTTGCAACTCCGGCCCTCCTCTTTGCCATCGCGGGGATGGGATCCCATGATGGCCTTGCAGCTCCAGCCCTCCTCTTTGTTGTCATGGGGATGGGATCTCGTGATGGCCTTGAAACGCCAGCCTTCCTCTTCGCCATCGTGGGGTTGGGATCCCATGATGGCTTTGCAGCTCCAGCCCTCCTCTATGCCGTCGCAGGGATGGGATCCCGCGACAGTCTTGCTTTTTCTGAGGCCCTTCCTCTTCGCCATCACAGGGATGGGATCCTGCGAAGGCATTGCTCTAACCGGCCTCTTCTTCAGCCACCGGTGGTCTTTCTCCTTCATCCACCGGCAGTCTCTTTCTTCAGCTGCTGGTGGTTGAGCTCCGCCAGCTGTCCTCCCAGGTGTGCCGCCCCATACAAATGCATGGCATAAACACACGGTCGCACCGGGCCAGCTCTTCAAAAGGAAGGATCTTTCTCAGTTCACAAAGTATCAGATGGAGGTTTTATAGCTAGCCTAGAGAATACCTTTCTCCCTGTAGATCTGCTCCCAGCTGCATTCATTAGACTAGCTATACTAAAAAATCAAATTCATATCTCTTGGACCTAGGTAATTACTGTCCCATTGCATCTCTGCCTTTACTGATTAGAATGATGGAAAATTGCCTAGTCAATTGCAAGAATACATCATTTCCAATAAACTTCTTGCTACTTCTCAGTTCAAATTTTACATGCTCCAAAATACACCTATTGAGCAGTTTTGATTCCATTTATCATGGTTTAGATAATGGTACTCAATTCATCTTAGTTTTACTAGATACTGTATCTCTTCTGCTTTCGACACAGTTGATCATGACACATTGCTTTCTCATGCAAAAGAATTGGGGATTTCCTCCACTATTCACTGTTGGCTTGTTTCTTTTCTTTTCAAGTCATGATTGGCAATTTTTCTGATCTATATCCACTACTCATAGGTGTGCCTCAAGTCTCTGCTCTCTGCAACTTTATTTAATAACTATTTGACTCCTATATGTTCATTTCTGGCATATCTAGAAATTTCTTTTAAATTATATGCAGATAATATACAGTTCTTTTTTCCAATCTCTTCCTCTTTCGATCTTGCATTTAAGAATTTTTTTTTTATCACAGATTAGCACTTGGTCCACTGCCAGTGAATTGGCATTGAACACCAGCAAAACTGAAATTGTTACTATCTTGGGTTCTCTAGTTAATATTTGCCCAGTTTTATATATAATGGTTCCTCTATTTCCATTAGAGTGCATGTCCGTGACTTCGTCTTCATATAAATGCCTTAGATCACTCATCATATTTTAAATTACGCCTTTTGTGCTCTCTTAAGCCTTTTCTCAGTCACTCTGATTTTCATATATTTATTTTATTTATTTATTTATTAAGGCTTTTATATACCGAATTTCTTGATACAAATCAAATCAATTCGGTTTACAATGAACTAAGTAGAATATACAATTAACCAATCAACAAGAGATACAGAGCATACAGTTACATTATAACAAGGAAGCCTTAACTTGGAGTAGGAAAATAAAGAAGGGGTGAACGGAGCAATAAATATATAAAGTGCAATAAAATAGAATAAATACTATATACAGTGGAGGGGGCTAGGAGCCAACCTCTCTTTAATGGATATTAGGCATGAGAAATTTGGAAAAGTTTTGTTTACAGAGATGTGTGGTGAACAATTCTAGATCAGGCAATGGAGTTTGTGGTGGGGAAGGCTTGGCTGAACAGCCATGTCTTTAGTTTCTTTTTAAAAGTTGTTAGACAAGTCTCCAGTCTGAGGTCCGGAGGCATGGCGTTCCACATGGAAGGGCCTGCTGTAGAGAATGACCGGTCTCTGATGTTTGCGTGGTGCACTAATTTGATTGTAGGAACGTGTAAAGATCCCTTGTAAGCATCCCTTAAAGGCCTGGCTGTCGAGTGCAGTCTGAGAGGATGAGACAGATCAAGCGGGGTTTGATGGTGGATATTTTTATGAATGATTGTGAGAGATTTATGGAGGATCCGGAAGTTTACTGGGAGCCAGTGGAGATCTTTTAGAATAGGAGAAATATGCTCTCTCCGATTGGTATTTGTCAAAATCCTTGCCGCTGCATTTTGTAGCAGCTGGAGCGGTTTTAGTGGTAGAGGCTGGAAGACCATGCAGGATGGAGTTGCAATAGTCGATCTTAGAGAACAGAATGGCTTGGAGGACGGATCTGAAATCGTTGTGGAATAGGAGCGGTTTGAGTTTTTTGAGTACTTGTAACTTGTAAAAGCACTCCTTAGTAGTGTGTTTTATAAAATGCTTTAGGTTAAGGTGACTGTCGATTAAGACTCCAAGATCTCTGGCGTGTGATATATGTGGAATATTTTGTGATTGGAGAAGTATGGGACTACCTTCTGGAGTAATTAGTAAGAGTTCGGTTTTAGAAGTGTTGAGCACAAGGTTGAGGCTGGATAAGTAGTGGTTTATAGTTTGTAGATGAGCGTTCCATAACTTGAGTGTTGAGTCCAATGATTTGGATATAGGGATTAAAATTTGAAGGTCATCTGCGTAAATATAAAATTTGAGTTTGAGGTTTGAAAGTAGGTGGCAGAGGGGGAGAATGTAGATATTAAACAGGGTGGGTGATAGGGAGGAGCCCTGGGGGACGCCAAAAGGAGCATTAGTATGAGGTGATTCCATGTTTTTAATTTTTACCTTATAGCCTCTATTACTGAGGAAAGATTCGAACCATCTGAGGGCTGAGCCTGTAATTCCTATGTCTGAGAGTCGGTTTAGGAGGATGTTGTGATTTACCGTATCAAAAGCCGCAGAGATGTCGAGGAGGGCTAAGAGAAATGACTGTCCTTTATCAAAACCAATATATAGTTGATCCAGGAGGGAGGTGAGGAGGGTTTCCGTATTGTGTTCTTTTCGGAAACCATATTGTGACGTGTGAAGTATATTGTGGTCTTCTAGGTAATTTGAAAGTTGCTTATTTACAATTTTCTCCATGATCTTAGATACAAATGGGAGATTTGATATGGGACGGTAATTGTTGAGGTCTTCCGGGTCCAGGTTGGATTTTTTGAGTATGGGTTTGAGCGTGGCCAATTTGAGTGCGTCCGGGAATGTTCCTTGTGTAAGGGAACAATTGATGATATCAGCTAGATATTTGGATATGTATTCTGGGATGAGGATCAGTAACTTGGAGGGTATTTGGTCCAGTGGGTGGGTCGAAGGTTTCATTCTTTTTATCAGCGATTCTACCTCTAAGGTGTGGGTTGAATCAAAGGAATCCAATCTTATGTCTGAGTTTGGTAGGAGAACTGTGTCCGGAAGAGTAGGATTTGTGTTGACAGGTAATCTGGCCAGGGTATTGGTGATTTTATTTTGAAAGAATAAGGCCAGGTCATTGGCCTTTGATTGAGCTGTATCGTCAGGGATGTTAGGAAGAGCTGTTTTGGTCAGTTCCGAAACATAGGAGAAGAGGGCCCTCGCATCATACAGCATATCGTGGATGCGGTGAGCATAGAAATCTCTTTTTGTTCGAAGTATTGCTGATCTGTACTGGTGGAGAGTAGTTTTGTATATGGAAAGAGTGAGGGGATTAGAGTTCTTCCTCCATTCTTTTTCTTTCCGTCTTAGATTTTGCTTCTGAGTGCGGAGTTCATTAGAGAACCACGGTTGCTTATTTTTATGGGAGGGGTTTATAATTTTTTTTTTTTTTTTTTTTTTTTTAATATAGTCAATTATCCTCTCTTTCCTTGACTATTGCAATGCACAGTTAGGCCTGCACAGTCTCACTTAAAAGCACTGCAGTTAATCCAAATTTCTGGATCCTCTTTGAAAGAAAATATCATGCCCATTTTGATTACTCTGCATTGGCTGGTGTGGAGGGTAAGATTTAAAATTCTCACTCTCATGATCTGGCTCCTTCATATGTCCAAGCTGCAATCTAACAATATTTCGAGGGAAGAGCTCAGTAACCCACATTCCAGTGGGAGCACTGAGAGGAGAGGATCACCTTGATGGTGGCTGAAAGGAATCAGTAAGTTTTTGCTTGGGACATTGTCTTTTTCAAACGTATTGGGGCAAAGTTAACTATTTGGGAATATTATTTAGTGTGTTTGTGCTTTTAATAGTCAGTAAGGCAGCGAATAAACAAGTTAGACTGTTTGTATTTTTAAATGGTCAGTCAGTAATGCAGCTAGTAAGCGGAACTGAGTGTTTGTTTAAAAAAAAAAAAATAGCCAGAAGCTAGAAATAAGCTAGGAGCAGTGTATACCTAAGTAAAAAGGTTGAAAAGTTCAGTTCAGTTACTCACCTTGGAAAGGTGTTGAAATAGTGTGATTTGGTTTGATTAGGTACCAACATTTGATAATCAAGAGAGCAGTGAGTCACTCTGGCTGACTAACTGAAGTTAGACTGGATTTCCCAACCCTCCCACCCATTGCCAACCCAACCCTAGCTCATCCTTTAATTTATAGGCAGGTGCCAGTTTCACAAAACAGAAAAAACTTTATTGAGAGTTTGATCAGTCCCTTGTAGGCCACTACCAGACATATAGTGAATTCACTAATACATTTAAAGGACGTTAATTAGACACATTCCTACTCCCATAGCAACCTAAAACTTAACTAGGAACTGAACAAAATTGAGATGAAGGCAGCAGCCCAGCAGCAAGAGGGGGGCTTCCCAGTCTTTTGCATCGAGTGTCACATGTATGATTTTTTACCCGCCGGTGAAAAGTTGTACATGTGCATGCGATGCAAAGAGCTCCTGGCTCTCAGAGAACAAGTCCGATCTCTGGAGGCTAGAGTGGCAGACCTAGAGGGGCTGAGGCAGACAGAGAGGTATATAGATGAGACCTTCAGGGACATAGTAGCCAAGTCCCAACTTCAGACTGGCAGCCCTGGTGCTGCCTTGGAGGAAGAAGGTCTCATGATTGGAGAGCATCAACCGGATGCAGCAGGAAAGGATCCTGTAGCAAGGACCTGCTCTCCGGGTGATGCATTGTCCTTTTGCACCGAGGATATCTCTCCAAGGCCCCAAGGCCTACTGCCCAGGAGGGAAGGGCCTACTGCCCAGGAGGGAAGGGTTAGGTCAGATTATTAGGAATGTAGATAGCTGGGTGGCTGGTGGGCATGAGGATCGCCTGGTATCATGCCTACCTGGTGCAAAAGTGGCAGACCTCACGCGTCACCTAGATAGGATTTTAGACAGTGCTGGGGAGGAGCCGGCTATCATTGTACATGTGGGCACCAACAACATAGGAAAATGTGGGAGGGAGGTTCTGGAAGCCAAATTTAGGCTCTTAGGTAGAAAGCTTAAATCCAGAACCTCCAGGGTAGCATTCTCTGAAATGCTCCCTGTTCCACGCACAGGTTACCAGAGGCAGGCAGAGCTCCGGAGTCTCAATGTGTGGATGAAACGATGGTGCAAGGAAGAGGGATTCAGTTTTGTTAGGAATTGGGGAACCTTTTGGGGAAGGGGGAGTCTCTTCTGAAGGGATGAGCTCCACCTTAACCAGGGTGGAACCAGACTGCTGGCACTAACCTTTAAAAAGGAAATAGGGCAGCTTTTAAACTAGAACAAAGGGGAAAGCCGACAGTCGCTCAGCAGCGCATGGTTCGGAGAGAGGTATCTTCAAAGGATATTAATGATGCATTAGAATTAGGGCATCCCGACAGTGAGGTTCCAATAATAAGGAAAGTAGTCCAAGTGCCTGTAGCTAAAAACTCACCTGAGCTACAAAATTCTAACTTATCCCTATCAATTAAAAAGCAGAACGAAAATACAAACAAAAAACAAACTTTGGAATGTTTGTATGCTAATGGCAGAAGTCTAAGAAGTAAGATGGGAGAATTAGAATGTATAGCAGTGAATGATCTGTTTATATTGCGTAAGAAAGTTTCTAAGAGGTGATTTGTTGGTTTATATAGTTGTCATATTGTATACATCCCTCTAAGTTACAGGGTGCCATTGATAGTTTTAGCAGTGAATAATGACATAGACTTAATTGGCATCTCAGAGACATGGTGGAAGGAGGACAACCAATGGGACAGTGCTATACCGGGATACAAATTATATCGCAATGACAGAGAGGAGCACCTGGGAGGCGGTGTGGCGCTTTATGTCCGGGATGGCATAGAGTCCAACAGGATAAACATCCTGCATGAGACTAATTGCAAAATTGAATCTTTATGGGTAGAAATCCCTTGTGTGTTGGGGAAGACTATAGCGATAGGAGTATTCTACCGTCCATCTGGTCAAGATGGTGAGACGGACAGTGAAATGCTAAGAGAAATTAAGGAAGCTAACCAAATTGGTAGTGCGGTAATAATGGGAGACTTCAATTACCCCAATATTGACTGGGTAAATGTATCATCGGGACACGCTAGAGAGAAAACGTTCCTGGATTCAATAAATGATAGCTTTATGGAGCAATTGGTTCAGGAGCCAACAAGAGAGGGAGCAATTTTAGATCTAATTCTCAGTGGAGCACAGGATTTGGTGAAAGAGGTAACGTTGGTGGGGCCGCTTGGCAATAGTGATCATAATATGATCAAATTTGAATTAATGACTGGAAGAGGAACAGTTTGCAAATCCACGGCTCTCGTGCTAAACTTTCAAAAGGGAAACTTTGATAAAATGAGAAAAATTGTTAGAAAAAACTGAAAGGAGCAGCTACAAAAGTAAAAAGTGTGCAACAGGCGTGGTCATTGTTAAAAAAAATACTATTCTAGAAGCACAGTCCAGATGTATTCCACACACTAAGAAAGGTGGAAAGAAGGCAAAACGATTACTGGCATGGTTAAAAGGGGAGGTGAAAGAAGCTATTTTAGCCAAAAGATCTTCATTCAAAAATTGGAAGAAGGATCCAACAGAAGAAAATAGGATAATGCATAAACGTTAGCAAGTTAAATGTAAGACAATGATAAGACAGGCTAAGAGAGAATTTGAAAAGAAGTTGGCCGTAGAGGCAAAAACTCACAGTAAAATCTTTTCTAAATATATCCGAAGCAGAAAGCCTGTGAGGGAGTCAGTTGGACCGTTAGATGATCGAGGGGTTAAAGGGGCACTTAGAGAAGATAAGGCCATCGTGGAAAGATTAAATGATTTCTTTGCTTCGGTGTTTACTGAAGAGGATTTTGGGGAGGTACCCGTACTGGAGAAAGTTTTCATGGGTAATGATTCAGAGGGATTGAATCAAATCACGGTGAACCTAGAAGATGTGGTAGACCTGATTGACAAACTGAAGAGTAGTAAATCACCTGCACCAGATGGTATATACTCCAGAGTTCTGAAGGAACTAAAAAATGACATTTCAGACCTATTAGTAAAAATTTGTAACCTATCATTAAAATAATCCATTGTACCTGAAGACTGGAGGATAGCTAATGTAACCCCAATATTTAAAAAGGGATCCAGGGGCGATTCGGGAAACTACAGACCGGTTAGCCTGACGTCAGTGCCAGGAAAATAGTGGAAAGTGTTCTAAACATCAAAATCACAGAACATATAGAAAGACATGGTTTAATGGAACAATGTCAGCATGGCTTTACCCAAAGCAAGTCTTGCCTCACAAATCTGCTTCACTTTTTTTGAAGGATTTAATAAACTTGTGGATAAAGGTGAACCTGTAGATGTAGTGTACTTGGAATTTCAGAAGGTATTTGACAAAGTTCCTCATGAGAGGCTTCTAGGAACAGTAAAAAGTCATGGGATAGGTGGCAATGTGCTTTTGTGGATTGCAAACTGGCTAAAAGCCAGGAAACAGAGAGTAGGATTAAATGGACAATGTTTCTCAGTGGAAGGGAGTGGACAGTGGAGTGCCTCAGGGATCTGTATTGGGACCGTTACTTTTCAATATATTTATAAATGATCTGGAAAGAAATACGACGAGTGAGATAATCAAATTTGCAGATGATACAAAATTGTTCAGAGTAGTTAAATCACAACAGATTGTGATAAATTGCAGGAAGACCTTGTGAGACTGGAAAATTGGGCATCCAAATGGCAGATGAAATTTAATGTGGATAAGTGCAAGGTGATGCATATAGGGAAAAATAACCCATGCTATAGTTACACAATGTTAGGTTCCATATTAGGTGCTACCACACAAGAAAGAGATCTAGGCGTCATAGTGGATAACACATTGAAATCGTTGGTTCAGTGTGCTGCGGCAGTCAAAAAAGCAAACAGAATGTTGGGAATTATTAGAAAGGGAATGGTGAATAAAACGGAAAATGTCATAATGCCTCTGTATCGCTCCATGGTGCGATCGCACCTTGAATACTGTATACAATTCTGGTCGCCGCATCTCAAAAAAGATATATCTGCTTTTAATTCTTCTCTCACACAGGTAGCTACATTTCTGCTTGTTTCAACTGCTCTCCAAGCCAGGATCCAGGGCTTGGATTGATATTTCCCCTATGCTCAGCTCGGACCCTCTCCTCCTCCTCCACCTCGTGGTTGCTAACCCCTCCCCCAGCTGGAATACGTCACAGAAGCTAAAAGAATCGGCTTTTAATTCTTCTCTCACACAGGCGTCGCGCGCCTAATGAGCGCAATAAAGGAGCCTGCCCCTTGAGTGCCCCTTAGCGTTGCCCCTATATGATCCTAACAAATAGCCTATTTTCCTCCTTACTCTAATCTGCTTTCATACCTTCCCCTCCCCATCTTCACCTATACCATTCCTATTAACACTCCGTATCTTTAAACATCTCAGTGCATTACTTGCAATATGCTAAATAACCCCATTCCCATACTCAAATATAACTATCAGCCATACACAGATACATTCATGAAACCTCAACAAATGAACAGACACCTCATCCCAATCATGCTCACACCAATCACACAATTCTTAGGTCTCACGACTCTAGCTATCATGCTGTTTAATGCGCAATCTATCACAAAAAACCCCAATATACTTCATGATATACTCATTGATAAGCCAGATATTTGCGCCATAACTGAGACCTGTTTAAAGAAAACTGATACCGTCCTACTTAATCAGTTACCAAATGACATTTATGACATCTACTCAATCCCAAGACCTAAGAAAAAAGGAGGTGGTTTACTACTCGCTGCAAAAAAAGAATTGCAGTTAACTTCACATCCTGTGCAAATCGCCCCAAAATTTGAGATTGGGTTATTTAAATCTCCTCACCTGCAGATCTGTCTAGTATATATTCCCCCTGGCATTCTTACAAAAAATCCTTCTCCCATAATTGAATTTATCGCCCAGAACATTGAAATTGACAAACCTGCCATCATCTTAGGAGATTTCAATATACATGTAGACTCCCTCCCACTATCAAATGCCTGTGAAACCTTTCTATCATCCCTCAAAGCTATTGGTTTCACACAGATCGTCACTGACCCTACTCATCAAAATGGTCATACTCTAGATCTGATTTTCATTAACAAACCCATCATCTCCAGTGACCCTATTAGCACAGCTGTTCCATGGTCAGATCACCACCTCCTGCACACTACCCTCACCCTTAAACGAACCACCTCACCCCAAATCCCAGAACCTAAAACTATACAGATCCGCAAATTATGTTCTATCGATGAACTCACTGTTCCTTTTAACAAAGAACTTCATAATCTTGAACTAGCTGACATCAACTCAGCAATCACATCATGGTATTATATCACTGGGAACATTGCCAACGACCTTTGCCCCCTTCGCACTAAAGAAATTGGCCACTCCAAATCTTCACTTAAACCATGGTATGCCCCTGAACTGACAGCTCTAAAACGTACCCTCAGGAAATTGGAAAAAGATTGGCGTAACAACCCCTCCCTCACAAAAAGAAATACTTACAGAGCAACCCTACGTATCTATCGTGAGCAAACCCTCAACGCAAAAAAAAATTACCATGCAAAAAAATACATGACCTGCAATTTAATGCAAACGCTCTCTTCACGTATGTAACACAAATGACTAAAACCAATACCACTCCCACCTGTAATAAAAATGCCCAAACCAAAAGTGAGAACTTAGCTAAATGCTTTCACGAGAAAATAGTTAAAATCATGGCACGGTTCCCTGGCAATAATCCCCTGACCAAAACCATCCCACATGATTCCTCTGCTATATTTAATGCCTTCGAACCCATCACGTCCCTAGAGATTCAAAATACCATTAAAAAAATGAAACCTGCCACACATCCAAGTGACACCATACCCACCTAACATCTTCTCTCCATCCCTGAAATCATAGCACCCTCAATTGCTAAAATTATCAATTGCTCACTAGCTTCCGGAGAAATCCCTAATATGCTTAAACAAGCTATCATCAGACCTATTCTAAAAAAGCCCAAAGCTGATGCCTCTGACCTAACCAACTACCGACCTATTTCCAACCTTCCCTTCATAGCAAAAATCCTTGAAAAAATTGTAAACACGCAGCTCACTGAACACCTGGAAAAATTTGAAATTCTCTCACCATTGCAACATGGTTTTCGTAAATGTATGAGCACCGAAACTCTACTCATCTCTCTTATCAATACATACTTATGGGGTTCGACAAAGTCAATCCTTCCTACTAGCCATGCTTGACATTTCTGCGGCCTTTGATACTATTAATCACAACATTCTCATTACACTGCTCAAGGAAATCGGCATATCTAACACCCCACTGCAATGGTTTGAAGCTTTCCTACAAGGACGGCAATATAAAGTCAATTTTGAAAACCATGAATCGCAACCATACAATATAAATCACAGAGTACCACAAGGATCTGCCCTCTCCTTTACTCTCTTTAATATTTATATCCTCCCTCTTTGTCACCTACTGACAGAACTTGGCCTTATGTACTTCATCTATGCAGATGATGTACAAATTATCATCCCCATCACTGACTCCCTTAATGATGCCCTTAAAACATGGGATACTGCCCTCACCTCCATTAGTAACCTCCTTACTAGCATCAATCTGGCCATTAACCCCGATAAAACAGAACTTATGGTCATTTCCCCACAGAATCACAAAAACACAATTGCTGCCACTCACACATCACTCACTTCTCCTGACTTCACTAACACTGTTAAAAACCTTGGAGTCACATTAGACAACTACCTTAATTTTAAAAAACATATCAACAACATTATTAAAGATGGGTTCTTCAAACTACACACTCTAAAAAAATTAAGACCATTACTCTACCAACATGATTTCCGTACTGTACTGCAAGCTCTCATTTTTTCGAAAGTTGATTATTGTAATGCCCTTCTCCTAGGCCTACCCAAAACTACCATTCTACCACTACAAATGCTTCAGAATGCAGCAGCACGCATTCTCACCAACACCAGAAAATCAGAACATATTACTCCCATACTCAGAGATCTGCACTGGCTCCCCATTGCGTAGAGAATCATTTTTATTTATTTATTTATTTATTTAACATCTTTTCTATACCGACATTAAAATACACATCATATCGGTTTACATTGTAACAAAAGATTGAAATTACATAGAACAGGGGCAGGGAGAACAGGGAGAGGATATAAGCAAGAGAGAAGGGGCTCTTAAGAGCCTAAAAAGTCAAGCAAGGGGAATGGGGAAAGAGAGATGAACATATTTACAATCATTAATCATGGTCGTGAAGGTGAACATATTTACATATTTACATAATTACAACGGAGGGGCCTGGTGGAAGAGCCAAGTTTTGAGCATCTTTCTGAATTTCAGGGGGCAGGGCTCCAGACGTAGGTGGGATGGCATGGCGTTCCATTGTGTTGGACCGGCAATGGATAGGGCACGATCCCTGGTTGCTGAAAGGCGGGCCCTCTTGAGGGGTGGAACCTGAAGGGTGCATGCAAGGTTTGCTCTGGTGGGGCGGGCAGATTGTGAGAGTTGGAGAGGTTCGCTGAGCCATGAGGGATTGTTCTTGTAAATAGATTTGTGTATAATGGTGAGGGATTTGAAGAGGATACGGAAGGAGATAGGTAGCCAATGCAGATCCTTAAGGACTGGGGTTATATGGTCTGTTTTACGTGTGTTGCTAAGGAGTCTTGCCGTGGCGTTTTGAAGTATCTGGAGGGGTTTGATAGTGGAGTAGGGGAGTCCAAGGTAGAGGGAGTTGCAGTAATCCAGTTTGGATGAGAGGGTGGCTTGGATGACTGTTCTGAGGTCGTGTGTGTGAAGTAGGGGCTTGAGTTTTTTGATGATGTTAAGTTTGTAGAAACCGCCTTTGAGGACAGAGCTGATGTGATTTTTTAGGTTCAGAAGAGGGTCGATGAGGACACCGAGGTTTCGGACAGTGGGCTGTGAGGTTAAGGAGAGGGTCTTGGGGTCGTTGGGGGGGAGGAGCATGAAGGTTTGATGGTTGTGGATGAGGAGGAGTTCGGTTTTTGAGGCATTGAGTGCGAGTTGAAGGGATGTGAGTAGAGAGTTGATGGATGATAGGCATTCCTCCCAAAAGCTAAGGGTGGCGGAGATAGTTTCATGGAGGGGAATGATAATCTGGATATCATCAGCATAGATGTAGAATTTAAGCCCAAGGTCTGAGAGGAGATGACAGAGAGGTAGGAGATATATGTTAAAGAGGGTGGAGGAAAGGGAGGAGCCTTGTGGTACTCCTTGTGTGAGAGAGAGCTTAGAAGACTCTGAGCTGCCTAGTTTCACGGAGAAGCATCTGTTAGCCAGGTAGGATCTGAACCATAGGAGGGCGGTGTCGGAGATACCTATGTTTACGAGGCTGGAGATGAGGAGATTGTGGCTTATCATGTCAAAGGCAGCTGAGATATCTAGGAAAGCAATGAGAAAATTGTGTCCTTGGTCCAGGCCAATGAGTAGGGTGTCTGTGAGGGAGAGTAGGAGAGCCTCTGTGCTCAGGTTCTTGCGGAAGCCAAATTGGGATGCGTGAAGGATGCAGTTGTCTTCCAGGTATTCCATAAGTTGGGCGTTTACTACTTTCTCCATAATTTGCTTGGCATTCTCATTGTGCCAGTCAAAGTTCTAGAGACTTTGACAAAAGCTTTCCTTGCTGGGGCTCCATCTGATGATGTCACCCATGTGTGAGGACTACCATCCAACTTGTCATAGAAGAACTGGCTGCAGAAAGGGTATGCGCCTTTGGATGCAGCATCAGGGTTCTATTCCACCCAAGGGTTACATTAATTTTCCTGTTCCACTCCATTCATGATTTTATAAACTTCTATAATATACCCTCTTAGCAGTCTTTTTTCCAAGCGAAAGAACCCAACTCTGTTTAACTTTTTTTCATAGGGAAGCTGTTCCAATTAACATACATGATTTTGATGTAATTGTAGCATCGCTCTCCACTTTGACAGCAAGGAGGGGAAGGGAAATTGGATTCAGACGACAGCCAATGCTGGACCCTGACTTTCATGGACCGGGGTTCTGATATACAGACATTAGGGGAAAAATCCAGGTCTGTTTCTACAGCCTAGTCCAAAAGCAAAGCATTTTCAAGCAGCTTTGTATGAATTATCAGAGCTGCTCACCCGTAAAAATGTTGCTAGCAGTAATTTTGTTATGGGTTGCTTGGTTTTGATTGTTAATATTACTACCCTTAACATAAGACTTGGGGGAACCTGCACAGAATGACAGTAACTTCCATAAGAAACTTACTGGGCGAACTGGATGGACTATTTGGCCTTTTTCTGTCATCATTACTAAGCAACTGCTATAACTGGGTCAGACCAAAGGTTCTCGAGCCCAGTATCCTATTTCCATCAGTGGCCAATCCAGGAAACAAATACCTTGCAATTACTCAATCATTAAATAGGTTCCATGCTTCTAATGCTAGTAATAAGCATTGGCTGTTCCCTAAGTCAACTTGATTAATAGCAATTTATGGACTTGTCCTCTAGATAATTATCCAAACCTTTTTTAAAGCCAGCTAAGTTAACATACCCATCCAGTGCATGGAAATCATTTCTAGCACAAATCCAGCACAGTCCATCAATGCAAAATCTTTCACGTACTCTAATCAGAAGTTAGAATAAATAATGAGACTTCCAAAAAATGGGCTGTGTTTTTGCAGTATCCCCCAATTCCTCTTAAGGTCTCTTCAAAAAAGCAGCAAGGCTTTATATTTAGAAGCAGAGTTTTAGGTTGATTCCGTCCGTGAAAAAAGTGAGTCTCCACTGGTTTCTGTTCCAGCGAGCTCACACAACAGCTGGCAAAAAGGCTGAAAACATAAAGCTTGAAACAAAAGAAAGTGTGCACCACCTAATGCAAGTCTCACATTTCTTCTACCTGCAGATATCCTTCTGTGACATCGCCAACACTTAAAGGTACAGTCCCTAATTTTTGACAGCTACCTCTGAACATATTACAATGCATTCTTTCACATGTATAAAGGTTTAATGACATTTCAGAAGAGGTTAATTAAAAAACACTGGTGACATAAACCAGAATTTGAGCCTAAATCACAAACATGTGCATCACTTTGCATTTGTCCATAAGAGAACATTGATCTTCCCAAATGGTCCTTCTTTCCTCCCCTTCTCTGGATTCTACAAAATTAACTTTTACATTACTTTGTGCTTTCAGCTGCTATGCACCAAAACTTTGGACAAATTATGTTATTTCTATACCTTCAGACTTGTTACTTCACCTTTCAGAAAGCACAGTTGCTTACCTGTAAAAGGTGTTCTCCTTGGACAGCAGGATGTTAGTCCTCACACATGGGTGACATCATCAGAAAAACACAGAAAACTTCTGTCAAAGTTTCTAGAAACATTGGCTGGCACACTGAGCATGCCTGTGTCCACATGGGGTCTCTCTTCAGTCATGTACATAGATACGATAAAGGAACAAACCAACCAGGGGAATCCAATTCCGCGGGGTGGCAGGTGGGTTTCGAGAGGACTAACATCCTGCTGTCCTAAGAGAACACCTGTTACAGGTAAGCAACTGCGCTTTCTCCTAAGACAAGCAGGATGATAGTCCTCACACATGGGTGAATCCCTAGCTATAGGCTGGACCCGACCCAGTGGAACCAGCAGACACCGAACCAGGTGCCAACGGGCACAACAGAGTTGCTGGTGGTGACCGTGGGGTCAGCCTGAACAAAAAACCAGGGGCCCCCTGTGGAAGAGTTGGACTCACAGCTGAAAAAGTTTGCAAAGGACAGACTGGCCGAATCTGCTATCTCGTTGGCCATCCCTGTCCAGACAAGAATGTGCAGCGAAATTGTGAAGGGAACTCCATGTTGCAGCTCTGCAGATCTCTCCCAACGGAACTGCACAGAGGTAGGCCACAGAAGTTGCCATGACCCTTACGGAGTGTGCCATAGCAGGGCACTCCAGGTGCAGGCCCGCCTGGTCATAGCAAAAAAAGATACAGTCTGCTATCCAGGTAGAAAGAGTTTGCTTGGTAACGGCCCTGCCCAGCAGATTGGAGTCAAATGAGATAAACAGCTGGGTGGACAGCTTGTGGCCCGCTGTACGGTCCAGATTGAAGGCCAGGGCCCTCTTAAAATCCAGTGTGTGCAGCGCCCTCTCTCCTGAGCAAGTATGAGGCCAGGGAAAGAAAGAAGGCAGCACAGTGGACTGGTTAAGATGGAAATCTGAAACCACCTTGGGCAGAAATGAAGGGTGCGTGCGCAGAACCACCCTGTCATGATAGAATCTAGTATGAGGCAGATAAGTCACTGCGATCAGCTCACTGACCCTGCGTGCTGATGTGACCGCTATCAAGAAGACCAAGTTCTGTTAGGATTTGTGGGTATGTGGGCCCTGGGCCAAGGTGAGAGATGGTACCGCCCATGGGGAGGAGCCCCGTGAGCTCACCGTCAGGATGCGAGGTCTCAGCTGACATCAGACACAGCACAGAGGTCTAGAGTCTTTATTAAAGAGTAGAGCAGCACTGCCTGCGGAGCGGGGAGTGTAGGAGAAAGGCACACAGACATGGCAGTGTCACGAAGTCTGTGAAGTGGGGGATACCCAAGGAGGATACCTTAGTAGAGATGACATGGCAATGGTCCTCAGAGTGGGGTACACCAATGAGGGTTCCTAAGTAGAGATCATACGGTAGTGGTCCGCAGAGTGGGATGCAATGATGAAGGTCCCTCAGTAGAGATGATACAGTAGTGGTCCGCAGAGTGGGGTACTCACAGTAGGAGTAGAGAAGGTCCCAGAGGAAGCCCCCAGGAACAGGGCAGGCAGCGGTCCTAGATGCAAGGTCCTCTGAGGAGCGGATAGCCAGAGACGAGGAAAGGGCCCCCGAGGAGCGGGTACCCGGGATGTCTCGTGCCGAGGAAGCAGGAGCTGGAACGAAGGGTCCTTAGCAAGTGAAGCGGATTTAGCAATGAGGGAACTCGTTGCCAAGTCATAGGCAGGCAAGGCCAGCCGGCTTAAGAGTCCTTGATGAATGATGTCATCCGGGGGGGATGCCCCTGAGGTCCCCACCATGACGTGCTTAAGACTGGCCCGAGAGCGTGCGTGCATGCTTAAGGAACTCCGAGGGCAAGATGGCGGTCAGCAGCGTTCACCCCATCCAGAGGGGCCCGCAATAGCTAGCGGAGGTCTCAAGCCTACCCAGTGGAGTCAGTGTAGTAAAGCAAGAGGTGAGCAACAGCTGTCACAGCCATCTGTGACAGACGGGCGTAACACATTCCATGTCAAATGCTTGAGGGTGCACGAACGTAGCGGCTCAAATGACGGTTTCATCAGCTGGGCTAGTACCATATTCAGGTCCCATGAGACTGCAGGGGGCTGCAGTGGAGGCCGCAGCTGAAGAAGCCCTCACATGAACCGCCCCACTATAGGCTGCACCGAGATGAGCGAACTGTCCACACCTTGATGGTACGCACCTATGGCACTAAGGTGCACTCACACGGAGTTAGTTTTAAGACCCGCCTCTGAGAGATGTAGTTCAGGAGGTGTTGGACAGGGCAAAAGAAAGGATCGAGACCCTTCTGCTTACACCATATGGTGAACCTCTTCCACTTCAACGCATAAGACTTCCTAGTGGATGACTTCCTGGAAGCCACCAGGACCCTGGTCATGTCCTCCGAAAGAGCCAGAGGTTGCAGGATCAACCTTTCAACATCCATGCCGAGAGGGACAGGGCATGGAGACTGGGATGGTGCAGTCTGCCCTGGTCTTGGGAGAGGAGGTCCGCAGTCCACAGAGGGATTGGGTTCTACTTGGACAGTTGCTGCAGAAGTGGGAACCATACTTGTCATGGCCAATGCAGGGAAACAAAGATCATGGACCCACGGTCTTGGTGAAGCTTCAGGAGAGTCTTCAATACTAATGGAAGAGGAGGATAGGCATACAGGAGGCCCGACCCCCAATGGATTGCAAAGGCATCCATGAGAGGAATGAAATCCGTACTTGGTCAGAGAGCAGAATCGGGACACTTTTGCGTAACTGAGGGGGGGCAAACAGATCCATGTCTGGGGTCCCCCAGAGATGGAAGAGACAATCCATCCCTCCTGATTCAGGGACCACTCGTGAGGCTCAAAAATGCAGCTCAGCTGGTCCGCTAGGAAGTTCTCTGTGCCTGCCAGGTACACGGCCCAGAGAAGCATCCCCTGCGCCAGTGCCCAGCCCCAGATCTGCACTGCCTCCTGACAAAGGAGGAAGGACCTGGTACATCCCTGCTTGTTGATATACCACATGGCCACTTGGTTATTTGTCTGAACGAGAATGACCTTGTTGATCCCAGAAGACCCATACAGCGTACCGGATCACCCTCAATTCCGAGAGGTTTATCTGTCACTGCGACTCCTGCGCAGTCCAGAAACCCTGTGTATGAGGGCCATCGACGTTGGTTCCCCATCCCAGGCAGGACATATTCGTGGTCAGCACAACCTGAGGCGAGGGTGCCTGAAAGGGATTACCGCACTCTAGGTTGAGAGGAAATGTCCACCAAGTCAGTGATGGGGACACCCAGATACAAACCTGGAGGCCCTTGGTGGCCTGTCACCACTGGGAGCACAGGGACCACTGGGCTCATTGCATATGAAGACGGGCGAAGGGAGTGACATGCACGGCCGCGGCCATATGCCCTAAAAGTGCAACATGTGCGCGCTGAAACCAGGCTACTCGTCTGGATTTCCCTTGCCAGAGCACATGCTCTGTCATGTGGCAGGAAGTCCTTGGCTTGTGACTCGTCAAGGACGGCCCTGATGAAAGCCAGCCTCGATGAGGGGCAGAGGTTTGACTTCTGGTAGTTGATTAAAAATCCCAGATACTCCAGGACATGAATGATACTGTGCAGTGTCTGCAGTGCCCTGGCCTGCATGTTGCTTTGTACCAGCCAGTCATCCAGGTATGGAAACACCTGGACTCTGAGCTGGTGCAGATAAGCCCCCAACATGGCAAGACATTTCGTGAATACCCGTGATGCAGAGGTGAGGCCAAATGGGAGCACACAGTACTGAAAATGTTGAAGCCCCACCACAAAGCGAAGATACCTCCTGTGACTTGGGAGGATCGTGATATGTGTGTATGTGTCCATTAGGTTGAGGGAGAAAAGCCAGTCTCCTTGGTTCAACAGGGGAATTATGGTGCCCAAGTTTACCATTTAGAATTTTTCCTTTTTCAGGAATCTGTTCAAGTTTCACAGATCCAGAATGGGTCGAAGGCCTCCTGTTTTCTTTGGAATCAGAAAGTAACAGGAGTAAAACTCCAACCCTGCTGTCCCTGAGGAACTGGTTCCACTGAACTGGCTTGGAGAAGGGCCAAGAGTTCCTCTTGAAGCAGTTCTGGATGCGAGACAGGACCCCACAGCGGGCTCAGGGGAGAATCTGGTGGAATGCCCACAAGATTCAGCCGATAACCCCACCTGATGACAGACAGAACCCATTGGTCCAACATCATGGTCAGCCACCAGTCTGTGAACAAGCAGAGCTGGCCCCCGACCGGGGGGGTCCTCTGGCCCCGGATGATATGGCTGGCATATTCTCCCTCATTGCCAGTCAAAATCCAATAGCGTGACTAGCCTGGGGGGCTCGCTTTGGGCGTGGGCCTCGCTGCTGGTGGGATCTGCTCCTGGCACTCACCTGCTGCGGCCTGGAATGGGGGGCTGGAGGGAAGTACTTTCTAGGCCTACAGAAAGGTCTCCTCGGCCAGTGAAGCCGAGGGTCCAGCAGACAAGTGCTGGAAGGTCTCGTAGTGGTCCTTTAACTGGCCGACCGCCTCCTTGACCTTGTTACTGAAAAGATTATCCCCAGTTCAAGACAAGTTCGCCAGCCGATCCTGGACCTCAGGACGAAGGGCCGAGGTCCAAAGCCAGGCTAGATGATGGGCAGAAATACCTGCCGTCACTACATGCCCTGCCATCTCAAAGACATCATAGGTAGCACACATCTCGTGCTTACCACATTCAAGACCATGTTGGACGAGAGCCATGAGAGTTTCCTGGGGCTCCTGCGGCAGACTGTCCGCCACCTCCTGGACTTGTTTCCAGAGCTTGCGGGTATACTGGGTCATGGCCAAGAGATAGGAGGCGATCTGTGCTATTAACATGGATCCCTGGTATAATCTCTGTCCTATGGCATCCCATGCCCTGTTGTCTTTACCAGGAGGGGCCGATGCATGGGTTTTTGAACGCTTTGCCTTCTTGAGCGCTGACTCAACCACCACCGCCTGGTGGGGAAGTTGATGCTTTTCAAAGACTACAGTCTGCTGCACTAGGTACACCCCATCAGCCTTCTCGTTAATTGGGGCAATGGAGAGGGGGTGTTCCCATAGCCAGAGAAGCAGATCCTGAAAGATCTCATGCACCGGCACCGCTACGACCTCCTTTGGGGCGTCGACAAACTGGAGGGTCTCGAGCATTTTATGGCAGGCATCCTCTTCTGTCATAAGCTGTAAGGGGATAGCTTCGGCCATCGCATGGACAAACCCAGTGAAGGGCAGTTCCTCCAAAGGGGAAGGATCTGACGGAAGGTCATCAGAGTCTACCGATGAGGCGTCGGAGGTATCCCAGCCCCAGGGGTCATATGGGCTTTCGGACTTTTCGAGAGCACCTGGAGAGGAGGAGCGTGGAGCCCTTGGCATGGTCTTAGGTGCAGGTGCTGAAGGCTCAGGGGAACCAAGGGGCCCAGGGGGCTAGGCCCTGGCCCTGGAGGCACTGAGCGTGGCACCGAGGGACCTCGGAGTGCGTATGGCTTCGATGGACCTTCATTGCCCAAGGAGTCCCTGACGAGGACCAACTCTTATGCCTTGTGCTTTTGAGCCCTATGGGGCAGCGAGGGATCGCAAGGCACTGGCATCAAATGGGTTGGGAAGACACCGAGGAGGACGTTGAGGTGGTCCAACAATGGTTCCAGCCCTGTCACTGCAGTTGGCATCAGGACCTGGCCTCGAAAGCATTGGCAAAGGCACCGGAATCAGGGAATACACTGGTATCAGTGGCAGGGCCACCGGCTCCCGCTCATGCAAAGCACATTCCACCGCCAGGCACAACCAATGCTCCAACTCCGCCTCGAAGGTCTCGGACAATAGCGGAAGCTGAGAAGGGAGCATTGGGCCCAACTCTTCCTTGGGGCTCCGAGGAGGGTCGATGTCCAGTACCAGAATCAGTGCAGATGGCCCTGGACCACTGACATTGAGGGAGAATGGGGCTTCCTTGTATCTAGACCGCTTTTGCGGCAGGGCGACGAGCACCATGGTCCTCACCGGCTCAGACCCATGCTCAGACGGGGACCAATGCCAATGTTTGCGGGTTCTCCCATGATGCTTGCATGGTCCTTCCCCGGTGCTCAGGTTGATGATGATGACCCGGATATCCGGGACTTCAAGGACACCGAGATCTGCCAATCCTCGGAGTCCACCTGCCCTGAAAGCTTCAGGGGAGGGGTAGTAACTGGGGGATCGAGGGTAATCGGTTCCCCTCGGTCCCTAGGTGTCAAGTGTGCTAGCACAGAGGAGTTGGACTTGCCTGAGCAGAAGACCTTCTCCATTTTATCCAGCCTGGCCCACCGGCCTTTTGGGGTCATCTGAGCACACAATTTGCAGCCGTGGACATCGTGCAACGCCCCAAGGCAGAGGATGCACACTTCATGTGGATCAATTAGGGACATAGTCTGGGGGCACTGGGGACATCAGCAGAAGCCCGAGGCAGCCATGAGGCATGCAGAGACCACGAGGGCATGACAATTGGTGGATATGGAAGGAGGAATAAAGATTACTCACCGACCGAGAAGAACCTGAGGGGACCGAAGAGAGACCCAGCGCAGCAAAAGATGCGAAAAAGAAAATTTTCATGAAGAAAAAGACTAGTTTTCCCACTAAAAGGCATGAGCTCCACCTCCGTGAGACGATAGCTCCATGGAAAAGAAAGGACTGAAGAGAGACCCCGCATGGACACAGGGATAGTGGCATACTGGGCATGCTCAGTGTGCCAGCCAAAATTCCTAGAATCTTTGACAGACGTTTTCCATGCTGGGCTCTATCTGATGATGTCATCCATGTGTAAGGACTACCATCCTGCTTGTCCTAAGGGATGACTGTTTGGCCAGACCTTCCCCTAGATTGCTCAGTAGAGATTTTCAATCTTAATGACTTGAATACCAGACCTTTCAAGCAATGACCTTAACTTAAATGCCTCTGGACTCTGGACTCTTGTTTGTCTATGCCTGCATCTTTTCTCTTCCATCTGTTATTGTTCTAGATCTTTGATCCTTCTACAGGTACTTCCAACACCTACAAGATGACTTACAGTCTTTCCTCAACCTCCCTAAACTATTATACCCCCTACATCCCTTTTTACTACATACAATCCTATTTTGAACACTTTCTGGGAACATGCCCTAACTTCTTGTTCTATTTTTGGAGAAGAACAATCTTGTATGAATAGTGTAACTGTCAATTTGACTAGTCCTTCGATAAATGTTACTGTAACTGAATTAAATTTCATTGTAATCCAACTTGAGGCTACTCTTGGTAGAAGGTGTAATAGAAAATGTTTATAAATAAATACAATTTAATCTATCATTTAGATGCACAGGTCCATCTGCAGTTCCTCACAGCTCACTGCTGCTGCTTTAACAACTTTGAATAATTGTTTGCCATCTGCAAATCTGATCATCTCATTCGTTTCTCCCTTTTCCAGATTATTATTGAATATGTTAAACAGCATACATCCCAGTACAGATCTCTGGGTCTTAAGAACATAAGATGTGCCATCCTGGGTCAGACCAAAAGCCCATCAATGGTAAATTTGGTTATTCAGAAATACCCAGCAGATCCCAAAGATCTGTTGGGTATTTCTAGGCATGTTGCTCATGCCTAGAGATAAGAAGTGGCTTTCCCCAAGTCCACCTGACTAACAATTGTTTATGGATTTTTCCAACTGGAACTTGTTATGACCGTCGGCTGTGGGCAGTCGCGGCCGACCCAACTCTTGACTTGTCATGTCCTGCTCTCCACTCCTGGTAAGCTCACGGCTGTGGCTTGCCGCTACCACCGCGTTCCTCCCGGCTTTCGGGACTCCACATGGCGGCTGGGACACCACCAACCTACACTCCGACTCTGGGCCTCCCTAGGCGTGCGTGCGCGCCACCTGGCCTGTCTTTAAAGGCCCTATGGTGGGAACTCCAGGGACGTTCCCGGCTGATGACATCACAAGTCTGAGATATTTAAGGACCTCTCTTGGCCTATACTAACCGACTTGGCAATGAGTTCCCTGAGCTCCAGTGGTGCTTGTTCTGTACTCTGGACCTGCGGTTCCTGACGGATCCCTGATCTACAATCTTGGACTCTGGCTCTGGGTACCCGCTCCTCGGGGGCCTACTCTGTGCTTCCTTTCTGTGACTTGTCCTGCACTGCCCCGCTCCTCGGGGTAGCCTCAGCGTAACTTCGCCAGAGATCTTGTCTCTATGCTTCCCCACTCCTCAGGATAGCCTCAGTGTTACCAGACCGGAGTTCCTGTCTCTACGCTTCTCCGCTCCTTGGGGTAGCCTCAGCGTACCACACCGGATTTCCTGTCTCTACGCTTCCCCGTTCCTCGGGGCAGCCTCAGTGTTATCACATCGGACATTCATTCTCTAAGCCTCCTCGGGGTGGTCTCAGTGCCACTACTCCAGAGATTCTGTCTCTACGCTTCCCCGCTCCTCAGGGCAGCCTCAGCCTCACTACACCAGAGAGCCTGTTTCCAAGCTTACCCGCTCCTCAGGCCTGCCCTGTGCATCTCTGCCTTGGAGATCCATCCTCTGGTCTATCCTGTCTCCTTACCTGCCCGGCATTGCAATACTTTGGACTGTTCTCTCAAACCCCGCTCCTTGGGGCACCCCGCAGTATTGCCTCAGTGCAGGTGTCTGCGATCACGTGGCTGTGATGCAGACAACTCTTCTACACCTCCTTTCTCCTGGACCACAGCCGTGGTTCACTTGCCTGTGTTTCCATTCCACCTCACCTCCTGCCTCCCTGTGGGACTCAACCCCTCAGGGATATCAACTCCCACCTCGGGCCAAGGGTCCACAAAACCTACAAAACCTAACCTGCTAGTTTTATGGAATGTCCCCTAGTATAGCACTATCTGAAAATGTAAATCATCATCCCCTATTTACATGTTCTAACCCGTTCATGATTTTATAAGCCTATCATCTCCCCTCTCAGTAGTCTCTTCTCCAAGATGAAGAGCCCCAATCTGTTTAGCCTTTCTTCATAAGGAAGCCTTTCTTTCCCCTTTATCATTTTTGTTGCCCTTTATTGTCATTTTTCTAGTTCCACTATATCTTACTTGCAATGAAGTTACCAAAACTGCACACAATTCTCAAAGTGTGGTCGCACCATGGATCTATACAGAGGCATTAAGATATTCACAATTTTATTCTCCATTGCACTATTGGTTTTTCTCCATTTGGAAAGCAGACCATTACTCCAGTTCTCATTTTCCTATTTTTTAAACCAGTTCCCAGGACATTGCCTCCTAGCCCATATCTTTTTTTAATTTCCTGAGGAGACTCTCATGAGGCACTTTGGAAATGCCTTCTAAAAATCCAGATACACTCTATCAGGCAGTAGAACTCACCAGTAAGATGCTTTCCCAGGACATCCAACGGATGGGCAGCACTGCACGACCCTGGATACGGTAATAATCCCCACTATACAGGTTCCTGCTCATTCCAAAGTCAGCTATTTTGATGGTGTAATTTTTCCCCACCAAGCAGTTGCGTGTTGCTAGGTCCCGGTGAACAAAGTTCAGTGAGGATAGATATTTCATACCAGATGCGATCTGAGTGACAATGTACTTCAGCTCTGTAAACCTGTGAAGACATGCAGCAGAGGGTCAGATCCTGTTAATTACACTTTCAAACACTATGACCCAGTGCTAAGACCAGCACCCGAGGCAAATATTCAAAATTATGCTCTCCTCCCTGCTGACTTACTTTTAGTGGCTCAAGCACAGCATCCCCACTTCCTCTCTCCCCAAACTGCACAGAAGCATCACATCTCTCTCTCGCTCCACCCCTATCCAGCAGCAAACCTCCACTCTCTCTCCTTCTATCCCTTGTCTAGCAGTATTCCCCCTCTCTTTTCCCCACCACCTCTGCCCAGCTATAGCTCCTTTCTTTCTTCCCTAACTTTGTCCAGCAACAGGATCTTCTCCAACCCTGCGCAGCAACAGCTCTTCCTCTGCCCCAAAATTACCCCAACTCTCTATTCCTTTGTGGTAACTTGGGCGATAACAGCTTGGAAACAGCCAGAGAAATAAAGAGGCAGATTCTGGCTGTTCCTTAGGTGCATTTTATTTTCAGTGGAAAAACCAAAATCATACAAACAGTGAAACTCACCTTACTTTCAGGTAGCACACAATCCTTAAACGTAGCAGGTTTTAGCACAGGGTAGGTCTCTGCCAGCTCCCCAAGACCTGTTTAACTCTTTCAGGCCCTGAATTCTGGTGAGGGGCTCCTTCCTTCACTCAGGATTCCCTGTGGGTCTGGATTTTAACAAGGACCATGTGAGACAACTGTGCCCGGTCCTTTAAGGTAGTCTGAGGGAGTTTTCTATAGATTCTGTCACATACCTCTCCCTCAGTTCAGCCCTGTCGGGATGAGCACCTCTCTGGACAGGAAATCCACATTGGTGTTTTCCTTTCCTACCCTATGTTGTATTCAATAGTTGAAGGACTGTAGGGCCAGGAACCACCTCGTCACCCTTACATAGGACTCCTTATTTCTATTTATCCAAAGGAGCAGTTAGAGGTCTGTTATGAGTGTGAACTGCCATCTCAGCAGGCCTCAAAGGCCCACTTGACTGCCAAGGCCTCTTTCTCAACTGTTGAGTAATGCCTTTCTTGTGGCATCAATTTCCGGCTAATGTATGCCACAGGATGTTCTTAACCATCCTCTTGGACTAAAATGGTTCCCAAACCGGTCTGCACTAGAGATGTGAATCGGAACCGGAATCAGTTCTGATTTTAAAGATGGCGCCGGCCGTCCATTACTCCTACCATGTGACAGGGGCCGGCCAATGGCATGGATACCCTGTCACATGGTAAGGGCAAAGGGCCATCGGCGCCATTTTGATTAGTGGCAGCCGACGGCCCGAGAGTGGGAGATCACTCCCGGGACCCCCACTGGACCACCAGGTACTTGTAAAATGTTTTGGGGGGGGTCGGGAGGGTGGGGGTTTTAAAGGAATCTGTTTTAAAGGGTCAGGGTGGGTTTAGGGGTTGTTTTTGTGTGCTGTTTTTCCCAACCTCCCCCAAAACGATAAGAGAACCCCACAAACAATTTTGTGGGGTTTTCCTATCGTTTTCGGGGAGCCCCCAATTTCTGACGACTTTGAAAATATCGTACAATATTTTCAATCGTCAGAAAAACGATTCACATCCCTAGTCTGCACCGTGAAGGATTTGGTGAAGTCCGAGCTTATGAGAACCGGTTCAGAGGATATCGCCTCTTTCAGAATCCTGGAGGCCTTCTCTGCTTCAGCTGACCATTGGACATTTTCTGGTGCTTTTTTTCAACAGCCTTGTGAGAGGCTCTGCCTCATCTGAATAATTAGGAATAAACCTTCTGTAGTATACCATAAGGCCTAGGAATGCTCTCAGTTTCGCTTGTGGGACTGGCACCCAGGTGATTGTCTTGATCTTCCTGGTATGTGGATAGACCTTGCCCTTCCTCAGGGTGTAGCCAAGATACTGGACTTCTTGCCTTGCCAGCAAGCACTTCTTGGGGATAGCCATTAGTCCTGCTTTTCTCAGACTGGTTAGCATGACCTGGAGATGCTTCCAATCAGGGCTGTAGACCACAATGTCATCCAGGTAGGCAGCTGCGTACCCATGATGTGGGCAGAGCAGGCAGTCAACCAAGCATTGAAACATTGTGGGGGAACCATGGAGTTCAAAAGGGAGGATGGTGAACTAGAAAATTCCACCTGGCATTGAGAACAGAGTCTTCTCCTTCGCCGCTGGCATGAGAGGTTCCTGCCAATAACCTTTTTTTAAGGTCCAGAGTAGAGATGAACTGGGTTGAATCCAGATGCTCAATCAATTCATCCACTCATGGCATTGGGTACACATTGAGTTTTGAGAACTTGTTGACCTTTTTAAATTCAATGCAAAACCTTATGCTCTATCTGACTTTTGCCCCAACACTATGGGTAAGGACCAATCATTGTTAAACTCCTCCATAAACCCAAGCTGGAAAATCTCCTACACTTTGGTCTCAATGATGTGGTCCCTGACCTCGGATATACGATAAGATCAATGCTGCACAACAACTCCAGGAAGTATAATGATGTCATGCTGCACCAGGTGGGTACAACCTGGCAAGTTTGAGAAAATTGCCTTATTTCGCTCTACCAGCTGCTTTAAGTCAGCTGTCTATGCAGTGGATAGCTGCTCTCCAAAAGGAACCTGGGCTTGATCCACTTCAAGTCCAACCTCTGGACAAACTCCTTTCTGCACCACTCTGTACTCCTGTGCCACTCACTTCTTCAGAAGGTTTTTGTGGTAGATTTGAGTTTTCTTTCATTTATCTGGCTGGGCTATTTTATAATCAATGGGCCCTGTTTTCTCCAAAACTTCATAAGGTTCTTGCCAATGGGCTAACAATTTGTTTCCTGAAGATCAGAGGACAAAGATGCGGTCCCCTGGCTAGAATACTCTTTGTAACCTATGGCTTGAGTAGTCTGAGATTTTTCTAGACATAGGTGGGCCGCATTCCCAGTCTTGTTTAGGTTATCCTGCACTTGGAGAATGTAGTCAGCGAGGTTCTGCCTGGGGTTCCCTTCATCTTCCCAAATCTCGTGAGCTTTGCCCAAGATTCCTCTCGGCCTCCTCCCATCAGGAACTCAAAAGGGGGAAAACCCACTGAACTCTGTGGCACTTCACAGATTGCAAACAGCTCATAGGGTAGTAATGCATACTAGTTCATGTCATCTTCATCCACAAACTTCATCATTTGTTTTAGCATCTGACTGAAGTGCTCAATGAGGCCATCAGTCTGTGGGAGAAACACGAGGTACACAGTTTTTACCTTGAGCAAGCTGCAGAGTTGTTTCATTATCTTGGACATGAATGAGGTTCTATGATCCATCAGGATCTCCTTAGGTAGCCCAAGTCATGAAAAAACCTACATTAGGACAGTCACCACAATCGGGGGTCTTCATATTCTGTACCGGTACTGTCTCCAGATATCTTGTGACATAGTTCAGAATAATGAGGATGTACTAATTTCTTCAAGTAAATTTCTCTAGAGGCTCACAAAGTCCATGCACACCCTTTAAAAAGGTGTTTTGATTATGGGGATGAGAGGTGCTGCCCATACACCAGTAGGCTTTGTCAGTTGACAGGGCAGGACCAGCAATACAACTGAACTTGTTTATGTAGGCCAGGCCATTAGAACTGTACCAATATTTTTTTTCCCGGGTGTTTTCCTCCCCCAGGTGACCCTCTAGCGCAACAGCAACCATATACTCCACAACCAACCCTAAGGTCCCAAAACAAAGGACTATTAACTGTATCTACGATCTGGATCACACACCTGACACAAATAAGAGAGCTCACGTTCTCAATAGCAGGTCCTAAACTACCAGAGACAATACAACTGATCCCAGAAAGAAAGACATTCAAACAATAACTAAAATCCTGGCTTTTTAAAAATACTTATAAACTAACTTTAATTCAGTTTTGAGGGTGGACCCTTGGGCCGAAGGGGAACTGTGGGCTCCTCCCCTGTGGGGAGGAGCCCCATAGGTCCCCTCCAAAGGTAGGTGAGGCAGAGACCCCCCTGGAACTTCACCACTACCAGCCCGCTCTCCCCTCAGGTTCAGCCCTTGGGAACCAGGGGCCAGCTGGACTTACATGGGGCCTCCGCAAGGATGGAAGTCCAGGGGTTACACAGTCCATATTCAGTGTCCAGGCAAAGGTTGTGGCAGGCGGCGTAGCTCATAGTTGGTGTCCAGGCAAAGGTCATGGCAGGCGGTGTAGCTCGTAGTCAAGTCCAGTCCGAAGTCAAAACCAAAGACAAGCAGAAGAGACAAGGAGGGCAGGAATGAGGAAGGAACTCAGGACAACATGAAGATCGCAGAAAGTGAGAAGACCTGTTGCCAAGGCATCTGTTAGGAGCAGGATGTAGCCTTTTATAAGGCTGAAGGGCTGAGGTCATCAGAAAGGGCTGGCAGCATTTTCCCGCCATGGGCCCTTTAAGAGTTGGCAGGAGGCATGTGCGCGCACCTAGAGGAGGGCCTGTGCGAGAGGAAGTCGGCAGCGTCCCAGCCGCGGATGAGGCAGGAGAGGCGTTGGCTGGTGGTTTGGAGCAGCATGAGGAATCAGCAGAGGGGCCTGAGGTGAGAGAAGCCGGTCGCGGGCCTCTGCTGCCGGCAAGCATAACAAATTCTTTCAGAATCCTATGTCAACAAGAACTTATATCTTAATTTAAACTCTATCTGAATTCAGAGTTAACAATAACAAGAACAAGAACAAAAAACAATAACAAGTAACAAGAGAACAAAGTAGCTCAAGACACCCCCTTACAACCTTGTAAATTTACTAAATAGAATCCCTATCCTACTAACCTATTGCCCCACCCTCACTTGAGACATATAAGAACATAATCCTAGAGTCATATGACCCACTTGAGTTCCTCCAATGTATATATCATACCAAAATATTTATCTTATCAAAGTATATGTAACCTCAAAATGTATCTTACAAAAACTTGTGTTTTACCAATATGTGTTACATCATAATGTAATGACCTAAGGATGCTTGTTACTTTTGTAAACCATTGTGATCTTCACTTGGAACGACAGTATGTAAAATAACAAACTAACTAACTAACTAACTAAATAAATAAATAAATAAAGCTGTTGGTGTGGCTGCATTTAAAAAAGGTTTGGACAAGTTCCTGGAGGAAAAGTCCATAAACCATAATTAAGGTGGAGTTGCAGAAATCCACTGCTTATCCCTATAATAAACAGCATGGAATCTATCTACCCTTTGGGATTCTGCCAGTTTCTTGTAACCTGGATTGGCCACTGTTGGAAACAGGATATTGGGCTTGATAGACTTTTGGTCTGACCCAGTATGGCAATCTTATGTTCTTATATTATGGGTATCTGCCTTACATCTTCCTCAGTAAAGCAAAGAATTCATTCAATCTCTCTACTATAGCCTTGTCCTCCTTTAGCACCCATTTAACCCCCTCTCTCATCTAATGATCCAGCTGACACCCTCCAACCTTTTGCTTCAAATCTCCCTGAAAAAAGTTTTTATTATGAGTTTGTTGGAAAGGTGGACCCTTGAGCCGAGACGAGGTTGTTGCTACTGCCAGAGGATGGCTCCTGATGGTCCTTGTCGTCCGGAGGCTGTTCCGGGAGAGAAGCCCCAACAGGACCTTCACCTATACCAGCCCACGTTCCCCACAGGTTGAGTTCTTGGGTACCGGGGCTGGCAGGATTTAGGCGCAGGTCTCTCGAAGACAAAGAACTGGGAGATAGTAGGCTGGAGCAACGTCAGACTTACCAAGGGTCGAGGCAGGCAGCAGATGAGAGTGAACAGGAACAGTCCAGAGGTCAGGGCAGACAGCGGTCAAGCAGATTCAGAGAGCCAGGCAGAAGGTCAGGGCAGGCGATGGTCTTCGCAGGTGATGGTAGGGATGTCGTGTGGAGTTGCATTTTGATTTGGGTTAGTTAGGTCTGAGACATAGGCAAATAGGGTCCTGGGTTTAAATTGATAGTCATGTATTTTTTTTGCTTAGAAATCACGCTTTGCTTTGTTGAGGTCAGTGGTGTAGATGTGTTCTGTATGTGTCGCTTAGTTCTGCTGTTTGCGTTCTTCTCCATTTCTTTTTGGCTTGTCTTAGTATTTGTTTGTGTTTTTTAATTCGGGGGTTTACCAGGGGGCCTTATGTTTGGCGGATGTTTTAATTTCTTTTCTTAAAGTTGGCCATTTTATCTTGGCGATTTCAGTGTTGATGGAAATCCATGAGTTTATTGCGGAGATGGCGTCTGTCGTATTTAAGGTTTTTAAAGTGTCTGGTAGCATTTCAGGAAGGTCGTCGCTGGAGCAAGGTTTGATGAAGTCGATGTACTTGTTGGGGGTGTAAACCTCGTGTGGGAGTATTGTAGTTGTAGCTTGGTTTGTATGAGATTGTGATCGGACCAGGGTATGGCGGTAGCTGTGGGAGGGCAGTTGTTGGAAATTTTATTGTTGATGAAAATAAGGTCCAGTATGTGGCTGGAGTTTTGGGTAGGGGTGTTGATGATTTGTTTAAAACCCATTGCAGTCAAGGTGTTGAGGAGGAGCTCGCAGGTCGGAGGTAGGGGTGTTGTGTCTATTTGGAGATTGAAGTCTCCTAGGATGATGGCAGGTAAGTCCATGTTGATGTTGGTGGAGATGGTTTTGATTTAGAGGGGATAGGTTGTGTTGTCGTAGTCCTGGGGGTGCTAGAGGAGGAGGATTTGTAGGTTTTTGGATTTGAATAGGCTTGTTTCAAAAGGGGGGGGGGGGAGGTTGAGCTGTTGGGATGATAATTTGAATTTTTTTGTGTTAGGAAGAGCAGACCACCACCTTTTCTTTTCGTTCTGGGTATGGAATAGATACTGTAGATTGCTTTCGGGAGTTGGTTAAGAGGAATGGCATCAGTGCTTTTGAGCTAATATTCGATGATACAGAGAACGTCTGTTCGGTTGTCTAGTAAGAGGTCATGAAGGATGGGAATTTTCTTGGTGATGGATTGGGCATTGATTAGGAAAAGGGTGAGGACTGTGAAGATGGAGCAGTGGGTGTTGGGATTAATGTGGATAGTGGTGAGCAGTCTTGAGTGGGGTGTACGGTGCTAATGGGTTCTGTTGGGCTTGTGGGAATGGGGAAGTTTGGGAATGGGGAGTATCACTGCCATGTTGGGGTTGTTTGTATGGGTGGGTGCCATGTCAGTGTAATGGTAACCTTAGTAGGAGGCAATGAGGGAGTTGAAGATTGTAAAGGTCAAGGGAGTGGGCTTTGTGGGTGAGTGAGTTTGTGGTGGTTCCTAGGAGGAGAGAGAAGGGGGGGTTGGTGGGAGGCACCAGGGTGTGGCACAAAGGCGTGACGCCTGTGTCTGGCGTTGGGTCTTAAAGGGGCTTGGGTCATGCTTCGGACACTGGCGGGGGAGGCGGGGTATACCGCCTTTCGAAAGAGATTGTGGTGGGCCGTCTGAGGGCCCGCGGGTGAACTGGGGTCGACGAACGGGGAAGGTGAGCCCTTAACCCCGGTGGGTTGGCGCCGATCGTGCGGGCTAGTTCGTGGGGCCGATGTCCTGAATTTTAAGTGGCCTTGGCGCAGACGGATGAGCTCACCGGGTCGGCAGGCCTTCACTTTGTCCTGGAGGGCATCTTGGGTGCCGGATCGATGGTCGATGGGTGGACTTGGGTGCTCCTGATCCCGGCAGATCGGCTCTCTCCACGCGGAGCTGCTGCGAATGATGGACGGGGATGAGGGAGAAAACGTATGAGCTGGACTGTAGGGTCCTGAAGGTGGAGGCATTCTGAGTGATAGGTGCTGCTGAGGGTGGTCTTTTGTGTGGTCTTTCTGGTGAAGTATGCTGGAGGCCCAAAGGGGGCAGCACAAAGGGACGCACTAAGGGGCAGGCCCCTTGGTCGCGCTCCTTAGGTGCATGGCACGCGGTGCCTGCGACCTGACCTTAAAGTAGGGATGTGAATCGTTTTTTGACGTCAGATATTTTTTAAATCATCAAAAATCGTTAGAGTCGCGATACAATAGAAATTCCCTCGATTTATCGTGAAAAATCGTAAATCGGGGGAGGGGGGGAGGGCGGGAAAACCGGACACCAAAACAACCCCTAAACCCACCCCGACCCTTTAAAACGAATCCCTTACCCTCCCCCACCCTCCCGAACCCTCCAAAATGTTTTAAATTACTTGGTGGTCCAGTGGGGGGGGGTCCCGGCGCGATCTCTCGCTCTCGGGCCATCGGCGCCATTTTGGCTGCCACTAATAAAAATGGCGCCGATGGCCCGATAAAAAAAAAACCCACCCGACCCTTTAAACTGACCCCCTTAGCCTCCCCCACCCTCCCGACCCCCCCCCCAAACCTTTTAAAATTACCTGGTGGTCCAGTGGGGGCACAGAGAGCGATCTCCCACTCTCGGGCCATCGGCTGCCCCTAATAAAAATGGCCGATGGCCCTTTGACCTTACCATGTGACAGGGTATCCGTGCCATTGGCCGGCCCCTGTCACATGGTAGGAGCACTGGATGGCCGGCGCCATCTTTAAACATGGCACCGGCCATCCAGTGCTCCTACCATGTGACAGGGGCTTACTACATGGATCCATCACAACTCAGTGCTTTGCAGGCTATACCTGGCCTGGCCCAGCGCATTGCGAAACAGGACGCCTTGGAAAAACTGACTTCAACTTTTCATCAGCTACTAGGGATGTGAATCGTTTTACGACGATTAAAATTATTGTCCGATAATTTTAATATCGTCTTAAACCGTTATGGAACACAATACAATAGAGATTCTAACGATTTATCGTTATAAATCGTTAGAATCGTGAGCCGGCACACTAAAACCCGCTAAAACCCACCCCCGACCCTTTAAATTAAATCCCCCACCCTCCCGAACCCCCCCCCCCAAATAACTTAAATTACCTGGTGGTCCAGCGGCGGTCCGGAACGGCAGCGGTCCGGAACGGGCTCCTGCTATTGAATCTTGTTGTCTTCAGCCGGCGCCATTTTCCAAAATGGCGCCGAAAAATGGCGGCGGCCATAGACCAACAGGATTCAACGGCAGGAGGTCCTTCCGGACCCCCGCTGGACTTTTGGCAAGTCTTGTGGGGGTCAGGAGGCCCCCCCCAAGATGGCCAAAAGTTCCTGGAGGTCCAGCGGGGGTCAGGGAGCGATTTCCCGCCGCGAATCGTTTTCCGTACGGAAAATGGCGCCGGCAGGAGATCGACTGCAGGAGGTCGTTCAGCGAGGGTTCCGGCGCCTCGCTGAACGACCTCCTGCAGTCGATCTCCTGCCGGCGCCATTTTCCGTACGGAAAACGATTCGCGGCGGGAAATCGCTCCCTGACCCCCGCTGGACCTCCAGGAACTTTTGGCCAGCTTGGGGGGGGCCTCCTGACCCCCACAAGACTTGCCAAAAGTCCAGCGGGGGTCCGGAAGGACCTCCTGCCGTCGAATCCTGTTGGTCTATGGCCGCCGCCATTTTTCGGCACCATTTTGGAAAATGGCGCCGGCTGAAGACAACAAGATTCAATAGCAGGAGCCCGTTCCGGACCGCTGCCGTTCCGGACCGCCGCTGGACCACCAGGTAATTTAAGTTATTTGGGGGGGGGGTTCGGGAGGGTGGGGGATTTAATTTAAAGGGTCGGGGGTGGGTTTTAGCGGGTTTTAACGATTTTAGCGGGTTTTAACGATTTTAATGATTTATCACGATATTTTACCCCCCCCAAACGGCAACAATACGATTCCCTCCCCCTCCCAGCCGAAATCGATCGTTAAGACGATCGAGGACACGATTCACATCTCTATCAGCTACACACACAGAAGGTTCAAAGCACTGCTTCTAACCATGAAGGTCAGTTACAAGAGGTAACTTTAAAGACTGCTGTACCACTGGCGGCTCCGATCCGCTTCTCCAGAGAAATACAGAAGACCCGGGGCTTTTTAAACCAGTGCTGCATGCACTTTACCTTACAACCATCTTTATTTCCTACTGCTTTCTCCAAGACTACCTACATCCTTTCCTACTTGGATGGTAGGGCCTTGTCTTGGGCATCTACCTTGTGGGAACACAAGGATCCTATTTTGTAGGACATAGAAGGATTTATGGACTTGTTTAAATCCATTTTCGATGACCCTGCTCGAACTTCTGTAGCCGGTTTTGCTTTGGTGGAATTGAAGCAAGGCAACAAATCATTGGCTGAATTTGCCATAGAATTTAAAACTCTTGCGGCAGAACTCTGCTGGGACCCTAAATGTCTCAAGACTCTCTTTTGCAGAGGCCTGGATACCCGTTTAAAAGACGAGCTGGCTGCTCGCAAAACACCTGACTCGCTGGACGAATTAGTAGCCTTGGCCACTCAGATTGATCACCGACTCCGGGACAAGGGCGAAGGAACTCCGGCCTAAGACGTTATCTGGGTTGAATCAGGCTAGCTCTATATCTGCATCTCGAAAGGTTCCAGTAAATTCTGCTGCTGATAAAGATGAACCAATGCAACTTAGTCATGGACATTTGACTTCTAAAGAGAGATTTCGGAAGAAGCGCGGTCTTTGCATGTACTGCGGTCAGCCTGGTGATGACGTCTCTACATGCTCTATTCATCCGGGAAACGGACGGGCCTGTGTCCTGCAGGAGGACTGTTCTTGGGCCGTGTCGCGTCTTCTCCTCCACATTCTCTCCCAGTCTCTTTGACCTACGGACCGGGTTCGGTTCAGACTCCTGCCCTGGTGGACTCAGGGGTAGGAGGCAACTTTATTCTTCAAACTCTAGTGGAATATCCCTTTTAAATTTCACCCCTATAGTTATCCCTTGGAAGCTCATAAAGGTCTAAAAGAAATTATTGATGACTTATTAGCACAAGGGGTAATGAGGAGAACAAATTCACCATTTAATTCACCTATTTGGCCTGTTAGAAAAGCTGATGGAATTAATTGAGAATGACAATTGATTACAGGAGAGTAAATAAAGGTACTCCTCAAATGGCGCCAGTAGTAACTAATATTACAGAATGGGTACAAAAGATTCAAGATCAATGTAAATGGTTTTCAGTGATAGATTTGGCAAACTGTTTTTTCAATATCCCCATTCAATATGAGAGTCAGGAGTGCTTTGCATTCCAATTTGAAGATAAACAATACACTTTTTGTAGAATTCCTCAGGGATTTCACAATGCACCTGCAATAGCTCATGCACATGTAACCCAAATGCTGTCTAACTTAGAAGAGTCAGATAAAGACTATGTATATTCATATGTGGATGATATTATTATTACTGGTGTTAATAAACAGAAAGTACAAGAGAGGACAGAAAGGGTACTAGAGCTTATTCAAAAAACAGGTTTTAAGGTTAACCTGGAGAAGGCTCAGCTAGTATGGGTGTGCATTCGTTTTCGACGTATTGGTGATACGCAACGTATTTTGTCATATCCGTTGAATACGTGGGGAGGCGAAACGCATCGCGACTCCCCACGTATTTAACTTATTATCTGTGTAATTCGGTGCACCCCGCGGCGCGCGCATTTCTTCGTCCCCATTAGCTACTAGCTACCTATGATTTTCACAAAATGGCAGCGCCCAGGCCCTACATTCTGGTATCCATGCCGACCTGTCTGACCCTTTCCTGTGAGTCACTGTGACTCACAGGAAAGGGTCGTTCAGGTCGGCATGGATACCGGAATGCAGCATATCCGCACTGAAATTTTGTGCTCTCTGTCGATTTTACTGATGAGCCAGCACTATATACAGATGAGCACGAGGAAAAACATGCATGTTGTTTCCAGCGATGCTGTGGGGAGGTGGGCTTGGTGGAAGAGGGAGGAGGATGCACTAAGAAAGATAGGCTAGTTAAGCTATCTTAAGGAAAGAAAAAGCTAATAGTTCTTTGTTTTGCTGCAGTGCCAGGGCCAGCTAATCCTGATTCTTTCAAGCTGTTTATTTTGGTGATCTCTGACTGAGAAGAGAAGCTGTACTAGGTCAGCTAGCACTGACCACCATTTAGGGTGTTGGGCTGGCTTGGAGAGATATATTATTTTCAATTTCATCCATTTTTCTGGAGTGACAAAAATTCCAGCTTTTTTAAACTGATTTTTTTTAATTCAAATCACTTAGTCTCTCTGTGCACTGGGCTTTACTGGGCAGTTTAAAAGACTGAACCTAACTATTGGGTGGGTCTGTGCAGTCAAGTTCCTAGGGAATATGCCTCTTTTGTGCTTACAAGCAAGCAGTGTCGCTGTGTACACACCACACACATCAGTGCACAGCCAGGCACCGTGATAGTGGACAGTGGGTATTTTTAACAGACTGAGCTTTATTATTGAGTGGGTCTGTGCAGTCAGGTGCCCAGGGAGTGTGCCTCTTTTGTGCTTACAAGCAAGCAGCATCTCTGTGTACACACCACACACATTAATGCAGAGCCAGGCACCGTGATAGTGGACAGTGGGTATTTTTAACAGACTGAGCTTTATTATTGAGTGGGTCTGTGCAGTCAGGTGCCCAGGGAGTGTGCCTCTTTTGTGCTTACAAGCAAGCAGCATCTCTGCGTACACACCACACACATTAGTGCACAGCCAGGCACCGTGATAGTGGGCAGCGGGCAGATTTAACAGACTGAACCTTATTATTGAGTGGGTCTGTGCAGTCAAGTGCCCAGGGAGTGTGCCTCTTTTGTGCTTACAAGCAAGCAGCGTTTCTGTGTACACACCACACACATTAGTGCACAGCCAGGCACCGTGATAGTGGACAGTGGGTATTTTCAACAGACTGAGCTTTATTATTGAGTGGGTCTGTGCAGTCAGGTGCCCAGGGAGTGTGCCTCTTTTGTGCTTACAAGCAAGCAGCGTCTGTGTGCACACCACACACATCAGTGCACAGCCAGGCACCGTGGCAGTGGGTATTTTTAACAGACTAAGCTTTATTATTGAGTGGGTCAGTGCAGTCAGGTGCCCAGGGAGTGTGCCTCTTTTGTGCTTACAAGCAAGCAGCGTCTCTGTGTACACACCACACACATTAGTGCACAGCCAGGCACCATGATAGTGGACAGTGGGTATTTTTAACAGACTGAGCTTTATTATTGAGTGGGTCTGTGCAGTCAGGTGCTCAGGAAGTGTGCCTCTTTTGTGCTTACAAGCAAGCAGCGTCTGTGTGCGCACCACACATATTAGTGCACAGCCAGGCACCGTTATAGTGGGCAGTTTTAACAGACTGAACCTTATAATTGAGTGGGTCTGTGCAATCAATTGCCCAGGGAGTGTGCCTCTTTTGTGCTTACAAGCAAGCAGCGTCTCTGTGTACACACCACACACATTAGTGCACAGTCAGGCACCGTGATAGTGGACACTGGGTATTTTTAACAGACTAAGCTTTATTATTGAGTGGGTCTGTGCAGTCAGGTGCCCAGGGAGTGTACCTCTTTTGTGCTTACAAGCAAGCAGCATCTGTGTGCACACAACACATATTAATGCACAGCCAGGCACCGTAATAGTGGGCAGTTGGCAGTTTTAACAGACTGAACCTTATTATTGAGTGGGTCTGTGCAGTCAGGTGCCCAGGGACTGTGCCTTTTTTGGTGCTTACAAGCAAGCAGCATCTGTGTGCACACCACTCATATTATTGCACAGCCAGGCACCATGGTAGTGGGCAGTGGGCAGTTTTAACAGACTGAACCTTATTATTGAGTGGGTCTGTGCAGTCAAGTGCCTAGGGAGTGTGCCTCTTTTGTGCTTACAAGCAAGCAGCGTCTGTTTGCACACCACACACATCACCACACACATCAGTGCACAGCCAGGCACCGTGGCAGTGGGTATTTTTAACAGACTGAGCTTTATTATTGAGTGGGTCAGTGCAGTCAGGTGCCCAGGGAGTGTGCCTCTTTTGTGCTTACAAGCAAGCAGCATCTGTGTGCACACCACACATATTAATGCACAGCCAGGCACCGTGATAGTGGGCAGTGGGCAGTTTTAACAGACTGAACCTTATTATTGAGTGGGTCAGTGCAGTCAGGTGCCCAGGGAGTGTGCCTCTTTTGTGCTTACAAGCAAGCAGCATCTGTGTGCACACCACACATATTAATGCACAGCCAGGCACCGTGATAGTGGGCAGTGGGCAGTTTTAACAGACTGAACCTTATTATTGAGTGGGTCTGTGCAGTCAGGTGCCCAGAGAGTGTGCCTCTTTTGTGCTTACAAGCAAGCAACATCTGTGTGCACACCACACATATTAGTGCACAGCCAGGCACCGTGGTAGTGGGCAGTGGGCAGTTTTAACAGACTGAACCTTATTATTGAGTGGGTCTGTGCAGTCAAGTGCCTAGGGAGTGTGCCTCTTTTGTGCACAGCCTAGGGAGTGTGCCTCTTTTGTGGACAGCCAGGCACCGTTGCAGTGGGTATTTTTAACCGACTGAGCTTTATTATTGAGTTGGTCTGTGCTGTCAGGTGCCCAGGGAGTGTGCCTCTTTTGTGCTTACAAGCAAGCAGCTTCTGTGTGCACACCACACATAATAGTGCAGAGCCAGGCACCGTGATAGTGGGCAGTGGACAGTTTTAACAGACTGAACCTTATTATTTAGTGGATCTGTGCAGTCAATTGCCCAGGGAGTGTGCCTCTTTTGTGCTTACAAGCAAGCAGCATCTGTGTGCACACCACACACATCAGTGCACAGCCAGGCACCGTGGCAGTGGGTATTTTTAACAGACTGAGCTTTATTATTGAGTGGGTCAATGCAGTCAATTGCCCAGGGAGTGTGCCTCTTTTGTGCTTACAAGCAAGCAGCGTCTCTGTGTACACACCACACACATTAGTGCACAGCCAGGCACCATGATAGTGGACAGTGGGTATTTTTAACAGACTGAGCTTTATTATTGAGTGGGTCTGTGCAGTCAGGTGCCCAGGGAGTGTGCCTCTTTTGTGCTTATAAGCAAGCAGTGTCTGTGTGCACATCACACACATCAGTGCACAGCCAGGCACCGTGGCAGTGGGTATTTTTAACAGACTGAGCTTTATTATTGAGTGGGTCTGTGCAGTCAGATGCCCAGGGAGTGTGCCTCTTTTGTGCTTACAAGCAAGCAGCATCTGTGTGCACACCACACATATTAATGCACAGCCAGGCACCGTGATAGTGGGCAGTGGGCAGTTTTAACAGACTGAACCTTATTATTCAGTGGGTCTGTGCAGTCAGGTGCCTAGGGAGTGTGCCTCTTTTGTGCTTACAAGCAAGCAGCGTCTCTGTGTACACATCACACACATTAGTGAACAGCCAGGCACCATGATAGTGGACAGTGGTTATTTTTAACAGTCTGAGCTTTATTATTGAGTGGGTCTGTGCAGTCAGGTGCCCAGGGAGTGTGCCTCTTTTGTGCTTACAAGCAAGCAGCATCTGTGTGCACACCACACATATTAATGCACAGCCAGGCACCGTGATAGTGGGCAGTGGGCAGTTTTAACAGACTGAACCTTATTATTGAGTGGGTCTGTGCAGTCAGGTGCCCAGGGAGTGTGCCTCTTTTGTGCTTACAAGCAAGCAGCATCTGTGTGCACACCACACATATTAGTGCCCAGCCAGGCACCGTGATAGTGGGCTGTGGGCAGTTTTAATAGACTGAACCTTATTATTGAGTGGGTCTGTGCAGTCAATTGCCCAGGGAGTGTGCCTCTTTTGTGCTTACAAGCAAGCAGCGTCTCTGTGTACACACCACACACATTAGTGCACAGTCAGGCACCGTGATAGTGGACACTGGGTATTTTTAACAGACTAAGCTTTATTATTGAGTGGGTCTGTGCAGTCAGGTGCCCAGGGAGTGTACCTCTTTTGTGCTTACAAGCAAGCAGCATCTGTGTGCACACCACACATATTAATGCACAGCCAGGCACCGTGATAGTGGGCAGTTGGCAGTTTTAACAGACTGAACCTTATTATTGAGTGGGTCTGTGCAGTCAGGTGCCCAGGGACTGTGCCTTTTTTGGTGCTTACAAGCAAGCAGCATCTGTGTGCACACCACTCATATTATTGCACAGCCAGGCACCATGGTAGTGGGCAGTGGGCAGTTTTAACAGACTGAACCTTATTATTGAGTGGGTCTGTGCAGTCAAGTGCCTAGGGAGTGTGCCTCTTTTGTGCTTACAAGCAAGCAGCGTCTGTTTGCACACCACACACATCACCACACACATCAGTGCACAGCCAGGCACCGTGGCAGTGGGTATTTTTAACAGACTGAGCTTTATTATTGAGTGGGTCAGTGCAGTCAGGTGCCCAGGGAGTGTGCCTCTTTTGTGCTTACAAGCAAGCAGCATCTGTGTGCACACCACACATATTAATGCACAGCCAGGCACCGTGATAGTGGGCAGTGGGCAGTTTTAACAGACTGAACCTTATTATTGAGTGGGTCTGTGCAGTCAGGTGCCCAGAGAGTGTGCCTCTTTTGTGCTTACAAGCAAGCAACATCTGTGTGCACACCACACATATTAGTGCACAGCCAGGCACCGTGGTAGTGGGCAGTGGGCAGTTTTAACAGACTGAACCTTATTATTGAGTGGGTCTGTGCAGTCAAGTGCCTAGGGAGTGTGCCTCTTTTGTGCACAGCCTAGGGAGTGTGCCTCTTTTGTGGACAGCCAGGCACCGTTGCAGTGGGTATTTTTAACCGACTGAGCTTTATTATTGAGTTGGTCTGTGCTGTCAGGTGCCCAGGGAGTGTGCCTCTTTTGTGCTTACAAGCAAGCAGCTTCTGTGTGCACACCACACATAATAGTGCAGAGCCAGGCACCGTGATAGTGGGCAGTGGACAGTTTTAACAGACTGAACCTTATTATTTAGTGGATCTGTGCAGTCAATTGCCCAGGGAGTGTGCCTCTTTTGTGCTTACAAGCAAGCAGCATCTGTGTGCACACCACACACATCAGTGCACAGCCAGGCACCGTGGCAGTGGGTATTTTTAACAGACTGAGCTTTATTATTGAGTGGGTCAATGCAGTCAATTGCCCAGGGAGTGTGCCTCTTTTGTGCTTACAAGCAAGCAGCGTCTCTGTGTACACACCACACACATTAGTGCACAGCCAGGCACCATGATAGTGGACAGTGGGTATTTTTAACAGACTGAGCTTTATTATTGAGTGGGTCTGTGCAGTCAGGTGCCCAGGGAGTGTGCCTCTTTTGTGCTTATAAGCAAGCAGTGTCTGTGTGCACATCACACACATCAGTGCACAGCCAGGCACCGTGGCAGTGGGTATTTTTAACAGACTGAGCTTTATTATTGAGTGGGTCTGTGCAGTCAGATGCCCAGGGAGTGTGCCTCTTTTGTGCTTACAAGCAAGCAGCATCTGTGTGCACACCACACATATTAATGCACAGCCAGGCACCGTGATAGTGGGCAGTGGGCAGTTTTAACAGACTGAGCTTTATTATTGAGTGGGTCTGTGCAGTCAGGTGCCCAGGGAGTGTGCCTCTTTTGTGCTTACAAGCAAGCAGCATCTGTGTGCACACCACACACATCAGTGCACAGCCAGGCACCGTGGCAGTGGGTATTTTTAACAGACTGAGCTTTATTATTGAGTGGGTCAATGCAGTCAATTGCCCAGGGAGTGTGCCTCTTTTGTGCTTACAAGCAAGCAGCGTCTCTGTGTACACACCACACACATTAGTGCACAGCCAGGCACCATGATAGTGGACAGTGGGTATTTTTAACAGACTGAGCTTTATTATTGAGTGGGTCTGTGCAGTCAGGTGCCCAGGGAGTGTGCCTCTTTTGTGCTTATAAGCAAGCAGTGTCTGTGTGCACATCACACACATCAGTGCACAGCCAGGCACCGTGGCAGTGGGTATTTTTAACAGACTGAGCTTTATTATTGAGTGGGTCTGTGCAGTCAGATGCCCAGGGAGTGTGCCTCTTTTGTGCTTACAAGCAAGCAGCATCTGTGTGCACACCACACATATTAATGCACAGCCAGGCACCGTGATAGTGGGCAGTGGGCAGTTTTAACAGACTGAACCTTATTATTCAGTGGGTCTGTGCAGTCAGGTGCCTAGGGAGTGTGCCTCTTTTGTGCTTACAAGCAAGCAGCGTCTCTGTGTACACATCACACACATTAGTGAACAGCCAGGCACCATGATAGTGGACAGTGGTTATTTTTAACAGTCTGAGCTTTATTATTGAGTGGGTCTGTGCAGTCAGGTGCCCAGGGAGTGTGCCTCTTTTGTGCTTACAAGCAAGCAGCATCTGTGTGCACACCACACATATTAATGCACAGCCAGGCACCGTGATAGTGGGCAGTGGGCAGTTTTAACAGACTGAACCTTATTATTGAGTGGGTCTGTGCAGTCAGGTGCCCAGGGAGTGTGCCTCTTTTGTGCTTACAAGCAAGCAGCATCTGTGTGCACACCACACATATTAGTGCCCAGCCAGGTACCGTGATAGTGGGCTGTGGGCAGTTTTAATAGACTGAACCTTATTATTGAGTGGGTCTGTGCAGTCAAGTGCCTAGGGAGTGTGCCTCTTTTGTGCTTACAAGCAAGCAGCGTCTGTGTACACACCACACACATTAGTGGACAGCCAGGCACCATGATAGTGGACAGTGGGTATTTTTAACAGACTGAGCTTTAGAGGTGTGAATCGTGTGATCGATCGTCTTAACGATCGATTTTGGCTGGGGGGGAGGGAAATCTTATCATCGTGTTGTTTTTTTTTAAATCGTTAGAAATCGTAAATCGGGGGAGGGCAGGAAAACCGGCACACCAAAAAAACCCTAAAACCCACCCCGAACCTTTAAAACAAATCCCCCACCCTCTCGAACCCCCCCAAAATGTTTTAAATTACCTGGGGTCCAGTGGGGGGGGGTCCCGACGCGATCTCCCTCTCTCTCTGGCCACGGCTGCGTTGAGAAATGGCGCCGGTGGCCCTTTGCCCTTATCATGTGACAGGGCAAAGGTAGCGCCGGCGCCATTTTGGTTCCTGGCTCCCGACGTCACGCGTGCAGGAGATCGCCCCCGGACCCTCGCTGGACCCCCAGGGACTTTTGGCCAGCTTGGGGGGGGGCCTCCTGACCCCCACAAGACTTGCCAAAAGTCCAGCGGGGGTCCGGGAGCGACCTCCTTCACGCGGGCCGTATTGCCAATCTTCAAAATGGCGCCGGCGCTACCTTCGCCCGTATGACATTGTGAGGGCGTATGACCCTGGCGTCGGTGGCTTCCAGCTGCGAGGGCACAAGATCAGAAGCAGCCTCCGGGCCGTGTGGGAAGACAGCAGTGACGGCCCTGCCTGCCGCAGGAGAGAGGACAACGTCAGAAGCCTCCAGGCCCGTGGAAGCCAGCGGCGGCGGCAGACCCGCTGTGGAGCAGGATATTGGCTGCGGCCTTCAGGCCGCGTGGAAGCACAGCAGCAGAAAGGCAGCAGAGGTAAGAGGCTGCTCGGGCTCGCGAGCAGAATCACAACATAAAGTCTGCTGTTGCTACTGTGTTTTGAAAGGGGGGAGAGAGAATGAATGAGCATGTCTGTGAGAGTGATTGAGTGTGTATTTGTGTAGGAAAAAGAGAACTGAGAGTGTATATAGGTGAGTAGGAGAGAGCTGAGTGCAAGTGAGCATGGGTGTGAAAGTGAGTGGGTATGTGTGTATGGGAGAGGGAGAGACATGAGTGAGTGTGTGTGTGTTGGTGGGAGAATGGCAGAAGTAAAGGTGTAAATTAATGGACATGTGAGAATGTGAGAGAATGAGCAGTGAAAATAAGTGTGAACATGTAAGAGTGTTTATGAGAGCAAATTTGTGAGCATCTGGTCCCACTGTGCAGTTGCCCTCCCCCATTCCCCCCCCCTTGCTAATCCATGGTAATCTCAGGGTGACTGGAAGTCAAAAGTTCCCAGGTATGCTAATTCCATATGTGTTGAAAGTGTCTTGCTTTTTTGCAGGAGTTTCTGGTTGATACCATAATAGTGCATGTAAATATAATATACCTGATGTAAGTGATGTTTTTACCTCAAAAGACTGTATTTCATGTAATGTATGTTATAAATGCCTAATTTTTAATTGTGTGTGGGAGGGCCAGAGAGAGGAGGGGGCTAGGTGCAAGGCTGTAAAATTTGCCTAGGTGGCCAATACCCTTGCACCGACCTGGAGAGAAGGCTTCATACACATACACACACAAACAAATCATTCTCTCTCTTCCACTTCCCCAGGGGTCAAATGTTGGGGAAAGGTGGGAGGCAGGTGGTAGAGTGCCTGGGAGTGAGACAACTTCCTGCAAATATCAATAGCGCTCTGGGAACCCTGATTCCTTTCTCCCCTGTTCTCCAGCATTTCAAACCATCAAAAGGGCTAGACTCTAAGGCAGGGGTGGGCAAGTCTGGTCCTCGAGGGCTGCAAACCAGTCAGGTTTTCAGAATACCCCTAATGAATATGCATGAAATAGATTTGCATACAACTGAGGCAGTGTGTATGCAGGTCTCTCTCATGCATATTCATTAAGGATATCCTGAAAACCCGACTGGTTTGCAGCCCTCGAGGACCGGAATTGCCCACCCCTGCTCTAAGGGGAATCCATTCCCCCCCCCCCCCACCCACTCTCCTGGTAATTTGACCTGCACCATGCCTTGGGGAAGGAGGGCAATTTTATTTTGACTCACCTCAGGCAGTAGATTGTATTGAGCCACCCCTGGTTATTGCACTATGAGGGAATTTGGAAATGATCTGAGTATGTATGTATTTTGGTAACTCCAAGATTGTTTAATAAGCCGTATTGCACTGTGTGATGTTTGTGTTGAAATGTATACACCATTTGTTAAATACAATATGTTAAAAAATAAGCGGAAATGAGTGTCCCCAAAGTAATCTAGAGCAGAATACAGAGGAGATTAAAAAAAACAAAAAAAAACCCCAGACATATTGTAGAAACTGCATCGGGGGGGGGGACGGGGGGACGGGGGACTTATCTTAAAGCTTTTTTACCAGGTTTTTTTTTAACAGCTTGCTGACGGAGTCTGGCCTCATTTACTGGATATCTCTTTAAATTTGAATGATCATGGAAAACCCTCTTCAACTGTATGAGATCGGCTGATCCGTATTGGAGCGAACCAGACACAAGCAGCTTTAAGATAAGTCCCCTGATGCAGGTTTCACTGAAAATTTGGCGTACATATTTGCACGACCAGGCTATTTTATAACATGCGCATGTATACCGTCCCTCAGTACATTAGCAATAAACTTATGCAGAACAATCTTCAGAACTCACATACCTCTTTTGAGATACAGACAAATTCCCAACTCTCACCCTGCTTCTCTCCTTCACCAAGTAATTCCCACCCAATAAAAACATCCATCAAGCATTCTGTCCTAAAAGCTCCTAAAAAAGGCTTGAAGGCCATAAGCAATATATTACAGTGTCACACCTCAAATTATGAAAAGAAAAAAGGAACATCCTCAAACTGTAGCATAAACATAAAAAGAAAACAAGTTAAAAGCTTAGGATGTATGTTTCAAAACAAGAATAAACAATTATATTTGACCTTAGAGTACAAAAATCCAGTATGCAAGCTAAACAACTACCATGTCTATGCATTACATCAAATCATTTGTATGTGTGGCCTTTCTCACTGATGCATATATAAACAAAGAAGTTCACTTATATCAAAAGAAAAAACATATCCTCCAGCAGATTCCCTGATCTCCACAGTAACATTCCCTTGGAACACTTTTAGAAGCATGGGAAATTTGGAAGCTATGTTTTTACTTTTCCTGAACATACCCAGATCAATCCAGACAAGTGGGGTTTATGCATCCCTACCAGCAGATGGAGGCAGAGAACAAAACTTTGAGGCACTGCTACATAACCAAGTGTGCCACCTGTAGTCCCTCAGTATTTCTCTGTCTCCGGCAGATGATAGAGGTGTATACCTGCAGTCCTGACTGATATGGAGTTGGAAATTTTGGAGCGTTCCTCGAGGTGCCAATTTGCTTAGTGGGCCATCCCTAGAGTTTAGCTGGGTGATTGGGGGGGTTGGATACCCCTGGCTGTAGCTGTCCGCTGATTCCAGGGCCCCTGATAGCCAGGGGACTGGCTCTCTCTTCGTGCCCCGAGGTCCCCTCCTCTACGCCACTGGTACCCTCAGGTAGGTATCCCTTTTAGGGTTTTTTCCTTTTTGTTGTTTTTGTTAGCAAATTTTTGTTTAAAAAAAATGTGTTCTTTGTGTTGCTTGTGGAGGGACAATCAGGAGAGTCAGCCTGCGGTGCAGGGCTGGGGCAGATGACTTTTGTGAGCGCCGGGTCACTGAGGGAGAGGGAGTGGTTACCGGCGATCTGTGGGGGGGGGGGGGGGGTTGTTAGGGGGGTGTCCCAACGGCAACAGCTTCAGGCAGCTGTTGTCATTTTTAGCCGCCCATTTTCTGACTTTCTCCGTTCCAACCGGGTGATTCAAGGGTTTCCCTAGCGGGGATTCCCCTTGTGGCCTGCCACAATTTTGGGATGTTTTCAAGCCGGATTTGCCCACGTGTGCTTCCTGCCACTGCCATCCTTCCAGCATTAGGGGTCGTGCGATGACATGGCCTAGATTGGCCATGTGGTGCGGCCTTCCTCGGAGCAGGAAGCACTTCGGCGTAGCGGTCGGGGATGTCTGAGAAACCTCGGATGGAACCTGCAGGGCCTGCAGTACATGGTCTGCCCACCTCAATTCCCTTTCCCTGTGCACGGCTATGCTTCAAGGGGGGGTAGGACCCTCCGCTAAGGGTCCTAAGACTTGGAGGCCCTTTCGGTCCATGGGTTCCGCGGTGGGGGCCAAGGTGAGGACCCCTGTCCTTGTTTTTACAGAGAGGGATCGCAGTCAGGGGGTTCTGGCCTGCAGTGACTCTGGTGACTCTCCTCCACCTCTCTCTCCTGTGGTGCAGATTCATGAGGATGGTGTTGAGGAAGGGGTGGTCTCCGAGCCCAGTAGCCCTGAGGGGTTTACAGAGGGCCTGGATTTATTTTTCCAGAATTTATTTTGCTTATGCTCAAGGCCTTTCTGGCAAGGAAGGCAGCTAAGCAGAGGCCTTTGAGGCCCTCCAAGAGAGCTCAGGCATCCTCAGAGGCATCCTTGGGGAGGCTAGGCATCGCGGGTTACGGGCCATGCGTACAGAACTGATCCTGAGATATCTCAAGGACTCTGATGACCCGCAAGACAAGGGGACATCGTCTTTGGCTGCAGATCTAGAGGGGGACCCGGATGCGGACCAGAATCCAGATGGATGAAAGCAAGGATGAACCAGTCCTCCCGGATGCTGCCGGAGCAGATGAGGATGACTCCTGGGTGGAACACATATTTTAAAAAGGAAGAGCTCCGGCCGCTTATTCCTCAAGTGTTGGAGGAACTGGGTGTTAAGCTTACTCGGGAGGAGTCAGACAACAAGGGGGTTACATTGGTTCTTGAGGGTCTGCAGGGTCTCCCAGTGCCTTTCCCATTCCGAAGAAGATCCAGAAGCTCATTAATCAGGAGTGGGACTACTTAGAAGCGGGCTTGAAGGTTGGAAGGGCCATGGCAAAGCTGTAGAGCCCTTGGATCGCCTTAAAACGCCTAAAGTTGATGCGGCAGTATCCGCAGTGACCAAGAAGACTACGAATCCAATGGCGGGGCAACTGCCCTCAAGGATATCCAGGATCGTAAGCTGGAGGTTCAATTGAAGCGCATGTTTGAGGTGTCGGCATTGAGTCTCCGGGCGGTGGTATGCGCTAGTATGATGCAGCGTGCTTGTTTATGCTGGATCCAGAAGCCACAGGAGCAAGCGTCTCCGGGTGTGCTGCCCCCCACACAGACCGCCCGTCTGGAGGCAGGGGTAGCCTATGTGGAAGATGCCTTATGTGATTTGGTGCGCATTACAGCTAGGCGTATGGTCTCAGTGGTGGTGGTCCGGCAACTCTTATGGTTGCACAATTGATCAGCGGACATATGGTCTAAGACTCAGTTGTGTAACCTACCCTTTAAGGGAAAGCTTCTCTTTGGCAAAGACCTGGACCAGCTCATGAAGTCCCTGGGGGAAACCAGAAGATAAGAAAGGCATTAATAAGAGCTTTTCCACTCGGTCTCACTTTCGAGAATCACTAAAGGCTCCTCTTCCATGGGGAAAAAGCATTCGTCAAATCATCAGCATTCCTTTCGGGGGGTTAGCCGATCCGCCAGAGGCGGCTCCGGGCAATGAGGCATGGGTTCCCACTCCTCGTTGGTAACGGTAGGGGGCAGGTTGTCTCATTTTTATGAGTGGGTCAAGATTACCTCAGACCGGTGTGCTCTGGAAGTGGTAAGGGACGGTTATGCCTTAGAATTTTCCCACCCACTCAGTGACACCTTCCTGGAGTCCCATTGTTCTTCTCGAAGCAAACGTGATGTGGTGGAAGGAACTCTGTGCAGATTGATAAACTTGGAAGCCATCCTCCTGGCTCCTCTGGGCAAGCAGGGTCAGGGTAGATATTCCATCTACTTTGTGGTGCCGGAGAAGGAGGGCACCTAGTGCCCTATCTAGGATCTGCAGAAGGTGAAATTGAGCTTGCGGGTACCAAGATTCCAGATGGAGACTCTGCGTCCGGTGATTGTGGCTGTCCACAAGGGAGAGTTCCTAGAGTCATTGGACCTCACCGAGACTTATCTGTATTTCCCTATCTTAAAGGAACACCAGAAGAGTTTCTGCGATTTAAGGTGCTGGTTCAGCATTTTCAGTTTCAGGCCCTTCCCTTTGGTCTGGCCACAGTACCTCGAACTTTCACGAAAGTGATGGTGGTGGTAGTGGCGGCCTTGAGACAGGAAGGGGTGTTGGTTCATACCTAGATGATTGGCTCATCCGGGCGAAGATGGAGAAGGAGTGCGATCATTCGGTGCAGTGAGTGAGAGAGCTTCTGAGCTCCCTGGGTTGGGTGATCAATGTAGCGAAAAGCCATTTGGTGCCCTCTTGATCTCTGGAATATCTGGGAGCATGCTTCGATACCCAGTAGGGCAAGGTATATTTGACAGCAGACAGACAGGCGCAGGTTTCCCACTTTCTGCATCTTCCAGTCCCGAAAGTCTGGGATTACCTGCAGTTTCTGGGGTCCATGGTATCAATGTTAGACCTGGTTCCATGGGCGTTTGCCCACATGCGTCCGCTACAGAGGGCTTTGTTGTGTTGCTGGAATCCGACGTCGGAAGAATATTATGTCCCCCTGCATCTGATGCGGGATGCCAGGTCCAGCCTGGCGTAGTGGCTGTCTCAGCCCAATTTGGACAAGGGAATGGTCCTTGAAGTTCCAGATTGGGTGATACTGACCTCAAAGGCTGGGGAACAGTGTGCATGGGATGCTCGACCAGGGTCTCTGGTCAATGGCGGAGAAGACTTGGTCTATCAATCGCTTGGAAACGAGAGTGGTGCACAGAGCTTTGGAGGTGTTCCTGCCCCTGGTTCAGGGTCAAATGGTATACATCAACTGCCAAGGAGAAACAAAGAGTCATGCTGTGGCTTAGGAAGCTCAGCTCTTGTTTGCGTGGATGAAGCTTCAACTCGAAGGGATCATGGCCTCCCATGTCGCGGGAGTAGACATGGGAGGATCGCTTCTGTCTCGCAGCTTGGCTTTTGAGAGGCGGCAACTGCGCATGAAGCATTATTAGGAGCCAGTTATTTCTACCCTTCTTCAGGCTAGGTGATCCTCTACTTCTATGGCTTATGTCAGAGTTTAGAAGGTCTTTGAGTCCTGGTGCACTCAGTAGCGGGTAGATCCTCTGCTGGCTTCTGTTCCGCAGATTTTATCCTTCAACACTGTCTGTCCAAAGGCTTGGCTTATAGTTCACTCCAAGTCCAGATTTCGGCTCTGAGCTGTCTCAAGGACAAGGTGCAGGGCAGGCTATTGGTCTCTCATCCCAATGTTATTTGTTTTCTGAAGGAAGTGAAACATTTAAAGCCTACAGTTCACAAGTTCTGTCCAGACTTTTGGCAAGTCTTTGGCAAGATGGTGCGGGCCATCCAGTGTTCCTACCATGTGACAGGGTCCGGCCAATGGCACGGATACCCTGTCACATGGTAAGGACAAAGGGCCATCGGCGCCATTTTGATTAGTGGCAGCCGACGGCCCGGGAGTGGGAGATCACTCCAGGGACCCCCACTGGACCACCAGGTACCTGTAAAAAGTTTTTTGGGGAGGTCGGGAGGGTGGGGAAAGCTAAGGTATTAGTTTTAAAGGGTTGGGGTGGGTTTTTTGTTTATCGGATCGGGCGCAGCCGATAAACAAAACCGCGATCGGGCCCGATGAAAAAAAAACCCCACATGTGAATCGGAACCGGAATCCGAACCGTTTCCGCTTCCGATTCACATCTCGACTAAAGATGGTGTTTCTGGTTGCAATCTGCTCAGCCAGACGTATTTTGGAGCTTCAGGCTCTTTCTTGTTTTCTAACAAGGTGCTTTGAGTAAAGTGCCTTCCTTTTTGCTAAAGGTGGTTTCTGTTTTCCATGTGAATCAAACAGTGGAGTTGCCAGGGTTCCCAGAATAGTCTAGGGACTCGGCAATGGGTAGAGATCACCTTTTGGATGTTCGACGTGATTTTGCTGTACTTGAAGGTTACCAATAGAGATGTGTATTCGTTTTTGCCGAATTGGAAAATTTCAAAGAAATTGTCCAATTCGGCATGGATAGGAAGACTCGAATCCTAAGACAGATTTTCCTCGAACTTCGGGGAAAATTCATTGTTCGGGTTAGCTCGAGGGGGGGGGGGGGGGAAAGGGGCACCTTTATTAAAAAAAATGGCACGGGCCATACATTGCTCCTTCCATGTGACCGGGGCCGACCAATGGCACCAGTAGCCCCTGTCACATAGTAAGGGCAAAGGGCCACCGGCGCCATTTTGTTTACTGGCAGCCATGGCCCAAGAGCGGGAGATCGCTCCCAGGACCCCTGCTGGATCACCACAGATTTTAGGCAAGTTTTGTGAGGGTCCAGAGGGTGGGGAGGTTGTAATAAACTAAATTTTAAGGATTGGGGTGTTTTTGGGGGTTTTTTTTAGTAAAAAAATCACCGAAAAAAAAGGAAAACGAACTTTTCCACGGGTCTCCCAAGCCGAAGCCCAAGCCGACATGTAAAAACTAAACACATCTCTGGTTACCAATCCTTTCAAATGGTCTGACCATCTTTCTGTTTTGTTTGGTGGAGCCAGGAAAGGGTAGAAAGCAACAAAGGTTATTGGCTCGATGGTTAAAAGAGGCTATTTCTTCAGCATATATTGGTAAGGGTTGTGTGATCCCAAGTGGCCATAAAGCACATTCTACTAGAATGCAGGCAGCCTCCTGAGTGGAGTGTCAATTGCTGTCTCTTCAGGAGATATGTAGGACTGCAATGTGGTCCTCACTTCATTCTTTCACCAAGTATTACCGATTGGATGTTCGGGCTCCAGAGGATGCAACTTTTGGGGAAAGTGTGCTGAGAGCGGGTCTTTCGGGTTTCCGCCCAGTATAGGATTGCTTTGGTACATCCCACTGGTCTGGACTGATCTGGGTATGTTCAGGAAAGGAAAATTGGTTCTTACCTGCTAATTTTCATCCTGTAATACCATAGATCAGTCCAGAGACCTGCCCTAGTATTGTTGCCGAAAGACTGATTTTTCTGGTGCTCATATGTGCAATATAGCATTGTCCTTGGTTACAACAGTTAAGTCGATTGCATTATGCAGTTGCCAGGGTCTTAGGGGGTCTTGATTTTTTTTTTTTTTTGGTGGATCTCCAGTTCAGGGGATTCCAACCCCAGGTGTTTGATAGTTCGCCTGGGGAGAGAGGAATAGTATTTAATCTTGGCTTGGGTACAGGTCAATACTGAGACACTACAGATCGATTATGTAGCAGTGCCTCAAAGTTTTGTTCTCTGCCTCCATCTGCTAGTAGGGATGCATAAACCCCACTGCTCTGGACTGATCTTTGGTATTATAGGAATGAAAATTATTAGGTAAGAACCAATTTTCTTTTTCATATTATATTGTTTGTTGTGCATCGCATTATAAGAATGTGGGGACTTTGAGTTTGAGCACAAATTTATATTCACATTAAAATAGACCACTTCATTGTCCTATAAACATTACTTTGTTTTGATAAATATGCATTAATTTTAAATGCAGTGACTGTTATATTCATTTTGATGTTTGTTGGGTTTTCTTGACTTGTTACAGATGAGCAGAGTCATTTTCTTAGGATTTTAGTGTGACACCAACACTGATCTGAAAAAATGACCAACACCATTTTGGATTTCTCAAATCTCTGCCACATTGCTTTGTGGTGTGGGAGTGACCTAATTCAGAGCATTTCTCTATGTATTAAAGATTCTAGTTATCCTGCTGTCTAATATCCAACAGCAGGATGAGTGCCAGCTAGATACCTGATGGTAGGTGTGCCACTAGTCTGCATTGCTGCTTCTGCTGCATAGCGGGACAGGAATTGATTAAGGTCCCCATTCTCCATATACTCTGTGATCATGCAAAGAGGATCATCGGTGATGCTGACTGCCAGTAGCCGAATTATGTTTGGGTCAGTCAATCGAGACATGATCTTAATCTCCTTCAAAAAGTCATTCCTGAATAATGAAAGAAAGGAAGACAAATCCATAGTTTACAGCAACACATTTATATCAGTTCCTCTAAGGCAGACTCTGTTCTACAGAGATCTCATGCAGCTAATTATCTTATACAGCCCCAGTATCACATTTGATGAAAATCAAAATCCTCCATTGAACCATACTATCCTCTTAATTGATTTTTCTTGTGTGTCTCGACAAGACTGTAAGTTCTAAAGAGTAAGAACTGTCCATTACATGTCCCTGTAAAGCGCTGAATACATCAGGCATGCACTATAAAAATCATGATAATAAGTACCTCTGTATTAGAAAAATGGCAACAGAGAACCAGGACAATGTTTCCACTGCAAATTACCTATCTTTGAAGGAACATGGTGCAATATCCAAAAGAAAGCTTGTCAGCACTGACAGCAGATAACAGGATAGATTTTTACAAAGAGAATCTTTGACTTTAAACATGTTAGAAATCTCTTTCATGGTTTCCATGATGAATATTTTTTGTTCCAATGAAAGTCTAACTGTTCTTTTTTATTATGAAACCACTAACTTTGGGCCTAAAGCTTCTTAAGGACTATGGGTGTACCATGGATATACATATAGTCACCTGCTATAGGTGTGCTGCTATAGGTGTTTACTGATTTAAGATGTGTAACAGAGTAAAAGGAAAATATTATGCTGAAATCACTCCTATAAGGAATTATTTAGGCTCTGATATTAATGAATAAATGATAAAGGTGCTGTTTGGACAGCCGATAATTTAATATAACCTAAAGCTGATTTTAGTGAATAATGAATGCAGTGAGATTGATGAGAATACTGAGTGAGGGGGCCAATGCTTTGAGATTGAAGGTATCTTTTGAAGTATTAATGCATTGATTTGTCTGGTCGATTGTTCATGTTCCAATATTAATAATTTGTATAACAGATTTTAAGAATGTTTTATTGTTCACTGCTTAGAAATTGTGATTTGTGGCATATAAACTTTAAATAAGTAAATAAATAAGTAAATAAATGAATATTTGAAATGTAAATGTTATGGGACCGGGTCGTGCCCCGGTCCCTCCTCCTACCTCGGGGCCGGCCCGGCCCGCACGGACTCCTCTTCAGCCGGGTAGGCCCGACCAGCGTCCTGCTGTGGCTCTCCCTGTGCGAGGGAGACGCCACCGACCTGACGCACTTGGCCACGCCCCCTAGGCGCGAGCGCGCCCGGGGGCTGGAGCCTTAAAGGGGCCAGCACTGGAAAAACGAAGAGGATGCCCCGGATGACGTCAGACGCTGCAGGGTATTTAAACCCTGCAGCTTGACTAGGATGGGGCCTTGCAACGAGGTTCACTCTTCGGAGGATCTAGTTGTGTTTCCTGCTTCCTGGTTCCTGACTACTTGCGACGTCTGACTTCTGGCTCCTGACCTTGCTTCATTCTTTGACTCTGGCTTCTGCTCCTGTCCCTGGTTTTGGCTTCGACATCTGACTTCTGGCTTCTGACCTGGCTTTGTCCACTGACTCGGACTCCAGCTTCCGCCCCTGGTTTTGGCTTCAGACTTCTGGCTTCTGACCCAGGCTTCGTTCTTCGACTCCGACTTCAGCTTCCCCTTCATCCACAGGTATCCAGTTCTTGCTGGAATAGAGGATTCTCCTAAGTCCCAGCGGCTCGGGCTCTCATGGGCTCCTCCCGGAGGAGCCGCAGGCTTCCGAGGGTGAAGACTCTTCTAGCCTCCTGGGCCCTGCCGCCCTCATCTTCCATCTCTTCGGCTGCTTCCTGGATCCTTGGTTGCATAGGGTCCCATCTAAGTCCAAGAGGTACGGTTCCCTATGGGCTCCTCCTGGGGGGACCTCGGACTTCCAGTGGTGAAGCCTTCTTCGGAGTCTCTCTTCAGCTCCATCTCCCAGCTGCGACGCTCACTGTGGGTCTCCACAGCGCAACACCTGCAGTCGCAACCAGCCCAAGGGTCCACAATCATAACAGTAAATGCTTTAAGAACATAAGAACATGCCATACTGGGTCAGACCAAGGGTCCATCAAGCCCAGCATCCTGTTTCCAACAGTGGCCAATCCAGGCCATAAGAACCTGGCAAGTACCCAGAACGAAGCTAGTAATAGTAATAGCTATGTAATAGCAGTGGCTATTTTCTAGGTCAACTTAATTAATAGCAGGTAATGGACCTCCTCCAAGAACTTATCCAAACTTTTTTTAAACCCAGCTACACTAACTGCACTAACTACATCCCCTGACAACAAATTCCAGAGTTTAATTGTGCATTGAGTGAAAAAGAACTTTATCCGATTAGTTTTAAATGTGCTACATGCTAACTCCATGGAGTGCACCCTAGTCCTTCTATTATCCGAAAGAGTAAATAACTGATTCCCTAAGTAAACTTGATTAATAGCAGTTACTGGACTTCTCCTCCAAGAACTTATCCAAACGTTTTTTGAACCCAGCTACACTAACTGCACTAACCACATCCTCTAGCAACAAATTCCAGAGCTATAGTTACACAATTTTAGGTTCCATATTAGGAGCTACCACCCAGAAAAGAGTTCTAGATGTCATAGTGGATAATATATTGAAATTGTCGGTTCAGTGTGCTGCGGCAGTCAAAAAAGCAAACAGAATGTTGGGAATTATTAGAATTAGAATTACGACAGGAACCATGTCTTCCAACCTTCAGGAAGAGACTTAAGACATGGCTGTTCATGAAAGCATTTCCGGACCCTTAATGATTCACTTCCATCAAATGCAGCAACACTGAGCATCTTCTATTAAACTGAAACAGACAATACCAACCAATCACTACAATGTTTTACTTCTTGTTAAACTTTTTATCTCTTCTCTAACTCTAATCCCAGTTAGAATAACCCCTGTTTTATTGTAACTTTTTCTTCTATGCACTTGTTATACTTTTGTAATGTATACTCTTACGTTTTAGCTATGTACGTTATAATGTATTGCTCACCCCTTGTTTTATGTAAACCGACATGATACGAACTTCCGTGAATGCCGGTATAGAAAAACACAAATAAATAAATAAATAAATAAAATAAAGGGAATGATGAATAAAACAGAAAATTTCATAATGCCTCTGTATCGCTCTTTGGTGAGACTGCACCTTGTACAGTTCTGGTTGCCTCATCTCAAAAAAGATATAGTTGCAATAGAAAAGGTACAGAGAAGGATGTCCAAAATGATAAAGGGGATGGAACAGCTCCCCTATGAGGAAAGACTAAAGAGGTTAGGATTGTTCAGCTTGGAGAAGAGACGGCTGAGGGGGGATGTGATAGAGGTGTTTAAAATCATGAGAGGTCTAGAACGGGTAAAAGTGAATCGCCACTGCTATTAATTGCATCAGTAGCATGGGATCTTCTTGGTGATTGGGTAATTGCCAGGTTCTTGTGACCTTGTTTGACCTCTGTTGAAAACAGGATGCTGGGCTTGATGGACCCTTGGTCTGACCCAGCATGGAAATTTCTTATGTTCTTATGTTCCCTATATGCATTACCTTGCAGTTATCCACATTAAATTTCTTCTGCCATTTGGATGCCCAGTTTTTTAGTCTCACAAGGTCTTCCTGCAATTTATCACGCTCCGCTTGTGATTTAACTACTCTGAATAATTTTATATCATCTGCAAATTTGATTACCTCTCTCTTCGTATTCCTTTCCATATCATTTATAAATATATTGAAAAGCACAGGTCCCAGTACAGATCCCTGAGGCACTCTACTACCCACTCCCCTCCACTGAGAAAATTGTCCATTTAATCCTACACTCTGTTTCCTGTCTTTTAACCAGTTTGTAATCCACGAAAGGACATTGTCACCTACCCCATGACATTTTACTTTTCCTAGAAGCCTCTCATGAGGAACTTTGTCAAATGACTTCAGAAATCCAAATACACTACATCTACCGGTTTACCTTTATCTACATGTTTATTAACCCCTTCAAAAAGTGAAGCAGATTTGTGAGGCAAGCTTGCCTTGGATAAAGCCATACTGACTTTGTTCCATTAAACCATGTCTTTCTATATGTTCTGTGATGTTAATATTTAGAACACTTTCCACTATTTTTCCTGGCACTGAAGTCAGGCTAACTCGTCTGTAGTTTCCCGGATCGTCCATGGAGCCCTTTTTAAATATTGGGGTTACATTAGCCACCCTCCAGTCTTCAGGTACAATGGATGATTTTAATGATAGGTTACAAATTTTTACTAATAGATCTTAAATTTCATATTTGAGTTCCTTCAGAACCCTGGGGTGTATACCATCTGGTCCAGGTGATTTACTACTCCTCAGTTTGTCAATCAGGCCTACCACATCTTCTAGGTTCACCGTGATTTGGTTCAGTCCCATGAAAACCTCCAGAATGGGTATCTCCCCAATATCCTCTTCAGTAAACACCGAAGCAAAGAATTGTTTAATCTTTCTGTGATGGCCTTATCTTCTCTTAGAGCCCCTTTAACCCCTCAATCATCTAATGGTCCAACTGACTCCCTCACAGGCTTTCTGCTTCGGATATATTTAAAACAGTTTTTACTGTGATTTTTTGCCTCTATGGCCAACTTTTTTTCAAATTCTCTCTTAGCCTGTCTTATCAATGTCTTATATTTTACTTGCCAATGCTTATGTTTTATCCTATTTTCTTGTTGGATCTTTCTTCCAATTTTTGAATTAAGATCTTTGGCTAAAATAGCCTCTTTCACCTCACTTTTTTAACCATACCGGTAATCGTTTTGCCTTCCTTCTACTTTTCTTAATGTGTGGAATACATCTGGACTGTGCTTCTAGGATGGAATTTTTTAACAATGTCCACGCCTCTTGCACACTTTTTACCTCTTTCTTGCAAAACCTCAAGCTGGATTCAACTCAGAAAAGTATCACTTAAGAACATGCTATACTGGGTCAGACCAAGGGTCCATCAAGCCCAGCAACCTGTTTCCAACAGTGGCCAATCCAGGCCATAAGAACCTGGCAAGTACCCAAAATCTAAGTCTATTTCATGCTACTGTTGCTAGTAATAGCAGTGGCTATTTTCTAAGTCAACAATTAATAGCAGGTAATGGACTTCTCCTCCAAGAACTTATCCAATCCTTTAATTTACTCTAGTTGTGTCCCAAACTTGTATCCAAACTTCAGATTTGTATTTTAAGAGATTGAGTCTTAGTGGATTATATTTTTTCTTCCTGGCTCTACTGCAACAAAGAGAGTCCATTTTATGGTAAGTATCCTTGCCTTGTTTGACTGTGTTTGTCTTATTCTCTGTATTGTCTGTCTTTTCTGTGACTTTCCTACTGAGCTCAGTAATTTTTATAGCCAGACCTAGGGTGTGTCCCTCATATGTGTGTCACATACTTATCTGTGGTTCTGGGGTCTTGGGTCCGAGCTTTGTCTGTCACTGTGCGATGGTCTGAGGTGATGTCATGTCTCCTGCCGTAACAGGCCCTGTGGTGACTCCATACAGGCCTTCCTCTAAGTGGTACCTACTAGCTATCTATAAGAAATCAATAATATCTCCCTGGCACTGCGTATCTTCTGCAAACCTAAGCTCTTTTTGGTGCGGGTGTCCAGTGGTTTGATGGAACTGGTTAAATCTAACTATGGAAAACAAATGATAATAAAAATGTCCCTGCTTATAATTTCAGGTGAACAGTATTCACTTTTTCAATCTTAAAATCTTCATACTCCCCTTTAACTAAAACAGGTTCTATTAGACCACATTCTTGTTCAGCATTATTACTAGTAAATATCCTGTCCCTTTTGTCTTTACCTTCTAGAGCACAGGTGTCACTCTGAAATCTGGAATCAAACTTTTTTTCCACTCCTTCCACTTCCAAATCTCTTCAGGGACACAGTAACAGCAGTACTACTGGTTACTGTAGTTGTTCCCCTCTGGTGTAGGCTGGCTCTACCACAAATCCTCTGGAGGAAGACCGATCTGGTTATCAGCACTTTTGTTTTTTTCCAAAGTTTTTCCTGCTCTCTTCCAAAGTCCCCACATGCAGACCTTTTTTCTTCAGGAAGCACATCCCTGCTCCTCTGATGTCACCTGCTTTTAAAAACCTCCTAGTGCTGCCTCCTAGTGCTGCCAGTCTTAGCTGTCCTAATGACAGGGCAGAGGTGTTAGCTGCTTCTATTTTATTTCTAACTTATTTAAAGTTGTTATTCTGTCCTACATCAAGTTCCTAAATGCTGGTGACCTCACTTTTAGTGTCCCTACACTGGGCAAATCACCTCCAAAAGCCATGAGGCTAGCCCTTGTGCTTTTGAGCTTGTTACAGGAAATACACAGGATGCCTGCAGGAAAACCTGGCATGGTTTCATGTCTAGATTGGAGTCCCAGCTCAGGGGCAGTCCCCTGGCCACAAAAATCTTTTAAAACACCCTTGCACATGTGTTGAGAGCTGGCACAGGGCACCCCAACACTCAAAATTGCCCATTCAATTTAATTTGTCTTTCCCCGGGGCTACATGGACTTACCTCCCGAGTCTTATCTTTCTCTCCAGCACAAATACATTCTTCCATAGAGCAACAGCAGCAGCAGAAACTAGCCCATGATCCCTCCCTGCTATCTTATCCCTTCCCTGTGCATTACTAGAAGTCCTGAGGGACTGAGGGCTCTGTTCCATGCAGTGGGGCTTGCTGCAGTCCCCCTGAAACTTCTTGCACTCTTTTTCCTTTTATTTTAATGTATTTAGTTTGCCTGCCTGCTTCTTTAGCCTGGCCAGGGGGCTCTTCCAGAACCATGGGAGCTCCTACAAGCAGGTAAAACTCTAAAAACTTTTTCAACCTGTTCACATAAAGAACTGAAAAGCATTTGGCCAATGATTTCAAGATAATCAGGGCTTATTTGATTGCAAGCTTCTGCAGATGACTGGGCTTCTGACAGTAGCTCAATCTGCTTTTTCAAACTATCTGGAACAAAATATAAAGTTTGTCTGTATTTGATATCTATATACTGGTTTTTTAAACTTTATTTTTATTGAAATTGTATATAATTAACACAAGAAGCCTTGTACCAGAAAAACTGAAAATAAGAAACAAAGAATTGCTAATACAAACAAGAAATAACTAAAGTCCCCATTTTAAAGAAATACTGAAGGCAAGATAGAAATAAAAGAGCAAAATTTATAGTGCAAAAAGGAAAAGCTTAGAAAAAAATACCACTATTGTGATGTCAAGTATCTAAGCATAGATAGGCTGTTGACGAGAATCCAAAAACAATCTTAACTGAAATGGTTCAAAGTATATACCATTTGAGGGGGCTATTTTAATCTAAATAACAAAGAAAAGATTGTCAAAAGGGTATTTTAAAATGTATAATCCCTACCACTCATTAAATTACCTAGTAATTAGCTTTGTATATATTTGCATGCATAGCAGCTCATTACCATACTTGCTATATCAAGGAGGAGATAATGTTAAATATTTGAAATACCATACATTACTGTTGCATTAGGCCATTTATCATGCAGTAAATGCTTAATGTAGCTAAGTAAATGACCTCCTTAGAATATAAGCCCTCAGGGACAAGGAAATACCTACTGTACCTGAACATAACTTGCCTTGAGGTACCAATGAAAAACCTTGAGCTAAAATCCAAATCTAAGAGCCAAGGCCTTTGTTATGATTGGACATGGGAGAAGAACCATGCCTAATCCAAGAGGATAGGTAAGGAGGCTCTGGATGTGGAAGAAAAACCAAGCATCCATGAGAAAGGGGTCATCTGACGTTGTCCAGAAGAAACTGGATTAACATCATTATAGATCTTAGTGACGGGAGATTTTAGAATTCTTGTAAACACATAATGACCTCTATTGTGCGAATTCTAAATATACAAGATGCTCTAGAGATACAAGTTTCCTTCTAGTCACATCTGAAGGGGCCTGTGTGGTGTCATAAATTCATGTACTCAAGTATTTTACTGGTCCTTTAAATAGTGTACGACCTGCAAGACTCCATGAAATTTGAGAAAATATTTCTTTATGAAGAGTATGGTGGATGGTTGCAGTAGCCTATCAAAAGAGACAGTGATAGAATTTAAGCATGTTTGAGACATATTGAAGACATTGGTAAGAACAGGCTTGACAGTTTGGGTAAAAGAAACGGGTAGCCTGTGTACAGGTTTAAGTATTTATTTATTTATTTATTTATTTATTTATTTATTTAACAGTTTTATATACCGAAGTTCTGGTAACAAAGTTACTAATCACTTCGGTTTACATTACAATTAAATTGACAGTATATAGAATAATGTCTTACAATGAACAAGGAAAATTGAACTTGGAAAATAAATAATAATAATAACTTACAAAGAGCAAGGAGAGTATAATAAATACAAAATATTTTGAGGAAAAGTGAATATAATTGCTGGTGATGACAAAGTAGAGAATTATGTCAACCGTCATGAAGTTCAAAGCTTGGTTATTGGGATTAGGATTAAGAGAAAGAGAAAGTATTGAAACTTATGCAAAACCCTCAACCTCCCATGATTCCATGACTGACACCACAGATGGAGAGTGCTGCCCTTCTGCAGAATTTAGTTATCCTGTCTTTCTGATTCCTCAATACTGAATCAATAGCTATTTTACTCTCCTGCTGCGTCATAAGCAACACTATACCATATGCTCTAACAACCAGATTACCAACTGTTGCGGTCCCGGTCGCGAGGTTCGCGACAGGGTCCTTAACTCTTTCTTCCCCGAGGGAGTCGTCTGCAGGCTCCGGGATCCACTGGGCCTACTCGGCCTCTCCGCGGCGGCGTCTCCACGAGGGAGACGCTGCCGAGCTCCGAGACCTGGCTCTGCCCCCCATAGGCACGCGCGAGCGGGAACCTTTTAAAGGGGCTCTGGCGTGAAACCGCGGCCAGCCCCCAGCGATGACGTCAGATGCCGGCAGGGATTTAAACCCGGCGTCTGACCCAAAGCCTTTGCCTTGCAACGTGGTCGACTCTTGGTGAGTGACAGTTGCTGTTCCTGCGTCCTCTTGTTCCTGACTCCGCTCCTGCTCCTGTTCCGGATCTCGTTCCTGTTCTCGCTGTGGTTCCTGCTTCAGCCGCTCCTTATCCTGCCTTCTCTCCAGTTCCAGTTCCACTCCTACTCCTGCTTCCTGCTCCTGCTTCAGCCCGCTGTTCCAGGTTCCAGCCGTGCCCTTCCTCTAGATTGCTTTCCTGGTTTTGACTCCAGTTCGTCTTCTCATGCTTCTGGTTGCTGCCTGCCCTGAACTTGGCTCGTCGTCACGCTGCTGTTCCTCGTCCTAAGGTAATTCACCTAAGTCCCAGCAGTCCGGATCCTCACGGGCTCCTCCTAGGGGGATCTCAGGCTTCCAAGGTGAAGTATATACTTGGTCTTCTGTCTCCGAGCTGCCACCCAGCCTCCTCTTCACAGCGGAGCTCACCTGTTCTTCCAACTCATCTCCGCTCAGCTAGCCCAAGCGTCCACTTCCCTGGTCGCAACAGTTTGCAAGGCCATGGACCCGGCAGACATTTCTGGTCTTCAGGCCATCCCAGGAATGGCCCAATGCTTGCAGCAGCAGCAGCAACACTGCCTGGACGTACTTGCTACCACCGAACTGTTGGCAAACCATTTGGATGACACGCCTCTAGAGCCACCCCTCGTGCAACCTCCCGCTCCTGTGGTGAGAGTGAACACACCAACTCAACTGCCCGCTCCTTCTCGTTACTCAGGGGATGCTAAGGGCTGCCAGGGAGTTTTGAACCAATGCTACTTAAGGTTCTCCCTCCTACTTAGCCAGTTCCCTGCAGACTCCATAAAGGTGGCCTACATTCTGTCTCTGTTGGATGGGAAGGTGCTGAGTTGGGCCTCGCCCATGTGGGAGCGTAATGATCCGCTATTAAATAATTTGCAACGGTTCGTGATTAACTTCAAGCAAGCCTTCGATGAACCCGCACGTCTGTCTACAGCAATGTCTGAGCTACTACAGTTATGACAGGGACCCCGCTCTTTGGCAGACTATGCGATTGAGTTCCAGGTAGGATAGCGAGACGATAGTCTGCAGGGAGTCTTCTTGGAGGGTCTGTCAGCATGTATCAAGGACGAGTTGGCAGCCAGGGATATCCCTGATGATCTCAATAGGGTAATCGACTTGGCTGGGCGAATTGACCTCCGCCCTCAGCAAAGGGCAAGGGAGGGACGACCGCTTCGAACAGTACCATTGGCTCCTGTTTTCTCCAGACCCATGACGTCATCATCAAGTCAAGGAGCAGCGCATCCAGAAATGTTGTCGGAGGAGCCCATGCAGTTAGGACGTACGCTGTTGTCTGCAGAGGAGAGGCGACGTTGCCGAACTCTGGGCTTATGTCTATATTGTGGCAGCAAAGGCCACTTTCTAGCCCAATGTAAGGAGCGTCCAGAAAACGCCAAAGCCTAGGCTGTACCGGGGAGCTGCTCCTAGGCTGTGTTAATTCTGCTCCTCAATGTACTGTTCCTATCACCTTGGAATACCCTGGAGGGTCCTTTGAAACTCTCGCCTTCATTGACTCTGGGGCAGGTGGGAATTTCATTCTGTCTGATTTGGTGCAACAACTTTGGATTCCCATTCTTCCCCGTAACCCTCCGCTGCGGATCACCTCCATCCGAGGGACAGTTCTCCCAGGAAGTATCTGGACCTCCACGGCTCCTCTCATTCTCCGAACCGGTTTCCTACATTCTGAGGAGATTTCTTTCTTGATCCTGGAGAGAGCAGTACACCCAGTAGTACTGGGATTACCGTGGTTGCAGCAACACTCTCCAGTTATCCATTGGGACACATTACAAATTGTGCAATGGAGTTCCTTGTGCTTTGCCAACTGCCTCAAGGTTCCGTGCGCTCCATGCGTGTCTCTGCTGCACGCACCCATCTTGCCTCCCGCGCCTTACGCAGACTTTGCAGACGTATTTTCCAAAAAGAAGGCGGAGATCTTGCCACAGCATCACCCCTTCGATTATGCGATAGAACTATTACCCGGAACCACGCCGCCCCGAGGAAAGGTTTATCCCTTATCTCTGCCAGAGACACGAGTCATGTCGAAGTACATTTCTGAGAACCTCGCTAAGGGGTTCATCAGACCCTCCAAGTCACCTGCAGGGGCGGGATTCTTCTTTGTAGGGAAAAAGGATGGCTCCCTAAGGCCATGCATTGATTACAGAGGCCTCAACGCCATTACTAAGAGGGATTGTTACCCTCTCCCAGAGGGTGGCCAATGTAACCCCAATATTTAAAAAAGGCTCCAGGGGAGATCCGGGTATTGACCATTGAGCCTAACTTCAGTGCCAGAAAAAATAGTGGAAACTATTCTCAAGATCAAAATCGTAGAGCATATTGAAAGACATGATTTAATGGAACACAGTCAACACGGATTTACCCAAGGGAAGTCTTGCCTAACAAATCTGCTTCACTTTTTTGAAGGGGTTAATAAACATGTGGATATAGGTGAACCGGTAGATGTAGTGTATTTGGATTTTCAAAAGGCGTTTGACAAAGTCCCTCATGAGAGGCTTCTAAAAAAACTAAAAAGTCATGGGATAGGAGGCGATGTCCTTTTGTGGATTACAAACTGGTTAAAAGACAGGAAACAGAGAGTAGGACTAAATGGTCAATTTTCTCAGTGGAAAAGGGTAAACAGTGGAGTGCCTCAGGGATCTGTACTTGGACCGGTGCTTTTCAATATATATATAAATGATCTGGAAAGGAATACGATGAGTGACGTTATCAAATTTGCAGATGACACAAAATTATTCAGAGTAGTTAAATCACAAGCAGACTGTGATACATTACAGGAGGACCTTGCAAGACTGGAAGATTGGACATCCAAATGGCAGATGAAATTTAATGTGGACAAGTGCAAGGTGTTGTATATAGGGAAAAATAACCCTTGCTGTAGTTACACGATGTTAGGTTCCATATTAGGAGCTACCACCCAGGAAAAGGATCTAGGCATCATAGTGGATAATACTTTAAAATTGTCAGCTCAGTGTGCTGCAGCAGTCAAAAAGGCAAACAAAATGTTAGGAATTATTAGGAAGGGAATGGTTAATAAAACGGAAAATGTCATAATGCCTCTATATCGCTCCATGGTGAGACCACACCTTGCATACTGTGTACAATTCTGGTCGCCGCATCTCAAAAAAGATATAGTTGCGATGGAAAAGGTACAGAGAAGGGCAACCAAAATGATAAAGGGGATGGAACAGCTTCCCTATGAGGAAAGGCTGAAGAGATTAGGGCTGTTCAGCTTGGAGAAGAGACAGCTGAGGAGGGATTTGATAGAGGTCTTTAAGATCATGAGAGGTCTTGAACGAGTAGATGTGACTCGGTTATTTACACTTTCGAATAATAGAAGGACTAGGGGGCATTCCATGAAGTTAGCAAGTAGCACATTTAAGACTAATCGGAGAAAATTCTTTTTCACTCAACACACAATAAAGCTCTGGAATTTGTTGCCAGAGGATGTGGTTAGTGCAGCTAGTGTAGCTGGGTTCAAAAAAGGTTTGGATAAGTTCTTGGAGGAGAAGTCCATTAACGGCTATTAATCAAGTTTACTTAGGGAATAGCCACTGCTATTAATTGCATCAGTAACATGGGATCTTCTTAGTGTTTGGATAATTACCAGGTTCTTGTGGCCTGGTTTGGCCTCTGTTGGATACAGGATGCTGGGCTTGATGGACCCTTGGTCTGACCCAGCATGGCAATTTCTTATGTTCTTAACTCCTGGACAGATTACAAGAAGCCAAGATCTTCACCAAACATGACCTGCGGGGTGCTTACAATCTGGTTTGGATCGGTCCCGGAGATGAATGGAAGACTGCCTTCAATACTAGAGACGGGCATTACGAGTATTTAGTAATGCCATTCGGACTATGCAACGCTCCGGCAGTCTTCCAGCATCTTATGAACGAGGTGCTTCGCGAGATGTTACATTCCTCAGTCATAATGTATTTGGATGATGTTCTAATTTACTCCCAGGACCTGGAGTCTCATTGACTGCATGTAAAGCAAGTGCTACAAGTTCTCAAGGACAACCACCTGTACGCAAAACTTGAAAAGTGCATGTTTGAATGAGAGTCTCTTCCTTTTCTAGGATACATTGTCTCGGCGATAGGGTTTCATATGGACCCAGAGAAAGTGTCAGCCATTAAAGACTGGCCTCGCCCAAGAGGAATAAAAGCCTTACAGCGTTTCCTCGGATTCGCGAATTTCTATAGACAATTCATTCCTCACTATTCCCTCAAGGTGGCTCCATTTACTGCCCTTACTAGGAAGGGGGCCGATGCCATGGAATGGCCGAAGGTGGCCAGTCAGGCCTTTGAGGACCTTAAGGAGGTTTTTCTACTGGATACTTGCCTACACCATCTAGATCCGCTACGCCCTTTTATAGTGGAAGTAGACGCCTCCAACATAGCGGTAGGTGTCGTACTCAGTCAGAGCTCCAGTACGGGAAAACTACTACCTTGCTCGTATTTCTCCAAAAGATTCTCTGCAGCTGAATGTAACTACAGTATAGGAGACAAGGAACTCTTAGCAAGTAAGTTAGCATTTGAAGAGTGGAGACAATGGCTAGAGGGGGCTGTATATCCTATCACAGTGTACATGGATCATAAGAATCAGGAGTTTTTGTGTCAAGCACAGCGCCTAAACCCCAGGCAAGCTCGTTGGTCTCTCTTCTTCAATCACTTTGACTTCATGCTTCGTTACCAACCCGCATCCAAAAACATCTGAGCAGATGCGTTGTCCGGTACTTTGGAGCTGGAGGGAGAGGGGGAACTTCCCCAGTACATTCTGGATCCAGCGAGGATCAACTTATCCATTACGGTCATAAGTTCTCTAGGGAAGACAGTAGTCCCACGACATTGTCAGAAAAGAGTTCTGGTTTGGGCCCATGACTCCCTCACTGGCGGTCATGCTGTCCGCGAAAGAACACTGGACCTTCTGAATCGCTCTTATTGGTGGTCTAGCATGAGGCAAGATGTTCGCACATATGTCAGCTCATGTCCCACCTGTGCTAGGCAAAAGCCCTGAACAGGACAACCATGGGGTCTTCTGCAACCTTTGCCCATACCCGAGGAACCCTGGACCCACATTGCCACAGATTTTGTGGTGGACTTGCCTGCTTCTGAGGGGAACACAGTCATCTGGGTGACAGTGGATCTTTTCTCTAAGATGGCCCACTTTGTCCCACTTCCCTAATTACCCTCTGCACCGGAGCTAGCCCAGCTCTTCACACAGCATATCTTCCGAACTCATGGCCTTCTCCAAAGCATCGTTTCAGATTGGGGACCCCAATTTACCGCCTGATACTGGAGGGCATTATGCAAGAAATTTGGAGTCCAGCTTAATCTGTCTACAGCCTTTCACCCTCAGAGTAATGGGCAAACCGAACATATGAATCGCTCCTTAAAGACGTTCCTGCGCATCTTTGCTACCGAAAGACAAAACAACTGGGTAACGTTATTTATTTATTTAGACAAATTTTTATACCGATATTAGGGGGGACATCATATCGGTTTACATCATAACTAAAGATTGGAAATGTACAAAGAACAGGAAATGGGGGGAGGGCTCACATAGGAACAAATAGAGAGGAGATGCAAGAGGAACAATATGAGTAAACAACAGCATAGTGGCGTGGCAGAATTGCCCCAAACTTTATACTGGATCAGTTAGTGCTGGTGGGGGGGGGGGGGGGGGGGGGGAGGCATTGTTGGGGTAAGCTTGCTTGAAGAGCCAAGTTTTCACGTTGGTCCTGAACTTGGAAGAGCAGGTCTCAAGCCGGAGGTTGGGGGGTAATGAGTTCCAGAGTGTGGGTCCGGCAATTGAGAGGGCTTGATCCCTCGTGGAGGTGAGGTGTGCCTTTTTTAGGGAAGGCACATGGAGGGTCCCATTGTTGGAGGCTCTGGTGGAGTGGTTAGATCGTATAGGAAGGAAGGGTTCATCAAGCCAATTTGAGTTGTGAGAGTGTATGGATTTGTGAATCACTGTCATGGTTTTGAAAAGGATGCGTGATGGGGATTGGGAACCAGTGCAAGTTTTTCAGGATAGGGGTGATGTGGTCATATTTACGGGCGTTAATAATGGTTCTTGCTACAGCATTCTGTAGCATTTGGAGTGGCTTTAAGGAGGAGTAGGGGAGACCTAGGAAGAGTGCATTGCAGTAGTCCATTTTTGATGAGAGAGTAGCTTGAATGACGGTGCGGAAATCAGCAGTGTGAAGTAGTGGTTTTAGTTACTCCCTTGGGCCGAGTTCTCATACAACAATCACACCCATTCAGTCACTGGGAAGTCACCCTTTCAAGTAGTGTATGGTCGGCTACTCAAGCCTCCGACTCCTCTGCCTGTAGCTGTTCTTTCACCAGCGGCTCAACTTTCCGCCCTACAACTACAGAACCTCTGGAGTTCTGTTCAAAGGAAGTTCTCCAGATCTGCGAGACTTGCTAAGAAGTGTGCGGATCGGCAACGACAACCGGCACCTGTGTTTCTACCGGGCGACAAAGTTTGGTTAAGCACTAAGAATCTACATCTTCGGGTTCCATCTCGGAAATTGGCTCCCAAGTACTGTGGTCCTTTCCGAGTAGCTGAGAGAGTAGGGTTAGTGTCTTATCGACTACACCTTCCTACTACTCTACGCATTCATAATTTGTTTCACGTTTCTTTGTTAAAGCCAGTGATTCTTTCCAGATATCACCTTCGATCGCCAGAGCCTACTGAGACTCCAGTACAGGATGACGTGACCTATCAAGTTCGGGAGGTGCTCGACGTTCGCTTTCACCATCGTAGATGGGAGTACCTCTTAGCATGGGAGGGATACGGACCAGAGGAGAACACATGGGAGCCCGCTCGGAACATCTTGGACAAGTCTCTCCTGCAACAATTCCATTTGGATCATCCTGGTAAACTGGGCCCTTTGAGAAGGGGGGTGTAAGGGGGGGGGGGGGGGTACTGTTGCGGTCCCGGTCGTGAGGTTCGCAACTGGGTCCTTACCTCTTCCTTCCCCGAGGGAGTCGGCTGCAGGCTCCGAGATCCGCTGGGCCTACTCAGCCTTTCAGCGGTGGCGTCTCCACGAGGGAGACACCGCCGAGCTCCGAGTCCTGGCTCCGCCCCCCATAGGCACGCGTGCGCGAGGGGGGACGTTTTAAAGGGGCTCTGGCGTGAAACCACGGCCAACCCCCAGCGATGACATCAGTCGCCGGCAGGGATTTAAACCCGGTGTCTGACCCAAAGCCTTTGCCTTGCAACGTGGTCGACTCTTGGTGAGTGATAGTTGCTGTTCCTGCGTCCTCTTGTTCCTGACTCCGCTCCCGCTCCTGTTCCGGATCCTGTTCCTGTTGTCGCTGTGGTTCCTGCTCCAGCCACTCCTTATCCTGCCTTCTCTCCAGTTCCAGTTCCACTCCTACTCCTGCTTCCTGCTCCTGCTTCAGCCCGCTGTTCCAGGTTCCAGCCGTGCCCTTCCTCCAGATTGCTTTCCTGGTTTTGACTCCAGTTCATCTTCTCATGCTTCTGGTTGCCGCCTGCCCTGAACTTGGCTCGTCGTTACGCTGCTGTTCCTCGTCCCAAGGTAATTCACCTAAGTCCCAGCGGTCCGGCTCCTCCCGGGGGGGGGGGGGGGATCTCTGGCTTCCAGCATGAAGTATCTACTTGGTCTTCTGTCTCCGAGCCGCCACCCGGCCTCCTCTTCACAGCGAAGCTCACCTGTTCTTCCAACTCATCTCCGCTCGGCCGAGCGGAGATGAGTTGCTGGCAATACTTGACTCTCTTTCCTGCTGTTGGTTGCAACACCAACAGCAGGAAAGAGAGTCAAGTATTGCCAGCAAGAAAGTCAACTCACTTGGAGATAGCAATTAAACATAAAACTTTCTCTCTAGGGTTACTGGTGAGAAAATATCACTACCTTCATTCACTGCTATCATTGCAGCTATTTTCCCTGCTTCTCTTGGAATAAAGAGGCACATATGAAGATTATTTTTGCTTTCTTAATTTTCTTAATTTTTTATTTAGATATATAGGGAGATTTTAATCTGAAAGATGTGGATTGGAGCATTCAATCTGTGGATTCATTTTGAAGTAGTGAGATTATGGATTCTCTTCAAGAAGCTCTCCTCAGGTAAATGTTAACAGAACCCACAAGGGCAGGGTGGTACTGGACCTGGTACTTTCAAATGCATCTGAGCTCATCGCCTTCCATTTATTTCTGCTTGGCTTGTGTTACGCTCAGGCGGAGTCGTGGACCCTTGGGCCGGCCTGGAGATTGGTATAAGGAAGGCCGGTAGGCAGAGTTGGTGAGGAATAGCAGAAGTCTTCACCCGCGCAGTGTGGTACCCCCCAGGAGGTGCCTGTAGGGACCGACCGCGGGGACTTAGGCGAGAGACATTCGGAGTTAGCTAGTATAAACTGGAACAAGAGCAAAGGAGAACCAGCAACAGGAGTTCAGAGTCTATGATAATCCCTGGGAAGGGTAAGAGGCCTGATGGAGAGTCGGGCCCTGGCTGGCAACAGAGAGAGGTGGGCGAGCCAAGCCTAGCGGTCAAAGTCCAAGCAGGGCCAGGGTAGCGGCTGAGGGCCAGCGGGGAAATCAGGAGCAATCCGAGGTCGAACCCCAGGGGTCAGCAGCAAGACAGGAGTCCAAGGTCAGAAGACAAACCGGGGTCGAAGCAGGCAGGAACCAGGAGCGTCAGGAACAAGCCGGGGTCAAAGGCCAAGAGTCCGCAGCAGAACTGGAGTCAAAGTCGGTAGCCAAACTGAGGTCGGGGCAGGCGGCAAGCAGGAGCGTCTGGAACAAGCCGGAGTCGAGAACCAGGGATCAAGAGCGAGACTGGAGTACAAGCAGCAACTCAAGGCACAGAGGAACTGTGTGAACCTCGTTGCAAGGCAAAGTGAGGAAGTCCGGCGTCTGCTTATATACTCTAGCTGATGAGTGACCTCACCTCGGGGGCGGAGCAGCACCTCCGAGTACCGGGGCTGAAGTACCCAGCCCTCGCGCGTGGAGTCTGGAGAGGCTTCGGCGGCGTTTTCGTGAGGCAAGCCCGGAGCCATGTGGCTGGACCCGGGCGGGCCATGGCGTCCTTCTCTGTGGACAGGAAGAAGGCAAGAGAGCCCAGGGTTGAGTGGAGCGAGACCAGAGCCTCGTGGGGAGTCCTCAGGGGGAAAAACAGGAGCCATGCGATCCGGTAGTCTGGAAGCAGGGTGTCCCCCTCCGCGGTCCCCGGGAAGGTAAGAGGCCCCAAGCCCGACGGGGTGGAGGCGGTCGGGACCGCAACAGTACCCCTCCCTCTACACCCCCTCTTTCGAGGTCCAGGTTTCCCGGGATGTTCCAGATGGAATTGTTGGAGGAGGGATTTGCCAAAATGTTTCAGGCAGGTTCCCAGGTGTTCTCTTCATCTCCACAACCCTCCCAAGCCAGGAGGTACTCCCAACGTTTGTTGTGGAAGCGGACGTCTACGACCTCGCGGACTTGGAACGTTGTATCATCAGTCACTGCGGGGGAGGTGACCTCTGGAGGCTTACGATGGTATCGAGAGAGCAATAGTGGTTTCAGCAGCGAAACGTGAAAAACGTTATGGATACGCATAGTGGATGGAAGTCATAGCCGATAGGATACTAGTCCCACTCTCTCGGCTACACGAAAAGGCCCACAAAACTTGGGGGCAAGCCTTCTAGAAGGCAGTTTGAGGTGGATGTGTTTGGTGCTGAGCCAGACACGATCTCCAGGCTGAAAGATTGGTGCTGGGCGTCGGTGTCGATCAGCAACCCGTTTAGTAGTGCGAAAAGCGGCAATCAATTTATCTTGAATGGTTTTCCAAAGACCTTGTAGGCATTGAACCGATAGGTGTACCGCTGGAGAGCTAGTGGGAGTAAGCAAAGGTAAAGGCGGCTTTAATTGTCGTCCATAAACAACTTGAAACGGAGAATCTCCCGTGGCTGCGTGGGCCTGATTGTTGTACGAGAACTCAGCCCAAGGCAAGAGCTCGGTCCAATTATTCTGCTTCTTGTTTGCGAAGGCTCGGAGGAAGGTTTTTAAAGAACAGTTCATCCGTTCGGCTTGGCTGTTGCTTTGGGGATGGAAGGCCATGGAGAAGCTAAGCTGGACCTTAAAGCACTTACACAAGGCTCTCCAGTAGCGGGCTGTAAATTGCGGCCCTCAGTCCGAAACGATATCCAAAGGCAGCCCATGCAGACGGAAGATGTGGCGAGCTTACAACAGAGCTAGCTCGGGGGCTGACGGGAGTTTAGGTAAAGGCACAAAGTGGGCCATTTTAGAAAAGCGGTCGACTGTAACCCAAATCACGGTGTTCCCCAGAGAGGAGGGTAGGTCCACAATAAAGTCTGTCGCTATATGTGTCCAGGGTTCCGTGGGCACTGGGAGTGGTTGTAATAAACCCCAAGGAGCTCCGATTAAGGGTTTTTGCCTAGCGCAGGTGGGGCACGAGCTGACATATGTGCGCACGTCTCTGCGCACGTTGGGCCACCAATAATAGCAATTCAGAAGTTTGAGAGTTCTCTCCCTACCGGCGTGGCCTCCCATAAGGGAGTCGTGGGCCCAAGTTAGCACTTTCTTGCGCAAGCGTATGGGCACAATGGTTCGGTCTTGAGACTGGATGGTTGTAGCGGCTATGTGGACCTTGGCAGGGTCCAGGATAAACTGAGGAGGATCAATGTCTTCTTCTGGTTCTGAGAGCCTCGACAGGGCGTCTGCTCTGACGTTCTTGTTGGCGGGTCGATAGTGAAGGGAGAAATTGAATCGACTGAAGAAGAGCGACCACCTAGCCTGTCGAGGGTTCAGTCTTTGTGCTTGCGAGAGGAATTCGAGGTTTTTGTGGTCGGTGTAGACAGTAATGGGATGGAGTGCCCCCTCCAGCCACTGTCTCCATTCCTCGAAAGCTAGTTTAATTGCTAGGAGCTCCTTGTCTCCTATGCTATAGTTACATTCAGCGGGCGTAAACTTCTTAGAGTAGAAGGAGCAAGGTAGTAGTTGTCCCCCAGGTGAGTGTTGACTGAGTACGGCTCCAACAGCGAGATTGGAGGCGTTCACCTCCACTATGAATGGACGTTGGGGGATCAGGATGGCGCAAGCAGGTGTCAGCAAGGAAGGCTTGTTTGAGATTTTCAAAAGCTTGGATAGCTGTGTCGGGCCAAGTTTTAGCATCCGCTCCCTTGCGAGTTAATGCTGTGAGGGGAGCCACTAGGCGTGAGTAATGCGGGATAAAATGCCTGTAGAAGTTGGCAACCCCAAAAATCATTGCAAAGCTTTAAGTCCAGTGGGCCGGGGCCAGTTGAGAATGGCAGAAACCTTTTCAGGGTCCATCTGAAAGCCGGTAGAGGATACTATATATCCCAGGAACGGCAAGGACTCACAGTCAAACATGCATTTTTCCAACTTGGTGTACAAATGGTTGTCCTTAAGGACTTGAAGTACCCGGTGAACATGTCTATGGTGGGAGTCTAGGTCCTTGGAATAGATGAGGACATCATCGAGATATACTATAATATAGGAGTTTAACATCTCTCTCAGTACCTCATTCATGAGGTTTTGGAAGACGGTCGGAGCATTGCATAGTCCAAAAGGCATTACCTTATATTCATAATGCCCGTCTCGGGTATTGAAGGCCGTCTTCTATTCGTCGCCGGGGCAAATGCGGACCAAGTTGTAGGCCCCCCTAAGGTCGAGTTTGGTAAACCACTTGGCTCCTTGTATCCTGTCCAATAGTTCCGGGATTAACGGAAGGGGGTAGTGATCCTTCCTTGTGATAGCGTTCAACCCCCAGTAGTCTATGCATGGTCGGAGGAACCCATCTTTTTTGGCAACGAAAAAGAAGTCCGCTCCGGCAGGCAAGCGAGAGGGGCAAATAAACCCTTGGCTAGGTTCTCCATAATGATCCTGTGTGACATAGCTTGAGTTTCTGGGAGCAAGAGAGGGTACACACGACCCCGAGGCAGAGTTTTCCCAGGCAGTAAATCGATAGCGCAGTCGAAGGGTCAATGTTGGGGAAGTAGCTCCGCTTTCTCCTTGGAAAATACCTCAGCTAAGTCTCTATAGGGTGCGGGTGGTAGTACCGCAGTATTTAGCAACGAGACTAGACATGATTGGAGCCCTTTGAGGCAATGGGTAAAGCAGAATGGACTCCACTGCGCAAGTTGAAGGGTGTCCCACTGGATAACTGGGGAGTGACGCTGAAGCCAGGGTAACCCGAGGACGATGGGGTACACAGCTTTCTCTAGTACAAGGAGCGTAATCTCTTCTGAATGAAGAATTCCAGTCTGGAGCATCAGCGGCATAGTAGACTCTGAGATGATCCCAGGGAGCATGGTGCCGCGGATCGATGCGACACATAGCGGCGGGTTTAGGGGTGTAGTGGGCAAATTCAACTGCTGTACCAAGGCCTGCAGAATAAAATTCCCTTCTGCTCCTGAATCATGGAAAGCCATGGTGTGGAAATACCCTCCGGGGTATATCAAGGTTACTGGAACTGTGCATCGAGGAGCTGAGCCCGCACAGCCTAGGAGTAGCCCCTCAGAACCTCCTAGACTTGGGCGTTTTCCAGACGTTCCTTGCATCGTGCGAAGAAATGTCCCTTGCCACCACAGTAGAGGCAAAGTTCTTGGGTGCGGCGTCTTGTTCTTTCTTCTGGCGAAAGCGGAGAGTGACCTACTTGCATGGGTTCCTCGGAGGCGGGAGTGGCAGCGAGCGTCTTGGGCGGAGATCTGGGAAGGCGTGGTCTAGAAGACATGGGGGCACTGGTGAGAGGCTTGCGGCATGAACGGCCTTCTCTTGTCCGTTGCTGGAGTCTCCGGTCCACTCGACCTGCCAAATCGATGAGGTCGTTCAGGTCGTCAGGAATATCTCTTGCAGCTAGCTCGTCCTTGATCCGACTTGCTAGGCCTTCATAGAAGATACCCTTTAGACTGTCCTCACGCCAGCCCAGTTCTATGGCAAGCGTGCGAAACTCAATGGCGTATTCCGCCAAAGAGCGGGAACCTTGCCGCAGCTGTAGCAGGTCCGAAGAGGCGGTCGCCAAGCAAGCAGGATCATCAAAGGCTTGTCGCAGGTTTAAAACAAACTGTTCCAAATTGTGCAAGAGAGGGTCACCACGTTCCCACATGGGTGAGGCCCAGTGGAACGCCTTTCCGTCGAGAAGGGAGAAAATATAGGCGACTTTTACAGAGTCTGAGGGGAACTGAGCAGGCAAGAGTGAGAAGCGGACGTAGCACTGCTTGAGGAAACCCCGGCAGGCTGTGCTACTCCCAGGGAAGCGAGTTGGAGCAGGGAGCTGTGTGATCACTGCTAGGCTTGCAGCTGTTGTTGGAGGTGGAGGAGGAGGCGGCTCTGCAGTGCCGGCGTCCAGTCGAGTGGTTAGCTGTTCCACGGTGGCAGTCAGTGCCTCAAGACACTGTTGCTGCTGCTGTAGTCGCTGTGCCATGCCTGGAATAGCCTGCAAGCTAGGCCTCTCCGCCGGGTCCATGGCCTTGCAAACTGTTACGCTCAGGCGGAGTCGTGGACCCTTGGGCCGGCCTGGAGGTTGGTATAAGGAAGGCTGGTAGGTGGAGTTGGTGAGGAATAGCAGAAGTCTTCACCTGCATGGTGCGGTACCCCCCAGGAGGCACCCGTAGGGACCAACCGCAGGGACTTAGGCGAGAGACGTTTGGAGGTAGCTGGTATAAACTGGAACAAAAGCAAAGGAGAACCAACAACAGGAGTTCAGAGTCTATGATAATCCCTGGGAAGGGTAAGAGGTCGGATGGAGAGTCGGGCCCTGGCTGGCAACAGAGAGAGGTGGGCGTGCCAAGCCTAGCGGTCAAAGTCCAAGCAGGGCCAGGGTAGCGGCCGAAGGCCAGTGGGGAAATCAGGAGCAATCTGAGGTTGAACCCCAGGGGTCAGCAGCAAGACAGGAGTCCAAAGTCAGAAGACAAACCGGGGTCGAAGCAGGCAGGAACCAGGAGCGTCAGGAACAAGCCGGGGTCAAAGGCCAAGAGGCGCAGCAGAACTGGAGTCCAAAGTCGGTAGCCAAACCGAGGTCGGGGCAGGCAGCAAGCAGGAGCATCTGGAACAAGCCGGAGTCGAGAACCAGGGATCAAGAGTGAGACTGGAGTACAAGCAGCAACTCAAGGCACAGAGGAACTGTGTGAACCTCGTTGCAAGGCAAAGTGAGGAAGTCCGTCGTCTACTTATATACTCTAGCTGATGAGTGACCTCACCTCGGGGGCGGAGCAGCACTTCCAGGTACCGGGGCTGAAGTACCCAGCCCTCGCACGCGCGCGAGGCCATCGAGGTGGGCAGAGTCTGGAGAGGCTTCGGTGGCGTTTTCGTGAGGCAAGGCCGGAGCCATGTGGCTGGACCCGGGCGGGCCATGGCGTCCTTCTCTGTGGACAGGAAGAAGGCAAGAGAGCCCAGGGTTGAGTGAGCGAGACCAGAGCCGCGCGGGGAGTCCTCAGGGGGAAACACAGGAGCCATGCGGTCCGGTAGTCTGGAAGCAGGGTGTCCCCCTCCGCGGTCCCCGGGAAGGTAAGAGGCCCCAAGCCCGACGGGGGTGGAGGCGGTCAGGACCGCAACAGCTTGTCCATACTCTGTATAGCCTCCTACCTTTTCCTCTCACCTTCCTTACCATTCAACAGTAGACCAATGAATCTCCCACTTCTGAGAGTATTCCCATAATCTTAATTTCTTTGTCGGGGGTGACAGCACAAACCCACTGGCTTCCAGCTCCTCCTACAGAAAAATATAGGCCATTATTACAGTAAACACTTGTATTCTTCCATATACGACTCCAGTCCTCAGTATCTCTAAAACTTTATTTGCACCAGGTTTTGAGCCATAAATTTCAATTGGTGATACAAATCAAGCCTTTCTTCTCCCTTACTATGAGCAGGCAGTATCTCTGAGCCCTTGCCTAATGCCTGAGCCATTTCCTTGAAGTCTGAAATTCTCTTTTCCTATTTATTGTATTAATGGATTGTAAGAATTCCTTCTTTCTTCTGTGATAGTAGAATCTGCTTTACGTTCCCACTACTTGACAATCCTAGTAAGCATTTGACTTTTGTTTCCTTTCAAGTTTGTGCCCAAGTTAATTCCCTTAATAACAGAGAAGGCATTATCTGTTTGGGAACTTTTAGCAGTGATTTTCTGAGTATTTGTTGGCAATGCTCACCTCCTGCCAGCAGGGTTACTTCATGGGCCACACAGGGCCGGTGGAAGCACTATGCGAACTAGGCGATCGCCTAGGGCGCTGAGCATTAGGAGGCGCCGAGCCGCTGATGGCCAATGGCCGCCAGTGGACATCATCCCAATAGCGGCTGAGCGGTGAACTACTGCTATGCTGTGTGCCGGATACACACAGCATGATCGGCAGGGCCGTGGTGGAGCTCAAGTCACCATGGCCCGAAGAAAACAATCGCGTCTAAACATGCTGGTGCTCCAGCTCCTTCCTGCCCGCGCGGCCCCGGAAGAAAAATGTTGCTGGAGCCGCGCGGGCAGAAAGGAGGAGGAGCATCAGCCAATGCAGGAGCTTCTCCTCCTTCCTGCCGGAGCCGCGCGGGCAGGAAAGAGGAGGAGCATCAGCTGCGTGCAGAAGAGGAGCAGCGTGGCTCGAGAAGACCGGGGCCGCTGCAGAGCCCATCCTGCAGCGGCCCGTGAAGAGGAGGCCCAGAGGTGAGAGAGAGACTGAGGGTTTGTACAGTGTGTATGTGTGCGTGTATGAGATGAGTTGAGAGACTGTGTGTGGGAGTGAGGACCTGAATGTTTGCAGAGACAGTATGTGAGAGCCTCTGTGTGTGTGAGAGAGACAGCATGTGACAGTGAGAGCCTGTGCTTGAGCAAGACAGCATGTGGGAGTGAGAGAGAGCCTGTGTGCGAGAGTCAGACAGCATGTGCCAGTGAGAGACTGTGTGTATGAATGATTGTATGAGAGAGAGCATGTGACAATGAGAGCCTGTGCTTGAGCAAGACAGCATGTGGGAGTGAGAGTTAGACAGCATGTGCAAGAGAGAGACTGTGTATAAATGATTGTATGAGAGAGAGCATGTGAGAGTGAGTGCCTGTGTGTGTGTGTGAGAGAGAGAAAGCATGTGAGAATGCGAACCTGACTGTGTGTTTGAGGGAAGAAGACAGATGGAGAGAAAAGAAATATGTTATAAAAGGAATTGGCAAAAAAATAAGAAAGGGAAGGTGGAAAAAAAAAAAGCCTGTGACCAACCGATTAGAAAACTAAGATCAGACAGCAAATGTAAAAAAAAATAAATTATTTTTTACTGATTGGAACATGTAATCTTTGGGAATGTACAAGAGTAGCACTTTCTCTATGCGGATCTCACAATGTACGAGATCAGCATAGAGGAACTGGAAGCCCACGGGGCCTGCACAGAGGAGGCAGCAGAATGGGCTTCAGTGCCAATAGCAGCAATCAGCACCTCCGCAATAGCCATGCGGCAGCAGAAGAATGAGAGAGACTCCGAGGTTGCTGGCAAAAGAAAGAGAGGGGGCCTCTGCCTTTAGTGTGTGCATGTGTATGAATGGGACTCTGCCTGGCGGTGTATGTGTGTGAATGCATGGGTGCCTGCCTGAGGGTGTGTCTGTGTATGAGAATGAATGGGTGGCTTCCTGGGATTTGTATGTGTTAGAATAGGTGCCTGCCTGTTTGTGCTGTATGTGTGTGTGTGAGAATAAATTGGTGCCTGCCTGGGGGTCTGTGTGTGTGAGAATGAATGTGTGCGTGCCTGGGGGATGGGGAGGGAATGGTGTGAAAATGAATGGGAGCCCGCCTGGGGGTCAGTGTGAGAATGACTGGGAGCTTGCCTGTGTGTGTGTGTTTGTGTGAGAACGATTGGAAGCTTGCCTGGGAGTGTGTGTTTGTGTGTATGTAAGGGAGCCAGTGAGAGCATGAGTGTGTATGAGAAAATCCAGGGGAGTAAGAGTGTGTGTGTGTGAGGGGTGTGTGTGGAGGGGGAGAGAGTGCCTTAGAGCCTGAGAGTGTGTCAGTGTCTGCGAGAGCGAGAAGTTATGGTGGGTATAAGAGCATGAATATGTATGTATGTGACAGTGTATGTGTGAGAGAGAATGGACATGTGAGTATGTGTGAGAGAGAGAGGATAACCTCAATCAAGAGCTCCCATGTATGGACAGCAGGGGCTTTTTAAAATCCTTATTAGTTTTAATTATTGTGTGTTATTTGATATATGTGCTGTTTTGAAATATTTTATTGGTTTTGGGAAATTGTAAAAAATGTATATGATTTTAATTAATAGAAATTCTATTTATCAGTAGTTTTAAAATATTCTTTTATTAGTATGGTTTTACTATTATAACTGATGCTTTATGTTTCTTGATTTTATTTGTTTTATGAGGAATGGTGGTTCTGTTTTTCCATTGTTAATACACAGAGTCTGGCTTCTTGAGGTTTCCATTTCAGTTTTTTCTAATTTGTGCTCCTTTATTTTGTTTTCTGTATTTGGTGAGGGTCTGTCTCTGCTCTGTGTGTGTGACCATGATGAGAGATTCTGCTATCATATAGTGTCTGTATAGAGATCTATAGCAATCGGGTTTGTTTTGTTTCCTCAGTAGGTGGAGTATTGGTATTCTAGGACCCAGTGTAATATTTACCCTTGCTTATTCACAGGGAGGGTTATTGTTGTTTGAGTCCTTGGTGTTATTACTGTTACGTTATGATGGGATTGCAGTATAGATTTTGAGTGTCTTTTTTGTGGTGTTTTGTGTTAGTTCACAATGTGTCTGGCAGTGGAAGGTGTTTGTGCTGCTGTTATTGTGAAGTGACACCAGAATTTGAAAATATCTTTTAGTATGATGAGCTGTAAGGGAAACATCCAAGCTCCATTGTTTGGGGGAATTTCAGTGGATGCCCAGAGTTAGAGAACTGGAGGTGCAGGATTTATATTGACATTCTGTCCCTTCCTATAAATTCCAGACTTCACTTTCATAGCCATATAGAATTAGTTGAATGAGGCTATCAAATAATTTTATAGTGTGAAACTGGCCAGCTTTTTAAAATTACGCAGAGGACCCTTTGGACTTTTTTATTAACACTTTTCTTTTGTAACCAATTTTAAAGCAGGATCCATGCTATAGAGGTGGATGTGATGAAGAAATTTCATTTTGGCACCCCCCCCCCCCCCCCCCAATTCTTCTGTCTGGAGACACCACTGATTTTCTGTGACCTTAAGCATTAGTACAAGAAGGATTACGGGGGAGGGGGGGGGATGCAGGAGAGGCACACAAATGCATTGGCCCCCGGGCGCCGGAGACCCTTGGTGCACTACTGGATGCGAGCCATATGGGGCCACAAGTGGTGGCAAAGAGGAGTGGAGATTTGGCGGGCTGCGAGCAGTGCCCAACCTGCTCGTGACCCAGAAAACCCCAGTCAGTGGGCATGATCGAGAATGAGGTAGGAGTCGGGGCCGAGACTGGGGGGGGGGGGCGCAAGGGAGAAGGCTCGCCTAGGGCGCCAAATCCCCTTGCACCGGCCCTGGGGCCACATATACTCTTTGCTCAGTTCTCCAAGCCATAGAGCTAGTGGCCATGTTCTTTACATTGCCACAGTTTATAAGCCAGCCTCACAGTAAGTACCTTGCCTTAGCTTGGGTCCAAGTCTGGTCTTTATTAAGGTCTCTGTTACTCTGTCCTTGTTCTGCCTAGTTTATGATCTTGTCTGTTCTTCTTCAAGCTTGTATTAGCCCAAGTCTGTGGTCTTTTGCCTTGCTTGTTCTTTGTCTGATTAACCAAAGTTTATGGCCTTCTGCTTTACATAAGAACATAGGAAATTGCCATACTGGGACAGACCAGCATCCTGTTTCCAACAGTGGCCAATCCAGGATATAAGTACCTGGCAAGTACACAAACACTAAGGAGATCCCATGCTACAGATGCCAGTAATAGCAGTGGCTAAACTGGCTATTCCTTATTGTCACCTCCTCCTCCCACCCCAACCCATCCCATCACCACCATCTCCTATTCCATCCCCCCATCCCCCCATCCCAGTCCTATTCTTGTCTGTTTGGCCAACATTTGTGGCCTTCTGCCTCTTTGGTCCTGACTTGTTTGTTAGTTACTTGCCCTAGTGTTACATTTCCCGGCTCGCAGGTGGCCCCGGGAGCCAGCTCACTCCCTCAGTCAGCTTTCTGGACACACAGCCGGATGCCACCGCTCCTGCAGGCATCTGATGCTCAACTAGGCACATGCGCATCAAACTCAAGCAGAGTTAAAGGTCCTGCAGCGTCCCCTGATAACATCAGTCTATAAAGGGACTTCTCTACCTCTCTCTCATAGCCTTGGAAACAGGTCCAGCTACGTTGTAGTGTGTGTTGTTTCTGCCCAACCTGTTCCTATCTTCATCTGCCCAGTCTGCCTCAACCTTATCTGTCCCTCTTTCTCTCCCTCAGACAAATACCTGGTTTGACCCTTGCCTGGACTCTCAATATGCCTGATCACTGCCTGCCCTTGACACTCGAGACCCCTAACCACCGCTTGCCTATGACTCTAGCCTGGCCTTGGATTACATCCCTCATCATCAGCAGAGACCCTTGCCTAAGTCCTGCCAGCCCCAGCTCCCAAAGGCTTAACTCAAAGGTAATGTGGGCTGATAAAGGTGAAGCTCCTGATTGGTCTCTGCTTTGCCTGTGTCCGTCTTCTGGCGTTGAGAACTTGCAGAGCTCCTCCCAGCAGGTAGAGTGAATTTCATCCCAGTCAAAGGATCCACAGATACAGCAAATTGCCGAGGCCATGGACTCGGCAGACCTGACCTTTCTCTAAGCCAGGCTCAACAGGGAGCCTTGGAGTTCCTTGCTGCAGCTATGAATAGCCTCACTACCTGACTGGGTACCGTGACTTCACCTGCCAAAGTACTTCCTCCTGTAATGGTGTCACCACCTCCTTCAGCGCACAGTTGTCCTGTCCCTCAGCTGTCAGCACCACCCTGGTATGCAGGAGATCCCAAATGGTATCAGGAATTTCTCAATCAGTGCAGGATGCACTTTCAGCTGCAGGCACATCTGTTCCCCAATGACCAACCCAAGACAACTTAAATTCTCTCTCTGCTAGATGGAACAGTGCTGGCCTGGGCTTTCCCCTACTGGGAATGAGGGGACCCTGTTCTACTTGACCTCCAGCAGTTCACGGAACAATTCTGTTCCACCTTCGAGAAGCCAGGTCAGGCAGCCTCAACGGGTTCCAATCTGCTTCATCTTCACCAGAAATCCTGAACTTTAGGCAAGTACGCAGTGGAGTTCAGAATCCTGGCCTCTGAACTAAACTGGTAGGAGGACAGTTTGGTCACCATCTTTCTGGAAGGCTCTCAGGAAGGATTAAGGATGAGCTCATTGCCCAGGAGCTTCCCCCCCTTGCTGGAAGATTTCATTACCCTAACTGGTAAGATTGACAGACACCTGCAGGAAAGAACCTGAGAGACCCATCCAGCTCACAGAAGTGTCACCTTGGCACCAAGCTTCCAAAGTCTGCTCATGCCCGCTACACCATGCCTGCGGCCTCACTAGTGCCAGGAGAACCACTGCAATTGGGTCGCCTGGCTCCCGAAGAGAAGCTCTGTTGCAGGCACCAGGGTCTTTGCCTCTACTGTGCAGCTCAGGGAAATCTCCTGGCTCATTGACCCAAGAGGTCAGGAAACAAATGCCTAGGGTCAATTGGGGAGAACACTCTAGGTCTCATTGTCCCTGCTTACCAACTTCTTCTGCAGGTTACTTTGGAACTGGGACCAACATACTTCTCCACCCAAGACTTTGTAGATTCTCGGTCTGGGGGGAATGTCATCCTGCAGGAGCTGATCAACTAGCTACACCTACTCACTGTTCAGATGTCTCCTCCACTTGTGATATTCTCAGTCTATGGGGATCCACTCCTGGGACAGGTTACTCAGACCACTATGCCTCTGATGCACAAGGAGAAAATCAGCTTCCACACAATTCCCAGAGCTATGAGTCCTGTTATATTAGGCCTGCCATACCTCCAATGACATCAGCCTCAGTTTGATTGGTCCACTTTGGAGCTCGCCCACTGGGGGCATGGATGTACAGACCTTTGCTTGGTATCCATAAGATCATCCAAACCGGTGGCCGTGACAACCACCCTTCCTCTATCTTAGCCCGAGACACTGGCCATGCCAGCCTACATTCAAGAAAATCTGGCCTGTAGTTTCATCCAGCCATCCTCCTCCCTGGCAGGAGCCAGTTTCTTTTTCGTCTCAAAGAAAGATGAATCTCTCAGACTATGCATAGATTACTGTGGTCTGAATGCAATTACTAGGGCGAACAGATATCCCCTGCCTTTGATAACTGAGCTCTTTGATTGCCTGTAGGGCGCCAAGATATTTACAAAACTTGACCTCTGGGGCTCATACAATCTCATGAATACCAAGGCTGGGGAAGAATGGAAGACTGCCTTTAACACTTGCAATGGGCACTACAAGTATTTGGAAATCCCCTTTGAGCTTTGCAACATACCTACAGTCTTTCAGAAAATGGTGAATGAGATCTTCTGCGACCTGCTGTGTATCTGCATGGTCGTATATCTAGATGACACATTGATCTTTTCCCAGACCTTGAGTTCCCATCATAGAGATGTTTGGATCATTCTGCAGCACCTCCAGGAAAATAACTTCTATGCCAAACTGGAGGTGTCTTTTCAAGCAAGAGGAACTCCCCTTCTTCAGGTATATAGTTTCCTGAGATGGATTTCAGATGGACCCAGTCAAAGTAAAGGCCATCTTGGAGTGGCTTTACCCGGTGGGACTCCAAGCCTTGAAAAGGTTCCTAGGTTTTGCTAATTATTACCGTCAGTTTATCCCTAATTGCTCCTCCTTGGCGGCCCCCCTTACCGCCCTTATCCTCAAGGACTCCAACACCAAGGATTGGCTGCCAGTAGTTATTGAGGCTTTTCAAAGGCTAAAGAATCTGCTTTACATTCCCACTAGCTGAAGATCTCATGGACTCTGTCTGCACCATCTGGACCCCACTCAGCCCTTCATTCTGGAAGTAGATGCCTCAACCCTTGGGGTAGGGGTTGTCCTCAGCCAATACAGCTCTGAAGATGCTCTTTGTCCATGCTCCTTCTTCTCCAGGAAGTTCTCCCTGGCTGAGTGCAACTATAGTATTGGGGACCAGCAGCTCTTGGCAGTCAAGTTAGCAGCCCTAGAAGAATGACATAATCTTCTTGAAGAGGCTCAACATTGCATCACCATCTACATGGATCACAAAAACCTTGAATATCTACATCAAGCTCAGCAGCTCAATCCTAGACAGGCTTGCTGATTCCTATTCTTTACCTGCTTTGATTTTGAGTTATGTTACCAACCCATGCTAAAACAAATCAACTAGTAGATGCTCTCTCCTGCTCTTTTCAGAATGAGGATGTCCTGGAAGCTCCAAGAAATATCATCAATCTTGCTAAGATACTCCTGGCCATAGCAGTACCTGTCCTCCCAGGGAAGATGGTATTGCCTTCCAGATTGCATAAAAAGTGTTAAAATGGGCCCATGACTCCCATGTAGCAGGACACCCTGGACGGGCACAAACTCTTGACTTGCTTCAACTGCATTACTGGTGGCCCCAGATGAAGCAGGATGTTAAGGGCTATGCTGACTCATGTTCTACCTGGGCACAGCAAAAAGCCTTGAATGGCCAACCCTGGGGACTGTTACAGCTGTTGCTGGCTCCCAAGGAACCCTGGACCCACGTCCACTGACTTTAGTTTGGAGTGCCCTTTCTCTAATGGCACCACCATGAAATGGGTGGTGATAGAATCTTTCTCCAAGATGGCACATTTTGTTCCATTGCCCTGCCTTCCTTCTGCACCCTAATTGGCAGGCTCAGTTTACCGCCCAGCACTGGTGCTCTCTCTGCAAGAAATTTGGCATCACACTCAACTACACGACTACCTACCATCTGCAGAGCAAAAGGCAAGTGGAGCATATTGATCAAACGCTTAAAACCTTCCTTTGCTCCTATGTCAATGAGTGCCAGGACGACTGGATAGCTCTTTTGCCCAGGTCCAAATTTTCCCACAACAACCACATTAATGCAGCTACTGGTTCATCTCCCTTCCAGATTATTTATGGAAAACAATCTCTGCTTCCAATGCCATTACCGGTGAAAGTCTCTTCACCTGCACAGCTCAACTTTTGGCACAAGAATCAAATAACTCTGGGAGCAAACCAACCAATTGATTGAATACGCTGCTGTGTGAACCAAGAAAACTGCTGATGCCCAAAAGAGACTAGCTCCCCTATTCAAGAAGGGTGAGAAAGTTTGGCTAAGTACCATTACTTGCGCCTTCAGCTCCCATCACTATGGTTGGCATCACATTTCATTGGACTATTCCCAATGTTATGACGTGGGCCCCATCAAGTACCTGTTAGGAACATGGACCCTTGAGTCGGCTGAGACGGATGGTGATGCACTGTGGGAACCCACAGTGGACGCTGAAGCCGGGAGGCGGCACTGAGGAGATGGCCCTGGAAGGCTTCACCCTTGGAAGCCCGTGGTCCCCCCGGGAGGAGCCACTGAGGACCCGAGCCGCTGGGGCTTAGGTGAGGCACCCTGGTGGGTGAAGAACCACCAGGATACCTGTGGATGAAGAGAAGCCAGAAGTCAGTGGACAAGCCAAGGTCGGAAGCCAGGAGTCAGAAGCCAAAGTCAAAGCCAAGGACAGAAGCAGAATCGGAAGTCCAGAAATGGAAGCCAGAGTCAAAAACCAGAAGTCAGAAAACGAAGACAAGATCAGGGATCCGAAGCAGCAACTAGCATCTCTAACCAGAGTGAACCTCATTGCAAGGCAAGGTAAGAGCCTAGCTGCAGGGTTTAAGTATCCCTGCAGCGTCTGACGTCATTTGGAGGCAGTCCTGTGGTTTCCCACGCTGGCCCCTTTGTTCAAACAGTTTTTATTGAGTTTTCCACATAAAATTACAATGAGGAGGGTTTTGTTTCTTAAACCGACCTCATAAACAGTCTACAGTTAGATAATGTCCGCTTCACTGTTACCCCCTTCTAGACTACCCTCCATCCCCCTTCCCCCCCCCCCCCCCAGTCCTTTACCGAATGATACAGATAAGTTGAGTCAAAGTCACTGAGGCATTGGCTAACTGGAACTGCAATGATCGTCCAATACCACATTCACTTAATCGTTCATCACAAGACTGCGGGCTCGATGAGGCAGGCGCTGTAGATATAAATCCCACACCGGCAGGAAAGATAGTCTTCTGCGTGGTACTTCTTGGGATGCTGTTTTCCATAATCATCATGGCGTGAAGGGCGTTTCTCCAAGCGCAGAAAGACGGTGGGTCAGCGGATTGCCATACAGATAGAATCACTTTTTTCCCCACTAAGCATGCTTTGTGTAACAGCAAGCGAGAGCCAGGATCTCTAATCTGAATGGGGGAGACACATCCAAACAAAATCCACAGGGGAGATATTGGGAAAGCAACATATAGCAAATCTGCCATATAATCTGCTACCTTATGCCAAAAACGTTTCACTGGAGGGCAGGACCAAAAAACTTGTGAGAGAGTACCGATGGCAGTATTACACCGGTGATATATTTCTGAGGATATTATAGTTAGTTGGCACACCACTTGGGGTGACACATAGGCTTGGCATATGAATTTAAATTGTAACTCCCTGTAGTACATGTTGTTAGAGATCCTGGTTATACGCCTGAAACAGATTCTTAAAATAAATGGTGTGACAACAAAATCTCCATCTTTATTCCAGCGAGCCTCCAAAGTGGAGCATATATCAAACCGCATTTTAGCACACATAAATTTATAATAAGCAGACAAAGAGGGAGCTTTATCCCGCTCGAAGTGAAAGACTTGATCCAAAGCATGAAATATCAAGGGCTGCTTAGAGACTGCAGGCAATGCCTGAATGTAATGACGGATTTGTAAATATGGGAAGGTGTGAGACGCCCCCAGACCATAATGGTCACAAAATTCTGCAAATTCTAAAACATCCCCATCTCATGTTAATAAGTGCCCCAGATAGGTGACCCCTTTTAATTCCCACTTCTGAAAGGCACCCGAGTTGGATCCTGGTGAGAAATCTACATTTCCCCTTATTGGGAGAAAATAAGCACATAGTTTAGAAATGTGCAATTGCTTGGATAGCCACAGCCAGGTACTCCGTATGGGTTTAAGTAAAGTCAATTGCATTAAGAATATCGGGAGGTGGTCAGATTTAGCCTGTAATACATACAAGGGGGCTCGAGGGTTTGTAACAGCCTTGTCTACTGCCAAGGGAACAAATTGCGATTTGTTCATTAACAATCACGGAGTACTCGCATGTTATAAGCCATATTATATAAAGCTAAATCCGGGAGCCCCAGGCCTCCCTCCCCCCAACACAATTTTAACCAGGAGAGTTGGACTCGGGACCTCTTACCCCTCCAAACAAATTGGCGGAGAGCTCCATCCAACCTATCCAGGTCTTTCCTCCGCATTTGTAATGGCAAATTTTGTAAAAGATACAGCCATTTCGGGAGAATGGCCATCTTAAATAAGTTAATGTGGCCCCCTAAAGAAAGTGGCAAAGAGCCCTAATTAGTCAATCTATCCTGAGTCGTTTGAAGCAGCCTGGGGATATTTGCTTCTGTTCTGGGTTTGAGGGGATATATACATCAAGGTACTGAATATTATCTGCAGCCCATTGTAGAGGAAAGTGATCCAGCCATTGTTCTTTCAAAGAATCTGGGAATGCTAAGGCAGAGGACTTAGCCTCATTTAACTTCAGCCCAGAGAATATCCTAAAATTCCCTACCAACCACAGCAAAGGTGGCAAAGAGGCCTGTGGATTAGTAATAAAAACCAGTAAGACATCTGCAAAGGCGACACACTTGAAAATATTGTGGCCAAAATGTATGCCTCGGATGGCTGGCCTGAGCTGAATGGCGAGTAAAAGAGGTTCTAATTGTAAAATAAACAACAAAGGGGACAACGGGCATCCCTGGCGTGTCCCTCGGGTTACATTAAAGGGTTCAGAGCATGTCCCATTAGCGGTTATAAGTGCCTGAGGAGCCTGATAGAGTCGTTGGATGACTTGAAAAAAAAGAGTCCCTCAAATCCCATCTTATGTAAAATGTGGAATAGATACGGCTACTCCACCCTGTCAAACGCCTTTTCTGCGTAAAAAACTAATGGCCAAGTATGGAGTGGACATTTGTTGGCACATGGTCATGGCTGTCAACACCTTGTGTATATTGGCTAAGGCATAACGCTGGCGCACAAATCCAACTTGATGATCTCCAACAAGTGAGGAGAGAATAGGGGCAAGTCGATCAGCTAATATTTTAGCTAATAATTTCTGATCAAAATTGAGGAGAGAAATAGCATGGTAGGATTCGGGTAATAAAGGATCCTTACCAGCCTTAGGGATAAGTGTGATATGTGCCAGATGAGAATGGTCAGGGAAGGAGCCTTGATCAATCAGGGCTGTAAACACAGATGCTAGCAGTAGAGAGATAGGCTCTACTAAGAGCTTAAAAAATTCTGCTGTATATCCATCAAGTCCAGGAGTCTTAAAGCTTTTAGACCGCAAGATGGCAAGCCATACCTCTGCCTCTGTGATAGTTTGATTCATTTTGTCCCATTGATCTTTGCTTAGACTGGGAAGGGACAGCTGAGCACAAAAGTCCTCACATGCGTCCGCACTCCATCCTGCTGTGGTGTATAAGGAAGTGAAAAAGTCCCTAAAACAATTTAGGATGGAAGGAGTATCTTTCAGCACCAGACATGTAGGTCCGCGTAGCATCGGAATATAACGGCATGACCGCTCCGATCTGATTAAATTGGACATCATCTTCCCCGCCTTATTACTGTATTGATAAAGGTGAAATTGATAGTAAACATGAGTTTTTGTAGCACGTTGGTGTAAAAGAGAATTAAGGGCATATTGTTGGAATCGGTATAGATCTCGGGTCTCTTGAGTTTGATGCTGCCAATTTAAGGCGAGAGTTACGCACGTGGGCATTTAATGCCAAAATGCAGCTATTAAGGACTTTCCGATGATGTGCTACATAAGAAATTATTTCGCCACGCAATACCGCTTTTGCAGCATAACAAAACAAAATGGGTTGGGATTCATGAGCTTGGTTAAGTGCTACATAGTCCGCCCATTTGGCCTGGATGAAGTCCTTAAATTTTGCATCAGCTGCCAAAAAATAAGGGTACCTCCAAAGTTTCTCCAGTGGGTTCTTATCTAAAAACTGAAAATCTACCCACACTGGGGCATGGTCAGAGACCACAATATTGTCAATATCCTTGATGCGGTGAAAAACTCTTGTGCTTATGAGAAAGTAATCTAATCTCGAAAAGGTTGCATTTGCCCTGGAAATATGAGTGAAGTCCCTGTCAGTTGGGTGAAGGGTGCGCCAAATGTCCAGTAATTGCAAAGTGTTTTCCAACATGGCTGGGCCCTTTCCAAGACCTGGCTCCCTATTGCAACCTTGAGACGCGTCTAATTGAGGATCACAAATGGTATTAAAGTCCCCTCCAACAATTAGGATCTGGGTTAAATAAGGGAGCAAATGAGTATACAGTCCTCTGAAGAAGCGTGAGTCATAAGTGTTTGGAGCATAAATATTACGCAACACTATAGTCTGATGGAATAATTCAGTAACCAAAATAAGGTAGCGACCCTGGGGGCCCCGTATTTCCTGACAAAGTTTTTATGGGGAGTTTCTTATTAAGAAAGATAGCGACCCCTGCTGACTTAGAAGAGGCGGATGCAAACCGTACTTCCCCCACCCAGTTACGTCGGAACTTTAAGTGTTCAATATCAGAAAGTTGGGTTTCTTGCAGAAAGGCCACATCTGTAGATTTTTTCTTTAACAGATTAAGTACCTTGGAATGCTTAATAGGAGAGTGTAGCTCGCATACATTCCATGATACAAAGCGTGTGGAATTACTCATTGGTCCCCAGACAGAAACAGAGCCAACATTTAGTAGATCCCATTATTTTGATGAGGACCCTCCCAGCTAAGGCCCTCATCATGACTACCTGTCTTCCAACGCTTTGTAAGGACACCCATTTACCGGACTTTAGACTCATCCTATATACCCGTATGGTTTCATCAGCAGTTTTATCCTGACATCTCTTCCAACCGCGCAACCCCCCACCCCTGACAACCCTCCTATCAATTCCTCCCTCCCATTCCTTACCCAATCCCTCCCCCTCACCCCCTTTCCCTTCCCCCCATCCCATTCAACTTATCAACCCCTACTTGCCGCTTTACCCATACCATATAGCCCTCTTCTAAGAGGACTTGGAGATCCAGTATTGATGTGGTCAGGGCCCACCCCAACCACCGCTCGATCAGTGTCCCTGTAAAGAATAATCCATCTGTATACCCCCCCCCCCCCCCCCCCCCCCGCTCCCGGAGGTTGCCGTTAAAAAGCATTTAACGTAGATTATAAACTGATATCAGTTGGGGGTGAAATATTATTGTTGGAGAAAACTCCCTATAGCACCGGAGAAGTCACCCGACCCCGTGAACCAATTGGGAACTAAAAAATGTGCCCAAAAAAACCCCAAAACAGGCTGCGTGCTCCAACAGAAAGAATTGGTGGTCAGGCAAAAGTGGTAAATAAGAAATGTCAGCCCATTGTTTGCTTGAGAAAAGTTATATGGGAGAGTCTGTAGATTACTAAATATAAAAAAAACTAAAAAACTGGGGTCTGTTAGCCCTAAAGCGTGGCAAGTCAATCGCCTGAAATTAACCAAGTTGTTGTGGTCAGTCATAAAGACACAGCCCTAGGCCCCCCCAGAGGATCCACTAGTCATTCTCCCACAGTGACAGCAGACTGCAGAGTGGCATCATAGTTGCCGGAGAATTAGACAAACATGATAGAGTTGTAGTCATAAGTGGCGGCCCATCACGAAAATAAAAACAGCGGGAGAATCCCGCCCAGGTCCTATAGTTTAGAGTGGTTATATTTCAGTCCCATATACATGATCTCGAGGGTGGCTTCGGGTGAGTGGTTAGTTAACTGGTCGCACCTTAGACAAGACTTGTGTGCGATAGTCAAACGTCAGTAATCCTAGCAGTGTTTTCCAGGCCCTGAATCAACATGCGCCGCAATAGACCACACTGCCAGTGGGAGCACTGAGAGGAGAGGATCACCTTGCTGGTGGCTGAAAGGAATCAGTAAGTTTTTGCTTGGGACATTGTCTTTTTTAAAAGTATTGGGGCAAAGTTAACTATTTGGGAATATTTAGTGTGTTTGTGTGTTTGTGCTTTTAATAGTCAGTAAGACAATGAATAAGCAAGTTACAATGTATTTTTAAACAGTCAGTCAATAAGGCAGCTAGTAAGCACTAGGTAGTGTGTTTATTTTTTAAAAGTCTGTAAGGCAGCTACTAAGCAGAACTGAGTGTTTGTATTTAAAAAAAAAACAACAAAAAACCAAAAACACACAAAAAAACAAACAAACCCAAAAAGTAGCCAGAAGCTAGAAATAAGCTAGGAGCAGTGTATACCTAAGTAAAAAGGTTGAAAAGTTCAGTTCAATTACTCACCTTGGAAAGGTATTGAGGTAGTGTGATTTGGTTTGAATAGGTACCAACTCACTCAATAGGTACCAACTCACTCAAGAGAGCAGTGAGTCACTCTGGCTGACTAACTGAAGTTAGACTGTTTGGATTTCCCAACCCTCACCCACCCACCCCTAGCTCATCCTTTAATTTATAAGCAGGTGCCACTTTCACAAAAAACCCCCAAAAAAAACAACTTTGAGAGTTTCATCAAACCCCTGTAGGCCACTACCAGACATATAGCGAATTCACTAATACATTTAAAGGACGTTAGACACATTCCTACTCCCATAGCAACCTAAAATTTAACTAGGAACTGAACAAAATTGAGATGAAGGCAGCAGCCCAGCAGCAAGAGCGGGGCTTCCCAGTCTTTTGCATCGAGTGTCACATGTATGATATTTTACCCACTGGTGAGAAGTTGTACATCTGCATGCGATGCAAAGAGCTCCTGGCTCTCAGAGAATGAGTCCGATCTCTGGAGGCTAGAGTGGCAGACCTGGAGGAGCTGAGGCAGACAGAGAGGTATATAGATGAGACCTTCAGGGACATAGTAGCCAAGTCCCAACTTCAGACTGGCAGCCCTGGTGCTGCCTTGGAGGAAGAAGGTCTCATGATTGGAGAGCATCAACCTGGTGTAGCAGGAAAGAATCCTGTAGCAAGGACCTGCTCTCCAGGTGATGCATTGTCCTTTCGCACTGAGGATATCTCCCCAAGGCCTACTGCCCAGGAGGGAAGTGTTAGGTCGGCTGTCATAGTTGGTGATTCGATTATTAGGAATGTAAACAGCTGGGTGGCTGGTGGGCATGAGGATCGCCTGGTAACATGCCTACATGGTGCAAAGGTGGCGGACCTCATGCGTCACCTAGATAGAATTTTAGACAGTGCTGGGGAGGACACGGCTGTCGTGGTACATGTGGGCACCAATGACGTAGGAAAATGTGGGAGGGAGGTTCTGGAAGCCAAATTTAGGCTCTTAGGTAGACAACTTAAATCCAGAACTTTCAGGGTAGCAATCTCTGAAATGCTCCCTGTTGCACGTGCAGGTCACCAGAGGCAGGCAGAGCTCCGGAATCTCAATGCGTGGATGAGACGATGGTGCAAGGAAGAGGGATTCAGTTTTGTTAGGAACTGGGGAACCTTTTGGGGAAGGGGGGAGTCTCTTCCGAAGGGATGGGCTCCACCTTAACCAGGGTGGAACCAAACTGCTGGCGCTAACCTTTAAAAAGGAGATAGAGCAGCTTTTAAACTAGAACAAAGGGGAAAGCCGACAGTCACTCAGCAGTGCATGGTTCGGATGGAGGTATCTTCAAAGGATACTAATGATGCATTAGAATTAGGGCATCCCGACAGTGAGGTTCCAATAAGAAAAGTAGTCCAAGTGCCTGTAACTAAAAACTCACCTGAGCTAAAAAATTCTAACTTACCTCTATCAATTAAAAAGCAGAATGAAAATACAAACAAAAATCAAACTTTGAAATGTTTGTATGCTAATGCCAGGAGTCTAAGAAGTAAGATGGGAGAATTAGAATGTATAGCAGTGAATGATGACAGACTTAATTGGCATTTCAGAGAATTGGTGGAAGGAGGACAACCAATGGGACAGTGCTATACCAGGGTACAAATTATATCGCAATGACAGAGAGGAGCACCCGGGAGGCGGTGTGGTGCTTTATGGCCGGGATGGCATAGAGTCTAACAGGATAAACATCCTGCATGAGACTAAATACAAAATTGAATCTTTATGGGTAGAAATCCCTTGTGTGTCGGGGAAGACTATAGTGATAGGAGTATACTACTGTCCACCTGGTCAAGATGGTGAGACTGACAGTGAAATGCTAAGAGAAATTAGGGAAGCTAACCAAATTGGTAGTGTGGTAATAATGGGAGACTTCAATTACCCCAGTATTGACTGGGTAAATGTATCATTGGGACACGCTAGAGAGATAAAGTTCCTGAATGGAATAAGTGATAGCTTTATGGAGCAATTGGTTCAGGAACCGACGAGAGAGGGAGCAATTTTAGATCTAATTCTCAGTGGAGCACAGGATTTGGTGAGAGAGGTAACGGTGGTAAGGCCGCTTGGCAATAGTGATCATAATATAATCATAAGAACATAAGAAAATGCCATACTGGGTCAGACCAAGGGTCCATCAAGCCCAGCATCCTGTTTCCAACAGTGGCCAATCCAGGCCATAAGAACCTGGCAAGTACCCAAAAACTAAGTCCATTCCATGTAACCATTGCTAATGGCAGTGGCTATTCTCTAAGTGAACTTAATAGCAGGTAATGGACTTCTCCTCCAAGAACTTATCCAATCCTTTTTTAAACACAGCTATACTAACTGCACTAACCACATTCGCTGGCAACAAATTCCAGAGTTTAATTGTGCGTTGAGTAAAAAAGAACTTTCTCCGATTAGTTTTAAATGTGCCCCATGCTAACTTCATGGAGTGCCCCCTAGTCTTTCTACTATCTGAAAGAGTAAATAACCGATTCACATCTACCCGATCTAGACCTCTCATGATTTTAAACACCTCTATCATATCCCCCCTCAGTCATCTCTTCTCCAAGCTGAAAAGTCCTAACCTCTTTAGTCTTTCCTCATAGGGGAGTTGTTCCATTCCCCTTATCATTTTGGTAGCCCTTCTCTGTACCTTCTCCATCGCAATTATATCTTTTTTGAGATGCGGCGACCAGAATTGTACACAGTATTCAAGGTGCGGTCTCACCATGGAGCGATACAGAGGCATTATGACATTTTCCGTTTTATTCACCATTCCTTTTCTAATAATTCCCAACATTCTGTTTGCTTTTTTGACTGCCGCAGCACACTGCACCGACGATTTCAGTGTGTTATCCACTATGACACCTAGATCTCTTTCTTGGGTTGTAGCACCTAATATGGAACCCAACATTGTGTAATTATAGCACGGGTTATTTTTCCCTATATGCATCACCTTGCACTTAACCACATTAAATTTCATCTGCCATTTGGATGCCCAATTTTCCAGTCTCACAAGGTCTTCCTGCAATTTATCACAATCTGCTTGTGATTTAACTACTCTGAACTAGGGATGTGAATCGTGTCCTCGATCGTCTTAACGATCGATTTCGGCTGGGAGGGGGAGGGAATCGTATTGTTGCCGTTTGGGGGGGTAAAATATCGTGATATATCGTTAAAATCGTTAAAACCCGCTAAAACCCACCCCCGACCCTTTAAATTAAATCCCCCACCCTCCCGAACCCCCCCCCCAAATGACATAAATTACCTGGTGGTCCAGCGGCGGTCCGGAACGGCAGCGGTCCGGAACGGGCTCCTGCTACTGAATCTTGTTGTCTTCGGCCGGCGCCATTTTCCAAAATGGTGCCGAAAAATGGCGGCGGCCATAGACCAACAGGATTCTACGGCAGGAGGTCCTTCCGGACCCCCGCTGGACTTTTGGCAAGTCTTGTGGGGGTCAGGAGGCCCCCCCAAGCTGGCCAAAAGTTCCTGGAGGTCCAGCGGGGGTCAGGGAGCGATTTCCCGCCGCGAATCGTTTTCCGTACGGAAAATGGCGCCGGCAGGAGATCGACTGCAGGAGGGTCGTTCAGCGAGGCGCCGGAACCCTCGCTGAACGACCTCCTGCAGTCGATCTCCTGCCGGCGCCATTTTCCGTACGGAAAACGATTTGCGGCGGGAAATCGCTCCCTGACCCCCGCTGGACCTCCAGGAACTTTTGGCCAGCTTGGGGGGGCCTCCTGACCCCCACAAGACTTGTCAAAAGTCCAGCGGGGGTCCGGAAGGACCTCCTGCCGTAGAATCCTGTTGTTCTATGGCCGCCGCCATTTTTCGGCGCCATTTTGGAAAATGGCGCCGGCCGAAGACAACAAGATTCAGTAGCAGGAGCCCGTTCCGGACCGCTGCCGTTCCGGACCCCCAGGTAATTTAAGTCATTTGGGGGGGGTTCGGGAGGGTGGGGGATTGAAGGAGGTAGGATTTGGCAAGGAAATGTTTAAGTTATTTGGGGGGGGGTTCGGGAGGGTGGGGGATTTAATTTAAAGGGTCGGGGGTGGGTTTTAGCGGGTTTTAGTGTGCCGGCTCACGATTCTAACGATTTATAACGATAAATCGTTAGAATCTCTATTGTATTGTGTTCCATAACGGTTTAAGACGATATTAAAATTATCGGACGATAATTTTAATCGTCCTAAAACGATTCACATCCCTACTCTGAACAATTTTGTATCATCTGCAAATTTGATTATCTCACTCGTCGTATTTCTTTCCAAATCATTTATAAATATATTGAACAGTAAGGGTCCCAATACAGATCCCTGAGGCACTCCACTGTCCACTCCCTTCCACTGAGAAAATTGCCCATTTAATCCTACTCTCTGTTTCCTGTCTTTTAGCCAGTTTGCAATCCACGAAAGGACATCGCCACCTATCCCATGACTTTTTACTTTTCCTAGAAGCCTCTCATGAGGAACTTTGTCAAACGCCTTCTGAAAATCCAAGTATACTATATCTACCGGTTCACCCTTATCCACATATTTATTAACTCCTTCAAAAAAGTGAAGCAGATTTGTGAGGCAAGACTTGCCCTGGGTAAAGCCATGCTGACTTTGTTACATTAAACCATGTCTTTCTATATGTTCTGTGATTTTGATGTTTAGAACACTTTCCATTATTTTTCCTGGCACTGAAGTCAGGCTAACCGGTCTGTAGTTTCCAGGATCACCCCTTGAGCCCTTTTTAAATATTGGGGTTACATTTGCTATCCTCCAGTCTTCAGTTACAATGGATGATTTTAATGATAAGTTGCAAATTTTTACTAATAGGTCTGAAATTTCATTTTTTAGTTCCTTCAGAACTCTGGGGTGTATTCCATCCAGTCCAGGTGATTTGATTTAATGACTGGAAGGGGGACAGTAAGCCCATCCATGGCTCTCGTGCTAAACTTTCAAAAGGGAAACTTTGATAAAATGAGAAAAATAGAAAAAAACTGAAAGGAGCAGCTACAAAAGTAAAAAGTGTGCAAAAGGCGTGCTCATTGTTAAAAAAATGCCATCCTAGAAGCACAATCCAGATGTATTCCACACATTAAGAAAGGTGGAAAGAAGGCAAAACGATTACCGGCATGGTTAAAAGGGGATGTGAAAGAATCTATTTTAGCCAAAAGATCTTCATTCAAAAATTGGAAGAAGGATCCAACAGAAGAAAATAGGATAATGCATAAACATTGGCAAGTTAAATGTAGACATTGATAAGACAGGCTAAGAGAGAATTTGAAAAGAAGTTGGCCGTAGAGGCAAAAACTCACAGTAAAAACATTTTTAAATATATCTGAAGCAGAAAGCCTGTGAGGGAGTCAGTTGGACCGTTAGATGATCGAGGGGTTAAAGGGGCACTTAGAGAAGATAAGGCCATCGCGGAAAGATTAAATGATTTCTTTGCTTCGGTGTTTACTGAAGAGGATGTTGGGGAGATACCCGTACTGGAGAAGGTTTTCATGGGAAATGATTCAGATGGACTGAACCAAATCACGGTGAACCTAGAAGATGTGGTAGGCCTGATTGACAAACTTAAGAGTAGTAAATCACCTGGACTGGATGGTATACACCCCAGAGTTCTGAAGGAACTAAAAATGAAATTTCAGACCTATTAGTAAAAATTTGTAACCTGTCATTAAAATCATCCATTGTACCTGAAGACTGGAGGATAGCTAATGTAACCCCCATATTTAAAAAGGGCTCCAGGGGCGATCTGGGAAACTACAGACCGGTTAGCTTGACTTCAGTGCCAGGAAAAATAGTGGAAAGTATTCTAAACATCAAAATCACAGAACATATAGAAAGACATGATTTAATGGAACAAAGTCAGTATGGCTTTACCCAAGGCAAGTCTTGCCTCACAAATCTGCTTCACTTTTTGAAGGAGTTAATAAACATGTGGATAAAGGTGAACCTGTAGATGCAGTGTACTTGGATTTTCAGAAGGCATTTGACAAAGTTCCTCATGAGAGGCTTCTAGGAAAAGTAAAATGTCATGGGATAGGTGGCGATGTCCTTTCATGGATTACAAACTGGCTAAAAGGCAGGAAATAGAGAGTAGGATTGAATGGACAATTTTCTCAGTGGAAGGGACTGGACAGTGGAGTGCCTCAGGGATCTGTATTGGGACCCTTACTTTTCAATATATTTATATATGATCTGGAAAGAAATATGACAAGTGAGGTAATCAAATTTACAGATGATACAAAATTGTTCAGAGTAGTTAAATCACAAGCAGATTGTGATAAATTGCAGGAAGACCTTGTGAGGCTGGAAAATTGGGCATCAAAATGGCAGATGAAATTTAATGTGGACAAGTGCAAGGTGATGCACATAGGGAAAAATAACCTATGCTATAATTACACAATGTTAGGTTCCATATTAGGTACTACTACCCAAGAAAGAGATCTAGGCGTCATAGTGGATAACACATTGAAATCGTCGGTTCAGTGTGCTGTGGCAGTCAAAAAAGCAAACAGAATATTGGGAATTATTAGAAAGGGAATGGTGAATTAAACGGAAAACGTCATAATGCCTCTGTATGGCTCCATGGTGAGACCGCACCTTGAATACTGTGTACAATTCTGGTCGGCACATCTCAAAAAAGATATAATTGCGATGGAGAAGGTACAGAGAAGGGCGACCAAAATGATAAGGGGAATGGAACAACTCCCCTATGAGAAAGGACTAAAGAGGTTAGGACTTTTCAGCTTGGAGAAGAGACAGCTGAGGGGGGATTTGATAGAGGTGTTTAAAATCATGAGAGGTCTAGAACGGGTAGATGTGAATCTGTTTTTTACTCTTTCGGATAATAGAAAGACTAGGGGGCACTCCATGAAGTTAGCATGTGGCACATTTAAAACTAATCAGAGAAAGTTCTTTTTCACTCAGCGCACAATTAAACTCTGGAATTTGTTGCCAGAAGATGTGGTTAGTGCAATTAGTATAGCTGTGTTTAAAAAAGGTTTGGATAAGTTCTTGGAGAAGAAGTCCATTACCTGCTATTAATTAAGTTGACTTAGATAATAACCACTGCTATTACTAGCAATGGTAACATGGAATAGACTTAGATTTGGGTACTTGCCAGGTTCTTAAGGCCTGGATAGGCCACTGTTGGAAACAGGATTCTGAGCTTGATGGACCCTTGGTCTGACCCAGTATGGCATGTTGTTATGTTCTTATGCCAGGCCCCCCCGCTTCCAAATAAAAAAAGGGGCTCGTCCATCATCTACACTCGCCCCGTCTATTCTCTCTTCTTGTTGAAGAGGTTCGAGAAGAGATTAAAAATAACCGTCGGCTCCAAATGCGGGAACTAATCGCATATGTACACGCGATCTATGGAGTGAACACTCGCTCAAAACTGGAACAACAAAACCACTGTACAGATGAACAAAACTTTAGCAGCAAATTAGGTCCTATTTATGCGACCTCACCAGTGGAATGAAATTGTCTACTTCTAAATTTAAAAAGTAATTGTCGAAGTAGATACTTGCCCAGAGGTAGCCCATTATTGAACCCCCAACTTCAGCTGGGCAGTGTGTCCAAAAAGGCTTGTGCTGCAATCGGCGTCTCGAAGTAGTGTGCCTTTTCAGCATGCCCAACCCTCATCCACGTGGGGAACAGCAGGGAGAATTTTATGCCTCTGTTATGGAGCGTTGAGCAGACAGGAGTAAACCCATGTCTAGCTTCCGAGACTGTGGCCGAGAAATCTTGGAAAACGCGAATAGCATGACCTTGATATCTCAGCTCTGGTCTTGTCCACGAGGCCCTCCAAATTTCGGATTTATGTGTTGAATTAAGTATCTTAGCAATGACTATCCCCTCTCCGTAGTGGAGAATAAGGCGATGTCAGAGTACATCCAGGAGAATCTCCAGAAAGGCTTCATAAGACCTTCCAAGTCTCCTGCCGGCGCGGGATTTTTTTCTTTGTGGGGAAAAAGGGCGAGACGTTACATCCATGCATTGACTACAGAGGTCTGAATGAGATCACCATAAAGGACCGCTACCCTTTACCACTCATCTCGGAAGTATTTGATAGGTTACAGGGAGCCAAGATATTCTCCAAGCTAGACCTCAAAGGAGCATATAATTTAGTTCGCATCCGCTCTGGTGATGAATGGAAGACGGCTTCTAATACCTGAATGGACACTTTGAATACCTGGTGATGCCCTTCGGCTTGTGCAACACACCAGCTGTCTTCCAAAACATGATGAACGATATTCTGTGTGATTTACTCTACCACTGTGTCGTTGTCTACTTGGTCGACATCTTGATATTTTCTCAGTATTTGCAATCCCATCAGGAAGATGTCAAGAGTTCTGCAGAGACTTCGCGAGAACCGCTTGTACGCCAAATTGTCTAAATGTGAATCCGTGCCCTTCTTAGGTTACATCATCTCAAACAATGGTTTCCAAATGTACCCTCAGAAGCTTGAGAGTATTCAAAAATGGCCACAGCCCAAGGGCCTAAAAGCTCTAAGACGATTTTTGGGATTTACCAATTACTACCGGCCCTTTATTAAAAATTACTCATCGTTGACTGTTCCATTAACAGCAATGACTAAGAAGGGAGCCAACGCTGCTACTTGGTCTATGGAAGCTGTGACTGTATTCCAGAAGTTAAAAGATGCCTTTCAAAGTAAACCATGTCTCTGTCATCCGGACCCTACTCGACCCTTCATTGTGGAAGTCGATGCCTCTGATGTAGGAGTAGGGGCCATGCTAAGTCAGACAGGTGATTCAAAGATCTTGCACCCCTGTGCATTCTTTTCCCAACACTTCTCGCCAGCGGAGAAGAACTACGACATTGGGGATAAAGAACTGTTGGCAATAAAAATGGCATTTGAAGAATGGAACCTCTGGCTTGAGGATGCACAACATCAGATTACTGTTTACACTGATCACAAAAATCTGGAGTACCTCCATCACGCTCAGGGACCACCTCATCTGTCTATGGTTGAGGCAACCATAGACAGACGAGGTGGTCCCTGTTCTTCAACAGATTTGACTTTTTGCTGAAATATCGCCCTGGTGACAAGAATGTCAGAGCAGATGCATTATCTCACTCTCTCCTCTCAGAGGACGTACCTGATGAACCCCAGCATATTATTGACCCGAAGAGAGTTATTCTCACAGCTATACATCCGGTACCCCCGGGTAAGACCATTATACCATGCAATCTAAGAAAGAAATTGCTAAGATGGGCTCATGATTCGAAACTGGCCGGACACCCTGGTCAACGGCGAACACTAGCCAAGCTATAAAAGTACTATTGGTGGCCTACCATGAAAGAAGACACTCTAGCTTACGTCGCCTCCTGTTCCAATTGTGCCAGACAGAAACCTCCACCCAGATGTCCTTGGGCCTGTTTCAACCCTTGCCAGCACCGGATGAGCCCTGGACCCATATTGCAACAGATTTTGTGGTGGACCTGCCACTTTCTGGAGGTAACAATACCATCTGGGTTACAGTGGACCGATTTTCGAAGATGGCTCACTTCGTGGCTCTCCCTGGCTTGCCATCAGCCATGGAACTTGCTAAGCTATTCATCAATCACATCTTTCACCTACATGGCATGCCTAAACATATTGTTTCTGACAGAGGAGCTCAATTTACAGCAAAGTTCTGGAAAGCATTGTGTAAGAAATTAGACATCACACTTGACTTCACCTCTGCATATCATCCTCAGTCGAATGGCCAAACAGAGAATGAATAGAACTCTCAAAGAGTCCTCCGTGCCTATGTTGGTTCATGACAGAATGACTGGGCTGAACTGTTGCCCTGGGCTGAATTTGCCATCAATTTGCATCCAGCGTCATCTACTGGATCTACACCATTTGAAGTAGTCCATGGACGACAACCTTTACCACTTCCACTTTCTGTGTCATCCCTGGCAGCTCAATCTACTGCCAAAAATATACAGCAGCTCTGGAGAAAGACTATAGAGATGCTCCAAAAAGCAGGACAAAGAGCAAAGAAAGGCTATGATGTTCTCCGAAGCAAGGCTCCTGAATTCCAGCCTGGTGATAAAGTTTGGCTCTCTACTGAACATCTGAGACTTAAACTTCCATCTGCTTGATTTGCTCTACACTTTGTCGGACCCTTTCCTATTCTCCAACGGTTGGGCTCACTCACCTATAGTCTGAAACTCCCTCCAGCTATGCGAATCCACAATGTTTCGCTGCTGAAAAACTGCTTGTTCTTAGCGAGTTTTCCACCAAGACACCTGAACCTACACCTCTTGATGCAGAAGAAAACATCGAGTATAAGGTTGATGCCATCCTTGATGTAAGGAAGAGAGGCAGAGTTTGGGAATACCTCATGTCATGGGAGGGATACGGACCAGAAGAAAACTCTTGGGAATCTTTGGCTAATATCATGGACAAAGAGATGCTTTGTCAATTTCATCGATCGCATCCTCAAAATCCAAGACCAGGTAGGGGGTCTGGAGGGGGCCCTTTGAAGGGGGATACTGTTGCATCCATCAGTCTCAGACGGCTTCGACCTCTGTGCCTCAACTTTCTTTCTTCTCTCTCCTCAAGCCTTGGGAAGGTGGCTGCTGCCGCATCTTCATGCCGCTCTCTCCGGCGTCCCCGGAACGGCAACGGCACCGGTGTTCGCCATGACTTTCCTGAGGGCCTCCTAGATGTGCGTGCATGCACACCACCCACATCTTTATCCATATCATGGTGGGAACCTCAGGGGCGTCCCCTCCGAGTGACGTCATCACATCCTGGTATTTAGCCTGCCCTTCGTTTGCTAACAAACTGAGTTAGCAAGGATTGGATTGCCTCCGGTCTATGCTGCTCTGCCACTTACCAGCTGCTGCTGGAATCTCTCTGTCTCGGGAGGCCCTTTGCTCTATTTCAGGTACCTATCCTGGGAAACCGGGTACTCACTCCTTTAGGGCCTGCTCTCCCTAATCTGGTGCCTGCCACTGAACAACTTCTGCCTGCCAGGACCTTCAACTATACAGCTTTCTGCTTCAGTGAGTAATAACCCTTCTCAGTCTGTCTCATCTGCAGTTCAACGCTCTACATCTACATCCAGGACCTGTCCCTGCTACCCTGTGCTGCCCATCCTACTCAGGTGAGAGACTGGTCTCCTCTGCTGTGGACCTCTGGACTAATTCACTGGGTTACCTTCACTTCTGACCGCTCCCCGGGGCAGTACCATCGAGCTGTACAATAAATACAACTTTTCTGTGTTTGCATGTATAGAGTCTAGCCTAGTACTGCGGTTCCTCACGTGGCTCCTCCTCATGGGAGTGGCCATCACCGCAGTACCCAAGAATCCACTCCAACACCTCACAACCATAACACTCGATACGACGGTTACTACCTTCAAACATTAAGCCTTATACTTCTCTTTGATACAGCTCAAACACTGTTCTCTGCATCAATGCTGGGGGTGGAAGGAAATTAGAATAAAAAAAGTTAGCAATAAGGGCCCTGAACTCAGCGGTCGGAGTAACAGATATTTTCTCATACCTCTATGTTTCTATGTTTCTATGTTTCCACATTTCCCCCTGCCGTTGATCAAAGTGAAGTATCAAGCTTAATTGGTTTAGGATAGTAACCGCCGCAATAAGCTTATTTGTTTACCCAAAATGTGTAGTTCAGTCCTGGTTGGTTGTTGTCTGAATGCAAATCCTCTTTTCCACATTTCCCCTTGCCGTTGAAGCAGAGTGTTGTGTTCCACGGCAGTGGTAGGCCACGACCGCGGTCCCCTACCTTACCCAAGACGGCGAACCGTCACGGGAGTCCCGGGGGAAGGTCCTGACTCGAGGCCCGTCGCTCCGGCACGGGTCCCTGTGCTGCTCGCTGCAGGGGAAGCCGTCCCTGCTCCCCCCTCGTGGCATCCAGCAGCGATTTCCTCCACGGAGGAAATCCAAGATGGCTGCCGCCATCTTTAGGTGCGAGGCCGCGCCTCCTTGGCAGATTTAAAAGGACCTGATCCCTTTAACTAGCTTCAGCTGTTCTCTATCAGCCAGAGCAGGGGAAGTATAAAGGGCGGCTTCCTCTGCTCATTCCTTGACTTGGCAACTTCCTTGGTTAGTCAAGTCTGCTTGCTTCGGTGAGTTCTTGTGCTTTGGATCCTTTTCCTGTTTTGTCTGGTGTCCCTGGTTCCTGACTTCGGATTGGCTAGCGGTGATTCCTGGTATTGACTTTGGATTGGCTAGCGGTGATTCCTGGTATTGACTTCAGATTGGTAAGCGGTGATTCTCTGGTGTGTGACTTTGGACTGGCAAGTGGTGATCCCTCAGTGTGTGACCTCGGACTGGTGAGCAACGACCCTCTGGCACTTGACCTCGGACTCTTCTTGACCATTGTCTCCAAGGGCCCGCCTAAGTCCCAGTGGCCTGGGTCGCTATGGGCTCCTCCCGGGGGGGACCGCGGGCTTCCAGTGGCGAAGACACACTTCTTTTCTTCAAATGTCTCGACTCCTCGTCTGCCTCCATAGTCACCTCTGTCTTCAGTGCCGAGGGTCAGCTGGTTACATCTTCTGCTCCTGCCTCACCACCCAATGGGAGAACCTTCGGATCTTCCTCCTAAGGCAGGGGTCCTCAACCACCGGTCCGCGGACCGGGACCGGGCCGTGGGAGTTTTTTGCCGGTCCGCGGTGCCGCCAAGCACCGGCAGGTGTGTCGCGCGCTCCCGGTCTCTCCCGCTGCCGTTGCCGCCGGGCTGTCAGCACGTTCAAGCCCAGTGGGAACAGCAGCGGTGCTAGAAGAAGCTGTGGCACCCGCGGCTGGCCTTTTCTTCTTCCCGCGCCTGCCCCCCCTCCCGTGACCCGGAACAGGAAGTGATACACGGAGCGGTGCGCGGGAAGGAGAAAGAGCCGTGCCGCGTGATAAAGTAGCGGCGGCGGCTGCAGCATCTGTCCCCGAGCAATAGAAGCAGCCGGTAATCGGGAAAGGAGAGAGCAGCAGGAGCCTCCCGAGGCCGATGGGATTCTTCTTTCTTGGCCTGCGGAAGCTGCTGCAGCTCCCATTTGTGCTCGGGGGGGGGGGGGGGGGGAGGAAGAGAGAGAAGCAGCCAGCCAGCCTGTGTGTGATTGACTGGTCAGAGAGCTGATGTGTGTGTGTATGTGAGAGACAATGAAAGTGACTACTCAAGGAGATGACTGATGTGTATGTGAGAGTGTGAGAGATTAGTCAGGGAGGTGACTGATGTGTGTGTGTGTGTGTGTGTGTGTGTGTGAGAGAAAAAGCATGGAAGTGAAAAGTCTGGGTATGTGGGAAAGCATGTAAGAAGCCTGGTGTTGTGGGGGTGAAAGAAAGCATGGGAGTGAGAAACCTGAGTGAGTGTGCATGCATGAGAGAGAGAGACTGCTTGGTAAGGTGACGGTGTGGGTGAGAGAAAAAGACTGGTGTGTGTGAATGTGAGAGAATGTGATTCAGGGAATGAGAAGCCTGTGCACTTGGAGAGTGAGCATGGAAATGAGAGAGACTGGTACGTGTGTAACATAGAGAAAGTGATTATGGGAATGAGAAGCCTGTGCATGTGAAGAGAGTGAGCATGAGAGTGAGAAACCTGGGTGTGTGTGAGACACAGCATGGGAGGGAGAAGCCTGTATATCTGAAAGAGAACATGAGAGTGGGAAGCCTGTGTGTGTGTGTGTGTGTGTATGCATGAGCGAGATCAGGTGACTGGTGTGTGTGTGTGTGTGAGTGAGAGAGAAATAAAGTGATTATGGGAATGAGAAGCCTGTGCATGTGAAGAGAGTGAGCATGAGAGTGAGAAACCTGGGTGTGTGTGAGACACAGCATGGGAGGGAGAAGCCTGTATATCTGAAAGAGAACATGAGAGTGGGAAGCCTGTGTGTGTGTGTGTGTGTGTATGCATGAGCGAGATCAGGTGACTGGTGTGTGTGTGTGTGTGAGTGAGAGAGAAATAAAGTGATTATGGGAATGAGAAGCCTGTGCATGTGAAGAGAGTGAGCATGAGAGTGAGAAACCTGGGTGTGTGTGAGACACAGCATGGGAGGGAGAAGCCTGTATATCTGAAAGAGAACATGAGAGTGGGAAGCATGTGTGTGTGTGTGTGTGTGTATGCATGAGCGAGATCAGGTGACTAGTGTGTATGTGTGTGTGTGGTGAGAGAGAGAGAGAGAGAGAGAAATAAAGTGATTATGGGAATGAGAAGCCTGTGCATGTGAAGAGAGTGAGCATGGGAGTGAAAAACCTGGGTGTGTGTGAGACACATCATGGGAGGGAGAAGCCTGTATATCTGAAAGAGAACATGGGAGTGAGAGACTGGTGAGTGTGTGTGTGTGTGTGAGAGAGAGAGAAAGAAAGTGATTATGGGAATGAGAAGCCTGTGCATGTGGAGAGAACAAGCATGGGAGTGAGAGACTGGTGAGTGAGTGTGTGTGGGTGTGTGTATGTGTGTGAGAGAGAGAGAGAGACAGAGAAAGTGATTATGAGAGTGAGAAGCCCATATATGTAAGTAGAACACGGGAGTGGGAAGTCTGTGTGTGTGTGTGTGTGTATGGCATGAGAGAAACTGTTCAGGAAGGTGACTGGTGTGTGTGTGCCAAAGACTGTTTGGGAGATGATTGGTATGTGAGAGACAGAAACTGGTCATGGGGGCATGACTGGTATGGTGTGTGTGTGAGAGACATGGGCACTAAGGAAGAGGACCATAAGTATAGAGCTTAGCTTCTACTGCTGCTTCTGGTGAGTGCCACGGCCTGCAGGGAAGGGGAGTAGGAGAGCTGCTGGAGGGGGTAAGTAAAGGTGGCTTTTTAAGTTTATTTTTCTTGACTGCCATTTTAATTGTGTGATGTCTGCTTTTTTGAAATATTTTATTGGTGTTTGGAGAATGTTTAATAGTTTTTATGAGTTTTTAATTGTTGGATGTTATTCTGTTCATTGCTGTTTTGAAACATTTATTCTGCTTATTAGTATAGTTTTACAATTATTTCTGTGTGGGGATCTATAGCTGCTTGCTAGTTCTGTTTTCCTAATAAGAGGTGTATTGGTTTTTAGGACCTGATTTAATATTTGTAGTGTTGCCTTTTCATAGATAGGGTTGCTCCTGTTTGAGTGTATTCCATAATACAGGTGTAACTGTGTGCGGATTAGTTTATGTGCATTACTACAGATCCTGGGAGTATGTTAGGTCGGTTCTGTGTCTGTTACCGAGATGAGATATTTTGCTAGCATGTAAGCGTTTGTATCGGTCTTATTTGTTGTGTTTTCTCAGAGGACATGCATTGGTGGTAAATTGCTGTCTTTTCATAAGTAGGGCTATTGAGCCTGGAAGTAGAAGGAGTTTGAGTTGCTGTTACTGAGATGTCACCAGAACCAGAATATCTTTTTTGTAGGGTGAGTTGTATGGGGAATGTCATAATTCTGCTTTACATCCATTATTGTGGGTCAGGGGGGTTCCCGTGGATACAAACTGTACTTTTACATCTAGCCCCATGACGATCATGGGTCAGTGTGCCATGCATGTGAGAACCTAAGGTGAGTTGAGTCACATTCACATTATAAATGTCATAATTAAATGATAAGTGTGCACTAAAATCCAACCCCCTCCATAACCTCGCCCCCATATGACCAAAGCCCCGCCCCTACCCCACCCCCACCCCACCCTGCCGGGCCATGGAAAAATGGTCTTGCTTGAACCCGGTCCCTGGTGCAAAAAAGGTTGGGGACCACTGTCCTAAGGTATTCCATCCTCCCGTCGTCATAAGGGTTCACAAGCCTGAGCATAACACAGAGAGCAGTGTTGGAGCTGCATTAATCTTGTGAAGGCATATTGAGTAAAGGTAGTAATCACCAGGTAGTAGCCACCATTCCAGCAAGCCACCCCATGGCTCTTCTCTTCATTTCCATCCTCTAGCCTTTATGGATCCACAGTGTTTATCCCATGCCCCTTTGAAATCCTTCCCAGTTTTAGTCTTTACCACTTCCTCCGGAAGGGCCTTCCAGGCATCCACCACCGTCTCCGTGAAGAAATATTTCCTGACATTGGCTCTGAGTCTTCCTCCCTAGTTCTACTGATTTTTTTCCAACGGAAAAGGTTTGTTGTTGACCATGGATCATTAAAACCTTTCAAGTATCTGAAAGCCTTCATCATATCACCCCTGCTCCTCCTCTCCTTCAGAGTATACATATTTAGGTTCTTCAATCTTTCCTCATAAGTCATTTTATGAAGACCATCCACCTTTTTGGTTGCCCCTCTCTGGACTGCCTGCATTCTGTCTCTGTCCCTTTGGAGATACAGTCACTAGAACTGAACACAGTACTCCAACTGAAGCCTCACCAAGGCCCTGCACAAGGGGATTATCACTTCCTTTCTCTTACTAGATATTGCTCTCACTATGTAGCCCAGCATTCTTCTGGCTTTAGCTGTTGCATTGTCATATTGTTAGCCCAACTTCAGATCGTTACACTATCACCCCAAGGTCTCTCTCCTGCTCCGAGCACATCAGCCCTCCACCCCATATCAACTACAGTTCTTTTGGATTTCCACACCCAATATGCATGACTCTGCACTTCTTGGCATTGAATCTCAGCTGCCATATCTTTGACCACTATTCCAGCTTCCTTAAATCCTGTCTCATTCTCTCCACTCCTTCCAGCATGTCCACTCTGTTACATAGTACCATCCACAAAAAGACAAACCTTACATTCTATCCCGTCCGCAATGTTGCTCACAAAGATATTGAACAAGACCGGTCCCAACACCGATCCTTGTGGCACTCCACTTAACACCGCTCTCTCTTCAGAGTAAGTTGCATTTACCATCACACATTGACTTCTGCCCATAAATCAGTTTGCAATCCAGGTCACCACCTCAGCACTCACTCCTAAGCTTCTCATTTTATTCACAAGCCTCCTGTGCAGGACTGTATCAAAAGCTTTGCTGAAATCCAAGTAGATGACATCGAGCACTCTTTCTCAATCCAATTCCCTAGTCACCCAATCAAAAAAGTCAATCAGATTCAATGCCAAGAAGTGCAGAGTCATGTGTGTAGTTAAGAAGGGGTTAGGGATTGGGGAAGAGAGGGGAAAGGGTAGGAAGGTTAAGAAGGGGTATGTGGAAGTTCCCTCCAGTCCGTTCCTTAATTGGAGCAGAATGGGGTGGAACTGGAGAAGCCCTACTTGCATTGCCATACATTGCTTTTTAAAATTTCACACACACACACACCCCCCACATGCGGAAAAGCCCACCTGCTCATACATGCATGCGAAGACATTAAAATCCGGCAGGCATGTATGTGTGGGAAATGTATTTTATAACATGCATGCGCCATGCAAGACCCTCCTATATCCCATCCAAACCGGGCGCTTTCCCAGATTGGAGGGAGGAGATGGCATGCTTTATCTCAGTTTGGGTGATTGACCTATCTAGCATTTCTCTATATGCTGGTGTGGGAGTGGGATGTTCCAAATTAGAAAGGAAATTAGAGAAAAGAGTGGGATCATTGCGAGATTCAGAAGTATATAAAGATGAATAGAAATTATGAAACTCTTGGAGATTCCAGCTAGCATAGAGATGACTGTACTGTTCTGTGATTTAATAGCAGCAATCTTTTGGGCACGTAAATACAAGGCCAAAAACCTTCCAGATTTATTTTGTTCTGAATAGTATCTGGATTTCTTTAAGAATATAGCTTTACCAGTTTGGTTGCTTAATAAAGTATTGTATTGATAATTTAGTTTGTATAATTTTTGTAGAAGGGAATTATTCAAGTAATTGATATGAGCCATTCTAAGATAGAAATCTGACTCTCCAAATCCTTTAGTTGCATACTAGAGGTCTTACGGATATGTGCAGAGCAGTTTATTTCACCCCACAGCGCAGCCTTGAAGGCTTTTCAGACAGACAATTTGCTGGGAGACATTGTCAGTGTTGTTGAGGGTAAAGAATTATTTAATAAAAGTTGCTATCTTCATCTGAAAGGCAGAAACATCCAGCAGAACCACATTAAATTTCCAGCCAGAAGCACTAGACAGTGGAAGATTACATTCAACAGAAGGAGAATATAGAGCAGTCAGAGATAAGACTCGGGGAGATTGTAGAAGAAAAGGTGGAGTACAATAAAGAGTTGTAAATTAAAAAATAGTCAATATGAGTGGTGAGGAAAGGAAAAGAAAGTGTCATCTTTGTCGATTGGGTGGAGAAACCTCCAGGGGTCTACAAGATGAAATGTAGAGATGAGATTGGTAACAGCTGTATGAAATGCCAAAGCCCTGGCAGGACTGGTAGATTGACAATCCTTTACCAAATCAACAGTTTGAGTAAAATAACCCTCCACAATGATTGGGATATCAGTATGTGTAGACAATGAGGTAGAAATAGCAGTATAAAAATTAGAAACATCTGTATTAGGCACACAGAGAGGCAGCATGGATTCACCAGGGGAAGATCCTGTCAGACAAATCTGATTGACTTTTTTGACTGGGTGATTAGGGAGTTGGATCAAAGAAGAACGCTCGATGTCATCTACTTAGATTTCAGCAAGGCTTTTGATACGGACCAGCACAGGAGGCTGGTGAATAAAATGAGAAGCTTAGGAGTGAGTGCAAAGGTGGTGGCCTGGATTGGAAACTGGTTGATGGACAGAAGACAATGTGTGATGATAAATGGAACTTACTCTGAAGAGAGAGCAGTGTTAAGCGGAGTGCTGCAAGGATCAGTGTTGGGACCGGTCCTGTTCAATATCTATGTGAGCGACATAGCAGATGGGATAGAAGATAAGGTTTGTCTGTTTGTGGATGACACTAAGATCTGCAACAGAGTGGACATGCCAGAAGGAGTAGAGAGAATGAGACGGGATTTAAAGAAGCTGGAAGAGTGGTCGAAGATATGGCAGCTGAGATTCAATGCCAAGAAGTGCAGAGTCAATTATATGGCGTGTGGAAATCTGGAAGAACTGTATTCGATGGGGGGAAAAGGACTGATATGCACGGAGCAGGAGAGAGACCTTGGGGTGATAGTGTCTAATGATCTGAAGTCGGCAAAACAATGTGATAAGGCGAAAGCTAACGCCAGAAGAATGCTGGGCTGCATAGAGAGAGGAATATTGAGTAAGAAAAGGGATGATCCCCTTGTACAGGTCCTTGGTGAGGCCTCACCTGGAGTACTGCGCTCAGTTCTGGAGACTGTATCTCCAAAGAGACAGAGACAGGATGGAGGCGGTCCAGAGAAGGGCGACCAAAAAGGTGAATGGTCTTCATCGAATGACTTATGAGGAGAGATTGAAGAATCTAAATATGTACACCCTGGAGGAAAGGAGGAGCAGAGGTAATATGATACAGACTTTCAGATACTTGAAAGGTTTTAATGATCCAAAGATAACGACAAACCTTTTCCGTTGGAAAAAAATCAGCAGAACCAGGGGCCACAATTTAAAACTCCATGGAGGAAGACTCTGAACCAATGTCAGGAAGTATTTCTTCATGGAGAGGGTGGTGGATGCCTGGAATGACCTCCCGGAGGAAGTGGTGAAGAACAATACTGTAAATGACTTCAAAGGGGCGTGGGATAAAACTGTGGATCCATAAAGTCTAGAGGATGTGAATGAAGAGTGGGTGGCTCACGGGAATGACGGCTACTACCTGGTGATAATACCCTTATTCAATAAACATACACACGGTTAATGCAACTCCAACATTGCTCTAAGCTTCAGCGGCAATGAGGAAATGTGGAAAAAAAGGATTTGCATTCACAAAAAAGCGGGGAGTAGCTTGCTTGTTACGGTGGTTACTATCCCAAACCAAATAAGCCTGATACTTCACTTTCCATGCATATCCAGCATAGTTCTCTGCTTCAACGGCAGGGGAGCAAGACTGATACTTCACTTTCAATGCATAGCCAGCATGGTTCTCTGCTTCAATGGCAGGGGGGAATGAAGAAAGGTGGATCTATATTCAGGCAACAACCAACAAGGACTGAATTACATAGTCTGGATAAACAGATAAGCATGGGTGCAGCTTGCTTATTGCAGTGGTTAATACCCTTAACTAATTAAGCTATTTCACTTAGATGCAGTTCCAACACTGTTCTACATTAATGGCAGGGGCGGAAGGGAAATAGAATAAAAAAAGGTTACTAAGAGCCAAGAGAAACAGATAAGTATGTGTGAGAAAAATAAAAGTGTGAAAGCTTGCTGGGCAGACTAGATGGGCCATTTGGTCGTCTTCTGCCGTCATTTCTATGCTATGTTTCTATAAACATTCAACAATAGTAACTGAATGTTATGTATATTCCCACTGTTACACTGGGAATCCTGCCTCCAAAATATCAAACAACTTCTTACAAGTCTCAACCTGATACTAAATTCATCAAAAACGGAACTTCTACTCATCACACCAGAAAACAGCTCCATCACATACACCCATCCTACCGTACCAATTACTACACAAGTGAGAGATCTAGGAGTTCAAATTGACAATCACCTAAACCTGAAAGCTAACATCAACAAAACCACTAGAGACTGCTTTTATAAGCTCCAAGTGCTGAAAAGAATACGACCTCTTTTCCACACACATGACTTCAGAACAATTCTACAATCAATCATTTCGCAAGCTGGACTATTGTAACTCCATCATGCTTGGTCTCCCCTCATCACACACCAAACCATTACAAATGGTCCAAAATGCCTCCGCCCGTATACTCACCAACACCAGGAGAAGAGAACACATAACACCTATCTTGATGGACCTCCATTGGCTGCCCATCCACTTCAGAATAATCTACAAGGCCATTCTCACCATTTTCAAAAACATCCATCAATTAGCCCCAATCGATCTCCATATCCCCTTCCAATTACACCATTCCACAAGACCGACAAGAGATGCTTACAAAGGATCACTTCAAGTACCTCCAGCCAAGACTACCAGACACATCACGCTTAGAGATCGGGCTTTCTCCACAGCCGGTCCTACATTATGGAACTCCATTCCCCCGGATCTTAGAATGGAACCCAACATCTCTACATTCAAGAAAAGACTCAAAACGTGGCTGTTCACGCAGGCCTTTCCTAACTCCAACTCCATCTAACTCCCTTCTTTCAACAAGCTCCGCTAGTATTAGCGTTAACATCCACCTCTTACAATGTTATTGATACATATATATAACTTTCTGATCTTCATTTCCCTTCTCATTCCAAGTTATTGTTTTCCTTGTTATATGTAACTGCTTTTCTGCACTATTGTTTATATGGTAAAGTTTATTATAATTGCACCCCTGTTTCTTGTGAACCAGCATGATGTGACCACTGTCTTGAATGTTGGTATATAAAAAAAGTTAAATAAATAAAAATAAAATAAATAAATGTATAGAAACCACTGTAGCACCCCATCGTACATCCGGGGCTGATTCTTGCTGTATAAGTTGCAGAGGTAGTGCTTTATGAACTAAAATAGCCACCCCACATTTTTTTACGAGCCACTTGAGCAAAAAAGACCTGACCCACCCAACCCTATTGTAATTTAAGTGATTCAGTGGAAGACAAATGGGTTTCCTGTAATAAGATGATATCCGAGTGAAATGATTTAAAATAAGTCAGGACTTTGTTTCATGCAGTGGTTCAGACCATTAACAATCAAGGTAAAAAGCTTTAAATCATTAGCCATAACAAATTGCAAAAGTGCCACTACAAGTAAGCCAGCAGAAATGCAAAGAATGCACAGCACAAACATGAGCAGGAAATCTATAATGAAAGAATCATAAGGAAGCTCGGTGGACTGAGTGGGGTATAGCACAAGCAATAAAGGAAAAGGAAGAAGAAAAGAAAAAGCGAACAAAAAGGCAAGCGCTATAAGTTTCCCCAAGTGAAGGGGAATAATGGGTAGATGTAAGTGGTTGGGCAAGGAAACAGGCCACTCAGTCCTCCTAAAGAAAGCCTTAACGTTGTTGCCCTTATCTCATAATGAAAAATCACTCCAAATGGAAAGATAAAGAAAAAACAATTATCAAGTCTCCAACCTTGACATGATAAAAGTAATTAAAAATGCATGTATTCATCTAATGAATAGGAAGAGAAAGAAAATAACCACAAATGTAAGTGAGTCAACTTGTCATATGAGTTCTTCAGGAGTCATGTACGATATCTTCTAATGCTGTAGAATCTTAATCAAAATTCCACATAGAAACCGCCATCTGGAATGGCGCTAAACAACGAATAAAAAGGAGTTTGGAAGCAATTGTCGACAGTAACCTACAATAAGCAGCTGAATAACTATTAGAAGCCGGAGAGAAAAACACAGGAGATTTAAAAAGAAACATGGCTGGACATAAGCCGCCAAGTAGAACCACCTTCGATGTTGCTTCTCTATGTTAACAACAGTTGTGACACAGATGCAGAGAGCGCAGCACAAGGAAGAAAAAGAGAAAATGGCATCACCAGGCACTACTCAAGCAACTATCGGGGTGGTCATCTGCAAACCATCAAGGTAAGCAATGAATGCTGATAGGTTATCTTAGGAGTGGGTGGAGTTAATTGTAGGTGATTCTCATTCCAGTGGGGTACATATTGTGCAGCAGCTTCATGCAGACATGGTCATAGGCCTAAAAAGGCTTTCCTGCGGGCAGCGGTGGTCTTGGCTAAATCTGGAACACAGAGGAGAAGCATGTTATTGAAGGTGATTGGCGCATTGGTCTTGACAGCCGCCAAAATCATTAGGACTTGCTGGTATCGCAATATTTTTAATATGGGTCAAGGTGTGGAACTTGAGGCGTCTGTTGCAAGGGAATCTGATGGGCACATTCAATCTCTAGCAGGAACTCAAATTGCAAGCACAAACTTGCAGGAATGAGCTGCTGGAGAAATGGCAGTATGTCGGACTCTTCCTAACCTTCAAGCTCACCAAGCATGCAGATGTTATTTCGTCTGTTGTGGTTGGATAAATCTTCAAAGTCACATTGTAAGGAGTTGAGTTTCTGTGAGATGATCTGGAGGTCAGCAATCACCACTTCACAGGAATCCAGTCTGTGTTCCATGGTGTCCAAACGCAGTAAGGCTACAACATTGGCCGTTAAATCTGAGAGTTCCAATTTAATAGCACGGTAGTCTCTGTATTATGTCGCAGCATTTCCTTTAATTGCTGCAGTTCTAGAGAACTGGGTCCTGAGTTTATGTTGTTTGCCCAGCCAATGCCTTTTCCTCAGGGTAGAGTGGATTGTGATTGGTTCTTTTCATCGCTGAGGCTACAGCGAAAGCTGCTTAAGTCTTCCCAGATTTAGAGGAAGACATCGCATGGGGTTGCACTGAAGTCACAAATGAGTAAAAGTTGAAGAAGGGCAATAATAGTTAGGAAATAGCAGGGAGATCTGAGGAGTTGAAGGATTAAGCAGCCATCTTCCTTGAAGCTCATCACTGCCCCCTGCTGGCTCCATTGTTAATTTTGCCATACATAATGGTGCTGGCCAAGCCCAAGACGTGCCATTTTGTACAGAATAAATTTCAAATGGGGCTAGCACTGGGACCCTGGCACTAGTTTTAATCGCAGCACTAGCAGGGCAACAGTGACCAGGGATCACTCCTGTTCTGAGGAGATCATCAACTTGATTTGTGGGAGAGTGGGAAATCATCAGGAGGTGTGGGAGGTAATTTTTTGGGATGAGGCTGACAATTTGTTTTTCATTTTGATTTTTTGCTTCTTTTTAAAAATTGTTTCTTTTTTTCATTGCAAAGAAACTAAAAGAAATGAAACACAAGAAATGAAAAACAAAATTAAATTAAAAAAATGTCTGTGCACACACCCTAATATTTAATGATATAGCAAGTAGAAAATTTATCCAGATAAAGTTGTGTGTGTAACTTGTTCTTGAGATTCAGTGGAACATGTGCTCATATCAGTGGATACAGTTAAGTGTGTAATTTTATCTGGATAAATTTAGGACTTTCATATCTCTGACCAGATTTACGCACATAACTTTAGCCAGAACATGCCGAAAATGTGCGCTCATAGGCTAAAACCCACCCCTGAAAAAATCTCCATTGACACGCCTTTATGTATGCACAAAATGTATGTGGTCATCAGGGGAAATATTTAAAGCTCAGTTTTTGTGTGCGTAATTCAAAAGGTTGCAGTCACAAAGGCTTCCAATATTGACCTCAATGTTTCTAAATGTGTTTTTATGCAGATTACAGTATTTTCTCATATTTTGTCCTGATTATTCAATCCCCTATCCCAGATGGGAGTATTCTTCAGCATAGTGATCCCTCACTGACTCTGAAGGTTGGAGGGATGTGTCTGCTGTGACAATCTCTCAGAATCCCTCAATGATGTACAAGAAGACCTGTTTCAGAAGAAAGAAGATTCAGGTAAAAGGGACATGATACAAGGTTCAGAGGTGGAAGGATTAATGTCAGGAAATATTTTTTAACGGAAAGGCTGGTGGATGTGTTAACACCCTCCTATGATAGATGATGGCAGCTAAATTACTAACAGTTTAAAAAGGGCATGGGATGATTTCTAAAAGTAAAGACATAGGAAAAAGCAGAACCTACTGCCATGTGTTTATAGAGCCATACGCAATATTTAATAATGAATGTTGGGACTGCAAGAATGAATGACAAAAGTGGTAAATAAGAAATGTTATAAGTCCTGGTGGAAACCTAGACAACCATCTGCCTGGGTTAGCCTGGCAGGCCGAGCTGATAGAACTAATTAGCAGTTGGGTCTGTCTGGAAGGCTGCAAGTATTGTAATAACTAAAATTCTAGTAGAAACAGAGGTATCCATGTAGACGGTGTCTCGGTTATTGGAATCTGGGTACCCCACTCCAGGAGCTGTGCGGGTCTGCAAGGCGGGACACTGGGCTAAACAAGGGCTGATCTTCTGCCTAGCCAGCCCCCTCCACCACAGGTTGAGTCCTTGGGTTCTTGGGGCCAGTATGTTTTTGCTGTGGTGGCAGTACATCATGAGTCCAGGCAGGCTGAAGCAAGGTGGGATAGGCTAGACAAGGCAAAGCTTGGACAGGCTGGATGAGACAAGGCTTGGACAGGCTCGACAAAGCAAGGCAGGCACTGTGGACAGAGACAGGTTGAAGCATGGTTGGACCGGATACAGAGGCTGGACACAGAATAAGAACTGAGGCTGAGTATAGATAGAGACAATGCAAGACACCGAGTATGGACTGGGAGAAAGACAGGCAAGGCAGGATACTCAATAGGAAATGGAACTCATATGGGCTGGGACAAGACAAGGGGTGAATATCAGGAACAGGGCTGGGCATGACAAGACCAAGCAGAGACAAGACTGGACAAGACAGATTAAGACAGGACCGGACAAGGACTAGGAAAGAGAAGAAAGAACATAGAAGCCCAAAGGCAGTAAGGCTGGAGGCCCATAGGCCACTAGGCTATAGGCCCGAAAGCCCCTAAATACAGAGAGGCCAGGATAGGCCACAAGGTAAGGGAAGGCCTAGATAGGCCACAGGTCAAGAAACAAGAGAGAAGAAGGCCCAAGATGTCACAAGGCAAGGTATAAGACTGGAGTGTCAAAGTCAGAGAGCCAAGGATGACTCCATAAAGAGGCAAGGTGCTTCAGGTAAGGCAGGGATAAATGAGGCTAGAGTTTGGGTGTGATGTGAGCAGCTAGAAGCTTAGAAAGGCTGGTTGTGAGGCTCACTGAGGATGCCTGGTGGAAAGAAGGCTACACCACAGGCTGGGTTAGGTGGTCAGTGAGGAGATGGCTCGGGTAGCTTGGAACACAGCTCACAAGAGGCCTCTGCTGGTGGGGATGTGTTGTAGTAGGCAGAATCAGGGTACAATGAGGCTGCAAGACAGATGAAACTGTGACAGTACCCCCTCTTTAAGACCCTCTCCTCCTGGGTCCCATTTTCCATGGGGGCTAAAGCTAGCAGGTATTTGGTCCCCTGAAGGTACAGAACCAGGTATCTTGAGGCATGGAGGTGCTGAGTCAAATTTTCTTGAATCTAGAAGCACGAGCCTAGGAACTTCTTGGTATTGGTTCTGGGGTTTAAGGTTTCAGATGATTGAGGGATTACATCAGCATTTCTTTGGCCCTGGATAGCCATGGAACCTTGAGATGTTTTAAACTCGAGATGTTTAAATTTGAGATGTAATTTCTTTTCGGACACCTTTGTTTGCTCCTACTCAGTTCTCTGTAAACCGATGTGATATGCAAACAAATGTTGGTATAAAAAAAACAATAAATAAATGAGGAGACTTGGAAAGTGGGTCCCAGATTCCTTTGAGGCTGGATGACAGGTTTGAAGCCTCTCCTGAGCTGGAGTGAGGATCTGACATCTGGACCTCTGGCACAGGGCATATTGCTGGAATTGAAGCTCTAGCACAGGGTGTCTTGCTGAAACTGAGCACCTGGCATAGGGTGTCATGCTGGAGCTGAGCACCTGGCACAGGGCACCTGGCTGGAACTGGGCCTCTGTCAGAGATTCTTGGCTGGAACTAGGCCTCTGGCACAGGGTGTGTGGAACAGTGCCTGTCTCTGGGTGCTGAGTATCTGGAATAATGCCTCATTCTTGGAGCTTGGCTTCTGGAATGGCATCTGTCTTTTGGTGCTTGGCATCTGGAACAGGGCCTCCTCTTGGGCACTCGATATCTGAAATAGTGCCTCCTCCTGAGTGCTCGACAGTTGGAGCAGCATCTCCTTTTGGGTGCTTGATGTCTGGAGCAGTGCCTCCTTCTGGGTGCTGGGCATCTGAAACTGTAATGCCTCCTATTGGCGCTGGGCATTGGGAATGGTAGCACCTCCCTCTGGGTGCTGGGGGCCAAGAACTATAATGCCTTCCTATGGGTGCTGAGCTTCTGAAACTGCAGCACCTCCCTCTTGGTGTTGGACATCAAGCTGTAGCACCTTCCTCTGGGCACTGGGCAACTGAGCCAGAGTCTTCCTGGAGTTGGCTGGTAAAAGCAACATTCATGTGTCAGTGGCTGGCTGGGATGCATTCCTCCTGGGGTGTATCAATTGGCTTTGAGTCTATCTGGCACTGGATCAGTGGGCCAGGTTCTCTCCAGTGCCAGCTGGGTGTAATAGTATATTCTTGGGGCTCACAGTCTACAAGAAAGTCCTTATGATGCTAACCAGCTGGAATAGGCTGTCCCTTCAGAAGTGGACTAGCAGTACTGGAGTCCTCTGGAAGCTGAGGCATGAGTGGACGTGACAGGACTTCAAAGCAGCTAGTAGTTCGCTCAGGCTGGGGAGATAAGGCAGGATGCACAGAAGACAATAATGTAGTTTTTATGTTGCTGACTGGCTGAGAAGAATCACTTAATTTTTGTGGAGATAGAACTGCAACAGGAATAGGAGCACAATCTGGCAGGACTTCTGTGAAGCAAGATGGGGGTTTGGTCTCTGAGTTGCATTCCCTCAGAGAGGATTCTGACAAAGGAAGCAGAGAAAAGTTGCAGGCTACAATAATGTCAATCAGTGCTTGCTGCATACAGCTGTAGTTTCTGGAGCTCTAGAAACAGGCTTAATTTGTTCTTCCTAATTTGGAGTTTCTGCTGATGGGGACTGCACAAAGTTACCTAGTGCATTTACTTGCCCCTGGTTACTTGAGCTGGATTTCAATAGATTACCTGGATTTCTCCAGGTAAGCAATTTAAATCAATTGGACAAACTGTACAATTTGGATTAATTTAGCAAGCTGTGATGTTCATATTAACCTGCCAAGCTGTGTCTCCCAGAGATCCAATGCATGTCATGGATTTTTCAGGGTCCAGGTTGTGCTTTCCCTTAACAAGTTGACAGTAGACAGAGTTTGCTTCTACAGGCAACACACTTGTAGTAACTGGGGAAGCAGTGATGGCATTAGTGGTGAAGTTCAAATCAGTCTGGCTGGCTGTGGTGCCTGAATGTGCTGGGGATTTCTCTGGTTTTAAGATAAGTTTCCCCTGAAATATTTTTACCTGTCCCCTTATGTAATACGATGGGTTAAAAAAAATGCTCTCAGAGCAAACATTATGCTGTCCTGTCACTTTTTAAGCTGGGGACTTGTTTTTTTAAGCAAAAAGCTGTATCAGCAGGGCTTACACAAGTGGTTGTGGGGGAGAGTAGCTTGTCTGTGCCTGGGACCTGATTCAATAGGAGGAGGAATGCCTGGCCAGCAACCCTACAGAAAGGTTCCCAGACCCAGGTGCTGACTCATCTATGCACACACACACTTGTTTACAAAGCCCTATAAAAGTTCAGGGTCCTCCTGTGGGAACTTGGAGCCTTACCTGTACCCTGACGAGTGGCGCAGGATCTTTCCCATTGAAGCTGTGTGCTCCTGTTTTTCGGTCGCACTGGGGTTCCCTGACCTGATGAGTGGCAGGATGCTGATTTGGTATGTATTATAGTAACAGGAAATTAAGTATTTGTGCTGTAAATAAAGCTATATTTTAATTACTGTATATCTCGTATCTTGTGTGTGTGTGTGTGTGTGTGAGTGTGTGTTTAGTACTGTGCGAGGTCTGCCTACTTCCCATTCAGGCATCTTGTAACATTTGGCGCTGTGAGCAGGATGTCCTTGATTAAGAGGAAAAATGAAAGAAGGGAAGTAAAGAATCTGCAGGGGAGGAGGTGAAAGCCCAGATGGAAATTCCCAACTGCGAAGATGTAGCCTACTCCTTGCTGGCCAAGGAGTGGGGATGTAATACTGGTTTGTGTGAAAATGGGAATAGAACCCCACGAGATGGTGGATATTTTAATAAAGATCCCTGTATTTGCAGGGAAAGAAATGGCTTCATTGCCTGGCAGGGATGGCTACTTCTTACTGGGTATAGGAAAGCTCACTTAAGGGTTAATGAGTTGCTGTAGGAACTAGCTGCAGCCCAAGAAGAATTAGAGAAGTTAAGGAAGGATAGAGTGGTGTTGCAATGTCAGTTGCAGCTTTGTAAAGATAAAACGGACATATATCAAGTGGTGGCAGAGAGGGCAGCCGTACGGGGCGATACAAATACAGCGTGGTGCAGTGAGCCGGGCTATGCAGAAAATGAAAAGAAATTAGTGTAGTATAACAACATGTAAATAAGCAATATAAAATGTATATATCTTGTAAAAAAAAAAAAAGTGAAGCTAGTGGGTTAAAAGACTTCCTGGATATCCCGGGATGGGAGAATAAACCATATAAAATGCTACTTGATAAAGAAGAAGAGTTAGAAATCCTTTGGGAACACCGTAAACCCAAACCCAAGTATAAGAATGAAAAAGAAGGTAACATAAAGACCACTGTGAACAGGGGAGCAGATGATCCAGAAGAGGGGGGAGTGAGAATGTTGCCATTGCGTGCATCTTTAACAGGATGTTAAAGGGAAGGCCTGTATTTAGTTAGAAGTTTTGTGGCATTTGTTATTGATGCAGGAGAAAACGACATACAGAAAAAAATTGTCACAAACCCCCGGATTTTACAGGCCCACAGATTAAGTTGGGGATGGCTGATCCCAGTCCTTCTACTATCTGGCACACCCAATACTTACTTAAACAGTGGGGTGTTTGGCCTCAGCTGATAACCTAATGTAAAGTTTGTAATATTTTAATTGTGCAGCTATAGGTTAAGCAAAAAGATTTTGTAGAAGTAGGGAGAGATCTGACTAGTAAACGTTTTTCCTTTCTCCTCTCTTCCTTCTATCTCGCATGACCAAATTTGAAGGAATGTAAACAATTCTGGTTTCTGTGATTAAGCAATCAGAATCTTTTACCGTGTTTCCCCGAAAATAAGACATCCCCCAAAAATAAGACCTAGTAGAGATTTTGCCGAATTCTTAAATATAAGACCTCCCCCGAAAGTAAGCCATCTCTTGTAAACAGGGGCGGATTGACCTATCGGGGGATCGGGCTTCCCCTGGTGGGCCGGTCAATCCTGTGACGTCATTTTTTTTTTTTTTTAAGTTTCCAAAGTATTAGGGGCAGACGCGAGCAGTGGTATCCCGAGGGGAGCCAATGCCCCCGGGCGCAAGGAGGCTCATGCGGCCACTGAGCCTCCTTGCCCGAAGAAAAAGATCGCGTTCAAATGCGCTGATGCTCTTTCTCCTTCCTGCCTGTGCGGCCCCGGAAGTAAACGTTGCCGGAGCCGCGTGGGCAGGAAGGAGAAAGAGCATCAGCGCGTGCAGAAGAGGAGCTGCCGCAGGCTGCTGCGAATCCCAAGTCGCAGCGGCCCAAGAAGAGGAAGAGGCCCGGTAGCAGGGCCGAGGAAGAGGAAGAGGCCTGGTAGCAGGGCTGCCTTGGCCCGAGAAGTTCAGGGCCGCTGCAGAGCCCATCCTGCGGCGACCCGTGAAGAGGAGGCCCAGAGGTGAGAGAGAGGCTGAGGGTCTGTAGAGGGTGTGTGTGTGCGTGTATGAGATGAGTTGAGAGATTGTGTGTGGGAGTGAGGATCTGAATGTTTGCAGAGGCAGCATGTGAGAGCCTCTGTGTGTGTGAGAGAGACAGCGTGTGACGGTGAGAGCCTATGCTTGAGCAAGACAGCATGTGGGAATGAGAGAGAGCCTGTGTGTGTGAGTCAGACAGCATGTGACAATGAGAACCTGTGTGTGTGTGTGAGAGAGAAATGCATGTGAGAATGAGAACCTGACTGTGTTTGAGGGAAGAAGATGGAGAGAAAAGAAATACGGAAGAAAAAAGGACAATATAAAAGGAATTGGCAAAAAAATAAGAAAGGGAAGGTGGAAAAAAAAAAAAAGCCTGTGATCAACTGATTAGAAAACTAACATCAGCCAGCAAAGGTAAAAAATAAATAAATTACTTTTTAGTGATTGGCACATGTAATCTTTGGGAATGTGCAAGAATAGCACTTTCTCTATGCGGATCTCACAATGTACGAGATCAGCATGGAGAAAGTGGAAGTCCACGGGGCCTGCACAGAGGAGGCAGCAGAATGGGCTTCAGTGTCAGTAGCAGCAATCGGCGCCTCCCCAATAGCCATGTGGCAGCAGTGACAGTGGCAGCAAGATTACTGACATCTGGGGATGGTGGCAGTACCAGTCGGGGGGACCCCTTCCAAGCAGTGTGCAGAGGTTCAAAAGCAGCAGGGTCAGCCCAAGCTGACTACCATGAATGCTGCATACTCTTACCTCTCTCTGACAGCACACTGGTGAGGCATGGCTGACGAAGGGGCAGCCAGCAGCTCTACGGTATTAGACATCCCCTGAAAATAAGGCCTAGTGCATCTTTGTTAGCAAAAATTAATATAAGACACTGTCTTATTTTCGGGGAAACAGGGTAGTTAGAAGTTAATCAAAGTAGTGGTTTTCTACTTTAATGGTGTAGCTCAGTTACTTATAGCTAGCCATTTAATACTTTGTAATGTGATTTAAAAGATTAAAATTAACCTCTCTTTGTATGTGAGATTTTTCTTTTACAGATTTACAAGAATAAAAGCTGCTATACAGGACAAAGTGTAAAAGCTGAGGATTTTTCTCTCTCCTAGATTTTGTTTTGTTTTTTTGAACAGATCTGTTTTAAAAATTCTGATTTTTGCTTAATTCTGGATCCAAAGATTTTTGTTTTTACTTTTAAAAAGCCTACTTTTTGAGCTCTAATGTTTGATAATTGTTTACTGTTTGTGGTTCATTATGTGTTATACATGTTACATGGTGTATAGATGAAGACAGTTTACTGGCTATAGAAAAGTGCAGTGAATAAACAGCTTCTGACGTCATTTAAGTGAAGCAGTCACTGCTGAAGTTTTATGGACAAAATGTTTTAAATAATGTTCTAGAGTATAATATGCTAAGGGATGATAATTGAATTTTTTATTTTTTCTTCCCTCTTCTCTTCCTCCTTTTTTCCCTGTTAACTTTTGTTTACTTGCAAGTAAGGAGGTACTGTGGGGTGGTTTTTTGTTTTCTTTTTCTTCCACTTTTCCTCCTTCCACCTTTTGGGGTTTATGTACAGTTTGAGTGAATGGATTACTACGCATCTGGGTTGCTTTTGTCTGAATATTGTGTGTTACTTTATAGGAAAGTGGGGAAACAAAGAAGTGATTAGACATTTTGTAGCTGTTTCTTTGAACTATGACAAAACAATATTGGATATCCATATGAATAGTGTATATAGGGGTTATTACATACAAGAAGTTATTGATGTTTATTGTAGAGATTCTTATTTACTTAATTTCAGTTTTTATTCATCTCATATCAGGTATTAATCTATAAACACAAACATCTGAATTAGTGATGAGAGTGCAGAGGCTGTACTTCAAGACAGCTTCCAGAGTGCTGTGCTGAAAGAACTGTATACATCATTTGTCAGGTGCTGGCTCATCTATGCACACACACTTGTTTACAAAGCCCTATAAAAGTTCAGGGTCCTCCGGTGGGAACTTGGAGCCTTACCTGTGCACTGACGAGTGGCGCAGGATCTTTCCCATTGAAGCTGTGTGCTCTTGTTTTTCGGTCGCACCGGGGTTCCCCGACCTGATGAGTGGCAGGATGCTGATTTGGTATGTATTATAGTCACGGGAAATGAAGTATGTGTGCTGTAAATAAAGCTATATTTTCATTACTGTATATCTTGTGTCATAGTGTGTGTGTGTTTAGTACTGTGCGAGGTCTGCATCTTGTAACACCTTAGCAGTTCCTGGTTTCTGTAGAGTGGAGGGTATTTTAGGAGCCTCACAATTGCACCATGTTTCTAGCCAATGGGGACTAGCATACTGGTAGGTATTGCACCTCCACTTATCAGGGTTAAAGAGGTGGCAGCGAATACCTTCATCAAAGGTTGGAAGATTATGTAGCTGACAAGCAGGGAAACATAAAACAGTATATCAGGAACATTCTGTGCTGCAGCTGGAACAGATTGTCCTGATAGGTACAGGTTTCAGATCACTTTGGCATATTGAGGTTATACTGGATACGGGTTTCAGGGAGGAAGTGCTGTTTTTTTTCTGAGGCTTTTTAGCTTTCCCCATAGCTGAATTAAGGTAGAGACAATGGGAGCAATTGGAGAAACTAGGATGACTCCATATTTTGCAAACAGGACAGAGAAAATGAAAAATAAAATCAGAGACAAGAACTTTAAGGTTAAAGTCTGACTCATCGGCAGGGCTGAGGGTCCTGATCACTCCTGTGGGCAGTAGATGACCTCTTTATTCTGTCTCAGGTACTGAGATCTGGGTATACCACCCCAGGAGCTGTGCAGGACTGCAAAGCAGAACACTGGATTAAACAAGTGCCGATCTTCTGCCCAGCTAGCCCCCTCCCTTCAGATTGAGTCCAAAGGTTCTGGTGGGCAGTAGGTCTTTGCTGCGGTGGCAGTACATCATGGTACTGCTGTGCTGTGTAGGTTACCCCCATGTTTCTCTGAGCTCTGTGCAGTTTTCCCCAAGCCATATGATAACCCATTTAAAAAATTGTATTGCTAGCAATATTTTTACTGGGTGATGAGCCTTCTTGAAAGTTCAGACAGTGCTGCTTGATGTGCTTTGCTTATGGACTTGGCTGTAAGCAGCCCTGTGCTTTTTTCCAGTTCCTCAGATCCTAAAAGTCAGGACCCCTATTGGTTGTTATCTAAATCCAATTCCTCTTACCCCCTACCTTGCCATCAAAGCAGAGAGTGATGCTGCAGTTACATCTATCAATTTCCCAGATTGTAAAAGTTGGGGCCTTCATAGGTTATTGTCTAAATCCAATTCCCCTTGCCATTGAAACTGAGAGCAATGTTAAAATTGCAACAGAAGCATCAACGCTTATTGGTTAAGGGTAGTAATCACCACACCAGCAAATTACCTACTTGCATCCTTCTCTTCATTTTCATCTTTTAGCCTTTAGAGATCTACATTGTTTATTCAATGCACCTTTGATAAAGAGTAGGTGTAAATATACACAAGTACGCTACTAAATCTACATGCATAAATCTGGCAGCTTATTTGTGTATATTTACACCGTATCTTTATCAAAAGGGCATGGGATAAACACTGTGGATCTGTAAAGGCTAAAGGATGAAAATGAAGAAAAAGGTACATGGGGATAATTTGCTGGTGCGACAATTTGGACAGAGCAGACTGGAGCAGGGTTGGATATTGAAGCTGGACAGAGAACAAGGACTGGGGCTGAGTAGAGAAAGAGACAAGGCAAGGTACTGAGTATGGACTGGGATAGAAATGCCAAGGTAGGATACTGGACAGAAACTAGAACTAGATACAGCCTGGCTGTACTGGCAAGACAAGACAAGGTACTGGCAAGACAAAGGGTGAATACCAGAACCATGGCGGGGTTGAGCACAGCAAGACCAGAGACAGGACTGGACGAGACAGACTAAGACAGGACCGGAAAAGAATTAAGCAAGACAGCATAGAACAAAGAACGTAGAAGCCCAAAGGCAGCAAGACTGGAGGCCCGTAGGCTATTATGTGATAGGCATGAAGGCCCCTAGCTACAGAGATGCCTGGATAGGTCACAAGGCAGGGTACAAGAGCAGGCCCAGAGGCCACAATGCATGGTAAGGCCTAGATAGGCCACAGGACAAGTCAGAGAGCAAAGGGTGACTTCATGAAGAGGCATGGTGGTTCTGGCAAAGCAGGGTGTGGTGCGAGCAGTGAGGGGGAGCTTAGCAAAGGCTGGTAGTGAGGCTCGCTGAGGACACCTGATAGAGAGGAGGCTGCACCACAGGCTGAGTCAGGTGGCCAGTGTAGAGATGGCTTCAGTAGCTCGGAATAGAACTCACAAGAGGCCTTTGCTGGTGGGGAGGTGTTGTAGTACGCAGAATCAGAGCACAGTGAAACTACATAGCAGCTGAAACCATAACAACCGGATTTGTCTGGCAGATGACATAGTGGACCTAGGCGGCTGGTGGGTAATAACCACACTAGTATTGCTGGCTATTTAGATTAGATTATAAAAATATAGAAACGCGATAGCAGAAAAAAAGATCATATGTCCTGTCTACTATGCCCTATCTGCTCTGTAGCTAGATATGAGAAAGGCAGGTAGTAGGAGGGAACTAAGAGAGGAACTTTCATGCTCATCTTCCAAGTTAGTGGAATACTGAGGAAGAAAAAAAAAAGACAGTCCTGGAAAAGGATGTCACACTCTGTGACTGGCATTTGGGATGTATCCTTAGCAGTGTGGACGAAATAAGTTAGAAGACTGATGGAAAGATGGTCTTTTTCTGTTGTTATCAACTATGTTATAATGAGGTGGCTGGGGTTACTGTTATAGTAACTATTTTGCCCCACTCTTTCTCTGCAGTGTACTTGAATATGAGACTACTGCACTATCATGTACAGTGCTATTTCTTGAGCCACGGGGCTAGACCGCTCTATATAATGAATTTTATGTAGAAAATATTTTGCACTTTACTTCCTTTTGCAATTTATCTTTGCAGTGGTATAATTTTAATGGACTTTTCTTCTAAAAATCTACCTTTTATTTTATTTATTCAATTAGAAATGTAATCATTTTATACTACTTCCTGAAATTCATTTCATTTATTCATTTTAGGAATTTACTGTGCACTTTTTCATTTTTTTAAATTCTCTTATTTTGCCCTCATTATTTTCTATATAGCCCACCTCACTTTATGCAAAAGTGTGCAAATTTTCCAAATAACTGACACAATACATTATCTTGAAAAATCTACTGCAGAATTTACCCATAATCTACTTCAGAAAAGTGGGAACTATACCTTATACTCATTTACCCAAAACGGTACTGTACCAAAAAGGGAAAAGAGAAAACTGACTTAGATAAGATGGACAAGAATACCATGTTAGGTGATATTCCAGCCTGTTTGCTATAAGCCATGACTAGCAGTATCCTGGTCTGCCTGTTATTCTCTATGACAGGCAATATCTCTGCCTATTAGCCATACATTATGTCAAGTGGTACCCCAGCATGTCTATTAAAGCCATGACAAGAAATATCTCTGCTGTTTGTGAATGGATGAAATCTGGGGTACAGACCTGGCATTCTTGTTTGCATCAGCTCGCAGCATTTTCACAGCCACCAAGGTAGGCTCATTGATACTGATATCGAGTACAAAATCATTGCCAAGAAATTCTTCCATCCCTTCAACTTCACAGAGATGAACCTAGAGAGGGGTCGAGAAGCCTTGTTAGTATGTAAACAATTGTATAAACTTAATGCCGCTGGACATACTTAATGCAGCTTACCACAATGCTCACAGAAAGATTAGCAGTCAAATTCGTTATACAGCAAGCATTTACCATGGGTTGGCAATTATATTTCTTTTGGTTGCATTATATGCCTATTTATTTTTTCTTTAGATGTTAAGATTCCCAAGTACACAGAAGTACAATAGGAACTACATGATTTACAGTAAGAGGATCGGTAACTTGAAAGAATGCTGAACAGGATGGCTAAATGTCATAATACTTTGTGGTATGTGATGGCATTCTACAGAGCATGCACAACCATATGGGGGAATAGACCTATTGTTTAGGTCATATGTGCTCCCCTGCTCTATTCACCTATAGGGAAGTTTGCATGTCCTGTAGAATTAGAAGGTCAAGTGCCGAAAATACCTTCAAAGATAACAAGGTGCACTCACATTTCACAAACTCTGTTCATATTTCTTGGACTGGACATCAGAATTTGTCCTCTAAGCACCCTGCCCTTCCTCCATCAAATTAACAGTGACTCATGGAAAGTGAGTATTTCTTGAACATAACAACTATGAAACATCAGTGATTTTTACAGTGTACTCCTACATATCTGCCATGAAATAGAAGGAAATTTCTGAAAAGGGTTGAGTATTCCACTAAAGAACAGGAAGGCCCCTGGCCCCTCTGAAGAAGCAACCTCCCTCCCTCTGTGCACCCCGAAGGAGTAGTCCTCCAGACCCCTGACAGTCAAAGGCCCCTTCCCCCCCCCCTCCCACACTCCCCTCAAAGAGCACCTTACCTTATCATCAATCCCATGTCAGGGACGGGTGCTCTCTCGCACCGTCTCAGTCGGCACCATTTTCCAAAATGGCGCCGACCTCACCTTTAGCCTGCGTCCAATCCCTGAACTTTATCCCAATCACATGGCTGGGGCAAGGCGAGGTTGGCGCCATTTTGGAAAATGTCGCCGACTGGAACAGGTCTGTGTTGCGTCCGGACTCAGACAGCTTCGTCCCACATGCCTCACCTCTATTTCTGCTTTCTCCACCAGCCTCGGGAGAATGGCGTCCGTAGCATCTCCTAGCCGCACCCTCCGGCGTCCCCGGAGCGGCTATGGCGTGGCGTCCTGTCATGTTCTACCTGAGGGCCTCCTAGGGCGCGCGCACACACCTCACATCTTTATTGCAGTGTTGGCGCGAACCTCAGGGGCGTCCCCCTTGAGTGACATCACTGCTTCCGTCTATTTAGCCTGCCCATTTGCTAACCACCATTGAGTTAGCAATGATTGGATTCGTCCGGTCTAAGCTGCTCTGCTGCTTCTCACTGCTGCTGGAAGCTCTCTACACCCTCCGGGGTTCTACTAACTTGGGTACCCACTCCTCAGGGGCCCTTTGCTTATTTCCAGGTGCCTATCCAGGTACTTGCTCCTCAAGGGCCTGTGTTGTCTATCCCGGTGCCTGCTACCATTTCTTCTGCCTGCTGGGAACTCTACCATTACAGCTATAAGAGAGTGAGTAATAACATTTTCCAGTCTGTCTCAACTACAACTCCTCACTGAATACCTGCATCAGAGCCTTACACCACCATTGTGGGATGGGTCTCCTCTGCCGAGGATCCCAGACTGTTGCTACAGAATCTCCTCTCTACTGCCACCTCTGGTGAACTCTACAAGCTGCATAATAAAGTTATTATCTCTGTGTTTGTGCATCTGAGGCTAGCCTGGTGCTAAAGTTCCCCATGGGGCTCCTCCCCATGGGAGTCACTATCATTGTTGCCCTGAGAATCCACCAAACACCTCGAAAACATAACAGTCCGAGGGTGTGCAGGATTGACAATAAGGTAAGGGGGTCTCTGGAGAGGGGTAGGGCCTTTGACTATATGGGGGGCTTGGACATCAGGGGGGCCGCTACCAGCAGTGTGCACATACTTTAAACTTTATTTCATTTTGGAGGAGTCGGGGCCACCTCGACCAGTGGCCCTGGGTTGAAACAGGGATCAGCAATGACCACTGCTCAACCTCCCTGTTTGGCCGCGTTCTTTTCTTTTTTTTTTAAATGTGCTGAGGCTGCTTTAAATGTGCTGAGGCTGCTTTAAATGTGCAACAGCAGCCTCAGGTCTCCTGATAAACATCTAATGCTAACCAGGGAGGTATTGTTATTTTAGCACAGCTAACCACCTTCTCAGTTGGCTGTGTTAAAATATTTGCATCAAATTGCCTAGTAATGACCTTCTTTGCATGCATTTGCATTATTCATGCATGCAAATTGCATGCAAAGAAATTCATTGTAATAGGGGAGGGTATCTGGGTGGGGACATGAAAAATATCACATAGATCGTGTGATATACTTAAGAACATAAAGAAATTGCCATACTGGGTCAGACCAAGGGTCCATCAAGCCCAGCATCCTGTTTCCAACAGTGGCCAAACCAGGCTACAAGAACCTGGCAAGCACCCAAACACTAAGATGATCCCATGCTACTGATGCCAGTAGTAGCAAAAGCCATTCCCTAAGTCAACTTGATTAATAGCAGTTAATGGACTTCTCCAAACCTTTTTTTAAACCCAGCTACACTAACTGCACTAACCACATCCTCTGGCAACAAATTCCAGAGCTTAATTGTGCATTGAGTGAAAAATAATTTTCTCCGATTAGTTTTAAATGTGTTACTTGCTAACTTCATGGAGTGCCCCCAGTCCTTCTATTATCCGAAAGTGTAAATAATCGATGTACATCTACCTGTTCCAGACCTCTCATGAATTTAAAGACCTCTATCATATTATCCCCCCTCAGTTGTCTCTTTACCAAGCTGAACAGCCCTAACCTCTTTAGCCTTTCCTCATAAGGGAGCTGTTCCATCTCCTTTATCATTTTGGTCACCCTTCTCTGTACCTTCTCCAATGCAACTATATCTTCTTGAGATGCGGTGACCAGAACTGTACACAGTACTCAAGGTGCGGTCTCACCGACTGTATTGGTTTAATATTTCTGCCTCTTCCTCATCTCCCTGCACCCATTGGTGTTTTTCACCTTTCAGTTTTACAATTCCACTTGTAGCCTTCCTCATTTCTCTGACTTATTTGACTTTTGCCATCCTGATTTCTTTTCTCATCCCTTTCAGCTTCACCAAGTATGCTTCCCTGTATTTTTTTTTTAGATCTTTATTTTATGAATCCTGATCTTTTAGCCTCTATATTTTTCATCCAGCTCTTTGGAGAACCATATTAGTTTCCTCCTATTTTTATGTACTTTTCCAACATAAACATTTATTGTTATTATTAAAGCCCTTTTAACTTAGCCCACTGTTTATCCACTGATATAATGCGTGTTAGAGCTCTAACGCAGCTTGATGAATGATCCTATAAGTTTGTGACTGAGGCAATGGAGGGTGAAGTGACTTGCTCAAGATCACAAGGATTAGTAGTGAAATGTGAACCCTGGCTTCCCTAGTTCATAGCCCACTACTCTAACCACTAAACCTGGGTAACTCAATTTAACCACATCCCCAGAATTGTTGAGATTACTTACCTGATAATCTCCTTTTCCTTAGTGTAGACAGATGGACTCAGAACGAATGGGTATAGTATGCTCGTGCTAGCAGTTGGAGACGGATCTGACGTATATATACCCCCACAGGAAGCGTAGCAACTCAGTAATCTTCCTTGCAAAAGCTGTTATGGATGTATGTGTACTGACGATCAATGAATTAGTGAAACAGGATTCCCCTGACCGATTGATAGTAGCTGGAGACCGCCAGCATTCACAACCGGAAGGCGTCGACACCTGGCAAAGGGGACGCTCTTATGTAAGAAAATGACATGGCCTACCTTGAATCGGTGAACCCATGTATACCGGCAGCCGGGCGGGATGCTGAGTCCATCTGTCTACACTAAGGAAAAGGAGAATATCAGGTAAGTAATCTCAACATTTCCTAGCGTGTAGCCAGATGGACTCAGAACGAATGGGATGTACAAAAGCTTTACTCCCAGCCTGGGCGGGAGGCTGCCTGAGGACCACGTAGGACTGCCCTCGCAAATGCTGTGTCCTCCCTGGCCTGGACATCCAGACGGTAGAACCTGGAGAAGGTATGGAGGGAGGACCATGTTGCCGCTTTACATATTTCTGCAGGCGACAGCATCCTGGATTCTGCCCAAGATGCTGCTTGGGCTCTGGTAGAATGAGCCTTGACTTGTAGAGGCGGCGACTTCCCGGCCTCTACGTAAGCTGCTCTGATGACTTCTTTAATCCAGCAGGCGATGGTGGGCCGAGAGGCCGCTTCACCTTGTTTCTTTCCACTGTGCAGGACGAACAGATGGTCCGTCTTTCGTACTTCTTGTGTCAATTCCAGATATCTGGGCAGCAATCTGCCGATGTCGAGATGGCGTAGTAAACGCCCTTCTTCTGATTTCTTCAAACCCGCCATGGTAGGCAAAGATATGGTTTGGTTGAGGTGAAATTGTGAGACCACTTTAGGTAGAAAGGAGGGAACTGTGCGAAGATGGATCACCTCAGGAGTGATTCTGAGAAAGGGATCACGGCAGGACAGCGCTTGTAGCTCGGAGATGCGGCGTGCTGAACACACTGCAAGCAGAAACACCATCTTCAAAGTTAGAGAACGGAGAGACAGGCCCCAAAGGGGCCTGTCTCTCCGTTCTCTAACTTTGGTGGATCCCGCAAGGAAATCCAAGACAAGGTTGATGTTCCATAGGGGCACTGGCCACTTCAGTGGCGGACGAATGTGCTTGACTCCTTTCAGGAAGCGAGAAACATCTGGATGCGTGGCAATGGTCTTGCCATCCCTCCTGGGACCGTAGCAAGACAGCGCCGCCACCTGAACCTTGATGGAGCTGAGGGAGAGACCCTTCTGAAGTCCATTCTGCAGGAAATCCAAAACAATAGGGATTGTGGTCGCATGTGGGTTGGTGCCATGAGTGTCGCACCAGGCTTCAAATCTCTCCAGATCCTTATGTAGGTGAGGGATGTGGAAAACTTGCGAGCTCGGAGGAGTATATCTATCACCGGCTCCGAGTAACCTCTTTTCTTCAGTCTAGCCCTCTCAATGGCCAGACCGTAAGAGAGAATTGAACCGGATCCTCGTGGAGAATGGGACCTTGACGAAGCAGGTCCCTGAGAGGAGGCAGGGGAAAGGGCTCCCCTGCCAGTAGTCTTCTCATGTCCGCGTACCAGGGTCTTCTTGGCCAGTCTGGTGCCACTAGAAGAACTAGGCCCCGGTGCTTCTGAATCTTGTGGATAAGGGCGCCCAGCAGAGGCCACGGAGGAAAGGCATATAGCAGAGTCCCTGGAGGCCATGGCTGAACCATGGCGTCGATCCCGTGAGAGAACGGATCTCGCTTGCGGCTGAAGTATCTGGGTACTTGAGCATTGGACTTGTCCGCTAGTAAGTCCATGTCCGGAATCCCCCAGTGATCCACAATCATCTGGAAGGCTGTGGATGACAGCTGCCATTCCCCCGGATTTAGGCTTTCTCTGCTGAGGAAGTCTGCCGTGGTGTTGTCCTTCCCGGCAATGTGGATGGCGGAGATGTCCTGAAGATTCGCCTCTGCCCAAGCCATCAGCGGGGCTATCTCTAGAGATACCTGTCGGCTTCTGGTTCCGCCCTGACGGTTGATGTATGCCACCGTGGTGGTGTTGTCGGACATCACTCTGACTGCTCTGTTCCGCAGTCTGAGAGCAAATTGCAGGCAGGCTAACCGGACTGCTCGTGCCTCTAGACGGTTGATGTTCCACCCTGACTCTTCTCTGTTCCACTGCCCTTGTGCAGTGAGTTCTTCACAGTGTGCTCCCCAGCCGCTCAGGCTGGCATCTGTAGTGAGCAGAGTCCACATGGGGGAGGACATCTTCGACCCCCTGCTCGTGTGGTTGGACTGTAACCACCACCGTAACTGGGTCCGCACTCTGGCTGGCAGAGGTAAATGCACGGAATAGTTCCGGAAGCGGGGGCTCCAGCGACAGAGCAGGGAGCGTTGTAGAGGTCTCATATGGGCCCTTGCCCAGGGTACCACTTCCAGGGTGGAGGCCATGAGGCCGAGAACCTGCAGATAATCCCAAGCTATGGGCCGGCTGGCTCCCATCAAGGACCGGAGACGCGTCTGAAGTTTTAACCTTCTCTTGGTAGTGAGACTGACTTTGTCTGCCTGGGTGTCGAACTGGACTCCCAGGTATTCCAGTGATTGGGAAGGTTGTAGGCAACTCTTGTTGAGGTTGACTACCCATCCCAGGCTTTCCAGAAGGGCGATCACTCTGTCGGTTGCCCGATGGCTCTCCTCTCGTGATTTCACCCTGATCAGCCAATCGTCTAGGTAGGGATGGACAAGGATTCCTTCCCGTCTGAGCGCCGCTGCTACCACTACGACCACCTTGGTGAAGGTCTGCGGCGCCGTGGCTAACTCGAAGGGCAGAGCCCGGAATTGGAAGTGGCATCCCAGAACCTTGAAGTGTAGGTAGCGCTGGTGATCCGGATGGATCGGGATATGCAGGTAGGCTTCTGACAAGTCTAAGTCTGTGAGGAATTCTCCTGGCTGTACTGTGGTCTTGACTGAGTGCAGAGTTTCCATGCGAAACCTCGGGACCCTTAAGTATCGATTGACTGACTTGAGGTCCAATACGGGCCGGAAAGTGCCCTCTTTCTTGGGTACCATGAAATAAATGGAATAGTGTCCAGAATTCATTTCCCAGGCAGGTACTGGGATGATGGCTTTCAAGGACAGGAGCCTCGCCAGGGTAGCTTCCAATGCTGCCTTCTTGTGTATGGGACACGAAGATTCCACAAACTTGTCCGGAGGGAGATGATGAAAGTCCAGATAATACCCCTCTCGGATGATGGCGAGGACCCACTGGTCCGACGTAATCTCGACCCATCTGGGGTAGAAGAGGGTTAACCTGCCCCCTATGGCTCCGTCCCCCGGATGGATTGGCTGATTCTCATTGTGAGGTGCGGCCGGGACCTGAACCCGAGCCGGCTCCCCTCTTGTGCTGCTTTGTCCGAAAGGACTGGTTCCTGACCTGAGGATGAGGCGCCTGGTAGTGACTCCTATAGGGAGTGAAGCGCTGGGAGCTTCTACCTCTGGAGGGCCTTGGAAAGGCGCGCTGGTTCCTTCTGAACTGATCTTCCAGCAGTCGAGGTACTGGAGAGGCGCCCCATGTGCTGGCCAGTTTATCAAGGTCGCTGCCGAACAGGAAAGAACCCCTAAAGGGCATTCTGGTGAGGCGTGTCTTCGAAGGAGCATCAGCTGACCAATTCCGTATCCAGAGCTGCCTCCTGGCGGCTACAGAGGATGAGACCCCCTTGGCTGTTGTACGGACTAGGTCTGATGCAGCATCCGTGAGGAACAAGAGAGCTGACTCCATGTCTGTTGCCAGAGCATTGTTCCTGACCTGTGACAAACAGGAACGCGTCACCACTGTGCAGCAGGTTGCGATCCGCAAAGATAGAGCTGCCACCTCAAAGGTCTGTTTCAGGATGGCGTCCAGTCGCCGGTCATGAGGCTCCTTGAGGGCCGCCCCCCCCCCCCTCAACTGGAATGGTAGTGCGCTTGACCACAGCGCGAACCAAGGCGTCCACCTGAGGGCACGCCAGCATCTCCTTGATTGCCGGTTCCAGGGGTACATGCCCGTCAGGGCCCGACCCCCTTTGAATGAGGCCGCTGGTGCAGCCCATTCCAAATCTATCAGTTGCTGTGCTGCTTGCAAGGCTGTAGGACGAAGACCTTCCAGCAGAGGGTTCTCCATAGAGGGCACCGTAGTGCTGGGACCTGTAATAGCCAACTCCGCCAGGCACTGAGATACCAGGTCGGAGAGATCCTCCTTAGGAAAGAACCGCCTCATGGTTCGATATGGCTCAATCCCTGAGGGAAGTTCCCCCTCCTCCGGGGGTTCGGACTCATCCTCCGAGACATCAGGGTCCGCCTGAACCGGACTGCTCGGAGGCGGGTGCCCATGATAAGGGCGCGAATGTCCAGGGGCAGGATCAGCTGGAGTAACAACAGCAGCGGCCGCAGCAGCAGGGCCTGGACGGGAAGCTGATTGCATCTGTACAAAGGCATGAATCCCCTTAAAGAGATCCACCCAGGAAATGGAAGTGGTCTCTAGTCGTCGGGGTACCAGGTCCCCTGGGATTCCAGGTTGTTCGAGACTGCCCGCTAGATCCGGGGTGGCCCCTGGGGAACTGTCAGCAAACCTGGTCCTGGCCCGAGGTTCCCACTGCCTCCTCACATTGGGCACAAAGGGAGTCTGGCTCCTCGCTATGCGTGGCTCTAAGCTGGCATGCTGAGCAGAGGCCGAGGGCTTTAATGCCAGAATCAGGAGGCGCCGCCACTGAAGACGCTGAGGAGTTCTGTTCCATCGCGGCTTGAGAATGTAGCGCTGAAGAATATACGCCCAATACAATATGCGCTCAATAATATGCGGCAGCAATATGCGCTTAATACAACAGGCGCTCAATAATATGCGGCAGCAATATACGTTCAACAATATGCGGCAGCAATATGCACTTAATACAACAGGCGCTTAACAATATGCGGCAGCAATATGCGCTTAATACAACAGGCGCTTAACAATATGTGGCAGCAATATGCGCTTAATACGACAGGCGCTTAACAATATGCGGTCAGCAATATACGCTTAATGATATCCAATATGCGCTCAGTAGTATGCAGTCAGCAACATACGTTCAATGATATCCAATATGCGCTCATTAGTATGCGGTCAGCAATATACGCTCAATGATATCCAATATGCGCTCATTAGTATGCGGTCAGCAACATACGTTCAATGATATACAATATGCGCTCATTAGTATGCGGTCAGCAATATACGCACAATGATATACAACATGCGCTCAATAATATGCGCTTAGTCATAGACAGGCGCCTATCATGGGCGCTCAATACCTGAACAAGGCCAACAAAATGGCGCCCTCCACGGCGTGCCGCATACAGGCCACGCCGCCGATCCTCGTCCCTTGGAGACCAAAAAGTAAGAGATGTACGCCTTACCTGATCCTCGGCGCTTCCCGGCTGTAACCCGGGCGGTCTCCGGCTGCGGGGGGAGAGGGTAAGTTCCTTCACCGCCGTGCTTGAGGAAATTCATCCGCTGCCTCTAAGCCGCCGAACTCGTCTCGCTCGGGGCTAAGTCCACGCCGGGACCGAGGTGCCTATCAGCCCGACCCGAGCCCTTCACGCTCGGGGGCTATATCCCTGCCGCGATTCGGTCACCAGACCAAGGCCTAGACCTCCGAGGGATCGCGGAAATCACCCCGGGAAACTCAACTGGGGGAGGGACACTAGGGTATCACCGCAGGAGTGCGGGGCTCGATGTTCCTGGAGAAAATTTAGTAGAATAGAGAAAGTAGAAAATAGAAAGTAGTATTGGAAAACATGCTCTGCGAGCGTGCAGGCTCTCCAAACTGCTTTGGAGACGGAAATTACTGAGTTGCTACGCTTCTTGTGGGGGTATATATACCTGTGCTGATGTCAGATCCGTCTCCAACTGCTAGCACGAGCATACTATACCCATTCATTCTGAGTCCATCTGGCTACACGCTAGGAAAGCTAAAATTTATGTGGTTAATTAGTTACACACATTTTAGCCAAATAAAGAGATGGTCATGGAAGCATTCTGGGGATGCCCTTGGAAAATCTTCAGGTATGTTTGCAGATGTGAGCATCTGTGAATATACTTGAAGGTTTTCCAAGGAATTACAAGATAAAGAAAAATTGGTTCTTACCTGCTAAATTTTCGCCTCTGTAATACCACAGATCAGTCCAGACCAGTGGGGTTATTCATCCCTTCCAGCAGATGGAGTCAGAGAACAAAACTTTGAGGCACTGCTACTTAACTGAGAGTGCCACCTGCAGGACCTTAGTATTGACCTGTACCCAAGCCAAGATACTTTAGAAACCTCTTCACACAGACATAGGGAACTAAAGGGTGGATACTCCTGAACTATAAACCTTGCTCATCAAGAACTAAACAAAACAAGGAAGTGAATCCTGTAACTGCCCTCTAAGAGAAAAATTATTTATTAAACAGAAAAATTCTGTATTAAGCAGCAAAACTTGGCAGAAAAATCAGTCTTTCGGCATCAAACGGGAGGGCCTCTGGACTGATCTGTGGTATTACAGGAACGAAAATTAGCAGGTAAAACTCAATTTTCCTTTCCTGAACATATCCAGATCAGTCCAGACCAGTGGGATGTACCCAAGCACCCCTAATGTGGGAAATATGAGCTTGCCAGCAAGCCATTTCATCAGGGTTTAAACACTTAACTTCCCTTCTCCCTGACATTTGCCTGAATAAAAGCATCACTTGTGCTTAAGTCTCTGCCTGGGAAAGGATACCTGACTGTCATGTATTTCTCTAGTTTATAATTAATCCTGATAGCCTGAAAGTAGGGCTGGGTGTTCCTTAGTCAGAGGCAGGACAAAGTCAGGAGGTATAGATTTCAGCAGTCAATGAGATGATCCGTGCACACCCCCTGAGCCAAAGCCAATAGTGTAGGGACTCGTCTGTTGCTATGGGGAAAGTAGCCAATCATGTAATGACACATCATCTGTCTTTGTATGAATGTACAATAAAAGGAAGAGCCTCGTGAGGGCTCATCCCTTCTCTCTTCCTGCCTGCGATGAAAGCTGCCTGAAGTGTGTTCTATGCCTCCATACTCTACATCTGGTGACCCCGACGTGATGATAAACTCCATGCTCATTTCGGCTGGTCATAGCTTTAGGTACGTACCGTTCAACAGATTTGCAATCGTAAGTATTTTTAAGGTATTTTTTAGTATCTTTAAAGTATTTCTCAGCAAGTTTGTTCCCCACATTCGTGAGCATGGGCAGTGATTTGACTGTACAGCAGAGGCTACATGCCAGTGAGCTGCAGAAAATAATCAATAATCATTATTTCATCACCAGAAGAAAAGAAATAGCGCAAGTCAGCCTGGGGGACTTAGAAAAATTAATAAGTGAAATAGCTTGCCGTTGCCCTTGGTATTCAATGGAGGCTGCAACTCTGAATATCCAGAACTGGATTTTAATCGGCAACTGTCTTCATATGGCTCCCAGAGCTCCCATAAAGCAAAGATTAATCTGGCAAAAATGTACAGAGGCCATCGAACACATAGAAAAAAAAGTTTAAAGACAGCAGTTTCAAACCATGTGCTTTTAGAAGCAGGCAGACTCAATCAGAATACCCTTCCCCCATCTTATGCTCAGTCTCCCTCAGAGACAGCAAATTCTTTGTATCAGCTCTCCATACCCACACCCAAGCCCATTCACACCTTCCCCACTTCTTTAGAAAAGCAACCCTTGAGAACAATTGAGCCACAACCTGGCCTGGGTGGGGCGATTAGCATTGAATTTCAGCAGAAAGAAAACCTTACAGAAAAAGAATTGTTGGAAGGACTTCAAGCCTTCCCCACCACAGAAAAGAACCATGAACAAAGGGGGACAGAAAATGAAATAGAACATCTGGGGACACACACTCACATGGCTCCTGTGGCTTCCTCTGCGTCCACCTCAGAGAAAAGGCCCCAGGAAATAGAAAACACTGAGGTCAGAAAAACTAGCCTTCCTCCATCTTGCCTGCAACCCCCTTCCCCCACCAACCACTCCCTGTACCCCCATTTGCCATTGCCTGAGACAGTCATTGATTCTGCATCATCAATTTGTCCAGGTAAATTACCATCTCGAACCGCTGCTCCCGGTAACAATTTATGTGCCGTGGTCAGCATGGGATTTCACCTAGAACATGGAAATCTCACAAGAGAGGAATTATTGAAAGGGATTCAAGCCTTTCCCATTACAGAAAGAAACAAAGAACTAGGTGTGGCAGCAATAGAGTTGAGTGCCATGAGCAGTGGCTATGCCCACAGGTCTTCAAAGAAATCAGCGTGTAAGACCTTGGGCCAAGCAGCTGCACTCCTGCGTTACAAGCAAAGAAAATATCAATATGAAAAAAATGATTTAATTAGACTCCTGCGTTACAAGCAAAGAAAATATCACTATGAAAAAAAATGGTTTCTCTTAACAAACAGTACAGATTTGGAAAAAATGGTTTCTATTAGTCTTTGAATTCAGTTACAAAAAATCTGCATACTTTGAGAGTATTTTCCCCCACAAAGTGTATGCACAGCCTTATGTTAAAACTGTACTGAAATTTGAACAATTGCTGTGTGAATTTCATGTGAAATGTTCACTTCTTGCAAAATTAATTTGGCTCACATTTAAAATGACTCCATTTCTCTGAGATTTAAGTTTATAGTTTGAATTGCCAGCGCACATATTTTTATTGTAATTCTCCCTTTCAGGACAAAAGTAAATTAAAATAGAATCTGTCTGCAAGGAATCAGCAAGTACTTGCCAGCCATTGTCTGTGGTTGATGCAATCTAAATTGTTAAACAAAGCTATCTTTCAGTTCCTATTGACTGAAGGATTAATTCCTTGGGTGCAGTTCTTTTCTTTTGAGAAGCACTGCTCCTCCCCCCCTTTTAGTGTCTTTCTGTTAACTCTTGCTTGCCATTCATGGGGGAGGGAGGGAGAACTTTTGAAAAGAAAAAAAAATGGACTTAGTCCTGCAGTTTCTCTCTCTAGTTTCTATATGTTATTTAATCCTTTTAATACTTTCAAACTTCCTTAATACTGAACTGAGATTACTGAATAGCGTGTTTAATTTCCTATTCTAATAATTATATGAAGAAATTCTATTCTGATATTCCACATTGAAAGTAAGCTCAGAGTATTATTGATTGCAACCTGGAACAATAGTTGCAATCTATAAATTAATGATGGGGTCTCCACTAGGAGGCGCTATGTTATTCTACAAGTTATATTATATTATTGTTTTAATAATTCTGTTGTATAATAGTTTTTATTTTTCAGACCTACAGACCTTCTGTCTTAAGGAAACTTCAGTTTTATTTTCTTTTTCACAAAATTTATACAGAATTCTGAACCTTAAAATTTTTACTGATCGAGGTTGCTACATCTAAAGCAATCCCTCCCAAGCCTTTTCTTGCAAATCCAAATTGATTTTATTAAATTGAATAATAGAATTGATTTCTCCAAGGTTAAAAAAAAGTAAGAATTTCACTTTAATCCTTACCTTAGTAATTTTTTGCTGTATGCCAGTTTTTAATATTTTCCAGATTGACACTGCCATGAGGAGATGTGAAGGTGAACACTTTGCAGTTTATTTTAACATTTTCAAACATTCTTCTAACGCCTTTTGACTTTTGATTTTTGATCCTTGATCTAAATTTGTTTTTGATAACTTTTTGATAAGATTTTTAGCTCATATTATGTGTTATCTGTTGTCTGTCTTGATGCCAAGAAGACTATGAATGAATATTTGCAGAATGAATATGAATATGTGTCAGTTTTGTGTAAATGAATATTTGCAGGATGAATGAATATATGTCAGTCTTGTGTAACATATGTTTAATGTAATGTCTAATATACTTGTCATATGATTCTGCTTACTGCAAATGACTTTTCCTTTAAATGATTAATTTACATTTATTGCTATTTTACTGAATGAAAATTGATCACTGCATAAAAAATTTCTTGATAATGGGGTTACCCTCTGTTCTGAAAACTAATAATGGCTCTGCTTATTGCAGCCATTCCTTTGCATGAATTTTGTCAATAATTGAACATTAAATACTTATTTGGCATCCCCTACAACACCACAGGGCAAGCCATTGTGGAGAGAGCCAATCATACCCTTAAGAGCTCTGGACCAAACAAAAAGAAAAAGGAGGGATTGCCCCTGGATTTTCCCCCTGAACAAAGTATTGTTTTAAATCACTTTAAATCATCCAAACATATCAAATTTAAGACCACAGCCATGAGTAATCATTATGGGACTAGGGTTAGTCGCCCACAGCCATCAGTTTTGTATAGAATATTTAATGTCTGGTATGGTCCCGTTCCCTTAAAATGGGGAACGAGGATATGTTTCTCTGCTTGCTTCCACAGGTCCAATCAAGCCGTGGAAAGATGGAAAGGTGTCCAGGTCTACAGGACCCGATCCCCAACTTCTCCCTGAGCCTCCACAGCCCTCAGAAGGACAGAGACCGGACTCCTTGCAAAAAGCAGCATCACATGACCTGTGGACAGATCAAGGCCCTATCCAACCAATCTGCACAACTCTTAGAACAGCAAGGCCTTGAGAAAACTCCAGAGAACTTATTAGCCGCTTTTTCTTGCCTGAATGCCAACTCATTAACAATTGTGTTCTGCACCCTCCTCCTTTGCCTTATTTCTCCAGCTATGGCGAATTCAGAACAAGGACTCTGACAGAACAACATGTACATCCTCGATGCACAGAACTTTTCACACCTGTTGAATCGAATAGACTGTTAGATCTGCACACACATGCCAACCCAAGCCTGCGGAAAACTACTGATGCATGCTGTACCATTTAACCTTACAGTATGGACTAATTATCCTTTACAGAGAGGTTTTCATCAACTCTCCAGTTAATAATGCCATACTACACATTGGTAGCTGTATTTAAGAGACTGCCGCTCTTTGTTGGGACTATGATACAGGGGATGGGAAAGGGATTCAGGTGGGAAATATCCATATTGTAACCGAACCTTTGTATTAATCACTGAACACTTACATAATTATACCACATATATGTATGCAATTGGCAGATTTCAGGATGTGCAGTGGGAGACCCAAGTAAGTACAGAAAGTATAGAGGGGATGAGGGATTTACCTTTTGTAGTTATATAGCCCAAATGATAACCAATGACATGTCCACTAATCTGTTAGGAAACATATGGATGTTATGTGGGCGTAGGGCATATATGTACATTTCCCCAAGATGGATAGACAGATGCACTTTAGGCTACATCCTCCCCTCATACTATGCAGTCAAAAATTTACCCAAAGCAAGGCTCCGTAACAAAAGGGAGGCGATAAATAATCCCATAGAAAAGTATACAGAAACTCAGATAGCTAGAAGCCTGTTTCCCCCAATGGGGACAGATATGAATTACAGAGACTTACATGTCCTAGCTAACTGGACGACTGCCATATTTAATCAGACAGTCCATGCATTAAAACTACTCACAACAGAAGTCTCTCAGATTAGAGAAGTAGCATTACAGAACAGCTATACCTTAGAAACCATTATAGCATTAAAGGGTGGTGTTTGTGCATTAATTGGATCTCATTGCTGTGTGTACATATCAGACTATAAAGCAAACCTCACACATACCATAGAGCAGATAGAAACCATGGTTGCTGATGCACCATTTTCAGACAGAATACCAACTTCTCCATGGGACTGGCTATGGTCCTGGCTCCCTGATATTTCTGGTCTCAAAGGGGTGATTTCTATTATAATTACTGTAATTGTCTTAATTGTTTGCCTGTGATGCTGTATTCAGTGCATACCCAACCTCATATCCATACTGAAACCTTGCTCTCAGCCCGAATACAAAAATGTCTTGTAAGATGCCTAATAGGGAATCATGAGCCCTGCAGCGTTGGCACACCACGCTGCACCAGCTCTGGGTGATATGGAGATTCAGGAGCTCATCGGCAGCTGGCACACCACGTCGAATCAGCTTTCTTCTCTCCATAATCCCCCTTCCCCTATTTCCAGCCCGTACCAAGACATAACAGATTTCAGTAAGGGTCTAAAGCTTTACTGAGCTGCCTTAACAAAAACAGAAAGGGTGAGATGTGGGAAATATGCGCTTGCCAGCAAGCCATTTCATCAGGGTTTAAACACTTAACTTCCCTTCTCCCTGACATTTGCCTGAATAAAGGCATCACTTGTGCTTAAGTCTCTGCCTGGGAAAGGATACCTGACTGTCATGTATTTCTCTAGTTTATAATTAATCCTGATAGCCTGAAAGTAGGGCTGGGTGTTCCTTAGTCAGAGCCAGGACAAAGTCAGGAGGTATAGATTTCAGCAGCCAATGAGATGATCCGTGCACACCCCCTGAGCCAAAGCCAATAGTGTAGGGACTCGTCTGTTGCTATGGGGAAAGTAGCCAATCATGTAATGACACATCATCTGCCTTTGTATGAATGTACAATAAAAGGAAGAGCCTCGTGAGGGCTCATCCCTTCTCTCTTCCTGCCTGCGATGAAAGCTGCCTGAAGTGGGTTCTATGCCTCCATACTCTACACCCTAAACCAGGTGGGTCCCCGAAAGACCTGCGCCCAGGACATTCTCCCCGAAGGATGGCTCATCCTGCGCCTTGACATCCAGATAATGCCTGGTAAAGGTATGAATTGAAGACCACTAGGTTGAGACTCCAATCCAGGCAGATCTTTTGCACCAGAGTATGTAACAGCTTAGCCCCTTTGAGGAACCTTACCACATCCGGATGAACAGACAGTCCTATCCTGAAACCTGCCTCTAACTGCACCCAAGGCAGCCACCTACACATGAAGCGAGTTGTAAGCCAAACCCTTGGACAATCCCTGCTGCAGGAAATCCAGCACATACAACACCTCCACTGCCAGAGGATCTAGACGACACTGAAGACACCAAACTTCAAACAGTTTTTCCAGACCCTAATATACACCATAGAAGTCGCAGGTCTTCTGGATTGAAGAAGAATGGAGATGACCTGTTTGGAGTAACCTTTCAATCGAAGTCTCTGCTTCTCAAAAGCCAAGCCGTGAAACAAAGTGATCCTCCTGATCCAAAAATATGGGACCCTGATGCAACAGGTCTGGAAGATGAGTCAGACTGAGAAGACCTTCCACCGCAAGTTGTACCAGATCTGCGAACCACGGTCCTGGGATGTGATTCTATGAGCCTGAGGACCTGACCTATGAGGGACCAAGGAGAAAAGATGTACAGAGTTCCCATCGGCCAAGGGCACACCAGAGCATCGGGGCCCACCAAACTGAGTTTCTTTCGGCGACTGAAGAATCTCTCCGTCTTGGAGTTGAGCCACGTCACCAAAAGATCCAATTGGGGAGTGCCCCACATTGCACAGATGTGGTTCCACACCTCTGGGGATAACTCCCACTCCCCAGGATCCAATTGCTGCCTGCTGAGGAAGTCCGCCTAATGCGAGTGTGGACCTTGACCCGAGGTGGTGTTGGCGCCACCTATGAGGGAGACCCCCGCAGGTCCCCACCATCTGGAGGTGAGGTTGGATGGGAGCAGAGGCCAGCAGCAGCTTCACCACTACCAGACCTCGTTCCCCGCAGGTTGAGCCCTTGGGTACTGGGGCCGGCTGGTCTTAGGTGGATCTCTGCACGGATGATCCCGTAGGGCACGGCCAGATGAGGCAGACAGTCACGAGGGGCCGATGGTCCAAGGCATGTGGTAAAAGACATGGCCAGGTCCGGTCCAGAGGTCAGAGGCAGGCGGCAGAAGATGTGGTCAAGAAGCAAGCTGGGTCATGAGCCAAGGTCCGTCCAAGGGAGGAGGAGTAAGGAACAGGAACTGGAATGCAGGAACAGGAGCAGGAACTAGAACTCAGGAACAGTATTTCGAGAACGCTGGAAGAAGACAGCGAGGAGACCTGTTGCCAAGCCACCTGCTGGGAGCCCGATGCAGCCTTAAATAGACTGGAGCTGGTGACGGCATTGGGGAAGACTGGCAGCATTTTCCTGCTACTGGCCATTTAAAGCCCGGGAGGAAGCGCGCCCGCATAGGAGGGACCCACAGAGAAGCGGCAGTTGGTGGCATCCCGGACGTAGGAGAGGAAGGCTTGCACTGGCAATGGCTCCCCGACGCTGCCAGGGTGCCCGGGTCCGCAGCTGAAGGGCAGCAGGAGGTGAGAAAAGCCAACCATGGTGCTCTGTGCTCGGCGAGTGTAACAGTACCCCCCTTTCTAGGCCCCCTCCAGGGGGTTTCGGCCTCCCAGGGTGGGAGGTGTGAAATTGCTTAATTAGATCTTTATCTATTATGTTGGAGGCTGGTTCCCAAGTGTTTTCTTCTGGGCCAAATCCTTCCCAGGCGAGAAGGTACTCCCACCTTCGACCTCGTCTCCTTACATTCAGTACATTGCGCACCTGATAGGTGGTGTCGATCTCAGAGGTGAGTTGTTGCTGTTCAGGTAACCTCCTAGAAGGCCAGGATAGAACCAGGGGCTTTAGGAGTGAGGTGTGGCAAGAGTTATGAATCCTTAAGGATGAAGGCAGGCGAAGCTGGTATGTTATGGGACCTAGTTGATGGAGCACCGGGAAAGGGCCGATGTATCGTGGTGCCAATCGCATGGACGGGAGCTTGAGGCAGATGTAACATGTATTGAGTCAGACCCTCTCGCCGGGTTTGAATAGCGGGACTGGTCTACGGTGAACATCTGTGAACCTCTTAGCTTTATGTCCTGCTTCGCGCAGCATCTGCTGCGTATGGTTCCAAAGGAGGTGTAACTCTTGGGCCATCAACTGAGCCACAGGTGAGGGAACAGTCAGTAGTAGAGGCAGGGGAGGAAGTGGCTGCCTTCCATAGACAATCTGGAAGGGCGAGGATCTGGTGGCAGAACAAGGATGGGAGTTGAGAGCGAACATCGCCCAGGGGAGTAGTGCTGCCCAGTCATTCTGACATGCATTGATGTAGGTGCAGAGAAATTGCTTCAACATATGATTCGTCCTCTCCACTTGCCCATTCGCTTGTGGATGGTAGGAGGTCGTGAAGTCCAATGTAATATCGAATTTTTTACAAAGGGCTCTCCAGTACTTGGCTGTGAATTGGGTTCCGCGATTGGATAGAATATGCTTGGGGAGTCCATGGAGATGGAATACATGTTGGACAAAGAGGTGAGCCAGTTGAGGGACCAAGGGGAGACCGGGTAGGGAGATGAAATGTGACATCTAAGAGTGGGAGGTCCATGATGAAGTCTGTGGAAATGTGTGTCCAAGGTTCCTTGGGGGCTGGCATGGCTGTAACATGGTCAACCCACCAAGGGTTTTTGCTGAGCGCAGATGGGACAAGAGTCCACGTAGGCCCAGACATCCTTTTGCATACTGGCCACCAATAGAATCGTTGGAGGGAGGTGAGGGTTTGAGCTCATCCAGAGTGGCCAGTGACACAGGAATCATGGACCAGAATAACACCTTATTACAGAGTTTCTATAGAGCGACCCGTTTTCTCAGGTGGGACCGTCATGGTGTCGGAGAGCAGTACTCATGCAGGATCTATAATATACTGGGGTGGTTTGATGGTATCTTTGGGAATGAAGGACCAGGAGAGGGCATCTGCTAGGAGGTTATTGGCTGCAGGTCGATATCGGAGCTCAAAGTCGGGCAAAGAAGAGGGCCCATCGTGTAGACGGTTATCCAGTGTTGGGCTCCCTCCAGCCATGGACACCATTCCTCAAAGGCGAGTTTGATAGCCAAGAGTTCTTTGTCGCCAATCCCGTAACTTCGCTCCGCTGGGGAAAATTTCTTAGAGAAGAAGGAGCATGGGTAGAGAGTGTCTGAGGAGGACTGCTGGCTTAAGCTGGTCCCTATCCCTTCGGAGGAGGCATCGACCTCCACGATAAAAGTGTGTTGTGGGTCAGGATGCTGGAGACACAGCTCCCGAAGGAAGGCGGCTTTTAAGTTCCGAAAAGCTGCTACCCCCTCGGGGGGCCACCGCTTAGGATTCACCCCCCTTTCATGTCAAGGCCATGAGTGGGGCCGCCAGCTTTGTGTAGTTGTGGATGAAGGTGCAATGATAATTGGCAAAGCCAAGGAATCTTTGCAAGGCCCACAGGCCGGTCAGTTGTGGCCAATTTTGAATGCTCTTGAGCTTTCTCGATCTGTTTGGAATCCTTGTCTGGAGACTATGTAACCCAGGAATGGCAGACTCTCCTCAAAGGAACATTTCTCTAGTTTAGCAAACAACTGGTTATCTCAGAGGTATTGAAAGACACGAGAGACATCTCGGCGATGGTATTGAGGTTTTTGGAAAATACCAGAATGTCGTCAAGGTATACAACCACACATTCGTATAGCATATCTCAGAATACTTCGCTCATCATATTTTGGAAGACAGCCAGCACGTTGCAGAGTCCAAATGGCATTACCAAGTACTTGTAATGGCCGTCTCTGGTTTTGAAGGCTGTCTTCCACTCGTGGCCTTCCCAGATAAGGATCAAGTTATAGGATCCCAGAAGGTCTAGCTTGGAGAGCATTCTAGCCCCTTGCAAGCTGTCAAAAATTTCCACAATAAGCGGCAAAGGATAGCGGTCTTTTTGGGTGATGACATTCAATCCCCGGTAATCAATGCATGGGCGAAGCGTCTGGTCCTTCTTTACCACAAAGAAGAAGCCTGACCCCGCGGAAGAGGTGGATGGCCAGGTTTTCTTGAATATACTCCGACATTGCCCGGGTCTTGGTAAGAGATAGAGGGTAGACCCTACCTTGTGGAGGCTCAGTGTTGGGCAGGAGGTTGATGGCACAATCATACTGGCGGTGAGGTGGAAGTGCGTCTGCTCCCCAGTAGGGAGGAGTGAGGTCGCGAGGCAGTGTCCTTCTCCAGTCAGGAGGTACGGCAGGTTGACCCCACTGGGACAGCTGCAGGGAAGCCCAATCAAATTGGAGGGGGGGGGGGGGGGGAGTGCTGCTGGAGCCATGGTAGGCCAAAGACCACGGAGTGAATGGCTTTATTGATGACGTGGAACGCCAAGTGCAGGGAGCTTATGCGGAGCTTCATAGGAAGGGTTTTGAGTAATCCTGCCAGGTAGGGGTTCGCCTTGAATGGATAAGATCACAAGTGGCACTGGGGAGAGATGAGTAGGAATCTGAAGGTGCTCCACCAGCAGTTTCAGGATGAAATTGCCTCCTGCCCCGGAGTCCACTAGGGCAAGGGTGTGGAAGTCGTGGTTATCCACCGAGAGTGTCACAGGAAGGGTTAGTGGAGGAGCTGGTGAGGTCAGGCCTAGGGACAGTCCTCCATCGAGACCTAGGACTGAGAGTTTATTGGACATACTGGACAATGGGCTATTACGTGCCCAGCTTCTCCACAATAAAGGCAGAGGCTGGACCGCCGGCATTGGAGACGTTTGTCTGGGGTTAGCCTGCCACGGCTCAATTTCATGGGTTCCTCCTGTGTGACTCCCACTCGATGCAGGGCTCTGCTTTGGAGAGGGGAAATGCCAGGAGCACTGGGAAGCAGGTGGATGCTTCTTAGATGGTTGCAAGTCACGGTTCCACTTTTGGAGTCGGCGATCTATGCAACCGGCTAGGTCTCTGAGGGCATCTAGGGAGGCTGGTAGTTCACGGGCCACCAGCTTATCCTTTATTTATTTATTTGAAGTTTTTTATATACCGCGGCACGTAATGCACATCACCTCGGTTTACAGCAAACAGTAATTCAGCCACAGGCTTTACAATAAACATAGGTGGAAAAAGCCAAACGCTTGTTAAACAGTTAACTAGGAATATAAATATCATATACATATGTGTAACAAGGATAACTGAGATAATTAACTTAAAGACTGTCCTGTAGGGAGATTTTTCAAGGGAATAATACAGGTAGGGGAGAGGGGGAGTCATGGGGGGGGAAGAGAGTCGGGGGGGGGGGGGGGGGGAAGGGAAAAGCGGGTAGGGGGGAGGAGTCAGGGGGAGGTTGAGCAGAGATGTATGTAATTTGCATGAGTCCCTGTCCATCAAGGGTAGGCTTTTTTAAACAGCCATGTTTTTAGGTTGTGTTTAAATTTTCTGTGGCAAGGTTCCTGGCGCAGTTCTGAGGGCATACTGTTCCATATTGTGGATCCTGCTATGATGAGCGAGCGTTCTTTTGTAGATGCATGTTTATCCTGGTGGCAGACCATCCAAGAAGATGGAACGCAGGCAGTCCTCGCCCCAGTGGAGTTCTGAGGCCAGGGTCTGGAACTAGATGATGTAATCCGAGAAGGAACGGGGAGCCAGGCATAGGTGGAGGAGAGACTATCCAGAGGCTGTCTGTCGACCAGGATCATCGAAGACCTGCAGAAGAGGGCCAAGAAACCTTGCAGGTCCCGCAGGATGGGATCTAAATGCTCCTACAAAGGAGAGGCTCATGCCAAAGCCGTTGCCGTCCAAGAGCGAGAGGATGTAGGTAGTCTTCATCGCATCATCGGGTAAGAGTGTGGACTGGAGGCAGAAATGCATATTGCATTGATTCAGAAAGCACCGACAGAGTTGGGGGTTCCCGGAAAAACGTGGAGGAGCAGGAAGCGGTATGACGGGGCGTGTGGTCAGTGCAGGCACAGTGTAGCCTGGAACAGGAGGGACTGTTGGACCTGCCAAGACGGTGGAATCCAGACGGGCACCAAGACATTCCACTGACTCTTTGAGGGCTTCTAAGACCTTCTGTTGTTAGAGGATCTTCTGGGCCAGCCCGGAATGGCCTGCAAGGTGGATGCCTCCACTGGGTCAATGGGCTTGGCAACTCTGATGCGAGCATGGACCCTTGGCCCGAGGTGGTGTTGGTGCTACCTGTGAGGGAGACCCCCGCAGGTCCCCACCATCGGGAGGCGAGGCCGGACAGGAAACAGAGGCCAGCAGGAGCTTCGCCACTACCAGCCCTTGTTCCCCGCAGGTTGAGCCCTTGGGTACCAGGGCTGGCTAGTCATAGGTGGGCCTTTGCGTGGATGATCCCATAGGGCATGGCTAGATGAGGGGGACAGTCATGAGGGACCGATGGCTCGAGGTAGGCAGTAGAAGATGTGGTCAGGTCTGGTCAAGTGGTCAGAGGCAGGCAGCAGAAGACGTGGTCAAGAAGCAAGCCGGGTCAAGAGCCAAGGTCCGTCCGAGGGAGAAGGAGTAAGGATCCAGAACAGGAACAGGAGCTGGGATACGGGAACAGGAACAGTACGTCGAGAACACTGGAAGAAGACAGCAAGGAGACATGTAGCCAAGCTGCCTGCTGGGAGCCCGATTCAGCCTTAAATAAATAGACTGGAGCTGGTGACATCCTCGGGGAGGACTGGCAGCATTTTCCCGCCACCAGCCCTTTAAGGCCCAGGAGGAGGCACACGCACACTCGCGTAGGAGAGGCCCGCGGAGGAGTGGCAGTCGGCGGCGTCCCAGCTGCAGGAGAGGAAGGAGAGACTCCGGCGGCCCCAGTGTTATAAATCTGATGCCGGATGGCCGGAGCAATCAGATAGGAGTTAGCAAACTGTTATGAACTGACTCTTGTGGAAGGAGGAGCTAGCAATCTGTTAGGTATTACTCCTGCAAAGGGGAGGAGTTAGCAATCTGTTACACTTTGCTCCTGTAGAGGGAATCGATAACAATCTGTAAAGGTATAGACTGCGGAGGTAGCAATCGGATATGAATCAGTAGCTGAAGACTCCTGATGAGAAAGGAGTAGCAATCTGTTATCAGCGGAGTGCTTGGAGAGGACACTCAGCTGTAGAGAAATGTAGACAGGTGGATCCCTGGGCCGATGGCAGATGACAGCGCCTCCAGGAGGATATCCTGAGAGGGACCACCGGCTATGCTTGGATATGGAGACAGACACAGATAGTTCTTTTATTAGACAGGTTAGTAGAACCACCAGAGGTGGCAGTAGTGAGCTGATATGCCCAGCAGGGCTGAAGTCCCTAAGGTACTGGAACAGCGATACCAGGGTTGCTGAGCTGTAGAGAAACTATAGACAGGGTATGCTGTGTCATAGCCAGAACTGGATGACAAACTCACATAAGGTCTTTAAGAAGCTCAGTAGCTGGAAAGGGTTAGGCCCTTGAGGAGCGAGTACCTGGTTCCAGGGAAAGCTCTGAGAGAGCGATGGTAACTCACAAATGTCTGAATCTGCGATAGCTTCCAGGCAGTAGAGAATCTTCTGAGTTTTCAGGAACATGGGCCCTCGAGAAGCGAGGGCCCATGTTCCTGAATCGGCAATCTGTATCGGCAATCTGAAATAAAGAACAGAGAGCGAGGCCCCCGAGGATCGGGTACCCCTGGTAAGTCCTAGGAGGCAGAGCAGCTTGGGAGAAAAGCTGAAGCAATCCCCTTGCTAACTCGATACGTTAGCAAATACTGAGACCTTTTATATTGGAAACAGATGACGTCATCTCGGGGGATGCCCCCGAGGTTTGTGCCCTTGCTGGTACATCAATGGGAGCGCGCGTGCCCTACGTCATTAGGAACGTGGCGGATACACAGCGTCGTGCTGGTTCGGGGACGCCGGAGAGAGATGGCAAGAAGACGCCGCAGCAGCTAGCCGTCCATCAGGCCCAGAGGGAGTCGCCACAGAGGTAAAGAGGGCGGAGTAAGGTCGTCGAGCAGCGATGGATGCAACACCCAGGAAGGGGCAGCTTGTGTTGGCAGCGGCACCCCAACACTGCCAGGGAGCCCAGGCCCGTTGCCACGGCTGCAGGACAGGATATGAGTGAAGCCAACCGCAGGGCTCCGTGGTCGGCAAGTGTAACACCACCTGCATGTTGTCTTCTCCTGCTACATGTGATACAGCTAGGCCTTCAAGATGACATTCCATGCAGACAAATAATCTCTGGGCCTCCAATGCCACTGCATGACTCTTCATGCTGCCCTGCCAATTGATGTATGCCACAGCCAAAAACCTCCAGGGCTTGACAGACCGCTCTCGTCTTGAGGCGGTTGATGGACTTTAACTTCTCCAGGCTCCACAGACCTTGCGCCGACCGGCCCAAGCACACCGCTCACCAGCCAGAGAGGCTTGCATCTATGGAGACCACCACCCAATCTGGAGGCTTCAGATCCATCCCCTTCTCTAAATTGGGATGAGTCAGCGACCACGAGAGACTGGACCTGGACTCCGGAAGCAGAGGCAAGGGAAGATGAAACTCCTCCAAGCAAGGTCTCCACCTGGACAACAGCATGCATTGCAGTGGTCTCCTGGGCACTAACGCCCATGGGACCAAGTCAAACGTGGATGCCATAGACCCCAGGACCTGTAAATAATCCCACACTTTGGGCACCTCCAGACAAAGAAGATGCTTGTCCTGAGACTGCAACTTCGACACTCAGTCTGCTGCCAGGAAAATCCTGCCTCGCTGAGTGTTTAAGTGTGCTCCTAAGTAAACCAGCGACTGAGTCAGCTCCAACTGACTCTTGTGCAGCATATTGATAACCCAACTGAGACACTGTAAGATGGACATCTCTCTTCAGATGGACTTCTTGTATTCCTCCCTGGAGTTCACTCGAACCAACCAATTGTCCAGATACGAGTGGAAAAAAGTTCCCTCCCGGCGAAGAGCTGCAGCCTCCACCACCATCACCTTGATGAATGTGCGGGGTTCCGTCGACAAGCCAAACTGGAGGGCTCTGAATTGAAAATGTTGACGCAACACTTTGAAGCGAAGAAACTTGTGATATTCCTACTGAATGAGGATGCGATCGATGAAATTGACAAAGCATCTTTGTCCATGATATTAGCCAATGGTTCCCAAGAGTTTTCTTCTGGTCCGTATCCCTCCCATGTCAGGAAGTATTCCCAAACTCTGCCTCTCTTTCTTACATCAAGGATGGCAACCTTGTACTCGATGTCTTCTTCTGCATCAACAGGAGTAGGTTCAGGTGTCTTGGTGGAAAACTCACTAAGAACAAGCGGTTTCAGCAGCGAAACATGGAATGCATTATCAATCTTCATAGCTGGAGGAAGTCTCAGACTACAGGTGAGTGAGCCCAATCGTCAGAAAATAGGAAAGGGTCCGACAAAGCATGGAACAAATCGAGCAGATGGAAGTTTAAGTCTCCGATGTTTGGTAGACAGTCAGACTTTATCATCAGGCTGGAATTCAGGAGTCTTGCTACGGTGAGCATCATAGCCTTTCTTTGCTCTTTGGAGCATCTCTTTAGTCTTTCTCCAGAGCTGCTGTATATTTTTGGCAGTAGATTAAGCTGCCGGGGACAACACAGAAAGTGGAAGTGGTAAAGGTAGTTGTCCGTAGACCATTTCAAAAGGTGTAGATCCAGTAGATAATGTTGGATGTGAATTGATGGCGAATTCAGCCCAGGGTAACAGTTCAGCCCAGTCATTCTGATGTGAACCAACATAGGCGCGGAGGAACTGTTTGAGAGTTCTATTCATTCTCTCAGTTTGGCCATTCGATGGAGGATGATTCGCAGAGGTGAAGTCAAGTGTGGTGTCGAATTTCTTACACAAGGCTTTCCAGAACTTTGCTGTAAATTGAGCTCCTCTGTCAGAAATGATGTGTTAGGCATGCCGTGTAGGTGAAAGATGTGACTGATGAATAATTTAGCAAGTTCCATGGCTGATGGCAAGCCAGGGAGAGCCACAAAGTGAGCCATCTTCAAGAATTGATCCACTGTAACCCAAATGGTATTGTTCCTCCAGAAAGTGGCAGGTCCACCACAAAATCTGTTGCAATGTGGGTCCAGGGCTCATCCGGTGCTGGCAAGGGTTGAAGCAGGCCCCAAGGATGTCTGGGCGGAGGTTTCTGTCTGGCACAATTGGAACAGGAGGCTACGTACGCAAGAGTGTCTTCTTTCATGGGTGGCTACCAATAGTACTTTTGTAGCTTAGCCAGTGTTCGCCATTGACCAGGGTGTCCAGCCAATTTGGAATCATGAGCCCATGTTAGCAACTTCTTTCTTAGATTTCAGGGCACATTGGTCTTGCCTGGGGGTACCAGATGTATAGCTGTGAGAATCACTCTCTTCGGGTCAATGATATGCTGGGGTTCATCAGGTACGTCCTCTGAGAGGAAAGAGCGAGATAAAATATCTGCTCTGACATTCTTGTCACCAGGGTGATATTTCAGCACAAAGTCAAATCTGTTGAAGAACAGGGACCACCTCGCCTGTCTATGGTTGAGGCATTGAGCGTGATGGAGGTACTCCAGATTTTTGTGATCAGTGAAAACAGTGATCTGATGTTCTGCACGTTCAAGCCAGGGGCGCCATTCTTCGAATGCCATTTTTATTGCCAACAGTTCTTTATCCCCAATGCCGTAGTTCTTCTCCACTGGCGAAAAGCGTCAGGAAAAGAATGAACAGGGGTGCAAGATCTTAGAATCACTGGTCTGGCTTAGCATGGCCCCTACTCCTACATCAGAGGCATCGACTTCCACAATGAAGGGTCGCGTAAGGTCTGGATGGCAGAGACATGGTTTGCTTGAGAAGGCATCCTTTAACTTCTGAAATACTGTCACAGCCTCCGTAGACCAAGTGGCAACGTTGGCTCCCTTCTTAGTCATCGCTGTTAAAGGAACAGTCAACGACGAGTAATTTTTAATAAAGGTCTGGTAGTAGTTGGTAAACCCCAAAAATCATCTTAGAGCTTTTAGGCCAGTGGGTTGTGTCCATTTTTGAATACTCTCAAGCTTCTGAGGGTCCATTTGGAAACCTTTGTTGAGACATGTAACTGGTTAAAGGCAACAGTCAAATTGTCCAACAAATTCTGTTGTTCCAAGATTCGCTGGGCCAGGCCCGGAATGGCCTGTAAAGTGGTGATCTGAGCCGAATCCATGGAGTTAGCAATCTGTTATGGTTTTGAGGTGTTGGGTACCTCGGTGATGGCCACTCCCATGGGGAGGAGCCTTGTGAAGAACCGCAGTACTAGGCTAGACTCAGTACACGCAGACACAGAGAAGTTGGATTTTATTATACACCTCTGCTTGCCTTCTGGACACTCCTGATTGCTGCCTGCTTCCAACTTCTGCTTGCCTCCTGGAAATCTCTGTACATCACCTGCCAGTGACCTGAGACTGACTCTGACTTCACTTTTTTGTCCCAGCCTCTTTAATGGATCTTCTGACAATCTGCAGAGGCCCACACCTAAAACCTGCCGGCCCCGGTACCCAAAGGCTCAACCCGAGAGGAATGAGAGCTGGTATAGGCAGAGCTCCAGCTGGGCATCTTCCTCATCTGATTCCGCCGGCCAATGATGGGGACCTCTAGGGCTCTATCCTACAGGTTGCATCAACTCCACCTCGGTCCAAAGGTCCACACCCACAACATTTGGTGGTCTCCTAAATTTTTTATTTTTCATCATAAGGAGTTCAATAATCAAAACTGGCCAGTTACATAACTTAGCTGGTTAGAACTTATCCAGCTAAGTTATGCTCTACATTTAGTGGCATATCTATACAGCTGAATATATGTGCATAACTGAGACCTTAACCAGATGGGCAAGTCACTTTACCCTCCATTAGAGATGTGAATCGTGTCCTCGATCGTCTTAACGATCGATTTCGGCTGGGAGGGGGAGGGAATCGTATCGTTGCCGTTTGGGTGTTTAAACTATCGTGAAAATCGTTAAAATCGTGAGCCGGCACACTAAAACACCCTAAAACCCACCCCGACCCTTTAAATTAAATCCTCCACCCTCCCGAACCCCCCCAAAATGCCTTAAATTACCTGGGGGTCCAGCGGGGGTCCGGAACGGCCTCCTGAAATCGAATCGTGTTGTCTTCAGCCGGCGCCATTTTGCGCCGCCATTTTGCAAAATGGTGGCGCAAAATGGCGCCGGCCATAGACCAACACGATTCGACTGCAGGAGGTCGTTCCGGAACCCCGCTGGACTTTTGGCAAGTCTTGTGGGGGTCAGGAGGCCCCCCCAAGCTGGCCAAAAGTCCCTGGGGGTCCAGCGGGGGTCCGGGAGCGATCTCCTGCCGCGAATCGTTTTTCCGTATGGAAAATGGCGCCGGCCATACATGTATGGCCGGCGCCATTTTCCGTACGGCCATACGCCGGCCATACGCATATGGCCGGCGCCATTTTCCGTACGGAAAAACGATTCGCGGCAGAAAGACTCTTCTCTACTCCAACGCCCCTGCGCTGGCTACTCTTGACAGTGAGCCCCCAACCCCTGAGGCTTACATCCATTGTGAGTACTAGCCAGTCCAGTGTTCGTTGGGAAACTCCCTTGCTTAGATGATCTGCTTGCAACCACCACTGCGGTTGGATACAGAGCTCCACTGGTAAATGAAGATGTATTGAGTGGTCCTGACACTGTGTACTCCAATGAACAAGCAGTGTGTGCCCTTCCCCACGGAGCCATCTCTAGGGTGGCTACCATCAACCTGAATACAACGTTGGGGACATAACATAAGAAATTGCCATGCTGGGTCAGACCAAGGGTCCATCAAGCCCAGCATCCTGTTTCCAACAGATGCCAAACCAGGCCACAAGAACCTGGCAAGTACCAAAACACCTTGCTACTGATCCAGTAATAGCAGAGGCCATTCCCTAAGTCAAATTGATTAATAGCAGTTAATGGACTTCTCCTCCAAGAACTTATCCAAACCTTTTTTGAACCCATCTACACTAACCATATCCTCTGGCAACAAATTCCAGAACTTAATTGTGTGTTGAGTGAAAAAGAATTTTCTCCGATTAGTCTTAAATGTGCTACTTGCTAACTTCATAGAGTGCCCCCTAGTCCTTCTATTATTCGAAAGTGTAAATAACCTATTCACATCTACTCGTTCTAGACCTCTCATGATAAGACTATCATATCTCCTCAGATGTCTCTTCTCCAAGCTGAACAAGCCTAACCTCTTCAGCCTTTTTTCATAGGGGAGTTGTTCCATCCCCTTTATCATTGTGGTTGCCCTTCTCTGTACCTAGCCAGTCCAGTGTTCGTTGGGAAACTCCCTTGCTTAGATGATCTGCTTGCAACCACCACTGCGGTTGGATACAGAGCTCCACTGGTAAATGAAGATGTATTGAGTGGTCCTGACACTGTGTACTCCAATGAACAAGCAGTGTGTGCCCTTCCCCACGGAGCCATCTCTAGGGTGGCTACCATCAACCTGAATACAACGTTGGGGACACAACATAAGAAATTGCCATGCTGGGTCAGACCAAGGGTCCATCAAGCCCAGCATCCTGTTTCCAACAGATGCCAAACCAGGCCACAAGAACCTGGCAAGTACCAAAACACCTTGCTACTGATCCAGTAATAGCAGAGGCCATTCCCTAAGTCAAATTGATTAATAGCAGTTAATGGACTTCTCCTCCAAGAACTTATCCAAACCTTTTTTGAACCCATCTACACTAACCATATCCTCTGGCAACAAATTCCAGAACTTAATTGTGTGTTGAGTGAAAAAGAATTTTCTCCGATTAGTCTTAAATGTGCTACTTGCTAACTTCATTCCGTTTTCGGACACTGCACCCTTCTACACTTCTTCTCCCTCACTCCCCCTTCCCCTCACTCATTCACCTCGGTCACTCATCCTCCTCCCCCTTGCTCACTCACCCCCCTTCCCTCCCTTGCCCCCACTCAAAATTCCTTCCCTCAGTCTTACTCACCCTCTTTCTCTCACTGCCTCCCTCCCCTCTTACTGAAACCCCCTTCCCTCACTCTCACCTCCCCCATTACAGTCAACCTGGGTCACCAGGTTGGTGACCCAGGTCCGCAGACCTGGGTCACCAACCTGGTTCTTCAAATACTCCTACACCTAATATTCACACAACCACTCTCACCGCACCCCCTCCAACTTCTAACCTCTCCCCTTCCCTCTCCCCCCACCTACTTTCCACCTCCTTTCTACCCCCTCCCTCTACTTAAAACTTCCTCATCTCCCGTACCTCCCATAAAGTGAATTTTATCAGGACAACATATTGTATATAAAAAAATTTTTTATCAGGACATCATATTGTTATATAAAAATTTGTTCCCAATCACGTGTATATATACCTCCTTTAATTGTGGATACCCTCCTATATATCAGAATCTCCCCCCCCCGTTTAGATAACCTCTTTCACGTATCCCACTTTGCTAATTTCTTCTTGTATAATCTAATCTGTTATTTGTATGTTCTTAATGTTCCTTATTTAACTATGCAATAATTGTAAAGCCTGTTGCTAAGTTCTGTTCTATGTAAACCGACGAGATGTTCCCAACGTTCGTCGGTATATAAAAGTTATTAAATAAATAAATAAATAAAATATATGCTCTACAATTTTGATCTTTAGAATACTTTCCACTATTTTTCCCGGCACTGAAGTCAGGCTCACTAGTCTATAGTTTCCCCGATCACCCCTGGAGCCCTTTTTAAATATTGGGGTTTCATTGGCCACCCTCCAGTCTTCAGGTACAATAGTCATACCTGTCCCATCAGCTTCTAAATGTGGATGTCCGGCAAGAACACCCTGCCTTGCTTCATGTCGAAACAATCACCAAAATACTCCAGTGTCTGGGATGGCTGTAGATTGCTCTTGGCCAGGTTCACCACCCAACCTTGTTCCTGTAGCAAGGAGATCACCTTGCATGAGACATGAAGGCTCTCACTCTTCATTCATGTCATCTTGACTTTAAGGATCAAGAGGACGTGAATGAAGAGTGGGTGGCTCGTGGGAATGACGGCTACTACCTGGAGATAATACCCTTATTCAATAAACATACACACGGTTAATGCGACTCCAACATTGCTCTAAGCTTCAACGGCAAGAGGAAATGTGGAAAAAAGGATTTGCATTCACAAAAAAAGCGGGGAGTAGCTTGCTTGTTACGGCGGTTACTACCCCAAACCAAATAAGCCTGATACTTCACTTTCAATGCATATCCAGCATAGCTCTCTGCTTCAACGGCAGAGGAGAAAGACTGATACTTCACGCATATCCAGTATAGCTCTCTGAGCTGAAGGAGCGCAGCACCTGTTTCTTATCCTACGGTAACTGAGGAGCCTGGGACTCACCCCACATATTGGCAGTTTGTTTTAGCTCACTCCCAAATAAGAGTGATCCTTTAAAGAGCAATTTCATAAGATTAGACTTTGAAATTATATCAGCCGACCAATTCCTAAGCCATAGTTGACGCCTGGCCGCTATTACCGAAGCCACCCCCTGGCAGAAGTGCGGACCAGGTCGCAGCCCATATCTGCCAAAAGGTGGCTGCCGGTTCTACCACTGTCCTGGAATTCAGACCAGATTCATTGACTTCCTGAGAGAGAAGTAAACAAGAGCGAGCCACCAGGGAGCAGCAAAAAGCTATCTGCAATTCATTGACATCACCTCAAAAGCCTGCTTAAGGATAGCCTCAATTCTCCTATCTTGTGCATCCTTCAATGCTGCTCCCCCTTCTACAGGGATAGTCATCCGCTTGGTGACGGCACACATAAGCGCATCTTTCAGAAAGTGCAACTTACTGGAGCAAGAAAATTTGATCACATCACCCCAACACTGATGGCTCTGCATTGGCTTCCTGTACAGTCAAGAATACATTATAAAGTTCTAACAATAATATTCAATAACGTTAACCATCACAACAATGATCTGCTGGGAATTACATTTAGACCACACAGTCCCCCGCAAACTCTCAAATCACAGAACAAAGGCCTCCTAGAAATCCTGAACTTAAGAAATTCTCAACTAATGCAAACTAGAGAGAGAGTGATATGAATTGCTGGCCCAAAACTATGGAACTCCATGCTAGAGGAACTTCGAACAATAAAGGACAAAAAGAAATTCAAGAACGGCTTAAAATCTTGGCTATTCAAAAATGTCTTCTACTTGACAGAAATATCCAGTTCCTCATGACTCAGATAACCAAAATAAGTCTTTAACAATAACCCCCCCCCCCCAGAAAAACCCCTAAAATCTAGCTCTGTATTCATGATATATGTCTACCATTGTAATACTTCAGTTTATTATGAATGTTTGTCCACCTTGTAACACTCATTATAATTATAAATGTTTTACCTGTAAACCATTATGAACTAGTGATCCTCACATGGAATGATGGTATATAAAACATTTAATAAATAAATAAACTGCTCAGTCGCAGCTGGTTCCAGGGGATAGAGCCCTTCCAAGGCTTGTTCCCTTTAAAATTTGCTTCCGGGGCTTCCCATTCAAGATCAATCAATTCTTGAATAGCCTCTATAATGAGGAAGCATGAAGCTATACACAAAGACATTAAAATGGGATTTTTCTTTGGCTCAGACATGGAATCAGCACGCAGCACCCTCAGTATCTTCAGTGTCTGGGAAATCAGAGCTGGCAACTCCTCTCCATGAAAGAAATGCAACATTGTTCTATACAGCTCGAATCCCGGAGGAATTTCTCCATCCTTCAGAGAGTAAGGATCAGCTTCATCATCCGTGCCAACTGGTCCCTATCAGCATGACCCACAGTAGGTCTAGACGTATTCCGAAGCTTACCAGCAGGACCAGGCATGCAGGAATCCGCAGCCTGTGATCCTGAAGTGTTAGGATTGGCTGGGCCGCCAACTGTGCCTGAAGAAAAGACTGCAGCCCTTGAAATAAATTCCACCCAAGAAAAAGCAGGGGGATCCATACCAAAACTAGGGGGCATCTATCCTGTGCCCATTGAACTACCTTCCCCCACTAACAAATCAGTTAGGGGAGCCCCAAAACCAGGCAAAACATATGGCAGTTCTCCCTCCTTTTCCATTCCCACATCATGCTGAAGGACCGAGTTTATCAAAATCAGTTGGAGACAGCTCTCCCTGAGTTTCCAAGCAGCGTTGACACAAGTTAGGGGATGCCAGTCTGTGATGCCCAAATATGGAAAGCTACACAAAGTGTTAAATCAGTGGTCTTAGGCTTCTTTGCTACCGGTGCCATGGATAAATACCCACTATCAGTATGCTCCAAAAACGTCTGATAACTATGCGACCAGCAGCACTCGCCATAAAAGCTTACCACAGATGCCCAAAATGTAGGCACCCAATATGCCGTTCAGGTAGGCACCCACCTGATCGCTCTTAAGTGCACATCTGAGCGCCCACTTAAGCGCACACCCGAGGGTGCAAGTGCTAACTGACATCAGTCACTGTTTCGCAGCAGCCTTGTGAGCAGAAAAGCACGCAAACACTGCCTATCATGCGGCAACTAAAACAAAACCTGAATGTGAGCCCTAGCCAAAAGGTCTCTCTCCCCACCAAGCTGCCACGATTCACCAAGCTCCCCCAGAGATGGGAATGGATGTCGGAACAGCACACCAAGCTTGGAGACCATCAAGGGGATGGAATCCCTAAAATGAACTCCCCTTTTTCTTTTTTTTTTCTTTTTATTACTCTTTATCTGAGCTCAGCCTATCCCAGCCGAGTACAGAGTCAATCTCCGGCTGCAGGGGAGAGAGGGCAAAGACCTTCGCTATTGTGGTGTCAGCTTCCTACACCCACTAGCCTCTCAGCTACCAGACTGAGGCACTCATCTGAGGGAGGGATCCGCAGATTCACCTCAGGAAAACTCAACTGAGTGAAGGACCATAAGGTATCACCAGAGGAAAGCAGGGCAAATTAACTTCTTTCTTCTTTTCTCCTTCTACAAAATTTTTTTTAAGCAATCCCCAGTAGGGAGATGCATGTCTACCATCTGCTGGAGTCGGAGAATACTGGTGGGCTGATGTCAGTGCAGGGGTATATATATCATGACATCAGTTTTGTTCTATCTCTATCTGCTGGTAGAGGTGCATAACCCACTGGTGTGGATTATCCTATCTGAATGCTAAGAAAGCGGCGGCTGCTGAACGTGGGCGCATATTCAGCGACTGCTATTTATCCACATAAATCCCACTAATCTGGCTAAATAGCGATGAATGTGCTTTGAATAATGACTTCAAGTAGCTTTATAATTACTCATAAGCATTTATGCTTACGTTTTATGCTTTGCTTTGGCTAGACAGACAGATGCCACAGAAGAGAATATTTAGATGACATGCTGCTTAAGCTAAATAATGTATGGGCCACAGTATTACAGAATTATTCTTAAAATACACCAAGGCCGTGTTGACACTTCAGTTTAGCTGCAAGCTCATAGATAGCCTTTGCATACTGAACGAGTACATATAGCCACTTGGATTGTTTAAATTAAATAGCCAATCATAGAAATATTTTGACAATTGTGTACCCAAGTTATTGGTTTAGTGGTTGGAGATATAAAGAAGTGCAAATCCTTTATAATGCCTGGTATCAGTTAAATCATTTGAGAGAGAGCTCTGTACTGTTTTGCATGCCACTCTGTTATTCTCTCTCCATAAGGTATACTTTATTATATTATTTGTAGAATTTAATAAAAAAGATTTTTCTCCTCAGCTGCTGGCTCTAAGCGTTTCTTAAACCAGAGCAAAGGAACACTGACCTCCCCAAACTGGCCTTCTCCCAGCTTCTCTATGAAGGTTAGAAGATTTCTGGGGAACTCTTCCACAGCTATTTCTTTCCCAGACAAGAGATCCATCGTGATGGCAGGAACAGAGTATGTGTTGCTACCTGTGACTCCCTGCAAGTTCTCAATATCAGCCTCAGCATAATGAGGGACTCCATCAGGGGCACTGACAGGCACAAGCTTCCCAGTTCCACTGCATCCTGTGAGAGAAAAGACAGCTTTAGAGTTCTCTTGGAAAATCAGTGGTATAGGCGATAGAACATATACAGTCCCCTTCAACTTGGCCATTATACAATATGCACCCCACTGGAAAGCACGGTTGCTTGCCTGTAACAGGTGTTCTCTGAGGACAGCAAGATTACAGTCTTCACACATGAGTGACATCATCGGATGGAGCCTGGCATGGGAAATTTATGTCAAAGTTTCTATAACTTTGACTGAGCTTCAGTGAGCATGCTCAGCATGCATTATACCATATGTCCACTCTGGGTCCCCTTCAGTCTTATAGAATTCAAGAATAAAATAATAAAGAAGAAGAAACCCACTTAATGCAAACACAACTCTGTGGGATGGCAGGTGGGCTTCATGAGGACTGGCATCCTGCTTTCCTCGGAGAACACCCATTACAGGTAAGCAACTCTGTTTTCTCTAAGGACAAGCGGAGTGGCAGTCCTCACACATGGGTGAATCCCAAGCTACAAATGCCCCCCAACATAAAAGGGACGAACAAAACACCAAAATAAGGGCCAATGGGCCCAACACAACTAGTTTTGTTGGTAACACAGGGCTGGGGAGCAGCATGATCACACACTACCCCGCCCTAGATGGAACAGAGTTGGGTTCTAAACTGCAAACAAGTTCTGAGGGACAGATTGGCCAAATCAGCCATCCCCATCCAAACAATAATATGATGTGAATGTGTGGAGAGAACTCCACATCACAGCTCTGCAGATCTCCTCCATGGGAATTGCTCGCAAATAGGCCATTGACGCTGCTATGGCTCAAACAGAATGTGCCTTGACATGGCCCTCAAGATGCAGTCCCACCTGGGTATAACAGAAGAAGATGCAGTCTGCTAGCCAATTGGAAACCATTTGCTTGGCAATGGCGATGCCAACTTATTCCTATCAAAGAAACAAAAAGTTGTTCTGTTTGCTCCACATAGAAGGCTAAGGATATTTTACAGTTTAAACTGTGCAGGGCTTGTTTGCCTTTGTGGAAATGGAGCCTGGGAAAGTATGTTGGCAGCCTAAAATGCTTATGTAAGACCACTCTATCATGGAAAAACTTAGAGTAAGGTAGATAAGTCACTAAGGCCTGCAGCTTGCTGACCTTGCATGATGAAGTGACTGCCACCAAAAATATGACCTTCCAGGTCAAGTACTTCAGGTCACAAAAGCGCAGTGGCTTAAAGGGAGCTTTCATCAGCTAAGCTAATACTATAATGAGGTCCCAAGACACAGCGGGAGGCCTTAGGAAAGGCTTCAACTGAAGTAGGCTCTGCATGAAACGTACGGCTATAGCCTGTATAGAGATGGGCGTACCATCTACACCACGGTGGTATACGCCAATTGCACTTAAACTCTAACAAAGTTGGTCTTCAATCCAGTTTCCAATAAATGTAGAAGATAGTCAAGCAGTTTTTGTGTGAAGCAGGAGAAAGGATCTAGGACTTTCTGCTCATACCACCCTGGAAAACCTACTCCACTTCAGCCCATAGGAATTTCTAGTGGAAGGCTTTTTGGAAGCCACCAGGACTCAAGACACATCTTCTGAGAGCTCAAGTGGTTGCAATATTAACCTCTCAATATCTAGGCTGTGAGTGGCAGGGCCTGGAGGTTGGGATGTCACAACTTGCCTCGATCCTGTGTGATGAGATCTGAGAAAGTTCCCAGACTGATTGGTTTCAGGTTGGACAATTCCCATAAGAGTAGAAACCAGACCTGTCTCGGCCAGTGAGGAACTATGAGGATCATAGTCCCTTTGTGATTGCAAAGATTCAAGACAGTCTTCGATACCAGTAGAGCTGGAAGATACTCCAATGCCGGGCGAGGGCATCTGGGACTGATTTGCCTCAATTCTTCTTCAGGGAGCAGAACTGAAGAACCTTTCTATTTCAAGGCCCTGTGAAGAGATCCACATCTGAGCTTCCCCAGAGACGGAAGATCCGATTTGCAACTCTTTAGTCCAGGGACTATTCATGGGGTCTGAAGGCATGACTTAGTTCGTCTACTATCATGTTCTCTGTTCTGGCCAGGTACATAGCCCTGAGTACTATCCCATGGGATAGGGCCAATGACAAAATCTGGACTGCTTCCTAGCACAGGAGGTACAAATTTCTGTTGCATTTGGTGGTCCACTGCACTTACTCCTAGCCTGGGCCTTCCCCCTCGTCAGGACGCCATCAGCCTGCCTCTTCCCCAAATGCAATTTGGTAAACCCTCATAATGAGGGTTTACCTAATTGCATAAATTGCGTTGAATATATGTGATTTTCTTTATTAGTTTGCTATTTCGATCACATATTCTACCAGTTTTTTCAGATTAAGTCTTCCCCAAATGCGGCAGGATGCCAAGCCACAATGCAGCAGGACACCACTGACACCACTTTCCCTGCTGCTCCTAGGGCATGCGCGTGCTGACTTCCCCAGCCTTAAAAGACCAGCAGCGGGAAAACCCAATGTTCATTCAGATGACATCACCCTCTCTGATCTATATAAGGCCATGGCTGACTTCCCTCCAGTGCCTCGGCAACAGGTCTCACTACTGCCCAGTAGCATGAGTTGTCTCATCATTCCTGTCTCTTTGTTCTCGAGTCCTGAGCCCTCGTCTTCAGTTCCAGCATCTTAAGTTCCTACATCTATGCTCTTCAGTTCTTGTGTTCTTCATCTTGTTTGTCTCCCTGTAGTCAAGCTTCCATTCCTTAATTCTTCAGTGTGCCCTGCCTCCTATGTTGCTATTCACCTTTCTTGCTCTGCCTTTCTGTCCTGCCTTCCCTTCAGACAGATTCCCGGAATTGTCCACTGTCTGACTCCTGGACCTCCTTGAAGGCTGCCTGGCCTTGACCACTGCCTGAGTTCATGGACCTGCTTGAACGACGCTTACCACCGACCATTGCCTGCTTCACGGACCTGCATGAACACCACCTGCCACAGACCACTGCCTGCTTCTTGGACCTTCAGCTCATTAGCAGAAGTTCCCACCTAAGACCTGCCGGCCCCAGCACCCAAAGGCTTAACCTGAGGGGAACTTGGGCTGGTAAAGGTAAAGTTCTAGCTGGGCCTCTGCCTCATCTGACTCTGCCTGCTGATAGTGAGGACCTGCAGGGCTCCTCCTTGCAGGTTGCAACAACTCCACCTCATTTCAAGGATCCATGTCTCCAACAGATTTCTGAAGCCATGGACCCAGTAGACCTGACTTCTCTGCAGGCCATCTCAGGCCTTGCTCATAAGTTACAAGAAAAGCAGAAGATCCTTGAGATCATGACAGCTTCCATGGACCAGCTGTCTACGTGGTTGGACACTCTTCCTCCTTGTTTGGCTCCACTGCCTTCAGCGACTGTGTCACCACTACCCATCGCCTCGAGCCGGCCCATATCACAATTGCCAGTTCCACTACAGCATGACGGTTTTCCCATGCCAATGCCTTGGGTTCCTGAATCAGTGCCTCATGCACGTCACCCTAGATGATCTAACGAAGACCACTCACATTCTCTCTATCATGGATGGGAAGGCCTTAGCATGGCCAACCCCTCTCTGGAAATGCACAGACCCTCTATTGCACAACTTGTCCCAATTCACAGATCACTTCAAAATGATCTTTGAGGAACCTGCCGAACGGCTAAGGCAGGCACAGATCTACTCCACCTCCGCCAAGGCATCATAACCTTGGCCACATAAGCAATTGAGTTTAGAACTTGGTAAAGGAATTCAATTGGCCAGAGGACTGTCTGATAACTATATTCCTTGAGGGTATTTCCTCTAAAATCAAAGATGAATTCATCGCTCAAGACATCCTTGCGTTGTTGGAATCTCTCATCGGGAAAATCGACCACTGACTTCAGCAGAGGGCCCAGGAAGTTCATCCCCTGTGCAGAAACATTACTCTGGCACCTCAATTCCATCAGCCCCTCTCTCCACTAGATCCTGCTTCCTCAACTGCGTCCAAAGAGCCCACGGAGATAGGTCATAGCTGTCTGGCCTCTGAAGAGAGGCTTCATCAAAGACAGCAGGGGCTATGTCTATATTGTGCTGGTAAGAGACACCTCATGGTCCAATGCCCAGTGAAAGCAGGAAACTTCAATGCCTGGGGTTTGGTGGGGAAGTGACCCTAGGCCTTACGGATCCAGCTCCCCAAAGGAAAATTGGTTCTTACTTGCTAATATTCGTTCCTGTAGTACCACTGATCAGTCCAGACTCCTGGGTTTTACATCCCTGCCAACAAATGGAGACAGAGAAAGTTTTACTGACACTTTATATAACCTAGTGTGCAACCTGCTGTCCACCAATATTGACCTGTACCCAAGCCAAGATGAAGGCACCACCAAATAAACCTAAATTAAACCTTTCCCTCCCAGCAAGTAGGAGAAAGCTAAGATTGCCCAAACTGGAAAATTTGTTCCCAACATAACTTGAGAATAGCATTGAAGACCTCCAACATTCAACATTATATACACCCAACAGAACAAGTGGAAGACTCTCCCCCTACTATTAGGGTTGACTGATCTGTAGTAGTAGTAGTACAGGAACAAAACTTAGCAGGTAAGAATCAATTTTCCTTTCCCTGTATGTACCCAGATCAGTCCAGATTCCTGGGATTTACGTAAGCTCCCTCAAACTGGGTGGGACCTTGAAAGTCCTGCTCAAAGAACACTCTCACCACAGTTAATGGAAGTCGTAGCTCTGACATCCAAGCAATAATGCCTGATAAAAGTGTGTAGTGAACTCCATATAGCCGCTCTGCCAATCTCCTCTGGCTACATTTATTGGGACTCTGCCCAAGTGGTTGCTATAGCAAGAGTCAAGAGAGCTCTCAACCACTCAGGCACAGGGAAACCCTTAGAAATATGTTGAACTTACAATCTCTTTCAGCCACAGTGCGATCATAGCTTTTGATGCTTTGCCTCCTTTCTTGGACCACTTCAGAGATCAAGAAGAAGATCCAACTTACAGAAATCATTAGTAACTTTCAGATAACACAAAAAGGCTTGGCAAACATCCAAGAGCCTACTCTCCCTTGCAAGAGGCTACGAGAATTCCAAATCTATCAAGGATGGAAGCTCCACTGCCTAAGAGGAAACACTGAAACCATTTGGGACAGAAAGTATGGTACCATACATAACGATTTCCCCCAAATCTGAGATCTGTAGAAAAGCATTCTGACATGACAAAGTCTGAATCTCTGACATACTCCTGGCCAAACCAATACCCACTAGAAAAAAAACCTCTCTCAAGCGTTCATGCTTTTAATATTGCCCTCCAGACGCTGAGTTTCTCCTTGCTGGATGATGTAGACCGCCATCATTGCATTGAGTGATAGGACTCTCCTCATGCAACTGTAGCCAAAAGGCAAGCAATATGTATTGCACCACTCTCGTCTGTAACTGACTGATAGATGAAATAGTCACTTTCTTGGACCAGTAGCCCCACATCAACTGAAGCTGACATACTGCCCCCCAGCTCAAAAGGCTCACCTCGGTAGTGAGAAACCACACCACACTCCAGATTGGTCTATGCGGAAGGGGAAGATAAAAGTCCTCCAACCAATGATTCCACTGGGAGAGAAGAGCCCTCTAAAGAGGCTGCAAATATGCGACCGCCAAAGCCCAGAACTCACAAGTAGTTAACAGAGCCCCCAATAGGTGTGGAATCTGACCTGAGGAACAAAGCCCCCAGACCCTCCTGGGTCTGATTGGAAACTAGATGACTCTTTGCTAGATTCACCATCTAACCTGAAGACTTCAAGCAATCTGTGTTAACGTCTGGATGTGGATCCTTAGGCCGACCGGCAAGGAGAGACGGTCGGAAGGCAGACACGCACAGCGAAAGATGAAACTTCACCTGGAAACCCGTGACCCCACCAGAGGAGCTGTTAAGGCCCGGGTCGCTAGGACTTAGGTGGCTTCGCCCTGGAAGTCCGAGGTCCCCCCAGGAGGAGGCCGTAGGGACCCGGACCGCTGGGACTTAGGAGAAACGCTGGCGTGGACGAAAACCTGGAGCGGACTGTGGTCAGGACTGGCAGCAGAGGTCAGGAGCGAAGAGACAAACCGGAGTCTGGGCAGGCAGCAGGAGACGGAACCGAGAAGACAAACCAGGATCGGGGCAGGCAGCAAGAATCAGAACCGTGAAACAAACCAGGATCAGGACAGGCAGCAATCAGGCAGAAGCAAGAGGAGCGCTGGAACCGGTACACAGAATCAGGAACACAGGAACAGCAACTAGCTCTCCGAAGAGTGACCACGTTGCAAGGCAAAGCAAGAGAGGAAGCTGCGAGTTTAAATGCCCCGCCAGGGCTTACGTCAGAATAGAGGGCGGTTCAGCACTTCCGGGTGCTGGACCTTTAAGAGGGCCGTCCTCGCGCGCGCGCGTTCCCCTGCAGGGGGAGGAGTTACCATCAGGCCGAGCCGGCGTCTCCACGAGGAGGACGCCGCTGCCATGCGGCCAGGCCCACCCGGAATCGCGCGGTTCGCGGCGCTGGAGAGAGACCCGCGAGGGAGGTAAGGACCCGGTCGCTGTGCAAGCGACTGGGGCTGTAACAGTACCCCCCTTCTTACGCCCCCTCCTCAGGGGTCCCGGCTTCCCAGGATTGTCGTGATGGAACTGGAGTAACAGCGACTTGTCCAAAATATTTCGGGCCGGCTCCCAAGAATCCTCCTCAGGACCGCAACCTTCCCATGCTAGTAGGTATTCCCAGCGACGAGCATGGAAACGCACGTCTAGAACCTCTCGTACCTGATAAGTAGGCTCTTCATTAGAGATGGACGATACGGCATCTGTAGCTGGGTGATGAAAACGAGAGAGTACCACAGGTTTCAGTAGAGATACGTGGAACACATTGTGAATACGTAAAGATGAGGGCAGTCGAAGTCTATAGGAGACTAACCCAATCCGTTCCGCTACAGTGAATGGGCCACAGTATCTAGATGCCAATTTCCGAGAGCGGCCCGGCAAATGGAGATTCTTGGTGCTTAACCAAACCTTGGTACCGGGTAAAAACACGGGCGCTGGTCGCCGATGACGATTGGCACATCTTTGTGCTTTCTCCGCGGAAGATGCGAGTCGCTGTTGAACAGTCCTCCAGAGATGATGAATCTGATGAGCCACTGATAGCGCTGCCGGTGAAGGAACCGTAACTGGAATGGGGACCGGTGGTTTCAGGTGGCGTCCAAATACCGTCTGGAAAGGTGATTGTCCCGTCACCGAGTGAGTGTGATTGTTGTAGGCAAACTCGGCCCAGGGAAGAAGAGAAACCCAGTTGTTTCCTTTCTCAGAGATAAAGCTTCGGAGGAAGGTCTTCAAAGACCTATTCATTCGTTCAGTTTGTCCATTACTTTGTGGATGGAAAGCAGTAGACAGATTCAACTGCACCCCAAACTTCCTGCAGATGGCTCGCCAGAACCGAGCAGTGAATTGAGGACCCCTGTCAGAAACGATACTTTGTGGGAGCCCGGGAGCCCTAAAAATGTGTTGTGTGAACAGGAGGGCCAGCTCAGGTGCCGAAGGTAACTTGGGTAGAGGTACGAGGTGAACCATTTTGGAGAAACGATCCACTGTTACCCATATCACAGTGTTTCCCTCGGAAGGAGGTAGATCCACCACAAAATCAGTGGCGATATGAGTCCATGGTTCCGTGGGTATAGGAAGTGGCTGCAGGAGACCCCACGGTCAGCCGCTGAGAGGCTTCTGCCTGGCGCAAACGGGGCAAGAGTCCACGTACAGACGTACATACTGGCGCACCTTGGGCCACCAGTAATATCGATTCAGAAGATCGAGTGTCCTTTCTCTCCCGGCGTGGCCCCCGGAGAGGGAGTCATGAGCCCAAGCGAGAACTCTCTTGCGGTCCCTACGAGGAACAACTATACGCCCTTGAGAGGATACAACAGTACTGGCTAACTGGACCTTGGCAGGATCGATAATATGTTGAGGAGGTTCCTCCTTCTCCTCCTGAATATCACTACGCGATAAGGCATCCGCCCGGATGTTCTTAGCGGCTGGCCGGTACCTGAGGATAAAGTCGAACCGACTAAAGAAAAGCGACCAACGTGCTTGTCTGGGGTTCAGTCGCTGAGCTAGGTTTAGGAACTCCAAATTTTTGTGGTCGGTGTAGACCGTCACTGGATGGAGAGCTCCCTCCAACCATTGCCTCTACTCTTCTAACACCAGTTTGATTGCGAGCAGCTCCTTATCCCCTATTCCATAGTTGTTCTCAGCTGGGGTAAACTTTTTGGAAAAATAGGAGCAAGGAAATAGATGACCAGAACTGGACTTTTGAGAGAGGACCGCCCCTACCGCTATGTTAGAGGCATCCACTTCCACGAAGAAAGGCTGCGTTGGATCCGGATGTCGCAAACAAGTGTCTTGGAGGAAGGCCTCCTTTAAGTCCTCAAAAGCTTTACAAGCCTCGGAAGACCAGATTCGAGTGTCCGCGCCCTTCTTAGTCAGGGTGGTGAGTGGCGCCACCATCCGGGAATACTGTGGAATAAAGTGCCGGTAGAAATTTGCAAAGCTTAAAAGCGTTGCAAAGCCTTCAGACCTACCGGCCGTGGCCAATTCCGGATGGCAGATACCTTGCTGGGATCCATTCGAAAACCTGTTGCAGAAATGATATATCCTAAAAAGGGCAAGGAACTCTGTTCAAAGAGACATTTCTCTAGTTTTGCAAACAACCGATGATCCCGAAGAATCTGGAGCACCTGTCGAACATGTCGTTGGTGAGAGACCAGATCTGAAGAGTAGATAAGAACGTCATCCAAGTATACTATGACGCATGACTGTAAGAAGTCCCGAAGAATCTCGTTCATTAAGTGTTGAAACACAGCGGGAGCGTTGCATAGCCCGAAAGGCATTACTAAGTACTTGTAATGTCTGTCCCGGGTATTGAAAGCGGTCTTCCATTCATCCCCGGGACGAATACGGACCAAGTTGTAGGCCCCTCGTAAGTCCAGCTTAGTAAATACCTGTGCTCCCTGGAGTTTGTCCAACAGTTCTGGGATTAACGGCAGTGGGTAACGATTCTTTTTGGTTATGGCATTAAGTCCACGATAGTCTATGCATGGCCTCAAGGACTCATCCTTCTTTGCCACAAAAAAGAAACCTGCCCCCGCAGGAGACTTTGAGGGGCGAATAAACCCCTTCGCGAGATTCTCAGTAATGTAATCCGACATGGCTTGAGTTTCAGGCTGGGACAGAGGATACACTCTTCCACGAGGAGGGGTGGAGCCAGGAAGCAATTCGATTGCATAATCAAAAGGGCGATGCTGTGGCAGTAATTCCGCTTTTTCTTTAGAGAATACATCGGCGAAGTCCTGGTACGGGAACGGAAGCTGAAGTCGGATATCTGTGTGCGCTAGAGGTATTTGCTGCCCCTCACGGGACTGGATGCAGGAGCGGAAACATTGTGGACTCCAGCGAGTGATCTGGAAGTCGTCCCATCGAATCACCGGGGAGTGCAGTTGGAGCCAGGGTAACCCAAGAACCAAAGGGTATATGGATTTTTCCAAAATCAGGAACGAAATCCTCTCCGTGTGAAGCAACCCAGTCTGGAGAACGATGGGTGTGGTAATCGTAGTTATGCTGCCAGCAAGTGGAGTACCCTGGATAGAAGTGACCCGTAAGGGTGGTTCCTGAATTTGCGTGGAGAGGTGAAGTCGCCGCACCAGGTCCTTAGTGATAAAGTTCCCTCCTGCCCCGGAATCAATGAGGACTTGCGTGTTGAAGGAACCGCCCGGGTACTTTAAGGTTACAGGTACTGTACATTGAGGAGTTGCATTAAGACAACCTAGGGAAACCTCCTCACTTACCCCTAGGCGCGGGAGTTTTCCGGCCGCTCCTTGCATTGGGCCAGGAAATTACCCTTCCCTCTGCAGTATAAGCATAACCGCAAGTCCCGCCAACGTTGTCTTTCCTCTGGGGTCAAAGCGGATCTTCCTAAGTGCATGGGTTCCTCCGTGGAAGACTCCGCCGGGGTACTGGGGTTGCGAGACCCAGAATTCAAGGATCTAGTGGTAATCGGTGGCAAGGACGCTGGGCGACGGGGAGAACGCCCCTCCTTAGCTCTTTGTTGAAGGCGTCGGTCAATGCGGCCTGCTACGTTAATGAGCGAGTTAAGGTCCTCCGGAAGATCACGAGCTGCCAGCTCATCTTTAATCCTAGCCGCCAAGCCTTCTAGGAAAATCCCTCGGAGAGCATCATCGCCCCAACCAACCTCTAGAGCAAGTGTGCGGAACTCCAAAGCGTAATCGGCTAGGGTTCGTGTCCCCTGCCGGAGCTGGAGCAGCTCTGAGGTTGCGGAGGCCTGACGTGCAGGTTCATCGAAGGCTGCTCGGAATTCCTCCATGAATCTGTTCAGATCACTCAGAGCAGGATCATTTTTGTCCCACATGGGAGACGCCCAGTTTAAGGCTCGGCCATCAAGTAAAGAAAAGATGTAGGCCCCCTTAACACCATCCGATGGAAACTGATTGGGCAGCAGAGCGAAACGTACGAAGCATTGGTTCAGGAAGCCCGGACAGGCCTTTGAATCCCCAGAAAAACGCGATGGAGCCGGAAGCTGCGTGGGGGTGTGAAGCATCACCACAGGTGCTGGTACGGGTACTGGAACCGGAGCCGGCGCCGAGGGTTGAGCGTCCATGCGAGTAGCCAACCGTTCCACGGTGGCCGCCAAGGAATCCAGTACTTGCTGCTGTTGTACCAGGCACTGAGCCAGTCCGGGAATAGCCTGCAGGCCGGCGAGGTCTGCCGGATCCATGGCCTTGCAAACTGTTAACGTCTGGATGTGGATCCTTAGGCCGACCGGCAAGGAGAGACGGTCGGAAGGCAGACACGCACAGCGAAAGATGAAACTTGACCTGGAAACCCGTGACCCCACCAGAGGAGCTGTTAAGGCCCGGGTCGCTAGGACTTAGGTGGCTTCGCCCTGGAAGTCCAAGGTCCCCCCAGGAGGAGCCCGTAGGGACCCGGACCGCTGGGACTTAGGAGAAACGCTGGCGTGGACGAAAACCTGGAGCGGACTGTGGTCAGGACTGGCAGCAGAGGTCAGGAGCGAAGAGACAAACCGGAGTCTGGGCAGGCAGCAGGAGACGGAACCGAGAAGACAAACCAGGATCGGGGCAGGCAGCAAGAATCAGAACCGTGAAACAAACCAGGATCAGGACAGGCAGCAATCAGGCAGAAGCAAGAGGAGCGCTGGAACCGGTACACAGAATCAGGAACACAGGAACAGCAACTAGCTCTCCGAAGAGTGACCACGTTGCAAGGCAAAGCAAGAGAGGAAGCTGCGAGTTTAAATGCCCCGCCAGGGCTTACGTCAGAATAGAGGGCGGTTCAGCACTTCCGGGTGCTGGACCTTTAAGAGGGCCGTCCTCGCGCGCACGCGTTCCCCTGCAGGGGGAGGAGTTACCATCAGGCCGAGCCGGCGTCTCCACGAGGAGGACGCCGCTTCCATGCAGCCAGGCCCACCCGGAATCGCGCGGTTCGCGGCGCTGGAGAGAGACCCGCGAGGGAGGTAAGGACCCGGTCGCTGTGCAAGCGACTGGGGCTGTAACAATCTGCTTGTGATTTAACTACTCTGAACAATTTTGTGTCATCTGCAAATTTGATTATCTCACTCGTCGTATTTCTTTCCAGATCATTTATAAATATATTGAAAAGTAAGGGTCCCAATACAGATCCCTGAGGCACTCCACTGTCCACTCCCTTCCACTGAGAAAATTGTCCATTTAATCCTACTCTCTGTTTCCTGTCTTTTAGCCAGTTTGCAATCCAGGAAAGGACATCACCACCTATCCCATGACTTTTTACTTTTCCTAGAAGCCTCTCATGAGGAACTTTGTCAAACGCCTTCTGAAAATCCAAGTATACTATATCTACGGGTTCACCTTTATCCACATGTTTATTAACTCCTTCAAAAAAGTGAAGCAGATTTGTGAGGCAAGACTCGCCCTGGGTAAAGCCATGCTGACTTTGTTCTATTAAACCATGTCTTTCTATATGTTCTGTGATTTTGATGTTTAGAACACTTCCACTATTTTTCCTGGCACTAAAGTCAGGCTAACCGGTCTGTAGTTTCCCGGATCGCCCCTGGAGCCCTTTTTAAATATTGGGGTTACATTTGCTATCCTCCAGTCTTCAGGTACAATGGATGATTTTAATGATAAGTTACAAATTTTTACTAATAGGTCTGAAATTTCATTTTTTAATTTCTTCAGAACTCTGGGGTGTATACCATCCGGTCCGAGTGATTTACTACTCTTCAGTTTGTCAATCAGGCCTACCACATCTTCTAGGTTCACCGTGATTTGATTCAGTCCATCTGAATCATTACCCATGAAAACCTTCTCCATTACGGGTACCTCCCCAACATCCTCTTCAGTAAACACTGAAGTAAAGAAATAATTTAATATTTCTGCGATGGCCTTATCTTCTCTAAGTGCCCCTTTAACCCCTCGATCATCTAACGGTCCAACTGGCTCCCTCACAGGCTTTCTGCTTCGGATATATTTTTAAAAGTTTTTACTGTGAGTTTTTGCCTCTACAGCCAACTTCTTTTCAAATTCTCTCTTAGCCGGTCTTATCAATGTCTTACATTTAATTTGCCAACGTTTATGCTTTATCCTATTTTCTTCTGTTGGATCCTTCTTCCAATTTTTGAATGAAGATCTTTTGGCTAAAATAGCTTCTTTCACCTCCCTTTTAGCCATGCCGGTAATGGTTTTGCCTTCTTTCCACCTTTCTTAATGTGTGGAATACATCTAGACTGTGCTTCTAGAATGGTATTTTTTAACAATGACCACGCCTCTTGGACATTTTTTACTTTTGTAGCTGCTCCTTTCAGTTTTTTTCTAACAATTTTTCTCATTTTATCAAAGTTTCCCTTTTGAAAGTTTAGCACGAGAACCTTCGATTTGCACACTGTTCCTCTTCCAGTCATTAAATCAAATTTGATCATATTATGATCACTATTGCCAAGCGGCCCCACCACTGTTACCTCTCTCACCAAGTCCTGTGCTCCACTGAGAATTAGATCTAGAATTGCTCCCTCTCTCGTCGGTTCCTGAACCAATTACTCCATAAAGCTATCATCCAGGAACGTTATCTCTCTAGCGTGACCCGATGATACATTTACCCAGTCAATATTGGGGTTATTGAAGTCTCCCATTATTACTGCACTACCAATTTGGTTAGCTTCCCTAATTTCTCTTAGCATTTCACTGTCCGTCTCACCATGTTGACCAGGTGGACCACTTGACCAGGTGGACCACTTGTGTGTCGGGGAAGACTATAGTCTTCCCCGACACACAAGTGATTTCTACCCATAAAGATTCAATTTTGTATTTAGTCTCATGCAGGATGTTTATCCTGTTGGACTCTATGCCATCCCGGACATAGAGCGCCACACCTCCTCCCGAGTGCTCCTCTCTGTCATTGCGATATAATTTGTACCCCGGTATAGCACTGTCCCATTGGTTATCCTCTTTCCACCATGTCTCTGAGATGCCAATTAAGTCTTGATGTGAGAAAAAGAGGCAGAGTATGGGAATACCTCATACCTCTTTCGGCTCATCAAGCCTCGCTGGATCCTCGTTGATCGCTCCATCGGGGGTAGGCCTGCGCGATCGGCGCCAAGCCCCGTCGGGGGAAGGTCAGTGAATTTAACTCCCACCCGGACGGACTCAGCCCCGATCGCGCAACCGCACCGGCTCAGGCTGATCTGAAAAACCTAAAAGAAAAATAAAAAAAAGAGAAACCGCGCCGAGGCCCGCCCACCACCCAGCGGCCACCAATCAGAGCCAGCCCCGCTGGGATTTAAACAGGGCTCTGCTAGGCGTCGCGCGCCGAACGTCGCGCGACGAAGGAGCACGACAAAGGGGCATGCCCCTTTGTCTCGCCCCTTCGTCGCAGCCCCGAGGAAGCCCCGAGTCTACATCCTGGTCTTTTGTCCGATACTATATTTACATACCATCTTTGTTCTACCCACCGTCCAGCCCATACAACATAACATCAGCACCAACAAATCAAAGCACAAAAGCACAAACATCACTTAATAACGGCTTTAATCTTCAAGCCCCAGCTACTTCCAAAAGATCTGACTAACTAAACCACATACAGACAGTGGCACCCGAGACTCCAAGCCTCAGATCTGCACAATCCAAACCAATTGCACAACGATAGCTCGCGGAATTTACCAGACTTGCCAGCAGACTCCTCAGAGGAACTTTAAACATCTCATTACTCGTCCACCCAATACCTCCAGGTCTGCTTCCGCTTAACATTCGCCCATCACTCTCCAGACTGCACTCGCCCATCACTCTCCGGACTGCACTCGCCCATCACTCTCCGGACTGCACTCGCCCATCATTCTCCGGACTGCATTCGCCCATCACTCTCCGGACTGCACTCGCCCATCACTCTCCGGACTGCATTCGCCCAACATATGTCCTTCATACATACAGCACTCTTCTAACATTATCCATCTAGCACTCTTCAAACCACATTCGTCCAGCACTCTTCAGACAGCATTCACCTAGCACTCCTTTCTGACCATAACGATTCCTACAGTCTTCCACTTCAGCCTCTTACATCCCAACATGCACCCCCTCTCAATTCCCATCATCCTCAATTCCAAATGGAGAACACCAAAGCCCCCTTCCCCCCCACATCACAATCGTCAACAGAGGCTCAGGCCCATTTTGCTGACACCAGCCACTCAATTCCTTGGACTAACCCTATTCTCACTCACATTGATTAATGCGCAATCAATCGCTAAGAAAAGTCATATATTCAACGACTACCTATCCGATACAAAACCTGACATTTGTGCTATCACAGAATCCTGGCTAAAACCTTCCGACACAGCGCTAATCAATCAACTACCCATACAGGATTACGATGTTCTCTCTATTCCCAGACCCAAAAAAAGAGGAGGTGGACTTCTCCTCGCAGCCAAAAAAACACTGGGTCTGACTTTGCAGACTTCCAATAACATATCAAAGATTGAATTTGCCCTATTCAACTCAAAACATCTGACGATCGGCCTAATCTATGCTCCCCCCGGAATACTGGAAGCTGACCCATCCCCCATCATAGAACTTACAGCAAAACACCTGAATTCCAGAAAACCTACCATCCTCATGGGAGATTTTAATCTGCACGTAGATATTCAACCTCATTCTACCAACTGTAAAACTCTTCTCTCCTCTCTCAACAATATGGGTTTCAGACAAATAGTGACTGAACCAACACACAAAGCAGGCCATACACTGGACCTTATCTTCATAAATGAAGGTATCACAACCCACACCACTCCAACTTGCACTCCAATACCTTGGTCAGACCATAGAATTATATCTTCAGTTTTAAAAATTAAAGATCTTCCACCACAATCCATACTACCAATAACTATATCACTTAGGAAACAGTGCTCTGGAGACCAACTCAGTGAACACTTGGCCAAGGAACTTGAGCACCTTGACCTATCCGACATAAACTCAGCAACTTCATCATGGACCAACATCACTAAAAAGGTTGCAGATCAAATTTGCCCCATGACAATTAAATCTATAAATCCAAATAAAGACAACAGGAGACCCTGGTTCACACCGGAGCTAAAAAATCTTAAACACGAACTGAGATGCAAGGAACAAAATTGGCGAAAAAACCCATCTTCAACCACCCTCCTCACCTACAAATCATGCCTTAACTCTTACAGAAACAACATCAACACAACAAAGAGACTATTCTTCTCCAAAAAAATCCACCACCTCATTTTTGATTCAAGAGCTCTTTTCTCCTATGTATCAACCCTCACAAAACCCCCGGCACCCATCATTCCAGACGATCAAGCACTCAATAAAGCAAACGAACTGGCAGACTTCTTCGACAACAAAATCACCTCACTCCTAGCCCCCCTCAAGGGACCATCTACACATCCAAAACACGTAATCAACCTCACCCCTCAATCTTCGAGTTCACCCGCTCAACAAATACCACTCTCAACCACTCAACAACCTCCACTCCCAACAGATCAACAACCATCGCACCCAAATGTCAATCAACACAACACTTCACTAACAGTGCTCAACACTTTTGAGCTCACATCCACTCTAGAAATAGAGAACATTCTCAAGAAGATAAAACCATCCTCCCATCCATCAGACCATATTCCTTCCAACAAACTTAGTCTTATCACCAACACCATAGCCAAACCTTTAGCAGACATTATTAACTGCTCTTTCAACCAAGGACATGTCCCGAACCAACTCAAGTTAGCCATGCTCAAGCCGCTCCTCAAAAAACCCAACTTACCCACCTCAGACCCAGCTAATTTTAGACCCATAGCAAACCTCCCTTTGATTGCCAAAGTTATGGAGAAAGTTGTTAACAAACAACTTACAGAATATCTTGACGAAAACAATATCCTCACCTCAAACCAATTTGGCTTTCGTAAGACTATGAATACCGAATCATTATTAACATCATTATCAGACACTATCATTTTCAACCTAGAAAAGGGCCAACCTTGCCTCCTCGCTCTCCTGGATCTCTCATCAGCGTTTGATACTGTTAACCACTCATGCCTCTTGCAACGCCTAATAGACATCGGTATTACAGGAGTAGCTTTTAACTGGTTCAAATCATTTTTAGAGAACAGATCATACAAGGTTAAGATAAATAACAAAGAGTCCCACACCATCGAATCCAAAAGGGGGGTACCACAAGGATCATCCCTCTCCCCGACCCTTTTCAATATTTATCTGCTCCCACTCTGTCAACTTCTTACTAACCTTAAGCTAAGACATTACCTATACGCGGATGATATTCAAATCCTCATCCCTATAGAAGATTCCCTACACAAAGCCATATCATTCTGGAATAAATGTCTGTTAGCTATCAACAATCTACTCACCAGCATCAACTTGGTTCTAAACAAAAACAAAACTGAAATCCTCATCATAGCACCGGAAAACTATACCCTCTCCCCACTTTCTACCACTAACCAACATCCGGACACCGCAGGGCTCTCCACCACGCAACAAGTTAGAGACCTGGGAGTCATCTTAGACAGCAAACTCTGCCTCAACAAATTCGTCAACAACACAACAAAAGAATGTTTCTTTAAACTTCAAACATTAAAGAAACTCAAACCTCTCCTCCTTTACAGAGACTTCCGCATGGTCTTACAAGCCATCATTCTCCCAAAGCTGGATTACTGTAACTCCCTCCTCCTAGGCCTTCCAGCATGTACCATCAAACCACTTCAGATGGTCCTGAATGCCTCTGCAAGAATTCTTTCAAATGCCAAAAAAAGAGATCATATCACCCCTATTCTCCACCATCTCCACTGGCTTCCGATTAAATACAGGATCCAGTTCAAATCTTTAATGATGATTCATAAGGCCTTACACAACATCGCACCTCTCAACCTAACATTTCAAATTCGATTACACACATCCGTGAAACCAACCAGAAGCGCCTATCAAAACAGACTAATCACACAACCGGCGAAATCCATTTTGAGGAAACGTGCATTATCCACAGCTGGCCCATCACTTTGGAACTCGCTCCCTCCAGACCTTCGTTTGGAAACATGCCACCCTACATTTAAAAAGAAACTTAAGACTTGGCTGTTCAAACAAGCTTTCCCCTAGAGCCAAGTACACGAAGAAAAGTATTTTCAAGCCCACAACGATTTATTCAGATCTATTATTTTATTCAATCAGAAATCTACACATGCTGAATTCATACATACTACATACATATACTCATATTGACTTCATATTTTTCCATGTTATTCATTGATTTATTAACTGCTTGTTTATTAACGGTTAAATATCATACACTATTTGCTTCAATTAATTTATTCAATGTAAAAACTTTGCTTACTTAGATTTGTTCAATTTGTTCAATGTAAAAACTTATGTTTTATGTAAAAACTTTTTATTATGTTCTATGTTCTATGTAAACCGCTATATTTTTTAGCGATAGTTACTGTTCTTTGTAAACCGGGGTGATATGTATACTATACAGGAACCTCCGGTATATAAATCATTTAAATATATCATGGGATGGTTATGGACCTAAAGAAAACTCTTGGACTCCTTTCACTAATATACTGGATAAAGAGATGCTACAGGACTTCCATAGATTGCATCCTCAAAAACCAAGACCTGGTAGGAAACAGCGTGGATGCCCTTTGAAGGGGGATACTGTTGCGTCCGTTGGTGCTAGACGGCTTCGCCCCGTTTGCCTCACCTTATTCACGGCTCCTCCCACTTACCTAGGAAAGATGGCTACTGCCGCGTCTACAAGCCGACCTCTCTGGCGTCCCTGGAACGGCTATGGTGCAGCCTCCCACCATGCTCCTCCAAGGTGCCTACTAGGGTGCACGCGCGCGCCACCCACATCTTTCTTACAACCTTGGCGCAAACCTTGGGGGCGTTCCCCCTTGCTGATGTCATGCCATCCGGGTATATAACCTATTCTAATTTGCTAGCTCGTTAAGTTAGCAAGGACTCAAATCCGTTCCTGTCTATGCTACTCTGCCACTTCCGTGCTGCCGCTGGAAGCTCTCTCTCTGCTCTTCGAGGTAACTACTAACCTGGGTACCCGCTCCTCGGGGGCCCTCTGCTTTATTTCAGGTGCCTTACAGGGAACAGGTACTCGCTCCTCGAGGACCTGCTCTCCCTGCCTCGGTGCCTGTACTTCTTCAATCTGGTGGAATCATATCTACAGCAAACACCTAGTGAGTACTCTACTCTCAGTCTATCTCATCCACAGTACTTCCTTGCTGGGAAACCTGCTTCGGAACCTTCCTATACCAACATGGTGAGAAGGGCTCCCTCTGCTGAGGACCCTGAGACTGCTACTACCAGACTGCCTCACTACTGCCACCTCTGGTGGTCCTCTTCAAGCTGTATAATAAAGAACTAACTGTGTTTGTGTACTCTGAGTCCAGCATAGTACTGTGGCTCCTCACAGAGCTCCTCCCCATGGGTGTGGTCATCTGCCACAATACCCAAGGATCCACCCAAACACCGCTTAACCATAACAAGAACATCAGGAGGTAACCATTGACAGAGAGACAAATTACGAGCAGGATTTCCAACTGGCTCCAGACTTTCAGGACAGGTTGATCCAGTCCTGGTTTTACTCCCCTGCACACAGGTACTTATAGTCTTGATTTTCTGAGGGAATGCAATAGGTAAATCAGAATAAGTCCCAGCATGCAATGGGGTAAAACCAAGACTGGATCCACCTGTCTTGAAACTCTGGAGCCAGTTGGCAAACCTACATACGAGTTCAAGAAGATCCTAGTCTCCCGCTGCAGGGGGAAAAACTTTGAATATCTTATTGCCTGGAAGGACTATGGCCCAGAGGAGAACTCATGGGAGCCAGCTTGCAACATTTGGACTGTAATCTACTGAAGGAGTTCCATCTACACCATCCCAAAAAACCCTGAGCCTCAGGGAGGGGACTCAGAAGGAGGGATACTAATGTCTTTGGCGGCTCACAGGCTACTCCAGCAGACCACTGCACTTACCCCCGAGCCAGGTCTTTCCCCTCATCAGGATGCCGCCAGCCTATCTCTTCCTCAAATGCAGCAGGATGCAGCGATGTGGAAGGACACTGTTGAAGGCCATCACAGCAGTTCACCACCAACACCACTGGTCGCTGCTGCCCCTTAAAGGGCCAGCGATGGGAAAACCAGACAGATGATGTCTCTCTCTCTTCCCTATATAAGGCCATGGCTGACATCTAACCAGCACCTTGGAAACAGGTCTCACTACTGCTTAGTAGTGTGAGTTGTCTCAACATTCCTATCTCTGCATTCTCTAGTCCTGAACCCTTGTCTTCAGTTCTTGCTCTAACAGTTCTTGTGGTCCTCTTCTTGTTCATCTCCCTGTGGTCAGTCTTTAGTTCCTTAATTGTTCAGCGTGCCTTGTCTCCTGTGTTGCTCCTCGCTCTCCTTGCCCTGTATCTCCATCCTGCCTTCCCTTTGGATGGATTCCTGGTACTGACCACTGCCTGAGTCCTGGACCTCCTTGAACACTGCCTGCCTTTGACCACTGCATGACTTCATGGACCTGCCTGAACATCGCTTGCCACGACCACTGCCTGCTTCACAGACCTGCCTGAATGCTGCCTGCCACTGACCATTGCCTGCTTCATGGACCTGCCTGAACACCTCCTGCAACAGGCCACTGCCTGCTTCTTAGACCTTCAGCTCTACCTGAAAATCTAAGAAGCAGGCAGTCTAAGAAGCAGGTACCTAAGACATGCTGGCTAGAGATGTGAATCGGAACCGGAATTGGTTCGGATTCCGGTTCGGATTCACATCGTGTTTTTTTTTTTCCGTCCGGCCCAATCGCGGTTTTGTTTATCGGCTGCGCCCGAGCCGATAAACAAAAAACCCACCCCCTACCCTTTAAAACTAATCCCTTAGCTTCCCCCACCCTCCTGACCCCCTCCCAAAAACATTTTACAGGTACCTGGTGGTCCAGTGGGGGTCCCGGGAGTGATCTCCCGCTCTCGGGCCGTTGGCTGCCACTAATAAAAATGGCACCGATGGCCTTTGCCCTTACCATGTGACAGGGTATCCGTGCCATTGGCTGGCCCCTGTCACATGGAGGGAGCACTGCATGGCCGGCACGATCTTTAAAAATGGCACGGGCCATCCAGTGCTCCTACCATGTGACAGGGGCCCGCCAATGGCACGGATACCCTGTCACATGGTAAGGGCAAAGGGCCATCGGCACCATTTTATTTATTTATTTATTTATTTAAAGTTTTTCTATACCGGCATTCGCGATAAATATCGCATCATGTCGGTTTACAATTAACAAGTGGAGAGGGAACAAAAAAGGTAATAAATAACATTGATCCTAATAATAATAATAATAATTTTGAGACCACAGATGAAGCATCCCCTCAGGGGTCATATGTGACCTCATCCTACTGTCATTATCTGAGGATTGAGCCCTGGGTGCTCACCTTTCATTCAGTGTGCAGGCACCAATAGAACTGGACCTGGGGATGCAGGCCCTGGTGCCTTTGCTGGTCTAGGAGGAGCTTCCTCTTCCGAGGCCCAGCAATGACGACCAGATCAGCAAGAGGTGGCTGTGTTGTCCCTCGGGGCATTGATGTCACTCTGGGAACTGATATCAGCTGAGTCAGTAACACGCCAATAAGCAGTGGCTCGAGAAGCGATAGTGTCGGTGTCATCGGTGCTGCGATACTGAAGCCGCACATCTCCTTCTTGAGGGCCAGCTATATATTCTTCTCAAATTCCTCCTCGAACATCACTAATGCCAAAGCAGGCTGAGAAGCAGGAGGAGAAACCTGATCCTCTTCAGAACCAACAGAAGGATTGGTGGCTTGCATCATGACCGATGGGTGCCATTGTGCCCCATGGCATCAATAGAGGACTGGCGCCCCTTGCCACACGGTCACTTCTAGAGATGTGCTTCGGGTAAAAATGTTGTATCGGGCTTTGTTTCGGGCCCCCCTGCGGGAATTTCATTTTTCCTGCGGTTCGGGGGTTTTTTTTTGGGGGGCTCAGATTTTCGGGTTAGTGCACGCTAACTCCCATTAGCGTGCACTAACTCCCGATAGTGCGCACTAACCTGGTAGAGTTAGTGCGCGCTAATGGGAAGTTAGCACGCTAAATCAAAAATGACTTTTTTCCGAAATTTTGGAAAAATTAAATCGTTTTTCAGTTCTCCCGAACCATTCCAAATTAGACAATTTCATTGAAATTGCCTAATTCGGGAAAAACGATTGCACATCCCTAGTCGCTTCAGGAGCATCACAGCATAAGCTGGTGCATTCCCATGGCCAGCACTGTGCATCGACGGAACTGCTGCCGATGTTTCTTCATCTTCTCTCAATGCTCGGCTCAGATCTTCCCCGTGCCAATGTCGAGGATGACAAATCTAATGCCCTCGATGGGGAGAAACCCAGCAATGGCTAGTCTCCGGCGTCCCTTTCAGCCAACAACTAGATGGAGCTGATGGCTTCGCCGATATCGAAATCTTGGTGTCTATTGGCATGGCTCTGAGGTCCTTCTATACTAATTCCTCCAATGCCAATGGATTGGTCTTCACCGGCCCGAAGAGGCATTCCATCTTATCAAGCTGGACCTTACATCTCTTTGGTGTCATCTTGGTGCACTTGCTGCAACCCCCAATGTTGTGTGATTCCCCAAGGCAGAGGACACATCTATCATGGGGATCTGTGATAGACATGGTCCTCATGCACCTAGGACACCCATAAAACCAAAGTGTGCATGTCATCATGAAATAAAAGGGATGCGAGATCAAAATTGATTGTGGTGGCTGCCGATGGCTGACAGGCACCAAGCACACTGCCATTTTGGGGGTAACAACAACGAAAGTAAACTTACCAATAAATGTCGAAAAACCTATCTAGGATATTAACAGGAAAACCTGGGAGACCCTGCATTGACCATGTGAAGCAGAGAAAAAGGAATCGCAAAAAAAATAATTTTTGAAAAAGTAGACTAAAAAGTTGCAAAGTGAGGCTCTCACCCAACCACAAAATGACAGGCTCTGTGGAAAAGAAGAGACTGAAGGGGTCCCTGCACGGACATATGGTATAATGCATACTGAGCATGCTCAATGAGGCTCATTCAAAGTTCTAGAAACTTTGACATAAGTTTTCCGTGTTGGGCTCCATCTGATAATGTCACCCATGTGAAGACTTCCATCCTGCTTGTCCTCGGAGAAAATTTTATCCAGAATAAAATTACAAATTGTGCAGTTATTAGTGTTTTCTGCAACATCTGACTTTTCTGCCATTTTCTAGCTTTTTAACCTTTTTTCCTCTGCATATTACAGGGTAGTTTCCTGAGTTGCTGTACTTTTTTCCTCATGCAACAGATTAATGGATGTATCGGCCTGTATGTTTGCTATCCCTATGACAGAGGTACAGTCTAAGGAGCCTATATACACGTTATCCCCTCACAGTATGCATAATGGACTTATATCCCTGTCATTTGCCTTCTCAAAACCTGGAAGAGTGTGTAACCCCCTCCCAATTCTGTTCTGGCCCTAGGCATGAAGGCCATGAGCCATAGGGTTCATGCACAGAGGGGAAAAGCAGAGTATTTTCAAGGCCCTTCTTGATAAAAAAAAAAAATGTTTGATTATAACGTTTACAGCATAAAAGCTTTTGCGGAACCCAAGTTCTACAGGTTAGGCCAGATGCCAAAATCTTGGAGTGTTCCCATAGGCAGTAGACACATCAGTGCTTTTACTGATGGGAGAATTATACCCTTCCTCTCTGCTTCTCACCTGCCTCCTCATCCCCCGAGGCAAATTCAGGGAGCTTGCGGATGAGATGGGTTGGCTCTTGGTAGTCAGGAACAAGTGGGAAGATTCTATCGTAGGTGGGGCTAGACTCCAGCTCGCTGGGGGAGACAGAGCGGTGGTTGTGATTGTTCATACTGGATTCACTTAGGAGCGAAAGGCTGACAGTCATATCATCATCCAGCATCCGGCGGGAAGCCTAAAATACAAGAATAACTGGAGAAACAGGAGATTGTGACACGAAGAGATATGAAAGACTGTGATATGTCAGCTGGAAAGCGATGGAAGACCATGATTCTTTCAGCAGGGAGAGATGGGAGACTGTGACGCTACAGAATAAAGAGACAAGATTATGACCCTGCAGTAGAAGAAATGGGATACTGTGACACTTGTACAGGAAAGACCATGATACATCAGGAGAGAAATGGAAGCAAAACATATCAACAGGAGAGAAAGAAAAAACAGAATTTACAGGGCAAAAGTGTTGCATACTTAGGGCCTGATTTCAAAAAAGCATTTACACGCTTAAAACTGGGTTTTACATGTGTAAATGCAGTTTATCCATGTAAGTGGGCTTTTAAAAATTGCCACAATATCTGCCATTGAATTGTCCATAGGCTTTACCCATATAAGGGCAGTTTACACGGGTTAATAGCTTTAGAAAATTGCTACAATAGTAGCTACATTTTCAATGTAAATTCTTTTGAAAATTACCCCCTTACTTTGTATCGGGGCCGATACAGTAAAGTCCGCGGGAGAGCGGACGAACGCCCACTCTCCCGGCGCGCGCACCGGCCCTTCGCTGGTGCGCGCGATTCTGTATAAATTAGATGATGCAGTAAAAACAGGGAAAAGGAGGCGCTAGGGACACTAGCGTGTCCCTAGTGCCTCCTTTTTGACAGGAGCGGCAGCAGTCAGCGGGTTTGACAGCCGACGCTCAATTTTGCCGGCATCGGTTCTCGAGCCCGCTGACAGCCACAGGCTCGGAAACTGGACGCCGGCAAAATTGAGCATCCGGTTTTTGGCCCGACAGCCACAGGCCGAATTCAAATTTTTTTTTTTTTTTACTTTTTTTACTTTTCGGGACCTCCGACTTAATATCGCTATGATATTAAGTCGGAGGTCCCGAAATGAAAGTAAAATGTGCGGCTTGGCTGCACATTTTATTTTCTGTATCCCGCGCACATACCTAATAGGGCCATCAACATGCATTTGCATGTTGAGGGCGCTATTAGGTGCCGCGGGTTGGACGCGCGTTTTCCTCCCCTTACTGAATAAGGGGTAAGGGAAAACGCGCGTCCAAGAGCTGTATCAGTCTGTATGTTTGCTATCCCTATGATAGAGGTACAGTCTAAGGAGCCTATATACACGTTATCCCCACACAGCACTATCACTCCTGTCTTGAAACACTGGAGGGTTATTTTCAAAGGGAGTTCTGCAGGTGAAATGGCGTTTTACACTAAGTAAAATGCCCATTTTACACTAAGTAATGGCCTTTTGCAAAATTGTCTGCCCTATATGCAGGTGAACTTACTGATATATATCACATACACTCCCAGACTGAGTGGAGGAGTTTCTGTGGGTGAAGTTGGGGGAGGGTGTTGGACTTCCACACATACTTTCAGATTTTAAAAAGTATATATGTAAATTGTCACAAAAAGTTTTAAGAACATTTTAGAAGGTGTACTTTGAGAGGGCAGTCTGTTTTGAAAATTGAAGTAAATTATGCACATATTTGCCAACTTTTTATGCTCAGTTTTACAGAATTTCCCTTACAATGTACCAGCACCTTAAAATATCCTGTTTGTAGCAGGAGGTTAATTTGAAAATGTAAGTGGTGCACACTCGCTGGCTCTTTTCTAACCAGGTACATGCTACAAGTTTGCACATGGGGAGGGGAGGGCTGCAATTTCCCCATATTAATACTGTTCAGAGTAACATATCACACAGTGCCACCACCCTCCTCCTATCACTCAGTTTGGACATGGATGGACAGACAGGCAGGAACACTTCTCTTTTTTTTTTTTTATAGTGTTTCTGGCCCTGTTGGATTTTCAGCAACTCTTGTTTACCTTTTCCAGCATTTTTTGCCAAAACTGTCGCCAGAGGATTATAACAATGATGGCAATTAGGATAAAGATGATTGCCACCAGGCAGCCGATCAAGATGCGGGTGTTGCTGTCATCTACTTTGAGTGTTGGGTCTGTCAAAGGAGAAGAGATCTGGTTACCATGCTGGCTTTAGGCAGTGACTGAATTCATAAAAACATAAAAACATGATGGTAGAAAAAGACCATATGGCCCAAATTGTCTGCCCATCCATACCAACTGCTCAGCTATACATTGCTGCCACTCCCTCAGAGATCCCCTGTGTTTGTCCCATGCTGTCTTAAATTCATACACTATCCTAGTTTCTACCACCTCCACTGGGAAGGTGAGTCATGCATTACTACCCTTTCTGTATAAATAGATTATTCCTCAGTTTATCTCTTTTTCCTATCATCCCATTAATACTCATTCTAGAGTCTTTTTTTTCTGTTGAAAGAAACTCACCTTATGTGCATTGATACTTTGGAGGTATTTAAAAGTCCCTATCATATCTCTCCTATCCTGTATTTCTTCTAGGATGTACACGCTTCAATTTTTAGGTATGTCCCATATGCTTTAGAATGAAGACCACTGACCATCTGGATCAACTCCATCCTGTTTCTATCCTTTTGAAGGTAAAGTCTCCAGGCAGTACACAGGTCTCACCAGGGACTTATATAGGGGAAATATCACTTCCTTGTTTGTGCTAACCATTCATCTCCCTATGCACCCAAACATCTTTCTGGCCTTTGCTGTCAGCTTCTCCATCCATTCAGCCATCTTGAGATCATCAGATACAATCACCCCCAGATCCTGGTTTTGTTTCATGCATAGAAGAAATTATTCACATGGATTGTACCTTTCCCTTGGATTTTAGCAATGACCCTGAATTTTTAACATTGCATTTTAGCTGCCACAGGGGTGGACAAACTTTTATCATTAGGGGACAAATCACTGGCTCTTGACTGTACCAGAGGCAGAGAGTTCTCCACTTGCACACACTATTCCTCTCTTACACTCCCTTCTCCCACACTTTCTTACACTCCCACTCACATACTCTTCCTACCTCTCTCTTTGCCCTGCTCATTCTCTCAATTCAGGGCCTCTACTTCTCTTTGGCCATCGGTGGGATGGAATCTGCCTGGGGCTTCTTTGTCAATGGGCAACAACCTGGCTACTCCTTCCCAGGAAGCCAGGCTGTTGCCCATTTAAAGCCCAGCCAGACCTTCAATTCCTCCTCCTCCTTCTTAATCCAAAGGAATCCTATCAACCAAGTGGATGAACCCATAGCAACATGCCACAGTCAAACTTGGATGGAGGAGGAGGATGAGGCTGTGCCAAACTCCCGCTTCACCTTGTAGCTCACCTCCTCACTGACTGCTTGCCCCTGTCGCTCAACCACCTCCCAATCAGTAGACACAGATCAGGGCTTTGGCCCCAGTGGGATGTAATCCACTGATTTTTGTCTTTTGCACTTTGAATGCCGAAAGCCCTGAGGTCCTCTTCTGCTCTTTTGCCACCAGTGGAATGTGGTCTGTCTGGGGCCTGGTTTTTGTTTCTTCTGTTCTAAGGCTGCTTGCAACTTTGAGGTCCTCTTCTACTCTTTAGCCACTAGTTGAATGAGGTCTGTCTGATGCCTGTTTTTTCTCTTCTACTCTGTCCGTATACAGCCCTGGAGTTCTCTTCTGCTCTTCGGCCCTTGGTGGGACGGGTCCAACTGGCTTGTTTTATCTCTTCTATTCTTTGGAACTCAGAGGGTTTCTATAATTGCAATGGGCCTCAATGTCATTGTCAAACAGCAAGACATGCAATATCAGGCATGCAGATTGAGGACAGCATTAGCAAACCAGAGATAAGAGAGTGAGGACATAGGTAGGTGGGCCGTAAAAAGTGTGGCAAGGGGCTGCTTCTGGTCTGCGGGCCATACTTTGCACACCCCTACTCCAGATAATTCCCAAAGCTTCACTAGATCCCTCCTCATGTTCTCCTCACCTTGGGTGTCTACCCTGTTGCAGATTTTGTTATCTGCAAAGAGACAAGCCTTTCCCAATAGCCTTTCTGCAACATCACTTACGAAAATGTTGAAAAGAACCATTCCAAGGACTGATCCCTGAAGCACACCACTAGTATCACCAAGATAAATATTTAGACATTGTGCAGCTTGGCTAGTTAGCTGGATAAACCTATTCAGCTAACTTAAAGATGAATTTTAAATGCCCGATGCATGTCAAAACCGAGAGCTGGCGCATACCAAATGGATTTTAAAAGCCGCCCAAGTACGTTGGTATCTCCCGCTGCATGCACAAATGAAAAGTTCCTAAAAAGAGGCAGGTTATGGGTATAGTCTGGTGGGGCATGGGCGTTCCTGGATTTCAACTTCAAATTAGCATGTAAATACTTATGCGTACAGGTACATGCTGGTGTTCCTGCTGCATAACTTTACATCTGCTATGAAGGACATGTAAGTAATAAAATAAAGATAAATAGATAGGTCAGCAGGGTTTTAATGGTCGAGGCTAACAGGGAAAAAGGGAAGCTTTTAAACTAGGGGGGTCTGGAAGTCCTATCCCTTACCTGGGTGAATGTTGTGTCCATCACTGTCCGACGACCCTGCTCCGCCCACCTTACCTCGTTGGCGACTCCCTCCGGGGTTGATGAAAGGCTAGCTGCTGCGGCGTCTCCAGGCCGTCCTCCTCCGGCATCCGCGGACCGGCTCAATGCTGCAAGCCGCCATGTTGACCAGATGCCTAAGGGCGCGCAGCCCGACTGATGTACCGGCGTTGGCGCAAACCTCAGGGGCGTCCCCCTGAGATGACATCATCAGCTCCAGATATTTAAGGTCTCAGTTTTCGCTAACAAGACGAGTTAACAAGGGCATTCGATACCTCCGGGTATCGCTGCGGATGGGATTTGCTTTCTGCAAACCTAGCTACTCTGCCTCCTCGGACTTCACTAGAGGTACCCGCTCCTCGGGGGCCTCGCTCTCTCTTTTTTTCAGGTCGCAGTCCGGAACCGGTACTCGCTCCTCGAGGGCCCATGTCCCGGACCAGCTCCTGAATATCACTTCTGCTAAGAAGTCATCGCTGCTTACAACATCAGTGAGTTCCTATCTATCTCTCAGAGCTTTCCCTGGAACTAGGTACTCGCTCCTCGGGGGCCTAATGCATAGCAACTCCTGGGCTGCCTCAAGAGTCTATTGTGTGAGTGTTACCATCAAGGACTTGTTCCTGAACTCTACATGTCTTGCCTACTCACTTTCTTAGTTTCTCTACAGCTCAGCCACCTTGGGATCGCTGTTCCAGTACCTGAGGGACTACAGCCCAGCCGGGTGCTTCCAGCTCACTACTGCCACCTCTGGTGGTTTAATATATTGTCTAATAAAAGAACTAGTGTGTGTCTGTCTCCTACACTAAGCCTGACCAGTGGTCCCCCGAGGGCGTGGTCACCTGCCGCTGGTCCAAGGATCCACCCACAACTATTCTAAATATTACAGATTGCTATCTCCAGCAACTCCATTAATAACATATTGCTATCTCTCAGCTCTAATAACAGATTGCTAATTCCCAGCTTTAACAACAGAGCTTTAATAACAGATTGCTAACTCCAAGGATCCGGCTTGACTCCAGGGTTCCGGCTTAGCTCCAAAGATCAGGCTTGACTACATGGATCCAGCACAACTCAATGCTTTACAGTCTATACTGGGCCTGGCCCAGCGCATTGCGGAACAACAAGACGCCTTGGTAGAGATGTGTATCGTGTGATCGATCGTCTTAACGATCGATTTCGGCTGGGGGGGGGAGGGAATCCCCCCCCCAGCCAGTCCTTGTAAATATCGTATAAATCGTAAATCGGGGAGGGCGGGAAAACCGGCACACTAAAACATCCCTAAAACCCACCCCGACCCTTTAAAGTAAATCCCCCACCCTCCCGAACTCCCCCCAAATGTCTTAAATTACCTGGGGTCCAGTGAGAGGGTCCCGTTGTGATCTTCCACTCTCGGGCTACGGGTGCGTTGATAGAAAATGGCGCCGGCGCCATTTTGGTTCCTATCCCCCGACGTCACGAGCGTAGAAGATCGCTCCCGGACCCCCGCTGGACCCCCAGGGACTTTTGGCCAGCTTGGGGGGGCCTCCTGACCCCCACAAGACTTGCCAAAAGCCCAGCGGGGGTCCGGGAACGACCTCCTGCACTCGAATCGTGTTGCTGTACGGCCGGTGCCATTTTGCAAAATGGCGCCGGCCATATTGCAAAATGGCGCCGGCCATACGGCAACACGATTCGAGTGCAGGAGGTCATTCCCGGACCCCCGCTGGACTTTTGGCAAGTCTTGTGGGGGTCAGCAGGCCCCCCCAAGCTGGCCAAAAGTCCCTGGGGGTCCAGCGGGGGTCCGGGAGCGATCTCCTACTCTCGTGACGTCGGGGGACAGGAAGCAAAATGGCGCCGGTGCTACCTTTGCCCTGTCATATGACAGGGCAAAGGTAGCGCCGGCGCCATTTCTATCAACGTACCCGTGGCCCGAGAGTGGAAGATCACAATGGGACCCCCCCCCCCCCACTGGACCCCAGGTAATTTAAGACATTTTGGGGGGGTTCGGGAGGGTGGGGGATTTATTTTAAAGGGTCGGGGTGGGTTTTAGGGATGTTTTAGTGTGCCGGTTTTCCCACCCTCCTCCTTCCCCTCCCCCTTCCCCCGATTTACGATTTTTGACGATAAATCGGGGGAATTCCTATTAAATATCGCCTCTAACGATTTTTGACAATTTAAAATATATCGGACGATATTTTAAATCGTCAAAAAACGATTCACAACCCTACGCCTTGGAAAAACTTTCTTCAGCTTTTCTTCAGCTACACACACAGAAGGTTCAAAGCACTGCTTCTAACCATGAAGATCAGTTATAGGAGGTAACTTTAAAGACTGCTGTACCACTGGTGGCTCCGATCCGCTTCTCTTGAGAAATACAGAAGAACCAGTGCTGCATGCACTTTACCTTACAACCATCTTTATTTCCTACTGCTTTTTCCAAGACTACCTACATCCTTTCTTATTTGGATGGTAGGGCCTTGTCTGGGGCATCTATCTTGTGGGAACATAAGGACCCTAATTTGCAAGATATAGAAGGATTTATGAACTTATTTAAATCCGTTTTCGATGACCCAGCTCGAATTTCTTTAGCCGGTTTTGCTTTGGTGGAATTGAAGCAAGGCAACAGATCATTGGCTGAATTTGCCATAGAATTTAAGACTCTTGCCGCAGAACTCTGCTGGGACCCTAAATGTCTCAAGACTCTCTTTTGCAGAGGCCTTGATACCCATTTAAAAGACGAGCTGGCTGCTCGCGAAACACCTGATTTGCTGGACGAATTAGTAGCCTTGGCCACTCGGATTGATCACCGGCTCCAGGACAAGGTGAAGGAACTCCGGCCTAAGATGTTATCTGGGTTGAATCAGGCTAGCTCTATACCTGCATCTCAAAAGGTTCCAGTAAATTCTGCTGCTGATAAAGATGAACCAATGCAACTTGGTCATGGACATTTGAGTTCTAAAGAGAGAAGATTTTGGAAGAAGCGCGGCCTTTGCATATACTGCGGTCAGTCTGGCCATGATGTCTCTACATGCTCTAATTGTCCGGGAAACGGACGGGCCTGAGTCCTGCAGGAGGACTGTTCTTGGGCCGTGTCGCATCTTCTCCTCCACATTCTCTCCCAGTCTCTTTGACCTATGGACCGGGTTCGGTTCAGACTCCTGCCCTGGTGGACTCAGGGGAGGAGGCAACTTTATTCTTAAAACTCTAGTGGAATATCTGAGGAGTCCTCTCGCCAATTCAGAAGATCCACTATTGCACTACAACTTGAAGTGGGTTTTGGACGTTTCTCAACACCACCACTTCTATTGAAGAACGCAATGATGTCCCCAGCAGCCCTACACATTGCTGCTGATATTCATACGCTTTCAACACTCACCTTGGATCGAAAGCGCTCAACATCAAATAACTGTATTCACGGATTATATACCTTAGAGTATCTCTGTTACACTCTTTCCTTTCGGAGGATGTGCCTGATGAGCCACAGTGCATATTGACCCGAAGAAGATACTCTTGGTAACTACCCAGTCCGCTGGCAACGCCATCAATTCTCATCCAGCAAAATGTACTGGACTGTCACCATTTGAAGTGGTTCTTGGACGTTCCCTAACACTGCCACTTCCACGGAAGCATTCAGTGACATCCCCAGCAGCTCAAACCACTGCTGATGATATCCATAGACGGTGGCTTCAGACCAAGAACATGCTAATTAAGCGAGTGACCGTGCTAATAGGCACTACGATGCGCACCTTGCGCAAGGATCCAGTCTTCAAGCCAGGAGACAAGGTCTGGTTGTCAACCCAGCACCTCAGACTACCTGCTCTCCTCTCGGTATGCTCCTTGCTACGTGGGTCCATACCCAGTTTTTCAACGTATTGGCGAAGTCACCTTCCGTCTGAAGCTCCCACCTGGTCTTGTTATTCCATAACGCATTCCACGTTTCATTTTTTTTTAAACCATCTATACTCAGCAAATTGTCTCCCAAATCTCAAGATCCACCTGTCATCATTGCAGAAGACGACTTGAGATCAAAATCTAAGAGATACTGGATGTTCGTATATGAGGCAAGATTTTTGAATACCTTCGAAGATGAGAAGGTTCCGGCCTCGAAGTACACTCTTGGGAGCCTCAGACCTATATCTTGGATAAAGAGATGCTTCGTCGATTCTATCTCGTGCATCCTTCAAAACCCAAGCCTGGTACCCGAAGAGGAGATCGCCCTTTGAAGGGGGGTACTGTTGTGTCTGTCGCTGTCCGACATCTCTGCTCCGCCCGCCTTACCTCATTGGTGACTCCCTCCAGGGTTGATGAAAGGCTAGCTGCTGTGGCGTCTCCAAGCCGTCCTCCTCCGGTGTCCCCAGACTGGCTCGACGCTGCAAGCCGCCATGTTGACCAGATGCATAAGGGTGCACGCGGCCCGACTGATGTACCGGCATTGGCGCGAACCTCAGGGGCGTCCCCCTGAGATGACATCATCAGCTCCAGATATTTAAGGTCTCAGTTTTCGCTAACAAGACGAGTTAGCAAGGGCATTCGCTACCTCCGGGTATCGCTGCGGATGGGATTCGCTCTCCGCAAACCTAGTTACTCTGCCTCCTCGGACTTCACTAGAGGTACCTGGTCCTCGGGGGCCTCGCTCTCTCTTTTTCTTTTCGGTCGCAGTCTGGAACTGGTACTCACTCCTCAAGGGCCCACGTCCCGGACCAGCTCCTAAATATCACTTTGGTTAAGAAGTCATCGCTGCTTACATTAGTGAGTTTCCATCTATCTCTCAGAGCTTTCCCTGGGACCAGGTACTCGCTCCTCGAGGGCCTACTGCATTCCAACTCCTGGGCTGCCATAAGAGACTATGGTGTGAGTGTTATCAAGGACTTGTTCCAGAACTCTGCATATACTATCTACTCACTTTCTTAGTTTCTCTACAGCTCAGTTACCTTGGGATTGCTGTTCCAATAACTGAGGGACTACAGCCCAGCAGGGCGCTTCCATCTCACTACTGCCACCTTTGGTGGTTTAATATATTGCTTACTAAGAAGTCTTTGTTGCTTATAACATCAGTGAGTTCCTATCTATCTCTCAGAGCTTTCCCTGGAACTAGGTACTCGCTCCTCGAGGGCCTAATGCATAGCAACTCCTGGGCTGCCTCAAGAGACTATTGTGTAAGTGTTACCATCAAGGACTTGTTCCTGAACTCTGCATGTCTTGCCTACTCACTTTCTTAGTTTCTCTACAGCTCAGCCACCTTGGGATCGCTGTTCCAGTACCTTAGAGACTACAGCCCAGCCGGGCGCTTCCATCTCACTACTGCCACTTCTGGTGGTTTAATATATTGTCTAATAAAAGAACTAGTGTGTGTCTGTCTCCTCCACTAAGCCTGACCAGTGGTCCCTCTCTGGAGCTCCCCCGAGGGTGTGGTCACCTACCACTGGTCCAAGGATCCACCCACAACAATTCTAAATATAACAGATTGCTATATCCAGCAAATCTGTTAACAGATTGCTATCTCTCAGCTTTAACAACAGAGCTCTAATAACAGATTGCTAATTCCCATCTTTAACAACAGAGCTTTAATAACAGTGAACTGGGAATGAACTTGGAAAACTGGTAATGGCATTGGCGTGCATGTCTATTAAAATCCCCCCATTTAAGAACATAAGACCATAAGACATACCATACTGGATAAGACCGAGGATCCATCAAGCCCAGCATCCTGTTTCCAACAATGTTCAGTCCAAGTCACAAGTACCTGGCAAGGACCCAAACATTAAATAGATCCCAACCTACTATTCCTTATTGATTAATAGCAGTTTATGGACTTCTCCTCTAGGAACTTATTCAAACCCTTTTTAAATCAAGTTACAATAACTGCCACAGCCACATCCTCTGGCAATGAATTCCAGAGACCAATTATGCATTGAGTGAAAAATTATTTCTCTGATTTGTTTTAAAAGAGCTACTTGCTAACTTAATGTAGTGCTCCCTAGACCTTCAGACAATAAAAGGACTAAGGGGGCACTCCATGAAGTTAGCAAGTAACTCTTTTAAAACAAATTGGAGAAAATTCTTTTTCACTCAATGCATAATTGGACTCTGGAATTTATTGCCAGAGGATATGGTTTCGACAATTAGTGCAACTTCCAGGCCTCTGTGACATCTATTATTAAAAATAATCTGTTCTTATACCAGACAAATGAAGCATTCGAGAACAATTTGAGCACTTAATTTACGATTTTTAAATTTCCTTAAATCCAAATGGATTTCAGCAAATGAACTCGTATTTTCTAGAAACACTTCAATTTTTTTTCTCAGAAGAAATGTCTAATTTCTAACTTTTATTATATTCTGGATAAAAAGATTTCTTCTAAAGTTGTTGATGGAAATTCTAATTTGTTAGAGCCTATTGTTAGTTTGGATCTTTCATTATTTCCTCAGGATTCACAAGATAACTGTTAGGAAGCGCGAGGAGAGCGGTTCCGCTTTCCAGGGGATTGTGTGTTCTTGGACCACGGCTTGACCCCAGAAGAACTCCGAAGAGGTGCTGAGGCAGGTGAGGCATGCCCGAGCATGGGCTGGACAGGAGCAAGGCTGGACTGAAGACAGACGATGGAATCCAGAGCAGGAACAAGACTGGGATGAAGACAATGATGACTGAAGATACTGACCATCCATCGGACCTGCACGCTTCAGGAAGACCAACGATGCAATGGTGGTCTTTTGAACAGTCCTCCAACCGTTCCAAGCTCTTTCGGACCTGCCGCTGGGTAACGGCAAGAAGCGGCAGGCCAGACAGAGGCCAGGAACAAGGAAGGCTCAGGCGAAGACACTTGGACGAGGATTCAGGAGCAAGGTACTATAGATGAAGATTCAGGAGCAAGGTATTGTAGACGAGGAGTCAGGAGCAAAGAGCTGGGTTGAGACTACGACGCAGCGCGCCCTACACAGCCCACCCGCGGGGCTAGTCGCAGACCACGCTGGACTCGCAGCAGACTCTAGACGAGGTAATGGAGTGAGTGAGAGGAACATGTCCCAAGAACTGTAGAGGCCTGCACCGGGGCGGGCCCTACACAGCCACCTGGCTGGTCGCGGACCACACTGGAGCGGCACAGGTTCAAGCAGAGACTGAAACATGGACCGAGCAGATGCAAAGAACTCCGTAGACCATGGAGAAGGCTTCAAGCGCAAGTGTCCTGGAAGTTTGTGCTGTGAATGTGAGGAAGGCCTTGTACCACGAGGCGCCCTACTCAGCCCGCCCATGGGGCTGGTCGCGGACCACGTCATGGCATGCCAGGAAAGGTGGCGATGAGGAACCAGGGGTCAGGACACAGGACTGGATCACGGACATCAGGAACGGAAGACGGACATCTGGACTGGATCACGGACATCAGGAACTGGAAGACAGACTTCTGGACTGGATCACAGACTACAGGAACTGGAAGACGGACATCTGGACTGGATCACAGACTACAGGAACTGGAAGACAGACATCAAGACTGACTGTGGACATCAGGACAAGACAAGGAGCTCCAGCAAAGAACACAGGACCTTGAAGAAGTGATGGAACAATGAGGACTCCTGGAGCGAAGGACAAGAATATCCAGGAGTGTCTAACTCCTTGCGAAGGCAAAACTGGACTGAACGTTGAGCCCTCTTGTAGGGCTGAGAGAACTACACCCGGGGAGGAGCTTGCAGGGTGCCACACCTGGCTGGCCCCATAAGAATGGGGGAGAGGCGCATGCCAGCGCCTAGGAAGAAGCTGGAGAAGAGCAGGATCAATGGTGGCATCCTCAGCCACATGGAGGACCCAGGCTGGAAGAGGAACGGACTGCAGGAGCGGCTCCATGCTGTGAAGAGGAAGCAGGAAGAACAGGAAGGCTGCAGGCACCGATAGGGACGACTTCCCTGCTGGGAAAGGACCCCGGCAGCAGCAAGGATGGCTTCCTTGCCTCCGAGGATCCCAGGAGCGGCAGCAGTGGTCCCAGCCACGAAGAGAGGCACTTGGCGGGCAGGAGAGGCAGGAATGGCCTCGTGTCGCCATGAAGAGGCTCCTGCCCATGGCTCCAGGACCATGGAGGAGCCCGGAGTGGCGCGACCCAAGCAGCCACGAGGGACGCCATCTGCCACGGCTCGGCTGCTGTGGAAGGTAGGGGGCCTGCCCGCGCTCGTCGCGGACAGGTTCACAACAGTACCCCCTCCTCAAAGACCCCCTCCCCAAGCCTCTTGTCAGCAGCTTGGAGAGAAGAAGGTATTCCACGTACCGACAGGGGGCAATCAAGGATCCAAGGGCAGAAGCTGGATCTTCTTGGCGAGAAACTGTAGCGAGAAGAATACTTGAGCCAAAGACAGGACAAAAGTGGTCAAGGTCCAGACAAGACATACACAAAACACTGAATGCTAGGGATGTGCAGAGCAAAAGTTTAAGTTCATATGTCCATATGTCCAAAGGGGGTCCCATTTGCGGTCAATATGGACATAAACAGAATTCAATGAGTTGAGTATATGTCCATATGTGCAAATAAAAATTTAAACCCCTCACCCTCCTTAATTCCCCCCCCCCCCCACAAGACTTACCACAACTCCCTGGTGGTCCAGCGGGGTCAGGACGCCATTTCTGACCAACTTTGCAAGGAGCACGTGACGTCGGCGTCACGTCGGAGTGACGCGGCGTCACGTGATTCCCCGCGGGGTCGCTTCCGGGATCCTCGTTCAGCCCAAAAGGAACTTTTGGCCAGCTTGGGGGGGGCCTCCTGACCCCCCCAAGCTGGCCAAAAGTTCCTTTTGGGCCGAACGAGCGTTCCGACGCGAATCCGCGGGGAATCACGTGACGCCGCGTCACTCCGACGTGGCGCCGACGTCACGTGCTTCTCGGAAAGGATTTCAGAAATGGCGTCCTCACTCCTCGCTGGATCACCAGGGAGTTGTGGTAAGTCTTTGGGGGGGGATTAAGGAAGGTGAGGGGTTTAAATTTTTATTTTGGATCAACAATCGCGATTTCCAACTTATTCAACATAGCTATGTTGAATAAGTTGGAAATCCGATCATTTATGTCTCATCACTTTTTTAAGTTAAAAAAAAAAAAAGTAGCGTTTTACATTTATGTTCAATACGAATGCACACCCCTACTGAATGCTGAAGGCATGGGTCAGGCAAGATACGGTGATGCAGGGACACAAGAAGGCATCTTGTTTCTTTAGTCAAGGTGGTAGAAGTTAAGGCTCCCTTCTTGGCTTTGGAAAGGCAGGATATGAAGAAGAGTCCTTTTGAATTCTTCTAAGCTGAAACTGAAGCTGTAGCAGAAGATGAAGTAACAGAGCATAGAATGAAGCTGAGTTGAAGGTCCCAGAGTACTAGCACTCCAGCGATTCTAAGGGGAAGAAGCTGAAAGCATGAAGTCTAGATAACAGTTCAAGATGCGTCGAGGAGTAGTCTTGGTTTCTCTAGCAGAGGGAAGACATCCCATAGATGTTCAAGGTTGAAGTATGGTGAAGCACTCAGTGTTGGACACCAACCAATGGTTCGAGAGCCAGAGCTTAGGGATTCAGGTGACTGGATGACTAGGCAGTCTCTTAGATGATAGGTTGTGGATGCAAGTGTGAATCTTAGCATACGGTAATGAAGCTAGCAGGTAATTGCATAGGCCAGGTCCTGTCGGTTACAGAATGGAAGTAAGTCCGTAGGGTAAAGTTCACTTGTTGGGAACGGGTTTCCATACAGCAGAGGCATAGACGTTGTTTAGACTCACTTGAACTGCCAGTGTAAGTCTATGGTGGTAGAAGTAGTGCAGGCACAGAACTCTTTGTGCCTTTCAGGTGAGGACCCTTAGGCAAGGGTGGAATTTAGTGATGTTTGGCAAGTTGTCACTAGAGCTGGAGCGGTCCTTGACTGATGGAAGAGAGGTCCGTTGTCATGGAGACAGGACAGGATCCAGGCAAGGCAGGCCAACAGAAGAAGGCTGACAGACTTGGAAGAAGATGGACATCCTCTGGACTACATGAGAGCAAGCCGGAAGTAGGCACACTTGGACAGGCACCTTACTTGGATGATGAAGCTTGCAGCGGATACCAGTCTTTCAACAACTAGTGTCCAGAGAAGAGGTCTCCAAATACTCTCCAGCAGGAGATGTAATTGAAAGTAAGGAATCGCAGAGAGGTGTAGCTGGACTTGATCACAGGAAGGAGCGCGAGGCTAGAAATCTGGTAGCGGGAGGACTGAAGAAGCTGAGCGGGAAGAGCGAAAAAACTTGCTGGTTCAACTTGAGGAAGAGATGAAGGAAGATCCAGGCCTCATTCAAAAGATGACAACAGATGGGGTGCAGGCGCCTCCTGCAGGTCGTCTGGAGAGAAGTACCATAAGGCTGGCGAGTTGAAGACATCTCTTGCAGGATGGTGAACTTGATGGGCAAGATGCACAGGATTTCCAGCAAGATAAGCTCTATGGAGTAGGCAACTCCTGCTGATAAGAACAAAAATGTCCTTAGAGAAAAAAATAAAAAATTCTGGACAAGGTAGAAACGGAGAACATGAACCAGCGGCTTGCAGCTTGGTGGATGTTGGTGAACCTGGATGCAGGTCGTACAACAAAAAATGTACCCAGGCCATACGAAGTCTCCAAGAAGGCACTCGGTGGAAGCAGATGCTAGAGCCTCTAACGGTTACAGAGAAAAAAACCCCAAAAAATTTCAAAAACAAGCTGGCGCCTCCAGCAGGTCGGAGAATACTTGGAGGAAAACTTGAACAAAAGTTTTTAAGAAAAAATTTCTTGGAAAAGAAACTCCGGAACTAGGCATGGCCCAACACAAGGACATGAACGCTGGACACATGGCCTTCACAAACTGTTAGAAAGCTCTAGGAGAGCGGTTCCATTTTCCAGGGGATTGTGTGTTCTTGGACCATGCCTCGACCCAGAGGAACTCCGAAGAGGTGCCAAGGCAGGCGAGGCATACCCGAGCATGGGCTGGACAGGAGCAAGACTGGACTGAAGACAGACAATGGAATCCAGAGCAGGAACAAGACTGGAACCAAAGCAATGATGACTGAAGGTAATGGCCCTCCATCAGACCTGCACGCTTCGGGAACACCAACAACGCAATGGTGGTCTTTTTAACGGTCCTCCGATCGTTCCAAGCCCTTTCGAACCTGCCGCTGGGTAACGGCAAGAAGCGGCAGGCCGGACGGAGGCGAGGAACAAGGAAGGCTCAGGCGAAGACACTTGGACAAAGACTCAGGCGAAGACACTTGGACGAAGTCTCCGGTGAAGACATTTGGACAAGGATTCAGGAGCAAGGTACTGTAGACGAAGAGTCAGGAGCAAGGTACTGTAAACGAGGAGTCAGGAGCAAAGAGCTGGGTTGAGTCTGTGATGCAGTGTGCCCTACACAGCCCACACGCGGGGCTTGTTGCGGACCACGCTGGATTCGAAGCAGACTCCACACGAGGTAATGGAGTGAATGAGAGGAACATGTCCCAGGAACTGTAGAGGCCTGCACCGGGGCGCACCACACACAGCTGCCTGGCTGGTTGCGGACCATGCTGGAGTGGCACAGGTTCAAGCCGAGAGACTGAAACATGGACAGAGCAGACGCAAGGAACTCCGTAGCCCAGGGACAAGGCTTCAAGCAGAAGTCTCCTGGAAGTTTGCGCTGCGGCTGTGAGGAAGGCATTATAGCACGAGGCACCCTATTCAGCCCACCCATGGGGCTGGTCGCGGACCATGACATGGCACACCATGAAAGGTGGCGATGAGGAACCAGGGGTCAGGACACCAGGACTGGATAATGGACATCAGGAACAGAAGACATCTGGACTGGATCACGGACTACAGGAACTGGAAGACAGACATCAAGACTGACCGTGGACTTCAGGACAAGACAAGGAGCTCCAACGAAGAACACAGGACCTTGAAAAAGCGATGAAACAATGAGGACTCCTGGAGTGAAGGACAGGAACATCCAGGAGCATCGAACTCCTTGCGAAGGCAAAACTGGACGGAACGCTGAGCCCTCTTGTAGGGCTGAGAGGACTACGCCCAGGGAGGAGCTTGCAGGGGGCCACACCTGGCTGACCCCATAAGAATGGAAGAAGCTGGCGAAGAGCAGGATCGATGGTGGCGTCCTCAGCCATGTGGAGGACCCAGGCTGGAAGAGGAACGGACTGCAGGAGCGGCTCCATGCCGCGAAGAAGAAGCAGGAAGAACAGGAAGGCTGCAGGCACCGATAGGGACGACTTCCCTGCTTGGAAAGGACCCCGGCAGCAGCAAGGATGGCTTCCTTGCCTCCGAGGATGCCAGGAACGGCAGCAGTGGCCCCAGCCACGAAGAGAGGCACTTGGCGGGCAGGAGAGGCAGGAATGGCCTCGTGTCTCCATGAAGAGGCTCCTTCCCATGGCTCCAGGACCGTGGAGGAGCCCGGAGCGGCGCGACCCAAGCAGGGACAACTTCCCTGCCGGGTAAGGACCCCAGCAGCAGCAAGGATGGCTTCCTTGCCTCCGAGGATCCTGGAAGCGGCAGCGGCGGTCCCAGCCACAAAGAGAGGCACTCGGGCAGGAGCAGCCTCGTACCGCGATGAAGAGACTCCTGTCCGTGCCTCCAGGACTACGGAGGAGCCCGGAGCAGTGCGGCCCGAGTAGCCGTGAGGGACGGCGTCTGCCACGGCCCAGCTGCTGCGGAACGTAGGGGGCCTTATACAATATTTTAAATACAAGAATGAGTCTTTTTGAGGTCAACATATTCAGATCTTTCCAGACATATGGGCCGATACAGTAAAGTGCACGGGAGAGCGGGCGACTCTCCTTTGCGCGCGATTCTCTATTCGTCTGAGGCCCGGCGGTAAAAACAGGCAAAAGGAGGCGCTAGGGACACTAGCGCGTCCCTAAGAACATAAGAACATAAGAACATGCCATACTGGGTCAGACCAAGGGTCCATCAAGCCCAGCATCCTGTTTCCAACAGTGGCCAATCCAGGCCATAGGAACCTGGCAAGTACCCAAAAACTAAGTCTATTCCATGTTACCGTTGCTAGTAATAGCAGTGGCTATTTTCTAAGTCAACTTAATTAATAGCAGGCAAAGGACCTCTCCTCCAAGAACTTATCCAATACTTTTTTAAACACAGCTATACTAACTGCACTAACCACATCCTCTGGCAACAAATTCCAGAGTTTAATTGTGCGTTGAGTAAAAAAGAACTTTCTCCGATTAGTTTTAAATGTGCCACATGCTAACTTCATGGAGTGCCCCCTAGTCTTTCTATTATCCAAAAAAGTAAATAACCGATTCACATCTACCCTTTCTAGACCTCTCATGATTTTAAACACCTCTATCATATCCCCCCTCGGCCGTCTCTTCTCCAAGCTGAAAAGTCCTAACCTCTTTAGTCTTTCCTCATAGGGGAGCTGTTCCATTCCCCTTATCATTTTGGTAGCCCTTCTCTGTACCTTCTCCATCGCAATTATATCTTTTTTGAGATGCGGCGACCAGAATTGTACACAGTATTCAAGGTGCGGTCTCACATACAGAGGCATTATGACATTTTCCGTTTTATTCACCATTCCCTTTCTAATAATTCCCAACATTCCGTTTGCTTTTTTGACTGCAGCAGCACACTGAACTGACGATTTCAATGTGTTATCCACTATGATGCCTAGATCTCTTTCTTGGGTTGTAGCACCTAATATGGAACCTAACATTGTGTAACTATAGCATGGGTTATTTTTCCCTATATGCATTACCTTGCACTTATCCTCATTATATCTCATCTGCCATTTTGATGCCCAATTTTCCAGTCTCACAAGGTCTTCCTGCAATTTATCACAATCTGCTTGTGATTTAACTACTCTGAACAATTTTGTATCATCTGCAAATTTGATTATCTCACTTGTCGTATTTCTTTCCAGATCATTTATAAATATATTGAAAAGTAAGGGTCCCAATACAGATCCCTGAGGCACTCCGGGAGCGACCTCCTGCACTCGGACTGTCGGCTGCCAGTATTCAAAATGGCGCCGATAGCCTTTGCCCTTACTATGTCACAGAGGCTATCAGTGCCATTGGTCAGCCCCTGTCACATGGTAGGAGCACAAGATGGCGTCAGTCATCCAGTGCTCCTACCATGTGACAGGATCCGGCCAATGGCACGGATACCCTGTCACATGGTAAGGGCAAAGGGCCATCGGCGCCATTTTGATTAGTGGCAGCCGACGGCCCGGGAGCGGGAGGACGGCCCGGAGCGGGAGGACAGCCCGGAGCGGGAGATCGCTCCCGGGACCCCCACTGGACTACCAGGTTCCTGTAAAATGTTTTTGGGGAGTCAGGAGGGTGGGGGAAGCTAAGGGGTTACTTTTAAAGGGTCGGGGTGGGTTTAGGGGTTATTTTAGTGCCGTTTTTCCTGCCCTCCCCCAAAACCCTCAATATCATGGGGTTTTCCTATCGTTTTGGGGGAGCCCCCGATTTCTGACGATTTTGAAAATATCGACGATATTTTCAATCGTCCGAAGCCCGATTCACATCCCTATTGGATAGTGGGTGTAGGAGCTTTTTCAGATTTGATTACCTGAGTGTGTTGTCTTGTTCTATTTTGTCATCTGTTTCCCTTTACCTTGGTCTTTTGTCTTCTTTGTTGGCATGAAAGTTTTTTTTTAGTTTGTCAAGTTTGTCTTTCTTTTTATGTGGAGGAGTGAGGAGGAGTGGTGGTTGTGCTGAGGAGTGTTGGTAGTGGTGGTGAGGAGCTGGAGAGGATGGAGCATGAGAGGCATGAGGAGAGGAGATGTTTGAGGAGAGGATATGGAGGAGGAAGGAGGTGGACAGGAGTGATAGGAGGAGTAGGAGTAGGGACAGTGACAAGAGTAGAGATAGAGAGAAGGGAAGGGAGAGGAGGTGGGAGGAGGAAGTGGATAGGCAGGCGTGGCAGGAGGAAGATGGCAGACTAGGGATAGTCAGAGAGGGCTGATGAGAGGGGAATTGGAAGGCAGGAGGGGGAGGAAGGGAGGGGAGTGGGGAGTGGGAGCAAGAATGAGGATAGTGACACCTCTCCAGCAGTGGCAATCCAATCATCCAGCAGCCAGGCAGCAGGGCGGCCTTGTCTAAGGGCCTTAAAATTCAGCGTGGAATACAAGATGCTGATTGCCGGGGTCCTAGGAACTACAGTCTGCTCTTCAGGAACCATGCGCAAATACTTCCAGGGCAGCCAAGGGACAGATATGGTGCACCATTGCCCAGGTCATACCCCGGCATAGTGGAATCAGGAGGACTAAGTGGCCCACCGCTACCGCGATATAAAGGCACAGCTCAAGAGCAAGCTGGAAAGCAGGAACAATTAGCAGTGACAGATGGGAGGAGGAGCCCCATGCCCCATCATCCTGATTGAAAGACTGGGAATGGACGAATTTGAGGGGATTGAAGAGGCCCTGGATACCATATGAGCTGGGGCCGGTAAGTTCACCTCCTCACATGTATCTGTCGCTACAGATGTACACATATTTTGGCATAAGATGCTCACATTGACTGATGCAAAATGCATATCTTATGCCAAACATTACATGTGGACTTCTTAGCATTTATACTTATGTCTTCTTCTGTGGTTCCATAGCTCTTGCCCGGGAAACTGCTGGTCTCAGCTGTCAAGCCCCCTCAACCAGCAACATAACCCCAAGGACCAGCAGAGAAGCAACAACAGCAGCAGCAGCTCGTGTGGCAACCCTCCAATTGGATGCACAGACCACAACTGAGTGAGGAAGAGGCGGAAGAGTAGCTCTAGCAGCCATCAGAACAGTACCAGCTGCTTGTACCCCTTGGCTCACCCCTGCAACTGGCTTTGAATCTTACTCTCTCCAGTCTCATACCATAGGACCAAGCTGGTCAGTCCCCAACTGCTCCAGCATGCCCATTCCCCAGCAAGATTTTACAGACACCCCCCCCCCCCCCAGATTTTACAGACACCCAGGGATAGGCCCTCCCAAAGATCACCAGCCCAGACATTCCAGTGTTGGTCCCACAGACAGTGGCTCAGCCTCCACCAGCAGTATCAGCAGCACCTGCAGCACTAGTAGCAGAGGAACATCAGGTCCACAAAACCACTGACTGCATCGAGAGGAGGCATGGCCTCCAACTGCACCATATACGGGCAGAGCTGATACTTCTGAGGAGGCATCACATTAGGACTACCAATGCCTTACAGGTGCACTCAGCTGCCATAACACATTGCCATCTCTGTCATCCTACTAATTGAAAGATTGACAGAGCCTCCACCAGTGCCATCCCCATCGATGTCGTGCAGCAGTCCCCGGCTATTTGGACGGTCCAGGGATAGGCCCTCCCAAAGAATGCCACCCCCAACCAGCCAAAACCCAGGCAAGGAAAAGGGCCATGAGGCCCCCCTAAATAGTTAACCTTTTAAAGGGTAACAATGTTCACTCAAAGATGACTTGTCCAAACAAGCCAGGCCCATACTCACTACACAGTTCCTGTGCCAGCTAGATGGAAGAAGGCTCTGGGCCCATCCTGCCTACAGAGTTCCTGTGCAGGCTAGATGGAAGACTGCTAGGTCTGTCCTGACTACAGAGTTCCTGTGCTGGCTTGCTGATGGGGATGGTCTACTGCTTGCTTCTTATGCCCTCTTTGCTCTGTCCATAGTCCTACCTCCTTGATACGGGCTCCAGTCACAGTCCTGATGCTGGTGTCTCTACTCATCATGTCTCATCTCCTGGTCCTGCTGCTGGTGTCTCTTCTCCTCATGTCTCATTTCCTGGTCCTGCTAATGGTGTCTGTTCTCATCATTTCTCATCTCCTGGGCCTGCTGCTGGTGTCTCCTCTCATTCTGTCTCATCTCCTGGTCCTGATACTGGTTCTCCTCTCTTCTCATCCATTCTTAAGGGCTCACTAGGACAAAGGTTTGGGACTCATAATGACCTTGCATACTAGAATGCCGTTGGCCATTGTAACTAGGCACATTTCTTGCATGGAAGATCATATGGCCTAGGCCTTTAAACAGAAAACCCATTGTATGCTCCAAAAGAAGACAGCAAGAGCAAACCTGGAAACTTCTTACTGAGGATCTTCACAATTGGTTGCCTTCTCCAGAGAGCATATTCTTAGCTAAGTCTTTGGTATATGGGCAAGTATGTAAGATGGTCACTATCTAGCTAGTGTTCACCTCCATACCTGTCCAGTAGAATAGGTATAGAAATGCTTGACTACAGGCGCTGTAGGAATGCCTTCACTCCCTTTGGTGACAAATAAGTTGTATAGTTATGCAAATGTCATAGTGTATCTAGAACAAACCATTGGCCTCTTATTTGGTGAAGATATATCACCTCTGACCAAGAAATGGGCCTTCTCTCTGGGTCTAACACCAAATTCTGCCATCACAGAAGTCTTTAGTAAGAAGCCTATTTAAAAAGTACACAGAACCCTAGTTCTTATTCATCTGTACAGTGCCAAAATGTGCAGCTGCAGGTTAAAGGACCAGAGAGTATATAGTGTACATTTAAAACTTGTGTGGTGTTAGGTGAAGTGATACTAATCGCCCCATAAGAATTTACATAGAAACATAGAAACATAGAAATGATGGCAGAAGAAGACCAAACGGCCCATCCAGTGTGCCCAGCAAGCTTCGCACTTTTTTTTTCTCATACTTATCTGTTTCTGTTGGCTCTTAGTAACCTTTTGGTTCTATTTCCCTTCCACTCCCACCATTAATGTAGAGAGCAGTGTTGGAACTGTATCTAAGTGAAATGTCTAGCTTAATTAATTAGGGGTAGTAACCGCCGCAATAAGCAAGCTACACCCATCCTTATTTGTTTACCCAGTCTATGTAATTCAGTCCTTGTTTGTTGTTGTCTGTATATAGATCCACTTTTCTTCATTCCCCCTGCCGTTGAAGCGGAGAGCTATGCTGGATGTGCGTGAAGTATCAGTCTTTCTCCCCTGCCGTTGAAGCAGAGCGCTATGCTGGATATGCGTGAAGTATCGGTCTTCCTCCCCTGCCGTTGAAGCAGAGAGCTATGCTGGATATGCGTGAAGTATCGGTCTTCCTCCCCGGCCGTTGAAGCAGAGAGCTATGCTGGATATGCGTGAAGTATCGGTCTTCCTCCCCTGCCGTTGAAGCAGAGAGCTATGCTGGATATGCGTGAAGTATCGGTCTTCCTCCCCTGCCGTTGAAGCAGAGAGCTATGCTGGATATGCATGAAGTATCGGTCTTCCTCCCCTGCCATTAAAGCAGAGAGCTATGCTGGATATGTATTGAAAGTAAAGTATCAGGCTTATTTGGTTTGGGGTAGTAACCGCCGTAACAAGCAAGCTACTCCCCGCTTTTTTGTGAATGCAAATCCTTTTTTCCACATTTCCTCTTGCTGTTGAAGCTTAGAGCAATGTTGGAGTTGCATTAACCGTGTGTATGTTTATTGAATAAGGGTATTATCTCCAGGTAGTAGCCGTCATTCCTGCGAGTCACCCACTCTTCATTTACGTCCTCTAGACTTTATGGATCCACAGTGTTTATCCCACGCCCCTTTGAAGTCCTTCACAGTTCTGGTCTTTACCACTTCCTCCGGAAGGGCATTCCAGGCATCCACCACCCTCTCTGTGAAGAAATACTTCCTGACATTGGTTCTGAGTCTTCCTCCCTGGAGCTTCAAATCGTGACCCCTGGTTCTGTTGATTTTTTTCCAATGGAAAAGGTTTGTCGTTGTCTTTGACATGTCTTTGACATCGTAAAGAGTGGAAACACAGGCTTGATTGTGTCAAAAACCCTGTATGCTAAATGTGTACACACATTTTCCTTGAGCTTCTAACTTGTGTCTGCACTCCACTTAAAAGGCACTAAAAATACTAAGCCTTTTTAGACACTTCCAAAAAAGTAAAGCAGATTTGTTAAGCAAGACTTGACCCAGTATGGCATGTTCTTATATTCTTATGGTATCTTCTTGTAGCCTTCACTAACATTGTGTCAGCTGCTGTGTGACAACTGAGGAGTTGTCATGGAGTTGTGCAGGATAGAGATGTCATGGAGTTGTGCAGGATAGAGATACCTAGGTCCAGGCATACTTTAACAATAAGCTGTAAAAAACTGCCACCTATTCTATACTCCGAAAACTTATGCTGCTACATAGGGCGGATAATTTATAGGCCAAATTTACCAGTGGCAGAATAAGCCTCAGGTGAGTTTGCCTTGTTTGGCAGGCTCTATATCTAGTAACCAGGATATGCTCCACAGATAAGTGATTAAGTAGGCCTCTAATAGGGGTGCTGGAAGGACTCCTGCTACCTCCTGCCCCCAGCTATCACCAACACACTGGCACAGAGCCCTTCCCCAACCCATTTAGTAATTGTCATGAGGTTGCCATTAACCCTCCCTCTTCTCTTCAACCCAGCATCCCCAAATTCAGTGGGCATCATCTACCCTCCCCCCTCCCAAAAAAAAAAAAAAAAAAAGCTTCCTTTGCAGAAGTACTTCCTAACAGGCACACACCCAAATACTAGAACAAATAATCCCACTCCAGGTACTGGGTGGAAGAGCCTGAAATGTCAGGGGCAGGGGGGAGGTATACACTGCAGGTAGATATGTACTCATCTGGAAAGGTAAAACAGCATATCTGAGTTCAGATGCTACCAATTTTCACATCCACTATCTCAACTGTATGAATAAACACTGTCAGGCTAAGGTGGAATATTAGGTAACAATGCATGAGGGCATTTTCTCCTCATCCTACACATTCACCTATCTGAGACATCCATCGTAAAGAGTGGAAACACAGGCTTGATTGTGTCAAAAACCCTGTATGCTAAATGTGTACACACACACAGTACATGCTCTGGTGTATGCATTGTGATAAGGAAGGGAACAACTAGCTCTACATCACCCCCAGTCACTGATATTGACAAGACACATGACTCACCCAGATGAACACAGACCCACAGATTTGTTCTGATATAGCAAATGTTGCTTACCTGTAGCAGGTGTTCTCACAGGACAGCAGGATGTTAGTCCTCACATATGGGTGACATCATCAGGATGGAGCCCAATCACGGAAAACTTCTGTCAAAGTTTCCAGAACTTTGACTGGCCCCTACTGGGCATGCACTAACCCTGCAGCCAGCAGGGGTCCCCCTTCAGTCTTATTTGATAGCTACAGGCAGTGCCGAAAAAATAAAACAAGAAAACGTTATGAACCCAACACCGCGGGGCGGCGGGCAGGTTTCATGAGGACTAACATCCTGCTGTCAGGTGAGAACACCTGTTACAGGTAAGCAACATTTGCTTTCTCACAGGTCAAGCAGGATGGTAGTCCTCACATATGGGTGAGTACCGAGCTGAGGATGTCCGAACATGCACCAAATGTACCCAATGGCGTGCAACAGGCACAACAACTGGGGTGGAATTTGGTAGAGGGCATCCTGAACCCCACCGGGCAGGCGGAAGGGTGTTGGTACATCATGTTGGAAATAGGTTACGCAGGCAAGATTGGCCGAAGATGGAATCTTGTCTTCCGGCTTTGTCCAAGCAATAGTGGGCTGCAAAAGTGTGGAGAGAACTCCAGGTGGCAGCCCTGCAAATGTCAGGAAGCGGCACCAATCGTAGGTGTGCTACTGAAGTCGCCATGGCCCTCACAGAGTGTGCTTTAACACGGTCTTGGAAAGGAATGCCTGCTTGCTGATAGCAAAAAGATATGCAGTCCGCCAATCAGGAGGAGAGAGTCTGCTTACCCACAGGTTGCCCTAATTTGTTGGGATGGAAAGAGACGAATAACTGAGTGCTCTTCCTGTGGGCAACTGTATGGTCTAGGTAAAATGCTAGAGCCTGTTTACAGTCAAGGGTATGCAGAGCCTGTTCCCTGGGTTGGAGTGGGGCCTGGGAAAGAAGATAGGTAGTATGATGGATTGATTAATGTGAAACTCCGAAACTACCTTAGGCAAAAACTTAGGGTGAGTGCGGAGTACCGCCCGGTCCTGCAGGAGTTTAGTGTAAGGCAGATAGTTAACTAGGGCCTGTAATTCACTAACCCTGCGAGCTGAAGTGATAGCCAAAAGGAAAATCACTTTCCATGTGAGATATTTTAGGTCACAGGAGTGAAGAGGTTCGAATGGTGGTTTCATGAGCCGCCCGAGATCCAGATTAAGGTCCCAAGAAGGGGCCGGAGGACGTAAAGGTGGCTTGATATGGAGCAAGCCTTTAAGAAAACGTGTTACGAGGGGTTGTACCAATATAGGGACATTCCTGACACCTTTATGGAAAGTGGCTACCGCACTGACATGCATTCTGATGGAAGAGGTCTTTAGACCTGATTCTGATAAATGCCAGAGATAGTCCAAAAACCTTGGGATTGGACAGGAAAAAGGATCAAGGGATTGCGAACACCATGATGTATACCTTTTCCATTTATAGGAATAAGACTTTCTTGTGGAAAGCTTCCGTGAAGCAATCAGGATACGAGAAACTGAATCTGAAATGTTAAGTGGTTGAAGGACTAACCTTTCAACATCCATGCCGTCAGGGACAAGGCCTGAAGATTGGGATGGCGTAGACATCCGTCGTTCTGACTGATCAGATGCGGGTCCATTCCCACGGGAATGTGCCTGCAGATGGAGAGATCTTGGAGTATGGGAAACCACACTTGGCGTGGCTAGTGAGGTGCTATCAGGATCATGGTTCCCTTGTCCTGGCGGAGCTTCACGAGAATCTTTGAGAGAAGAGGAAGTGGACCGGTTGCCCACGAGAGGGAGAATGCATCTCTGGGCTGAGAGTGTTTGCTGCGAATGAGGGAGCAGTAATTGTCCACTTTGTGGTTTTGAGGGGACACAAAGAGGTCTATTTGGGGATAACCCCATTGCTGGAAGAGGAAGGTCGTTACCGAGGGGTTGAGAGACCTCTCGTGCGGTTGGAAGACACGACTCAGTTTGTCTGCCAAGACATTGTGCACTCCCGGCAAATAGGTGGCCCTGAGGTACATTGAGTGGGAGAGCTCTTCCGCCCAAATCTGAGCAGCTTCCTGACACAGAAGGAAGGAGCCTGTGCCTCCCTGCTTTTTGATGTACCACATGGCCACCTGGTTGTCCGTCTGAATCAGGATGACGTGATTTGACAGGCAATCCTGAAAAGCTCTGAGAGCATATCGCATTGCTCGAAGCTCCAGGAAATTTATCTGGTGTTTGGCTTCCTCTGGAGACCAAGATCCTTGTGTCTGTAGATCATTCACATGGGCTCCCCACCCGAGGTTGGAAGCGTCGGTGGTGAGAATGAGTTGAGGATCTGGTAGTTGAAAGGGCAGTCCCCGGAGGAGATTGTTCTGATCTGTCCACCAGGCGACAGACGGAGTGCGTCGGTGATGTGGACAATGATGTGGAGGCTGAGTAGCTTGAATCCATTGTGATCTCAAAGTCCAATGCATGAGCCTCATGGCCAGGCGGGCCATTGGTGTGACATGGACTGAGGACGCCATGTGTCTGAGAAGGACAAGGAATTGTCGAGCTGTTGCTGTATACTGAGACTGCAACTGGTGAGCGAGGGACACAAGGGTTTGCACTCGTTGTTGAGGTAGAAAGGCTTTTGCCTGCAAGGTGTCTAAGTCTGGCCCAATGAATGACAAGGTTTGAGATGGGACTAAATAGGATTTCTCGTAATTGACGAGAAATCCTAGAGAAATTAGAGTGTGCAGGGTCAAATCCAGGGACGATTGAGCGGCTTGCTGGGCTGGGGCCCTGATTAACCAGTCGTCTAGATAGGGGTAGAAGTGAACACCTTCTTTCCTGAGAAAAGCTGCGACAACTAAGAGACATTTGGTAAAGACTCGTGGTGCCGATGCTAGGCCGAATGGAAGCACTCGGTATTAGGGATGTGAATCGTTTTAGGACGATTAAAATTATCGTCCGATAATTTTAATATCGTCTTAAACCGTTATGGAACACAATACAATACAGATTCTAACGATTTATCGTTATAAATCGTTAGAATCGTGAGCCGGCACACTAAAACCCCCTAAAACCCACCCCCGACCCTTTAAATTAAATCCCCCACCCTCCCGAACCCCCCCCAAATAACTTAAATAACCTGCGGGTCCAGCGGCGGTCCGGAACGGCAGCGGTCCGGAACGGGCTCCTGCTCCTGCATCTTGTCGTCTTCGGCCGGCGCCATTTTCCAAAATGGTGCCGAAAAATGGCGGCGGCCATAGACGAAAAAGATTGGACGGCAGGAGGTCCTTCCGGACCCCCGCTGGACTTTTGGCAAGTCTCGTGGGGGTCAGGAGGCCCCCCACAAGCTGGCCAAAAGTTCCTGGAGGTCCAGCGGGGGTCAGGGAGCGATTTCCCGCCGCGAATCGTTTTCGTACGGAAAATGGCGCCAGCAGGAGATCGACTGCAGGAGGTCGTTCAGCGAGGGTTCCGGTGCCTCGCTGAACGACCTCCTGCAGTCGATCTCCTGCCGGCGCCATTTTCCGTACGGAAAATGGCGCCGGCCATACGCGTATGGCCGGCGCCATTTTCCGTACGAAAATGATTCGCGGCGGGAAATCGCTCCCTGACCCCCGCTGGACCTCCAGGAACTTTTGGCCAGCTTGTGGGGGGCCTCCTGACCCCCACGAGACTTGCCAAAAGTCCAGCGGGGGTCCGGAAGGACCTCCTGCCGTCCAATCTTTTTCGTCTATGGCCGCCGCCATTTTTCGGCGCCATTTTGGAAAATGGCGCCGGCCGAAGACGACAAGATGCAGGAGCAGGAGCCCGTTCCGGACCGCTGCCGTTCCGGACCGCCGCTGGACCCGCAGGTTATTTAAGTTATTTGGGGGTGGGGGATTTAATTTAAAGGGTCGGGGGTGGGTTTTAGGGGGTTTTAATGTGCCGGTTTTTCGATTTTTTCGATTTTTTTAACGATTTTTCACGATTTTTCACGATATTTTACCCCCCCAAACGGCAACAATACGATTCCCTCCCCCTCCCAGCCGAAATCGATCGTTAAGACGATCGAGGACACGATTCACATCCCTACTCGGTATTGATAGTACTTTGGGCCTTCTAAAAACCTGAGATACTTGCGATGAACTGGAGATATCGCAAAGTGGGTATATGCGTCCTGGAGATCGAGAGAGCAGAGCCAGTCTCCTCTTTGTAGAAGAGGTAAGAAGTGAGCCCAAGGTTACCATCTTGAAATTTTCCCACTGGAGGTACTTGTTGAGGGCACGTAGGTCCAGAATTGGACGAAGCCCCTGGATGTTTTGGGGATCAAAAAGTACCGGGAATAGAACCCTAGGCCTTGTTGTGAAAGTGGGGCGGGTTCTATTGCTCTTAACTGGAGAAGAAGGGAAACTTCCTGCTCCAGGAGGAGAGAGTGATCGGTTACTCTCCACACTTGAAGAGGTGGTGAGTCCGGTGGAAGAGCAAGAAAGTTTAGGTGGTAACCCTGAGCAATGATTGCTAGCACCCATTGGTCAGTTGTGATTGATTGCCACATGCCGTGAAAGTGGCACAATCGACCTCCCACTGGTATGCTTGGCAGAGGAATCAAGCTGCTGCTCTCCAAGGGAAAGTCAAAAACCTGAAGCAGGCCCCGGCTGGGGAGCTGCTTGTGGCTTTTGCTTCCGAGGCTGGCGAGACTGAGGTTTTTGATAAGGCCTCGTAATTCGGGACCTTGGTGGTAGAGGATAGTACTTCCTTGGGTGGAAGAATGACTTCTTAGAGTCCTTCTTGAAGGGCTGTCTAGAGGGGAAGTCAGAAGGTATCTATGAGAGCTGTTTGAGGGTCTCATGATGGTCCTTTAATTCAGCCACTATTTGCTGAATCTGCTCACCAAACAGATTATCTCCTATACAGGGCAGGTCAGAGAGCCTGTCTTGTTCTTCTGGGCGAAGGTCAGAAGACTTGAGCCAGGCCCAGCGTCTTGCCAAAATGGCAGTTGCAGACACTCTAGTGGAGGTGTCGAAGATATCGTAAGCTGTTCTTATCTCATGCTTTCCTGTGTCAAACCCTTTGTTGACAAGGATTTGAAGCTGGTCTTGGAATTGGTCAGGCAGGGTTTCAGAGAAGTCCTGTATTTGCTTGAAAATGACCCTGTTGTATTGGGTCATGTACAGCTGGTAAGAAGCAATTCTGGAGATGAGCATGGCCCCTTGGAACACTCGTCGACCAATATTGTCTAGGAACTTGTGTTCCTTAACAGGAGGGGTCCTTTTTGCTTTCTTTTGAGCCAATTCTACCACAACTGAGTGGTGGTCGAGCTGAGATTTTTGAAAGCCAGGGGCTGACTGTACTAGATAGGTAGTGTAAGCCTTTCTGTGTACTGGGGCAATGGATCCAGGGTTTTCCCAGTTCTTTTTGAGGAGGTCAAGAAGAACTTGATGAATGGGAATAGAAGTGATCACTTTAGGGGCATCCAGGAACTGGAGAAGCTCCAACATCTGGTGCCTATCATCCAGCTGCATCTGAAGCTGAAAAGGGACCAATTCCGACATTTCCTTCACAAAATTAATGAAAGAAAGGTCCTCTGGAGGAGAACGCTTTCTACTTTCAGTAGGAGAGGGAGGTGAAGGTAAGTCATCAGTGTCTGTGGAAGTATCATCACCCCAGGTGTCATAAGGATCAGCAGGCTGACCTGTAGGATGAGAAGGGGGTTGGATACCTGAAGGGCCTGGCTGAGGCTCTGAGAAAATCGAAGGAATCACCGGGGGAACCGTGGACGCCCTGGGGGGTATCGGTACCGGCATCGAAGGCATCGATGGCGCCGATGTGCGTATCACCCCCGATGAATGAATTGGTGGTGAGGGACGACATGGCATCGATGGCTGAGTCAATACCCCCGAAGGAGGAATGCGGAATGGTGTTTCTCCTCCCGATGAAGCTGTCATCGGGGAGCGCACCGGAGCCATCGGAGACCCGGGAATCACCGGTGGAAGGGCGGTCCTGAGCACCTCCATCCGGGATAACAGCGGTGCCAGCGCTGCTGGAATCGGGTTGGTGACTGGTTCTACTCGGTGCCGGTGTCGGTGCCGGAGGAACCTGGAGTCGTTGCATCGCCTTATCGATGGCATCCTGGACCAGCCGGTCCAGTTCTTCCCAGAGACCTGGGGCAAGCAGCCCCGGCTCCATGACGGAAGAGGGAGGCTGAGGCACAGTCGGAGCACCTTTACAGGTGGAATCGCGACGCCCAAACCCTGATCGGGTGAGGGTGGCCTCAATGTCCCGGTCGCAGGAATGGTCTGTGCTGTTCCTGGACGGGGCTTCTTCGATGGTGGCTCGGACGGTGGCGAGGTCGATGATTTTGCTCCCTCGACGATCCGAGACTTACGATGCCGATGGCGATGTTTCTCCCTACGATCCCCTCAATCTTGAGGGGGAGAGACGGGAGTCGATGACCGTGAAGACGTCGATGGCAGGCGGTCACCGGACGATGGTCGATGCTGGTGCGACTTCGACGGTGCTGGTTCCGATGACGTCGATGCGATGGACGGCGTCGGGGTGTGAGCACGGAAAAGGAGTCCCATCTTCTCCATTCTGGCTTTGCGACCTTTTGGTGTCATGAGGGCACATTTGGTGCAAGTCAGGACATCATACTCACGGCCTAAACACATTACATAGACTCCATGAGGGTCTGTGATAGACATGGTGCGAGTACAGTCCGGGCACCGACGAAACCCCGATGCCATGGCCATAGAAAAAATTGAGCCGCGGTACGGTCGACGGCCAGTAGGCCTCGAGGGCCAAACTCGATGGTAATCGACGAAAAACGGTGAAAAACTTACCGGAGTACCTTGGTCTGAGAAAAGTTAGAGGAGAGACCCCTATGGGGCAATTTAAATTTAATTAAGTCAGTGAGGAAAATTCCTGTCAGGAATCTCTTCAGAGCTCCTAAACCGCAAGGCTACTGCTGCACGGAAAAAAGAAGACTGAAGGGGGACCCCTGCTGGCTGCAGGGTTAGTGCCATGCTGGGCATGCCCAGTAGGGGCCAGTCAAAGTTCTGGAAACTTTGACAGAAGTTTTCCGTGATTGGGCTCCATCCTGATGATGTCACCCATATGTGAGGACTACCATCCTGCTTGTCCTGTGAGAATGTTTTGTACAGACTAACTCCAGCACATAGTTTACCTACTCATGCCCATTTGGGATGTTCCTGGCCTGTTCATCATCAACCATCAATTATATATGTACCAAGCTTATCCCTACCTGTTAATGAGGTTGTCTGAGATATTAGTCCTCATAGAACATTATCTACACCTGGCAGCATGACAGACATCTGTCAGAAGCATATATGATAACTATAATATTTGAGTTATAGACATGGGCCCCTACAGCCCTCTGGTGGGTCTAAATGCTTGTCTTTCTACATAACACTGAAAGTAAACAAGTCTTTCCAGCCATGTGGACATGCAAGGATCTCAAACCATTAAATCCCAGAAAGGTGGAGACTGTGCTTGGAAAATGACCATTCTGCAAGCTTCTCTCCCTGGGTCTCCTCAGCCTATCTGCTTTAAGGGTAGCCACAGATAGATTGAGGATTGAACTGCTACTACCAATTGGAGCAAACTATTCTGCCTATTTTCTATGTTCCAACATAAAACAGGACAACATGACTAGCCCTGAGCTGGACAAAGAGCCATGCAGCGCACTGACATCTCTATATTTCCCAATGGCTACCAGTGACATGTCAGACTAGGGAAAAAGCTTCTAACATAGCTTTGCCTTGGGTTCAATGAGGTGAACCTTTTGTTAGGTGACATGTTAGTGACATTGAAGTCATCATTAAATATACTCTGACCTATAAATTTCTGATGTGACTTTCTACTACAAGTGAAGGCATGACAACATCCTGTTCCTAATCAGCCTTCAGATTGTCATACCAGCATCCTTGACTAACCTCCCCCTGCAGCTAACATAACCAACATGGCAGCTCAAGGCCCACGGCCCTCATCAGGTGTACATGAGTTTACATTTTGCTTTACTAGGTATAGTAACACTCAGTAACACAGGTCATGTGCAGCCCCAATGAGATATGCTAACTTGCAATGACCTATGATACGTTTTGGATTGCCACTATTTTTGAAATATGATTTCCAAAAGGATGTAAGTGAAGGGCTAGTAGATGAGCACTCCGATGTCAGCACTGCCTCAGAAACAACTCAGGCAGTGCTGTCACCTGTTGTCTTTGCAGGCCCATGTGACACTATGCATCCGATGTACATGTGGATATCTTAATATTAGGGATGTGAATCGGGTGCCGATCGTCTTAACGATCGATTTTGGCTGGGGGGGGAGGGAAATCTGATCGTCATGGTTTTTGTTTTTTTTTAATCGTAAAAAATCGTAAATCGGGGGAGGGCGGGAAAACCGGCACCCTAAAACCCACCCCGACCCTTTAAAATAAATCCCCCACCCTCCCGAAGCCTCCCAAAATGTTTTAAATTACCTGGGGTCCAGTGGGGGGGTCCCGGCATGATCTCCCGCTCTCGGGCCACGGCTACGATAAAAGAAATGGCGCCGGTGGCCCTTTGCCCTTACCATATGACAGGGCAAAGGTAGCGCCGGCGTCATTTTGGTTCCTGTTAGGGATGTGAATCGTTTTTGAACGATTAAAATTATCGTCAGATAATTTTAAAATTGTCCAAAATCGTTATAGAGTGCACGATACAATACAAATGCCCCCGATTTATCGTCAGGGGCATTTGTATTGTATCGTTAAATAGGGCGCGAGAAAACCGGCACACCAAAAAAACCCTAAAACCCACCCCGAACCTTTAAAACAAATCCCCCACCCTCCCGAACCCCCCCAAAATGTCATACGGGCGACGGTCGCCCGTATGACATAGTGAGGGCAAAGGTAGCGCCGGCGCCATTTTGAAGATTGGCAATACGGCCCGCATGCAGGAGGTCGCTCCCGGACCCCCGCTGGACTTTTGGCAAGTCTTGTGGGGGTCAGGAGGCCCCCCCCAAGCTGGCCAAAAGTCCCTGGGGGTCCAGCGGGGGTCCAGGGGCGATCTCCTGCACGTGTGACGTCGGGAGCCAGGAACCAAAATGGCGCCGGCGCTACCTTTGCCCTGTCACATGATAAAGGCAAAGGGCCACCGGCGCCATTTCTCAACGCAGCCGTAGCCAGAGAGAGAGGGAGATCGCGTCGGGACCCCCCCCACTGGACCCCAGGTAATTTAAAACATTTTGGGGGGGGTTCGGGAGGGTGGGGGATTTGTTTTAAAGGTTCGGGGTGGGTTTTAGGGTTTTTTTGGTGTTCCGGTTTTCCCGCCCTCCCCCGATTTACGATTTTTAACGATTTTTAAAAAATAAAAAACACGACAATAAGATTTCCCTCCCCCCCCAGCCAAAATCGATCGTTAAGACGATCGATCACACGATTCACACCTCTAGTTCCTGTCCAGAGCAGTGGACTATGAACCAGGAGACCAAGGTTCAAGTCCTGCTGTCACTCCTTGTGACCTTGGGCAAGTCACTTTACCCTACATTGCCTCAGGTACAAAAACTTAGATTGTAAGCCCTCTGGGGATAGAGAAATACCTACAGTACCTGAATGTAAACCGGTGTGATGTCTCAATTGAGATGAATGTCGGTATATAAAAATAATAAATAATAATAATAATAATAATAATGTATGTCACTCACATCCAGGCTCACAGAAGCCATTTCTTTCACTCCTCTAACACTAAACTGTACATCACAGCTGCCACAAATGTCATAGCAGAAAGACTGCAACCTTATGATATGATTGTGCATGTCCCTGGCTGTTCTGCAATCTGTCCTCAGAGATACACATTTATCTGACATGACACAGTGACTCTGATAGGGATAAAATGCACAATCCCCAGCTTCTCTTTAACCTGTATGATGGTCAAGACTAACTGTGGCTGATATCCTGGCTGACAGATCACTAACAGGGCACACTTGTCCTGGGAGTCCCTGCACTGTGGACACCAAATGGGTTTGATTTACAAGTGTCGCAGAAGAGAATTCAATATGGATCTTTTCCTAGTATTACATGCTTGGATCTTGGCTGGACTTGAGACAGCGGTGCTGTCAGATGGGATATAGGGAGCCTTCTTTATTCTTTACCTTTAGAAATTCGGCAATGTGAATCTGTAGGTCTCTCCTCAAAACTTTTTTGTTTCAATCAAGCTATTTTTAATTATTTTACTTGACTGTTTTTTGTATTCAATTTTATATTATTTATTTGTTTTTAATGAGTGTATTTTAGTTAATATGTTCTTTGTTCTTTTAGACCTTTATGCAATTAGGCAATTCATAAATTTAAATAAATCTAAATTTAACCTTGTCTTTGGCTGCTATGCTAGAGCTGTATGGCTTTTGATATAGCAAATTGAAGTATATCACTTCGAGACTTTTTCTCCATTGGTCACATAAGCATATGTCCCCTTGCGACTTGTAAGCTCAGTGCCTATATAAATACACACCAAGATAGCTGTTCCTGATGTTCCTTTATTGTGAAACCACTGTGAGATGAGTATGGTCCCATATTAATGGTATTATATCTGCTACAAGATAAGTATTTTAAATTTTATTACTCTTCCATTTCAACAAATTTGACATGTTGTTCATATTTTCAGCTTATTTAAACATTCTAACGAAAAGAACCAGTGATAAAAATGTGTTCATTGTAATTGAAGTTGATAATGTGATTGCGATGTTCCTGATAAAGCTACAAGCGAAACAACGGCCGCTGTCTGGCTAAGATCACAATCAACATGACTACCACCTCTTGAAATATCATTTCATTTCTGTCAAGAGTTTTTTAAGTGCAATTGAAAAAGACTAAAAAATTTTGTTCCTTGAATCGTATATGAAGGAACTGTCCGGGTGGCCTGTTATTAGTAGGGCATGCCATCAAGCTTGCTGATGCGAGATAAATTAAAGAGTTAGGGGTAGATTTTAAGAGGCGCGCGAACAGCCTACTTTTGCTTGCGCATCAGACTCAAGCAAAAGTACGCTGGATTTTAGTAGATACGCGCGGAGCCGCGCGTATCCACTAAAATCCTGGATCGGCGCGCGCAAGGCTATCGATTTTGTATAGCCTGCGCGCGCCGAGCCGCGCTGCCTCCCCCCGTTCCCTCCAAGGCCGCTCCGAAATCGGAGCGGCCTCGGAGGGAACTTTCCTTTGCCCTCCCCTCACCTTACCCTCCCTTCCCCTACCTAACCCACCCACCCGGCCCTGTCTACACCCCCCCCTTACCTTTGTCGGGGGATTTACGCCTCCCGGAGGGAGACGTAAATCCCCGCGCGCCAGCGGGCCTGCTGCGCGCCGGGCCGCGACCTGGGGGCGGGTACGGAGGGCGCGGCCACGCCCCGTACCCGCCCCCAAAACGCGGCCGACACGCCCCCGAAACGCCGCGTCGACCGGGCCCGCCCCCCGACACGCCCCCGACACGCCCCCCCTCCGAAAACCCCGGGACGTACGCGAGTCCCGGGGTCTGCGCGCGCCGGTAGGCCTATGTAAAATAGGCTTACCGGCGCGCAGGGCCCTGCTCGCCTAAATCCGCCCGGTTTTGGGCGGATTTAGGCGAGCAGGGCGCTGAAAATCCGCCCCTTAGGGGTAGATTTTAAGAGGGGCGCGAACAGCCTACTTTTGCTTGCGCATCAGACTCAAGCAAAAGTACGCTGGATTTTAGTAGATACGCGCGGAGCCGCGCGTATCCACTAAAATCCTGGATCGGCGCGCGCAAGGCTATCGATTTTGTATAGCCTGCGCGCGCCGAGCCGCGCTGCCTCCCCCCGTTCCCTCCAAGGCCGCTCCGAAATCGGAGCGGCCTCGGAGGGAACTTTCCTTTGCCCTCCCCTCACCTTACCCTCCCTTCCCCTACCTAACCCACCCACCCGGCCCTGTCTACACCCCCCCTTACCTTTGTCGGGGGATTTACGCCTCCCGGAGGGAGACGTAAATCCCCGCGCGCCAGCGGGCCTGCTGCGCGCCGGGCCGCGACCTGGGGGCGGGTACGGAGGGCGCGGCCACGCCCCCGGGCCTTAGCCACGCCCCGTACCCGCCCCCAAAACGCGGCCGACACGCCCCCGAAACGCCGCGTTGACCGGCCCGCCCCCCAACACGCCCCCCTCCGAAAACCCCGGGACGTACGCGAGTCCCGGGGTCTGCGCGCGCCGGTAGGCCTATGTAAAATAGGCTTACCGGCGCGCAGGGCCCTGCTCGCCTAAATCCGCCCGGTTTTGGGCGGATTTAGGCGAGCAGGGCGCTGAAAATCCGCCCCTTAGTGTATGACAAGGTTAACAATTTGATAATATTCTGCTAAAATAACATTGTCAGGATGACAGCCTTTTCATTTGCATTCCTTTAGTACCTGTTTGTCCAAAGGAGTAATCTACACTGTTTGGTGTCCCTGTGACTTAGTTTACTTGGTAAGACAACCCAGGTGCTGAAAATCAGGATTCAGGAGCATCTGCGCATTATTAGGAGAAAAAGAAAAGAGTCTCTTTAGTCCCACATTGTATTGAAAAAAATCATGATTTATGTAATTTGAAATTTGTAGTTTTGGCACATCCCCCAATGTGGGTTAAAGATGGGGACATTACTAAATTCTTACTACAAAAGAAACAGTCTTTTATATTTCATTGGAACGCTGTTACTCCTTATGGGCTGAATAAAGAAGTCGAGTGGGCAGCTTCTTATTAGAACCATATACTAGCTTTTTCATTGGTCCTCAGATCAGTTTTTTGATTGGATGACAGTTCCTTTTTTTTTTGATTGGTTGCAAATTGTTTTGACGAACTGTCAACCCACCTTTTTTGATTGGCTTAGATTTCTCAATTCTGATAGGCTTATACTTCTTCTAATCGGTGATTGGCTGTTGGAGGCATTTAAACCAAGTGAAAGAGATGCGCTCAATTCTACTAATACTTGTTAGATGAGTTGATTTCTAAAAATGTTTTCTTTGAGATGTTATCATTATAATGCTGTAGTTACAATGATCATTTTTATTATCTAGAAGACAGAAACATGGTTTAAAGGCTTCAAACCTTTCAAAGAACTGCACCGGCTTTGTATGACAGCATGATTAAATGTAAGAATTAGGGATGTGCAGAAGGAAAAAAATTTGTTTCGTTTCGTTTTCCGTTTTGCCAGGACCCAAATTCGTTTCATTAGTTTCATAGGGGGGAAAAACAATTTGTTTATTAGTTTTATTCATTTTTCATTTTCCATTAAAGTCAATGGGGGAAGTATTTGCAGCCTATTTTTGGCTGCAGAATTGGGGTTTTATCAATTCTGAATAAATCTGATGATTGCTCCCCAGAAGTTTTATCAATTCTGATAAAACTTCTGGGGGAGCAATCATCAGAATGAGAAAAGAGCTCCAATGTACTCAGACTGTGGCAAAGTGGCACCAAAGTGGCATGAATAGCCTAAGGCACTGTAAAGGGCAAAGGGGTACCAGGAGTGGTGAGAGCGCTTTAACAGAGGTGCAAAGCAGCAGCGAGAGGGTCAAAAACACGCCACAGCTTCAAAAGAGAGCACCGATAACAGTTGCATGAACCCTCGAAGGCAGCACGACAGGCAAAGTGGCAAGACAAGTGGCATCAACATCCTACAGCACAATGAAGGGGGAACATAGCAAGCAGAAAAAGTCAGAAAAAAAACACAAGGCGCCGATAAAGAGACAAAGCAGCAGAAAGACTAGCACCAACACACTGAGGAACCATGATAGTGGCAAGAACACCACAAGGAGTAGAGAGTCGTCTGGTGTATGGCAGCAAGGCAGAGTGGCATAAAGTTCAAAGGGGCAAGACAGGCTGGCAGAGCTAAGGTAGTCAGGTCGCTGTGATTTTGATATGGGCAAGACAGGCTGGCAGAGCTGAGGTAGTCAGGTCGTTGTAGTGTTGATAGGGGAAAGACAAGGAGGCAAGACAAGACGAGGCTCAGCCCGCGGATGGTGTTAGGCCGGTTGTAGTGGCCCTCAGCGCGCCGGGACCAGGTCTTCTCAGAGTCGGGTTGTTTGTGAATGCACCCGAAAGTGGGTGGTAAACTCCATCTAAGGCTAAATACCGGCAAGGGACCGATAGTCAACAAGTAGTTCAATAAAAAAAAGTGCAGTAAAAAAAAGCCTGGCTGCCTGGCAGGCACAGCAGCAAAAAAGAACAAATATCTTTTTCAGCAATAGAAAATTAATTGTAGCAAACTAGCAATTGCAACTGAATAAAAATTTGAGATACTCTGAGAGAGCTCAAACAGCAAACAAGCTTCTCAGATAGAACCCAAGAAGAGGGGAGTAGGGTGAAGGGGGATGGGGGACGGGGCCCCCTGTATGTGGCGCGACTGTCAACCGGGATGTACTGTCCACCCAACCCGTCTTGAAACACGGACCAAGGAGTCTAACACGCATGCTAGGACTTGAAACATGGTGAACTATGCCAGGGTAGGGTGGAGCTGCTGTGAGTGCAGATCTTGGTGGTAATAGCAAATATTCAAACAAGAGGCCCGGGGAGATTTCCCTTTCCTTTGTGCAGGAAAGAGCTCCCTAGAATGGGTTCGCCCCAGAGAGGGTGCTTCCGTTGGCATCTAGTGAGCTCTCGCTGGTCTTTTAAAATCTGGTGGTTGTAGCAGATATACAAACGAGAATTTTGAAGGCCGAGGCGGAGGAGGTTTCCATGTGAACAGCAGTTCAAATGTGTCAGCGGATGTTAAGAGATAGGTGACACCCGGGGAGAGTTCCCTTTCCTTTGCACAGTAAAGGGCTCCCTGAAATGGGTTTGCCCCGAGAGTGGGGCATGAGCCTTCAAAGTGTGGCGAAGTGGAGGAGGTTTCCATGTGAACAGTGGTTCTGGTTCAACATGTGTCAGCGGGGTACTAAGAAATAGGCGATACCCAGGGAGAGTTCCTTTCCTTTGTGCAAGAAAGGGCTCCCTGGAATGGGTTCGCCCCAGAGTGGGGCACGAGCCTTCAAAGTGTGGCAAAGTGGGGAAGGTTTCCATGTGAACAGCGGTTCTGGTTCAACATGTGTCAGCGGGTACTAAGAGATAGGCTACACCTGGGGAGAGTTCCCTTTCCTTTGTGCAGGTATGTTGTGGTTTGATCTGTCATTCTTCCTGAACTGGTTCGCTGCCAGAAGAAAATGGCATCTTTTTCATTTGTGAATGATAATTCAACAGAGGATGCTTTTAGAGCAATAGAGGCTGCCATTTGTGAAGCAAGAGCTGAGCTGGAGATTATTTGTGAATACCCAAAAGCTATTAACTTTGCATTTCAGATGATGACAAAGGAACTTGAAGCGCTCTCAGAAATAAGAAAACTGCTACTCAAGTCCAAATCTACAATATCAACCTATGTTGACTTTGTACCCTATACAGTGCCTCTGTAAACTACGGGAACACAGAGGGTGAACTAGAGTACAACTACCACCAGTTTTCTATAGTACTAGAAACATTAATGTTGGCACCTAAGAAAGATTTAGGGAAAATGGCCCATATTATGAAGGTCATGAAAACTATTGAGCATATGAAATATGCAAGCTCCAAACATCTTAAGTCAGCTTTTTATGTTCTTACATTCCAAATGATGCAAAACAGGAAAAAGAATTTTCTGGAAAGAAGTGATGCACAAATACATGAAACTGAAATTAGAGATACTAGAACTAAACTAAGACAGGCACATCATTTGGGGTCAGGCCCTTGTAGTAACGTAAGGCTGGAGAGACAGGCACAGCGTTTGAGGTCAGGCCCTTGTAGTGACGTAAGGGCTAGACAGTGGACAGACAGGCACAGCATTTTGAGTCAGGCCCTTGTAGTGACGTAAGGGCTGGATGGTTAGGCATATCAGTTGAGGTCAGGCCCTTGTAGTGACATAAGGGCTGGACATACCGGCACAGCATTTGGGGTCAGGCCCTTGTAGTGACGTAAGGGCTGGATGGCCAGGCACATCAGTTGAGGTCAGGCCCTTGTAGTGACATACGAGCTGTACAGTGGACAGACAGGCACAGCGTTTGGGGTCAGGCCCTTGTACTGACTTAAGGCCTGGGCAGACAGAGTTTTGAGTCAGGCCATTGTAGTGACGTACGGGCTGCATGGGCAGGCATATCAGTTGAGGTCAGGCCCTTGTAGTGACGTAAGGGCTGGACATACAGGCACAGCATTTAGGGTCAGGCCCCTGTAGTGACGTAAGGGCTGGACAGACAGAAACAGCGTTTGGGGTCAGGCCCTTGTAGTGACGTAAGGGCTGGACGGGCAGGCACATCAGTTGAGGTCAGGCCCTTGTAGTGATGTAAGGGCTGGGCAGTGGACAATCAGGCACAGCATTTGGGGTCAGGCCCTTGTAGTGATGAAAGGGCTGGACGGGCAGGCACATCAGTTGAGGTCAAGCAGTTGTAGTAAGGGTTCAACAGACAGGCACAGCATTTGGGATCAGGCCCTTGTAGTGATGTAAAGGCTGGACAGACAGGCAAAGCATTTGGGGTCAGGTCCTTGTAGTGACGTAAGGGCTGGACAGACAGGCACAGTGTTTGGGGTCAGGCCCTTGTAGTGATATAAGGGCTGGACATACAGGCACAGAGTTTTGAGTCAGGCCATTGTAGTGAAGTAAGGGCTGCATGAGCAGGCACATCAGTTGAGGTCAGGCCCTTGTACTGACGTAAGGGCTGGACATACAGGCACAGCGTTTAGGGTCAGGCCCCTGTAGTGATGTAAGGGCTGGACACACAGGAACATTATTTGGGAACAGGCCCTTGTAGTGGCGTAAGGACTGGATGGGCAGGCACATCATTGAGGTCAGGTCCTTGTAGTGACATAAGGGCTGGACAGTGGACAGACAGGCACAGCGTTTGGGGTCAGGCCCTTGTAGTGATGTAAGGGCTGGACGGGCAGGCACATCAGTTGAGGTCAAGCCTTTGTAGTAACATAAGGGCTGGACAGACAAGCATAGCGTTTGGGATCAGGCCCTTGAAGTGACGTAAGGGCTGGACGGGCAGGCACATCAGTTGAGGTCAGGCCCTTGTAGTGACATACGAGCTGTACAGTGGACAGACAGGCACAGCGTTTGAGGTCAGGCCCTTGTACTGACTTAAGGCCTAGACAGACAGGCACAGAGTTTTGAGTCAGGCCATTGTAGTGACGTACGGGCTGCATGGGCAGGCATATCAGTTGAGGTCAGGCCCTTGTAGTGACGTAAGGGCTGGACATACAGGCACAGCATTTAGGGTCAGGCCCCTGTAGTGACGTAAGGGCTGGACAGACAGAAATAGCGTTTGGGGTCAGGCCCTTGTAGTGACGTAAGGGCTGTATGGTCAGACACATCAGTTGAGGTCAGGTACATGTGCTGATATTATCTGGCAAGAAATATAAGAACCCCAATATAAAGCAGAAACTTTAGAATTAAACAATAGAATAGAAATTCTGCTAGAATGGCTCTTATGACATCATATATTAAAGATGTGAATGACCATCATATAATGTCTGCTGTGTCAATGGCTGTTTCAGTAAAGCCTTTTCTGCCACAGGGACCTGGTATTTATGGCGCAACTGGCTCTTATGGTATAGCCTTAGAGCACAATATCCAGCTTAATCATCGGTCATTCACTAAAAATGTCCTTATAGTGGCTATAAATAGCTGTGATTGCAAATGCCTGCTAGATATGACAAAAAAAGAGATGAGAGCGAGCCTGTTAATGCTTCGTGAATGCTAGCAATTATATGAATGGCTTAGAAATGGAAGAACACTTACTGATTCTTTGAGCAGTGGTCAGCATGAAGCACTGAAAATACTGATTATTTGGTTGTAACTGCAACAACAACAATAAATTTGCATTTTTAATCTAAATTGCCCACCTTCAAAAGTAAATTGGAAGGAAGGGAATGAGCAAAGCTAATCGCCATGTGGCAAATCTTTTCAAGAACTTACGTGCTCCTAGCAGTGTATAACTTGCTTTCGTTTCCTTTACCATGTCTTTGACAGCCTGACTGCTGTCAGAACGCTGTTTTAAAAGGGAATCCATCGATCGAGCTTACCTACAGAAAGTGACGTATTGTATCCAAAAATGGTAAGAACCAAAAATGGGCAATGACATCGGAGCCTGGCGGCCATTTTAATAAAAGTCCTTAATTGGGCAATGACTTCAATTCTGGGGATGTCTGTCGGCCATTTTTTTATATTCTACATCATTTTCTTGAAATATTTGTGTATTACAAAAAGCTGCTACTTGACCTCGGAATCTCCGAAAAAATCTTGAATCATGTGTCCTTCATATGATGGATACAAGAGATTCCATAAAGCTGTTGTTCAAAAAAAGGAGAGAAAAAAAGAAGACATGCATCTAATACCTGGGAAGAACGTGTAAACACACAAGATGTGGTAAAAAAGACTTACATGAGGGAGAACCATTTGACTCTCTCATTTAGTCCAACTGGTTCTGAAGATCTCAATTGAAAGATCCATTGGTTCTCTTTGTGATTAAGGAGAGAAATTATATCTCCTCCTCTCCAGTGGGATGGTACATGTTCCAAGATAGCCCATGTAAACTCATCAAAGGTGTGTCCTGAAGCAATGCAATAGGCTACTGTAGAGTAGGATAGAGTATGTTAAGCAGTAAATTATACCTCGAGGCCTAAGGGTCAACAAAGCACCATTGATGTTTACAGATTTCCTTGCTAAATGGGCAGCTATACTCAATAAATGCTCCCTAGACTTGATTACAGAAGAAATTAAAGCGGAAATAGTGGTTATCGAGGAAGAGTTCAAAGCAACTACAGACATAGAAAATGTACAAAATTCCATGGAAGAACTACATTAAACCATTGACAAATTCAAGACAGATATTAAACACACCAAGATAGCCAAATTTAAGAGCGACAAGACGGATTATGCTAATGCCAATGTTTATACATGGCTTAATAAAAAAGATAATGATGTCCCTAAACCTAAGAAAGTCACATTTGCGGCATCAGATGATTCATCAAGCGGCTCAGATGAACAACAGGATCCTTGTACATTCAAGCCATCTTTTTTAGACAAACGCCATCATACCACTCACCCACCATGATCCTACGGCAGAAAGACACACTATCAACCAGCCAACAAAGAGGATTCACAGTGGCACAAGCCTTTCACTCGCTCACAGAACACTCCAGCAGACAATCGTCGGTGATAAATTTATCCAATCATAACCTCTCCATGGAAGAAATACGAGTGCTGAACCGTGGGTTATCTTTTGTACCCACCAATAAACACAATCCATTTGAATGTAGAATTTCCTTGTATAGATTCTTTCAACTACTGATGAGCAAGCTCTTTTTTTCTTCACATTCAGATACTCTTCCACACATGTCTATAGTAAAGAAGAAATCCAGATGGATTCCACCAGGAACAGTAGATAACCAAATTAAAGCCTTTCAGACATTGGTCCTACAAGAATTAACCAATATAGAAGCCAGATCACATCACACTTACTATAATATATCTACAGCAGAGAATTGAGCTTTGGCGTCACTAGCAACCAATGCTGAGATCGTTATCAAACCAGCCGACAAAGGTGGAGCCATCGTCATCATGAATCATAGTGATTATCGTTTAGAAATACTGCGTCAGTTAGGAGACCAGACAAATTATCAGCCATTACAAGATGAACCAACTTCAATACTATCACAAAAAATACAATTATTACAAAATGCACAAAAAGAAGGATTTATCACTACCAATGAATACAATTATCTATACGTTGAAGCTCCTCAGACGCCGGTAATCTATGGAGTACCAAAAATACATAAAACCTTAGTCAAACCACCATGTAGACCCATAGTTTCTGCGAATGGGTCCCTTTTTGAACCTCTGGCAAAGACACTTCAGACATGCTTAACAAGCTGTCTACATTAGAAGACATACATGATCATCATTTTTTGGTAAGTTTGGATGTAGAGGCATTATATACTAATGTTCCTCAAAAAGAAGCGTTACTTCTGGTGCAAGAGATTTTTCAATGCATATTGAGGCCTCAACGGATTCCGGCGGAGTTCCTCACTGATATTATGGAATTAATATTATTCCACAACTACTTTTTGTTTGAACAGCAACACTACTTACAAATACATGGAGTGGCTATGGGGTCCCCCATAGCACCAGATGTAGCCAATCTTTTTATGACTAAATTTGAAGAAGAGCATGTTTATTCATCAATATTTTTCCAACATGTCAAATCATGGTCTAGATACAATGACGATATTTTTTTCATTTGGACATATACAGAAGAATGTCTATTGTCATTTCACCAATGGCTTAATCAAGGCAATCCTTTTTTAAAATTCACCCTTACCTATGATCGCTCATGCCTATCATTTTTGGACATATAGTTACATAAAGATTCAAAAGGTGTCACCACTACGCTTTTTAGAAAACCTGCGGACAGGAATAACTATCTTAGATATCATAGTCTCCACCCACGTCATTTTAAAGAAGGCTTACCCACGAGTCAATTTTTTAGGATTCGAAGAATCTGTTCTGAATCGAATAAATTTCATTGTCAAGCTGGCATTTTACAAAAAAGATTCCTTGAAAGAGGTTATCCCACAAAGACCATCAGGCGAGCATATAAGAGGGCATGGAACTCAGACAGAGAACAGTTATTGAAGTATCACCACAAAGAAGCAGCACCTGCATTGATTTGTGTGCTGCAACACACCAATCTAACTCCATTTGTGAAAGATACTATTCTTAAATACTGGCATATACTGAGCCCACATTCGGTGTTTAGCAATCCACCTATGTTTGCCTATTCCAAGGGACAAAACATCAAGCAACGGATTGTTAGAGCAGCTCCCAGTGGCAGTCCCCCACCTAGTTCAGTTGGACAAATCCCTTGTGGACAATGCTCGTTCCGTGCCACTGCACAAGTAGGTCTCAAGCAGGAGTCAAGATTTCAAGAAGACATACAGTTGACTGCAATATTGAATTTGTCATCTATGACCTCATATGTCCATGTAAAAAAACGTATGTTGGGCAGACAAAACGGAAAATCTGCACTCATCTTACTGAGCACCGCAGCAGAATTAATAAACAGGACATCAAGGCACCTACAGTAGCCCATTGCATTGCTTCAGGACACACCTTTGATGAGTTTACATGGGCTATCTTGGAACACCAAGAGGAGGATCTGATGTATTTCTCTTGATAGTTCCTCCTCATGGAGGGTTTCCTGGAGGAGAAGAGGAATGTCTTGAAGCTGCGGGGATAGGTTCAACTGATTTAGTACCACCCGTTCAATCTCCATGTAGTGAGATGTAGAGAGGAATGTAGGGTGGTGTAGCAGTGAACCCCCCTTCCTGGGTGAGCAAATCTATGTCGTGGCCCAGCGGGATGGGTTTGTCGATGGAGAGTCGAACTAGATACAAGTACCAAGGTTGTCTCGGCGATGCTGGTTCTGGCTGCGTTCTGTAGCAAAAAGATCAACATGAGGAAGACCCCAAATTTGAAAGAGTCTTTCCACCATGTCCTGCCGAAGTGGAAGATTCTGCTTAGTCTGTCCGTTCTGGAGTTCTGTATCCCCGGTAGATACCTGGCCTGCAACATGATGAAGCAGTATTCTGCCCATTCCAGGATCTGAACTGCTTCCTTGCACAACATCCAAGAACCAGACGCTCCTTCCTTGTTAACGTAGAACATTGCGACTTAATGTCTGTTTGGATCATTACTGTCTTTCCCTGAATGAAGGTCTCGAAAGTGCGGAGTGCATTGCCAATGGCTCGAAGTTCCAGGAGGTTGATTTGCTATGCCCACTCCCAAGCAGACCATAGGCCCTGAGTCTGCAGCTGGGCTAGGTAAGCGCCCCATTCCCTGTTGGACGCGTTGGTGGTGAGAACTATGTGAAGGGCAGGGGGGGCAGAGGGGCGCTCCTGTAGTGAGGACCGCTGGATTTAGCCACCATTTTAAGTCCTGTTTCATGCTTTGCATGAGGACTACATGCCTGGATAGGGGGGTGCCAGAATTGGTGCCACTGTGGGGCTCACTGTATCCAGTGCATGTATCCAGTGCATGTGTAGGAACAACATAGATGGATGCTGCCATGCGTACCAAGATGATTAAGATTTTTTGATCAGAAGCACTGGTGGCGCTCCAGAGTTGAGCTGTCAGGGTCTGAAGAGTGAGGGACCTTGTTTCTAGAAGGAATGCTTTGTCCAGTTCCGTGTTGATGTAGGCCCCAATGAACTGAAGAGTCTGAGAGGGATGAAGGTTGGATTTCTCATAACTGATGAGCAACCCCAGGCTGTCCAGGCAGCGGATGATCACCAGTAAGTTGCTGCATAGGGTGGGAGGATAGGGGATCACTAGTAACCAGTCGTCGAAGTAAGGAAACAGTTGGATCTCCTGTTTCAGGAGGTGGGTCACAGCTACCGCTAGATACTTTGTGAAGACCCTCGGGGCTGATGAGAGGCCAAAGGGGAGCACTTTGTATTAGAAGTGGCATCCATTGACCTTGAAACATAGGTATCACCAGGATGCAGGGTGCATAGGGATAGGGGAGTAAGCATCCTTGAAGTCACGTGAACACATCTAATCATTGGGGTGGAGGTAGAGCAAGATGGATTTGAGGGAAGTCATCTTGAATTTCTCCCAGGCTAGGAATCTGTTGAGAGATTGGAGGTCCAGGATAGGACACAGGCTTCACGATTTCTTGGGAATGAGGAAGTATTGGGAGTAGTATCCCTGATGATACTGGGAGGCAGGGTCTCTGTGGATGGACCATTGAAGAAGCAGCTTGGTGAGACCTCTTCCTTCAGGGATTGGATGCTTAGTAAGTCGACCTGCTTTGGACATACCATTTGGGAAAGAGATGGTATGGACTTGTAGTTTAGAGAGTAGCCTTCCTTGATTTTCTTGAGTACCCAACGGTTGGAGGTGATCACTTCCCACGAAGTGAGGAAATGAAAAAGTCTCCCTCCCACTGATAGCAGTAGAGGTGGCCCCATCTTCTCTAAAAATCCCTGAATGGTTTTGGTAGCATTTCTATCCTGAGGAGGACATGGTTGCCATGGGGAACGCTGACATGAGCAGTTCGGTGGCTGCTGGTGTGCTTGTGTCTGGGCCGGTGGATAAGGCTGTGGGCGGAAGAGAGGGTAAGGCCTGTAAGAATGCCTCTGGAAGTAAGTCTTCCTCTACTCGGGGTAGTAATGCCTGGTGGATGCACGGTCCGAGGGCATCATCAGCAACAGAATGGCCACTTTTTTCTCTAAGTTGCGCCACTGTTTCGCGCAACTTGTCCCCAAAAAGGTTGTCAAGGAAACATGGGAGGTCCGCTAACTTTTCAAGCACATCTTCCCTGATTGCATTGGTGCGGAGCCATGCAAGATGCCGGGCCACAATTGCACTCGCTGTGGTTTAGGTGGACATGTCAAAGGTCTTGTAGATGGTATGGAGCAAGTGCCAGAGGCCTTCCTCCAGGTCATGAAAATGGTTGGGGGGCGGTTGTCTGGTAAAGCCTCCTGTATCAAATACTGAGTGATATAAAATTGATGTTGTTGGATCTTCGCATTGAACATGCTGGACTGAAAGTCCCACTTGCCAAAATCATCCAGGTACTTGCAGTATTTTCCTGGAGGGGTGTTGGAGTGCAGCTGTGTCTTTTTTGCTCTTTGCATGGCCGAGTCAATGACAACCGAGACATGAGGGAGCTGCAGGATGTTATAGAAGGGCGACTGCCACATACGGAATTTGAGGTCGGTCTTGCAGGATGTCTGTGGCCCAGCGAAGGGAGACTCCCATGCCCTGGTCATCACTGCATCCAAGACAGCATATGCGAGGGTAAAGCTGTGGGTTCCAATGTTGCCTCGAAAATTTTTAGTATGCCGAGAACCTCTGCCTGGGGGTCTGATATTTTCCTGGTTTCGATGTTCAGTCTGCTCCCCACCTTCTCCATGAATTTTGAGTAAGAGAGATCCTCCGGTGGGGAGACCAGCTCAGGCTGTTCCTCAAGGAGATCTGATGGGTAGCTGGTGGAAGATCCCAGTGAGGTGGATGAGGTGGATGGAGGCTGATGAGGCGAGCCTTCCCTGGGTGGGGAGCGATGGGAGAATGGGCTGATGGAATGGGACCCCTGGCTAAGGCTATCCTGTGGGGATGTTGGAGCTTTGAAAGGGGTAGGGGGCAGTGCCCCACTGGAGTGCTTGTCTGTGCCTTGCTGTTCCACCGTCGAGAGGAACTGGGACAAAATCATGGAGATCTGGGACATGGCCTGGGAAGCCAAGGTGTCCTGGGAGATGGGTGGTGGATCCTTGGGAGTACACTGTGTGGAGATGTAAGCTTTTTCTCTTTGGCTTGGCAAACCACAAAGCTGAATGTTTACATCAATACTTCTCAGTATTTACTTATCTGAACAGACATTGAGCCTGCTTGTGTCTGCATTCCTACAGACCTTGCTCTTAGCACAAACAACCTTTGCCCTAAGCACAGAATGCCTGCTTTCTCTCACGAAGATAGTAACATGAGTTAACCATAATAATCTGTAGCAGCTATGTCTCTGAGAATATTGTTGTCATCAAGGATGTGATTGTATACACAAATAATATGTAACGCAGGACAATAAAAGGGCTGCCTGAAGTGATTTCAGGATGGCTTCCTGGTTTCCTGAGAATCCTGTCTGACGTCTCTTCTTTCCGCGCGTCTCCCGTCGCAACACACTGTGGTGGTATTGCCGCCAGAAGAATGTCGGAGTCCAGACCCCGAGGACGAGGCTCCATCTGAGCTTCTGTAGGGGCCCGCTTATCCCATTTGGTTAATGGCTCCCGTAGATGTGATGTAGGGTGCCTGCAATTGGCTGTCTTTTCTCCGAGCTGAACAGCCTAACCTCTTTAGCCTTTCCTCATAGGGGGGCTATTCCATCCCCTTTATCATTTTTATTACCTTTCTCTGAACCTTTTTCAGTGCAACTATATATTATTTGAGATGTGGTTCCCACAATTGCACACATTAGTCAAGGCGTGGTCTCACCATGGAGAGATACATTGGTACTATCACATTTTCCATTTTATTCATCATTCCTTTAATAATTCATAATATTCTATTTGCTTTTTTGCAAATAGAATGTTAGCACACTGAGCTAATGATTTCAATGTATTGTCCACTATGATAGCCATATCTTTTTCCTGGGTTGTAATTCCTAATATGGAACCTAACATTGTGTAACTACGTGGGTTAGTTTTCCCTATGTACATCACTTTGCACTTATCCACATTAAATTTCATCTTCCAGTCTCTCAAGTCCTCCTGTAATTTATCACAATCTGCTTGTGTTTTAATAACTCTAAATAATTGTGTGTCATCTGCAAATTTAATCACTCACTCGTTCCTGTTTCCAGTTCATTTATAAATATATTAATAAGCATCGGTCCAAATTCAGATCCCTGAGGCACTCCACTGTTTTCCTTTCTCCATTAAGATAAATGACCATTTAATCCTACTCTCTGTTCTCAATCTTTTACCCAGTTTGTAATCCACAAAAGAACATTGCCTCTTATCCCTTGACTTTTTAATTTTATTAGTAGTCTCTCTTTGTCGAACACCTTCTGAAAATCCAAATACACAACATCTATTGGCATACCTTTATCTACATGTTTATTAACCCCTTCAAAAAAATGTAGCAGATTTGTCAGGCAAGTCTTGCCTTGGGTAAATCCATGCTGACTGTGTCCCATTAAACTAAGTCTATCTATATGTTCTGTGATTTTATTCTTTATATTTTTCACCATTTTTCCCAGCACTGAAATCAGGCTCACTAGTCAATAGATTCCTGGATCTCCTCTGGATCCCTTTTTAAATATCGGGGTTACAATGGCCACCCTCCAGTCTTCATCTCCCCATAGAGGATTTCTTATCACTTAAAAATACAGTTCACTGTGCAGGGTCATAAAACACATTCTTGACATGATGAAATTTAACAATGAAATTTACAAGGCCATTTTAGAAAATATTGTGTCCCAATTTTCAAAATTCTAGGCCTCAATACAAAACATTTTTGCCTTTTTTTCTGCATGGTTTTCACACCAGGAAAAATCCAAACTTTCATATTCTCAAATAATACAACTCTGAATTTAAAGAACAGTCTTAAAACTTGATCTGGGACAAAGTTATCAATTAAAGTCGCAGAAACAACATGTAAGTATTTTTTCTTCTAAAAAAGCAGTAATATCTAAACTGTCCAATGAAATTGGATGAAATTAACTTTTTTCTTCTTCAATAGCAGGTAAAAAGCCCTTTAGACTGGAAGAAGGGCAGATGGCATTTTTAATATTTCCAACAAACATTTTTTAAATATTTCAGGCATATTTGTTCCAACTTAGGAAAATTGATTAAACATAAGTTCTTCAAACTGCTAATATTTTTGAGGTTTTCTAAATTATTATGTAGCACTGTATTTTCTTTAATTAAGGAAACTTCCTCAGGCTGAAAGTTCTCAACATAGTTTCACAATATTGTAACCTTCTAATGGTGAGCAAATTGGGTTTCTCGAGCCCATAACTTGAAGCATGCTGTAGAAACTTTTATTGATAGTTAAATAAATTGGCTAGAAAGGCTTTTTCCCCATCTCCTCAATGGCCACCCAAATAGAATGGAAAGTGATTACTTCTGGTTTGGTTAACAAAACTGAGGGTTAAGTTACAAAGCTCCCAGGTATAGTTGCATCTTTGCCAATTCAGCCTCCATTTCTAATATCCAAACCCCCCAACAGGAGGGTAAACACCGAAGATCCTTCCATGCTGCCAACCCAAGCGGTGATACACATTTTTTTATCCAGGTCTCTCATCATAATGATGTATTCTGCCTGCAGCTGATTCAACATTCCCCCACACATCTGTATAAGAGGTCAGGACGGAGCCCTCCTAACCTCAAACATAAGGATGTTTCCAAGCACCAGGGAGGTTTGTGACACATTCTTCCTCACTTCTCCACCTTCGAAGGACTTAGATGTCTGGGGCCCCAAGCAGTAAAGTGGTCAATCGGACCTGAGACAGGTCAAACTCTCTTTCCTTCAAACTATGGCAGGCAAAAAAGTAAGTAAAGGAAAATCCATGAGTGTCCATAGAGAGCATGCTAGTGCAAGTCTGCCATCTTGTTCCGGTCCCCCACCCCACCCCCACTGTTTTGTTTTTGGTTTGGTATGCACTCTCCTTTGGCCTTATGGATTTTCCTATCCCCTACTAACTAAATCCTTATCCGGGGCCACAGACTAAATTTTCCACCCCTGCAATGCTCGAAGGTAATTTCCTTCAAAGGGAGGAGTGAGTTTACAAGAGAATTCTGTGGTTTCTTAAACTGTAATATAAATATTGTGCAATCACTGAAAAGTTCAACAGACAGCAGATGCTAAGTGCAAACTTCAGTTTCATAAATGGTAGGAGGAGTTTCTAAGGTGTTGCATTCGTGCCTGTTCTCGCCCTCGCTCCAAACTCTCTACCTTGGTGGCGAGTCCCTTCGGGTCTGACGGACAGATGCTGCCGTGGCTTCTCCTTGCCACTTCTCCCCGGAATCCCCGGGCTGGTCTGACGCTGCGGATCTGCCATGTTCCTGATGATGTAAGGGCGCGCGCGCACAAGCGCTCCAGAGTTTGTACCAGCAAGGGTGCGAACCTCGGGGTCGTCCCCCCGTAGTGACTTCATCTGCTTCCAACTTAAAAGGTCTTTGCTTGCAATACGAATCCAGTTAGCAAGGGGGATAACTCTCTCTCTCTGCTGCTCTGCCTTCTCAAACTTACCAAGGGGTACCCGCTCCTCGGGGACCCCGCTCTCTCTTCTTGATTTCAGATTGCTAAGACGGGATCCGGTACTCACTCCTCGAGGGCCTACGACCCTGAATGCTCAGAAGACTCCTTATTGCCTGGAAGCGATCGCAGACGTGAACACTGTGAGTTCTATTACAGATAGGAACCGGTACTCGCTCCACGAAGGCCTAGGTTCCTAATCTTGAAAGACTCTCTTCTGTCTAAGACGTTATCGCAGGTACGGAGATCGTGAGTTATTATTGCAGATTGCAGATAGGAACCGGTACTTGCTCCACGAGGGCCCATGTTCCTAAAACCCTTCAAAACTCTCTTCTATCTCAGAAGCTATTGCATAACTTGTGAATTACTATTACAGATTGCAGATAGGAACAGGTACTTGCTCCAAAAGGGCCTATGTTCCTAAAACCCTCCAAAGACTCTCTTCTATTCCAGAAGCCATCTCATACATACATATTGTGAGTTCTTATTGCAGACTACATATAGGAACCAGCACTTGCCTACGGCTCCTGTTCCTGAATACACCGAAGACTCTCTGTTGCATAGAAGCCATTACAGATATCTACAATTGTGAGTGTATCATCTACTACTGGTTATGTATCCAGCATACCCCGTCTACTCACTACCTATAGTCTCTCTCTACAGCTCAACAACCCAGAGACCGCAATTCCAGTATCTGAGGAACTTCAGCCCTGCCGGGCACATCAGCTCACTACTGCCACCTCTGGTGGTTCTACTTCCTGTCTAATAAAGAACTATCTGTGTTTGTCTCCATACTCCAGCCTAGCCGGTGGTCCCTCTCAGGATATCCTCCTGGAGGCGCTGTCATCTGCCATCGGCCCAAGGATTCACCAATTTACATTAGGTGTTCATTCCTTACACTACTAGAGCGGTATCATACAGACTGCCACTCTGTGGGGAGTCAACCCACAACAGATCACTAACTCCGTCTACGGAGTACAATGGACTGCTGGCTACTTTTCTCGGGGGAGCAGATTCCATAACAGATTGCAACTCCTCCTCTCTGGAGGAACAGATCTATATCAGGTTGCTAACTCCTCTCCTCTGGAGGAACTGATTACTAACAGTCTGCTAACTCCTCCCCTCTGGGGAAGCAGATCCATAACAGATTGGTACTCTTCCCCTCAGGAGGAGCTGATCGATAACAGATTGCTAGCTCCGCCCCTCTGGGGGAGCAAATCAATAACATAAGGTCACGGTCTCATCTGAGGATGTTTCTGACACTTTGGACACACCTTGGTGGTAAGTGGCAGTTTTCTAACATTCAGTGGCAGCAGCGCAGACAAAGTTAACCAGTTAATTTTAAGTTGTCAACTTTATTTGGATATTCATCTGCAGCTAATCAGTTAAAGTTGCAGCTGAATATCTAGTTAAATCTAACTGCACAAAACATGCACAGTTAGATTTAGGATAGCCATTTGGGCAGATGGAGGGTCTATGCACAAAATTAGCTGGTTAGCATGAACATCAAGCTAATTAACTAAATTTAGGAAGCCTGATGTGGGCATAGCCTGATCCATCCATTTTTTAACTTACTATGTTTGTGCACATAGTGATTTTGTCTGCACAGATTTAGCCGATTAGTGGGAGATATTTATAAGTGGTTAATATTTATATGATTAAAAGCTGATATTAAAAGGATACATCTTCTAAATATCAACCCTTAACCAGTCTCTAAAACCTTAGAAACCCCCCTTTCGTGAATCAATCAACTTGGATTCATCTAGGTAGGAAACCTCAGTCTCATCTGGGGTAGGAGGTTTCCAACACTTGAGACTCATTTGAGAGGAGGTTTATAACACCTCAGACTCTCCAAGAGATCTCTGACTTTTATCTGGGAAGAGTTTCCGGTGTTTCTGTACATACCATATGTGGTGGGAACAAGAGGAGATTCAGCTGGAACTCCTGAGGTGTTGTACATTGCTGCATCTGTAAACACAAGAAACAACATATAGCCAGTGAAATATCATTCTGGCAGTCAGACCGCAGTACTCAGATATCAGAAGATCCCAGCTTTGATACAATACAGTACTAATTATTTCCAGTGGCGTAGCCACGGGTGGGCCTGGGTGGGCAGCTGCCCACCCAATTTAGACCCAGGCCCACCCAACTGACACCAGAACTGCAAGGCTGTCGCGGGATCCCATTCCCGCGACAGTGAAGAGGAGAACCCATGCTTGGCACGCCATCACGGCACACGTGGGGAAGCGGTCCTACAACCATATGGCCGACCGATCTTCCTGTTTGCGGGGGGAGCGGAAGCGCCGTGCACAGCTTCCACTTCCTCCCCCCAAAGCAGGAAGATCAGCTGCCTCTCCTGCTGCCACTGGCCTCCTGCTATCTTCGGGCCGTATGGCTGACCGATCTTCCTGTTTGGGGGGGGGGGGGGAGGAGAGCGGAAGCGCCGCGCACAGTTTCCGCTTCCTCCCCCCAGAGCAGGAAGATCAGCTGGCCTCTCCTGCTGCCACTGGCCTCCTGCGTACAGCCGACCGATCTTCCTGTTGGGGGGGGGGGACAAGCGGAAGCGCCGCGCACAGCTTCCGCTCCCCCCCCCCCCAGCAGGAAGATCGGTCGGCCGTATGGCTCGAAGATAGCAGGAGGCCAGTGGCAGCAGGAGAGGCCAGCTGATCTTCCTGCTCTGGGGGGAGGAAGCGGAAACTGTGCGCGGCGCTTCCGCTCTCCTCCCTCCCCCCCCCCCAAACAGGAAGATCGGTCGGCCATACGGCCCGAAGATAGCAGGAGGTCAGTGGCAGCAGGAGAGGCCAGCTGATCTTCCTGCTCTGGGGGGAGGAAGCGGAAACTGTGCGCAGTGCTTCCGCTCTCCTCCCTCCCCCCCCCCCCCAAACAGGAAGATCGGTCGGCCATACGGCCCGAAGATAGCAGGAGGCCAGTGGCAGCAGGAGAGGCCAGCTGATCTTCCTGCTCTGGGGGGAGGAAGCGGAAACTGTGCACAGGCTTGAATGTGTATGTGAGGATGAGAATGGGAGCCTTGTTGTGTGTGTGTGGGTGAAAATCGGACCCTGGGTGTGTATGGGAGTGAGAATGGAGTCTTGAATGTGTGTGGGTGATAATGGAAGCTTGAATATGTGGGTGAGGATGGAAGCTTGAATATGTGGGTGAGGTTGGAAGCTTGAATGTGTGTATATATGGGTGAGGATGGAAGCTTGAATGTGTGTATATATGGGTGAGAATGGGAGCCTGGGTTTGTGTGTGTGGGTGAGAATGGAAGCTTGAATATGTGGGTGAGGATGGAAGCTTGAATATGTGGGTGAGGATGGAAGCTTGAATGTGTGTATATATGGGTGAGAATGGGAGCCTGGGTTTGTGTGTGTGGGTGAGAATGGAAGCTTGAATATGTGGGTGAGGATGGAAGCTTGAATATGTGGGTGAGGATGGAAGCTTGAATGTGTATATATATGGGTGAGAATGGGAGCCTGGGTTTGTGTGTGGGGGTGAGAATGGAAGCTTGAATATGTGGGTAAGAATGGGTGCTTGAAAGTGTGTATGTGTGGGTGAGAATGGGACCTTAAATGTGTGTATGTGTGGGTGAGAATGGGAGAATGATTTTGTGTGTGTGGATGAGAATGGGTGCCTGGATGTGCGTCTGTGTGTGCATAAGAATATAAGCCTGGGGAGGGGTGAGAAAGTGAGAGCTTGTATGTGTGTCTGCAGAGAATGTGAGCTTGGGGGGGGGGGGGGGGAGAGCATATGAGAGTGAGAGCCTGAGTGTGTGAGGGAGTCTGTGAGAGAAAGCATTTATGTATATATGTGTGTGTGTGTGGAAGGGAAGAAGACAGTAGTAGAAAAGACACTGAAGAGGAATTAGGAAATGAGCGACAAGGGAAAAAATGGGAAAGAGAGACCAGGACCAACTGATTAGAAAAATACAAAGATCAGACAACAAAGGTAAAAAAAAAAAAATATATATATATATATCTATAGAGAGAGAGAGAGGGAGATGTTAGCAATTTAAATATGTCATCTTTGGGAATGTGCATTCTTATATTTTTGTATTTTGCTCTTTCTTAAGTATTCCACTGTTCAGACATTTTAGTTTCTCAGGCTTTCTATTTTGGCTTTATCTACATGTTTCTGTTTCTAATTTATAGTCTCTTATTTCTATATTAGGTAAGGGTCGGTCTCAGTTTTGCCTGTTTGTGACAGAAATGAGTATTTCTAGCATATAGTTTCTCTGTAGTAGTAGTCCAGCCTGTTCTGTTATTCCCGTAGGTGATGTATTAATGTTATAGGGCCTGGTGTAGTATTTGCATTGCTGCTTTTTCATAAGGTTGCTGTTTGAATCCTGAGAGTCAGTGCTGTGATTGTTTGGCAAGGTTCCAGATGCCTCTTTCTTTGCAAGAGTTTGTTACTTCACAAAATAGCAGTGGAGGATTATTTTTTGCTGAGATTACACCAGAATTTGAATTTTTTTTTCATGTTACTTGTAATGTGAATTGCCCTAGCTCTGCGCTGCACCTGTTCTGATGATTAATTATATTTTATTGTATTTATGAAGATTTCTGGGTTTCTGCAAAGATGGTTCATGAAAGAATACATTAATTTTTGTTTTATTTTATGATTGGATTTGATTGTTTTCCATACTTGAAATAATTGAAGTAAATTATTTTAAAGTTTCATACATGACACATAATGGCTGTTGCAAACTACTTAGAAAGCCATTCTAGGGTTCAGTATATGGCATTATTTATCAGTAAGAAAACAACTAGTAGACCTGCATGCCTTGTGCCCACCTATGTTAAGCTTGTGCCCACCCAAAAAATCAATTCTGGCTACGCCACTGATTATTTCCCTCTCTACCCACATACATTGCTGCCAAAAATACACAGGGAGTTCAATATTCAAAGCTTTTTAGACAGATCACTTGTGAATTATCCACCTACAGTAAAGAGCTAGTTTTGAAAATTCCCCTTTCTTATCTGGCTAAAGGTTAGCTGGATATGTCCTTATCTGGGTAAGATTTAGCTGAATAAGAAAGGGGAGTGTTGAGGGGCATGCCAAGGCAGGGCAGTTCCGATATTAAGAGTTAGCCAGATAAGCTTTTGGTCTATCTCTAGACATGCCCAAGAGCAGGTCTAAAGTTATTCAAAAACATGTTCCCGGATAACTTTAGACTTAACTGGTGATATGCAAAAGAATATAGTCAGGTAAGTGCAAATTGAGGTTTTTAAAAAAAAAAAAAAGCTCTCAGGCCTACTCGCCCTAACAGATCCCCACTCCTCCCTCTCATTTGAGATTCAAATGCTGGGCCAAGCCTGCAGCCTCTCTCTCTCAAACACCTTCTATCTTATTTGAAAATATAAGTACTGTGGCTGATTCCAGTCTCACTCCCTCCCCGCTACTGGGTCCTGTCAAAATTTCAAAAGAATTATCAGCTCATCCCTATCTCCCCTATCTCCTCCCTATCCAAACTCCTCCTGGTGCCTTAATGTCTTTTATTCTTCACCTGGATTGTGGTTCCCAGGCCCAGAGCTGGCGTTATTAAGTAGCTATGCTGAAGTATGCTTCCAGTATAGCTGCTTAGTGAGGCCAGAAGCACCAGGCCTGAGTATCGCAATCTGAGTGAAGAATAAAAGACCATGGTAACAGGAGGGTATGGGTTTAGGAGGAGGGAAGATAGGGGACTCTGGAGCTTATAATTGGTTTGAAATTTTGACAGGACCTGGGAGCATGGGGGAGGGGACGAGACCCAAAGTGGCCGTCTAGATGTGAAGCAGAAAGGCATTTTAGTAGTTGTGTACTGAAGACAAGTTAACTACTTGGGAGTTGTTTCTCTGAAAGATTGTAAAATGTCTGTGTGTATTCAAGAGCTGACATTTATGCAGGAGGAAGAGCAGGGAAGATATTCACACATGTAGTTTACTCTGCCAACCTACACAAGTCCCCTAGGACCACCCTTCATTAATCCAGATAAGAGTACCCAAGTTGTGACAGTCTGCGCAGATGTTTAATTGCTTTGAGAATTCAGGTTTCACTCTGGGGGATCCAGCCAGGTAATTCCTTCTTATACAGCTGGATCCCCTCAAAGTCTGAAAGAAGAGAAAAGCATCAGGTACACATGTACACACACACAGTTTTAATCTCATTTTTTATAATGTATTTATCAATTAATTTTGTTAATTATTAATGAATATTAAGAAGTAAAGGGGTGGCCATATAGAGATCAGCATTCAACCAGCTGCCAAGCAGCAGACATAACCACCTGACTTTAGTCTCTTGTCTTTAGGAAAAATTTCAGCTGAACCTAACTGCCTAGGTTTACAGTGCTCAGACTGAGGATCAAGGCCTCACATCACACTGGCAGCCAGAATTTAGAAAAAATACCGGCATGCTCCCCTCCCCAACCCATCTGCATTCTTTGTTTTTTTTTTATTTTATATTTATAATTTTCACAAAAATCACAAGAATCCTCTTGTATAGAAATAAGGAGAATATCATGAAGAAATACACCTCATAAACCACAAAATTATGACAAACCAATGAAATATATATAACATGAAATCTCCAAAATGTAGGCAATCAAGGGGAGACAAGTGTAATCAAAATGGATACCATACATAGGAAAAAAGAAATAAATCCCAGGAATACCCCCACCATTAATTCTAGCACCTAACCCTAATAAGGAGTTCTTTAGGAGTGGGAATCGAGGAATGCATGCAATAGTGAGGGTTCAAAAAAACATATTTGGAATCTAAATAATGAACAAAGCATTTGCATGGGTATCTTAACACAAATTTAGCTCCTCGTGATATAACCTCCATTCTCATAACAAGAAACTTTTTCCTCCGTAGCTGAGTAGCTCTTGCTAAGTCAGGGTAAATCCATATTTTTTGGCTGTAAAACAAGGAGGAACGATTTTGCAGAAAAAACCTTAAATGATACTAATAATGTAGCACAATTAGTTACCACTGTGTCTAAAGGCATATTAGATATATTTAAAGACTGCTTAGGTTGATGTTGATCAGCAAGTAGCCCTTGATTTCGCTCATTTAAAGGTAAATAATAAATTTTAGAAATAACTGGCAAATTATCAACAGGAAACCCCAGAACCCAAGTAAGATTGGATTTAAATAAATCTCTAGGTTGAATCATTTTAACATAGGGAACATTAAGTACATGGAGATTTAAAGTTTTCAGAACATTTTCAATATTTTCTAATTTTTTTATGTGAACCAGTTCAGATTGCACTAGGCCATGCTTAAATTCTCAGCTGTAGTAAGATGAGTATCTATCTCTCCCACTTTTTCACCAAGAGTATTAACAGTCTTATCCATGCTTGGGATCCGTTGATTAATGTCCAGTACTATATTGGTTAAGGTGAAAATTGCTGCCTCCAAGGAGACTAGAGCAGTCCATATTGAATCCATTGTTATCACAGGAGGTTTTATCAAAGAAATTCTAGGCAGTGAACATACCTTCGAACCAGCTTCTCCTGTTCCCGGGGATATTGGCACCTTCCCCAACTCCAGAGGGGTCAGTTGGTTCCATCAAGCCTGAGGCCTGGCCAGGACTCTCAGGCATCATAATGGGAGGCTCCGACCTTCCTCCTCGATAGCCTCTCAGCTCGAGATCTTTCAACGACCAAGTCTCCACTCTGGTCAGAATTATAGGCTTGAGTCATTAGGCTGAACGGCAAGGTAATAAATGTTGGGGAAGCCACTGTAGGTGCGCCTGGGCTTAGCAATGCTCCTTCAGCCAGCAATACCAATGTCTGCTCTATATCAGAAGTCACAGCAGCTGCTTCTTCTAATGGCATTATCAGTGGGGCCACAAAAATGGTCTCAATTCACGACTGATGTTCATCGGGTAAGGGAGAAGAAACCAAATTCTCTCATTTCTTTGCTTTCCTTTTTATGTGAGGCATAGCTAGAAGAAATAGAACTCAAAGGCAAAAGGAGACGGAGAGAGCTCTTTAGCGTGCTTCCCAGGTGTCGGTCATATCTCCTCCAACCCATCTGCATTCTGATGTAAAACAAAATGCTGGCATCTTCCCCACCTGCACCACATTAGTAGCTTGATGTAAGAGGTCATACTGGGCACTCCCCCTCCACATTCGCTCTTCTATCCACTCATCTCACCTCGAAGGAGGAGCTATGCCAGTAGGGGGCACTGGCCTTCACCTATTTACAATTTATTTATTCACTGCACTGAGTGAAGGTTTCAGAAAATGTGTTAGAAAATATGAAAATGTGTTTCTTTGTAATTATGTATGTACAGTGTAGTCAGTTATACCAATTTAGTATTGAAACATGAGAATTGCTTTTTCATATGCCCTGAACTAGAAAAGGGCCTCTTTTGAGATGCCATCCAACTTCAGACACCTGTGTCCTTGGAGGCTTTGAAAAAATGTGTAAGAAACTTTACTTCTTATCTTTGCTCTTGGGGAGTTAGAAAATGAGTGCCCCCACCTGACTACCCTTGTCGGGGGGGGGGGGGGGAAGTAAACTTTCTTGAATTGGGAACCCTTCCAACTTCAGACCCCTCTGTCTTAGGAAGGGGGGCAAATTTGTTAACTTTTTTGATAAGAAGGAGTAGACTAGTCCCCACCTGGCTATTCTGTCTATATAAAACCCTGTTAAGAACAGTACAGAGAGAGGAACGGTAGCAGAGCAAGATAACCTCTGACTGACTGCACAAGAGAGACAGTAAGATGGGCTAATTGCTTCATGAGATTTGGTAAGCTCTTAATTAGTTATTTTCTGCATAAGAGAACCTTAACCAGTAATAGCTAAGCATGTACTAGAAAATAATTTATTTTACAAGAAAATGCCTTTAGTAGATATTTATCTGATTGCTATAATTTCAATAATTATAGTTATCATTGTTACACTTATAGCTCTGTACTGTATGATTAAGATAATATGATGCTTAACAAGTTAATCACATGCCTTAAAAGATAAAACTTTTTATCTGAATAAAGAAATTATTTTCATACATCCAGTCTGGTTCATTTCTCTAAATGTATTCAGGTCAGGAGGCCCCCCCAAGCTGGCCAAAAGTTCCGGTTGGGTCCAGCGGGGGTCCGGGAGCGGAGGCGCGGAGAAGCACGTGACGTCGGCGTCACGTCGGAGTGACGCGTACGTCACGTGCTTCTCCGCGCCTCCGCTCCCAGACCCCCGCTGGACCCAACCAGAACTTTTGGCCAGCTTGGGGGGGCCTCCTGTTGAATAAGTTGAAAATCGCGATGCGTTGCGCATCATCACTTTTTTAAGTTTAAAAAAAAAAAAAGTTGCGTTTTACATATGCGTTCAAAACGAATGCACACCCCTAATATGCTCTGCTCCTATCCTATCTTATTCACAAGACTCTCCAGCCCTTAGAGATGGAGTTTATTTTTTTAGAGATGAGAATTCCCCTTTAGAGTTATTTAGAGAAATGAACCAGACTGGATGTATGAAAATAATTTCTTTATTCAGATAAAAAGTTTTATCTTTTAAGGCATGTGATTAACTTGTTAAGCATAAAACTGAATGTCATCAGCATAAATTTTAAAGCCATCGATGATGGTGGCCAACAATTTTGCAAGGGGGCCAGGTATAAATTAAATAACATTGCCGATAAGGCAGAGCCATGCGGCACCCCAGCTTTTAACAATTGGGGCGAAGAAGATTGATGATTAAATCTAACAGACTGAAAACGGTCGGAAAGATAACTATTGAACCAAGTAAGCACTGTTCCAGAAATACAACATTCTTGAAGGCGAAATAATAAAGTCTGATGATCGACAGAATCAAACGCAGATGTAATATCATGAGAAACCAACAGAAACTGTTGTCCTCCGTCAAGGCTCCTTTTAATGGAATCCACAAGAGAAATGAGCAGTAATTCGGTACTAAGACCGCGATGAAATCCAAATTGGTGAGGGCTCAAAACCTCCTTAGTCTCCAAAACGTCTGACAATTGCTTAAGAACAATTCCTTCAATAACTTTCGTGATAAGAGGCAGTGAAGAGATGAGTCTATAATTCATTAAATTACTACATCTAAATTTGGCTTTTTTAATAATGGCTTAACCACAGCGGTTTTTAATGCAGTAGGCAATACTCCAATAGAAAGAGAATTCACTATATGTGTAATAGAAGCTTTCATTAAATCGAATGTATCTCTAAAAGTCACCACTGAGACATTTAAGATAGGACATATGGTATTATTAAGTAGAGATGTGAATCGGAACCGGAATCCGAACCGCTTCCGGTTCCGATTCACATGTGGGTTTTTTTGCATCGGGCCCAATCGCGGTTTTGTTTATCGGCTGCGCCCAAGCCGATAAACAAAAACCCACCCCGACCCTTTAAAACTAACCCCTTAGCTTCCCCCACCCTCCTGAACCCCCCTCCCCAAAAAAAACTTTTTACAGGTACCTGGTGGTCCAGAGGGGGTCCCGGGAGCGATCTACCGTTCCGGGCCATCCTCCTGCTCCCGGGCCATTGGCTGCCACTAATCAAAATGGCGCTGATGGCCCTTTGCCCTTACCATGTGACAGGGTATCCGTGCCATTGGCCGGACCCTGTCACATGGTAGGAGCACTGGATGGCCGGCGCCATCTTGTGCTCCTACCATGTGACAGGGGCTGACCAATGGCACCAGTAGCCCCTGTGACATAGTAAGGGCAAAGGCTATCGGCACCATTTTGAATACTGGCAGCTGACGGTCCGAGTGCAGGAGGTCGCTCCCGGACCCCCGCTGGACCACCAGGGGCTTTTGGTAGGACATGGTAGGAGCACATCTTGTGCTCCTACCATGTGACAGGGGCTGACCAATGGCACCAGTAGCCCCTGTGACATAGTAAGGGCAAAGGCTATCGGCACCATTTTGAATACTGGCAGCCGACGGTCCGAGTGCAGGAGGTCGCTCCCGGACCCCCACTGGACTTTTGGCAAGTCTTGTGGGGGTCTGGAGGGTCCCCCAAGACTTGCCAAAAGCCCCTGGTGGTCCAGCGGGGGTCCGGGAGCGATCTCCTGCACTCGGGCCATCGGCTGCCAGTAATCAAAATGGTGCCGATAGCCTTTGCCCTTACTATGTCACAGGGGCTACCGGTGCCATTGGTTGGCCCCTGTCACATGGTAGGAGCACAAGATGGCACCGGCCATCCAGTGCTCCTACCATGTGACAGGGTCCAGCCAATGGCACGGATACCCTGTCACATGGTAAGGGCAAAGGGCCATCGGTGCCATTTTGATTAGTGGCAGCCGACGGCCCGGAAGCGGGAGGATGGCCCGGAGCAGGAGATCGCTCCCGGGACCCCCACTGGACCACCAGGTATCTGTAAAAAGTTTTGGGGGCGTCAGGATGGTGGGGGAAGCTAAGGGGTTAGTTTTAAAGGGTCGGGGTGGGTTTAGGGGTTATTTTTGTCTGCCGTTTTTCCCGCCCTCCCCCAAAACGATAAGGGAACCCCCATGATCAATATCTTGGGGTTTTCCTATTGTTTTGGGGGAGCCCCCGATTTCTGACGATTTTGAAAATATCGACAATATTTCCAATCGTCCGAAGCCCGATTCACATCCCTATTATTAAGGTGTGAAATTACATTCAAAATTTCTGTAGAGGAAACTCACTCAAACTCAGACCAAGCATCCAAATTACATGAGGTAGTCTCAATATAGCAAGGAGTCACATCTTTAAAAAATAAAAGAAGATTTTCTAACTTAATAGAAAAGTAAGTTGCAAACATATCAGCTGAAAGAGTAGAGGAATTAGAACTTGTAGGTTTCTGAACATCGGATAATTTGTGCACTAAATTGTGACACTAAACAAGGCTTTAGAACTACTTCCTAGCTCATTTATTTTTTTAGAGTAATACTCTTTTTTAGCAATTAAAGTATCAGTTTGATATTTTGCAAGAGCTAAACGGTATAATGAAGCATTGTCACGAGAAGGACACTTAGACCATTTACGTTCATTTTTTCTCAACTGTTGACGGGAGAGAGTTAAAGCTGGATTATTCCACGGTCGAGACGCTTTCGTATTATGTTTAGTAGAAGAAAAAGATTTCAAAGGAGCAATAATGTTCAAAGTGGTATTTAAATAAGCGACCCACTCATCAAAATAATTATTAATATCGTTAGCTTCTGAATAATCAGGGATTGTAGTAAGAAATTCTTTAAGCTTACTTGTATCAACGAAAGATCTTTTCGGATCACTAACATGCAAATTCAAAGAACTCTCTTCTCTAACTAAACCCTTTACTGAGAAACTGATCAATGAATGATCAGACCAAGGGACAGCTTTAACATCAGGAAAATTAATTAATTGAAAATTTGCACAATCATTAATGAATACCAAATCAAGAATATTACCCAGACGATGCGTGGGTGTCTGAATAAGAACATAAGAACATAAGAAATTGCCATGCTGGGTCAGACCAAGGGTCCATCAAGCCCAGCATCCTGTTTCCAACAGAGGCCAAAACCAGGCCACAAGAACCTGGCAATTACCCAAACACTAAGAAGATCCCATGCTACTGATGCAATTAATAGCAGTGGCTATTCCCTAAGTAAAATTGATTAATAGCCATTAATGGACTTCTCCAAGAACTTATCCAAACCTTTTTTGAACCCAGCTACACTAACTGCACTAACCACATCCTTGAGACCATCCAAGCGACCCTAAAATATCATTACATAATTGAATCTGAGGATCCTCTGACATAAATGGTAAATTAAAATCACCTAAAAGAATCATATTGGTCAAGCTAGTTGAGGCTAGCAATAACTGCTCAAGTAACAAAGATAAATTCGAATGTAAAACCTTTGGAGGAAAATAAACAAGACAGATAGAGAAATTCGAAGAATAAACAAGTAATAATTCCTGGTTCGACGCACCACTAAGATTTTGGGATTTCAAGTTCAGAGATTTTTTACAAATAATTAACAACCCTCCTCCCCTGCCTTTTGCCCTTGGTTGAGCAGGGGAACAGGATAGCACAACTTGCTAAATTCAGGAGACCGGCCCGTCACACCTCTAATATGACCCCCTTTAGTCCAGGTACATTTTTGCCACACAGTGATGAACTCAGAGAGAGAGGGGATAATTTTTCAGCTAATTTTATCCACTTAAATCTTCGGAACATGAGCCTCACAGCCTAAACTACCATTTCCATTAGAGCAGTGCTTCTCAACCCAGTTTCCAGGACCCACCCAGGCAAGTTTGGTTTTCAGGATATCCACAATGAATATGCATGAAATAGATTTGCATATAATGGGGAGCTGTGCATGCAAATATAGGGGCAGATTTTATAAAACTACGCGCGCGCGTACTTTTGTTCGCGCACCAGGCGCAAACAAAAGTATGCTGGATTTCAGTAGATACATGTGTAGCCGCACATATCTGTTAAAATCCAGGGTCGGCACCTGCGCGGGCTGAGCTGCGCAGCCTGCCTCCATTCCCTCTACCCCCCCGCACCTTCCCTACCTAACCCACCCCCCCCAGCCCTATCTAAACACCCCCTACTTTTGTTGGACAAGTTACGCCTGCCCAAGGCAGGCGTAACTTGCGTGTGCCGGGCCGGCAGCCGGCACGCGATTCCCCAGCCCAGGAGCATTTTCGGAGGCCTCGGCCACGCCCCCGAAACGCCCCCGGGCTGGAACCACACAAGCGGCCCCGCCCCTGAATGACGCGTCACCGCGCCACGCCCCCCCCCCCCCCCAGGAAAGCCCCAGGACTTACGCACGTCCCGGGGCTTCTGCGCGTCGCCGAACCTATTCAACATAGGCTAGGTGCGCGCAGGGGGAACTTGGGGCAGGTTTTCGGCGCGTACCCCTTTGAAAATCTGCCCCACAGTGTAAAGCGAGACAGAGAATCTGGAACCGGGCTGGGTTGGGGCAGGCAACAAGCTAGAGCAGTCAAGGTCTAGGCAAGGGTCAGTGACAGGTGGCCAGCAGGAGTAGTCAAGGTCTACGCAAGAGTCAATACAGCAGTCAGTCCAAGGATAAGGAATGAGAAAGGAAAGAGGACTGATGAGGTGAAGCAAGGCAAGGCAGGCTGGATGAGACGAGGCAAGGCAGGGCAGGATGAAGAAACAAAGCAAGGCAGACTGGACAAGATGAAGCAAGGCAGAGCAAGCTGGAGAGCAGAAACAGTAGCAAAATCTGTTGATGAGGCAACGACTAACAGCGTGGCTGGGGTTTAAATTTCCAGCTAGCCCTGATGTCATCTTCTGGCGCCTCAGGCATTTTCCTGCCAGGAGTCTTTTAAGTTCTGGTGAGTGCTGTGCACATGCACCTATGGGGACAAGTCGGAGGAGCATAAGGGCAGCATCACAGTTGCATTGGAGACTCATTTGGTATTGGCAGCTTCTAGGGGTGAGTGTGATTGGTCATGGAGCAGTTCTGCAACCAGCCAAACATAACAGTACCCTCCCTCATAAGCTCTCCCTCCCCAGGCTTCTAGTCTTTGGTATCTGGGAAAAGCGCTGATGGAAATCTCTCACCAAATGAGAGACCTGAATATTGATTGCAGGTTCCCAAGAGTTTTCCTCTGGTTCAAATTTTTTTCAGGAGATGAAGTATTCCAATTGTTTCTGCCATATCCTGGAGTCTATAATCTTTTGCATTTCAAACTCTGTATCTCCCTTGGATACTGTCGCCATGGTTTGGGAGCTTGTCATGACAGCCAGGAGAGAATTAAGGGTTTTAACAGTGAGACATTTATTTATTTTATATACTGTCACTGTTGTGCTGGAGGTGGACTCTTGCCCCAAGGTGGGGTTGATGCTACCCACAGGGCAAGCCCTATGGTTCCCCACCATCGGAAGGCGAAGCTGGCTGAGCGACGGATGCCAGCAGGAGCTTCACCAGTACCAGCCCTCGATCCCCACAGGTTGAGCCCTTGGGTGCCGGGGCCAGCTTGTCTTAGGTGGGCCTCCATCCGAGGACTCCCAGGGTACGATGATGGATTCAACCAGGGACCAGCAGTGGTAGCAGAAGACGAAGACCAGTCCAGATAAGGCATAGATCCAGAGACACGGATGCCAATATTTATTTACTTTATTTATTTATTTAAGGGTTTTTATATACCGCGGCACGTTAGGAAACATCACCTCGGTTTACAATGAACATTAAATTAGCAACAAGCTTTACAATCCAAACAATTATAGAATGGTACATAGCTGATAAAATTAAAACTATAAAATAATTAATATCAAATAATCCATAGGAGGTGCATTTGGCCAGAGAATCAAAAGTAACAATACAAATATTTACAATTTGGGAATATAAAACAAGAAATGTAGATTACTTGTGAGTTAGGAATTAATTGATAGATTAGGGATCAGAATAGTATTTACAATATTAAGAGTATTGCAAGTATATAGGTCAAAGGGTGTGCTTAGCGTTATTGAATAGAAACTGAATGGTACGGATAGATAATATTGTATAAGTGGCATTTTAAATATTATTATTTGAAGGGAAGTGTTCATAAATTGTAGGCTTGTTTAAACAGCCAGGTTTTCAGGTTCTGTTTACATTTCTTATGGCAGGGTTCCTAGCGCAAATCTGTGGGCATTTTGTTCCATATGTTGATTCCAGCTATTGTGAATGATCGTTCTCTCGTTGAAACATATTTTATATGTTTGAGCGTAGGAATAGAGAGTTTAGCCTGGTACATTTTTCTTATTGGTCTGTCTGATGTATGGAATGTAAAAAGATCAGAGAACCAATGCATATCTTGGTTATATAATGACTTGTGTATAAGGGTAAGAACTTTGAATAATATCCTAGATGCAATCGGAAGCCAGTGTAGGAATTGTAGAGCTGGAATAATGTGTTTGTGGCAGTGCGTGTTAGTAAGCAAGCGTGCAGCTGCATTTTGTAGCATCTGTAGTGGTTGTAGTGAGTTATTTGGGAGACCTAGTAATATGGAGTTGCAGTAGTCCAATTTATATAATATAGTAGCTTGTAGTACAGTCCTGAAGTCATGTGGGTGTAGGGGGGGTTTGATCCTTTTCAATGTATGAAGTTTATAGAAACCATTTTTGATGGTGGAAGTAATAAATGTTTTTAATGTAAAATGTTTGTCAATTATAACACCAAGCCTGCGGACTTGTTGTATAATGTGATGGTCAGATAGAGATTGTTGATTGGGGCTAGCATGGGTGTTGTTTTGTGGCGAAATGATGAGAAGCTCTGTTTTGTTGGTATTTATTGCCAATGAGTTTTCAGTTAGTAGATTCTCAATTTCCGCTAGTGCGGTATTCCAGGTTTTGAGAGCGTTGGGTAGGGAGTCATTGATAGGAATTAGGATCTGCACATCATCTGCATATATGAAGTGCGGGAGACCCAGTTTCATCAACAGTCGACAGTGGAGTGAGGTATATATTGAAAAGTGTTGAAGAGAGAGAGGATCCTTGGGGTACTCCTTGTAGCAGATTTTTGGGTTTGGATTCATGTTGTCCAATTCTTACACTGTATTTCCTGTCATTCAGAAAAGATTTGAGCCAACATAGAGCAGTGCCAGTAATGCCGATTTGTGAGAGGCGAGTTAAAAGGGTGTTGTGGTTGACTGTGTCAAATGCCGAGGAAATGTCCAGCAGGGCAAGTATATAAGAGTGACCAGTGTCTAATGCTTTTAGAATTGAATCGGAGAGTGTTAGGAGAAGAGTTTCAGTACTATGGTACTTACGGAATCCATATTGGGATGAGGAGAGTAATTTATTTTCATCTAGGTGTTCAGTGAGTTGCTTGTTGATGACTTTCTCTAAAATTTTGGATAGGAAAGGTAGGTTCGAGACTGGACGAAAGTTTGCTGATTCCGTTGGGTCCAAATCTTGTTTCTTCAGTGTTGGTTTTATTATGGCGTGTTTGAGTTAGGCAGGTACAATTTCAGAGGTGATAGATTTGTTAAGAATCTTGGTTATGGGCATTGCAATTCTTGAAGGAATGGCGAGGAGTGTTTTTGTAGGCATGATGTCAAAAGGGTGCGTTGCTGGTTTAGTTTTTTTGAGTATACCTTCAATTTCTAGTGTCGTTGTGGTTTCAAATTTTGTAAGGGAAGCTGAGCAGAGACTGTGTAGATTTGGATTGTGTGTGGGTGGTCTATGTGTAGGGGAAATAGAGGGTGTGGTAGTGTTTGTAGAGAGGTTAGAGGGGGGGGAAGTAGAGATGCGATTCATAATAGCATTGATTTTGTCAGGAAAGTAGGTTGCTAGTGTTTCACATCTATTTTTGTCATCATTATCTGAATTGAAGTTTGCTGGGGGAGTGATGATGCTAGAGACATATTGGAAGAGAGCTCGTGGGTTAAATTAGTATTGGTGGATCTTCGAGGCGTAGTAGATTTTCTTGGTTTCGTCTGTCGTTTTCCGGTATTCATGAAGGAGTGATCTAAATTTTTGAAGTAGCACTGGCGTTTGGTTTTTACGCCATTTCTTTTCCATTTTACGGAGCTCAAGTTTCAATTTTCTAAGATCAGGGGTGTACCAGGGTTTTTTGTCTTTCTTCTCTGTGTTGATTTCTTTAGTACGTAGAGGGCAGAGCTCATTAGCTACGTTGCTAGTGATGTGATACCAGGAAGAGCAGGCCGAGTTGGCATCAGAGAGGTCTAACTTAAGGAGTTCTTCTGAAAGTGCTTCAGCGATGTCTTCGATTTTGCATTGTTTTCTGAAGGTATGGATCTTTTTTTGGTGTGAGGAGAATGGGGGTTGCATGTAATGGTGCAGCATGTGTCTATCCGGTAATGGTCTGACCAGGGTATGGGGGTGCATTTGGGTGGGTCAGTGTCTACAAGAGTGTGACCTCCTTTGTGAGTAGGGCCCGAAACCAATTGTTTAAATCCAAGTGCATTAAGAGTGGTAAGGGTAGCTTCGCAGGCTGGTGATGGTGTGGAGCGGTCGAAATGGAGGTTAAGGTCTCCTAGGATGATTGCTGGTGTGTTAATGTTGATGTATTTAGATATATATTCAGTGAGTAAAGAAGGGTTGTTTTCAAGTATGCCTGGGGGAGCATAGATAAGGCATATCTGTAGCGCTTTTGATTTAAAGAGAGCAATCTCGATTTTGGGCGGAGAAATGAAGGTTTGTAGGGTGAGATTGAATTTCTTTTTAGCAGCCAGGAGGAGTCCACCTCCTTTATTTTTAGGTCTAGGTATAGAGAATACATTGTAGATGTTTGTAGGTAGTTGATTAGTAATGGCAATGTCCGTGTTTTTTAGCCATGTTTTCGTTATAGCACAAATATCAGGGGATTCATCTTTAAGGATATTGCATAATAGTGTAGCCTTTTTTTGGATGGATTGAGTATTTATAAGCAAAATGGAAAAGGTCATCAGACCTAATATTTGGGACAGAGGTGAAGTCATGATAGGAATTAGCGATTTGTCGTATGGTATGTTGAGCTTAGTTCTCGAGGTATTGTGTGAGTAGTTCGAGTATTTGAGTATAGGAATATGGAAGGTGTTCATTTCAATGAGAGGATAGGCTTAAATAACAAGTTGTGATACTTGCAATTGGGGGGAGAGTTAATGGAAGTAGTGGTCTCCTTCGTCAAGATATCTGTTCGAGTCTAGTCTAAGTCCAGTTCGGCGCTTCTCTTAGTTTCAGCGGGGGGTGCACGCGCGACAATAGAGTACAGAAGGTAGGACAAGTGACAATAGAGTACGGAAGGTAGGACAAGTGGTAGGACAATAGAGTACGGAAGGTAGGACAAGTGGTGCTTGAGTAGTAGTAGGCTGAAGCCTAAAGCCAAATCCAGGGTAGAACCAATAGAGGTGTCAGTGAGCAGGCTGTGGTCAGGACAGGCAGCAGATAAGGACAGGCAGTCAAGCGAGCAAAGGTCAAACCAGGAGACAGTCCGAGAATGGTCAGGCAAAGCAGGGGTCAAGCCAGAAGTCAATCCAAAGCGTAGTCAGGCAAAGCAGGGGTCAAGCCAGAAGTCAATTTGAAACAGGTCAGGCAAAGCAGGGGTCAAGCCAAAAGTCAATCCAAAGCATGGTCAGGCAAAGCAGGAATCAAGCCAGAAGTCAATTCAAATGTAGAAGGCAAGGAACGGGTACAGGAGCAGGAACGTGAGCAGGAGCAGGAACCAGGAACCAGGACAGGATCAGGAACCAGGAATGTAGACAGGATCAGGTACAAGCAACGAGCACACGAAGAACGTGGAGACCTGTTGCCAAGGCAAGGAAGCACTAGCTGGGCCTGGCCATATATACCGGGACCCAGTGATGTCATCATCTGGGGCCACAGGATGGATTCTCGCCGCGGCCCTTTTAAAAACCAGAGAGGCGCACTCGCGAACACCTAGAGGGCAGCATGGTGATGGATAGTGGCGTTTCCCACAGGACCATGCGGAGAGGCCCGCCGAGAAGTCCGTGGAGGAGCCGGGGATGGCAGAGGAAGCTTGGGTTCAGGCGGCTGCCCACTGCTGCGAGGGAGGTTGAACCAGGAGCAGGAGCTGGCAGTCAGGGGCAAGTGGGCCCAGACACGGGTCTGCCACGGGTGGCACATGCAACAGTACCCCCTTACTTCCCCCTCTTGGAGGCCTGGGTTTGCCCGAATGGGCACGATGGAAACGAAGGAGGAGACCTTTGTCCAGGATGTTGTTGGCAGGCTCCCACGAATTTTCCTCAGGGCCAAAGCCCTCCCATGACAGGTGGTACTCCCAGTGGCAACCTCTACTGCAGACTTCTTGGACCTTATATACAGTGTCCGTTTAAGCAATGACTTGGGATGGCACAGGTGCCTTTCGAGAAGGCCAAGTGAGCACCACAGGTTTCAATAGAGATACGTGGAAGGAATTATGAATGCCAAGAGTTGGAGGTAACCGAAGCTGATAGGTGACAGGTCCTATACGTCGAGAGACAGGGAACAGACCAATATATCAAGGTGCAAATCTCTGAGATGGGAGTTTGAGAAGGTTATAGCATGTGCTCAGCCAAACACTAAGAAGATCCCATGCTACTGATGCAATTAATAGTGTAAATAACCGATTCACGTCTACTCGTGCAAGACCTTTAAGATTATGAGAGGTCTTGAACGAGTAGATGTGAATCGGTTATTTACACTTTCGAATAATAGAAGGACTAGGGGGCATTCCATGAAGTTAGCAAGTAGCACATTTAAGACTAGTCGGAGAAAATTCTTTTTCACTCAACACACAATAAAGCTCTGGAATTTGTTGCCAGAGGATGTGGTTAGTGCAGTTAGAGTAGCTGGGTTCAAAAAGGTTTGGATAAGTTCTTGGAGGAGAAGTCCATTAACAGCTATTAATCAAATTTACTTAGGGAATAGCCACTGCTATTAATTACATCAGTGGCATGGGATCTTTTGTTTGGGTAATTGCCAGGTTCTTGTGGCCTGGTTTGGCCTCTGTTGGAAACAGGATGCTGGGCTTGATGGACCCTTGGTCTGACCCAGCATGGCAATTTCTTATGTTCTTATGTATACTTTTTGACCAGGTTGGAATTATGGAGCAGGATGACGGTGAGCATCCATGGACTTCTTAGCTCGAGCCGCAGCTTGACACAAACAGAGGTTGGTTTGGTTCCAGAGAGCTTTGAGGGCGTCAGCGGTGGCATGAGCTGCTGGTGATGGTACCGAAAGTGGGATCGGTAACAGAAGCCGGGGTTGCCTGCCATAGTTGATGGAAAATGGCGAGACTCCGGTAGCTGCTGCAATGTGGGAGCTGTGGGAAAACTTCACCCATGGAAGTAATTCCACCCAGTTATCCTGACGATTGTTGGTATAGGCACGGAGAAAGCTCTGGAGCGAGAGTTTATCAGCTCAGCTTGGCCATTGGCCTGAGAATGATATGCAGTTGTTAGGCTGATGGAAATGCCAAATTTGCTGCACAGCACGCGCCAATAGTGGGTGACGAACTGGGGACCTCTGTCAGAGGCTACATCCATGGGGAGACCATGCAGACAGAACACGTGCTTGAAGAAGAGATGTGTCAGCTCCAGGGCCGTAGGTAAGCCAGGCAATGGGACGAAGTTACGCCATTTTGGAAAACCAATCCATGATGACCCAGATAACTGTGTTTCCTCCAGAAGGTGGTAGGTCTATAACAAAGTCTGTGGATACATGAGTCCATGGTTCTTCTGGCACAGAAAGTGGCTGGAGAAGGGCCCAAGGGCGACCCACCGGGGGTTTTTGCTGAGCACATATTGAGCAAGAGTCTACATAGGCTCGAGTATCGGTAACCATGGTTGGCCACCAATAAAATCGCTGAAGAAGAGAGAGAGTCCGGGCGCGTCCTGAATGACCGGCAATCTTAGAATCATGCTCCCAACGCAAGACCTTCTTTCGAAGCCGGTGAGGTACCACTGTCTTCCCAGCTGGGACTGGAATGGAAGCAGACAAACAGATACATGTGGGATCAATAATGTAACCAGGTCCTTCAGGGATGTCATCAGGTTCAAAAGAGCGAGACAGGGCATCCGCCCGGAGGTTTTTCTCCACACGACGATATCATAACTCAAAGTTAAATCTGGAGAAAAACAATGTCCAGCGGGCCTGGCGAGCATTGAGATGCTGGGCATGACTAAGATGCTCAAGATTCTTGTGGTCGGTGAAGATAGTGAACTTATGCTGAGTGCCCTCCAACCAGGGGCGCCACTCTTTCAGAGCAAGTTTAATCACAAGTAACTCCCTGTCACCGATGCTGTAGTTTTTCTTGGCGAGAGAACTTGCAGGAAAGAAAGGAACACGGGAGAAGAGTTCCTTGGGTCGAGTGTTGGCTCAGAATCGCCTCAGCCCCTATGGCAGAGGCATCTACAACTACGAAGTGGCGATTTGGGTCAGGATGACGCAAGCATGACCAGAAAGGAAGGCGTCTGAGTTTATGGAAGGTAGCGAGGGCTTCGGGTGTCCAATTCCTTGTGTTGCTGCCCTTGCAAGTCATAGCCATGAGAGGCGCTGCCAGAGAGGAATAGTTGGCTATAAAGTTACGTAAGTAATTCGTGAACCCCAAAAATCTCTGGAGCACCCGGAAGCCTACAGGCCGAGACCAATCCTAGATTCCTTTGAGCTTACTTGGGTCCATGGTGAATCCTTGTTGTGAAATTATGTACCCTAGAAAGGGTAAACTGGACTGCTCGAAGAGACATTTATCAAGCTTAGCAAATAAATGGTTCTCACAAAGTCGTTGGAGCACCGTGCGGATGACGGCACGGTGTGTGGATAGATCCTTGGAGAAGATGAGGATGTCATCTAAGTATGCAACAACCTCGGTGTAAAGGAGATCATGGAAAATCTCATTCATCATGTGTTGGAACACAGCAGGAGCATTACAAAAGCCAAAAGGCATGACTAAATATTTGTAATGTCCATCCCTGGTATTAAGTGCTGTCTTCCAGATGTCTTCTGGACGTATGCTCACCAGATTATATGCACCTCGCAGATCCAATTTAGTAAATATGGAGGTGCCTTGAAAGCGATCAAATAGCTTGGTGATCAAAGGCAAGGGAAACTTATCCTTGTGGGTTATGGCATCTAGGCCGCAGTAATCAATGCATGGCCTCAAGGACCTGTCCTTCTTCATGACAAAGAAATAGCCCATGCCTGCGGGCGAGGTTGAGGGGCAGATGAACTCCTTTGGCCAGGTTCTCACAAATATACTCAGTCTCAGGAACCAAAAGCGGGTACATCCTACCCCTAGGAGACGTCGTACCTGGCAGAAGCTCAATAGGGCAGACAAACATGCGTAGAGGCAGAAAGATGTCAGCCTTTTGCTTGGAGAAAACATTTCATAATCTGCATATGGAGACGGAATGCCAGAGGTAGTTACCACCAGGGAGACTCCAGGAGGAGGTACCACCTTCTTCAGGCAGGTCCGATGACAGGCTGGGCTCCACTCAGTAAGTTGAAGGGTTCTCCAGTCAAACTGGGGAGAGTGACGCTGGAGCCAGGGCAATCCCAAGACCACTAGATGAATAGACTTTTCCAGAATGAGGAGTTCCACCTCTTCTTCATGAAGAGCTCCAGTGAGGAGATGGATAGGTGCTGTCACCAGGGAAATCCTGCCAGGTAAAGGCTCACCGTAAATTGAAGCAATGCATAAGGATGTTTCAAGAGGTTGAGTGGAGATACCCAGGAGATGTACCAAGTGCTTAAGAATGAAGTTCCCTCCTGCTCCGGAGTCGATCAGGGCCGGGACTGGGAATGAGCGGGAATCCCAGGTTAAGGTAACTGGCAGAGACAGTTGAGGGGCCGGAGAAGTAGCGCCCAACTTCAGGACCCCAATCGAACTTAGGCCCGCAGAGGAGTCCGCGGAGGAGCCGGGACCAGCAGAGGAAGCTCGGGTGTGCAGGCGGCTGCCTACTGCTGCGAGGGAGGTCGAACCAGGAGCAGGAACTGTCAGGGGGTCCGGACGTGGGCCTGCTGAGGGTGGCACACACAACAATTATTCCATGTGAAAATTACTAGTTCATAATGGTGTACAAGTTTGACATTCATAAATAATGAAAACTCAGGTAGGCATACGTACAAGTAATAAACTAGGGAAACATTTAGCGACAGATCGAGTCAAGGTAATATACATCCTTTCACTCCTGGGCAGTATGGCCTTTTCCAGGGCCTCCCCATTGGGAGCATGATGCCCTTCAGGCCATTCTAGGGCTTGCCTAGCACTTCCAACAGCAGCAAGCCATCTTGGATCAAGAGACTGGCTACTTGAGAGACTTACCATAAGGATAGAAATCATGCAGCCTTCACCTCCCATCCCAGCTCCATCTCCAGTGCCTGCTTTACCTCTTGGACTCCAAGGCCCATTCCACAGTTACCATTGCCTCCCTGTTATCACGGGGACCCTAAAGAATGCAGGGGCTGGATTGAGCCAATGCTGGATGCACTTTGACTTCCAGTCCACTCTAATCTTCACTGATCGAGTCAAGGTAATATACATCCTTTCACTCCTGGGCAGTATGGCCTTTTCCTGGGCCTCCCCATTGGGAGCATGAGGACCCCAAGCTCCAAGACCTTCAGGAGTTCCTCCACCAATTCCGCCTCATCTTTGATAAACCCAGCCATACCTCCTCTATGGCAGCAGAGCTCATTTGTATCAGCCAGGGTACTTGTACCTGTTAGGCGCTCCGCCTGCGGCCGTCTCACACGGACCTGCTCACCTTCATGGTTCCACAGCGGGTCCTGGGATGACCTCCCTCACAGTAGTTGCCAGTCCTGGCAGGCCCCGGCATCACGTGGCGGCGGTCGCGCACTGGGCCTCACGCCGAGGTTTGGCGTCCTCGGCCATGTTAGCCACGCCCATAATCTGCATGCGCGCAGACTGCCTGGACTCATGTAGAGCCAAGGGCAGGTCCTAGCTCCATGGCGCATCCTGATTGATCCCCCGATATAAGGAAGTTCCTGTCACTGCTTCCTTGCTTTGGCAATCGGGTCGTACTGTTCTCAGATTGCCTCTGCGCTTGTACTTGTTCCTGCTTGTTCCTAGTCTTGTTCCAGGATCCTTCAGTTCCAGTTCTGTTCCTGACTCGTTCCTGCATCCTAGTTCCTGTGTCCTGCTTGCTCCTATGTTCATCTGTCTACCCAGGTAGTACCCTCGGACTGTCTTACTGGTACTGACCTCAGCTTGCTCTTGACCTGCCTGCCTGCCTGCCGCCTGCCTCAAAGACCACAGCTTGTTCCTGACCTGCCTGCTTGCCTGCCGCCTGCCTTGAGACCTCACCTGGCCTCTGGTACCTAACCTCTGCTATGTTGACCACTCCTCAGACTGACCTCTGGATACCTCTGGATACCTCTGGATACGATGTCCAGATTGTGATCCCCATCAAAGAATCAATCACTAAAGCTCTAGAACTTTGGGAAAACTGTTTTCAAGAAATTAACGATCTCTTATCCAGCTTAAATCTTATTCTAAACCAATCAAAAAGCGAATTCATGCTAATCTCTCCAGATAATTGCAAAATCACTACAAACCCGCCAGCCAACTTGCAAATCTCAAAAGTAAGAGATTTAGGAGTTTCTATAGACAACCGGCTAAATTTAAAATCGTTTATCAACCAAACAACCAAAGACTGCTTCCACAAACTGCACGTATTAAAAAGAATAAAACCCCTATTTCATTTCCATGATTATAGAACAGTGCTCCAAGCAATAATATTTGCGAAAATTGATTACTGCAACTCTATCCTACTAGGCCTCCCATCATCCCACACTAAACCTCTCCAAATGATACAGAACACGGCAGCAAGAATTCTAACAAACAAAAGGAGAAGAGATCACATTACACCAGTCCTCAAAGACCTTCACTGGTTACCAATCCACTACAGAATAATTCATAAGTCCCTCACCACAATCTACAAAAATATCCATGGACTGGCTCCACTCCATCTACAAATAGCTCTCAAAAAACACTCCTCCAACAGACCCATCAGAGAAGCATATAGAGAATATCTACAAGTACCTCACAACAATACTACCCAGCATATAACATTGAGAGATCGGGCCTTCTCCACAGCAGGTCCCCCACTATGGAACTCAATCCCCTTAGAATTACGACAGGAACCATGTCTTCCAACCTTCAGGAAGAGACTTAAAACATGGCTGTTCATGAAAGCATTTCCGGACCCTTAATGATTCACTTCCATCAAATGCAGCAACACTGAGCATCTTCTATTAAACTGAAACAGACAATACCAACCAATCACTACAATGTTTTACTTCTTGTTAAACTTTTTATCTCTCCTCTAACTCTAATCCCAGTTAGAATAACCCCTGTTTTATTGTAACTTTTTCTTCTATGCACTTGTTATACTTTTGTAATGTATACTCTTACGTTTTAGCTATGTACGTTATAATGTATTGCTCACCCCTTGTTTTATGTAAACCGACATGATACGAACTTCCGTGAATGCCGGTATAGAAAAACACAAATAAATAAATAAATAAATAAAAATATTGACCTTTGCTTGCCTGACCTTGTCTCCAGATTCTGGCGCTGTTCCTCAACTTGTCATCACCAACTCTGTTCTGGTTCTCCCTGTTCCAACCAGCAGCCACCTTTGAACCTGATCACGCTACCCCTGTCTCCGTAGTCATGCCAGACTTTCACTCTCTTAGGAGATCCTGTGAGGCCTATCTAATTCCAAGCAGCCCGGGTCCCTATGGGCTCCTCCCGGGGGGACCTCGGGCTTCCAGTGGTGAAGCTCTTCCTAGCGTCTGTCTCCTCCAGTGCTCTGCCCCCTGGGGGCAGTCGCCTCCTGTTCCCTTTCAGGAGGCGTTCCATCTCTGCCCCAGGACAAGGGTCCACCCCCGAGCGCAACAGTACCGTAGGAGAGTACACGATTCAATTCTGTACTCTTGATTCTGAGGTACACTGAGGAGAAAATAGCTTGATGGCCATCTTCTGTTAGGGGCTGTCAGGCCGGATTAAAAATGAGCTGGCTGGCTATGAGGTCTTGTCCACCTTGGATGCCTTGATTGCTCTGGTTACCTGGGCAGATCAGAGATTTCAGGAGCAAGCCCAGGAATGTAACGCCTCCCGGTGGCCTGTCCAGCTGGCCCCCCAAATTCAGTATCCTCCTGTGATCCCTGTCCAGTCAGGAACTGGAGCTGGCAGAGGAGCCCTTGCAATTGGGGCATTCAAAACTTTCTCAGGAAGAGAAAAAGAAGCAACAACTCGGACTATATTTGTATTGTGCCAGTCGAGGGCACCACCCCTCTGGGAGCATGCTGACCCGGTCCTGTGAGATCCGCTGGGCTTTCTCACCCTATTTCGCTCCTTCTTCGACGATCCAAGATGTAGATGTAGGGTTAGGTGAATACTGCCCGGACATAATTTGTGCGATTATAAATCAATCCTTAGAAACTGGAATTTTTCCACAGCAATTAAAGCTAGCTTCTATTACTCCAATACCAAAAAAGAAATCTGCATCTTTATTAGATTTCACTAATCTTAGACCAATTGCCTCTCTCACCTCTTTATCTAAAACCATTGAATCTTTTGTTCTTTTTCAATTGAAAGAATATCTTTTAGAGCATGATATATTACATCCAGACCAACATGGTTTTAGAAAGGGTTACTCTACAGAAACCCTTCTACTTTCTTCATTTGACACTTACGTAAGAGGCTTCGATTCTAATACTGATTTTTTATTGATTTTGCTGGATATTTCTGCAGCGTTTGATACGCTTGATCATAAGATCCTTTTATCCAGACTTCAAGCGATTGGTTTACAAAATACAGTACTTAATTGGTTTAATAGTTATCTCTCTATTTGTCACTGTCAAGTAAATTTTAAAGGTAAATCTTCACAATTTTTCACCCAAAATCCTGGGGTTCCACAAGGGTCTTCCTTGTCACTGGTACTGTTCAATATCTATTTGCTACCGTTGTGTAACATATTAGCTGCATTGGATATCCAATTTAAAATCTATGCGGACGATATCCAACTTTATGTTCCCTATAAATCCTCCTGGGCTGAGACCATTTCTTTTTGTAAACTTTATGTAAAGACAATTGAGCAATGGCTAAGCCATAGCCGGCTTAAGCTTAATACCAAAAAAACAATTGCTTTTTTTAAGCATGACTCACAATCCTGCAAATTGTCCACCATCATCGATCATGCTAGGTAACGAGATAATTGAAGTTAAAAAAGTAGCTCGTAACCTTGGAATACAACTAGATACTAATTTATCTTTAACACAACATGTTTCTTATTTAGTAAAGAATTCTTTCTTTAAACTACATACTTTAAAAAGATTAAAACCATTATTATTCAAATCTGACTTTCAAACGGTCCTCCAGTCTATCATTTTTGCTGGTTTGGACTATTGCAACAGTCTTTTTTTGGGTTTACCTGACTCCACTCTAAAACCCCTACAGCAGATTCAAAACTCAGTGGCTCGATTATTGACAGGCTCACCTATGAGACATCATATCTCTCCCATTTTATGTAATTTACATTGGCTTCCTATTAAATTTCGTGTGAAATATAAAGTATTATCTTTAATTCACTCTTTAATACATGATCCGGAATCAACTTGGCTCTGCACTACATTACGATTATACAAGCCAACTAGACATCTCAGATCGGAGAATAAATACTTGCTTGATGTTGCCTCAGTTAGGCTGGCGAGATTAAATATAATAAGAAAGAGAGCTTTTTCGGTGGCAGGCCCTTTGTTATGGAATTCAATTCCCAATACTTTAAGGCAAATTACCAACCACAAAGAATTTAAGAAGGCAATAAAAACGTATCTTTTTAAGATAACCTTCGGAGAACAACCCGGAAGGATTGGTTAACTCCCAAGAGTCACACCAGCTGCCTGTTAGTCAACAGTCTAAGGTGCATACTTGCAAAATAATGATGACATTTTTATTTTATTTTTACTTTAAAATTTCTGACTGTATCTTTTTGTGGTAAAAATAGTATAGTTTCTTTTAGAATTAGGGTTTATAAATATACTTTGTATTTTTTTTTAATCTGTTTTTTTTTATTTTTTTTATTCTAGTTTACTAATTTTCTACACAATATTTGTTTTAGTTGATTTATGTTTAATTATTTATATATTTTTTATTTTGTTTTTGTTGGAATTGTTGTGAACCGTTTTGGTCAAACTGTGTTTGTGAAAGACGGTATAGAAATATTTTAAAATAAATAAATAAATCCATCTCCGGGACATCTCTTCTTCACCTCCAACAAGGTTCTCGACCATTGACTGATTACGTCATAGAATTCAGGACCCTTGCATCGGAACTTCACTGGGACTCTGACTGCTTACGATCCGCCTTCCTCGACGGGATAAGTTCGCGGATTAAGGATGAGTTAGCGGCTCGTGAACTACCAGCTTCACTGGACTCTTTGATAGACTTGGCTGGTCGCATCGACCATCATCTGCAAGAGCATTCACAGGAGACCAAAGCGATTAAGAAATCTACGCCAGGCTCATACCAGACTCGACATTCGTCTTCACCCAGGATGAATTCAGCCCAGAGCAAAGTTGAGGATGAGCCAATGCAGATGGTTAGCAGCAACTTTCTCCCAAGGAATGATGCTGTCGCCAGCAATCCGGCCTCTGCTTGTACTGCGGCCAATCCAGACATCCCATAGCCTCCTGCCCTGTCTAACCGGGAAACTCCCAGGCCTAGGGCCAGCGGGAGGACTGCTCCTAGGCCTAACTTCACCTTCTCCTCCATTGATAGTACCTGTCTCCATTACGATGGATAGTCAGGAATTCCACACTCTGGCTTTGGTGGATTCTGGGCCCGGTGGGAACTTTATTTTAAAACAACTTACTGAGCCTCTCTGGATCCCCACCATCTGTTCTCTAGTACTCTTCCTCCTCTCGTCCATCCATGGAGAACCTCTATCTGGTGAGGTTACTCATACCATGGCTCCCATTCAACTCCGTACAGGATCTTTGCATGTTGAAACCTTTTCATTTCACATTCTGGACAAGGCCATACATCTGGTTGTTCTGGGACTGCTGTGGCTGCAGCAACACACACCACAGTTCGACTGGGCCATCTTAAAGCTCTCTTGTTGGGGGCTCCTCCTGCTATAATCACTGCCTGGAGTCCATCTCACCCCTGCCTTGTCTGAATGTTTCACTCTCTCCTCCTGGCCTTCCATCACAATACGCTTCATTTGCTGATGTCTTCTCAAAGAAGGCCACAGACACCTTACCTTGCTACAGGATCCTTTCCTGCTGCACCCAGTTGATGCCCTCCAATCATGAGACCTTCTTCCTCCAAGGCAGCACCAGGGCTGCCAGTCTGAAGTTGGGACTTGGCTACTATGTCCCTGAAGGTCTCATCTATATACCTCTCTGTCTGCCTCAGCTCCTCCAGGTCTGCCACTCTAGCATCCAGAGATCGGACTCGTTCTCTGAGAACCAGGAGCTCTTTGCATCGCATACACATGTACAACTTCTCACCGGTGGGTAAAAAATCATACATGTGACACTCGATGCAAAAGACTGGGAAGCGCCCCTCTTGCTGCTGGGCTGCTGACTTCATCTCAATATTGTTCAGTTCCTAATTAAGTGTTAGGTTGCTATGGGAGTAGGAATGTGTCTAATTAACGTTCTTTAAATGTATTAGTGAATTCACTATGGGGTAGATTTTAAAAGCCCGGCAGGATTTACGCGCGCAGGGCACTTGTGCGCCGTCACGCCTATTTTGCATAGGCCGCCAGCGCGTGCAAAGCCCCAGGATGCGCGTAAGTCCCGGGGCTTTGCTTGTGGGTTTGTCGGGGGCTTGTCGGGGGCAGCGCGGCATTCGGAGGCATGTCTTGAGGCGTGGCGGCGGTCCGTGGGAGGGGCCGGAGGCGTGAGGGCGGTCCGGGAGCGATTTCAGAGCAGCCTCAGAGGGAACGGAGGCAGGCTGCACGGCTCAGCATACTTTTGTTTGTGCCGGTTGTGCGAACAAAAGTACGCGCGTGCGTACTTTTTAAAAATCTGCCCCTATATGTCTGGTAGTGGACTACAAGGGACTGATCAAACTCTCAATAAAGTTTTGTTGGGGTTTTTTTTTTTCTGAAAGTGGCACCTGCTTATAAATTAAAGGATGAGCTAGGAGTGGGTGGGAGGGTTGAGAAATCCAAACAGTCTAACTTCATTTAGTCAGCCAGAGTGACTCACTGCTCTCTTGATTATCAAATGTTGGTACCTAATCAAACCAAATCACACTACCTCAACACCTTTCCAAGGTGAGTAACTGAACTGAACTTTTCAACCTTTTTACTTAGGTATACACTGCTCCTAGCTTATTTCTAGCTTCTGGCTACTTTTTTTTTTTTTAATACAAACACTCAGTTCTGCTTACTAGTTGCCTTACAGACTTTTAAAAATAAACACACTAACTACTGCTTACTAGCTGCCTTACTGACTGACCATTTAAAAATACAGTCTAACTTTATTCACTGCCTTACTGACTATTAAAAGCACAAACACACTAAATATTCCCAAATAGTTAACTTTGCCCCAATACTTTTGAAAAAGACAATGTCCCAAGCAAAAACTTACTGATTCCTTTCAGCCACCAGCAAGGTGATCCTCTCCTCTCAGTGCTCCCACTGGAATGTGGGTTACTGAGCTCTTCCCTTATGTTCTTATGTTCTTATCTCCAATACCTGCACCAGGCCCAGTGTCTGAACAGCCGCCAGGCTCGCTGGTCTCTCATCTTTACGAGGTTGAACTTTGTTCTATGATACCACCCTGGTGATAAGAATGGCTGTGCTGATGCGCTCTCTCTCCATTGTTTGTAACTGAGGATCTGCGGATACCCAGTGACACATTATTGACCCCCGCAAGGGTCATTCTGTCAGCCATCTTTCCTGTGCCTCCGGGTTCCTCGCCCGCTGTGGCTGAAGGTTCAATGATGGGTCCACGACTCATTGACCTCAGGGCACCCAGGTCAGTCCAGGACTCTCTCCACTCTGCAGCGCTACTACTGGTGGCCTACCATGCGAAAAAACACCCAAGCATATGTAGAGTCCTGTCCTACGTGTGCCCAGCACAAACCTCCGGTGGGGAAACCTTGGGGACTTCTACAGCCACTCTCCATCCCCAGTGAACCCTGGACCCATATAGCCACCGATTTTATCGTGGATCTTCCCATCTCCAACGGAAATTTGGGTCACTGTCGACCGCTTCTCTAAGATGGCGCATTTCGTGGCTCTACCTGGCCTTCCTACGGCACCTCAATTGGCCAAATTGTTTTTTAAACACGTTTTTTGGCTCCACGGCCTACCCAGACACACCCTCTCAGACCGTAGGGTTCAATTTACCGCTCGCTTCTGGAAATCACTATGTAAGAAGTTTGATATTTCATTGGACTTTTCCTCGGCCACCCTCAAGCCAATGGTCAAACCGAGAGAACTAACACAACCCTTAAGCAGTTCCTGTGAGCCTACATGAGCCTGCGGCAAGTCAATTGGGCTAGCCTGTTACCCTGGGCAGAGCTCACGCTGAATTCCCACATATCCTCCTCCACAGGGTCTTTGCCTATCCAACTGGTCTAAGGTTGCCAACTTTTGCCACCGCTTCCACTCCCGCTGTCTGTTGCTTCTCCGGCAGCGCAGACAACTGCCCAGGAACTACATCAGCTGTAGCAAAGTACCCAACAGTTGCTCGAAAAGGCTGCCCAAAGATCAAAGAAGGCTTTTGACGCCCATCACCGTGCTGCACCCCAGTTTCAACCTGGAGATAAGGTATGGCTCAGCACTAAGTTCATTCACCTCAAACTGCCCTCAGCTCGGTTTGCCCCCTGATACATTGGACCATTTCCAGTGTTATGTTGCCTGTTACATATTGCTTCAACTGCCTCCATCACTCAAGATCCACAACGCATTCCACATTTCACTACTCAAGCCGCTAATTCTCTCAGGATTCTCCAAGAAGCCACCTGACCCAGTTCCGCTGTCTTTGGAAGCCGACATCACCTACCAAGTTTGGGAGTCTTGGATATCTGAAAGCATGGGAGAAAATGGGAGTGCCTCCTTTTATGGGAAGGGTTTGGTCCTGAGGAGAACAGTTGGGAACCCATGGCTACCATCTTGGACAAGGACCTTCTGTAACAGTTCCATATCGACCATCCTCATAAGCCCAAACCCCTGGGGAGGGGTCTTAACAGTTGGGTACTGTTACGCCTGTCAGTCGCAGATGGCTGCAACTGCGAGTGCTCACCTCCTGCACTGCTCTCCTGTCCTCCCCGGGACTGCTCGCTGCAAGTGCTTGTTGCATCGCCACATTCTGCGGGACTCTCCTCGGTGGCATGGACGCCGCCATTTCCTGCTCCGACGCTGGGCCTTCCTAGGTGCACATGCACGTCATGTATGCTTTTGAAGTCTCTTCGGCGGGAAACTCGGGGGCGTCCCGCTGTGATGACGTCATTAGCCTCTCAATCATAAGCTTCACCATCACCCCCAGGAAACCAACTTGTCAGTCGCAGATGGCTACAACCGTGAGTGCTCACCTCCTGCACTGCTCTCCTGTCCTCCCCGGGACTGCTCGCTGCAAGGGCTTGTTTGCATCGCCACATTCTGCGGGATTCTCCTCGGCGGCATGGACGCCGCCATTTCCTGCTCTGACGCTGGGCCTTCCTAGGTGTGCATGCACGTCATACACGCTTTTGAAGCCTCTTCAGCGGGAACCTCGAGGGCGTCCCACTGTGATGACGTCAATAGCCTTTCATTCATAAGCTCCACCATCACCCCCAGCAAACCAACTTGGCAACAAGTTCCATCCTGCACTGTGCTCCTGTGGATCCCTGAGACGTCGCCTGCTGCTATTCCTTGGACCCTGTCTGGCACTTGCTCCTCAGGGGTCAGTGTGTGCTTCATTGGGGACTTGCTCCCCTGGCCTACCCCGCTCCTTGCGCTGGCTCTGCGCCTCTTGGGTCCAATGCTGCCTTGGCCCCAGCTACTTGAGTCTCTTCTGGATCATCGCAGTATCAGTGAGTTCTTCGTCTGGCCTCCTCACTCTTCAGGGCTGGACCCGTATCCTTGTCTAAAGACTGACAGCGCTTGCTCACTCTTCAGGTTGCACCTTCACTCCAGAGATCTACCTAGTCCTGCTCCGCTCCTCGGGGCTAGATCCCAGTTTGTCCTTGTCTGGCTATTGTCCCATTCCTCGGGTCAGCTACTGCTTCATCTCTGGCATCACCTCCACTCTCCAGGTTCCTATCTACACCAGCAGCTGAGGCTGAGACTGGACTCACCACCTGTGGGTGGTCTATGTTCCCTCCTACGTCCATCACGTTGCAGCTGCGCCCCCTTGGGGTTGACCTCCCGGAGAACCTCCTTCAGTCTACCATCCCGCGGGGGTTAGCTCCATTGTGAGCCTAAACGTGACTTTAGGCTCACAATGGAGCTCACAACCCGCCGCCTGTGCCGATAACCCGCCTCCTGATGGCGCGGACCTGTGGGGCTCCTCCCCACAGGCTGTAACGCCTCGCGCCTCGGGTTCACTAACCCACAAACCATAACACCACTACAGAATCTAAGTAAGTTCTTTTTCACAAATACTCGATTTAGTTTAAAAAAAATGATAGAAGCAAATGTATTTAGCAGCTGTTAACTTTTATGTGATACAAACGTGACTGTGCCCAGTTTAAAACAAATGCCATGCTGACAGCAATGTAGAACTGTAAACAGAGCAGCAAGTATTTAAAATTTAGAAAAGGCTGCATTTTTTAAGACACAATGGTGCACTTCTTTCCTCTTTTATATTTTCTTTATATTTTTATAGTAAGAGAACATACAGGGGTAGATTTTAAAAGAAGCGCGATCAGCCTACTTTTGCTTGCGCATCAGACTCAAGCAAAAGTACGCTGGATTTTAGTAGATACGCGCGGAGCTGCGCGTATCCACTAAAATCCTGGATCGGCGCGCGCAAGGCTATCGATTTTGTATAGCCTGTGCGCGCCGAGCCGCGCTGCCTCCCCCCGTTCCCTCCAAGGCCGCTCCGAAATCGGAGCGGCCTCGGAGGGAACTTTCCTTTGCCCTCCCCTCACCTTACCCTCCCTTCCCCTACCTAACCCACCCACCCGGCCCTGTCTACACCCCCCCCTTACCTTTGTCGGGGGATTTACGCCTCCCGGAGGGAGACGTAAATCCCCGCGCGCCAGCGGGCCTGCTGCGCGCCGGGCCGCGACCTGGGGGCGGGTACGGAGGGCGCGGCCACGCCCCCGGACCGCCCCGGGCCGTAGCCACGCCCCCGTACCCGCCCCCAAAACGCTGCCGACACGCCCCCGAAACGCCGCGACGACCGGGCCCGCCCCCCGACACGCCCCCCTCCGAAAACCCCGGGACGTACGCGAGTCCCGGGGTCTGCGCGCGCCGGTAGGCCTATGTAAAATAGGCTTACCGGCGCGCAGGGCCCTGCTCGCGTAAATCCGGGCGGATTTACGCGAGCAGGGCTCTTAAAATCCGCCCCACAATGTATTAATTAAGCACAACAGTTTTAATTGGTGCCGGTGCTAACAGTAATATAGGACTATACACGGAGCAGTAAGCATTTACATCCAGAAAAGACTACGGTTTTTAAAGACAGTATGGTGCACTATTAACTTTTATGTGATGCAAGTGCGACAGTGCCCAGTTTAAAACCAATGCCATGCTGACAGAGATATAGAACTATAAACGGAGCGGCAAGCATTTTAAATTTAGAAAATGCTGCATTTTTTAAGACACAGTAGTGCACTTTTTTTCCCCGTTTTTAAAATATTTTCTTTATATTTCTGTTATGGTTATTGGTGTTTAGGTGGACCCTTGGACACTGTGGCAGCTGACCACGCCCACAGGGGGCAGTCCTGTGAGGGACCACGGTGTCAGGCTAGACTCTGGACACAGAAACACATGTTGAATCTTTATTTAAACAGTTTTGGAAACCACCGAAGGTGGCAGTAGTGAGCAGTAGATGTTGAGCCCGGCTGGGCGAGTATCCCACAGGACGCTGGAGAACAGTTGGCTGTGCTGTAGTGGAAAGAAGTAGTGGAAAGAAGCTGAGAGTTATGAGTACACAGTGAGAAACATACAGAGTCCCAGATAGAATAGGAAAAGCTCTGAGACAGGGAGAGCAGGCCTTCGAGGAGCAAGTACCTGATCCCTTAGAGCAGGGAGACTCAGTGGTATAGTACTCACACAGCGGTTCGACTAGATGAGAGGTCTGGCACTGGAACAGAGGGCAGGCCCTCGAGGAGCGAGCACCTGGTTCCAAGAAAGTAGTACTGTGGAATAGATGGTAGTTGTACTCACAGATGGATACTGTTAGTAAAGTCTTCCAAGTAGAAAGGATTGTAGATGCAGGCAGCTCTCAGAGAACATGGGCCCTCGAGGAGCAAGTACCGGTTTACTGATAGCACCTGAAAGAAGCAGAAGAGGCCCAGAGGAGAGGGTACCCCATTAGCGGTAAGAGTTCCAGATATCGCTGGAGTGGCAGAGTAGCTTCAGTACGGAGAGCGAATCCCATCCGTAGAATCCGAGTAGATGCTAACTCAATTAGCTAGCAAAAGAGGTAAGCTTAAATATCCGGGCAGTGTGACATCATCTCAGGGGGACGCCCCTGAGGTTCGCGCCAATGAGGAAATAAAGATGAGGGCGGCGCGCGCGCGCGCTCTATGGTACTTTGGAGGAGCATGGCAGAAAGCAGCACCAAAGCCGGTCCGGGGACCCCGGAGAGGTCGGCAGACAGAAGCCGCGGCAGCCAGTAATCTGAGGTGAGCAGGAGGAGCCACAAGAAGAGTGAGGTAGGCGGGGCGAAGCCGTCGTAGACCAACAGTCGCAAAAGTACCCCCTTCAAAGGGTGGACTCCAACTCTTATACCAGGTCTTGGTTTCTGAGGATGCATCTGGTGAAACTAATGAAGCATCACTTTATCAAGGATATTAGCCATCGGCTCCCAAGAATTTTCTTCGGGGCCATAACCTTCCCAACACAGAAGGTATTCCCAAGTTTTGTCATGTCTTCTTACATCTAGAATGGCATTGACCTTGTATTCTAGGGCTTCTTTTGCATTGATAGAAGATGGTTCAGGAGACTTGGATGAGAACTCACTGAGAATGAGTGGTTTCAGAAGTGAAACGTGGAATGTGTTGTGGATTTTCAATCCAGGCGGTAGCTTCAGACTGTATGTAATGTTGCCAAGATGTCGGAGAATTGGAAATGGTCCAATGTAGCGAGGAGCAAATCGAGTGGAGGGTAACTTTAGTCTCAGATGCTTAGTTGATAGCCAGACTTTGTCACCAGGTTGAAACACAGGCACTTTAGAATGGTGAGCACCGTAGGACTTCTTAGCTCGATCATCCGCTTTAATTAGCATTTCTTTAGTCTGTCCATAGTTGATGGATATCGTCAGCAGTGGATTGAGCTGCTGGGGATGACACTGAGAGCTTCAGTGAAAGTGGTGGTGAAGGTAAACATCCATATACCACTTCAAAAGGTGTTGATCCAGTGGATGATGCTGGATGTGAATTAATGGCGAATTCAGCACATGGTAACAGTTATTCTGATGGCAACTCACATAGGCCTGAATGAACTGTTTCAGGGTCCTATTCATCCTTTCAGTTTGGCCATTTGATTGTGGATGATAGGCAGATGTATAATCCAGAGAGATGTCAAATAGCTTGCACAAAGCCTTCCAGAATTTTGCCGTGAATTGAGATCCTCTATCTGAGACTATGTGCTTCAGTAGGCCATGAAGGTGAAAGATGTGTGTGATGAAGAGCTTCACAAGTTCCAAGGCTGAGGGTAAGCCAGGCAGCGCCACGAAATGAGCCATCTTGCTGAAATGGTCAACTGTGACCCAGATGGTATTCATTCCTCCAGAAAGAGGTAGATCAACTACAAAGTCAGTAGCGATGTGAGTCCATGGCTGTTCTGGAGCTGGCAGTGGTTGTAGCAATCCCCATGGCTGACCAGAAGCAGGCTTATGTTTGGCACAGTTGGAGCATGATGCTACATAGGAGTATGTGTCTTCCTTGTTTGTAGGCCACCAATAGTGCTTCTGTAATTTCAGCAGGGTACAGCATTGACCAGGATGGCCAGCCAGCTTGGAATCATGAGCCCAGTATAGAAGTTTCTTTCTGAGGTGTTTTGGCACAATAGTTTTACCGGCAGGCACAGAATGGGTAGCCGCCAAGATGACTTTCTTCGGGTCGATGATGTGCTGAGGTTCTTCAGGAACATCCTCAGAGAGGAAAGAGCGTGACAGGGCATCAGCTCTGGTATTCTTGTCTCCAGGGTGATATTTGAGCACGAAGTCAAAGCGATTAAAAAACAAGGACCATCTGGTTTGTCTGTGGTTAAGACGTTGCGCATGACGGAGATACTCTAGATTCTTGTGGTCCGTGAATACGGTAATTTAATGTTGGGCGCCTTCGAGCCAAGGCTGCCATTCCTTGAATGCCAGTTTAATAGCCAGGAGCTCTTTATCTCTGATCCCATAGTTCTTCTCTGCAGGAGAAAAGTGTCGCAAGAAGAAAGAGCAGGGATGTAAGGCCTTAGAATCTCCGGTTTGGCTTAACACGGCCCCTACTCCAACATCTGAAGCGTCAACCTCCACGATGAAGGGTCTATTGGGGTCCAGGTGATATAGACATGGCTCAGTGGAAAAGGCAGTCTTTAAATCCTTGAATGCGGAAATGGCCTCTGCAGACCCTTTAGAAGCGTTGGCCCCTTTCCGTGTCATTGCAGTTAAGGGCACAGTTAAAGAAGAGTAGTTCTTTATAAAGCGTCTATAGTAATTTGTGAACCCCAAAAATCATCTCAGGGCCTTCAGACTGGTAGGTTGAGACCAATTCTTGATACTCTCTAATTTTTGGGGATCCATCCAGAAGCCTTGTTTTGATATGATATAGCCAAGGTAAGGCAAGGAATCTTTATGAAATTCGCACTTTGACAGCTTGGCGTAAAGGCGGTGGTCTAGAAGTCTCAGTAATACTTGCTTGACATCTGCTAGATGAGTTGGCATATCCTGTGAGAATATCAGGATATCATCTAGGTAAACGACGACACTTTTATACAACAGGTCCCACAGAATGTCATTCATCATGTTCTGAAACACAGCAGGAGCGTTGCACAGGCCGAAGGGCATCACCAAATATTCAAAATGGCCACCTCAAGTGTTGAAGGCTGTTTTCCACTCGTCGCCGTCGTGGATGCAAACCAAGTTATAGGCTCCCTTTAGGTCAAGTTTCGAGAATATCTTGGCTCCTTGAAGTCAAACAGCTCTGAGATCAGAAGTAAGGGGTATCGGTCTTTAATCGTGATCTTGTTCAGACCTCGATAGTCGATACAAGGACGCAGAGTACTGTCCTTCTTCCCCATGAAGAAGAAGCCTGCGCCCGCAGGAGACTTAGATGGTCTAATGAAACCTTTTTGCAAGTTTTCCTCGATGTACTCGGACATGGCCTTATTCGCTACCGCTGACAGTGGGTAGACACGTCCCTTATGAGGTTAAGCATTAGGTTTCAGTCTTATGGCACAGTCATAAGATCTATGTGGCAGAAGGATGTCAGCAGCTTCTTTGGAGAAAACATCATGGAATGATGCATACTGAAGTGGCAGCCCTGGCATCACTGGAGTTGTAGGCATGCAGAGAATAGGAGAGACATCCTTTAGGCATTTGCCATGACATTCTGGGCCCCAACGGGAGAGCTCCAATGTAGCCCAGTTGAATTGTGGCATGTGCAGCTGCAACCAGGGTAACCCCAGAACGATAGGGTGCATGGCCTTCTCTAACACATAGAAGGAAATTGACTCAGTATGGAGGGCTCCGGTGCAGAGGAGTACCGGTTAGGTACAACTGGTAACATCGCTAGGTAATGGCTCTCCGTGAATAGACGATAGAAGTAGTGGAATCCTCAAAGTGGTGAGGGAAATCCTCAAATGTTCCACAAGTCGTCATAGAATAAAATTACCTCCTGCCCCTACGTCCACCAGGGCAAGGGTTTGGAATTTCAATGGTCCGCAGATCAGAGAGACAGGGAGAGAGAGCAGAGGAGAGGGCGTAGTAAGGCCTAAGAAAAGTCCTCTTGCAGACTTAGGCCAGTCTGCTTCCCGAACAGATGGGGCATGTTTGGACTGCATGACCAACTTGTCCACAATACATGCACAAACCATTCATCTTCCGAAGTCTTCTCTCTTTAGATGTCAGAATACTGCGACAAAGTTGCATCGGTTCTTCACCATTGGCAACAGGCATTACAGGGACCATCCTGAGTGCAGGCTTAGCACGAACCTCTTTCTGAACAGGTCCTTTACCAGGCTTGAGTTCTTGCACCTTATCACGAAGCCAGTGATCAATTCTAGTAGCTAAGGCCACTAGCTCATCCAGCGAGTCAGGTGTCTCACGAGCGGCCAGCTCGTCCTTCAAGCGGGAATCCAAACCTCTGAAGAAGAGGGTTTTCAGGCATCTAGGGTCCCAAAATAATTTGGTAGCAAGAGTCTTGGACTCTATAGCAAAATCAGCCAGAGGTTGGTTGCCTTGCTTCAGGTCCACCAAAGCAGAATTAGCAACACTGTGTCGGGCAGGATCATAAAAAACGGACTTGAACGAATCCATAAATCCGTCAATATCCTGGAGTATAGGATCTTTGCGTTCCCTCAGCACAGAGACCCAAGACAAGGCCCTTCCATCAAGATAAGATAGAATGTAAGTAGTCTTGGCATAGGCTGTAGGGAAGTGAGAGGGCTGTAATGCAAAATGCATGCAGCACTGGTTTAAGAAGCCTCTAGTTCTTTGAATCTCTCCAGAGAAACAAACTGGAGCAGCAAGAGGCACAGTACTCTTTACAGTTACTTCAGGTAACTGACCTTCATTACTGGAAGTAGAGCCTTGATTCTTCTGTGCGTGCAGCTGATGAAACGCAGTAGTGAGTTTCTCCAATGCGTCTTGTTGTTCAGCAATGCACAGGGCCAGGCCTGGGATGGCCTGCAAGGCATTGAGCTGAGCAAAATCCATGGAGTTAGCAATCTGTTATGGTTATTGGTGTTTGGGTGGATCCTTAGACACTGAGGCAGCTGACCATGCCGACGGGGGGCAGTCCCATGAGGGACCACGGTGTCAGGCTAGACTCTGGACACACAAACACAGACTGAATATTTAAACAGTTTTGGAAACCACCAGAGGTGGCAGTAGTGAGTAGTAGATGTTGAGACCAGCTTGGCGAGTATCCCACAGGACGCTGGAATAGCAGATCCTCTGCTTGGCTGTGCTGTAGTGGAAAGAGACAGAGTTATGAATACACAGTGAGAAACATACAGAGTCCCAGATAGAATAGGAAAAGCTCTGAGACAGGGAGAGCAGGCCCTCAAGGAGCGAGTACCTGATCCCTTAGAGCAGGGAGAGTCAGTGGTATAGTACTCACACAGCGGTTCGACTAGATGAGAGGTCTGGCCCTGGAACAGAGGGCAGGCCCTCGAGGAGCGAGTACCTGGTTCCAGGAAAGCAGAACTGTGGAATAGAAGGTAGTTGTACTCACAGATGGATACTGTTAATGAAGTCTTCCAAGTAGAAAGGATTGTAGATGCAGACAGCATCTCAGGGAGCATGGGCCCTCGAGGAGCGAGTACCGGTTTCCTGATAGCACCTGAAAGAAGCAGAAGAGGTCCCTGAGGAGCGGGTACCCCGTTAGCGGTAAGAGTTCCAGATATTGCTGGAGTGGCAGAGTAGCTTCGGTACAGAGAGCGAATCCCATCCATAGAATCCGAGTAGATGCTAACTCGATTAGCTATCAAAAGAGGTAGGCTTAAATATCCGGCAGCATGAAGTCATCTCAGGGGGACGCCCCTGAGATTTGCGCCAATGAGGAAATAAAGATGAGGGCAGCGCGCACGCGCGCCCTATGGTATGGAGGAGCATGGCGGGAAGCAGCACCAAAGCTGGTCCGGGGACGCCGGAGAGGTCAGCAGATATTCGCCGCAGCAGCCAGTAGTCCAAGGTGAGTGGGAGGAGCCGCAAGGGTAGGCGGGGTGAAGCCGTCGTAGACCGACGGTCGCAACAATTTCTGCAGTAAGAGTGAAACTGCCTATGTTGATGGGCGAAACTCAGCCCGAGTTAGCACCGTTTTTAATTATTAATAAATACTTTGTTCACCCCGACACCGATTCTTTGCACATTAAAAAAAAAAAAAAAAGACCTCTGCCTCCAATTGCTGGTTGAGGGGACTAAACCCACAGGTTCTTGACTGGTGGAGCAGAAGGACAAGGAATATGTTCTAATAGCATAAGAAAATGATGCTTCATGTCCTACTTATGTGTTACCCTCTTCACCTTTCTTTCCCAAGTGCATTTTGAATTGCATGGGTCCCACATCAAATTTTTCAGCTATGCATTATGGTTTGGAAGTAATAGTTGTTTTTGGTGAGTCTAAGGAAAGAGAAACTCTTTCTTGGCTGCTAGTTCTCATACCTGACTGGAAGGTGATCTCACTGAACATCATCCAGGTATCTGAGAAGTAGTACTGGCACTTGATGGTGCTGGCGCTGCGGTGATGAAGCAGTACTGTGACAAATCGAGCACTGGGGTTGGTGTCATCCAGGACCAGCACAGATGAGATAGAGCTCTGCTCCCACTCACTGGTTTCAGAACGGAAGTAGCAATGGACCTCCCGGAAAATCTTCACTCCTTTGGTGAACATGTTATTGCAATGTACCTGCAGCAAGAATTGAGGAGGGGTAAGGGAGAGGAGACAGGAACCCCCACAACTCTCATCCCATACATCTACAACAGTTAGGAATTTCAGATTTCTGACTAGCAAATCTGGGTCATTTTGTCTCACTGGTATCAGTAGTGACCAAGGAGCAGTTTATTACAGACGCATCTAGGGGAGTCTCCACAGGGAAAAAGTGTAGCCGTTTTAATTTCAGAACATGCAGTTTCCTGGTAGGACCCAATCATAAACAGTAAGCATATTTAAATCCTGGGAAAAAACTGAATCAACCAAATTTTGCATTTGCAGTTGTGTAAATTCTCTCTCTGCATGCCATGATTCTTTGCACAAGGTCCCATGAGATTTTTTTTTGTTATTATTATTAGTTCAGAAATATTCTTCATCATCCAATACAACAGTTTTCAACCTTTGGAAAACCTATTTTCTGCTGCTGATTCCCTTTCCTTTCTACTCTCTTTGTTCTACTTCTCTCTCTGCGTTTTGTACTCTTCAGTATCTCTAACATCCTTTCTTTTATTTCCTGTTCTTCCTTCAGCACTATTCCATTCATTTCTTAGTGTCCAAACAGATGAATTCAGAACCACGAGTTATGCACCTCTACCAGCAGATGGAGATGGAACAAAGCTGACATCACAGTATATATATACTCCTGCAGTGACATCAGCCGGACAGTATTCTCCATCTCCAGCAGATGGTGGACGTGCATCTCCCTTCTGGAGATTGCTTTAAGTTTTAGAAGGAGAAAAAGAATGACATTTAATTTACCCTGCTCTCCTGCGGTGATACAATTGGTCCCTTCCCCAGTTGAGAATTCCTGAGGTGGTTTCTGCAGTCTCTCAGATGAGTGCCATCGGCCAGTAACTGGTTTTTCAGCTGGCACAGACTTAGCTTTTCAAACAGCTGAAAGGCAGCGAGTGCAGGAAGCCGAGTGTGACGGAGACAGTATATGTCTTCTCTCCCTGCAGCCGGAGACTGACTCTGTACTCAGCCAGGACAGTCTGAGCTCAGGTAAAGCTTAAAAACAAACAAATAAATAAATAAAAATAAAACTGAGAAGGAGGGTTTTGGATAGGACATCGTTTCTGCCCCTGAGGGAGTTTAAGGGATATGGGCAGCCTGGCGGATTAAGCAGTCCTTTTGGGCTAAGCCCCACTGAGGCTTTTCTCTGTGTACAGTGTGGAAAGCTGTGATGGCTGTTTGTGCTTTTTGTCCTATCGGTTCGGGCTTCGGATTCAGCCCGCTGCGGGAAATTTTGTTTTCCCGTGGTTCGGGCTTTTTATTTTTCGGGGAACCCGAAATTTGGGGTTAGTGCGCACTAATGTTTAAATGTTAGTGCGCACTAACGGGGAGTTAGTGCGCGCTAACCCAAGAAATTAATGTTTCCAAAAATTTGGAAAAATTCCGTTTGTTTTTCGGGTTTCCCGAAACAGGACGAATTAAGCAATTTCAATGAAATTGCCTAATTCATCCAAAATGAACACACATCCCTAGTGTTCAGTTTTTGGTTTTTGTTTTTTATTTATGAATTTTCACAAATACAATTTCAAGAATACACTTGAAAGGCAATGCATGGCGTGCATGTGCAAAATGTGTGTGTGCACAAAAAAGGCACATTCATGTGCACTCAAATAGGCACCCTGGTAGGCAATCCTATGCACCTAACTAGGCACCCAACTAGGCGTTCAACCAAATGCACAACAGGCCACATAGTCGGGCACACTAGAACGATCCGAGGAAACTGAAGAGGGCAATCTGTGATGCACAAAAATCATGCAAAAACGCCACTGCGGTCTACCACGCAGAAATCTGGAAGAGCCTTGGAGCTGGGCCTAGCCACAAGGTCTGTTCAAACCCTCCTGGTTGCCCCATCCCCAGAACTCCACCGGAGGCGGGAACGACCGTCTGATCGCATGCCGAGCACGGAGACCGGGGGGGGGGGGGGGGGGGGGGAGGAGGAATACCTACTCAATTCCCCTTCTTTTCATCCTTTTTTTTTTTTTTAACAATACCCTTTACCTGAGCCCAGCCCATCCTGGCTGAATACAAGGTCGGTCTCCAGCTATGGGGGGTGGAGGGGAGAGGGAATAGACCTTCACCGGCTCTCTAGGCTTCTTGCACCCACTTGCCTTACAGCTGTTTTTTACAGCTAAGATCATGCCAGTTGAAAAACAAGCTACCAGACCAAAGCACTTGTTGGGGGAACACGGGTAGCGGACCCACATCATCTCTGGTGATTTTGTGTACCCTTGGACCACGACACAGCCGCAGAGGAGCTCTGGCAAGCGCTGAGGCAGGTGAAGAGTGTGCAAGTATAAGCTGGTATTGCTGGAACCTTGGCCACAGCCAAATCTGTATGCAGTAGAGACACTCAACGCAATGTTGGTCTCGAGAGTGGTCCTTCGACTACTCGATAGTCCTTTCGGAGCCGCCACATGGAAGCAGCGACTGCAACTGGACGGACAGTGGTTGAAGGATGAAGACATCAATGAAGTCGAAGACTTGAAGTGAGACAAGACTCTGGATACATGGAGTGGAATGACACTCTGGAAACATGGAGTGAGATGAGACTCTGAACACATAGAAAGAAAAGAGATTCTGGATACGTGGAGTGAAGTGAGACTCTGGTCACAGAGGAAGAAACTCAGGAGGGCCATGAGTTGCTTGAAGAGTACTGAGTCGGTACTGCACATCACGCGCCCTACACAACCTAGCCAGACTGGTCCCGGACCATGCAGGCAGAGCGCACTACACAGCTGGGTAGGCCAGTCAGGGACCACGCTAGTGGTTCCCTACTCGAGTTGCTTGCAGAATGCTGAGTCGGTACTACACATTACGCGCCCTACTCAGCCAATGAAGACAGGTCACGGACCACGTGGTGGTTCCTCACATAGGAAGAAGAGAAGATGAAGTGAAGACTCCGACAAAGCCTGTACCGAAGTGTGCCATACACAGCCAATCAAGGCCAAGCACGGACCACACCAAGACGGAACAGGAAAAAGAGTTCATTCATGGAGTGGAGGCAAGTAGAAGAATCAGAGGATCCAGACAGGGTTGAAGATTCGAGGGAATGCCTCAGTGATGAAGACAAGATAAGGAAAATAAAAGCTGGAACCTCTTGGAGACTTGCGTTGCCATGAAGAAGGAAGGTCATCCGGAAAAAGGAGACATCTAGACGTGAAGACATCTGACTGACAAACATCAGGAACATCTGGAACACAGAAGCTGTGTTCCAGATGAGATGAGACGAGAGACCAGGAGAAGACAAAGACATGGGATCCCACATAGAACAAAGTGCCTTGAGAAGCTGGATTGCAGAGAAGTCCTAAGGAGGACTGGCTCTTTGTGAAGGCAAGGTTGAAGTGACGATGAGCCCCTTTTATAGGGCTGAAGAGGTGACTCCCACGATGATGTCAGAAGTGCACCACTCCCTGGCTGTACCTTTAAGAGAGGAGAGGAGGTGCGGATTCGCACCTTAAGAGAAGGGGCAGGACCTTGGATAGCGGCTCTGCTGCAATGAAGACACCGAGGCATGCAGGAGCAGGAACTAGGTCGCAGGACAGGCCCCGAGGTGAGTGGCAGCATCCAGGTTGCTGAAGATGGACCAAGGATGGCTTCGGGCATCAGGCAAGGCCGGGGATGAGGGGCCCTACCCACGGATTGCTGAAGGTAAGTTGGTGGCCTCCGGGCCACATGAGAATGATGTTGGCGGCCTGCAGGCCACAGAAAATGCTGTGGCGTGGCTCCAGCTGCATGTAGGGAGCTTCAGCAGCCTCCAGGCCACTTAAGATGCAGTAGCGCAGCTGCAGCCGCATGATGGAAGTGCCAGCGGCCTTCGGGCCGCTCAGGCAGAAGTAGCGCAGCTTCAGCCATGTGTGAAATGCGTCGGCAGCCTCCTGGCTGGCCCGCCGTGCAGCAGCTGAGCAGAGATGGCCCCAGAGCGCTGAAACTGCAGAAGTGTGGCTCCAGCCACATGGGACAGGCATCGGTAGCCTCCGGGCTGCATAAGAAGCAGAAAAGGAGGTGGAGAGGCGGCTTGTGGCTCCTGCCACAGGCCGGATTGTAACAGAACTCATCTGAAGGACCATGTAAATTACCTCAGGAATTCTCAACTGAGGGAGGGACCTTATGGTATCAGTACAGGAGATAAGGGCGAATTAAATTTCCTCTTCTTTTCTCGTTCAAAACTTTAAAGCAATCGCCTGTAGGGAGATGCACATCCACCATCTGCTGGAGATGGAGATTACTAGGGATGTGAATAGTTTTTTGACGATTTAAAAAAATCATCCGATATTTTTTAAATCGTCAAAAATCGGTACAGTGCGCCAATCATAAAGATGGCGCCGATGGCCCTTTGCCCTTACCATGTGACAGGGTATCTGTGCCATTGGCCAGCCCCTGTCACATGGTAAGGAGCACTGGCTGGCCGGCGCCATCTTTATGATTGGCAGCCGACGGTAATTTAAAAATGTTTTGGGGGATCGGGAGGGTGGGAGAAGCTAAGGGGTCATCTTTAAAGGGCCGGGTGGGGGGTTTTTTAATCGGGCCATCGGCGCCATTTTTGAGTGGCAGCCAAAATGGGGCCGATGGCCCGAGAGTGGGAGATCGGTCTCCGCGCCCCCACTGGACCACCAGGTACTCGTAAAAAGTTTTGGGGGGGTTCGGGGGGGTGGGGGAAGGTAAAACGTTTTTGGGGGGTTCGGGGGGTGGGGGAAGGTAAGGGGTCAATTTTAAATGGTCGGGCCTCACTAAAAAAAAATTAACGATTTTCACATCACATCTCCAGCGATCAGATTTTTTTCTCCCTCCAGCCGAACCCGATCGTTAAGACGATCGGGCACACGATTCACATCTCTAGAGATTACTGGAGGGCTGATGTCACTGCAGGGGTATATATGCTGTGATGTCAGTTTTGCACTGTCTCCATCTGCTGGTAGAAGTGCATAATCCACTAATTTTGTATTCACCTGTCTCTACACTAAAAAATGTGGTCTTTATCTTCCATCATTTACTATGTACTATGTTAGATGCTCAATCCCTCAGCCTATCACAGTCCTCCTGGGATTCCTCACAATCAGCTCATTATCTAACAGCCTTGAAAGATTTTATGTTATCTATGAATTTGATCACCTCATTCATTGCTCCCTTTTCCAGATTATTTATAAGTATATTACAAAGCATCAGTTCCAATACAGATCCCTGGGACACTCCACTATTTACATTCCTCCATTGAGAAAACTGACCATTCGGTTATACTCTGTTTAATATTTTTTAACCATTTCAGAATCCACATTGCCTCCTATCACATAGATCTTCAATTTCTTGAGTAGTCTCTCATCAGGGAGTTAAACACCTTCTGAAAATTCAGATACAGTATAAAAATGATTCTCCCTTGTCCACATGGAAAACTTTTAGTATGGGCTTCCAGAATGGTGTTTTTAAATAGTATCATGCCATATGCATACCTTTAACCTTTGCAATCACTTCTTTTAGATTTTTTCTAATTTTCTCATTGTCTTCCTTTTAAAAGTTAAATGCTACTATAGTACTTTTCCTTAATGTCCTCCCTTCAGTGATTGTTAAATTTTATTACAATATAATCACTAATGATAATCAATCCCACCACCATTTCCTCTGTCACCAGATCCTGCATCACAGTGTGCATTAGATCTAGAGTATTGTTCCTGTTTCATCACTTTCAGAACCATGCACTCCATTAAGCAGTCATTTAAACATTTATAAACTTTACTTCTCTAGCATGTTCTGATGAGATATGAACCCAATGAATATTGGGGTAACTTAAATCTCTCATTATTATTGTGTTGCCCTTAATGTGTTAGCCTCTCAGTCTTCTCATCCTAGCCAGGCAGACAATAATATATCCCTACCGTTATATTCTTCCCCATCACACATGGAATTTCTACTTATAGAGATTCCACAGTTTTGTGTTCCGCGGCCGTGGCAGACCACGACCGCAGCCCCCTACCTTACCCGCAGCGTTCCTCCGCCATGGGAGCCCCGGGGGAGGGCTCTGACTCAGGCCGCTGCTCCTGCGCGGCCCTCGGTGCTGCTCACTGCAGGGGGAGCTGTCCTGCTCCCCCCTCGCGGCGTACAGCAGCGTCTCTCCTCCGCGGGGGAAATCAAAGATGGCCACCGCCATCCTTAGGCGCGAGGCTGCGCCTCCTTTACAGATTTAAAGGGACCTGATCCCTTTAATCAGCTTCACCTGTTCTTGATCAGCCTGAGCAGGTGAAGTATAAAGGGAAGCTTCCTCTTCCTATTCAGTGACTTGGCAACGTCCTCCAGCGCTGTCTACTCTGCTTGCTTCAGTGAGTTCCTTGAGCTTTGGATCCTGTTCCTGTTTCGTCTTGGTGTTCCTGGTTCCTGACTTCGGATTGGCTTACGGTGATTCTCTGGTGTGTGACTTCGGATTGGCAAGTTGTGATTCTCTGGTGTGTGACTTCAGACTGGCAAGTGGTAATCCCTCGGTGTGTGATCTCGGACTGGTGAGCGACGACCCTCTGGCACTTGACCTAGGACTCCTTCTAGACTACCATCTCCAAGGGCCTGACTAAGTCCCAGAAGTCCGGGTCCCTACGGGCTCCTCCCGGGGGGACCGCAGGCTTCCAGGGTGAAGCTCTAGTCAGCCCATGCACCGATACCTTGACCTCTCAAAGGTCCGCCTAAGTCCCAGCGGTCTGGGTCCCTACGGGCTCCTCCTGGGCAGATCACAGACTTCCAGTGGTGAAGACAAAGCTCCTCTTCTCATCTCTTCATCTGCCTCTGCAATCAACTCAGTCTCCAGTGCCGAGGGTCAGCTGGTCCCATCTTCTGTTCTGCCTCGCCACCCGACGAGAGAACCTACGGATCTTCCGAAAGGTATTCCATCCTCCCGTCGGCCAAGAGTTCACAAGCCTGAGCATAACAGATTACCAAGTCTATGGACACGGCAGAGGCATCCGCCCGCCAGGCAATTCCAGGAATGGTCCAGCGCCTGGTGGACCAGCAAAAAACCCTGGATGCCCTGGTTTCCTCAGTGCAGAGCTTGAATCAGCATTTCGATGCGTTGGGTCCCATGAATCCTACACTGCCCTCTCTGCCTATGGTTTCTGGGGATTGGCCGGTAATCCGCCTGCCCACACCTCCACAGTTCTCCGGGGAACCTCGGGCCTGCAGGGGTTTCATGAACCAGTGCAACATGCACTTCCGCCTGCAGGCCACCCTCTTTCCAGATGACGCCACCAAGACGACCTTTATCCTGGCTCTTCTTGAAGGGAAGGCCCTAGAGTGGGCTTCCCCTCTGTGGGAACGGGATGATCCAGTCCTAAGGAACCTCAAGGAGTTTTGGGAGTTGTTCCGGATAAACTTCGGGGATCCGACTCAAGAAGTTTCTGCAGGCCCGAAGCTTCTGCAGTTACATCAAGGCTCGAGACATTGGTGGAATACGCCATAGACTTTCGGGCCCTCTCTTCGGAGCTCAGCTGGGGCTCTGAATGTCTCCACACCATCTTCTATCAGGGGCTGAGTCCCCGAATTAAAGACGAGCTCGCGGGATGAGAGATACCGAGGTCCTTGAACACCTTGATCGATTTGGCAGGACGCATAGATCGGCGCCATCAGGAGCACCGCCAAGAGACCCAGATGACATCTAAAGCCGTAATCCCGACCAGACGCCCTCGGCATTCGCCCTCGCCCAAGGGTAGGTTGGGAACCCCCCGATCTCTACCCGACGAACACATGGAAGTGGGACTTGGGAAATTGTCCTCCCATGAACACCATCAGCGAATAAAGAAGGACCTCTGTTTTTATTGCGGCACAGCGGGCCACCGGATAGCCGTATGCCCTGCGCGATCGGAAAACTCCCGTGCCTAGGACCTGGGGGAGGTCTCTTCCTAGGCTCGACTTCATCAGCACCTCCACTAACATTACCAGTGGCGCTAACGTCACCAGCGGGTGAGTTTCATACGTTAGCCCTGGTCAACTCAGGCACCGGCGGCAACTTCATAATGCAGAAATTGGTGGACCACCTGGAAATTCCATTGGCCCGTATCCCAGCTCCTCTGGTCATCTCTTCTATTCAAGGGAGACCCCTCCCGGGTCATGTGACCCACATCACAGAATCCACCCCATTAAGGGTTGGACTCCTTCATCGCGAAGAGATGACATTCCACGTCCTGGAGCATTCGATACATCCGGTAGTTTTGGGCTTTCCGTGGCACCAGGAACACGGGCCCCAGTTTGACTGGAAAACTTTACAGCTGACCCGTTGTGGTCCGAGCTGTCACGGTAAATGCCTTCAATCAGTAATCCCAGTCTCCTGCTCTGTGGCCTCCACCAGTCTTCCAGGCCTGCCGGCCCCCTAAGCCTCATATGAGGATGTGTTCTCGAAGCAAAAGGCCAAGATTCTTCCGCCTCATCGATCCTTCGATTGCGCTATCAACCTCCTCCCTGGCACCGAGCCTCCTCGAGGTCGCACCTACGCCCTCTCGCCTGCAGAGACGCAGGTCATGAATGAGTATATCAGAGAAAACCTGGAGAGGGGCTTCATTCGGAAGTCAAAGTCCAGCAGGGGCTGGATTCTTCTTCGTCGGGAAGAAGGACGGGACGCTCCACCCCTGCTTTGACTTCCGGGGCTTGAATGCTTTAACGGTCAAGGACCGTTATCCCTTGCCTCTCATCTCTGAGCTCTTTGACTGGCTACAAGGTGCGAGGATCTTTTCCAAGTTGGACCTCCGAGAGGCTTACAAGCTCATTTGAATTAAGGAGGGTGATGAAAGGAAGACGGCCTTCAATACTCGAGATGGCCACTATGAGTAATTGGAGATGCCGTTCGGGCTCTGTAATGCCCCCGCAGTATTCCAGAATACCATGAATGAGATATTCCGCGACCTCTTGTACCAGTGTGTGGTTGTATATTTAGACGACATCTTGATTTTCTCCAACACTCTGGCCGCCCACCGCCAGCATGTCGTCCAAGTTTTTCAATGCCTCAGGGAACATAAGTTGTATGCAAAGCACGAAAAGTGCCTGTTTGAGCAGGAGTCTCTTCCCTTCCTGGGTTATATAGTCTCCAGTCAGGGATTCTGCATGGATCCGCAAAATCTAAGAGCCATTCGGGAATGGCCACAGCCGTCTGGGCTCAAAGCACTCCAAAGATTTCTGGGCTTCGCAAACTATTACCGGTCTTTTATCCCTCACTATGCGTCCATTGTTGCCCCGATGACAGCCCTGACCTGGAAAGGCACAGATCCCCAAACGTGGCCTCCGGGAGCAGAGGCCGCCTTTTGTCGTCTCAAGGAGGCATTCATGCAACAACCATGCCTTCAGCATCCGGATCCGCAGCGGCCATTTTTTATCGAGGTGGACGCATCTTCGGAGGGAGTAGGGGCCGTCCTGAGCCAGGCCTCCGAGGGCCATAAGCTACGTCTGTGTGCCTTCCTCTCCTGCCAGTTCTCGCCTGCAGAGCAGAACTATGCCATTGGTGACAAGGAGCTCTTGGCCATCAAGGTGGCCTTAGAAGAGTGGTGCCCATGGCTGGAGAGGGCACAACACCAGTTTACGGTCTTCACAGACCATAAGAATTTAGAATACCTGCACCGGGCACAACTACTCAACCCACGACAAGCCCAGTGGGCCCTGTTCTTCACCCGTTTCAATTTTATCCTCCGATACAGACCATCAGGGAAGAATGTTAAGGCTGACGCCCTATCACGGGTATTTGATTCAACGGAAGGTTCTGAGGAACCACAGTACATCATTGAGCCATCCCGTATCCTCCTCTCTGCTACCATGACCATCCCACCCGGGAAAACTCGCCACGCTTGCAGAAACAAGTGCTGGCATGGGCTCACGATTCCCACTGTTCCGGCCACCCAGGGCAATCCCGCACATTGCAGACCCTGCGCTGGTACTACTGGTGGCCAAAGGTAAATAAGGATGTCCGGGCATATGTGGAGTCCTGCCAGACCTGTGCTCGCCACAAGAGGATCTCCAGTTCGACCCCAGGCTTACTTCATCCATTACCCACGCCTTCTGAACCATGGACCCACGTGGCAACTGACTTTGTAGTGGACCTGCCACTATCCAGTGGCAACACGGTAATATGGGTGGTCGTTGAACACTTTAGCAAGATGGCGCACTTCGTGCCTTTGCCAGGGTTGCCATCCGCACCACAGCTGGCACAGCTGTTCGTCCAGCACATCTTCAGGCTTCATGGCCTACCTAAAAGCATCCTATCAGATCGATGGCCTCAATTTACCGCCAAGTTCTGGAGGGCTCTCTGCCAGAAGTTCGACGTCACCCTAGATTACACGTCTGCTTACCATCCACAGACCAATGGTCTCACAGAGAGAACAAACCAGACTTTAAAACAATTCCTTCGTATGTATGTCAATGAGAAACAAGATGACTGGGCTAGCCTGCTACCCTGGGCTGAATTTGCGCTAAATTCTCATATATCCGCGGCTACGGGATCCTCCCCCGTTTCAGATAATGTATGGGAAACAGCTACGTCCGCCACTGCCCGTTCCCATCACAGTTGCGTCTCCGATAGCTCAACTCTCCGCTGATGAGTTGCACCACCTGTGGATATCCACGCAACGTGCCCTGATCAAGGCCGGCCAGGCAGCTAAAAGATATGCTGACCAGCGCAGAAGACCGTGCCCGCCTCTCAGGCCTGGCCAAAAGGTTTGGTTGAGCATGCAGTACATCTGCTTGAAGCTGGCCCTGCGATTCATCGGGCCGTTTCCCATCATCCGGAAGGTGGGTGATGTCTCGTATCAACTTCGTCTTCCCCCGTCTCTCAAGATTCACAACACATTCCACGCCTCCCTCCTGAAGCCTCTGGTATTGTCATGGCCTTCCAGCATGCCTCCGACCCCGCAACCTGTTGCCTCCGAAGATGACCCCACCTATCAGGTCCGAGAGGGTCTTAGATGTGAGGAAACACAGGAAGAAGTGGGAGTACCTGATAGTGTGGGAGGGTTTCGGCCCCAAGGAAAACTCCTGGGAGCCATTGGCTAACATCCTGGACTGGAATTTGTTGGAGAAATTCCACAAAGATTACCCGGCTTAACCCAGGCCTCTGGGGAGGCGCCCTAAAGAGGGGGTACTGTTGTGGCCGTGGCAGACCATGACCGCGGTCCCGGGGGAGGGCTCTGACTCAGGCCGCCGCTCCTGTGCGGCCCTCGGTGCTGCTCGCTGCAGGGGGAGCCGTCCTTCTCCCCCCTCGTGGCATCCAACAGCGTCTCTCCTCCGCGGGGGAAATCAAAGATGGCCACCACCATCCTTAGGCGCGAGGCCATGCCTCCTTTACAGATTTAAAGGGACCTGATCCCTTTAACCAGCTTCACCTGTTCTTGATCAGCCTGAGCAGGAGGACTTGGCAATGTCCTCTAGCGCTGTCTAGTCTGCTTGCTTCGGTGAGTTCCTTGAGCTTTGGATCCTGTTCCTGTTTCGTCTTGGTGTTCCTGGTTCCTGACTTCGGATTGGCTTACGGTGATTCTCTGGTGTGTGACTTTGGATTGGCAAGCGGTGATTCTCTGGTGTGTGACTTCGGACTGGCAAGTGGTAATCCCTCGGTGTGTGACCTCGGACTGGTGAGCGACGACCCTCTGGTACTTGACCTAGGACTCCTTCTAGACTACCGTCTCCAAGGGCCCGCGCCTAAGTCCCAGCGGTCCGGTTCCCTATGGGCTCCTCCCGGGGGGACCGCGGGCTTCCAGAGCGAAGCTCTAGTCAGCCCTTGCACCAATACCTTGACCTCTCAAAGGTCCGCCTAAGTCCCAGCGGTCTGGGTCCCTACGGGCTCCTCCTGGGGGGATCGTAGACTTCCAGTGGTGAAGACACAGCTCCTCTTCTCATCTCTTCATCCGCCTCTGCAGTCGCCTCAGTCTCCAGTGCTGAGGGTCAGCTGGTCCCATCTTCTGTTCTGCCTTGCCACCCGACGAGAGAACCTCCGGATCTTCCAAAAGGTATTCCATCCTCCCGTCGGCCAAGGGTTCACAAGCCTGAGCATAACACACAGTGCATTTTGTCTCCCATATGACTTTTATCCCTTGTACTCATTATCATGTACCACCACTCAGCCACCAATTTGATCTGGCCTATCATTTCAATATAATTTGTACCCTGATATCAGCTTTCCATTGGTTATTCTTGTTCCACTAGATTTCACATACTTATTATGTCTATATCCTCATTCAGTGCCATACATTCCAGCTCTCCAATCTTAATTTTTAGATTTCTGGCATTTGCAAAGTATGTATTAAATTGTATTTACAACCTGTGCAACAGTTGAAATGGGTAGTTTGGGCTCATTTATCTCTATATGATCTTTATTTAAATGTACTGGAGCTATTTCTGCATCTGTCACCACCTCTGTATTGTGAAATTCGGACTTCTCTGTTACATCAGGATCCTTTAAAGATATCTCACCCCAAATCACGTGCTCCTAAGTGACTGTTGGCTTCCCCCATGATCTAATGTAAAAGCTGTTCTCTTTCTTTTTTAAATGCTATTGACAGCATCCATGTTCCATTCTAGTTAAGATGAAACCCACCTTTTCAGAAAAGGCTTCCCCTTCCCGAAATGTTGCCCAGTTCCTAACAAATTTAAGAACATAAGTGTAATGAAACCGCTATCTGATGGGAGGAGCAATCAGATAGGAGTTAGCAATCTGTTCAGTTCGGAGTTAACAGTCTGCTTGGGAGTAGTAATATGTAGTATTTAGGAGAGTTGTGGGTGGTTCCTTGGACCAGTGGCAGATGACCAAGCCTCCGGGGAAGACCCCGAGAGAGACCTCCAGTCAGGCTCAGTGTATGGAGACAGACACACACTAGTTCTTTTATTAGACAGTATACTGAACCACCAGAGGTGGCAGTAGTGAGCTGGAATGCCCGGCTGGGCTGTAGTCCCTCAGAAGCTGGAACAGCGATCCCTGGAGGCTGAGCTGTAGAGAAACTGAAATATAGTGAGTAGGCAGGGTAAGCAGAGTTCATGTACCAAACCTGATGATAAGACTCACACAATGTCTCATAGAAGCCCAGGAGCTGTATAGGCCCTCGAGGAGTGAGTCCGTTGTCATTCCTTGCTAACTCAATGTGTTAGCAAATTCTAAGACCTTAAAATATCCGTCGCGGGTGACGTCATCTTCGGGGGATGCCCCCGAGGTTCGCGCCTCCACCGGAATTTCAGTCGGGGCCGCGCCACGCGCGCACCCCTAGACCTCCAGGAAACATGGCGGTTAGTGGCGTGGAGCCAGTCCAGGGATGCCGGAGGACCACGGCAGGAAGACGCCGCAGCAGCAAATCTTCCCGCGGCCGAAGAAGGAGGTGCCAAAGAGGTGAGGAGGACAGAGAGAGGGCATCGGGAACCAACGGACACAACAGTACCCCCCTTCAAAGGGCGAATTCCTTTTTGGGTAACAGGTTTAGGTTTTGAAGGATGCGCGAGGTGGAACTGACAAAGCATCTCGTTGTCCAGGATTTTGGTCTGAGGCTCCCAAGCGATCACTTCGGGGCCGAAACTTTCCCACTTTAGAAGGTACTCAAAAGTCTTTCCTCTTTTATGAACATCCAGAATCTCTTTGATTTTGAGTTCTATTTCATCTTCTGCACTGAAGATCAGCGAGTCTTGAGAAATAGAAGATAGTTCATTAGGAGTTGTATCATCTTCGTCCTGATATATTGAAGAACATTCACTGATTAGTGTATAGTCTTCATCTCAAGGTATTGCAGAACCTTCACTGGTTAGTACATTGTCTTCATCTCGAGATATTGAAGAACATTTGCTGGTTAGTGCAATGTCTACGTCTCAAGGTATTGAAGAACATTCACTGGTTATTGCATTGTCTTCTTTTTCCCAAAGGCAAATGTCCACACCAGCTGGCGACTCTGATAGTTGAGTAAAGCCCTTCTGGAGATTTTCTTCCATATTTCCTGACATTGCCTTATTCTCAAAAGCTGTAAGAATGTTCACCTGTCTTTTCAGAGGCTTAGCTTTAGACTTCTGTTGTATAGCACAGTCATAGGACTCCAGTGGAGGAAGAATATCAACTACTTCTTTGGAGAAGATATCCCCGAAGGGGGTGTACTGGAGCGGCAATTCTGGTACTGCTGGAGTCGCAGGTCTGGCAATAATAGGTGATATCTCCTTAAGGCATTTCCCATGACATCCTGGGCCCCAGTGGGAGAGATCCAGAGATGCCCAGTCGAATTGGTTGGTGTACTTGCAACCAGGGTAACCCCAGAATGATGGGGTGCACGGCCTTTTCCAGTACGAAGAAGAAGAGTGATTCCGTATGAAAAGCTCCAGTGCAGAGAGTAACTGATTCCGTTAGGCAAGTAACATCTTCCGGTAAGGGCTCTCCATGAATGGAGGATAATCATAGTGGGTTTTTCAACTTGATGAAGGAATCCTCAAATATTCCACTAGACTTCTGAGAATGAAGTTGCCTCCTGCCCCTGAGTCCACCAGCGAAGGAGTCTGAACCGTGACTGGTCCATAGGTCAAGGAGACTGGGAGATAGAGTGAAGGAGAGGGTGCAGTAAGGCCTAAGAATAGTCCTCCTGTAGGACTCTGGCCCATTCGTGCCTTCAGACAAATAGAGCATGTAGAGACATTGTGGTCGGGCTGACAACAGTACATGCAAAGGCCGTTCTTCTTCCGAAATCTTCTCTCTTTGGGAGTCAAGTGACCACGACCAAGTTGCATAGGTTCATCTATATCAGCAGCAGGGACTACTGGAACCATCCGAGGTGTAGAGACAACACTGGCCTGATTCAACCCGGGTAACACCCTAGGCTGGAGTTCCTTCACCTTGTCCCGGAGTCGTTGATCAATCCGAGTGGCCAAGGCTATTAATTCATCCAGCGAGTCAGGTGTCTGGCGAGCGGCCAGCTTGTCCTTTAAACAGTTATCCAGGCCTCTGCAAAAGAGAGTCTTGAGACATCTGGGGTCCCAGCGGAGTTCTGCCGCAAGAGTTTTGAACTCTATGGCAAATTCAGTCAAAGGTCTGCTGCCTTGCTTCAAATCCACTAAAGCAGAACCGGCAAAAGAAGTTTGAGCAGGGTCATCAAAAACGGATTTAAACAAGTCCATAAATCCTTCTATGTCCTGCAAAATAACGTCCTTGCGTTCCCACAAGGTGGATGCCCAAGACAGAGCCCTACCATCCAGGTATGAAAGGAAGTAGGTAGTCTTGGAGAGATCTGTAGGAAATAGAGACGGCTGTAAGGCAAAGTGCATACAGCACTGGTTCAAAAAGCCCTGGGTCTTCTGGATTTCTCCGGAAAAGCAGATAGGAGCCACCAGTGGTACAGCAGTCTTCAAAGTTACCTCCGGTGACTGACCTTCTTGGTTGGAGGCTACGCCTTGAGCCTTCTGTGTGTGTAGCTGATGAAATGCTGCAGCAAGTTTCTCCAAGGTGTCTTGCTGCTCCACATTGCACTGGGCCAGGCCCGGTATGGCCTGCATAGCACTCAGTTGTGCCGGATCCATGGAGTTAGCAATCTGTAATGAAACCACTATCTGATGGGAGTAGCAATCTGTAGTATTTAGGAGAGTTGTGGATGGATCCTTGGACCAGTGGCAGATGACCAAGCCTCCGGGGAAGACCCCGAGAGAGACCTCCAGTCAGGCTCAGTGTATGGAGACAGACACACACCAGTTCTTTTATTAAACAGAATACTGAACCACCAGAGGTGGCAGTAGTGAGCTGGAATGCCCGGCTGGGCTGTAGTCCCTCAGAAGCTGGAACAGCGATCCCTGGAGGCTGAGTTGTAGAGAAACTGAAATATAGTGAGTAGGCAGGGTAAGCAGAGTTCATGTACTGAACCTGATGGTAAGACTCACACAATGTTTCATAGAAGCCCAGGAGCTGGAATGTATAGGCCCTCGAGGAGTGAGTACCTGGTTTCAGGGAAAGCTCTGAGAGAGTGATGGTAACTCACAGATGTAGTAGGCAGTGCTGACTTAAAGGCAGAAGTGAATTTGAAGAAGTCTGGGAACAAAGGCCCTCGAGGAGCAAATACCGGTTCCAGACTGCAGTCTACAAAGTAAGAAAGAGAGCAAGGCCCCCTAGGAGCGTGTACCCCTGGTTAGTCCGAGGAGGCAGAGGAGCTTGGAAAGTCGAAGCGAGTCCGTTGTCATTCCTTGCTAACTCGATGTGTTAGCAAATTCTAAAACCTTAAATATCCGTCCCGGGTGACGTCATCTTCGGGGCACGCCCCCGAGGTTCGCGCTATCGCCAGTACTTCAGTCGGGGCAACACCGCGCGTGCGCCCCTAGGCCTCCAGGAAACATGGCGGTTAGCCGCATAGAGCTGGTCCGGGGACGCCAGAGGACCACGGCAGGAAGACACCGCAGCAGCCAATCTTCCCGCGGCCGAAGAGGGAGGCGCCAAAGAGGTGAGGAGGGCGGAGAGAGGGCATCAGGAACCGACGGACACAACAATAAGAACATGCCATACTGGGTCAGACCAAAGGTCCATCAAGCCCAGTCCTGTTTCCAAGAGTGGCCAATCCAGGCTATAAGTACCTGGCAAGTATCCAAAAACCAAGTCTATCTCATGCTACTGATGCTAGTAATAGCAGTGGCTATTTTCTAAGTCAGCTTTATTAACAGCAGTTAATCGACTTCTCCTCCAAGAACTTATCCAAACCTTTTTTAAACACAGCTACACTAACTGCACTAACCACAACCCCTGGCAACAAATTCCAGAGTTTAATTGTACATTGAATGAAAAAGAATTTTCTCTGATTAGTTTTAAATGTGCTCCATGTTAACTTCATGGAATGCCCCCTAGTCTTTTTATGATCCAAAAGAGTAAATAACCGATTCACATTTACCCATTCTAGATCTCTCATGATTTTAAAGAACTCTATCATATCCCCCCTCAGCCAACTCTTCTCCAAGCTGAACAGTCCTAACCTCTTTAGTCTTTCCTCACAGGGGAGCAGTTCCATCCCCTTTATCATTTTGGTCACCCTTCTCTGTACCTTCTCCATTGTAACTATATCTTTCTTGAGATGCGGTGACAAGAATTGTACACAGTATTCAAGTTGCGGTCTCACCATGGAGTGATACAGAGGCATTATAACATCCTCTGTTTTATTCACCATTCCCTTCCTAATAGTTCCTAACATTCTGTTTGCTTTTTTGACTGCCACAGCACACTGAGCTGGCAATTTCAAAGTATTATCCACTATGACGCCTAGATCTCTTTCCTAGGCTGTGCTCCTAATATGGAACCTAACATTGTATAACTAATACAAGGGTTATTTTTCCCTATGTGCATCACCTTTTACTTATCCACATTAAATTTCATCTGTCATTTGGATGCCTGATTTTCCAGTCTGACAAGGTCCTCCTGCAATTTATCACAATCCGCTTGTGGTTTAACTAGTCTGAATAGTTTTGCATCATCTGCAAATTTGATTACCTCACTCATCATATTCCGTTCCAGATCATTTATAAATATATTGAAAAGCATAGGTCCTTATACATATGCTTGAGGCACTCCACTTTATACCCTTTCCCACTGAGAAAATTGTCCATTTAATCCTTCAAAAAAGTGAAGCAGATTTGTGAGGCAAAACTTGCCTTGGGTAAAGTCATGTTGACTTTGTTCCATTAAGAACATAAGAACATAAGAAAATGCCATACTGGGTCAGACCAAGGGTCCATCAGGCCCAGCATCCTGTTTCCAACAGTGGCCAATCCAGGCCATAAGAATCTGGCAAGTACCCAAAAACTAAGTCTATTCCATGTTACCATTGCTAATGGCAGTGGCTATTCTCTAACGGGTAGATTTTCAAAGGGGTACGCGCGTAGGATATGCGCGTACCCCCCGAAAACCTACCCCAAACACCCCCTGCACATGCCGAGCCTATTTTGCATAGGCTCAGTGGCGCGCGCAAGCCCCGGGAAGCGCGTAAGTCCCGGGGCTTGCATGGAGAGGCGTGGCGGGGGCGTGGTGGGGGCGTGGCGGTCGCGACGCGGCGTTTCGGAGGCATGGCGCGGGTGATGCAACGTTTCTGGGGCGGCACCGCGGGCGTGGTTTTGGCCCGGGGGCGTGGCCGCGCCCTCCGGAACAGCCCCCGGGTCGGGTGATGGCACGCAAGCAGCCCACTGGCGTGCACAGATTTACGTCTGCCTCTGGCAGGCGTCAATCCGGCGATAAAGGTAGGGGGGGGTTTAGATAGGGCCGGGGGGGTGGGTTAGGTAGGGGAAGGGAGGGGAAGGTGAGTGGAGGGTGAAAGAAAGTTCCCTCCGAGGCCGCTCCGATTTCGGAGCGGCCTCGGAGGGAACTGAGGCAGGCTGCGCGGCTCGGCGCGCGCAAGCTGCCCAAAATTGGCAGCCTTGCGCGTGCCAATCCCAGATTTTAATGGATACGCGCGGCTATGCACGTATCTATTGAAATCCCGCATACTCTTGTTCGCGTCTGGTGTGCGAACAAAAGTACGCGTTCGCGCTAAATTATAAAATCTACCCCTAAGTGAACTTAATAGCAGGTAATGGACTTCTCCTTCAAGAACTTATCCAATCCTTTTTTAAACACCACTATACTAACTGCACTAACCAAATCCTCTGGCAAAAAATTTCAGAGTTTAATTGTGTGTTGAGTGAAAAAGAACTTTCTCCGATTAGTTTTAAATGTGCCACATGCTAACTTCATGGCGTGCCCCCTAGTCTTTCTATTATCTGAAAAAGTAAATAATCGATTCACATCTACCCGTTCTAGACCTCTCACAATTTTAAACATCTCTATTATATCCCCCCTCAGCTGTCTCTTCTCCAGGCTGAAAAGTCCTAACCTCTTTAGTCATTCCTCATAGGGGAGCTGTTCCATTCCCCTTATCAGTTTGGTAGCCCTTCTCTGTACCTTCTCCATCGCAATTATATCTTTTTTGAGATGCGGTGACCAGAATTGTAAACAGTATGCAAGGTGCGGTCTCACCATGGAGCGATACAGAGGCATTATGACATTTTCCTTTTATTCACCATTCCCTTTCTAATAATTCCCAAAATTCTGTTTGCTTTTTTGACTGCCGCAGCACACTGAACCAACGATTTCAATGTGTTATCCACTATGACGCTTAGATCTCTTTCTTGGGTTGTAGCACCTAATATGGAACCCAACATTGTGTAATTATAACATGGGTTATTTTTCCCTATATGCATCACCTTGCACTTATCCACATTAAATTTCATCTGCCATTTGGATGCCCAATTTTCCAGTCTCACAAGGTCTTCCTGCAATTTATCACAATCTGCTTGTGATTTAACTACTCTAACAATTTTGCCTGCCTTTCTGACTACCTATTTAATATAAACACACAATATAGATTTTTTAAAAAGTTCCCCAAGCAGTACTTACTGATTCTTTTCAGCCACCAGCAAGGTGATCTCTCCTCTCAGGGCTCCCACTGGAGGATGGTAAATAGTGGTGTGCCTAGGGATCTGTACTGGATCAGATGTTTTTTTTAAACACATTTTTCAATAATTTGGAAAAGGGAATAATGAGTGAGGAGATCAAATCTGCAGACAACACAAAATCATTCCAAGTTATTAAATCACAAGTGGATTGTCAGAAATTGCAGGAGGACTTTGCAAGACTGTGCATCCAAATGGCAAATGAAATTTAATGAGGGCAAATGCAAAATGATGCACATAGGGAAAAATAATCCAAATTGTAGTTACATACTATTAGGTTCCATTTTAGGGGTCACCACCCAGAAAAGGGATCTAAGTGTCATCGTAGACAATATGTTGAAATCTTTGGCTCACTGTGCGGCAGCAATCAAAAAAGCAAACAAAATATTAGGAATTATTAGGAAAGTAATGGAGAATAAAACAGAAAATATTACTATTTACCTTCCTCCATTGAAAAACCTGATCATTTAGTATTGTTCTCTTTTGACTGTAATCCACAATAGAACATTCTCTCCTATTCCATGACTTTTTAATTCTTAGAAGTCTCTCATGATCGACTTTGTCAAACACATTCTGAAAATCCAGATACCACTGTATCCACATGTTTATTAATTCCTTCTAAACCTTCAGCAGACTTCCTTTGAATATATCCATGTTGGTTCTTTGCTTTTAAATCTTGTCTATCTATATGCTCAGTAATTTTCTGTAGCATAGTTTTACCATTTTTCCCAGCACTGCCAACAGGATCACAAATCTATAGTTTCCTGAATCATCCCTGGAGCCCTTTTTTAAAGATTGGCATTACATTAGCCACCCTCCTATGTTCAGGTACAATATACAATGTTAATGATAGGTTACAAACTACTAGTAATAGATCTGAAATTTCATTTTTGTGCTCTTTCGGAATTCTGGGGTGTATACCATCAGGTGCTTTAGAGTGAAAACAATAGGAATCGGATGATCACACGAAGCCCTTTATTATGTGCCCGACTCTGGCCGAGTTTCGCTCGTAGAGCTGCCTCAGGGGCAATTCAATTGGCAGGATTTTAACAATGCCTGCTGGGCTGCTGTCACATGTACACTGTCACAAAATCACATACAGAAATCTATTAATTCCTGTACTCTTTGTCAAACCTCGAATTACCCACATTACAAAGACTGTCTTGCCTGTCAGCTTTCAGATCAGGAATCCTGGGCATGCAGTAGCTGGTCAGTAACTCCCTTGCTCTATCCTCAGAAAGGTGCTTACCTCAACTCCTTTTCTGAGGTCTTTCTCTTTAACTCCACTTCCTTCTACGCAGTCTCCCCCCACCCCCTCTCACCTATTCTTGCACTACCACAGAAGATTCCCACTTATGGCACGGATTGGCCATATTTCCTTTAAAAGGCAAGCAAAGGAGGAAGATCCATTTTCTTTATTTACTGCAGCTGCAAGAGAACTGGGCCAAGAGGAGGTTAGGTAGAGATGTGAATCGGAACCGGAATCAGTTCCGATTCCGGTTCGGATTCACATCGTGCATTTTTTTTTGTGCGGCCCGATCGGTTTTTTTTTTTTATCGGCTGCATCCGAGCCGATAAACAAAAAAACCCACCCTGACACTTCAAAACAGCTCCCTTAGCTTCCCCCCCCCAAAATGTTTTAAATCACCTGGTGGTCCAGTGGTGGTCCCGGGAGCGATCTCCCGCTCTCGGGCCATCGGCTGCCACTAATAAAAAGGGCACCGATGGACCTTTGCCCTTACCATGTGACAGAGTATCCGTGCCATTGGCTGGCCCCTGTCACATGGTAGAAGCACTGGATGGCCCATGCCATTTTTAAAGATGGGAGCTGTTTTGAAGTGTCGGAGTGGGTTTAAGGATTGTTTTTTGTGTGCCATTTTTCCCACCCTCCCCCAAAACGATAAGAGAACCCCACGAACAATTTCATGGGGTTTTCCTATCGGTTTCGGGGAGCCCCCAATTTCTGACAACTTTGAAAATATCGTACGGTATTTTCAATCGTCAGAAATATGATACACATCCCTACAGTTAGGTACACAACTGAAATAGGGAACAATCCTTAAAAAGCGGAAATGTTGATAACCCTTTTCTCTCTTTCCCTTTCTTTACTCATCCCAGCACTGCGGTTACTTGTAGCTATACATAGAGTAAATGGGCATCAGACCTTCATAGCTGTGAAGTTCCTTATTCGATCAAATTCAAAGATGATTTCAATGTAGCCAATGGTGGAGCTTTCATTCTTCCATCCTAGGTAGTCATAACCAGGCCACACATGGTATTCATGTGTCTGTGTAAAATCATCCAGACCTGAAACACCATCAGTCAGTTGACCCAGTCCTTCCATCAAACTGTTATGAAAAAGCAGAGGGAAATAGTAGTTGTAATTTTCATCTTATTCATTTACTTATACGGAGGCATGCAGAAGTGATCAGCCTGCTCTTTCAGCTACTTTAAGAGGCAACCCCAAGCCCAAGGCTATGACTTCAAAGGTGACAAAGACAGGGAGCATAACAGACAGCGTATTAAGAGCCCTGTAGCAGTGTTGCGTCCATTGGTCCTAGACGGCTTCGTCCCGTTTGCCTCACCTTATTCACGGCTCCTCCCGCTTACCTGGGAAAAATGGCTACCGCTGTATCTACAAGCCGACCTCTCTGGCATCCCCGGAACGGCTATGGTGCAGCCTCCTGCCATTGCTTCTCCCAGGTACCTACTAGGGTGCGCGCACAACCCACATCTTTGTACCACCCTTGGCGCGAACCTCGAGGGCATTCCCTCTTGCTGACGTCATGCCATCTGGGAATATTACCTTCACTAATTTGCTAGCTCATTGAGTTAGCAAGGACTCAAATCCGTTCCTGTCTACACTACTCTGCCGCTTCCGTGCTGCCGCAGGAAGCTCTCTCTCTGCCCTTCGGGGTACTGCTAACCTGGGTACCCGCTCCTCGGGGGCCCTCTGCTTTATTTCAGGTGCCTTACAGGGAACAGGCACTCGCTCCTCGAGGGTCTGCTCTCCCTGCCGCGGTGCCTGTACCTTCTACAACATACCTAGTGGAATTGCGTATCAACGGCAAACACCTAGTAAGTACTCTAACTCTCAGTCTATCTCATCCACAGTATCTCCTCGCTGGGAGACCTGTTGCGGAACCTTCTGACGTCATCTAGGAGAGAAGGGCTCCCTCTGCCGAGGTCCCTGAGACTGCAAGAATGGATTGCCTCACTGCTGCCACCTCTGGTGGCTCTCTTCAAGCTATCTAATAAAGAACAATCTTGTGTTTTGTGTAGTACGAGTCTAGCCCAGTGCTGTGGCTCCTCACGGGACTCCTTCCCATGGGCGTGGTCATCTCCACAGCACCCAAGGATCCACCAAAACACACGTAACCATAACAAGGAGTGATAAAAGCCTATCTTGTTGTAGATCCTTTCCATGCCAGGAGTCTTTGGAAATTCTGATGGATCTGATTTTATTCAGAAGCATTAAATGCAGTGTTAAAATCCATGGTGATGAGGCTAGCCCTGTTGCTCAAGCTGTAGCTGACAGTGCAATGGCACAGAGATTTCAGGTTTGTATTTCTTTCGCATCAGGTTAATGAAGCCTGAGAGGACTGCTAAGTTGACCAGAGCCTGTACAAGGATATTTGGCACCTTAGGCAAATCTTACAGCTTTGTGTTCCCCTTCCCCCACCACTGGCCCTCCCCTTACACACACAATTAAAAATTATGTATTTCTAGCAACAGTGGATGTTCTTGCTACATGGGGCATATCAAATTCATTAAATAATTCTAAAATGTTTAACATTTTCCAAATACTAGTGAAATATTTGAAAGCAGCAAACAAAATTAAACTATTAAAGGAAGTTACTTAAATGAGTATCTTTTTAATAAAGCTAAATTATCTATGTTGTTAAAAATTTTCTTTATTATCTTTTCAGTTGTGACATTTTTTGTTTCTTTTAAGCATTTGACATTTATGACTATACTGTAGATTATTTTGTTTTACTATATTGTTTTATTATGTACTGTATTGTTTATTTTGAGTTTACAAGTATGTATGTATGTAGGTATGTATTCTGTACCCTGCAGGCTATAAATTTTTATAAATACATTATAAATACATTTAAAAATGTCCCCTGCTCTCTGTACCTGGGAACTTTTGATTTCCAGCTGCTCTGATAATATGGATTAGCAAGCTGCGAGGATAGCTGTTGTGCGCACAGACATTTTCCTCTCTCTCACTCACACACAATCTCCCTCTTTCTCACAAACATGCTCATATATACACACTCACTCTCACATACACACACGCTCAAGTTCACAAAAAGAAAATTGGTTCTTACCTGCTAATCAGGCCTGCTAATCAGGCGCACTGTTAGCCTACTCTTGGACGCGCATTTTCCCTTACCCCTTATTCAGTAAGGGGAGGAAAACGCGCGTCCAACCCGCGGCACCTAATAGCGCCCTCAACATGCAAATACATGTTGATGGCCCTATTAGGTATGCGCGTGGGATACAGAAAGTAAAATGTGCAGCCAAGCCACACATTTTACTTTCAGAAATTAGCGCCGACTTTTAGGTCGGCGCTAATTTCTTCCGGTGCCGGGAAAGTGCCCAGAAAAGCAGTAAAAACTGCTTTTCTGTGCACCCTCCGACTTAATATCATAGCGATATTAAGTCGGAGGTCCCGAAAAGTAAAAAAAGTAATAAATAAATAAATAAAAATTTGTATTCAGCCCGCGGCTGTTGGGCCGAAAACCGGACGCTCAATTTTGCCGGCGTCCGGTTTCCGAGCCCGTGGCTGTCAGCAGGCTCGAGAACCGACGCCGGCAAAATTGAGCGTCGGCTGTCAAACCCGCTGACAGCCGCCGCTCCTGTCAAAAAGGAGGCACTAGGGACGCGCTAGTGTCCCTAGCGCCTCCTTTTACCCGGATCTACCGCGTCACCTAATTTAAATAGAGAATCGCGCGCACCGGCGAAGGGCCAGTGCGTGCGCCGGGAGAGCGAGCGTTCGTCCGCTCTCCCGCGGACTTTACTGTATTGGCCCGAATGTTTGTTCCTGTAGTACCACAGATCAGTCCAGACTCCTGGGTTTTGCCTCCCTTCCAGCAGATGGAGACAGAGAAAGTTTTACTGACACTGTTACTTAACCTGGTATGCCACCTGCAGCCTGTCAGTATTGACCTGTACCCAAGCCAAGATGGAAAACTTTGCCCATACTCAATGTAACCTACAAAACATCTCCCGCTGAATGAGCAGGAGAAGAAAAAAACAATAAATCTGAACGATCCTTATAACCATATAATTCAGCAAGTGCAATCATCATCTGAGCCATAAAAAGCCAAATGAAATCTGTCAGCTTATATACAAAAAAACACAGATCGAGAGGACTCTCCAAACCCAGACAGGACTCTGGACTGATCTGTGGTACTACAGGAATGAAAATTAGCAGGTAAGAACCAGTGTTGGGCTCGGGGGTGGACCCTTGTCCTGGGGCAGAGGTGGAACGCCTCCTGAAAGGGAACAGGAGGTAACTGCCCCCAGGGGGTGGAGCACTGGAGGAGACAGAGGCTAGGAAGAGCTTCACCACTGGACGCCCGAGGTCCCTCCAGGAGGAGCCCATAGGGACCCGGGCCGCTTGGACCTAGGTGGGCCTCACAGGGTCTCCTAAGAGAGTGAAAGTCCGGCATGCTCACGGAGACAGGGGGAGCGCGATCGGGTTCAAAGGTGGCTGCTGGTAGGAACAGGGAGAACCAGAACAGAGTTGGTGATGACAAGGCGAGGAATAGAGCCAGAATCTGGAGACGAGGTCAGGCAGGCAAAGGTCAATGTCCAGAGATCAGTTCGAGGAATGGTCAGCAAAGCAGAGGTCAGGTACCGGAGGTCAGATGAGGTCAAAGGCAGGCTGAGGTCTTGAGGCAGGCGGCAGGCAGGTCGGTCAGGAGCAAGCTGAGGTCTCGAGGCAGGTAGCAGGCAGGCAGGTCAGGGACAAGCTGTGGTCTTTGAGGCAGGCGGCAGGCAAGCAGGCAGGTCAGGAACAAGCTGAGGTAAGTACCAGTAAGACAATCAGAGGGTACTACCTGGGTAGACAGACAGACGAACACAGGAACTAGGATGCAGGAATGAGTCAGGAACAGAACTGGAACAGAAGGATCCTGGAACAAGACTAGGAACAAGCAGGAACAAATACAAGTGCAGAGGCAATCTCAGAACAAACCAACCTGATTGCCAAGGCAAGGAAGAAATTACAGGAACTTCCTTATATCGGGGGATCAACCAGGGCGTGCCGCGGAGCCAGGACCCGCCCTTGGCCCTACATGAGTCCGGGCAGACCGCGCCTGCATGTGTATGGGCGTGGCTAACATGGCCGAGGACGCAGAACCTTGGTGTGAGGCCTGGCGCGCAGTGGAAGGCCTGGCAACCGCTGCTGCGGGACGCCGGGCCTTGGTAGGACTGGCAACTACCGTGAGGGAGGTCATCCTGGGACCCGCTGTGGAACCATGTAGGTGAGCAGGCCCATGTGTGTGGGATGGCCATGGGCGGGGCGCGTAACAGTACCCCCCCCCCCCCCCCCCTTCTAGGCCTCCCCCTACGCGGCTGTGATTTCTCAGGGAACAATCTATGGAAGGTCCTCAGGAGATCTTTATCAAGGATCTTTTAGGAGGGTTCCCACAAATTATACTCGGCCCCATGGCCCTCCCAGGCTAAGAGGTATTCCCACTTGCCTCGACGTCGCCGGACATTGAGGACCTCTCTTACCTGGAGAGAAGTGTCAGGTTCTGCAGAGATACATGGAGCAGGAGGTTCTTTGCGTGAGGGCCAGGAGAGGACCAACAACTTAACAGGGACACGTGAAACGTGTTGTGGATACCCAATGAACGAGGTAGTTGGAGTTGATAAGAAACAGCTCCCACTCTTTGGATCACAGGAAATGGTCCGATGTATTTCAGAGACAGACGGTGAGAGGGAAGTCTCAGTCGAATGTGTTGAGCACTCAGCCACACTTTCTGGCCAGGTCGAAAGAGTGGAGAGGGTTGTCTATGAAGATCAGAAGTGCGCTAGGCGCATTCAGCAGCTCGTGAAAGTCGCTCTTTTACCTGGGTCCACACTTGGCTAATGGTTTGAGCCATGGCTTGAGCCTCTGGAGACGGAACCATCAGAGGAACAGGAAGAGGCAGTCGGGGCTGCCATCCAAAGACTACTGAAAACAGGGATGTGTCGGTGGCTGCTGCGACATGGGTATTGTGCGACACCTCAGTCCAGGGGAGAAGGTCCGACCAATTGTTTTGCTGGTCATTTACATATGAGCGTAGGAATGTCTTCAAGGTCCGATTGGTTCTTTTGGCCTGCCCATTGGCCTGGGGATGGTAGGTCGACGTATAACTCAGGGAAATGTCAAACTTTCGACACAAGGAACACCAATACTTGGCGGCAAACTGTGGTCCCCAATCGGATACAATCTCCTTGGGGAGTCCGTGAAGGCGAAAGATATTCTTCAGGAAGAGCTTCGCCAGTTTCGGGGCTGAAGGAAGGTCCGGCAAAGGGATAAAATGACCCATTTTTGAGATGCAGTCAATGACAACCCAAATCACCGTGTTATTCTGGGAAGGAGGTAGATCAGTAATAAAGTCCGTCGAAATGCTAGACCATGGCTCGGTAGGTGCTGGAAGAGGCTGGAGCAAGCCCCAAGGCTTCCCTGTTGGTGGCTTTTGCTGGGCGCAAATGGGACATGAGTCCATGTAGTTTCATGAATCTTGCACCATCGAGGGCCACCAATAGTGCCTTTGCAGCATTTCCAGAGTCCAGGTATGACCAGGGTGGTCTGCCAGTTTACAGTCATGAGCCCATTTTAAGGCATGTTCACGTAGCCGTTGAGGAACGATGGTCTTCCCAAGAGGGACTGTGGTAGTTGCAGCAAGGGAAATACAAGCAAGGTTGATGATGATGCTAGGAACCTCTGGGATGTCCTCAGGCTCGAATGGACAGCGCATCAGCGCGCAGGTTCTTGGAACCAGGATGAAAGCACAGGTTAAAGTCAAACCTTTAGAAGAATAAGGCCCACCGGGCCTTACGGGAGTTCAAACGTTGAGCCTCTTTGAGATGTTTGAGGTTCTTGTGGTCAGTGAAGATGACAAACTTATGTTGCTCCCATTCTAACCAAGGGCGCCATTCTTGAAGTGCTAGTTTGACCACAAGGAGTTCACGGTCACCCACGGTGTAACGTTGTTCTGTGGGGGGAAACTTATGAGAATAGAATGAGCAGGGAGTTAGCTTGCCTATGGGGAAATGTTGACTCAGAATGGCTCCGGCGCCGATTGCTGAGGTGTCGACCTCCACAAAAAAGGGACGTTTGGGATCCGGATGAAAGAGACAAGGGCCGGAGCTGTAGGCTTCTTTAATCCTCTGGAAGGCAGTAATTGCTTTGGATGTCCAAACTCGGGTGTTGACCCCTTTCCTAGACATAGCAGTGAGTGGGGCAACTATGGAAGAGTAATTTGCAATGAAGCTCCGGTAATAATTGGTGAAGCCTAGAAAGCGTTGCAACGCTCGAATGCCTACTGGCTGAGGCCAGTCACGGATTCCCTGAAGTTTCTCCGGGTCCATTGAGAATCCACAATCAGAGATGATGTATCCCAGAAAGGGTAAGCAATTCCGCTCAAACAGACATTTCTCCAGTTTTGTGTACAGATGGTTCTCTCTCAGACGTTAGAGAATGATGTGGACGTGTTCATGGTGGGATTCTAAGACCTTAGAGAAGATCAGAATGTCGTCGAGGTATACGACTACGAAATTGTACAGGATATCTCAGAAGATTTCATTCATGAGGTGTTGGAAGATGGCTGGAGCATTATATAACCCAAAAAGCATTACCACATATTCATAGTGGCCATCTCTGGTATTAAACGCCGTCTTCCAAATGTCATCAGGTTGGATGCGTACCAAGTTGTACGCACCTCTCAGGTCCAGTTTGGAGAAGATTCGTGCTCCTTCAAGGCGATCGAACAGTTCACTAATGAGGGGTAGTGGGTATCGATCCTTATGAGTTATTACATTGAGGCCCCTGTAATTGATACAGAAATGTAGTCCACCATCCTTTTTCTTCTCGAAGAAGAGCCCCACTCCTGTGGGGGAATCAGATGGATGGATAAAGCCTTTCACTAGATTCTCTTTAATATATTCTGACATAGCTTGAGTCTCAGGCTGGGACAATGGATAGTTCTGCCTTTGGGAGGTGTAGTGCCCAGCAGCAGTTCAAAGGACAGTTGAACGTGCGAAATGGAGGCAAGGTATCTGCTTTCTGCTTAGAGAACACATCGCTGAAGTCAGAATACTGTGGAGGTAACCCTGGAAGGGTAACTGATTTCAAGATGGGTATCACGGGGGATACCGGGTGCAGGCAAGTTTTTTGGCACTTTGGGCCCCACTGTACCAACTGCAGGGACTCCAGGTTCATGGACCTGGAGCCAGGGTAACCCCAGGATTACCAGATGGGTTGAGTGTTTTAGGACGTAGAAGGATGTCTCTTCCTCATGAAGGGTACCTACATTGAGATGGATAGCCACTGTCTGGTGAGTAATGAGATCTGGAAGGTGTTCCCCCTGAATGGAGGCAATACGAAGACTCACCTCTAGGGGTTGGAGAGGTCTCTTCAAAAGTTTGACGATGTCGTCCATAATGAAACAAGTGTAAGCTATATTGGATTAGAGATGTGAATTCATACAAATGCCCGACTCAGGCCGAGTTTCGCCCCTACTGGGGCTGCCTCAGGGGCTAGAAACAATAAATACATAATATCAATAAAAATAAAACCACTATAGGACATACATAAATAAATTAAAAACAAGTTAAATTAAAAAAGTACAAACTTAAAAAACAAGGTACCACTGATAAAAACAGAAACACAGATTACAAAACACAGATGAGCAACATAAATACAATGTAAAAATGGTCAAAATATAATGTCAACACCATGTTTATACCTGTATGAAATAAGTCTCTCTTTGGGGGTCATTTTCCAAGGAGTTACCGCGGGTGATAATTCCGCAAATCGCACTAACAGCCGTTAACGTGATTTGCGAATGCAAATTTTTAATTTAGGGGTGGAGTTAATGTAAAGTAGGGAGGATTTATTGTGTGCTGCAGTCAATAACTACACCTCTTTCATTTGTGTTATGTTGTGCACTAGAGGCTGGTAAAGGTTTATTGTGGTTCGCAATGTTTCTGGACAGCCTGTTTCAGGAAGGAGAGAGAGAGAGACTTGCTATAGTACCTCCTCCCTAGACAGGTATTTGTATACCTATGGGAGGCCCACCTAGTAACTCGAGGTGGGGATTAGGTATGAGTGTAGGGGGTTGGGGGCCACTTTCACATTCAACATGAGACGTACGAACAGAACAGTGGTCTCTTGTGAAGATTTGCTGGCCTTCGGAGTGAGGAAACTCACTCCAAGATGAGATTTGGGCAATGTTCTCTCCACCTAGCTCAAGCTGTCTAGGGAGTCAGCACTATAGCAAGTCTCTCTCTCTCTCTCCAATTTGGGGTTATCTTTTGAATCACACAAAATTTAAAGTCATTAAAATTGCATGTTGAACAAGTGGTTTAGACTCAATTTTTCTTTTGATGCTACTTTTGTGTTCTATAATCTGTTTATTGAATGGTCTGATAGTTTTTCCTACATATGCTTTATTACAAGTACATAGTGCTAGATAACCCCAAATTGGCGTGGTGGTGATTTACATAGAATGTTGTTACAATTGGAGCAAAAATACATTTTTGAATTTAAAACAATGGAACCAAATGGCCTCAATTTAGAAATTGATTATTCAGTATTTTTATGATTTTTTAGGTATTTAATGTTTTTCTGGGTCTTATTTTCATTTAATAGTGTGTCTAATATCCATGTTTTACCTAACTACTTGTTTCTATGTCATTTAATATATAGTAGTTTCATTATACAAGTTTGTTGATGTTTTAGTTCCTATATTTGTATTTGTTCAGAATTTCTGTATTTATTATTTTATTGTTTTTTGCTCAGTACACACTGTGTTTTTATCTTGTTTTGTATATAGTGTCACTATATAGTCACTTTTCAATATTTTATCTTTTCAATTATAGTGTTTTACTGTACTTGTACTTATCAATTCTTTAAAAAATTTACTTCAACACAATAGTACTTCATTTTATTAGCCATGTGATTTGGTGAAGATTATTGATAAAGGCATTACAGTATAATTTTATTATGGTTGAATTTTGAAAAAGAATTTTTTATATTAATTATTAATCCAGCATATGTGGCAGTTTTATAATGTAATATAAAAGACACTATAAATTGTTCAATAAGTGCCATCTTTTCATTTTTAAGAAGTTTTTTTGGGTATAAGTATAATTTTAGGTTTGATATTTACAACTATTAGCCCAATTTGGGCTATATTGCCAGTATATCATGGTGTCTCTGACAGGCCTGTTTCAGAGAGAGAGAGAGAGACTTACCATAGTGCCTCCTCCCTAGACAGGTATTTGTATCCCTATGGGAGGCCCACCTAGTAACTCGAGGTGAGGTTTAAGTATTAGTGTAGGGGGTTAGGGGCCACTTTCACATTCAACGTGAGACGTACGAACAGAACAGTGGTCTCTTGTGAAGATTTGATGACCTACGGAGTGAGGAAATTCACTCCAAGATGAGATTTGTGCAATGTTCTCTCCACCTAGCTTGATGGACTCTCTACCTGGGTAACAGATACCTGTCTAGGGAGGAGGCACTATGACAAGGTTCTCTCGCTCTCTCTCTCTCTCTGAAACAGGCCTGTCTCTCTCTCTCTCTCTCTCACTCTCTCTCTCTCAAATGAGGCCCTTAGTGTGGTTTTGAAATAAAATATTTTTTATAGTAGATTCGTATCTAAGTCATTTCATTTTCTTTTTTGTTTTTTGAACAAGTTCATTAATTGAAAGGGTTCTGGTGCAGTTTCATTTCTATTTTAACGATCATAGTTTCTTTGTGGTGCTTTAATATATCCATTAGTGGTAATTTTTTATTAAGTAAAGGTGTATGGTAAAACATTATTTTGCAGTATTATCTTTTTAAATTAAGCCGAATCGGAGGTGCATTAAATAGTAATGTTTGTTTTGACATCCGGGCATTTTCGCTGACCACTCCCATTGGTGTGATTGACAGGAGTTTGGCGCGGTTTTCAAATCAATATGAATGCTCACCAAGGGGTAGATTTTCAAACCGCGCGATTTGGCCTACTTTGCTGGCGCATCAGGCGCAAGCAAAAGTACGCTGGATTTTAGTAGATACGCGCGGAGCCGCGCGTATCCGCTAAAATCCGGGATCGGCGCGCGCAAGGCTATGGATTCTGTATAGCCGGCGCGCGCCGAGCCGCGCAGCCTACCTCCGTTCCCTCCGAGGCCGCTCCGAAATCGGAGTGGCTTCGGAGGGAACTTTCTTTTGCCCTCCCCTCACCTTCCCCTCCCTTCCCCTACCTAACCCACCCGCCCGGCCCTGTCTAAACCCCATCCTTACCTTTGTCGGGGGATTTACGCCTCCCGGAGGGAGGCGTAAATCCCCGCGCGCCAGCGGGCCACTAGCGCGCCGGGACACGACCTGGGGGCGGGTCCGGAGGGCGCGGTCACGCCCCCGGACCGCCCCGGGCCGTAGCCACGCCCCCGTGCCCGCCCCCGGAACGCTCCCGACACGCCCCGAAAATGCCGCTCACTTCGGCCCCGCCCCTGACACGCCCCGACACGCCCCCCCTCCGAAAACCCCGGGACTTACGCGAGTCCCGGGGCTCTGCACGTGCCGGTAGGCCTATGTAAAATAGGCTCACCGGCGCGCAGGGCCCTGCTCGCCTAAATCCGCCCGGATTTGGGCGGATTTAGGCGAGCAGGGCTCTTAAAATCCGCCTCCAAGTTGTTTTCTGATAATCTTTGAAGTATTTATTTTTGTAAGGAAAGTTTTAGAGATTTAAGAGCAATGCATTTTATTAGCTATTAGAATCCCGATACAGAATTGAAAATGATTTCCTGCATAATCATCTTGGCGATTTAAGCTCTGTATATAAGATGCGGTTTTTACAAGTGTAATCCACATGTACATTATATGAGATTTTATATTTAATTAATTTTAATAGCAATTTGATTTAGTACCCGCGATTATTTTGGCATCCGGGCACTTTTTGGCCCCTCCCAATTAGGGTGATTGACATGAGACTCGGCGCGGTTTTTATTTCATTTAAATGGCCATTCTGGTGCTGTAGCGTTTTCGAATAGTCCTTGCTGTATTGGAACAGAGATTATCCACTGTCATTTCAGCACTAAAGTAAGTCTGACTAGATCGTAAATGACTGTGTCACATTTTTAGTATAGACTTCACAATAAGCAGTCCTCAGACGTTTGCATGTTCACTGTTACAATTTTAAACAAAGCTCCTCCTGTTTTGGCGATAGTGAATTTTAAAGCACTTTAAAGATTGTATATAATATAGTTCTCATACTTTTTTCTAATTCAATAGTCACATGCTGATATTAAATTACATCGGTAGAGATAATTAATTACACGATATATGATTTATATCAATGTATGTTTTTTTTATATATTAGTTTTGGTATTTTAATGTAAAATCATGTATATTTGACAGATTTTTGTTCATTAATTGAGGCTCTTTTCATTGATTGTTTTTTAGAGTCACTATTGGTTTACAGATCACCAGAATATTAATGTATTTGGTGTATTCATTACAAGTCTGCTTATTGATACACAAAGAGAGACTTATTTCATACAGGTATAAACATGGTGTTGACATTATATTTTGATTTTATTTTGACCCATTTTTACATTGCATTTATGTTGCTCATCTGTGTTTTGTAATCTGTGTTTCTGTTTTTATCAGTGGTACCTTGTTTTTTAAGTTTTTTACTTTTTAAATTTAACTTGTTTTTAATTTATTTATGTATGTCCTATAGTGGTTTTATTTTTATTGATATTATGTATTTATTGTTTCTAGCCCCTGAGGCAGCCCCAGTAGGGGCGAAACTCGGCCTGAGTCGGGCATTTGTATGAATTCACATCTCTAATCCAATAAAGCTTACACTTGGACTATATTTGGTGTCTAACCTACTTCGTTGCCCAAACGGCTTTTTTAAATAGCCTTCCCTCCTGCTTTATCAGTCCATAAAGAAACTACTGCTCGCTCTGATATCGATGAGAGTAGTGGTCGCAAAAGTGTAGGCCTTGATGTCCAGGGATACAGGAAGCAAGAGTTATGGGTCAGAAACAGTTGTGCCCAAGTTTGGGACCCCTGCCGGACTCAGGAATTGCAGTTTCCTGGACGGACGGGGCAAAACTACAGACGATGTCCACAAGTGCCACAGTAAAGGCAGAGCCCCTCCTTTCACCGTCGGAGATTTTCAGTTGGAGACAATCGCCCACGATTCACCTCCATAGGTTCTACTATGGAGGAAAGTGATGGTGCAGGAGTCTTCGCTGGAGTGCATGGTGCACTTGTGGGGTGTACTGGAGGAGGGCATGGAGCCTTTACTTCTAGGCGTCTTTGCCAGAGGCAATGATCAATCCTCCTGGCAAGGGAGATCAAGTCTTCTCGAGACGTGGGAGTCTCACGGACAGAGAGCTCATCTTTCAGAGCACAGGAAAGTCCATCTAGGAAGATGGCTTGCAGACAATCTTCTTGCCACCCAAGTTCTGTGGCCAAAATCTGAAACTCCACTGTGTATTCGGAGAGGGTCCTTTACCCTTGATGGAGGTGGAGTAAGCTATGACTAGCGATAGTCTTACGACCTGGGTCTCCGAAGGTCTGCTTGAAGAGGGCAATGAAGTCAGATAGCTTGGAGAGGATGGGATCAGAATGTTCCCATAAGGGAGAGGCCCATGCCAGAGCCTTCCCTTCCAAATGAGACAGAATGAAGGTGACTTTAGTGATCTCCTTCAAAAACAACGAAGGTTGTAGTGCAAGCTGCATAAAACACTGATTAAGAAAACCATGACAGGAGCGTGGATCCCCATTATATCTGGAGGGTGCAGGAAGCGCCAGTGTTGCTTTGGGAAGCATAGTGGCCGAGAGGCCCACCGGGTTGGCCCTTGCTGTATCTTGTAGCTGAGAGCGCAGTTCTTCAACCGAAGAGGCCAGCGTCTCTACAGGTTGATGTTGTTTCACTGTGGCAGCCAGTCCTGGTAGGGCCCTGTAGGCAGGAGACTCCGCCAAGTCCATGGCCTTGGCAACCTGTTGCGCTCGGGGGTGGACCCTTGTCCTGGGGCAGAGGTGGAACGCTTCGTGAAAGGGAACAGGAGGTAACTGCCCCCAGGGGGTGGAGCACTGGAGGAGACAGAGGCTAGGATGAGCTTCACCACTGGAAGCCCGAGGTCCCCCCGGGAGAAGCCCATAGGGACCTGGGCCGCTTAGACTTAGGTGGGCCTCACAGGGTCTCCTAAGAGAGTGAAAGTCCGGTGTGCCCACGGAGACAGGGGCAGCGCAAGCGGGTTAAAAGTTGGCTGCTGGTAGGAACAGGGAGAACCAGAACAGAGTTGGTGATGACAAGGCGAGGAATAGAGCCAGAATCTGGAGACTAGGTCAGGCAGGCAATGTCCAGGATTCAGTCCGAGCAATGATCAGCAAAGCAGAGGTCAGGTACTGGAGGTCAGACGAGGTCAAAGGCAGGCTGATGTCTTGAGGCAGGCGGCAGGCAGGCAGGTCAGGAACAAGTTAAGGTCTCGAGGCAGGCGGCAGGTAGGTTAGGAACATGCTGTGGGCTTTGAGGCAGTCGGCAGGCAGGCAGGTCAGGAATAAGCTGTGGTATTTAAGGCAGGTGGCAGGCAAGCAGGCAGGTCAGGAACAAGCTGAGGTCAGTACCAGTAAGACAGTCCAAGGATACTACCTGGGTAGACAGACAGATGAACACAGGAACAAGCAGGACTCAGGAACTAGGATGCAGGAACGAGTCAGGAACAGAAGGATCCTGGAATGAGACTAGGAACAAGTACAACACAGAGGCAATCTCAGAACAAACCAACCCGATTGCCAAGGCAAGAAAGCACTGACAGGAACTTCCTTATATCGGGGATCAATCAGGGCATGCCGTGGAGCTGGGACCCGCCCTTGGCCCTACATGAATTCGGCAGTCTGTGCACTTGCGTGGCTAACACGGCCGAGGATGCAGAACTTTGGCGTGAGGCCCGGTGCACAGTGGAAGGCCTGGCAACCACCGCCGCGGGACGCTGGGGCCTGGCAGGCCTGGCAACTACCGTTGTCATCCCGGGACCCGCTGTGGAACCATGAAGGTGAGCAGGCCCATGTGCGGGACGGCTGCGGGCGGGGTGCGTAACACCCAGATCAGTCCAGACTCCTGGGATGTACCAAATCTTCGCTAGATCGGGTGGGACTGCGAGAATCCTGCTCAAAGTACACTTTCCCTAAAGCTCTTAAACTCTTGCACCTGGACATCCAGGCGATAATGCTTGGAGAAAGTGTACAATGACTTGCAAGTAGCTGCCCTGCAAATCTCCTATGGTGACACTAACTGACATTGAGCCCAGGATGCCACTTGTGACCATGTTGTGTGAGCTCTCAGACCTAAGGCACCGACCAACCCATGCAAATGTATGCCAAAACTATGGCCTCCTTCAGCCACTATTCTATGGTCACCTTCGAAGCTTTCTGCCCTTTCTTTGCGTCACTGAAATATTTAAAAAGATGATCAGACACTCTGAAACTATTAGTGACCTCCAGATACCATAACAATGCTCGCTTCACATCAAGACATCTCAGTTCCTTGTCCAAGGCCACCGACCTATCCAAATTTGGAAAGGCTGGTAATTCCACCAACTAATTCAAATGAAAAGAGGAAACAACCTTTGGAAGGAAAGAAGGCACTGTACGTAACAAGACCCCCAAATCCAAAAACCTTAGGAAAGGCTCTCTAGAAGAAAGGGCTTGCAAATCCGAAATCCGCCTAGCTGAACAAATTGCCACTAGAAAAACAATTTTTAAAGTAAGATCATTCAAAGTCACCCTGTGTGGTGGCTCAAACATTGCCCCACACAATGCTTTAAGAACATGGAGGACATATTTTTTGCATTGGGGGAGGCAAATGTTTGACCTCTCGCAAAAAATGTACCACATCCAAATGTCTCTTGCCCATAAAGTACCCCCAAGGCAGCCACCTGGACACTCAATGAGTTGAAAGCCAAACCTTTTACCAAACCTTGCTGCAAAAAGGACAAAATGTGGGCCACTGATGCCCTGAAAGTATGCTCCTTGCACCAAACCTCGAACACCTTCCACACTCGTACATGTGCTAGGGAGGTGGACTTCTTTAGTGCTTGCAACAGAGTTGTAACAACGTCCTCGGGATACCCTTTCTCTCTTAGGCATTTCCTCTCAAAAATCAAATTGTGAGAGAGAAGTGAGCCACCTGATTCAAAAATATAGGACCCTGGTGAAGCAGGTTGAGAAGATAAGCCGGACGTAGTGGGCCATCCACAGCAAAATTGACTAAGTCTGTGAATCACAGCTGGCGAGGCAATTCTGGTGCCACCAGAACTACCTGCCCCCAGATGAAGCTCTATCCTTCGCAAGACTTTGCCCACCAGTGGCCACGGTGGGAACACATACAGAAGAATTCCCTGCGGCTATGGGAGGACCAGTGCATTGACTCCTTCTGCCCCATGCTCTCTCCTTTGACTGAAGGATCTCAGAGCCTTGCAATTGCTGCATGTTGCCATGAGATCCAGAGATGGTACTCCCCACCTGCGATGAATTAGGAGCATGGCTTCCTCTGACAACTCCCACTCCCTGGGATCCAACTGTTGGTGACTGTGGAAATCTGCCTGGACACTGTCCAACCCCACTATGTGGGAAGCTGCCAACATCTCCAGGTGGCACTTTGCCAAGTGAATCAACTCTTGGGCCTTCTGCACCACTGATTGACTCTTGGTACTGCACTGCTGGTTGTTGTAAGCCACCGCCGTCACATTGTCCGATAATACTCTCACTGGCTTGCCCTGAACAAGAGGTAAGAAGACCTGCAATGTTAGTTCACTGCTCTCGTCTCTAGACCACTGATGGACTATGACATCTCATCTGGAGACCAGCGTCCTTATGCCATTGAACCTGACATAAAGACCCCCAACCGGCTAGGCTGGCGCTGGTTGTGACCACTATTCAGTTCGGAATCTCCAAGGCCATTCCATGGCTCAAATTGTCCCAGCACAGCCACCAATCCAGACTCGACCTGGCGCGTTCTGTAAGAGGCTGTGGTAGATGAAATTGCTCCGAGACTGGATTCCACCTGGAGAGCAACGCCGACTGATGAGGCCACGTATGAGTGAATGCCCAAGGAACCAATTCCAAAATGAAAGCCATAGACCCAAGAACCTGCAGATAATCCCAGACCCTGGGAACCACACTGTTTAGCAATCTGCCAATTTGTCCCTGAATCTTTACAATCAGCTCCTCAGTGAGAAAAACTCTTCTAAGCCTGGTGTCGAAGCATGCTCCCTGGAACTTCAGAACTTGAGATGGTACCAGCTGACTCTTGGGGAAATTCACAACCCAGCCTAGGAACTGTAAGCGCTGCAGCACCATTGTCACCAACCGATGACAAAGGTCCTCTGCGTGAATCAATCAGTCATACAGATATGGGTGGACCAGGACACCCTCCTGCCAAAGAGCTGCTGCTACTTCCACCCTCATCTTCATAAAGGTCTTCAGAGCTATTGCCAACCTGAACGGCAGAGCGAAAAACTGAAAATGATTTCCAAGGATCATGAACCTGAGAAACCTTTGATGGTCCAGACAAATTGGAATGTGGAGATAGGCCTCAGTCAAATCTAGAGAGGCACTGCAGCAATCACTGACCACAGCATTTCCATCTGAAAATGAGGAACCTTGAGCATCAGATTTACCTTTTTTAAATCCAGAATCAGATGAAAGCACCATCCTTCTTTGGGACCACAAAATAAATGGAATACCTTCCTGACCTCCGCTCCTTGACTGGCCCTGGAACTATGGCCCCCAACAGACATAGATAATTGATGGTTTCCTGAACCCACCCCCTTTTTCTGCTTGTAAGAGCAAGGGGTCCTCATGAACAATCTTTTAATGGCTGAGCATATTCTATCACACTTAGGACCCACTGATCCGACGTGATCTTGGCCCACTCCTTGAGAAAGGATGTTAACTGACCTCTCATGCGTAGGACAGAGGAGTGGGCAGGCCTCACTTCATTGGGAGAACTTAGCACTGGGAGCTCTCTGACTGGAACCATTTCGGCCCAGTCTCCAGCCTCAAAAGGGCTGATTCCAAGACTACTACCTCCTGGCCCCTTGTCTCTGACCTCCTTCTAAAGGACAAGACTAACAGGGAAGCCAGCTTGATCAGAAATGAGCCCATGTTGAAGAGAAGCCTCTACCGAGCTTCGGCTTGTTCTCTGGCAACTTATACCCTTTAGTATCTCACAGAAACTTCACCAGTTGCTCTAAGTCTTCTCCAAAAAGCAGCTTTCCCTTGAATGGAACAGATCCTAGCTGAGATTTAGACCAAACATCCGCAGACCAGTCTCTTAACCATAAAAGCCTTCTAGCAGAAACCGCGGACATCATCGAACAAGAGGAAGTGCGAATGAGATCATACAATGCATCTGCCCCATAGGCCACCACGGCCTCTAGCCTCTTGGCCTGCTGCTTATCCTCCGGAGATAACAACTTGTTGGACTGCAATTGCTGCACCCAGTGCAACCCGGCCCAGAGCTACTACACACAGCAACACAAATGCCCAATGCTGACACTTCAAAGATCTTCTTAAGCTGCATCTCCAACTTCCTATCCTGCATGTTCTTAAGTGCAGCTGAACCCCCTACCAGAATCGTTGTCTTCTTAGTCACAGTGGAAACCGAAGCACCCACCTTCAGTAGCTGCAAGAGTCCAACGTGTCTTCAGGCAAAGGATACAACTTCTCAATGGCCTCTATCTGGAGTCTCCCATTCTCAAAACACTAACTGCTTTACCAATTTGTGGAAAGGAAAAGTCTTTGTCGGCCCCCTTAGACCCCGCATGACTGGATCCACACCTTCGTGGCCCAAATCAGCTTGGGGCTCTTTGATACCTAGTTCATTAAGAACATATGATATTAAGGGCTACAGTTCATCGCAGCGAAAAAGGTGAACCACAGTTGGATCATCCCCTCCACCGAGGGTACTTGATCCCATGCCTCATCTGTGTCCATACCATCCAAAAGAAGATCCACCCCAGATAGATCCACCACCAGGGAATCTTCAGCTTCCGAGCTCGCTGAGCTATCATCAGCCTTCCCCTGGGGAAATTAACAAGCCAGCACTCTCCAGACTCTGGTTGCCCCACGAGGGTGCTTGATCCCATGCCTCATCTGTGTCCATCACACATCAAACCAAAAAAAGGCCACTGGTATACATTTAACAATGATTGTAAAATGTAGAACCACCAAATATAGATCAATTGAATATGTTTGTAGGACCTCTGATTTACGTGAGAATGCTAACCATACAGACTCATTTGTAGTATACAGGTCCAAGTTTAATTTATTAATCAAAAAATTTTTTTTCTTTTTTCTTTTTCAAATTTTTATATTTAAAAGAAGTTGCAAGACCCATCTGTGTCCATAACATCCAAAAGAGGATCCACCCCAGATAGATCCACCACCAGGGAATCTTCAACCTCTGAGCTCGCTGAGCTATCATCAGCCTTCCCCTGGGGAAATTAACAAGCCAGCACTCTGCAGACTCTGGTTGCCCCACGAGATCGAGATGAACGTGGCCTTTTGGGCACAGCTGGCTCTGGCAGGTCCAGTGGCTTGGGATGGTGACATCCAGCCACCCTTTTTGCCAAGAAAGCTTCATGCATTAGCAAAACGAAATCTGGGAAAAAATCCCCTGATTCCTCTGGATCCTGCTTCAAGAGGTCTGCCTCCTCCTCCCCTAACAGAGAATCCTGGGGTCCCCAGGGCTCTGAGGGTCTTCAATAAGCCGGCAACAGTGGTGGGGGCAGGGCAGCATCCCTGCAAGCCCTGTCAGACGTGGCAGCAAATGTAGACAAAATGGCCACAGTTCCCGCCGAAATCGGGAAAGAACTATCGGGATGCTTGGGTCCCCCTGCATTACCCATGAAGGATCGCTGCTTATCCATGGCCCCAGTATGCTCCCCGAGCTACCTTCCTGTCTGGAGGTGCAATGAGAGCAAGTGCTGGCAAGGGAGAGGCGCTTGCGTGTGTCCCCACATGCTGTGCACTGCCCACCATGAGGCACGGCGGCAGAAAAACCTAGGGATCCTTTTCCCTCTTTCTTTTTACTTGCAGCTGCAGGCTCTGGCTGTCCACCTGAGGGACAGAGGAGAGGGAACTGGCCCCATCAGTTATCTCCCTCCTCAGCGGGTGAAGGATCCGATCAGACCCAGGGGTTTCCAGCTCCTCCACCTGAAAGAATGGTCCCACCAGGACCTACCAACCTTCAGAGAGATTTAAGGAAGAATCAACGCTAAAACAACTCTCTATATTTTTGTTTTAATTCCCTTCAGACTGCAAGATTTGCACCACCTTCCATCTGCTGGAGACAGTAGACTGCAGGTGGCACACCAGGTTAAGTGACAGTGTCAGTAAAACTTTCTCTGTCTCATCTGCTGGAAGGGAGGCAAAATACAGGAGTCTGGACTGATCTTGGTATGTACATGGAACACATGCTAACATACTCACACACAATTGTCCATGTTCACACAGACACCCATGTGCTCTTACACATATGTGTTTGTTCCACACAATGCTCTCTCTCTCTCACACACACACATACACACACACACATGCTCTTACTCATTCGCTTTCTTCATCTGGAAGCACAAGCTGCAGCAGCAGCAGTCTCTTCCTCTTTCTTTGAGTTTGGGCTGATCCTGCTCTACACTTCAGGCTTCCTTTTCTTGTTTCTTGGCCTCATGGATTTCCGCTGTTAAAGCTCCTGCTCTGCCTTGTTTCATCAACCCTATGGGCCTGCCACTGCTGGAGTTTCTGTTCCTTCACCTTTCTCGGCCTAGAGGGCCAGCTGTTGCTGGAGATCCTGCTCCTTTGCTTTTCTCTGCCCTGCAAGCCGGCCGCCCCCCCCCCCCCCCCGGCCTGAGGCTGCTCCTACTGCAATGATGGCATCTCTTTCCCACTGGTAGAAGACCCCGCTATTTCACTTCCTCTTCCGGCCTGAACTGGCAAGGACGATATGCCATTGCTCTGCCATCCCTTGGATGGTGGTGGCTCTAGGCGGCTTCCTAGTGCTTCCACCAGCCCTGAAGGTGACATGCTCTGGTCCAGAGAGAATGGATGAGCTTATTGGCTCCTGTGGCAGCCAATAAGCAGCATATGGGTACAGCTTGGAGAAGGCCCTCTTTCAGTCCTTGGGCCAGTGAGAGTTCCTGTAGTCAGCTGGGCAGGCCATCCAAAGAGAGTATAAGAGAAAAAAAAATACAAGAAAGCAAATGGAGAGTGATGTAATGTGTCTGGCCTCTGATTTTCTACCTCTGAAAGCCTGAGAGGATTAGAGTTACTGACTCGCTCAAAGAAAGGAATTCATCCAATCCTGGTTTTCCCTATTTTTATTTTTTATATTCTGCTTTTCAGCACTTCATAGTGAACATCAAAGAGGATTACATTCAGGTACTGTAGGTATTTCCCTATCCCCACAGGGTTTACAATCTAATTTTTTACCTGAGGCAAGGGAGGGTAAAGTGACTTGCCCAAGGTCGCAAGGAGTGAAAGCAGGATTTGAATGCTGGTTTCCTGGTTCGTACCCTGCTGCTCTAACCACTAGGCTACTCCTCCACTCCTATTGTGTGCATGGAGATGAATCCCTGTTTTTCTTAGGGAAATAAGAATTCTGTCTCTTAGCATTCAGAGGGGCAAAACCAGAACTGGATCAAGCTCTTTGTGTTAACCTGATTGAGCTGGAAACCTTCGAGGGATGTCTATTTCCCAAATAGACCTATCAACCTTGGCTGGGCTCTTATCACAGGGACATTGTTATTGGGGTTATGTGAGACTGGAATGAAGGTGGCAGGCTGGAGGTGAAAGAAGTGTTAGACCAATGGGATGGGCCAATAGCTGTTTGCTACTGGTGCCTGCTCTTTGGGTTGTGCAGGCATCACACTGATATACATAAAGCATGAGTATAGCACAGACAGGAGACTCGGGGAAGGGCTTTGATAAACAGAGTGGTCATGGGCATATTGTAAGGCACATACATCTTAGTCCAGAAAATGCAAGAAATAAAATATATTGGAACAAAAAAAGACTTCATTTGCTAAGCATTTTTTCCCATAGAATAGGAGGGAAGCCATGATAAGTCAGGTGCTGAGTTTAATAGTGCTTCTGTATTAAGTAAGAACTGAATGCTGCTAAGTCCTTTCCTAGGTACCTTATCATATATTTGTGCCTCTCTGACACTTTTTTTAGGATATTCTCAGGAGAGAAGCTGAGACCAAAGCAGGGACCCACTGAAAGGAGTAAAAATAGCCAACTCAGTGGGGGACTCTCTGAAAGAGACACCGGATTTGTTCCTGCTCATTCAGTTCTTAGATGAACCCAAATTTAGACATGCCTGTTGCTGAAGTTAAAGCATGCTATCACTGTTTTACTCTTCATGTTCCTATTGTTGTGAGCGTGGCCTATGGCTGGTGTTGAGAACATGGAGGTGTGGTTGCTAGCTCATAGGAGAGCGTGAGTCCCTGAACCATGGCACGACTCAGGGAGGAGCCCCACCGAGGGAGGTGAGGGCATGCAAGCAGGGGTGGAACAGGAACAAGGCAGGACTGGAACTAAGGCAAGGAACTTCAGAACAAGAACAAGGCAGGGACAGCCCTCCGCTGGACCTACACGTACCAATGAGACCCAGCAACCCAATGCTGGTCTCAGGAGTAGTCCTCCAGCCCCACCGCTTGGGAACAGTGCATGAGGCCAGATGGAGGCTGAGGGCAGGAACAAGCCAAGACAGGAACTTGGAAGACTCGGACAAAGACTCATGGAACTTGAAAGACTCAGACAAGGACTTGGAATTTGAAAGACTCAGACAAGGACTTGAAACTTAGAAGACTCAGATGAGGGAACTAGGAAGACTCAGACGAGGACTTAGAACTTGGAAGACTCAGATGAGGACTTGGAATTTGGAAGACGCAAGGTGCTTGGAAGGTACAGGTGGGCACTGTCCCTCAGGGAGCCCTACACAGCCCCCCATGGGCGGGTCACAAACCACCCTGTCCCACTGCGCACCCTACACATCCTGAGAAGGCTGGTCACGGACCACGCGGAAGCGGGACAAGCACCAGAAGGGGATCCAACCAAAACAAGGCTCCAATGACCAGAGATTTACCCTCAGGGTGGTCATCTGGAGGACTTGAGGAGCTGGGAAGACTCGGAACTTGGAAGACTCAGAACATCAGGACTTCAGGAACATCAGGACTTCAGGAAATGGAACAACGGAAACTCTGCACCCAGAACAACAGAACCTCTGGAACATCAGGAAATGGAACGAAGAGCCATCAAGACACTAGAAGACCACGGAGGATCTTGACCGGCAAAGAAGAACATGGATGACCATGGGATCCGATACAAAGGCCCCGAGGAACAGGATCTGAGCCCTTATATAGGGCTGAAGCAGGAAGTTGACTGAGGCTGGCTTCCGGTGGGGCTGCAGGCTTGTCCCACCACTGGCCCTTTAAATGTTGAGAGGAGGTGCTGCCGCGCACCTAGAGGGCCTGGGAACAGAGGCCTGCGGCGACGTCCAGCTGCAATGGAAAAGGCTGGAGGAGGTTTCCACGCCACATGGGAGGTCCCAATGGCGGCGCACAGACCACATAGATGGAGACAGCAGCAGCGGTGGCTTCTTGCCGCCAGATGGAATCCCTGTGGCGGCTTCCCTGCCACAGAGTCGGAGTTCTGGCAGCAGCACAGGTCACGAAGAAGGAAGTCAGTGGGCGGCTCTCCTTGCCGCAGAGAGCAGCAGCGTCGGGCGGAATTTCAGCTGGGCTGCGAGGAATGGCAGCATCAGGCTGCCATTCCTCGCAGCCCAGCTGAAATTCCTCGCAGGAATGGCAGCATCAGGCAATGGCAGCGGCGGCTTCAGGGCTGCGTAGAAGGAAGTCTGCGGCGGTGGCCCAGTCTGGGAGCAGCCTAGGCTGCAAGAGAAGATCATGCAGCATCGGGCCGGCATCCTGGTAGGTGGCGGGCCTGCTCGTGGAATGGGGTCCGCAGGCAGGAGCGTAACAGCACCCCCTCCTCAAAGCCCTCCTCTTTAGCCTCTTCACAATGGCTGAAGACAAGAAGGCATACCTTTATACCAGCTGGAGAGCTTGGGGGTCCAAACACGAGATCGTCAAAGCTTGGAAGGAGCTGAAATGATGAGGCAAAATATCATACTGAAGATAACATAGACACAAGATGAAACTCAAAAGAAAATATGACCCAGGTTGAATTGGAGGCACAGAAGTAGTAACAACATTTTAAGGATTGGTCCAGTTCAGGTTTTATTAAATCAAGACGTGAGGGAGGAACACCTCCACAGCATCTTCTTCTTGAGAGCAATAGCCAGATAGTAGGTTTAAGGCATTACTGTTGGGAACTTGGATGCAAGATGGTATACCAGGAGAGTGCAAACTTGCAGATACTACTTCTTAAAAGAACATTGGTATGAGGAGCGCCAGGTGGAGCGAGACAGTCCAAACATTACTTAAAAGATGGAAAACTGGCCTTGGGGCATATTCTATACCTTTGATGATAGTTGGTACATGGAGTTGCGGTTGACTGATGAAATGGAGAAATGCACAGGGTTATTGAACCCAAACTCTTGAAAAGCCAGATGGATGAGAGAAGTCCCTTTATAAGGTCAAGAATGAAGTTGCATCTTAGGTATAATCTGCATGTTAATGCAGGCTCCCATGTGATAGACGTAGATGCTCAACTTTACACAGGAAGCTGTTTCTTAGAAAGGGATCTCCAGAATAGAGGCAGAAGTAATCTCTTGGACTCGTATCAGATAAGCTGCTTCAAGGTGGGTGGTAAAACTCCAGAAGGCAAGGCTTGGAGATAGTGAAGGATTCCAGTCATGTTTAAAGAAACGCTCTTCGACCATCTGGATGGTTGCAGCAATCCTTGCAATGGCAACTTTTACTGGTGGAAAACAATTTGAAAAGCTGGCAAGTTTTGGTCATCCTTAAAGAGCAGTCCTTAGATGGAGCAAGGGGTCCCTCCTGATGGAAACAGAGCAGAAGAACAGTGCGGGCTTTCCAGACAAACCTGAAGGTGGCAATCACAGACTTTGTCTGGCAGTGGAGACAACAGAAGATGGGTGGATAAACAACAAGTCAGATTTCCCAATCCAGACTCTAGCAGCTCAGAAGCTGTGCAAAGGATACCAAAAGGATGATGGTTTACAAACTGTGGATTCGAGACAACTTGCCATGATGAAATTAAGGCAAAGATACCCAACAAGGTGATATCTCAGGAACTTTGGGATGGAATTAGAAGCTGGACTTCCCACTTGTTTAGAACAGTGTCGGGATGATAGCTGTAATTAGTCCCATGACAAGCATCAAGCTGAGTGAAGCATGGACTGAATTGGAACTGGTGGAATGGAGCCAGACCTAGGGTGCAGGCATCTCCTGCAGGTCATTCAAATCCAAGGACCTGGAGTTGCTGAAATTTAATTCAAGTGAGCACACACTTCCTGAAGCTTGATGATGCTTGGTGAAGAAGCAGAACTTGTTAATGAAGACGTCAAAACCTGGGCGCAGGCGCCTCCTGCAGGTCATATGGAACCCAGGATGGAACACCACATCTCTGTGGGATGAAAGGAGATGGTCTCTGGAACAAGTAGAGGCACCTCCTGCTGGTCGAAAGGAGTTCCAGGACCGGACTGTCTTGATGAAAATCTGAATGCAGGTGCCTCCTGTGGGTCATGAAAATCCAGACATACCAAAAAACAAAGAAAACAGCAAAAAAAAAAATAAAAAAATTTTTTTAACTAGGTAAAAGTCCAGGAAACTAGAAGCAAAAATTCTGGGCAAGGAGCAAGATTCAAAAAATATCCAGGAAACTTGAGCCCATCACAGGCACACGCTCATTGAGCTCATAGCCTTCGTATCCTATTACGAGTATAGTCTACGACTGGTGTTGAACGCACGGAGGCACAGTCGTTAGCTCATAGGAGAGCATGAACCCCTGAACCACGGCACGACTCAGGAAGGAGCCCCAAGACACACCGTGGGAGGTGAGGGCATGCAAGCATGGGTGGAACAGGAACAAGGCAGAACTGGAACTAAGGCAAGGAACTTCGTGTTCTGGATCTGATGCTAGGAGTTAGCAATCTGTTCTGTTTGGAGTAAGCAGGGTGCTAGGGGGTTAGCAATCTGATATTGTTTGGGATAGTTATGGGTGGATCCTTGGGCTGGTGGCAGATGACCACGCCCCCGGGGGAAGATCCCGAAAGGGACCACCAGTCAGGCTCAGAGTTTGGAGACAGACACACACTAGTTCTTTTATTAAACAATATTTTTAACCACCAGAGATGGCAGTAGTGAGCTGAAAAGCCCGGCTGGGCCGTAGTCCCTCAGACTAGAACAGCGATCCCTGGATGCTGAGCTGTAGAGAAACTAAGATATAGTGAGTAGGCAGGGTATGCAGATGGTAACACTCACACAATGTCCCAGTAAAGCCCTGGAGCTGGAATAGGTAGGCCCTCGAGGTGCGAGTACCTGGTTTCAGGGAAAGCTCAGAGAGAACGATGGTAACTCACTGATGTAGCTGATATAGTTGGTAGTGATGACTTCCAGGCAGAAGAGTATATGAAGCAAGTCTGGGAACAAGGGCCCTCGAGGAGCGAGTATCGGTTCCAGACTGTCACCTGAAAAACAAAGGAGAGAGCGAGGACCCCGAGGAGCGGGTACCTCTGGTAAGTCCGAGGAGGCAGAGTAGCTTAGAAAGACAAAGTGAAACCAATGCCAATCCTTGCTAACTTGATGTGTTAGCAAATACTGAGACCTTAAATATCCGTCGCGGGTGATGTCATCTTCGGGGGATGCCCCTGAGGTTCGCACCATTGCCAGTATTTCAGTCGGGGCTGTACCACGCGCATACCCCTAGGCTTCCAGGAAACATGGTGATTGCAGCATCAAGCCGGTCCGGGAACGTCTGAGGACAAGTGGCAGGAGAACGCAGCAGTAGCCAGTCTTCCCGCGGACGGAGAGGGAGGTGCCAGAGAGGTAAGGAGGGCAGAGAGAGGGCATCGGGCACTGACGGACACAACAGTACCCCCCATCAAAGGGCGACTTCCTCTTCGGGTACCAGGCTTAGGTTTTGAAGGATGCACGAGGTAGAACTGACGAAGCATCTCTTTGTCCAGGATATTGGTCTGAGGCTCCCAAGAGTTTTCTTCGGGGCCGAAACCTTCCCATTTTAGGAGGTATTCAAAAGTCTTGCCTCTCTTACGAACATCCAGAACTTCTTCAACTTTGTATTCCAGGGCGTCTTCTGCATTGATGACAGGTGGATCTTGAGTTTTGGAAGAAAATTCACTAAGTATGAGTGGTCTCAGGAGAGATACGTGGAAGGCATTATAAATGTGGAGCCCAGGTGGTAGCTTCAGACGATAAGTAACTTGGCCAATACGTTGGAGGACTGGGAACGGTCCCACGTAGCAAGGAGAAAACCGAGAGGAGGATATTTTGAGTCTGAGGTGTTTGGTAGACAACCAGACTTTATCTCCTGGTTTGAAGACTGGAGCTTGCGCATGTGCGTGTCGTAGTACTTCTTGGCATGATCACTCGCTTTGATTAGCATGTCTTTTGTCTGGGCCCACAATTTATGAATATCATCAGCAGTGGATTGAGCTGCCGGAGACATCACTGAGAGCTTCAGTGAAAGTGGCGATGTTGGAGGATGTCCAAAAACCACTTCAAATGGTGACTTTCCAGTAGATGTTGCTGGATGAGAGTTGATGGCGAATTCAGCCCATGGAAGCAATTCGGCCCAATTATTCTGTCGAGACCTGACATAGGCTCGTATGAACTGTTTCATTGTACGATTCATCCTTTCCGTTTGGCCATTCGACTGCGGATGGTAGGCTGAAGTATAGTCTAGAGTGATGTCGAACAACTTGCACAAGGCCTTCCAGAATCGTGCTGTGAATTGAGACCCACGGTCAGATACGATGTGTGAAGGCAGGCCGAGGAGGCGGAATTTGTGCGTTATAAAGAGCTTAGCCTGCTCCAAGGCTGAGGGTATGCTAGGGAACGCCACGAAGTGTGCCATCTTGCTAAAACGATCCACAGTCACCCAGATGGTATTCATTCCTCCAGAAGTAGGTAAATCGACTACAAAATCAGTAGTGATGTGTGACCAGGGCCGATCCGGAACTGGCAATGGTTGCATATGACCCCCACGGTTTTCCAGAAGCAGGTTTGTTCTTAGCACAATTGGTGCAGGATGCCACGTAGGAATAGGTATCATTTTTTATGGTAGGCCACCAATACAGCTCCTGAATCTTGAGCAGGGTACGACGTTGACCAGGATGGCCGGCCAGCTTGGAATCGTACCCCCAAAAGAGCACTTTCCTCCTGAGGTTCTTTGGAACGATGGTCTTTCCAATGGGCACTGACTGAGTGGATGTCAAGAGGATCTTCTTCGGGTCAATTATGTGCTGTTGCTCATCAGGCACATCCTCCGAGTGAAAAGAGCGTGACAGAGTGTCTGCTCTAGTGTTTCAGTCTCCAGGGCGGATCTTGAACACAAAATCAAAATGGTTGAAGAATAAAGACCATCTGACCTGTCTGTAATTCAGCCGTTGTGCATGACGGAGATACTCAAGATTCTTATGATCTGTGAAGACGGTTATTTGATGTTGAGCACCTTCGAGCCAAGGCCGCCATTCCTCGAATGCAAGCTTTATTGCCAGGAGCTCCTTGTCGCCAATCTCGTAGTTCCTCTCGGCTGGAGAGAATTTTCGTGAGAAGAATGACAGGGTCGCAAGGCTTTCGAGTCTCCAACTTGGCTTAACACAGCCCCTACCCCCAACATCCGAAGTGTCAACTTCTACTATGAAGGGCTTATTGGGGTCTGGATAGCGTAAGCAAGGTTCTGTAAAAAAGGCAGTCTTTAATTTCTCGAACACGGAAATGGCCTCTGCTGATCATTTTGAAGCGTTGGCGCCCTTGTGGGTCATAGCAGTCAAGGGTACAGTTAAAGAAGAATAGTTCTTTACAAAGCTTCGATAGTAGTTAGTGAACCCCAGGAATCTTCTTAAAGCTTTCAGGCTGGTAGGTTGAGCCCAATCCTTGATACTTTCGAGCTTGTGAGGGTCCATTCGGAAGCCTTCCTTAGACACAATGTAGCCTAGAAAAGGCACTGAGTCCTTGTGAAGTTCACACTTAGAGAGTTTGGCGTACAGCCGGTGTTCACGAAGGCGGCGAAGTACTTGCTTGGCGTCTGTAATGTGGGTGTCCAAATCCTGGGAAAAGATTAGTATGTCATCCAGGTATACCACAATGTTCTTGTACAGCAGATCCCGCAAGATGTCATTCATCATATTTTGGAAAATGGCGGGTGCGTTGCACGACCCAAACGGCATTACCAGATACTCAAAGTGGCCGTCTCGCATATTGAAGGCCGTCTTCCATTCATCGCCACTCCGAATGCAAATAAGGTTGTAGGCCCCCTTCAGGTCAAGTTTTGAAAATATCTTGGCCCCTTGCAGCCTGTCAAACAGCTCAGAGATTCACGGCAAGGGGTAACGGTCTTTGATCGTGATTTCATTTAGACCTCGGTAATCGATACATGGACGTAGGGTACTGACCTTCTTCCCCACAAAGAATAAACCTGCGCCGGCCAGTGACTTTGATGATCGAATAAAGCCCTTCTGGAAATTTTCTTCCATGTATTCCGACGTTGCTCTATTCTCTTTAGCTGAGAGGGGGTACACCTGTCCTTTTGGCGACTCAGCATTGGGCTTCAGCTTTATGGCACAGTCATAGGGCCTATGTGGAGGAAGAATATCAGCTGCTTCTTTGGAGAATACATCCCCAAAGGATGCGTATTGGGGCAGCAGTCCTGGCATCGCTGGCGTTGTAGGCATGCATATGATAGGAGAGATCTCCTTAAGGCACTTCCCATGACATTCTGGGCCCCAGCAGGAAAGATCCAGAGATGCCCAGTCAAATTGGGGTTTGTACACTTGCAGCCAGGGTAACCCAAGGACGATAGGGTGCATAGCCCTCTCCAATACAAAGAAAGAAATTGATTCCATGTGGAGAGCCCTGGTGCGAAGAGTGACTGGTGCAGTTTTGCAAGCCACGTTGCCTGGTAAGAGCTCCCCTCGAATGGAGGATAAAAGTAGTGGATCTTTCAACTTGATGAGGGGAATTTTCAAATCTTCCACTAGACTTCGGAGAATGAAGTTGCGTCCTGCCCCTGAGTCCACTAGGGCAGGAGTCTGAACCGTGATTGGTCCGTAAGTTAAAGAGACTGGGAGAGAGAGTGGAGGAGATGTTGCGGTATGGCCTAGGAACAGTCCTCCTGTGGAACTTAGGCCTGTCCGTTTTCCGGACGAATAGAGCATGTGGAGATATTGTGGCTGGGTTGACCACAGTACATGCAAAGGCCGTGCTTCTTCTGAAATCTTCTCTCCTTGGAGGTCAAGCGATCATGACCCAGTTGCATAGGTTCATCTGTATCAGCAGCAGGAATTACTGGAATGATCTGGGGTGTAGAGGCAGTACTGGCCTGTTTCAACCCGGGTACCACCCTAGGCCGGAGTTCTTTCACCTTCTCCCAAAGTCATAGGTCAATCCGAGAAGCTAAGGCTATTAATTCGTCCAGTGAGTCAGGTGTTTGGCGAGCGGCCAGCTCGGCCTTCAAACAGTTATCCAGGCCTCTGCAGAAGAGAGTCTCGAGACATCTGGGGTCCCAGCAAAGTTCTGCCGCAAGAGTTTTGAACTCTATGGCAAATTCAGCCAACGATCTGCTGCCTTGCTTCAAATCCACTAAAGCAGAACTGGATACAGACATTCGAGCAGGGTCATCGAAAACAGATTTAAACAAGTCCATAAATCCTTCTATGTCTTGCAAAATCGAGTCCTTGTGTTCCCACAAGGTAGATGCCCAAGACAAAGCCCTACCATCCAGGTCTGAAAGGATGTAGGTAGTCTTGGAGACAGCCGTAGGAAATAGAGACGGCTGTAAGGCAAAGTGCATGCAGCACTGGTTCAAAAAGCCCCGGGTCTTCTGGATTTCTCCGGAAAAGCTGATTGGAGCTGCCAGTAGTACAGCAGTCTTCAAAGTTACCTCCGATGACTGACCCAATTGGTTGGAGGTTGTGCCTTGAACCTTCTTTGTGTGTAGTTGGTGATACGCTGAAGTAAGCTTCTCCAAAGCGTCTTGCTTCTCCACAATGCGTTGGGCCAGGCCGGGTATGGCCTGCAAAGCACTGAGTTGTGCCGGATCCATGGAGTTAGCAATCTGTTCTGTATCTGATGCTAGGAGTTAGCAATCTGTTCTATTCGGAGTAAGCAGACTGCTAGGGGGTTAGCAATCTGATATTGTTTGGGATAGTTGTGGATGGATCCTTGGGCTGGTGGCAGATGACCACACCCCCTGAGGAAGATCCCGAGAGGGACCACTGGTCAGCCTCAGAGTTTGGAGACAGACACACTAGTTCTTTTATTAAACAATATTTTGAACCACCAGAGATGGCAGTAGTGAGCTGGAAAGCCCGGCTGGGCCGTAGTCCCTCAGACTGGAACAGCGATCCCTGGAGGCTGAGCTGTAGAGAAACTAAGATATAGTGAGTAGGCAGGGTATGCAAATGGTAACACTCACACAATGCCCCAATAAAGCCCAGGAGCTGGAATAGGTAGGCCCTCAAGGAGCGAGTACCTGGTTCCAGGGAAAGCTCAGAGAGAACGATGGTAACTCACTGATGTAGCTGATATAATTCCTTCCCTCTGCATTGTCAGGCAAAAAAAAAAAAAAGTACCTCAAGCTGCTCTCTTTGCTTGGCGTACTTCTTACCAAAACAGAATCTTATCAGCTGAAGACACCCACTTCTTCCTGGGGTGGGGATCCCCAGCAGGAACTATCTGGTTTTTGGTTTGTTTTTTTTGTGAGAAGAAGATCCTCAGATACTTAGGGATGCACTCAGAGACGAAGAAAATGTGGCAGAAAGATCTAGAAATAATCCCAATTGTATTGGGCATCAGTGGCCTGATGAAAAAGCCCTTCCAGCTGCACCTCAATAATGTTGTTGGTGCATCCAACACTAAATTTCAGAAGGAGGCTCTCTTTGGCACAATGATTAGAAGGGCATTAGCAGTGAATTTGACAGAGTGAGTCATTCCCTGACATATTAGTTAGGTTCATTCCTGTCAGGGTCTGTACCAAACAAATCCATTCGGAGATACTGCCCCCCCAAAGAGATCACATGCAAATCAAAACCTGGGCCCAGGAATGGTTAAGAAGAGGCAAATTTAAACCTAAACATGAGAGCTTGATAATTGCAGGACAGGACAGTGGATTATGGACAAAATGGTTCACAGCCAGGACAGAGAAAAAACTGGCAAAGAAGAGAAATGCGAACTGGAAATGCTTAGATAGCCCATCACTGGGTGCAATATGCTGATGTCAGGACGGCCTGTATATGGAAAGGCATGACAGAGTGGCAGGACTTATTCATGGGAAGCTATGTAAACACATAGCATTGCTGTACCAGAAAAGCACTGGGAACACGACCCTGAGAGAACTGTAGAGAATGAAGACGGTGTGATCATTTGGGAGAGTCTTCTATTCCTATGGATAAAAAGCTCAATGCTAGAAAACTGGAAAGTGTGGTAAAAGAGAAAAACTCCAGAAAAGCATTGCTGATAGAAATGTCCATACTAAGCGCTTATTCTGTGGACTGGAGAGAGAGTGAAGATCCTCAAGTACCAAGAGCTGCTACCAGAAGTCAAGAAAATGTAGCACAAAGGTAAAAGAAGAGTCCCAGTTTTATTGGATGCCACCAGCCTGATTAAAAAGAGCTTCCAGGTGCGTCCAAACACAGTGCCTGATATATAATACAGAGGGGCAGCCCACTACCATCGGGCACTTCAAGAAAACTACATCTTGGGAGAAAAAGACCCAAAAAAATAGAAAAAATGAACTGAGAAGTGAAAAAGAGAAAATCAGCGATGTGAAGACCCGCCCCCCCTCCCCCCCCCCCCCCCCGACGTCATGACGACCAGCCAGCGGCGACCCGATCAACGGCACTATTACGCCGGGCATCGCGCAACAAAGGGGTTTTCCCCTTTGTGCTCCCCTTCATGCTAACTAGGGGTGTGCATTCGGATTGACCGCATTAGTAAAACGCAACTCATATTTTTTTTTTACTTAAAAAATTGATTCGACATAAACGATCGGATTTCCCAGCTTGGGGGGGTCAGGAGGCCCCCCAGCTTGGGGGGGTCAGGAGGCCCCCCCAAGCTGGCCAAAAGTTCTTTGTGGGCCGAACGAGCCGTCCGGCGCGAACGAGCCGGGAATCACGTGACGCCGCGTCACTCGACGTGCCACCGACGTCACATGCTTCTCGCCAAGGATTGCAGAAATGACGTCCTCACTCCTCGCTCGATCACCAGGGAGTTGTGGTAAGTCTGGGGGGGGGATTAAGGAGGGTGAGGGGGTTTAAATTTTTTTTTTGCACATATGTACATATACCCAACTCATTGGATTTTTTTTATGTCCATATTGGCCGCAAGTGGGACCCCCTTTCGGACATAAAAAATATGAACATAAAATTTTGCTCTGCACATCCCTAATGCTAACCTTTGTGCTCCTTCTAATATAATTGTATTTATGTTTTTGTTAATAATTTAACTTTTATTAATGTTTAGCTTTTTGCTTTGTTTAAAATTATTTCATTATTGACGTTTAAATGTATTAGACTAAGGAATTTTACTTCCTGCTTATTCTGTTTCATTGTAAACCGGTTTGATATGCATTCTATGCAGGAAAATTGGTATAAAACAACTAAAAATAAATAAATAAATAAATAAATTGGTAGCAATGACTTCCAGGCAAAAGAGTATATGAAGCAAGTCTGGGAACAAGGGCCCTCGAGGAGCGAGTACCGGTTCCAGACTGTCACCTGAAAAACAAAGGAGAGAGCGAGGCCCCCAAGGAGCGGGTACCTCTGGTAAGATGGAGGAGGCAGAGTAGCTTAGAAAGACAAAGCGAGACCGATGTCAATCCTTGATAACGTGATGTGTTAGCAAATACTGAGACCTTAAATATCCGTCGCGGGTGACGTCATCTTTGGGGGACGCCCCTGAGGTTCACGCCATTGCCGGTATTTCAGTCGGGGCTGTGCCACGTGCACGCCCCTAGGCCTCCAGGAAACATGGCGATTGCAGCGTCGAGCCGGTTCGGGAACGCCCGATGACAAGTGGCAGGAGAACGCCACGGTAGCCAGTCTTCCCTTGGATGGAGAGGGAGGCACAAGAGAGGTAAGGAAGGTAGAGAGAGGGCGTCGGGCACCGACAGACACAACACTTTGGAACAGGAACAAGGCAGGGTCAGCCCTCCGCTGGACCTACACGCACCAATGATACCCAGCAACGCAATGCTGGTCTCAGGAGTAGCCCTCCGTCCACTCGGTAGCCCTTCCGGACCCGCTGCTTGGGAACGATGAGTGCATGAGGCCAGACGGAGGCTGAGGGCAGGAACAAGCCAAAACAGGAACTTGGAAGACTCAGACAAAAACTCATGGAACTTGAAAGATTTAGACAATGACTTGGAATTTGAAAGACTCATACGAGGACTTGAAACTTGAAAGACTCAGATGAGGACTTGGAACTTGGAGATTCAGACGAGGACTGAAGGTGCTTGGAAGGTACAGGCGGGCACTGTCCCTCAGGGTGTCCTATACAGCCCCCATGGGCTGGTCACAGAACACCCTGTCTCACTGCGCGCCCAACACAATCTGAGAAGGCTGGTCGCGGACCACACAGGAGTGGGACAAGCGCCAGAAGGAGATCCAACCAAAACGAGGCTCCAATGACCAGAGACAGGAACTGGATCAATACGGATTTACCTTCAGGGTGGTCATCTGGAGGACTTGAGGAGCTGGGAAGACTCGGAACTTGGAAGACTCGGAACATCAGGACTTCAGAAAAATCAGGACTTTAGGAAAGGGAACAACGGAACCTCTGGACACAGAACAATGGAACCTCTGGAACATCAGGACCAAGGAACATCTGGAAAATAAGGACAACTGGAACAAGGAAAAGGCAACGAAGGAGCTCTGACGAGGAATGAAACCAGGAACATCAAAGAAATGGAACAATGAGCCATCAAGACCTAGAAGGCCACAGAGGACCATGACCGGTGAAGAAGAACATGGACGACCATGGGATCCGATATGAAGGCCCTGAGGAACAGGAACTGAGCCCTTATATAGGGCTGAAACAGGAAGCTGACTGAGGCTGGCTTCCGGTGGAGCCACAGGCTTGTCCCGCCACTGGTCCTTTAAATGTTGAGAGCAAGCGCGGCCGCGCACCTAGAGGGCCTGGAAGCAGAGGCCTGAGGCGGCATCCAGCCGTGATGGAGAAGGCCGAAGGTGGCTTCCACGCTGCATGGGAGGTTCCAACGGCAGTGCACAGGCTGCATAGATGAAGCCAGCAGCGGCAGCGGCTTCCTGCCACAGAGGGAATCCCCGCGGCGGCTTCCCCACCGCAGAGGTGGAGTTCCGGCGGTGGCACAGGCCATGAAGAAGGAAGTTGGCGGGCGGCTCTCCTAGCTGTGAAGAGCGGAGGCATTGGGCGGAACAGTGGGTGGCAGCTGGGCTGTGAGGAGCGGCAGTGTCGGGCAACGGCAGCGGCAGCTTTAGGGTCACGTAGAAGGAAGTCTGCAGTGGTGGCCCGGTCCGCGGGCGGCCTAGGCTGCAAGAGAAGATCCTGCAGCGTCGGGTCGGCATTGTTGTAAGTGGAGGGCCTGCTCACGGAATAGAGTCCGCGGGCAGGAGTGTAACACCTAGAGGGTCTTACAAAACTTGTGTCCCTTCCTACTCCCTGTATCGGCAAAGTCACTACAGCCTCAAGCATGAGCACTCCTGGGAAAGACAAAAGTTCTCTAGCGCAAGAAAAGTCATAGCACTTTAATCATGTTTAATTTTAGCCCAGTGTAGTTACCAGCAATGTCACAGCAATCTCAGTGCACCAAGAACAGTTACCATGAGAATGGTAATGTTAGTGGTAAATGTACCGACATAACATTGTTGTATATTTGTATGACATTATCTGAATTCTTTTTCTTTCCCAGTCCATGACTCATATACCACTGAATCATTCTCATGACAGGCCATGGTTTATTTACTTCTTTTTCTCTCCAGTTATTGCTCAAGGGAGTTTACAACAGATAATACAAAAACTGACGTGGGAGTAAATAAATCATTCACATAATGGGACATGAAATGGATGCCATCCATTAGAATCCACTCCAAAAACACATCCCCTCTTCTTTACTACAGTTACATGGGTCTGATTACTCCTTGAGGCTGCAACTGTAGAAAATGGTGGGCATTCATTATCGTCAACTGTGGCTCCCTGCTTTTATGGGCATACCAGTGATTGCACCCACCCATCAATGGCCTGCATTGCATGAAAAGATCAGATCTCATGTGCTGTAACTCCCATTCCATGGAACATTTCATGTTTTGCAACTTACCTGTAGCCAACAGCCCCATCATAGATAGAATCATTCAGAGACACGGCAGAGCCTCCAGGCAGGATGTATTGCTGACCCGAAGGAGCATTGTATGACACCAAGCCATCTGTAAAATAACATTATAGACTCCTTAACATCCAAGAAAATCAGAGGTAAACAAGAAAAATAGGGAGATGCATTGGTTCTGTTCTGAAAGACATCGATGAGAGCCATAATGATTAATCTGAGCACAAGAGCAATCAACAGAGCTTCTAAGCACAGCAAACTGTGCGGTATGCTGCAGATCAAGGATATGCTTAATGTTAATGCACAAACTTCCACTTCAAATTAATATACTGCGGCTGATTTATCACTGCATTTGTGCTAAACACATCTAAAATGGCAAAGGAGTGCACATTTCACTAATAATGAAAGAAATAAGAACATACCGGGACAGATGACAGGTCCATCAAGCCCAGCATCCTGTTTCCAACAGTGGCCAATCCAGGTCACAAGTAATAGGCAGGATCCCTAAAGGTCGGTAGATACCATGCTACTTATCCCAGGGACAAGCAGTGGATTTCTCTAAGTCCACAATAATGGTTTATGGACTTTTCTTCTAGGAACTTGTCCAAACCTATTTTAAACCCAGCTATATAAACAGTTTTTACCACACCCTCCAGCAATGAATTCCAGAGTTTAATTATGCATTGAGTAAAAAAAGTATTTTCTCCTATTTGTCTTAAATGCATCATCTTCATTGAATATCCCCTAGTCTTTGTACTTTTTGAAAGTATAAGCAATCAATTTGCATTTACCCATTCCAATCCATTCATTATTTTATATATCTGCTTCATATCTCCCCTCAGTCATTTATTTATTTAATTTATTTAAATTCTATTAATATACCGATGCTCAAGACGGAGGTCTTATCGTACCGGTTTACAGCGTAACCAGGGGTAACCAATAAAAATAGAAGATAAAGTTACAATGAACAGGGAATTTACAGTACGGGAGAGTTAAGAGCGAAAGATATTAGTTTAACATAACATAATTCTAACGTAACATAATTCTAACAGGAGAAACGTACGTGACAATTGATGTATGAAACTAGCTTAGACAATGGTTTGCTAGGAATATTGAACTGTGCAGATGATGGGTGAGTGTCTATGCTAGTAGTGGACAGAACCATCAAGGGAAGGCTTGAATGAACAGCCAAGTTTTCAGTTTCTTTCTGAAGGAGAAAGGACATTGTTCCTGGCGCAGTTCTGGGGGGGAGTAGATTCCATTGATAAGGTCCAGCTGTGGACAAGGCTCGTTTCTGAATGGCTAGTGGATTTATTAGGAGGAGCCTAGAGAGATCCTTTGTACGCTGATCTGATTGGTCTTGTGGATGCGTGGAGTTTGAGTGGTATTTTGAGTTGGAGTATGGATTGATGATAGATGGATTTGTGGATGATGGATAGGGTCTTGAACAGTATTCTGTATTTGATGGGTAACCAGTGTAAGTTTTTAAGGGTAGGAGTGATGTGGTCTTTACGGTGAGAGTTTGTAAGGATCCTGGCTGCGGCATTTTGAAGCATCTGTAGTGGTTTGGTTGATGAAGACTGAAGGCCAAGAAGAAGCGCGTTGCAATAGTCTATCTTTGAAAACAGTATAGCTTGTAGTACTGAACGGTAATCTTGAAAGTGTAGGAGAGGTCTTAGTTGTTTTAGGACATGTAATTTGTGGAAGCATTCCTTGGTGGTGTTGTTAATAAACTTTTTGGAGTTCATTCTGGTGTCAAGAGTCGCTCCTAGGTCTCTCACTTGGTTTACTAATGGTGAGAGTGGGTTGCTGATGAGGGGGTTGTTGTCATTGGGGGAGATGACTAGCAGTTCTGTTTTGGAAGTGTTAAGAACTATATTGAGACTTGAGAGTAGACTATTGATGGAGCGAAGGCAGTTGTTCCAGAAGTGAAGGTTGCTGGATGTAGTATCAGTGATAGGGATTAAGATCTGCACATCGTCAGCGTATATGAAGCGAATTAAGTTGAGGCTTTATAGGAGCTGGCAAAGGGGTAACAGATATATATTAAACAGTGTGGGGGATAGCGAGGATCTCTGGGGTACGCCATGGTTGGAGGGGATGGGCTGGGATTCTTTGTTGTTTATTCTCACCTTGTATTTCCTATTATTGAGGAAAGATTTGAACCATTTGTGCCGAGCCTGTGATGCTGATTTCTGTCAGACGGTTGATGAGGATTGCATGGTTTATTTATTTATTTATTTATTGTTTTTGTTATACCGAGTTTCATGATAGGCATCACATCAACCCGGTTTACAAATAACAAGGAGTGTAAAGCATAACGTAACGTAAAAAACAATATTTTCAATAAGAACCTTGAACTTTAAATACAGTGAATCAGAAAAAGGGAGAGGAAAAGTTACAAAAAACAAGGAAAATAAACTTGGGATGGAAGGGGAGAAATTGAACAGCACAATATTTACATTTCAGCCTATTGATACATTAGAATAGCAAGTGAAAAAATAAGACTATGAAACGGTACATAGGTTTACTGTGTCGAACGCTGCAGAAATGTTGAGGAGTGCCAGAAGGTAGGATTGACCTTTGTCTAGGCCCATCAGGATGTTGTCTGTTAACGAGAGTAAGAGTGATTCTGTGTTTAAGCATTTCCAGAAACCGTATTGGGAAGGATGGAGAATGTTGTGAGAATCTAGGTAGTCTGTAAGTTGGTTGTTGACTAATTTTTCCATAAGTTTGGCGATGAAAGGTAAGTTTGCGATAGGGCGAAAGTTTGCGGGGTTGGTTGGGTCTAGATTAGGTTTCTTTAGTAGTGGTTTTAGAGAGGCGGTTTTTAAAGAGTCCAGGACAGATCCTTGAGCGAGGGAACAATTTATGATGTCTGCCAGTGGTTTGGCTATGGTGTTTGGAATGGTAAGTAAGAGTTTGGTAGGTATGTGGTCAATTGGATGTGATTAAGGATTCAATTTCCAGGGAGGATGTGAGTTCAAAGGATTCAAGTAGCGGTTTGTGTGTGGATTGGGATGGCGTGTAGATCGGTGGAGGCTGGGTGTTTGAAGTAGTCAGCGGTGCGAGTAAGTTGTTGATTTTCTTCTCAAAGAAAAGTGCCAATTCTATGGATTTGTTTTGGGCTTCTTCTTCTGGGATGTCAGGTGGAACGGGTGTAGTGAGGACTGATACATATGAGAATAGTGTTTTTGGGTCGTACAGGAAGCTGTGTATTTTTTTGGCATAGAAATCTCTTTTCGTGCGTAGTATGGCTGTCCAGTAGAGGTTCATGGCGGTTTTATAGTTGGCTTGAAGGGCGGGAGAGGGATCTTTACGCCAGCGTTGCTCTTTATGTCGTAGGTCTTGTTTGAGCTTTTTCAGTGCTGTTGAGAACCACGGTTTTTTTGAATGTGTTGGATTGATTTCTTTGGATGTCAAGGGGCAGATTTTATTTGCTACTGAGTGTAATGTTAAGCCATGATGTCATAGAGGTGTCGGCGTTAGCGAGGTCTAAATTGAGTAGGTCCTTGGCAAGGCTGGTGCTGAGGTCGTCCATGGAGCATGGTTTTCTGAAACGTATTGTTGATTTGGGGATGAAGGGAGTCAGTTTTTTCCTTATTGAAAGTTCCATGGATATCAACGAGTGATCTGACCAGGGAATGGGGGTACAAGTAGGGGGGGCATTGGGCGAGATGGATTTATTTATGAAAATGAGGTCTAAAGTGTGGCCTGCTTTATGGGTGGGTTTATTTATAATTTGCTTGAAGCCCATGGCCTGGAAAGAGGATAGGAGGGCTTCACAGTTGGGAGTAGGTGATGGGGAGTCGACATGGATGTTAAAATCTCCTAAGATGATGGCTGGGGAGTCCGTGTTGATGTGTTTGGCTATGATTTCAATGAGTGGAGAAGGGTCAGACTCTAGGAGCCCAGGGGGGGGGGGGGGTGTATATTAGACAAATTTGCAGCTGATTGGATTTGAATAATCCAATTTCTAATTTAGTCATGGATTTCAAAGTTTGATGTGATAGTCTCAATTCTTTTTTTGTGGCTAACAGTATTCCGCCCCCCCTTTTTTTTAAGTCTGGGTATGGAGAAGATGTCATAAAGTTGTAGTGGTAGTTGGTTGATTAAGGCAGTATCTGTGTTTTGCAACCAGGTTTCAGTGATTGCGCAGATATCGGGTTGGGTGTCCAGGAGGTAGTCATTGAGGATGTGCAATTTTTTTGTAAGGGATTGAGAATTGAAAAGCGTTAGGGTGATAAGGGAGAGGCCCAGGCATTGAGTTAGCAGAGAGGTCATGATGGGAATCAATGATCTCTTTGAATGTTTATGATTGAGAGTGGGTAGTTTATCTCTGTTAAGGAATGTGTGAGAGATAATAGGGATGGGAAACGCTTGTATCATGGTTACTTTTGATTAGAGGAATAGCCCCGGTGGGGTTGGGGACAGTGCTGATGTGTACTGGTAGGATGCTTGATGTGGTCTGGATGAGTGCTTGAGGGTGATTGATGAGGATTAGGGATGTGAATTGTTTTTCAACGATTAAAATTATCGTCCGATACTTTTAATATCGTCTTAAATTGTTAAAGAACACAATACAATAGAAATTCTAACGATTTATCGTTAAAAATCGTTAAATCGTGTTAGTGCGCACTAACGGGAGTTAGTGCACTAACCATTGTTAGTGCGCACTAACAGAAAATGATACAAATTGACACTTTCCAGGTCAGTAAAGGTCAGTTAGGAATGAATATGTATTCCTATTGGCTGGCTGCCCTCTTTTCTATTGATGTTACCAAGGTTCCCACTGAGGTGATGGTTGGGGGGGATGGGAAATGGAAATGCACTAAATGGAAATGGAAACTCACTAAGAGTAACAGAAAATGATACAAATTGACACTTTTCAGGTCAGTTAGGAATGAATATGTATTCCTATTGGCTGGCTGCCCTCTTATTTATTGATGTTACCAAGGTTCCCACTGAGGTGATGGTTGGGGGGATGGAAAATGGAAACTGTTGGTAGCTTGACAAAAAATGTAATGTGATCAGTCAATGTGACTAGAACTTGTGCCCTATTCCTGATACCGGGAGTGTTGTGATCTTCCTGCATGCAGTGCCATATCCCTGATACCGGGAGTGTTGTGATCTTCCTGCAGGCAGTGCCCTATCCCTGATACCAGGGGTGTTGTGATCTTCCTGCAGGCAGTGCCCTACCCTGATACCTGGAGTGTTGTGATCTTCCTGCACACAGTGCCCTATCCCTGATACCAGAGGTGTTGTGATCTTCCTGCACTCAGTACCCTATACCTGATACCTGGAGTGTTCTGATCTTCCTGCACACAGTGCCCTATCCCTGATACTGGGATGTGTGCAAGAAGATCACAACACCCCTGCTATCAGGGATAGGGCACTGCGTGCAGGAAGATCACAACACTCCTGGTATCAGGGTTAGGGCACTGTGTGCCGGAAGATCACAACACTCCCAGTATCAGCATATGGCACTGAGTGCAGGAAGATCACAACACCCCTGCTATCAGGGATAGGGCACTGCGTGCAGGAAGATCACAACACTCCTGGTATTAGGGATAGGGCACTGTGTGCCGGAAGATCACAACACTCCCAGTATCAGGGATAAGGCACTCCCAGTATCAGGGATAGGGCACTGTGTGCAGGAAGATCACAACACTCCCGGCATCAGGGATACGGCACTGCATGCAGGAAGATCACAACACTCCTGGTATCAGGGATAGGGCACTGCGTGCAGGAAGATCACAACACTCCCGTTATCAGGGTTAGGGCACTGTGTGCCGGAAGATCACAACACTCCCAGTATCAGGGATAGGGCACTCCCAGTATCAGGGATAGGGCACTGAGTGCAGGAAGATCACAACACCCCTGGTATCAGGGTTAGGGTATCCCTAATACCAGGAGTGTTGTGATCTTCCTGCACACAGTGCCATATCCCTGATAATGGGAGTGTTGTGGGAGTGTTGTGATCTTCCTGCACACAGTGCCCTAACCCTGGTATCAGGGTTAGGGCACTGCAATACCTCCTGGTATTAGGGTTAGGGCACTGCAATACCTCCTGGTATTAGGGATATGGCACTGAGTGCAGGAAGATCACAACACCCCTGGTATCAGGGATAGGGCACTGTGTGCAGGAAGATCACAACACCCCTGGTATCAGGGTTAGGGCACTGTGTGCAGGAAGATCACAACACTCCTGGTATTAGGGATAGGGCACTGCATGCAGGAAGATCACAACACCCCTGGTATCAGGGTTAGGGCACTGTGTGCAGGAAGATCACAACACTCCCATTATCAGGGATATGGCACTGAGTGCAGGAAGATCACAACACCCCTGGTATCAGGGATAGGGCACTGTGTGCAGGAAGATCACAACACCCCTGGTATCAGGGTTAGGGCACTGTGTGCAGGAAGATCACAACACTCCTGGTATTAGGGATAGGGCACTGCATGCAGGAAGATCACAACACCCCTGGTATCAGGGTTAGGGCACTGTGTGCAGGAAGATCACAACACTCCCATTATCAGGGATATGGCACTGCATGCCGGAAGATCACAACACCCCTGGTATCAGGGTTAGGGCACTGTGTGCAGGAAGATCACAACACTCCTGGTATTAGGGATAGGGCACTGCATGCAGGAAGATCACAACACCCCTGGTATCAGGGTTAGGGCACTGTGTGCAGGAAGATCACAACACTCCCATTATCAGGGATATGGCACTGCATGCAGGAAGATCACAACACCCCTGGTATCAGGGTTAGGGCACTGTGTGCAGGAAGATCACAACACTCCTGGTATTAGGGATAGGGCACTGCATGCAGGAAGATCACAACACCCCTGGTATCAGGGTTAAGGCACTGTGTGCAGGAAGATCACAACACTCCTGGTATTAGGGATAAAGCACTGCATGCAGGAAGATCACAACACCCCTGGTATCAGGGTTAGGGCACTGTGTGCAGGAAGATCACAACACTCCTGGTATTAGGGATAGGGCACTGCATGCAGGAAGATCACAACACCCCTGGTATCTGGGTTAGGGCACTGTGTGCAGGAAGATCACAACACTCCTGGTATTAGGGATAGGGCACTGAGTGCAGGAAGATCACAACACCCCTGGTATCAGGGATAGGGCACTGTGTGCAGGAAGATCACAACCAGGGTTAGGGCACTAGAACTTGTGCCCTAACCCTGGTATCAGGGTTAGGGCACAAGTTCTAGTCACATTGACTGATCACATTACTTTTTTTTGTCAAGCTACCAACTGTTTCCATTTCCCATCCCCCATATATTGTCAGTGGGAACCTTGGTAACATGAATAAATAAGAGGGCAGCCAATAGGAATACATATTCATTCCTAAACTGACCTGAAAAGTGTCAAATTGTATCATTTTCTGTTAGTGCGCACTAACTCCCTTTAGTGCGCACTAATCGGAAAAAACAATTTTTTAACTAAAAAATCGTGCCAAACACGATTTTCTTCTCCTGCCAGACGATTTCGATCGTTAAGATGATCGGGCACACGATTCACACCTCTAATGAGGATAAGATGAAAGCTAGAGGATGCTGGCTCCGGATTGGAAGAGTGCTGTATATGGATGTTTGATGAGGTTAAGATGAGTGCTGGAGGATGATTGTTGGTTGCTGGAGGATGGTTGATGAAGTCTGGATGAGTGCTGGAGGGTGATTGAAGAGGTCTGGATGAGTGCTGGAGGGTGATTGAAGAAGTCTGGATGAGTGCTGGAGGATGATTGAAGAGGTCTGGATGAGTGCTGGAGGGTGATTGAAGAAGTCTGGATGAGTGCTGGAGGATGATTGAAGAGGTCTGGATGAGTGCTGGAGGTTGGTTGATGAAGTCTGGATGCATGCTGGAGGATGGTTGAAGAAGTCTGGATGAGTGCTGGAGGGTGATTGAAGAAGTCTGGATGAGTGCTGGAGGATGGTGAAGAAGTCTGGATGAATGCTGTAGGGTGATTGAAGAAGTCTGGATGAGTGCTGGAAGCTGCTGGGTGAGATCAAGTCATCTCTTCTCCAAGCTGAACAGCCCTAACCACTTCAACCTTTCTTCACAAGCCTTTACATCTCTTTTCTCATTTTGGTCGCCCTGCTCTGTACCTTTTCTAATTCTGCTATATTTGTTTTATTGATTTATATTCTGCTTTTTGGCCCTTCAAAGTGGATTATACTCAGGTACTATAGGTATTTCCCTATCCTCAGAGGGCTTACAATCTAAGGGCCTGATTTTAAAAATAGGATTTTATGCATTTAAATGTACATTACCCATGAAAATGGGCTTCTGAAAATTGCTGCAACATATGTCATTGAATTGTCCCTAGGTTATACACATACATGTAAGTGCACTTTATGCATTAAAATGTTATTTTAAATTTCTACGATAGTATGTTACACTTGCACAAGTAGAAAGCTGAAATTCAGAACCTCCAGGGTGGCATTCTCTGAAATGCTCCTTGTTCCACGTGCAGGTCCCCAGAGGCAGGCAGGGCTCTTGAGTCTCAATGCGTGGTGACACAATGGTACAGGGAAGAGGGATTCCGTTTTGTAAGGAACTGGACAACCTTTTGGAGAAGGGGGAGACTTTTCCAAAAGGATGAGCTCCACCTTAACCAAAATGGAACCAGGCTACTGGTGCCAACTTTTAAAAAGGAGATAGTGCTCAAGACTTTCTCAAGAGTTGGATAGTCTCTCTTCCACTTCTCCCCGAAGGGCAGGTAATTGATAAAGCTAAAGTTTGAGAATACGGTGAGGTAAGCCTGTTGACTTTCTTCTTGATTGTATAATGCCTCATACAAAGCGGAAAGGACGTTTGAGACAGGAGTCCTCTGCCGCTGTCTCGAACACTCCCGCTCAATTGAAAATAGAAGGGTTCTTCTCACCGGTAACAGCCTCAACACCGGGTGATAAGTCTGCGGAGGTTTTTGGTGGGGAACAAGGCCTAAACCTCATGGACTGCCAAACATCTCTAAGCCCAGGTGCACCTGTGACCCCCTCACCTCCTAACCCAGGGGATAACCAGGACCTCATCCAGGAGAACCAGTCAAATGACCAAGGGACTCGGGAATCAGAGGGAGGAACTGGTGAGAGTACTGGGGAATCCCTTCGAGTAATCGGGGATTTGTTGAAAGATCAAGAGAAGAGGGATGGTACGGCAGGCGAAATATGTAAAATTTCGGAGGCCTGCCGCACAGGTATGGGGAAAACTGATTTTGTACTCCCTAAGCTTGATAGACCTGATGTAATAATGTTGGACTCCATATGGCAAGCTATTGTAATTTTAGAAAAATCAATATCAATGCTAGCTAATAGTATGAACAAATCACAAGATATGATACAAGCTATTGAACCAAGGGTGAAAATTCAAGAAGAACAAATTAAAGAAGTAACAAACAAATTGTCTTTAGTGCAATAAGTTCAGTCAACTATGATACAATCAGAAAGTGTTTTGAAAAGGAGACTAGAAAACATGGAAAACAAACTAAGATATTTAAATTTAAGAGTCCTTAATTTCCCTAGTGTTAAGTTGATCTCCCCAAAGGAACAGTTTAAAAAGTACCTTAAGGATATTTTACTGATATCGGGTGATAAGGCACCAGATATATTAAAAAGTTATTTTGTTCCAACTTCTAAAAATACACAGGAGTTAAAAACTGGTGAGTTAAATTTGAACCTGGAAGTAGATTTAACAGCATATATAGAAGCTCCAACAGAAGAATATATAGAACAAAGAGGAACCTTATTAGTCTCCTTTAAATATCCAGCAGATAGAGATTTAGTTCTTAGAATTTTCTTAAAAAACCGTGAAAAATTATATTACGGTCAAAAAGTATGGATATACCCTGACATAATAAAAGATACCCAGACTAGAAGGAAAGTTTTTGTGGGACTAGCAAAAATAGCTAGAGATATGGGTGCCCAAGTTAACATTAGGTACCCTTGCAAATGCCTAATGAGGCATAAAGGAAATAGATATATCTTCTATGACCCTCGGGACATGGAAAGATATCTGGATAACAACAGAGAGGAAATCAGATAACCAAACCAACAGGTGATAAAGGAATAAGGCTGTTATATTCTCTGATTAATTTGTTTTATATTGAAAAGTACAGTTCCCATTTTATTACTGTAATGGGCCCTTCATTTCTTTCTTTATACACTGTAAACAGATTTAATAGTTTACTATTGTTTTTCTTCAGAGATATGTGAATTTGTGGACCATATTGTAAGTAAACTAATTTTTTGTTAAAAATGGAAAATGATGATAAATAAAGAATTATAAAAAAAAAAAAAAGGAGATAGAGTAGCTTATAAACTAGAACAAGGGGGATAGCCTAGAGTCACTCAGCAGTGCATTGTTTGAAGGAATATATCTGAAGGATACTAATGAAACAGGAGAGTTAGGGTGCCAATAAATGCAAAAGTAGCCCATGTGCCTATAAGTAAAGAATCACCTAAGCTAAAGAATTCCAAATTATCCATATCAACTGAAAAAAAGGTTGTTAATACAAACAAAAAAATGCACTTTGAAATGTCTGTATGCCAATGCCAGAAGTCTAAGAAGTAAGATGGGAGAGTTACAGGGGCAGATTTTCAGAGCCCTGCTCGCCTAAATCCGCCCAAAACCGGGCGGATTTAGGCGAGCAGGGCCCTGCGCGCCGGTAAGCCTATTTTTCATAGGCCTACCGGCGCGCGCAGAGCCCCGGGACTCGCGTAAGTCCCGGGGTTTTCGGAGGGGGCGTATCGGGGGGCGTGTCGGGGGGCGGGCCCGAACCATGCGGCGTTTTCAGGGCGTGTCGGGAGCGTTCTGGGGCGGGCCCGGGGGCATGGCTACGGCCCGGGGCGGCCCGGGGGCGTGGCCGGGCCCTCCGGACCCGCCCCCAGGTCGCGTCCCGGCGCACAGGAGGCCCGCTGACGCGCGGGGATTTACGCCTCCCTCCGGGAGGCGTAAATCCCCCGACAAAGGTAAGGGGGGGGCTTAGACAGGGCCGGGTGGGTGGGTTAGGTAGGGGAAGGGAGGGGAAGGTGAGGGGAGGGCAAAAGGAAGGGGGTAGGCTGCGCGGCTCGGCGCGCGCCGGCTATACAAAATCGATAGCCTTGCGCGCGCCGATCCAGGTTTTTAGCAGATACGCGCGGCTCCGCGCGTATCTACTAAAATCCAGCGTGCTTTTGTTTGCGCCTGGAGCGCAAACAAAAGTAGGCCTATTCGCGTAGTATGAAAATCCGCCCCAAAGTGTATAGCAGTAAATGATGAGATTGACATAATTGGCATCTCAGAAACCTGGTGGAAGAAGGATAACCAATGGGATAGTGCTTTATGAGAATACCAATTATACCTTAATGTTAGGGAGGGTCAACTTGGTGGGGGTGTGGCACTTTATGTCCGGGAGGGTATGGAGTCCAACAGGATAAAGATCATTGTTGTGTCCGTCGGTGCCCGACGCCCTCTCTCCGCCCTCCTTACCTCTTTGGCACCTCCCTCTCCATCCGCAGGAAGATTGGCTGCCATGGTGTCCATTTGCCAAGGACCCTCGGGCGTTCCCGCACTGGCTCGACGCTGCAATCGCCATGTTTCCTGGAGGCCTAGGGGCACACGCGTGGTGCAGCCCCAACTAAAATACCAGCAATGGCGCGAACCTCGGGGGCGTCCTCCAAAGATGACGTCACCCACGATGGATATTTAAGGTCTCAGTATTTGCTAACACATCGAGTTATCAAGGATTGACATCGGTCTCGCTTTGTTTTTCTAAGCTACTCAGCCTCCTCGGACTTACCAGAGGTACCCGCTCCTTGGGGACCTCGCTCTCTCCTTTGTTTTTCAGGTGATAGTCTGGAACCGGTACTCGCTCCTCGAGGGCCCTTGTTCCCAGACTTGCTTCATATACTCTTCTGCCTGGAAGTCATCTCTACCAACTATATCAGCTTCATCAGTGAGTTACCATTGTTCTTTCTGAGCTTTCCCTGGAACCAGGTACTTGCTCCTCGAGGGCCTATCTATTCCAGCTCCTGGGCTTTATTTGGACATTATGTGAGTGTTACCATCTGCATACCCTGCCTACTCACTATATCTTAGTTTCTCTACAGCTCAGCCTCCAGGGATCGCTGTTCCAGTCTGAGGGACTACGGCCCAGCCGGGCTTTCCAGCTCACTACTGCCATCTCTGGTGGTTCAAAATATTGTTTAATAAAAGAACTAGTGTGTCTGTCTCCAAACTCTGAGCCTGACTGGTGGTCCCTCTCGGAATCTTCCCCCGGGGGGGCGTGGTCATCTGCCACCAGCCCAAGGATCCAACCACAATTATCCCAAACAATATCAGATTGCTAACCCCTAGCAGTCTGCTAGCATCAGATCCAGAACAGATTGCTAACTCCTAGCATCAGATCCAGAACAGATTGCTAACTCTATGGATCCGGCACAACTCAGTGCTTTGCAGGCCAAACCAGGCCTGGCCCAATGCATTGTGGCGCAACAAGACGCTTTGGAGAAGCTTACTTCAGCGTTTCACCAACTACACACAAAGAAGGTTCAACCAAGAGGGTCAGTCATCGGAGGTAACTTTGAAGACTGCTGTACCACTAGCAGCTCCAATCCACTTTTCTGGAGAAATCCAGAAGACCCGGGGCTTTTTGAACCAGTGCTGCATGCACTTTGCCTTACAGCTGTCTCTATTTCCTACAACTCTCTCCAAGACTACCTACATCCTTTCATACCTGGATGGTAGGGCTTTGTCTTGGGCATCTACCTTGTGGGAACACAAGGACTTGATTTTGCAAGACATAGAAGGATTTATGGACTTGTTTAAATCTGTTTTCGATGACCCTGCTCGAATGTCTGTAGCAGAGGCCTGGATAACCGTTTGAAGGACAAGCTGGCCGCTCGCCAAACACCTGACTCGCTGGACGAATTAATATCCTTAGCTACTCGGATTGATCTACGACTCCGGGACAAGGTGAAAGAACTCCGGCCTAGGGTGGTACCCGGGTTGAAACAGGCCAGTGCTGCCTCTACACCCCGGATGGTTCCAGAAATCCCTGCTGCTGATACAGATGAACCTATGCAACTGGGTCACGGTCGCTTGACCTCCAAAGAGAGAAGATTTTGGAAGAAGCGCGGCCTTTGCATGTACTGTGGTCAGCCCGGCCACAATGTCTCCACATGCTCTATTCATCCGGAAAACGACCGGGCCTAAGTCCTGCAGGAGGACTGTTCTTAGGCCATATCGCAACATCTCCTCCACGCTCTCTCCTAGTCTCTTTGACTTACGGACCAATCACGGTTCAGACTCCTGCCTTAGTGGACTCAGGGGCAGGAGTTAACTTCATTCTCCGACATTTATTTATTTATTTATTTACTATTTTTCTATACCGGCTTTCAGGACAGGGGATCACATCAAACCGGTTTACATTTAACAGGGTGTGCAATATACAGAGAACTCGAGCAACTATAACTGGTGCATGATTAAAGGAATTGCAGTTACAATAAAACAGGGAAGTACACAACTGGGAGCAGAGGAAGCCTCTCAGCTTTCAGGGATCAGGTACTCGCTCGAGGGCCTGCTCTCCCTATCCTGGGGTTCTCCATACTGGGGCTTTGTGCATATTCCACTGTACTCATTCTCAGTTCTTTCCACTACAGCACTGCTACCGGAGGAGTCGCTGTTCCAGCACCTGAGGGATACTAGCCCAGCCGGGCTATTTATATTGCTCACTACTGCCACCTCTGGTGGCTTTATCACATTGTCTAATAAAAGATCAATCTCTTGTGTTTGTGTGTCCTAAGCTGAGCCTGACCTGTGGCCTCTCAAGGGACTTCCCTCCCTGGGCATGGTCAGCTGTCACAGTGTCCAAGGGTCCACCCAAACCTCACTAATTATAACACTGGCTTCCACTCCTGGTTTTCTATGGCTAAAAAAAGTCTCTGAAGTTTAGGGCAGGACTCCATTTTTTTCTTACTGCTACTAGTGCTTGTGCTTCTGACAGGCTGGGCTGGCTGGGTAAGACCACCTGGTCCTCTGCACCTGCCATTTTACTTGATGCTGCCATTCCCTCCCCTTAGAAGTAGCTACTGGGGGTTTTGATGTTACAATATACTTTAATGATACTGTACCACTTACCGGCATCACTGTAATACAGAGTGTCTGTCTGTCACACAAACTCAATTTAGTAGACAGAGTTCACTTGAGTGCTTAGCAGAGTTCACTTTATTGTCAGGCAGAGTTAGTAGATTGCTATTGGCCAGGGCCGGTGGAAGCCTAAGCGAGCTATACCTGGGCCTAGAGTGCTGACCACTGGGGGGCATGAGCCATGTGGGGCCATGAGTGGCGGCAGCAAAGAGGAGTGGAGATTCAAATCTCATGGCCCAGAAATCCGAGAGGAAGGCATCGGGGCTGCAACCAGGAGCTGGGGGATGTGTTGGTATGACTGGGGGTGTGCGACCGGGGGCAGGGGGTGTGTCAGTGTGACCTTAAGGAGGTGCAACTGGGGGTGGGGAGGGTGTTGGCATGACCAGGGGTGCAGTGCAAGGCAAAAGATGCCTAGGATGCCTAATCCCCTTGCACTGGCCCTGCTAGTGGCACAAACTCAGTCTATCTGGCTAGGGCTATCCCTCACAGTGTGTGAAAATATCTCTCTCATACTCACAAATACACAATGTATGTGTGTGCATTTCTTTTACACACACAAAATAATTGACAGAGAAGAAACTGACAAGGCTGCTCTTCTGTTTTGGTACATGAGAGTGCTAATGACATAGAAAATTGCAGGAGGGGGATTTTAGAAACCAAATTTAGGATTATAGGTGGAAAGTTGAAATCCAGAACATCCAGGGTAACTATCAGAAATGCTCCCTATTCCACGTGCAGGACCCCAGAGATAGGGAGAGCTCCAGAGTCTCAATGCATGGATGAGACAATGGTACCAATACAGAATTAATTCTTTTAATTGAAATCCCTAGTAGGCAGTGACATTAAATCCATGATGTCAGGGAAAGGTAGATGAGTGACTGGGACTGGCAGAGGAGGCACTTCAAAAGGCAGTGCCAGTCCCCCATTAAAATTAAAAAGGGAGCTGTTCCAATCTAAAATCTCTGGAAGGGCAGGCAGTTCCATCCGGAAAAAACTGAAATTTAAAGATGATGCACCGCCACCACCTGTTTCTGACTCTGTTGTTTTGAAGGTGAGGGAAGGGGAGGCTGAGACATGCAAGACAAAAGGGCAAGACCCAAAAGCAGCAGTGCGACAGCAGACTCTACTTAGCACTGACAATGTAGCGCAGACACTGTTTGCTTCTGATTCCAATGAAGAATCATCTTGTGTGGGATTCTCATCAACAGAAATGGAAGAAGTAATAGCTGAAGGTTTAGGAGGATTAGTTCGTTCTGTCTTAGCCTCCACTTCAGTGCTGCAGGGGAGAGATGAAACTGATGATGAGGAGGAGAAAGAGGAAGAGCAGTCAGTGCAGGAATAGAGTGTGAATGATGCCCCTGGCATGGCTTCTTAGGGTGTACCCAATACTTCAACTCCAGTGCCAGCATCCACCCCGAAGGCCATAGAGAAGGGATCACGAAAGAAATCTGTGATCTGGAGCCACTTTAAAGTGACGGAGGACCCGCGTTTTGCTCAGTGTAATTACTGTGCCAGGGCTATTAGCAAAAGCAAGCAAATGGAACATCTAATTTTGGCATGATACATCATATGCAGAAGCAACACTCAACAGTAGTGACATGCCACCTGACCTCCGGCTGGAACCCTGTCCCCACAAATTTAAAAACAAACTAAAAACCTGGCTCTTCAAACAAGCCTACACATGATCCATCTCCCCTGCTCTTTGACCTTGCCATCCATAAAGCTGTATTTATTGACACTGTAAATTCTATGTTTATAATTTTATTATGTTATAATGTTATTTATCTACTTTCTCCCTTCCCAGTTCTTCCTTATTAGCTTCCCTTATGTTCCGTTTTATGTACTGCACAATTTTCATTTTATGTTATGCTTCCGCACCTGTTTCATGTAAACCGATGCGATGTCCTTCGAACATCGGTATATAAAAGCCATAAATAAATAAATAAATAAATAAATAAATAAATAAATAAATACTGCCATCTGGGGATGGTGGCAGTACCAGTCAGGGGACCCCTTTTTCCAGGCAGCGTAAAGTGGTTGAAAAGGAGCAGAGTCATCCCATGCCCTCAGCCCCTACTAGCAGTCAGGTGGCAGGCCAGCAACCCCCTGTCATGTGTCAGAAGTGACAACCCACCATGGAGGAAATGGGGTGGTGATCGGTAACGCTATCCCGGGGAAGAAGGCAGGCAGCCTCAAAACTTGTAACCAGGAGCATTGGGGAAATGATTAATCTTGATGAACCGCCCTTATAGGTAATGGAGAATGTGGATTTCAAGCATTTGCTGAGCGTCTTAGTTCCAAATTACAAAGTCTCCTCCAGAACCACATTTAGCAGAAAGGTCATCACCAGTATAACCAGTGTCGCAGTCGCATCCAAGCACTGCTAGCTAAGGCAGAGGGGAGTGTTCATTTCAACTGCGATATCTGGACTGCCATGAATGCTGCACACTCTTACCTCTCCCTGACAGTGGGACCTGGCAAGCAGCAGCTCTATTAGTGAACAAGTATCAGGGTGGAGGTGGGCTTTACTGCATACCCACCAGATGGATGAGGTCCATACCTCAGCCAATATTATAGCATGCATCATACAGATGCTGGCGGGCTGGCAGCTACACCAGCGAGACAGGAATCTTTAGGCAGGGTGCTTTGTCCCAAACAATGGTGCAAACATGGTAAAGGCAATATCTGATGCGCGCTTTCAGAAATTCTGATCTTTTGCACACATTCTGCACCTGATAGTGAAATCAGCTCTGGGGTTGGAGTCCAATCACCAAGAGAATGAATACCTGCATACGTTAATACACAAGTGCAGGAACATAGCAGTGCACTTCCACAGAAGTGTGAAGGCGGGGCAGGTTCTCTGTGAAAAGCAGACTGATTTGAGGTTGCCTCACAAGCTTCTCATTCAGGACATTGGCACATGGTGGAATTCTACCTATATGATGCTGCAGAGGTTAGTGGAGCAGCAGACACCCCTTCATGACCTTTCTGTGGAAATGGACATAGGTATGCAGAGTCCCCTTGGGCATCATGATTGGTTAGTCCTGAGTCAACTGGTAAAAATCCTGCAGCCCTTCAAGGATGCCACGGAGGAGCTGAGCTCCAGAAGTGCCACCTTGGCTGACATCATCCCTATAGTTAATTTTTTGGAGGAAAATGTAGAGGGCTTTAAACAGGAAGAGGGAATGACAGCAGAGGTGCTGCATTGTCTGGACTTTTTGCAGAAGTTGGTCCAAGAGAGATTAAGACCTTTAACAAAAGACCACAGATACATGCTCACCAACGTCTGTGATCCCGTGTGAAAGGGAAACTCACCCTACAGTCCGATTGTCTCACATTTGTGAAGGACCTGCTGTTAGTAAAAGTCAGTGAACAGGAGCGCCATAGGCAGACAGATTAGGCATGAAGCAGAGGAGCAAACAGCAGGCACTTCAGAGAGCAGTGCAAGCCCAAGCAGGAGCAGCACTCTGTCAGCGACAGCTAGTACTTCCTCCTCCACTTCAATACGCCAAAGCCATGTTGCCCTAAAAAAAATCATCTGTTCTGGAATGGGCTAGAGTGAAAAGATGGCAAGGACTCTCAGCCCACCCAAGCAAAGGAGACACCAGCACAAATGTCAGTGACATGGTATCTCACAGAGCCCATAGAGGGCATGCAGACAGATCCGCTGGCATATTGGGCACACAAGTCCACTGTCTGGCTATATCTAGCCAAAGTGGCTCAGCAATATCGGTCATGTCCACCAACCAGTGTGCACAGTGAAAGTGTATTTTCAATGACAGGGATATCATGAGCCCTCATCGCTCAAGGCTGGCACCAGAGTTGATGGAAATGCTAGTGTTTTTGAAAATAAACATGCCTTTGCTTGGGTTTCCAGATTTTCCCTGTGAATGGCAAGATGAATAAAAGCAATTTAAAGCCTTGCAGCAACTCCAACTGCCTCATATGCTCCAGATAATATCAGCACATATACCTGACCTCAACCTCTGTGCCTGACCGTCCAGCCCTTATGTCACTACAAGGGCCTGACCCCAAATGCTGTGCCTGCCCATCTAGCCCTTATGTCACTACCAGGGCCCAACCCCAAATGCTGTGCCTGACTGTCCAGCCCTTATGTCACTATAAGGGCCTGACCCCAAATGCTGTGCCTGTCTGTCCAGCCCTTACGATACTACAAGGGCCTGACCACAAATGCTGTGTCTGTCTGTCCAGCCCTTACAATACTACAAGGACCTGACCACAAATGCTGTGCCTGTCTGTCCAGCCCTTATGTCACTACAAGGGCCTGAATCCAAATGCTTTGCCTGTCTATCCAACTCTTACATCACTACAAGGGCCTGACCTCAACTGATGTGCCTGCCCATCCAGGTCTTACGTCACTACAAGGGCCTGACCTCAAACGCTGTGCCTGTCTGAGTTTAGTTCTAGTATCTCTAATTTCAGTTTCATATATTTGTGCATCATTTCTTTCCTGTTTTTCAACATTTGGTATGTAAGAACATAAAAAGCTGACTTGAGATGCTTGGAGCTTACATATTTCATATGCTCAATAGTTTTCATTACCTTCATAATATGGGCCATTTTCCCTAAATCTTTCTTAGGTGCCAACATTAATGTTTCTAGTACCATAGAAAACTGGTGGTAGTTGTACTCTAGTTCTTCCTCTGTGTTCCTATAGTTTACAGAGGCACTGTGTAGGGTACAAAGTCAACATAGGTTGATATTGTACATTTGGACTTGAGTACCGGTTTTCTTATTTCTGAGAGATCTTCAAGTTCCTTTGTCATCAGCTGAAGAGCATAAGTACAGTTAATAGCTTCTGGGTATTCACAAATAATCTCCAGCTCAGTTCCTACTTCTCAAATGGCAGTCTCTATTGCTCCAAAAGCATCCTCTGTTGAATTATCTTTCACAAATTAAAAAGATGACATTTTCTTCTGGCAGTGAACCAGTTCAGGAAGAATGACAGATCAAACCAAAACATACCTGCACAAAGGAAAGGGAACTCTCCCTGGGTGTCGCCTATCTCTTAACACCCGCTGACTCATGTTGAACCAGAACTGCTGTTCACATGGAAACCTTCTCTACTTTGAGGAAACAACAAAAGAATAGATGCCTAAGGGTCTTTTCCAAATCTTTAATTGGTAGAGACGTATGCTATTTGTTAAAAATGCCCGACTCGGGCCGAGTTTCGCCACATTCCAGTGGCTGCCTCAGGGGCTATAAATGAACATAAATATCAATACAATAACGCACTGAATAAATCTCAATTAAATTCAAAAAGCATCCGCAGTACAGACGTATCTGTAAAAATGAAGACACTCAATCAGATTGAATGAATCGAAATGTGTAGCAATGGAAAAATGTGAAAAAAGACGAAATAAAACAGAAAAAGAAAAAAGAGGTGGAAAAGAAAAATAATAATTTAAAACACACCTTAATTGAACACCTTTGCACTTAAGCCTCTCCCGGTTCCAATCACTAATGGCTGTTCAAGAAGGATGAATGCACGCAGTACTCCCATTGTTAACAGTATCCATTCACATGCCATGTCATCCTCTGCATTCATTATGCAAGTGTTGAGAAAACACATGTACATTACATTCATCCTTCTTGAACCCCTTACAGTATGTGGCGCCATTAGTAAATGGAACTGGGAGAGGCTTAAGGGCAACGGTATTCAATTAAGATGCGTTTTAAATTATTATTTTTCTTTTAAACCCATTTTCTCTTTTTTCTGTTTTATTTCATCTTTTCTCACATTTTTCCATTGCTACACATTTCGATTCATTCGATCTGATTGAGTGCCTTCATTTTTACAGATACATCTGTACTGCGGATGCTTTTGAATTTAATTGAGATTTATTCAAAGCGTTTTCATTTAAGGTACAAATTCCACCCTTTTCACTATCAAAAAAAAAAATAGGTCTCTTACTGTTGGATAATAATAATTTTAGATTGATGTTTTTTACATGCTCTTTTACTCAGTTATTACTCTGTATGTTACTTTTTATGTATGTCATATTTATTTTTACATTTTATATATGTTCTATTTATTTAATTTTATGTGAGGTTCTTAACATTGTTTTACCTTTACGATTTTCAAGTTATTAAATTGGTGTTTTAATTATTTTGTGTTTTATTGATTTATTTTTATAATCTTTAATGTATTTATGATTTATTGTATTCATATTTATGTTCATTTATAGCCCCTGAGGCAGCCACTGGAATGTGGCGAAACTCAGCCCGAGTCGGGCATTTTTAACAAATAGCAAACATCTCCACCAATTAAAGATTCGGAAAAGACCCTTGAGCATCTATTCTTTTGTTGTTTCCTCACGGCATTGTTTGATTGCCTACCTTGTTATTTTCTGAACCTCCTCCACTTTGCCACACCTTGAAGGCTCGTGCCCCACTCTTGGGGTTAACCCATTCCAGGGAGCCATTTCCTGCACAAAGGAAAGGGAACTCTCCCCGGGTGTTGCCTATCTCTTAGTACCAGATGACAGATCTTGAACCAGAACCGCTGTTCACATGGAAACCTCCTCCACTTTGCCACACCTTGAAGGCTCGTGCCCCACTCTCGGGGTTAACCTATTCCAGGGAGCCATTTCCTGCTCAAAGGAAAGAGAACTCTCCCCTGTTGTCACATATCTCTTAACACCCGCTGACACATGTTGAACCGCTGTTCACATGGAAACCTCCTCCACGTTGCAACACTTTCCGAGTCTCATGGCCCACTCTGGGGCGAACCCATTTCAGGGAGCCCTTTCCTGCGCAATGGAAAAGGAATTCTCGCTGGGTGTCACCTATCTCTTAACACCCACTGACATATATTCCACATGGAAACCTCCTCCACGTCGCAACACTTTCCTCATGTAGTACCCCACTCTTGGGGTGAACCCATTTCAGGGAGCCCTTCCTTGTCCAAAGGAAAGGGAACTCTCCCTGGGTGTCGCCTATCTCAACACCCATTGACATATGTTGAACTGCGGTTCACATGGAAACCTCCTCCACGTCGCAACATTTTTGGAGTCTCATGCCCCACTCTGGGGCGAACACATTCCAGGGAGGCCTTTGCTCTGCAAAGGAAAGGGAACTCTCCCCGGGTGTTACCTATCTCTCAGTACCCGCTGACACATGTTCAACCAGAACCGCTGCTAACATGGAAACCTTAACCACTTCGCCACACTTTGAAGGCTCGTGCCCCACTCTCAGGGCGAACACCTTTCAGGGAGCCCTTACCTGTGCAATCGAAAGGGAACTCTCCCGGGGTGTCGCCTATCTCTTAACACCTCCTGACACATTTTGAACAGCTGTTCACATGGAAACCTCCTCCACTCGCAACACTTTGAAGGCTCATGCTCCAATCTTGAGGCAAACCCATTTCAGGGAGCCCTTTCTTGTGCAAAGGAAAGTGAACTCTCCCTGGTTGTCACCTATCTCTTAATACCCGCTGACCATGATGAACCGCTGTTCACATGGAAACCTCCTCCACAGCGCAACACTTTCCGAGTCTCGTGCTCTACTCTGGGGCAAACCCATTCCAGGGAGCCCTTTCCTGCCCAAAGGAAAGGGAACTCTCCCCGGGTTTTGCCTATCTCTTAACACCCACTGACACATGTTGAACCGCTGTTCAAATGGAAACCTCCTCCACTCGCAACATTTTGAAGGCTCGTGCCCCACTCCCAGGGCGAACCCATTTCAGGCAGCCCTTTCCTGCGTAATGGAAAGGGAACTCTCCCCGGGGCTCTTGTTTGAATGTTTGCTACCACCAAGATCTGCACCCGCAGCAGCTCCACCCCACCCAGGCATAGTTCATCATGTTTCAGGTGCTAGCACACATGTTAGACTCCTTGGTCCGTGTTTCAAGACGGGTCGGGTGGACAGTACACCCCGGTTGACAGTCGTGCAGCATGCAGGATGCCCCGTCCTCTTTCACCCCACTCCCCTCTTCTTGGGTTCTTTCTGAGAAGCTTGTTTGCTGTTTGAGCTCTCTTAGAGTGTCTCAAATCTTTATTCAATTACTATTGTAGTTTGCTACAATTTATGTTCTATTGCTGAAAAAGATATTTGTTCTTTTTTGCTGCTGTGCCTGCCAGGCAGCCAGGCTTTTTTTTTTCTGCACTTTTTTTTTTGTTGAACTACTTGTTGACTATCAGTCTCGTGCTGTTATTTAGCCTTGGATGGAGTTTACCACCCACTTTCGGCTGCATTCACCAACAACCTGACTCCGAGAAGACCTGGTCCCAGGCGTGCCGGGGGCCACTACTACCAGCCTAACACCATCCGCAGGCTGAGCCTTGTCTTGTCTTGCCTCCTTGTTTTTCCACTATCAACACCACAGCGAACTGACGACCTCAGCTCTGCTAGCCTGTCTTATAGAAAAATAGAAGTGACGGCAGAAGAAGACCATATGTTGGGGAGGTACCTGTAATGGAGAAGGTTTTCATGGGTAATGATTCAGATGGACTGATTCAAATCACGGTGAACCTAGAAGATGTGGTAGGCCTGATTGACAAACTGAAGAGTAGTAAATCACCTGGACCAGATGGTATACACCCCAGAGTTCTGAAGGAACTAAAAAATGAAATTTCAGACCTATTAGTAAAAATTTGTAACCTATCATTAAAATCATCCATTGTACCTGAAGACTGGAGGATAGCAAATGTAACCCCAATATTTAAAAAGGGCTCCAGGAGCGATCCGGGAAACTACAAACCAGTTAGCCTGACTTCAGTGCCAGGAAAAATAGTGGAAAGTGTTCTAAACATCAAAATCACAGAACATATAGAAAGACATGGTTTAATGGAACAAAGTCAGCATGGCTTTACCCAGGGCAAGTCTTGCCTCACAAATCTGCTTCACTTTTTTGAAGGAGTTAATAAACATGTGGATAGAGGTGAACCAATAGATATAGTATACTTGGATTTTCAGAAGGCGTTTGACAAAGTTCCTCATGAGAGGCTTCTAGGAAAAGTAAAAAGTCATGGGATAGGTGGCGATCTCCTTTCGTGGATTGCAAACTGGCTAAAAGACAGGAAACAGAGAGTAGGATTAAATGGACAATTTTCTCAATGGAAGGGAGTGGGCAGTGGAGTGCCTCAGGGATCTGTATTGGGACCCTTACTTTTCAATATATTTATAAATAATCTGGAAAGAAATACGACAAGTGAGATAATCAAATTTGCAGATGACACAAAATTGTTCAGAGTAGTTAAATCACAAGCAGATTGTGATAAATTGCAGGAAGACCTTGTGAGACTGGAAAATTGGGGATCCAAATGGCAGATGAAATTTAATGTGGATAAGTGCAAGGTGATGCATATAGGGAAAAATAACCCATGCTATAATTACACAATGTTGGGTTCCATATTAGGTGCTACAAACCAAGAAAGAGATCTAGGTGTCATAGTGGATAACACATTGAAATCGTCAGTTCAGTGTGCTGCGGCAGTCAAAAAAGTAAACAGAATGTTGGGAATTATTAGAAATGGAATGGTGAATAAAACGGAAAATGTCATAATGCCTCTGTATCGCTCCATGGTGAGACCACACCTTGAATACTGTGTACAATTCTGGTCACCGCATCTCAAAAAAGATATAATTGCGATGGAGAAGGTACAGAGAAGGGCTACCAAAATGATAAGGGGAATGGAACAACTCCCCTATGAGGAAAGACTAAAGAGGTTAGGACTTTTCAGCTTGGAGAAGAGACGACTGAGGGGGGATATGATAGAGGTGTTTAAAATCATGAGAGGTCTAGAATGGGTAGATGTGAATCGGTTATTTACTCTTTCGGATAGTAGAAAGACTAGGGGGCACTCCATGAAGTTAGCATGGGGCACATTTAAAACTAATCGGAGAAAGTTCTTTTTTACTCAACGCACAATTAAACTCTGGAATTTGTTGCCAGAGGATGTGGTTAGTGCAGTTAGTATAGCTGTGTTTAAAAAAGGATTGGATAAGTTCTTGGAGGAGAAGTCCATTACCTGCTATTAAGTTCACTTAGAGAATAGCCACTGCCATTAGCAATGGTAACATGGAATAGACTTAGTTTTTGGGTACTTGCCAGGTTCTTATGGCTTGGATTGGCCACTGTTGGAAACAGGATGCTGTTTCCAACAGTGGCCATCTGATGGACCCTTGGTCTGACCCAGTATGGCATTTTCTTATGTTCTTATATTGCCCATCCAGTCTTCCCAGCAAGCTTTCACAGTTATTTTTCTCATACTTATCTGTTACTCTGACCGCTGAGGTCAGGGCCCTTATTGGTAACTTTTTGGTACTAATTTTCCTTCCACCTCTGCCATTGATGTAGAGAGCAGTGCTGGAGCTGCATAAAAGTGAAGTATAAAGCCTAATTGGTTAGGGGTAGTGACCTCCGCAATAAGCAACCTACTCCCACGCTTATTTGCTTACCCAGCCTGTGCAATTTAGTTCTTGTTGGTTGTCTTAATATAAATCCTCTTTTCTTCATTCCCCCTGCCATTTGAAGCAGTGAGCTGCGCTATATATGTATTCAAAGTGAAGTACTGGTTCAGTTTAGTAAGCGCTGCAACAAGCAAGCTACTCCCACTCTTATTTGTTTTCCCAGACTATGCAATTCAATCCTAGTTGGTAGTTGTCTGAATGTAAATCCTCTTATCTTCATTCCCCCCTGCCGTTGAAGCAGTGAGCTTGCTGTATATGTATTCAAAGTAAAACCACAGCGACCTGACTACTTCAGCGCTGCCAACCTGTCTTGCCTCTATCAAAACCACAGCAACCTGACTATCTCAGCTTTGCCAGCCTGTCTTGCCCCTATCAAAACCACAGCGACCTGACTACCTCAGCTCTGCCAGCCTGCTTTCCCCTATCAACTTTCTGCCACTCTGTCTTTTTGCCATACACTAGACGACTCATTCAACTCCTTGTGGTGTTCTTGCCACTATCATTGTTCCTCAGTGTGTTGGTGCTAATCTTTCTGCTGCTTTGTCCATTTATTGGCGCCTTGTGTTTTTTTCTGACACTCTTTCTGCTTGCTATGTACTTCATTGTACTATAGAATGTTGATGCAACTTGTCTTGCCACTTTGCCTGTCGTGCTGCCTTCGAGGGTTCATGCAACTGTTATCAGTGCTCTGTTTTGAAGCTGTGGTGTGTTTTTGACACTTTCGCTGCTGCTTTGCACCTCTGTTAAAGCACTCTTGCTACTCCTGGTACCCCTTTGCCCCTTTACAGTACCTTAAGCTATTCATGCCACTTTGGTGCCACTTTGCCACAGTCTAAGTACTTTGAAGCTCTTTTCTCGTTCTGATGATTGCTGCCCAGAAGTTTTATCAGAATTGATAAGAAAACCCCAATTCTGCAGCCAAAAACAGGGTTCAAATACTTCCCCATTGACTTTAATGGCAAACAAAATGAAAGATCGACAAGCGCCTGCAGGGAGGGCGCTTGCCAGAGCGGATGCCCCCCTTCCCCGCTTCGCCTTACCTCGGCGATGGGTCTGGGGCTTCCTGGGGGTGGGCCGGGGCGGCCCGGCCAGACGAGGTGCCATCATTCAGACTGGCGAGTCAATGAGCGATGATGTCATCACATCAGCGCACATCGACGCAGCAATCTCGGTCCCGGGGTCTCGCGAGACTCCGGGCTTTAAATCCAGGGCAAGTGCCGGGCCAGGCCTCTTTTCGCTGGCCGGCGCTCGCATTTGAGCGGAGGGAATCGCGGGACTAATCGCGGAGGAAGCACAAAGACAAGTTTGGAGTCGGGGAAAGCCGGAAAAAATCGGGCAGGCACCGCGGCGGATGGCAAAAGGGGCCCAGAGGCCGGCACAATAATTAAAAGGCACAGGCGGCCTTTGAAGAACTTTAATCTTGTTTTGCTGCTGAGAGTTCCTGCGGCCCGGCGGCTACGTGTGGGTCGCGGGGGGGATTCAAAGAGGGCCCGGAACCGGAGATAATCTTTTGGAAGTCCCCACATGGCCCAGAAACCAGTGCTTGTTCGAGGCAGGCAGCACCGAGGATAAAAAGGGACTGAGACCCAACTGGGGAATTTAAAGGGCCAGGCGGCGATTTTTGGACTACACGAGGTGCTACAGCTACACACACGCAGAGACCTGGAGGCAGAAGGTAGTACGGAACAGAGAAGCAGGAAGCAAGGAAGGGGCAAAAGACTTCACTGGACTCCCTTCCCACAACTGAACTGTGAGTAATAATCTTGTTTTCCCGCTTCCGCACAGAAATGGCTAGAGAAGGAGTAAATGCATGTGGGAGAGCAAGGCAGACCAGGGGGCAGAGCCAGCAGCAGAAGGAGGCAGAGCTCCGAGCGAAGCAGGTGAAGAGACCTGAGCGTGCGGGGGAGGGAGGAGGCCATGGCAGATGCCCCATATCGGACGGAATGAAGGCACGGGGGAGCGGAAAAGCACAGATGCAAGGAGCAGCCGGGGAGGAGTATGAATGGACGGAAACCGGCGGTGGCCACAGAAGGTGCTATGGGGAATGGCAGTGGCAGAGAACAGGCAGGAACGCAGCCGGAGGCCGGGCGGTACAGTACGCTACCGTGGGGTTGGCCCATGTGGTCCCCGATGGGACCGAGCGGAGCAGCAGCTTCATCTCAAGTGCAGTGAGGACAGAAAGGAAACCCTTATACCCCCGCCACATGGCAAGCGCCGATGTACCCCCCTTGGTGGCAGGTTCCGCCACCGTGGTATACAGCACTGCCAAGCAGCACAGCCATGGGAAGCAGCCAGCCGTCGGAAGCAGAGATGAGAGGGGAGATGGCGCAGGACACGGAGAAGCGGGCAAATATGCATGCGACGCCTGAGGGGGAACTGCCCATTGGCGAGATCAGCAACGCTACCAGCATCAAGCAGGGACATCACGAGATGTGGAGGAAACACGAGAAGCTTGTGCGGAGGAGGTCAGAAACCGTGGAGGAAGAGCGGGATCGGCAGGAGATGCAAAAGGCAAGAGGGCTAAAAGAAAGAGAAATGACAGTGATTCCAGTGGGGGATCCTTGGGGGAGGAATCAGAGGGGAGTGAGGCTTCGGCAGACACTACAGTTAATGCACCATGCGATATATTTATTTATTTATTTATTTATTTATTTATTTAGCGTTTTTCTATACCGGCATTCATGATTAGAAACCACATCATGCCGGTTTACATAAAACAAGGGGTGAGAACAAGAAACGAAAAAACAAGTGCAAGGAGAAACAAAAGTTACATTACAACAGGGTCTAAAACTGAGAAGAGAGATTAGAATAAGAGAGCCGAACAGTAAGGATTAAAAATATTTACATTATATACATTAAGCTATGAAATCTATTGTGTAGTTTGCTGTCTCATGTAAAATTGCTATCATTTAGATATAGTGTCAGCCAATGCAGCTGCGGTAGCCCTTCCCAATCTAGCTGAGTTGTGGGAGAACGTGCCAAAGGCATTACAAAGCAAGATTAGAAAACGTGAATATATCGATATATTCACAATATTGGAGGGAAGGAAAAGGGCAGTGGAGAAAAAGAAAGGAAAGAAGAAGGAGGAACAGAAAGGGATGCAGGTAAAGGTGTCCAGGAACATAACCAACTGGACCAGGGCATTTTTAAGAATGATCAGTGTCATAGGGAGAGAGGATCCATCACAATATGCCCCTATGCTGAGTTATGCAGATTCCATACTAGAGGCATACAAGGAGTATCAGGGGTGGTGTTGGTTAAATTATGACGAAAAGTTCAGGGACAGAATGGAGGAGAATAGGAACCTGTCTTGGGCAGCACAAGATGTGGGATTGTGGTTGCGGCAAATGACCAGCAAGGTCATGGAGTCAGGAACAGCGTGCAAACCTATGAGGTCATTTAGTGGTCAGGCAGGTACGGGTAATAACTCAGTGGGGGGAAAATGGTAACAGCAGGGTGTGCTGGCATTTTAACAAGGCCGGGTGCACGTTCCAGGATTGTAAGTTCAAACACATATGCTTGGTATGTGCGGCATCACACTCGGCAACAAAATGTACAAAGAAAAGTCAGGGGCATATGCCGGGAGTAATGGGAAAGGAAAGCAGTAAACCAGGTGACAAGGCACCATCCCCAGTGCGATTATCGGTCATTACGGAATAGTTGGCTATATACCCAAGGCGAAGGGAGGCAAAACAGCTGAGGGACGGTTTCCAGGGCAAGATTACGGGCACAGGTTACAAGAATTCATCTTCGGCAGTTAGGCACGCAGACATAGTGCAACAAAAAGTGGACAGGGAGATCAAATTGGGCAGGATGGCGGGACCCTTCGCGAACCCCCCATTCGAAAGCATGATGTTGTCACCTTTGGCAGTAGTGCCTAAAAAGGAATGGGGGGGGGTTTAGGTTAATACAAAACCTATCTTACCCACTAGGGGGTTCGGTGAGGAGGAGGAGGTCTGCCGGAGGAGGCGTGTACGGTGCAATACGCCTCATTTGACGAGGCCGTAGCATTGGTGAGACGTTGCAGGGAAGGTGCGCTAATGGCAAAGGCAGACATCAAATTGGCATTTAGTAAAGGTGCACTAATGGCAAAGGCAGACATCAAATCAGCATTTAGTTTGCTCCCAGTACACCCTGACAGTTTTCCCATTTTACTCTTCCACTTTCGGGGTTCATACTACTTTGACAAATATATCACAAAAAGGACACGGAAAAGAAGCACAAAAACCCAAGTTTTGATGTTCAAAAACACAGACTTTGATGAAATGGGGAAGTACCTGGAGGAAGAACTAAAAGGCTGGGAAAACGAGAGAGATGTGGATCAACAGTGGACCAATCTAAAAGGAGCAATCACCAAGGCAACTAATCTATATGTTAGAAAAGTAAAGAAAAGCAAAAGAAAAATGAAACCTATCTGGTTCTCAAAGGAGGTGGCTGACAAAATAAAGGCTAAAAGAACAGCGTTCAAGAAATATAAAAGATCCCAAAAGGAGGAACACAAAGAAGAATATCTGGTAGAACTGAGGGAGACGAAGAAATTAATCAAGATGGCAAAAAGTCAAGCGGAAGAGAGGATTGCCAAAGAGGTAAAGAGTGGTAACAAAACATTTTTCAGATATATCAGTGAAAAGAGAAAAGTTCAAAGTGGTATAGTGAAATTGAAAGGTGGAAAGGATCAATGTGTGGAGAGAGACGAAGAAATGGCAGAAATATTAAATGAATACTTCAGTTCTGTGTTCACTAAAGAGGACCCTGGAGAAGGACCGACACTAGTTAACAAGAAACTGGAGGGGAATGGAGTAGATGTAACTCCATTTACAGTAGAAAATGTATGGGAAGAGCTGGTGAAACTGAAAGTGGACAAAGCCATGGGGCCTGATGAAGTTCATCCCAGAATACTGAGGGAGCTCAGAGATGTGCTGGCAGGTCCGCTGTGTGACCTATTCAATAGATCCCTAGAAACGGGAGTGGTGCCGAATGATTGGAGGAGAGCGGTGGTGGTCCCGCTTCACAAGAGTGGGAACAGAGAAGAGGCTGGTAACTACAGACCGGTTAGCCTCACTTCGGTGGTGGGAAAAGTAATGGAGTCACTGTTGAAAGAGAGAATAGTGAACTATCTACAGTCGGGAGAATTGCTGGACCAGAGGCAGCATGGATTCACCATTGGAAGATCCTGTCAGACAAATCTGATTGACTTTTTTGACTGGGTAACCAAGGAATTGGATCGAGGAAGAGCACTCGATGTCATCTACTTGGATTTCAGCAAAGCTTTTGACACTGTCCCGCACAGGAGACTAGTGAATAAAATGAGAAGCTTAGGAGTGAGTGCCGAGGTGGTGGCCTGGATTGCAAACTGGTTGACGGACAGAAGACAATGTGTGATGGTAAATGGAACTCTCTCTGAAGAGAGAGCGGTTTTAAGCGGTGTACCGCAGGGATCGGTGTTGGGACCGGTCCTTTTCAATATCTTTGTGAGCGACATTGCGGAAGGGATAGAAGGTAAGGTATGTCTTTTTGCGGATGACACTAAGATCTGCAACAGAGTGGACACGCCGGAAGGAGTGGAGAGAATGAGACGGGATTTAAGGAAGATGGAAGAGTGGTCGAAAGACATGGCAGCTGACATTCAATGCCAAGAAGTGCAAAGTCATGCATATGGGGAGTGGAAATCCGAATGAACTGTATTCGATGGGGGGAGAAAGGCTGATGTGCACGGAGCAGGAGAGAGACCTTGGGGTGATGGTGTCTAATGATCTGAAGTCGGCGAAACAATGTGACAAGGCGATAGCTAAAGCCAGAAGAATGCTGGGCTGCATAGAGAGAGGAATATCGAGTAAGAAAAGGGAAGTGATTATCCCCTCGTACAGGTCCTTGGTGAGACCTCACCTGGAGTATTGTGTTCAGTTCTGGAGACCGTATCTCCGAAGAGACAGAGACAAGATGGAGGCGGTCCAGAGAAGGGTGACCAAAAAGGTGGAAGGTCTTCATCAAATGACTTATGAGGAGAGATTGAAGAATCTAAATATGTACACCCTGGAGGAAAGGAGGAGCAGAGGTGATATGATACAGACTTTCAGATACTTGAAAGGTTTTAATGATCCAAAGACAACGACAAACCTTTTCCATAGGAAAAAAATCAGCAGAACCAGGGGTCACGATTTGAAGCTCCAGGGAGGAAGATTCAGAACCAATGTCAGGAAGTATTTCTTCACGGAGAGGGTGGTGGATGCCTGGAATGCCCTTCCGAAGGAAGTGGTGAAGACCAGAACTGTGAAGGACTTCAAAGGGGCGTGGGATAAACACTGTGGATCCATAAAATCAAGAGGCCGTCAATAAAGAGTGGGTGGCTCGCCAGAATGACGGCTACTGCCTGGAGATAATACACTTATTCAATAAACATACACATGGTTACTGTGACTCCAACATTGCTCTAAGCTACAACAGCAAGAGGAAATGTGGAAAAAAGGATTTGCACTCACAAAGTGGGGAGTAGCTGGCTTGTTACGGCGGTTACTACCCCAAACCAAATAAGCCTGATACTTCACTTTCAATGCATATCCAGCATAGCTCTCTGCTTCAACGGCAGGGGAGAAGAAAAACTGATACTTCACGCATATCCAGCATAGCTCTCTGCTTCAACGACAGGGGAGAAGAAAAACTGATACTTCACGCATATCCAGCATAGCTCTCTGCTTCAACGGCAGGGGAGAAGAAAAACTGATACTTCACGCATATCCAGCATAGCTCTCTGCTTCAATGGCAGGGGAGAAGAAAAAAGGATTCGCACTCACAAAGCGGGGAGTAGCTGGCTTGTTACGGCGGTTACTACCCCAAACCAAATAAGCCTGATACTTCACTTTCAATGCATATCCTGCTTCAACGGCAGGGGAGAAGAAAAACTGATACTTCACGCATATCCAGCATAGCTCTCTGCTTCAGCGGCAGGGGAGAAGAAAAACTGATACTACACACATATCCAGCATAGCTCCCTAGTTCAATGGCAGGGGAGAAGAAAACCAACCAATAAGGGCTGAATAACACAGTCTGGGTAAAACAAATAAGCATGGGTGTAGCTTGCTTATTGCGGCGGTTACTTCCCCTACTACCCATAACTAATCAAGCTTGATATTTCACTTGGTTGCAGCTCCATCACTGCTCTCTACATTAATGGTGGGGGTGGAAGGGAAATAGACACGATTTCTTTGGTTCTATTTCCCTTCCACCCCCACCCCCACCATTAATGTAGAGAGCAGTGATGGAGCTGCAACGAAGTGAAATATCAAGCTTGATTAGTTATGGGTAGTAGGGGAAGTAACCGCCGCAATAAGCAAGCTACACCCATGCTTATTTGTTTTACCCAGACTGTGTTATTCAGCCCTTATTGGTTGGTTTTCTTCTCCCCTGCCATTGAAGCAGGGAGCTATGCTGGATATGTGTGTAGTATCAGTTTTTCTTCTCCCCTGCCGTTGAAGCAGAGAGCTATGCTGGATATGCGTGAAGTATCAGTTTTTCTTCTCCCCTGCCGTTGAAGCAGGATATGCATTGAAAGTGAAGTATCAGGCTTATTTGGTTTGGGGTAGTAACCGCCGTAACAAGCCAGCTACTCCCCGCTTTGTGAGTGCGAATCCTTTTTTCTTCTCCCCTGCCATTGAAGCAGAGAGCTATGCTGGATATGCGTGAAGTATCAGTTTTTCTTCTCCCCTGCCATTGAAGCAGAGAGCTATGCTGGATATGCGTGAAGTATCAGTTTTTCTTCTCCCCTGTCGTTGAAGCAGAGAGCTATGCTGGATATGCGTGAAGTATCAGTTTTTCTTCTCCCCTGCCGTTGAAGCAGAGAGCTATGCTGGATATGCATTGAAAGTGAAGTATCAGGCTTATTTGGTTTGGGGTAGTAACCGCCGTAACAAGCCAGCTACTCCCCACTTTGTGAGTGCGAATCCTTTTTTCCACATTTCCTCTTGCTGTTGTAGCTTAGAGCAATGTTGGAGTCACAGTAACCATGTGTATGTTTATTGAATAAGGGTATTATCTCCAGGCAGTAGCTGTCATTCTGGCGAGCCACCCACTCTTTATTGACGGCCTCTTGATTTTATGGATCCACAGTGTTTATCCCACGCCCCTTTGAAGTCCTTCACAGTTCTGGTCTTCACCACTTCCTTTGGAAGGGCATTCCAGGCATCCACCACCCTCTCCGTGAAGAAATACTTCCTGACTTCCTAAGAGAAACAGATAAGTATGAGAGAAAAATGTGAAGCTTGCTGGGCAGACTGGATGGGCCGTTTGGTCTTCTTCTGCCGTCATTTCTATGTTTCTATGTTTCTATGCCGATGCGGTGCTCCATTTCTTGTGCATATTTTGAAATGTTTAGTACATTCTTGCACTGGATCTTACAAAATAGGGCAGGGAACGGTAATGTGGCACATTACCTCGATGATTTTTTATTTGTGGGACCGGCCCATGCGGACACATGTGCTAAACACTGTCGGCATTCCAAGAGATGGCAGAGGAATTCGGGGTTCCCTTGGCCGGGGAAAAAATGGAAGGCCCAGCAATGACGCTATCCTTTTTAGGGATTGAATTAGACACACAGGCCATGACATTGTACAACAATAAGTTGACGTTGGTTTCCATACAATCCATAACCTGAAGTTTGAATTTTGCATGCCGGGTGATCCCAATGGGGAGGGCATTTTTGAGGCATCTGGCGGACGCAACCAAGGGGGTGAGACGCCCACAGCATCACATCAGAATCACACGCTCAATGAAAAAAGATATGTTAATGTGGTTAGAATTCTTGAACAGTTTTAATGGGGTAACAATGTGGCAGGACGAGGCGGTTTCGAATCAGGACTTAGACATACATACAGATGCGTCGGGAGGATGGGGCTTCGGGGCTTACTGCCAGGGTGCATGGTGCGCAGCACCATGGCCTACTGATTGGATAAAGAATGGATTGGTAAAAAAACATCACATTCCTGGAGCTATTCCCGATATTGGTGGCCATTACAGTTTGGGCGCATAAATTATGCAACAAAAAGATATTATTCTGGTCAGATAATCTGGCGGTAGTGACCATCATTAACAGGCAGGCGGCATGCTGCTCCAAAATGTCAGAATTGCTGAGGGAAGTTGTTATGGAACCCTGCCCGCGGGTCCCTCCACGAGCAGGCACTCACCCCATGTTGCCTTTTTTCTTTGCGGCGCAATGCCGCCGATGTCAGCCCCTCCCTGCGCGGCCGGAGCCGCAGACTTTGTTGTTCTTTGCGGCCCGAAGGCCGCTCATGTCGCCTGCCTTCACTGCGGCTGGAGTCGCGGACTTCTACCTTCTTCACGGCACGGAGCCACCGCCGCTGTCACCGTCCTCCTCCGGGGCTGCAGGCCGCAACCCTGGGTTGGAGTAGCGGCTGAAGCTGCCCCCGGAGCCTCCTGCAGCGGCTGGAGCCGCTGCCATCTTCGGGGCCTGTCTCCAGGCCCAGCCCTGCGTCTGCGTGTGAAGACGTCGGTGCAGGCCGCTGTCCTGCACAGCTTGTTCCTGCTTCCTGCTTCCTCCCTTAGGCGCCGGCACGCGCCTCTCTACTGAATTTAAAGGTCCAGACACAGGAAGTGTGCTGGCCCCACCTAAGGAGTGGACTTCCTGCTTGAGCCCTATAAAAGGGCTGTCTTCACAGTACGTCTTCGCCTTGCATCGGAGTTACTTCACTCTGGAGGCTTCTGCCTGCCAGAGCTCCATCAGGTCTTCTTCGTGGAGCTCCTCTTCATTTCGTCTCATCTCGTCATGTCAAGTCATGTTCGTGCCTGAGGTCCCCGTCCAGGTGTCCTGGTGTCTCGTCTTGATCTTCTGCTTCCTGATGTCCCAAGTTCCTTGGTGTCCTGCCCTTCTTGGTGTTTGCTTCAGCGCTCCTGAGCCTTCTGGTACCTGTCAGGCCGTGCTCTCTTGGATGACGTCTTTCCCGAGCGTGGAGTAGCCTACAGGTGGAATTCGCTCCTGTGCTCCTGAGCCGTCATGTCCTGCCAGCCTTTGCGGAGCTCCGGTTGACTTATGGCTCCGTCGTCGAAGTTCTGCCTCAGCTGGATTCTTCCCTGGCTCTTCCCGTTCTCAGCGTGGTCCATGACCAGCCTCCTCGGGCTGTGTAGGGCGCGCAGTGGGACAGGGTGGTCCGCGACCAGTCCCGTGGGTGGACTGTGTAGGGCGCCCTGAGAGACAGTGCCAATGTCCTTCCGCCCAATTCTCGTCTAGACTGGACTTCGTCAAGTTTCTCGTCTCGTCCTGGATGCAGTTGTATCAGTCTTGGTATCATGTCAACGTCTTGCTCCTGATGTCATCGCATCAACCCTGGTCCGGGATGCTGTCGCATCGACCATTGGTCCGTGATGTCTTCGCATCAGCCTTGGTGTCATGTCTTCAGCTACCTTGGTGTCATGTCTTGTGCCAGCCCTCGTCTCTGATGCCGTCCACATCAGCCTTGGTGTCATGTCTTCGTCTGCGATGCCGTTGCATCGAGCTTGGTGTTATGTCTTTGTGTCAAGGCCCATCTGCCATTGACCTCAGGCCAGGCCTGCTGCTCCATGCCGATCCAAGCGGCAGGTCCGAAAGGGCTCGGAATGGTCGGAGGACCATTCACATTCCAACATCATCATGTAGTTGGCCTTGGGAGCTTGCAGGCCTGGCAGAGGGTAAGCCCATCAGCCATGCTGGAACACACCATCAACCCTCGGTTCGGTCCTGGATCCATCTGGGGTCGGGCTGAGGCCCAAGGGCACACTAAACACCCCCTTTCTTGACAGAAGTGGTATTGCAGGGCTTGCGACTTAACATGACAATACGAGCCAAACATGTGCCAGGCATCCATAATCAGGTGGCGGACGCATTATCCAGGGCTAAGTGGGATCTCTTTCGTCAACAAGTACCAGATGCAGACGAGGAAGGAGTCCCAATACCGAACCGATTATGGTGGATTGGAACGATACAGAATGGGGGCTGCTGAGGGCATCTGTTGCTCCAGCGACATGGAAAGCCTACTGCAAGGGATTTACCAGAGTGCAGGCATTCTTACGGGAGCAGGGATGGAAAGGGGGAAGGATAGAGGGTAGGCACATAGAACGGTTCGTGGCATGGGCAAAGGAGGAAGGGATATCCAGAGGATCGACAGTGAACCAACTGGCAGGTTTCGCATTCTTTGTGAAAGCGCAAGGCCTAGGCAACCCCCTGGATAACTTCATGGTTAAGAAGTTGTTAGCAGGCTAGGCTAGGAACGCAGTTTGGAAAGGGGACAAGAGGCGGCCAATAACCCACGAGATATTGGTGCGCTTATGGCATACGGCGGCTCACGTCTGTTCAGAGAGATTCGAGGTGATATTGTTCAGGGCCGCTTTCTGCACATCATTTTTCGCAGCATTAAGGGTTAGTGAATTGGTGGCGGCATCCAAAAAGGATAAGGGAAATGATGGCATACTATTTAACAACGTAATAGTGCAAGGACAATGCATTAGGATAAGAGTACACAAATCAAAAACTGATCAGAGGGCAAAAGGGGTGGAAATAAGTTTGGCACAGGTAGCATCACAGGTGACTTGCCCGGTGAAGAATATGGAAAACTTCCTGCAAATCAGGCCAAAAGAGGGCGCCCACTTATTAATTCATAAGGACGGGGTACCGCTGACCAAATTCCAGTTTGCGGCAGTGCTACGTAAGGGATTGGCCAGCATAGGGCTGAATCCAGGGAAATATGGTACGCATTCTTTTAGGATTGGGGCCACAATAAGCGTGGCGTAAGTGGCCTGTCCATGGAGGTTATTCGAAAGATTGGTAGGTGGCAATCAGCAGCGGCCAATAGGTACGTGAGGCCGGGAGCTGTGCAAATCGGTCATTAACCAAGCAATTCCTATTTCACCTGCAGGTCCATTCCTACGAAGGAAGATAGTATGGATGTTAGGACATTCCTTCGTGCATTGGGCAGCTCGGAGGGCTTGGGAGAGAACATACGGCGTGCACTTGGGCTTGGCACCACGGGGAGTCTGCTTGACATGGATGGGAATCCGAGGAATGAGATGGGGACAACCGATCCCGGAGGTACAAAACAGTTTGCGTACCCGGCAAAAGCCAGATGTCATGATTTAGGGGGCAATGACCTGGGAGAGAATACAGCTAAACAACTAATAGATAGTATAAAAAGGGATTTGGAGACAGTCAAGGAAATGACACAGGGCACAACCATAATATGGTCAGAAATCATACCCAGGCTGAAATGGCAGGGTGACAAGCTATGGTGCAGGGGGTAGAAGAAGGTGAACAGGCAAATTGAGGTGTGGGCTCAGAAAATGGCCATAATAACAATACGGCACGAGTGGGCGGATGAGCCATGCTTAGGCCTATACCGGCCTGACCTGATACACCTATCGGATGTGGGGTATGATCTATTTAACAATACAATACAGGAGGCGCTGGAGCGCGCATTGACCGAGGTTAGGCCGCAGTTGGGGGGGCCCGGGACAAGTGTAACACTATCTCGGGCCGATGGCGGGGGTACCCGAGTCGGTGGGCCAGGAGGGGCCTGGAGGACACAGTGGACAAACCGTGGTCCTAGGAGAAGGGAAGTGCGGAGAGGTGGGCGTGGGCTGCCCGGGGGAATGGCCCCGTGGCTTGGACAAGGCGGGGGGCCAGTAAGATCGTGTGTCGGACTGGCTTAGATGGCGGACGCCGGTACGAAGCCCGGTATGATAATGTTGATTGACGCACAACTACTTGGGTACCAAAAAGTTTGTTTTTATGTTAATAATTAATAAAAGCTGCGGCCTGTTTTTCACCAAAACCTGGTGTATGTGTGCTTAATATATTGGAGTCCGGTGGAAGACGGGGAGGGGGAGAGGACGCGAGGGTGCAAGCTGCCAATGTTGTGAAAGACTGACCAGCGCCTGCGGAGAGGGCCCCCCTTAACAGGGTGCTTGCCGGAGCAGACGCCCCCTTTCCCCGCTTCGCCTTACCTCGGCCATGGGTCCGGGGCTTCCTGGGGGCAGGCCGGGGTGGCCCGGCCAGACGAGGTGCCGTCATTCAGACCAGCGCGTCGATGCGTGATGATGTCATTACGTCGGCACGCATCAACGTGGAGATCTTGGTCCTGGGGTCTCGCGAGACTCTTGGCTTTAAATCCAGGGCGAGCACCAGGCCAGGCCTCTTTTCACTGGCCGGCACTCATGTTTTCCTCCCACCCACCCAACAAAGGGAAGAGGGAGGGAACAGAAGAAACTGTAACCAGGGATAATAGGGATGGATAGTCAGGAACCAATGTTAGTAAGAAAATTGGCAAATGTATAATATGTCGCAGCACGGGAGGTGGCGGGGATACCCGAGTCGGTGGGCTAGGAGGGGCCTGGAGGATACGGTGGACAAACCGGGGTCCTAGGAGAAGGGAAGTGCAGAGAGGTGGGCGTGGGCTGCCCGGGAGAATGGCCCCGTGGCTTGGACACGGCCGGGGGGGGGCGGTAATATCGTGTGGCAGACTGGCTTAAAAGGCAGACACCGGTACGAAGCCCGGTATGATAATGTTGATTGACACACAACTACTCGGGTACCAAAAAGTTTGTTTTTATGTTAATAATTAATAAAAGCTGCGGCCTGTTTTTCACCAAAACCTGGTGTATGTGTGCTTAATATATTGGAGTCCGGTGGAAGACGGAAAGGGGGAGAGGATGTGAGGGTGCAAGCTGCCAATGTTAAATGAATTAAACTAATAAACGAATTGGGGCGGATTTTAAAAGCCCTGCTCGCGTAAATCCACCCGGATTTACGCGAGCAGGGCCTTGCGCGCCGGCGCGCCTATTTTTGATAGGCCGCCGGCGCGCGCAGATCCCCGGGACTCGCGTAAGTCCCGGGGTTTTCAGTCGGGGGTGTGTCGGGGGCGGGGCCGATCGGCGCGGCGTTTTGGGCGCAGGACGCGGCGTTTCGGGGGCGGGCCCAGGGGCTTGGTTTCGGGCCGGAGCGGTTCGGGGGCGTGGCCGTGCCCTCCGGAACCGCCCCCGGATCGCGTCTCGGCGCGCCAGCAGCCCGCTGGTGCGCGTGGATTTACGTCTCCCTCCGGGAGGCGTAAAACCACGGATAAAGGTGGGGGGGGGGGGGTTTAGATAGGGCCGGGGGGGTGGGTTAGGTAGAGGAAGGGAGGGGAAGGTGAGGGGAGGGCAAAAGAAAGTTCCCTCCGAGGCCGCTCCGATTTCGGAGCGGCCTCGGAGGGAACGGAGGCAGGCTGCACGGCTCGGCGCGCACCGGCTGCCCAAAATCGGCAGCCTTGCGCGCGCTGATCCTGGATTTTAGAAGATACGCGCGGCTACGCGCGTATCTACTAAAATCCAGTGTACTTTTGTTTGCGCCTGGAGCACGAACAAAAGTACATGAACGCGCCGTTTTTAAAAATCTACCCCATTGATTTTTTCCCCTATGAAACTAATGAAATGAATTTGGGTCCCAGCGAAATGAAAACTGAATCGAAACAAATTTTTTCCTTATGCACATCCCTAGCAAACTGTGTCCCATTAAACAATGTCTATCTATATGTTCTGCGATTTTATTCTTTATAATAGTTTCCATGATTTTTCATTGAAGTCAGGCTCACTGGTCTATAGTTTCTCGGATCACCACTTGACCCTTTTATATATTGGTGTTACATTGGTCAGCTTCCAGCCATCAGGTACAACGGATGATTTTAATGATAGGTTATAATTACTTGTAATAAGTATGAAATTTCATTTTTTTTAGTTCTTTCAGGACCCTGGGATGTATACCATCCAGTCTAGGTGATTTACTACTCAGTTTGTCAGTCTAGCCTACTACATCTTCCAGGTTCACCGTGAATGCATCTGAATAATCATCCAAGAAAACCATCTCCAGAATGGGTATCTCCCCAACATCCTCTTCAGTAAACACCAAAGCAAAGAATTTATTTAGTCTTTCCACGATGGCCTTATCTTTCCTAAGTGCCTCTTTAATCCCTTGATCATGTAAAAATCCAACCGACTCCCTCACAAGCTTTGTTTCAGATATATTTTAAAAACTTTTTATTATGACTTCTTTTCAAGTTCTGTCTTTGGCTAAAACAGCCTCTTTCACCTCTCACCTCACCTTTTAGCCATACTAGCATTTGTTTGGCCTTCCTTCCACCTTTCTTAATATGTGGAATACATCTGGACTGTGCTTCTAAGATAGTATTTTTTAACCATGTCCCCGCCTGTTGTACATTCTTCACCTTTGAGCTGCACCTTTCAATTTATTCAGTTTTTGTCATTTTTTCAACATTTTCCTTTTGAAAATGTAATGCTAGAGCTGTGGATTTACTTAGTCCCCCTCCAGTCATTAATTCAAATTTGATCATGTTATGATCATTATTGACAAGCGGCCCCACTAGCATAACCTCTCTCACAAAATCCTGTACCCCACTAAGAATTAGATATAAATAGTATGGACATGGTCTAAAAATTTCATCTTTAAAGATATCATCTTGGAAGCCCAGGCCAGATGTATTCCTTGCACAAGAAAAGGTGGAAGGAATGTTAAATGACTAATGGCATGGATAAAAGGTGAAGCGAGAGAGGCTATAATAGCTACAAGAATTGGAAAAGGGATCCAAATGAAGAAAACAGAAAACAGCATGAGCACTGACAATCACAAGCAGATTGTGATAAATTGCAGGAAGACCTTGTGAGACTGGAAAATTGGGCATCTAAATGGCAGATGAAATTGGGCATCCAATTGGGCATCCAAATGGCAGATGAAATTTAATGTGGATAAGTGCAAGGTGATGCATATAGGGAAAAATAACCCATGCTATAATTACACAATGTTGGGTTCCATATTAGGTGCTACAACCCAAGAAAGAGATCGAGGTGTCATAGTGGATAACACATTGAAATCGTTGGTGCAGTGTGCTGCGGCAGTCAAAAAAGCAAACAGAATGTTGGGAATTATTAGAAAAGGAATGATGAATAAAACGGAAAATGTCATAATGCCTCTGTATCGCTCCATGGTGAGACCGCACCTTGAATACTGTGTACAATTCTGGTCGCCGCATCTCAAAAAAGATATAATTGCGATGGAGAAGGTACAGAGAAGGGCTACCAAAATGATAAGGGGAATGGAACAACTCCCCTATGAGGAAAGACTAAAGAGGTTAGGACTTTTCAGCTTGGAGAAGAGATGACTGAGGGGGGATATGATAGAGGTGTTTAAAATCATGAGAGGTCTAGAACGGGTAGATGTGAATCGGTTATTTACTCTTTCGGATAGTAGAAAGACTAGGGGGCACTCCATGAAGTTAGCATGGGGCACATTTAAAACTAATCGGAGAAAATTCTTTTTTACTCAACGCACAATTAAACTCTGGAATTTGTTGCCAGAGAATGTGGTTCGTGCAGTTAGTATAGCTGTGTTTAAAAAAGGATTGGATAAGTTCTTGGAGGAGAAGTCCATTACCTGCTATTAAGTTCACTTAGAGAATAGCCACTGCCATTAGCAATGGTTACATGGAATAGACTTAGTTTTTGGGTACTTGCCAGGTTCTTATGGCCTGGATTGGCCACTGTTGGAAACAGGATGCTGGGCTTGATGGACCCTTGGTCTGACCCAGTATGGCATTTTCTTATGTTCTTATGACAAGTTAGATGCAAAGCACTGACAAGGAAAGCGAAGAGAAAATTTGAAAAGAAGCTTGCCATGGAAACAAAAACTCAAAGATTTTTTCAGGCACATTCAAAGTAAAGATCCCGTGAGGAAGTTAGTTGGACCCTTAAGATGATCAAGGGGTAAAAGGGGCACTTAGGGATGACAAAGCTATAGCAGAAAGACTACATGAATTATTTGCTTTGTTGCAAAAGAATTGTTTTATATTTTTCTCTAATCTACAAATGCCTCTAAAAATGTGTGGAGGACCTTCATAACACCCCACAATTACTAAAAGTTTTCACTGTTATGGGTCATGTTTAATCATAGGTCCTTTTATCATTCATGACTTTTTTCTTTTTGTAATATATTTTTCAAAGTGTGACTTTTTCCTTTTATAGTATATTTCTTTAGAAAAGTTAAACTATTTCTTATGACTTGAACAAAAATTTCCCAAAGATAGAAAAACACTGAAATTCAATAGTTTTATCCTTCACTGAAGGGAAGTGTTGCGCTGGAGGTGGACCCTTGACCTGGTGCAGGATTGGAATGGACCTCTGGTAGGACCCAGAGACCACCTGCCACCAGGAGGCGGAGCACACGAGGAGACAGAGGCCAGCTGGAGCTTTGCCAATAACGGTCTGGGGTTTCCACAGGTTGAGCCCTTGGGTACCTGGGCCACCTGGACTTAGTTGGGCCTCGGATGGTCTCCCGGAGAGGTAGAAGTGTGCCCACCATGAGCAAGGGTACGCGGCTGATGCTGAAGGGATAGACCAGACCCGAACTGGAAGCACCGGAGAGCACAGGGAGGTAACAGTTCTGGAAGGTCCTCCGGGCAAGGCAGGCAGAGCCTGCGGGTCTAGTCTGGTGAAGGCCGTAGATGGAACCAGAGCAGGTTGGTCTGGTAGTCACAGTAGGCCAGAAGAGAGTGTTCGAGTGAAGTGCAAGGGTCAAAGCCAGAATATCTGTCCAGAAGTGGTCAACCAAAGCAGGGGTCAATACCAGGGTCAGTCAAGGCAAGCGAGGGTCAGTTCCAGGGCAGCAGATGAAGAGAATGGCCAGGCAGGCAGTGGTCAAGTTCCAGGCAGCAGATGAAGAGAATGGCCAGGCAGGCAGTGGTCAGTTCCAGGCACAAGATGAAGAGAGTAGTCAGGCAGGCAGTGGTCAGTTCCAGGCAGCAGATGAAGTCAGTAGTCAGACAGACCGAAGTCAGTACCAGTGATCAGTCCATAGGAACTACCTAAGTAAGGACACAGGAGATGCTGGAACAAGGAGACGCTGGAACAAGGAGACACTAGAACACGGATGAGATACACGGAACAGGCAAACTAGTACACCGAGGTGTCAACCCGATTGCCAAGGCGAAGTCCTGGGGAAAGGACCTCACTATATATAGGGCTTTCAAGTGATGTCATCAATCTGCAACCCCATAGGGTTTCCTGCGCTTGGCCCTTTAAATCTAAGCACGTCGGCCGTGCGCGCACCTGGGGCAGGGCCAAGGCCGCTGAAGACGCGGATCCCCAACAGGAGTTCCGCTGTGAGGCCTGCGGCATGGAGGAAGTCGGAGAGGGCCTTGGTGAGCGACAGGGACAGCGGGAGCTGGCAGAGGCGGCGAGACCAGAGCTGGTTGAGGGTAGCACAAGGTGAGCAGGCCCAATCGCGGCACCCACGCAGCCGGGATACGCAAAAGGAAGTATTAAATTTCAGTGCTTTTCTATCTTTGGGAAATTTTGTTCAAGTCTTAAGAATTAGTTTTCTAAAGAAATATACTATAAAAGGAAAAAGTCACACTTTGAAAAACAAATTAGAAAACGAAAAAAGTCACGAATGAAAAAAGGACCTATGATTAAACATGACCGATAATGGTGAAAGCTTGTAGTAACCATGGGGTGTTATGAAGGTCCTCCACACAATTTTAGAGACACTTGTAGATTAGAGAAAAATATTAAAAAATTATTTTGCAACATGTTTAAATATTGATATTTGGATTTAATTTGCTTTATTTAATTGGACTATTTGTTAGAGATATACTCATGCCAGAAATTATATTCAAAGGTGATAATTCAGAGGAACTGAACAAATTTCAGTGAACCTGGAAGATGTAATAGGGCAAATTGACAAACTAAAGAGTAGCAAATCAGTGGGACCAGATAGTATATATCCCAAAGTGCTGAAAGAACTGAAAATGAAGCTGCAGACCTGCTTCTGGAAATTTGTAAACTATCATTAAAAACATCTATGGAACCTGAAGCCTTGAGGGTTCCCAATGTAACACCAATTTTTAGAAAGGGATCAAGAGGTGATCAAAGAAACTACGGACAGGTGAGTCTGATGTCTGTGGCAAACAAAATAATAGAAACTATCATAAAGAGCAAAATTGCGGAATATATAGATAGGCAAAATTTAATGGGACAAAGCCAACATGGATTTAGCTAAGGGAAGTCTTTTCTCACCAATCTGCTACATTTTTTGAGGGCATAAATAACCATGTGGATAAAGGTAATCTAGTTGATATAGTGTATCTGGATTTCCAGAAAGCATTTGACAAAGTACCTCATGAGAGAATTCATAGGAAAAGTGGAAAGTGTCCTATAGTGAATAGTGTATTAAATATTTTGTAATAGATGTTTCACTTTCTGTATTATTAACATTATGTATCATTTGTATCTTTTGTTTTAACTGTTATGTAATATTATTATGTATGGGTTTCTGTACACCACTGTGATGTATTGAATAGCAGTATAGAAAAATCTTTTAAATAAAATAAATTAATCAATTGATTAATTAATTAATTAAAAAGTCATGGGATGGGGCAATGTCCTATAGTGGATTACAAGCTGGTTAAAAGATATAAAATAGAGAGTAGGGCTAAATGGTAAATTTTCCCAGTGGAGAAACATAAAAAGTGGAGTGCCCTATGGATGTGTCTAGGACCACTGCTTTTTAATATATTTATAAATGAATGAGGTGATCAAATTTGCCGATGACACAAGCATTATTCAAAGTTATTAAATTACATTAGGATTATGAGAAATTGCAAGATGACATTACAAAACTGGGAGACTGGGCATGCAAATGGCAAATTAAATTTAATGTGGATAAGTGCAAAGTGATGCCTTCAGGGAAGAGTAACCCAAATTATAGCTACACAATGCAAGGTTCCATATTAGGAAAAGAATCTAGGCATTATTATTGATAAAATGCTGAAATCCTTTGGTCGGTATGCAGCAGAAGCCAAGTAAAGCAAATAGAATACTAGGAATTATTAGAAAAGAAATGGAGGATAAAACAGAGAATATCATAATGCCTCTGTATCATTCCATGCTTTGACTGCACCTTGAATACTGTGTGTGATTCTGGTTCCCAATTCTCAAAAAAGATATAACAGAATTAGAAAAGGTTCAGAGAAGGATGATCAAAATGATAAAGGGGATGGAACGATTCTGTTACGCGCCCCGTCCACTCCCGTCCCATGCACGGGCCTGCTCACCTTCATGGCAGGTCCCGGGTCGGCCTCCCTAGCGGCAGCTGTCAGTACTTCCAGGCCCTGGCGCCCCACGGCGGCGGTCGCCAGGCCTTCTACTGCGAACCAGGCCTCACGCCGGAGCTCAGCATCTTCGGCACTGCTGGCCATGCCCCTGCACGCGTGTGGACTGCCCAGCCTCTTGTAGGGCTAAGGGCGGGTCTTAGCTCCGTGGCACGCCCTGACTGATTCTCCATTATAAGGAAGTCCCTGCCTGCACTTCCTTGCCTTGACAATCAGGTCGGTTGCTAGATTGCCTCCATGCTTGTACCTGTTCCTGTCTTGTTCCAAGTCTCATTCCAGGATCCTTCTGTTCCAATTCTGTTCCTGCCTTGTTCCTGCTTCCTAGTTCCAGCGTCGCCCTGTTCCTGTTCGTCTGTTCGTCTCCCCAGGTAGTACCTCCGGACTGTCTCTCTGGTACTGACCTTGGTTTGCTACTTGACCTGTCCACTTGTATGCCTGCCTTCTGAACCTGGTTTGTTCCTCGACCTGTCTGCCTGCTGCCTGCCTTCTGACTCCAGTTTGTCCCTCGACTTGTCCATCTGCTGCCTGCCTCCTGACTCCAGCCTGGTCCTTGACTCATCTGCCTGCCTCTTGACCTCAGCCTCCCTGTGACCTCATCTGACCTCCGGTACCTGACCTCAGCTTTGTTGACCCCTCCTCGGACTGACTCCTGGACACTGACCTCTGCCTGCTTGACCATGCCTCCAGATTCTGGCTTTGTTCCTAGCCTTGTCATCTCCTACGCTGTTCTGGTCCTCCTTGCTCCATCTGACCTCCAGTCTCGAACCTGACCACACTCTCCTCCTGTCTGTGGGCACGCTGGACTTCCACTCTCTCAGGATACCCTGTGAGGCCCACCTAAGTCCAAGCGGCCCGGGTCCCTACGGGCTCCTCCCGGGGGGACCTCGGGCTTCCAGTGGTGAAGTTCTCTCTATCCTCTGTCTCCTCCCTTGCTCCGCCCCCTGGGGGCAGTTTCCTTCTGGTCCCTACCAGGAGGCACATCTCCACTGCCCCAGGACAAGGGTCCTCCCCCGAGCGCAACAGATTCTATGAGGACGCTTCAGTTTGGAGAAAAAATGGCTGAGGGAAGACATGATAAAGGGTTTATAAAATAATGAGTGAAAAGGAACAAGTAAACATTAATCAGTTGTTTACTCTTTCAAAAAGTTCAAAGACTAGGGGATACACAATGAAGTTACTAAGTAATACATTTAAAACTAAGAGAAAACATTTTTTTCACTCAAAGCATAAATAAACTCTGGAATTCATTGCCAGAGGATGTGGTGAAAGCTATTAGTATAGCTGCATTTAAAAAAGATTTGAACAAATTCCTGGAGAAAACCATTATTAAGGTGGAGTTGCAGATATCCACTGCTTATTTTTGGGATACGCAGCTTGGACTCTATCTATCCCTTGGGATCCTGCCAGGTACTTGTGACCTGGATTGTCCATTGTTGGAAACTTGATGGATCTTTGGTCTGATCCAGTTAGGCAAGTTTTATGTTCTTATGTTTTCTTTATGGAGTCAAGCAGTGCACTATGCAGTCAGAGACAAAAAAAAAGCATTGCTGCTTGTTCACTGGCACTACTTCGATATCTCCAATGTTCTTTGCCCTGATCCAGAGAACAGACAGAATACAGCAGCACCACTGTCTCTCTCTCACAGTGAGAGCAGAGTGAGAGTGCTATGACTACACCAGTGAAGACAAGACCTTTGCCAGTGCCAAATTTCTTCTATCTCCTTTTCTTTGAATATAAGAGAGCTTCTGAAAAGATATGCTTTCTCTGCAAAATCCAACAGAGAAAATGGAGTTTCTTCACACATGCTCAGATCTTTAAAAGGGAGGATGTCAGCATCACTTGATCCAAATATTAGCTATAGGTAAGTTTAGAAATGCTTCACCTTGATTAGTTTCTCACTCCTGTGAACTTGTCTATTTCTCCCACCTCAGATCCACCCAGGCTGCTACCTCACAAGCATAGCAGTCTCACTGTAGCACTTTTCAATGAGCCAAACTTAAATGGGATCCAAATGCACTAAATGAAATTTTGTTAATATATTCGTGGGATCTCTAGTAAATGTAAATCAGTTGTTTACTCTCTCAGATAATAGAAGGACCAGGGGGTACTCCATGAAGTTAGCAAGTAGCTCATTTAAAACAAATTGAAGAAATTATTTTTCACTCAGTGCATAGTTAAGCTCTGGAATTCATTGCCAGAGGATGTGATTACAGCAGTTAGTATATTTGGGTTTCAAAAGATTTGGATAAGTACCTAGTGGGTAAATCCCTAAACTGCTATGATGGTAATTAATAAGCAATAGTAGTGTTGCGCTGGAGGTGGACCCTTGGCCTGGTACAGGATTGGTATGGCCCTCTGGTCGGACCCAGAGAACGTCTGCCACCAGGAGGCGGAGCACATGAGGAGACCGAGGCTAGCTGGAATTTCGCCAATAACAGTCTGGGGTTTCCGCAGGTTGAGCCCTTGGGTACCCGGACCGCCTGGACTTAGGTGGGCCTCAGAGAGTCTCCCAGAACATTAGCGGAGAGGTGTGCCCACCACGAGCAAGGGTGCGTGGATAATGCAGAAAGGATGGACCAGACCTGAACTTGAGGCTCCGGAGACATCAAGGAGGTAGCAGTTCAAGAAGGCTCTCTGGGCGAGACAGGCAGCGCCTGTGGATCTAGTCAGATGAAGGCCGCAAGCAGAGTCCAAGTAGGTTGGTCTGATAGTCACAGAAGGCAAGAAGAGATTGAGTGAAGCACAAGGATCAAAGCCAGGGTATTCGTCCAGAAGTGGTCAGCCAAAGCAAGGGTCAAATCCAAGGTCAGTCCGAGAGTAGTCAAGGCAAGCGAGGGTCAGTTCTAGGCGGCGGTCAACGTGGTCAGGCAGGCAAAGGTCAGGTCCAGGCAGCGGTCAGTTCTAGTCAGAAAGTAGAGGTTAGTACCAAAGGTCAGAACGAAGGGTACTACCAGGGAAAGTGGAGCAGGAACAAGACAGACGCTGGAAGATTTGGAAGACCACGGGAACACAGGAACACAGAGACACTGGAAAACAAGAACGCTGGAACAAGCAGGATCAGGTACAGGAACAAGAAAGAGACAAACTAGTACACCGAGGTGTCGACTCGATAGCCAAGGTGAGGTCCTGGGGAAAGGGCCTCGCCTTACATAGGGCTAGAGCGTGATGTCATAGAAATGCACCCGAGCGGAGTTTCCCACGCTTGGCCCTTTAAAGATGGAGATGTCGGCCGTGGGCGCACCTAGGGGCGGGGCCGATGACATGGAGGATGCGGAGCCCCTACAGGAGCTCCGATGAAAGGCCTGCGGTGTGGAAGAGGCCGAGGACGCCTGGGAAGAGCATAGGGGATGTCGGGAGCTGGTGGCTGCAGCAATGCTGGAGCTGCTGGAGGGCAGCTTGAGGTGAGCAGGCCTGGTCATGGCACCAACGCAGACGGGACGCACAACAGTACCCTCCCTTCTAGGCCTCCCCATTACCAGTCTGGGTTTTTCTGGGTGTTGATGATGGAACTCCTGGAGGATACTTTTGTCAAGGATGTGGTGAGAGGGCTCCCAGGAATTTTCCTCCGGAACGAAGCCCTCCCATGAGAGGAGGTACTCCCAGTGGCCGCTTAGGCGTCGGACGTCCAAGACTTCTCTTACCTGAAGGGTATTTTCAGGTTCAGTGGAGGAGGTCTACATGAAGGCCAGGATAAGATGAATCCCCATGGATACTGATAGTCTTAGCTGGTAAGTAACCGCTCCCACTCGTCATAGGATAGGGAATGGGCCTACGAATTTGGGAGTAAGCCGTTGGGATGGCAATCATAGCTGAATGTGCTTCGTGATAAGCCAGACTCTCTGTCCAGGTAAGAACGTGGGTGCAGCCCGACGATGGGCATCTGTGCTGTGCTTGGCCCGGTCAGCCGCTTGGCAGAGTTACTCTCTTACTTGGTCCCAGAGCCGGCGAATGGTTTTTGCTGTGGATTGGGCTGCAGGTGAGGGCACACTGAGTGGTAAGTGAGGTTGGCGGCCAAAAACTACAGAGAATGGGGAGACTTGTGGCAGAGGCGATATGGGTGTTATGGGACAGTTCTGTCCATGGGAGGAGGTCAGCCCAGTTATCTTGCTGATCGTTGACATATGATCGCAGAAATGTTTTCAAAGACAGATTGGTCCTCTCGGCCTGGCCATTTGCTTGGGGATGATATGATGACATTAAGTTTAACATGATACTGAACTTCTTACAAAGAGACCTCCAATATTTAGTGGCAAATTGAGGGCCACGATCGGAGACTATTTCTTGTGGTAGTCTATGGAGACGAAATACATGAGTCAAGAAGAGTCAAGCTAATTCTGGAGCTGATGGGAGTCCAGGTAGAGGAACAAAGTGGGCTATTTTTGAGAAACGGTCTATTATGACCCAGATTACAGTATGTCCTTTTGAAGGAGGTAGATGCACGATGAAGTCTGTGGAAAGACTAATCCAAGGCTCAGTGGGTGCAGGAAGTGGTTGGAGAAGTCCCCACAGATGGCCAGTCGGGGGGTTTTCCTGTGCGTAAACTGGACAGGAGTCCACATAATTTTGGGAGTCCTTAGTCATACCAGGCCACCAATAGTACCTTCGGATCATCTCGAGAGTTCGGGCTCGGTCGGGATGACCGGCCAGCTTGGAGTCATGGGCCCAACGGAGTACACGTTCACGGAGACGGCGGGGGACCACCTTCTTCCTGGCTGGTGCCTGGTGGTAACTGCAATTGATATGCAGGCTGGATCAATAATATGTGCAGGGGTCTCGGGTGTGTCTTCTAGCTCGACAGTGCGAGAAAGCGCATCTGCACGAAGATTCTTCGCTGCTGGGCGATAGCGAAGCTCGAAATTGAAGCGTGCAAAGAACAGGGCCCAGCGGGCTTGACTTGGGTTGAGTAACTGGGACTCTTTTAGGTGCTCCAGATTTTTATGGTCGGTATATATCATGAACCTGTGTTGAGCTCCTTTAAGCCAGGGGCGCCATTCCTGAAAAGCGAGTTTTACGGCCAGGATTTCGCAGTCCCATGGGACCAGGGTTCCCTTGGTGGAGTATTGACTTAGGACCGCTCCTGCTCCAATAGCGGATGCATCGACTTCAACCTCGAGTAACTGGGACTCTTTTAGGTGCTCCAGATTCTCGAGGTAGTGGTTCTCGAGGTAGTGGTTCTCGAGGTAGTCGATGCATCGACTACCTCGAGAACCACAACCTCCTGCACCCTTCACAATTCTGATTTCGGAAAGGCCGAAACACCGAGAATCTCCTCTTAGCCATCACTGATGCCATACTCATTGGACTAGACCAAGGAAAATCCTTCCTCCTGGCCCTACTAGATATATCGGCAGCCTACGACACTGTCAATCATCAAATCCTTATCACTCGCTTGACAGAGATAGGAGTCGCCGACACAGCACTAGACTGGCTCACCTCTTACTTTATAAACAGAGAATACCTTATAAAACTCAATAACTTTGAATCCTGTCACGTCCCCCTCAGACAAGGCGTCCCCCAAGGATCTTCCCTATCCTCCACCCTCTTCAATATATACCTCCTCCCCCTCTGCAACTTACTCTCAAACCTAGGCCTGGACTTTTTCTTATACGCCGATGATGTACAAATACTCATACCCATTCAAAAAACTCTCAATGAAACCATCCTTTTCTGGGAATCCTGCCTAGTCACCATCAACTCCCTACTAACCAACCTTCACCTTGCTCTCAATGCAACCAAAACCGAACTACTCTTCATATCCAAGCAACCTGAACACGACTCCTCCACCACACCACCGCACCCCAACATCTCCCCCACACTACCCCCCTCCGTAAGAAACCTGGGAGTCACCCTTGACCAACACCTGAACTTCAAACCACACATCAAGTCCCTTCTTAAAGCTGGTTTCTACAAACTCCAGATCCTCAAAAAACTCAAGCCTTTACTCCACACCCAAGATTTTAGATTAGTCCTACAGTCCACCATTTTCTCCAAAGTGGACTACTGCAACGCCCTGCTGCTAGGCCTTCCATACTCCACCATTAAACCACTCCAAACCCTACAAAACGCCATGGCACGAATCCTTACGAACACACGTAAAAGAGAGCATATCACACCCATCCTAATAGACCTACACTGGCTGCCCATCCAGTTCCGCTCCCAATATAAAACCCTAACTATTCTTCACAACACTCTCTACAATAACAACTCCCCCTGGCTTAAGGAAATGCCCCACTTCCACCTCTCGACCCACCAGACAAGATCCACCTCCACAGGCACCCTCCACACACCCCCCCTCAAAACAGCCTGCCTATCCACCACCAGAGAAAGGGCCTTCACCATCGCAGGCCCCGCCCTCTGGAACTCCCTCCCCACATACCTCCGCCTCGAACCCTCACTACCCAATTTCAAGAAAGGCATTAAGACCTGGCTCTTCAGACAGGCATACCCCGAAACCAACCCCTCGGAGTCAACCCCCCTGAAACCTCCCTAGTCTCGCCCCCCTGCAACCCTTCTTTTACCCCCCTCCCCTTCCTCCCCCCCCCACCCTCCCACCCCACACCCTCCCTACACCCCCCCCCCCACCCACCCTACACCTCTATCGCTCCCTAACCACCGTACCCCTGTATTTCAATGTTAAAACTTACAACCTATTAAATTAAGCTACCTGTTATCACCTACCATAACTGCTGTAAATAAGCTGTAAATAAGCTAATATCTCATGTTTACTTGTTTAAATGTTAAATAAGTTATCTGTATAACCTGCCATAACTGTTTAAATGTTAAATAACCATTTAAATGCTAAATAAGTTATCTGTATAACCTGCCATAACTGTTGTAATTAAGCTTCCATATATATCCTCTATATAATCTATATATCCTCATTAACTACTGTAATTAAGCGACTATGTTTAACCCCATTGACCTACCTCTCATGTAAACTCTGCTACGTTCCTCTACCTTTCTCAGCTGCTGGATTTCCTCCTTTCACCTCCTCCTTCTCACTCCCCCCCCCCCCCCCTTTTTCACTCCTGCTCCATCCCCCACTCCCTGTTTTTTATAATTTCCTCCTTTCTCAAGTTTATTGTCAACCGGTGTGATGTGCTTGCACGAACACCGGTATATTAAAAGCTGTTAAATAAATAAATAAATAAATAAATAAATAACTATGAAGGGGCGGTTTGGATCCGGGTGGCATAGACATGGGCCAGTGCAGAAGGCCTCTTTCAAGACATGGAACGCTGATTGGGCTTTGGGGCTCCATACTCGAGGATCACATTCTTTCCTCATCATGGCGATGAATGGAGCGGCCAACATGGAGTTATTGGCGATGAAATTTTGATAGTAATTTGTAAACCCAAGGAATCTTTGTAGGGCTCGGAGACCTACTGGTTGAGGCCAATCTCGAATACCTTGGAGTTTGTTGGAGTCCATGGTGAACCCTTGGCTAGAGATGATGTAGCCCAGGAATGAAAGACTGGGTTGCTAAAAAAGGCACTTCTTCAATTTAACATAGAGGTGATGGTCTCTGAGACGCTGGAGGACTGTTTGAACGTGGGAAAGATGAGACTTCAGATCTTTGGAGAAGATTAGTATATCGTCCAGATATACTACAATGAATGAGTACAAAAGATCCCGGAAAATCTCGTTCATTAACCGCTGGAAGACTGCAGGGGCTTGCAATGCCCGAAGGGCATTACTACCTTCTCGTAGTGTCCATCTCTTGTGTTGAAGGTGGTCTTCCAGATGTCTTCTGGTTGAATTCGTACTAGGTTATATGCCCCACGTAGGTCTAATTTTGTAAACATTTGCACGCCCTGCAGGTGGTCGAATAGTTCACTGATAAATGGTATTGGGTACTGGTCCTTATGGGTCACTGCATTCAAACCTCTGTAGTCTATGCATGGTCTTAGACTGCCATCTTTCTTCTTTATGAAGAAGAACCTGGCACCTTCCGGGAAGGTAGAGGGTCTTATGAACCCTTTGGCTAAATTTTCTTTGATGTATGCTGACATTGCTTGAGTTTCGGGGAATGAAAGAGGGTAAGTTCTGCCCTTGGGAGGTGTGGCACCAGGTAAAAGTTCTATGGGGCAGTTGAACTTCCGGAGTGGAGGCAGGATGTCGGCATTCTGTTTAGAGAACATGTCCTTAAGTTCCATGTATTGAGCAGGTAATCCAGGAAGGGTCGTAGAACTTAATACTGATATAGATGGAGATACTTGCCGTAGACACTGGGTTTGGTTTTGAGGGCCCCACTGAGTCAGTGGCAGGGATGGCCAGTCAAAGTGGGGTGCATGTAACTGGAGCCAAGGAAGTCAAGGATTACAGGGTGTGTTGATCGCTTCAGGATCAGGAGGGAGATCTCCTCATCATGGAGAGTCCCAACGGTCAAGTGGATAGCCAGGGTATGGTGAGTGATACGATCATGGAGAGGTTCTCCCTGAATTGAGGCAATGCATTGTCGTACTTCCAATGGTTGAACTGGTATCTGGAGGAGTGTGACAATCTCTTCTAGAATGAAATTTCCACTCGCCCAGTGTCCATGAGGGCGGTAGTGGCGAATGAACGTGTCTCCCTGAAGAGGGAGACAGGCAGTAACAGTTGAGAGCCGGAAACTGTAGCACCCAAGCTTGGGACCCCCGCCAGGCTCAGGCTTTGGAGTTTCCCGGATGCACTGGACAAGTCTGGAGAAGATGGCCGGATCCACCACAGTAAAGGCAGAGGCTGAATTTTCTGTGTCGGAGACGTTCCTCCGGAGACAGGCGGCCACAGTTGATTTGCATTGGTTCCTCGGGAGGTTGCGGAGCCGTTGGTAAGTACTTCAGCTGGGGACTCGCAGAACGGGGTGGCCATAGGGCAGGAGGTCGAAGAGCCCTTACCTATTGATGCCGTTCCCTAAGTCGGTAGTCGATCCTTCTGACCAGCAAAATCAAATCTTCCAGAGATGCAGGGAGCTCTCGGGCAGCCAGCTCATCTTTGAGGACAGGTGACAATCCCTCGAGGTAAAGTGCCCGCAGGCAGTCCTCCTCCCATCCCAACTCTGTTGCTAGAGTTCTGAACTCCACTGTGTATTCGGCGAGCAGGTATGAACCTTGACAGAGGTGGCGTAGGTGGTGGATCCTCAAATGTGCATCGGAATACGGAGATGAACTGAGGGAGCTGTTGTAGAATTGCGTTGAAGCGCTTCCAGAGTGGAGAAGCCCATGCCAGGGCCTTCCCTTCAAGACGTGAGAGGATGAACATGATCTTTGTCACCTTACCCGGGAAGAGTGAAGGTTGCAGTGAGAACTGCATGTAGCATTGATTAATAAAACCTCGACAGAGATGAGGATCCCCATTGAAACAGGGTGGAGCTGGGAAGGCCAGCAGTGTCTGTGAGGGCATGGTGTGGGCAAGAGCCCCTGGGTTGGCCATGGCAGATTCCTCCAATTGAGAATACATCTTTTCCACTGAGGAGGCCAATGCTTCCATGATCCGTTGTTCTTGGACATGTGACCAGACCAGGAATGGCCTGCAAGGCATGAGACTTCACCGAGTCCATGGCCTTGGCAAACTGTTGCACTGGAGTTAAACCCTTGGCCTGCTGCAGGACTGGTACGGCCCTCTGGTCGGACCCAGACAGTGCCTGCCACCAGGAGGCAGAGCACACGATGAGACAGAGGCTAGCTGGAGCTTCGCAAATAACAGTCTGGGGTTTCTGCAGGTTGAGCCCTTGGGTACCTGGACCACCTGACTTAGGTGGGCCTCAGAGGGTCTCCCGGAGTGGCAGTGGAGAGGTGTGCCCACCACGAGCAAGGGTGTGTGGCTAATGCAGAGAGGATGAACCAGACCCGAACTGGAGGCTCTGGAGACCTCAGGGAGGTAGCAGTTCAAGAAGGCTCTCGGGGTGAGACAGGCAGCGTCTGTGGGTCTAGTCGGATGAAGGCCATGAGCAGAGTCCAAGCAGGTTGGTCTGATAGTCACAGAAGGCCAGAAGAGAGTGTCCGAGTGAAGTGCAAGGGTCAAAGCCAGGGTATCCGTCCAGAAGTGGTCAGCCAAATTAAGGGTCAAATCCAAGGTCAGTCTGAGAGTAGTCAAGGCAAGCAAGGGTCATTTCCAGGTGGCAGTCAATGTGGTCAGGCAGGCAGAGGTCAGTTCCAGGCAGCAGTCAATCATGGTCAGAAGGCAGGCAAAGGCCAGGTCCAGGCAGTAGTCAGTCGTAGTAAGGCAAGCAGAGGTCAGTACCGAAGGTCAGTGCAAAGGGTACTACCAGGGAACGTGGAGCAGGAACAAGACAGACGCTGGAAGACACGGAGGACCACGGGAACACAGGAACACGGAGACACTGGAAAACAGGAACACTGGAACAAGCAGGATCAGGTACAGGAACAAGGAACAGGCAAACTAGTACACCGAGGTGTTGACCCGATTGCCAAGGCGAGATCCTGGGGAAAGGACCTCGCCTTATATAGGACTACAGCATGATGTCATAGAAATGCGCCCAGGGAAACCAAGATGGCTGAACTGACTCGCCGAGCATGAGACAACTGGACTCCAGCTGTTTTTTGCCTCAATATGCCCCACTCTGGTAGGAAGAAAAGGGCCAGAGGACGGGCTTTACCTTTACAATTACCATCGTCTGAGACTCGGGATCCTATGGACTTTCAAGTTTATCGCGAAGGACTACAACTGGGAGAAGGCTCGCTGGAGTTGAACCGGCAGGCAGAGGAAGCCGGTTCACTCCTTGAGCTGTCCACCACATTATCCCGGCCGAGAGGCGTCCCCCCTCCAATCCTGCGGAAGCACACACCTTGAACCGGCCCGAGGGAGAGCTGGCAGAGAAAGAACATGGAGACGCTGCAGTGCTGTCAGTCTTGGTGTCTCTGTTTGGAACCTCAGACTTGGAACCAGGAAAAGACGAGGTCTCTTTTGCCGACAGTGAAAGAAAGCAAGAGGAAGAGCCACTGTTTCCTAGTGATGTCGGTCAGCCGATGGAAATGGTAAGACCTGTTTCTATCACTATGGATGCATTATGGGATGCTATTCAAGTTATGAATTCAAACTTGATTGCCCAATTTAAATCTGTGTCAAATTCCTTTTCCACAGCGGACACTCGGATTAAAAGTGTGGAAAGAGAAATAGTAAAAACAAGGGGATTATGTGATCTCAATCAAGCTGAAACAGGAAAACTGATGAACTTACAACAGAACCTTATGAAGGAAAATAAAGTACTGGCATATGGATTAGAAAACTTAGAAAATCAACATAGAGCGAAAAACTTGCGTTTCATTAATTTCCCTAAGGATCCAACTGTATCCCCATTAGAAATGTGGAGAAAATACCTAATGGAAAGTCTGAAGATTCCAGAGAAAACAATACCACCTGTTTCTCGGATATATTATATTTCTGTGTTTAAGAAAAAGTAATCTGGTGAGATGAATGATGTTGATGTAATATCCCCTATTGTTAGTTCTTCATTGGATTTAACAGCATTACTAAAAACGACTCAGAAGGATGTGTTAAAATCAGCTATATTAATAGTTTCCTTCTTATTAGAGTCTGACAAGGATTGGGTATTGAGGATGTTTTTTCGCCATAGATCTGAGCAATTCCTGAATAAGAGAGTTTCTGTGTTCCCAGATTTTTCAAAGCAAACCCAAAAGAGGAGGAAACAATTTTTTCTTTTAAAACCAAAAGTTTTGGAACCGGGAGGTTTCTTTATACTGAAGTTGCCCTGTAAATGTATAGTAAAGCTCCATAATGCTACGTGTTTTTTTTCAGTCTTACCAACTGTCCATTTTCCTGATGAATAAAGTTGCTTCTACCCCATTGCTTGATATACCATCTAAGGCAATATGAAGGGCCACCCATTATATAGTCAGTATTTATATAGTCAGTATTACCTAATATTTGTAACTAGTTTACTATTTCCTGTGATTGATCTTGATGTTTCCCGTATTTGAGGACTTGGTTGTGGTAACTTAGATTAAATTTACCTTATAAAGTATATTGATATACTGAAATTATTTTCTTATACCACAGAATTTCAAATCAAGTGTATCATCTTGTTATGTAATTGAAAATGCATAAATATAAAATAATAAAAAAAAGAAATGCGCCCGAGCGGAGTTTCCCTCGCTTGGCCCTTTAAAGATGGAGACATCGGCCGCACACGCGCCTAAGGGCAGGGCCGATGACATAGAGGATGCGAAGCCCTTACGGGAGCTCCACTGAGAGGCCTGTGGCATGGAAGAGGCCGAGGACACCTGGGAAGAGCGTCGGGGACGTCAGGAGCTGGCAGCTGCAGCAAGGCCGTAGCTGGTGGAAGGCAGCGCGAGGTGAGGAGGCTTGGTCACGGTACCAATGCGGCCAGGATGTGCAACAAGTAGCTTGTGATTTATCTAATGTTTGAGTACTTGCCAAGTACATATGACTTGCATTGGCCACTGCTGGAAACAGGATACTGGGCTTGATGAACCCCTGGTCTGACCCAGTATGGCATTTCTTATTTTCTTAAGAAGCCAATCGATTGGTGAAACAACAAATAACTCCTTCCAGGGTAGAACTCAGGCTTAGCAGTCTACATGCATCACTAGGGTGGCCCTTAGTTGTATATGATTTTGTGAAATTAAATATTTTTCTTCTCCCAAAATTGTTCCAATCCATGTAAAAATACTCTCTGTAAAATTTCAGCTCAATCAGATAATATTAAAATGGCCCCCAAAGGCCCTGAAGTTTCAGACTTTAACAAAATCGATATTTTTTATATTAAACTGTTTTTATCTTCTTTATTTTTTTATTTTTTATAATTTTCTTTATTAAATTTTTAATATATATAATATACAGAATACAAGAAAAGCAGATTATGCAGTGAAAAACACATACAAGACAAGGTAAAAATTATTACAGTAAATATTAAGCCTGCATACCTAGACTCAATAAATTGGGGAAAAAAGGAAAGATTACATCTAAGGAAAAAATTAATAATTGGTAGAGAGGAGTTTAATTACCTATTGGCCCTTATAACTTAAATTAAGCTAAGAAGAACAATCCCTCAAGTTAGTTTTATCAACTAGAATTGTTTCCAAATGGGACAGGTCAGTAAAAATAAATTTCTTAGCCTGAAAGGTAACAAAGCATTTGCAAGGAAACTTTAAGAAAAAAAGTTGCACCAATAGCTAAGATTTTATTTTTTAATGATAGGAAATGTCTCCTATGAGCCTGAGTAGTTCAAGAAACATTGGGAAATAAAAAAATCCTCTGACCGTAAAAAGAAATATCTTTATTCTTTAAAAAATTCTGAAACACTAGATCTTTTTCCTTTTCCAAGCAGAATGAGACAAACAATGTAGCTCTTTTAGATATCGCATCCACTGACTCTTCTAAAAAAAAGTAGTAATTCCTGCACTAGAAACAATCTCTTCATTTTCCCTCTGATCTGAAATTATGCTACCTTTCTGCTTAAGGAAATAGAAAATATTTGATATATTAGGAATATTACCCTCATAAGTAGGGATGTGCATTCATTTTCTATGAATTAGACAATGTCAACGACATTGTCTAAATTGTAATGGATCGGAGGCGCCAAATTGTTTTGCAAAAATGTCATATTTCGTGATAGTGTGCACTAACGGAGTTACTGTGCACTAAATATCTGTTAGTGCGCAGTAATTCAAATTAGTGCGCACTGTTTTCTAGCTAACGAATTCCTCTGAATTGATACTTTCTACTTTTTAAATTGCATTTTTTAGTGCACACTAACAAATACTTAGGGGTAGATTTAAAAAATGTGCGCGATCGCGTACTTTTGTTCGCGCACCAGGCGCGAGGGAACAGGTGCGTATCTTATAAAAATCTGGGGTCGGCGCGTGCAAGGGGGTGCACATTTGTGCAACCTGCGCACACTGAGCCCAGCGCGCGCTGCCTGTTCCCTCCGAGGCCGCTTCGATTTCGGAGCGGCCTCGGAGGGAACTTTCCTTCACCCTCCCCCCACCTTCCCCTTCCTTCCCCTACCTAACCCACCCCCCTCCCCGGCCCTATCTAAACGCCCCCCTTACCTTTGTCGGCAAAGTTACGCCTGCTTTCAGCAGGCGTAACTTTGCACGCGCTAGCCGGCAGCCCCGCTCCATGTTCCGGTCCTGGGGCTGGTCCGGAGGACGCGGCCACGCCCATGGAACACCCCCGGGCCAAAACCACGCCCGCGTCGTCGCCCCCAAAATGCCGCGTCGCTCCAGGCACGCCCCCGATACGCCCCTTTTACAAAGCCCCGGTTCTTACGTGCGTCCCGGGGCTCTGCGCGCGCCGGTGGCATATGCAAAATAGGCGCGCCGGCGCGCGAGGGCCCTGCGCGCATACATCTGGCTGGATTTACACGCGCAGGGCATTTAAAATCCGCCCCTTAGTGCGCTGAAAGTTCTATTAGGGTGCACTATCTGTTGTGTGCCGCGGCCGCGACCCCTACCTGAGCCATGGTGTCAGGCTTCCGCGGCAGTGCCAGGGAACCCAGGCCCTTCATCCCAGCACCTCGCTGCACCTCCCCGCGGTGATGGCCAGTGGGGGAGATGCCCCAGGCCTCCCCTCGTGGCATTGGGCCGTTCTGCAGGGCTTCCAGGATCCAAGATGGCTGCCCTGTCCTTAGGCTTGAGGCCGCGCCTCCTTGGCTGATTTAAAGGGGCCTCGTCCTCCAAATTGCCTGCACCTGTTTCCAATGGACTAGACCAGGGGAAGTATAAAAGGAGACATCCTCCGGTCACTCCTCGACTTGGCAACTTGTTTGCTATGAGTCTGCTCACTCCGGTGAGTCTCCTGGTGCTTCGGTTCCTGGTTCCTGATTCCTGCTTCTTCTCGGTGATTCCTCGGTATGTGACTTCGGACTGGCAAGTGGTGATTCCTCGGTGTGCGACTTCAGACTGGCAAGCGGTGATTCCTGGGTGTGCGACTTCAGACTGGCAAGCAGTGATTCCTTGGTGTGTGACTTCGGACTGGCAAACGGTGATCCCACAGTGTGTGACTTCGGACTGGCAAGCGGCGATCCTCTGGTACACTACCTCGGACTTCTCTCGGACCATCCTCCTTCAAGGGCCCACCTAAGTCCCAGTGGCCCGGGTCCTTACGGGCTCCTCCCGGGGGGACCGCAGGCTTCCAGTGGCGAAGATCCAGCTGGCCCTTGCATCGACCTCACGCCTCACCAACCTCTCAAAGGTCCACCTAAGTCCCAGCAGCCCGGGTCCCTAAGGGCTCCTCCCAGGGGGGGCCACGGGCTTCCAGTGGCGAAGATCCAGTTGGCTTTTGCACAGACTCCACGCCTCTTTGACCTCTCAAAGGTCCACCCAAGTTGCCTTTCGGCGAAGATCCAGCCAGTTCCAACTTCTGTTCCGCCTTGCCATCCGACGGGGGAACCTGAGAAGCCCTCTCCTAAGGTCGTACCAACTTCCCCATCAGTCCAAGGCTTCACGATCCCTCCTAGTCATAGCACTAACTAACCTGTTAGGGTGCACTAACGAGTCTTAATGAGCATTAACATCTAGCTGGTGCACACTATCTCGGTAAGGTGCACTGCGCACTAATGCTGAGATAGTGCACACTAACTAATAATTTGCATTTAGTCAATTTTCCTTACACTCACTTACTCTCTCCTTATGAGATGTTTAAGAAATTGCTCAAAGAAATGTTGTCTTATAATTAGGGATGTGCTTCGTTTAAAGGTATCGTGTCAGGCTTCGGATCGGCCACTGCATGAAAATTTTCGTGTTTTTTTGGCAAGTTTCGTTGAGGTGCATTAGTGTATTAGGTGCATTAACAACCAGATGTAATCAAGTTTTTAACATTTCCATTTCAGTATGAAGTAGCAGACTATCCTTAATATGCATATTCTCATCATTTTGCAACAATTGAACTTTAGAATTCAGAGCTGACAGATACTTCTAAGATATTTTCTTACTATGTTGTTCAATAGAAGATCTATTAGCATTAACTAAAGAGGAAAGATGAGCATTTACTTGAGAGACATTAGAGTCCAGCTTAGCTAGCAACCTCCACAAATCTGTGAGTGTGACATTTACGGGCTCATCTGAGCACTGTTGTACCATATCCATATTAGGTGACAAAACTGATTCACTCACAGGTCCAAGATGTTGATCTGCAGAAATCCTCCCAGATTGGGAATTCTCTAATGGGGGGCTCACACTCATTCCGGTGAAAATTCAACTCTTGTGGTTGGTGATCTTCATCGGGCAAGCCTCCAAGAGGTTGTGGAGGAGAAGGACGAGTGCCTGTAGTCAAAGAGGCACTAGACGTACCTGCAACACAATCACTATATGGCATTTCGCTATGTCTAATCAGGGGAGTGTCCATAGGGTCGCGATTAAGATGGATCTGTTGTGTTGTGAGGCATGGGCCCTTGGTTGCTGCAAGAGATGGCTCCTCCCACAGGGCGGAGCCCTGCGGGGACTTGCAGTGATAGGCTAGTTCTTTTTTTTTTTTTTTAATTTTTTATTTATGCTGATTTTAACAATCTTACATAGAAGAAAATAAACAATTGGTTACAGATTTTCCATACTGTTATCAATAATAACTGAGGTATACATCTCTAATCTGCAGTAAGAAATGTAAGAGGTAATGCTCCAGGATTGAGTCTTTATTATACTGCAACTTAGATTGGTAATGTCCCGTCTGAAGACTGTAGAGTGGAAGTCAGCACACAGTCTCACCAGGTCCCGAAAGGGAGATGGGTCCGGTAGTGATCCGCAAAGCGAGGTAGGCCCAGATGGAAAGGCCTGTTAGAGTAGATCCGGTAGTGGTCCGTGGTGCAGAGTAGGGTGAAGATCTATGGAGAGAGTGATGAGACAATGCAGAGACAGAACTGGAGCAGTAGTACTCACTCTGATGCTGGTAGCAGTAGTAGGAGAGAACCTCTGAGGAGCGGAGGTCCGGGACGAAATAAGGCCCCCGAAGAGCGGGTACCTTAGGTGTCCTTGTAGGAGATAGATAACCCTGGAGGGTAGACAGGAGCGAGGCAAGGCCCCTGAGGAGTGGGTACCTTAGGCTTCCTCATTAGTAGCTGGTATCCCCGGAGGGTGTAAGGAGTGAGGCAAGGCCCCCAAGGAGCGGATATCTTAAGCATCCTGGTTGGTAGCAAATAACCCCGGAGGGTGTAGAGGAGCGAGGTAAGGCCCCGGAGGAGCGGGTACCTAAGTCGTCCTGGAGCGAGAGTATACAGAGCGGAATCGTCTGGTAGCGAAGAGAGATTAGCATGGAGGATTCCTTGCTAACTTGAGAATCGTGAACGGAGATTAAATATCAGAGCTTGTGACATCTTGCGGTGGGGACGCCCCCAAGGTTCCCGCCATGACGCATGTAAAAAACGGGGCTGCACGCTCGTGCCCTTGGTGACTCCAGGAGAAAGATGGCGAACGCAATCGCCCATGCCGGACTGGGAACGCCGGAGGGATTGGCATGGAGAGGCAGAGGCATCCATCTTCCCAAAAGGGACTGAGTTAGGCAGAAAAAAGGTGAGCAATAGAGGGCGCAGCCATCTGCGACTGACGGGCGCAACAGGATCATAGGGGAGGAGGTAACAATTCTGGCCTTTCTCTTCTTCCCCATTAAATAACCAAACAATTGAAAGGGAAAAGAAAAAATTATCAAAGCTGTGCGCCCCTTTGGCGCGCGCATCTTAGGCGGCACGCTGGCAGCTGCACGCCCCTAGGCCGGCAGATTTAAAGAGCCGGCAGTCACAGAGATGATGATGTTGCCCTTACAGGAGTCCTGGGCGGGCCCAGCAGATTGGGGCAGACCAAGTGGTAAAAATCAACCTCCTAAAATGCCCAGGGAGAGTGGAGAGTGCCCTGAATGCTCCTCTTTTTTTCGTAACTCCCCAACACTGTGCCACTAAGCCAGCAGATTTAAAGAGCCGGCAGTCGCAGAGATGATGATGTTGCCCTTACAGAGTCCAGGGCAGGCCAGATGGTAGAAATTAGTCTCCAAAAACTCCCGGGGGGGTGGGGGTGGAGAGTGCCCTGAATATTCCTCTCTTCCTCATAGCTCCCCCTGTTTTTATCTTCTTTATCGTACTTTTTTCAAAAGAAATATAGAATATGATTGAAAGAGAATTTAGGGGTTGATTTTAAAAGGTTGTGCGTGGGCATACATGTGCGCGCACTACCCGGCGCGAGCACATGTACACCCAATTTTATAACTTGCACACGCAGGCAAGTTATAAAATCAGGGGACAGTGCGCGCAAGGGGTGCACAATTGTGCACTTTGCGCACGCTGAGCCGCGCTGCCTTCCCCCTAACCTGAACTTCCCACCCCTTCCCCTAACCTTTCCCCCCTAGCCCTACTCTAACCACCCAAAAATTTTTATTTTACCTTTTGCGCCTGCCTCTGAGGGAGCCTGACTCCACCCCGCCCCCGGATCGCCCTGAACCGCCCCCTCCCCACTCCTTTTTGCCAGCCCCAGGACTTACGCGCGTCCCGGAGCTTTATGCACTCCACTAGGTCTTTTTAAATAGGCCCAGTGCGCGTAACCTTTTTAAAATCTGGCCCTTAATTTGCAATAAAAAAATGCTTCTGGAAGCTTATAGAAGGTTGTAGAAGGTTCTAGAACCTTCTAAAAGGTTATACAACCATCAAGAAAGTTGTGAGGCCTATATATAGATGGCATCACTCAACAACTCACAGTCAGTTAAAGTCTTGCAGTCAGAAAGGCAGTTTTCTAAGTTCAGACACAGATTTCAAGTTACAGTTTTATTCGTTAAGATTTTAGTAAGTTCTCATATTAGTGAGTTTGTGCTTTATGAAGTGTAGCTCATTAGTGTGATATAATGGCATCATCATCATCATCATCATCATCATCATCATCATCAAAGTCCACTTCAAGACTTTCCTGCTGCTTACGGAAAGATTACGAATGTAACCTCACTGGAAACATAACAAACCAAATGGTAGGAGCGAAACTACCTTCAAATCGGCAAATACTCAATGTATTTCTTCAATTTACGTGTTGTTAAATTATCAATCAAAGAAAGTGTGACCTTAGTTGTAAAAGAAGTTCTTGGGCTCAAGGTCTCTGGTAAGATAGGTTGGAGAAGGGAGGAAAGAGGTTGAGAGCAAGTGAGAGACATTTTGTGCGCCCTTTGTGCGCCCCTTCGTGCGCACCAACACATAGAACCAGAAGCTACACGCGCCATCTTTTGTCAATCCACCCTCCAATTAATACTACCGCCGTAAAGCAGTTCTCCTCAAGCATCCCTCCAGCACCCAGCACCCAGCATTCATCCAGCCACTTCAGAATCCAGCACCCAGCATCCAACCAGCATCCAGCACCCAGCATTCATCCAGCCATTCCAGAATCCAGCATCCAGCCTCTCCAGCATTCAGCACCCAGCATTCAGCATCCAGCATTCATCCAGCCACTCCAGAACCCAGCACCCAGTATTCAACCAGCATCCAGCACCCAGCATTCACCCAGCCACTCCAGAATCCAGCACCCAGCATTCAACCAGCATCCAGCACCCAGCATTCACCCAGCCACTCCAGAATCCAGCACCCAGCATCCAACCAGCATCCAGCACCCAGCATTCATCCAGCCATTCCAGAATCCAGCATCCAGCCTCTCCAGCATTCAGCACCCAGCATTCAGCATCCAGCATTCATCCATCCACTCCAGAATCCAGCACCCAGCATCCAACCAGCATCCAGCACCCAGCATTCATCCAGCCATTCCAGAATCCAGCATCCAGCCTCTCCAGCATTCAGCACTCAGCATTCAGCATCCAGCATTCATCCAGCCACTCCAGAATCCAGCACCCAGCATCCAACCAGCATCCAGCACCCAGCATTCATCCAGCCATTCCAGAATCCAGCATCCAGCCTCTCCAGCATTCAGCACCCAGCATTCAGCATCCAGCTTTCATCCAGCCACTCCAGAACCCAGCACCCAGTATTCAACCAGCATCCAGCACCCAGCATTCACCCAGCATCCAGCACCCAGCATTCATCCAGCCATCAACTCCATCAATCAGTCAGTCTGATTGACAGCCCGGCACCCCTATATTCAAGTTCCATTACGCCTCTCCCCTCTTCCCACCCATCTTATTTTTTCAACAAACATGACACTCAATACTATTCCTATCTTATATAAAAGCAGGAGATTCATACCTAATAAACAATTCGCACCTATTGACCTACAAGCTCGACAAAAAAGGCTATTACCAATCATGCTCTCTCCTCTAAACCAACTTCTTGGTCTTACTTTATTCTCAATTACTCTATTGAACGCTCAATCCCTATCAAAAAAACCCCACCTACTCCACGACTATCTCGAAGAAGAGAAACCAGATTTATGTGCCATTACTGAATCCTGGCTAAAACCAGAGGATACAGCCTTGATCAATCAACTTCCTCTCCAAACATTTGATATCTTTTCCATCCCCAGACCCAAAAAAAGAGGAGGCGGTCTGTTATTAGCTTCCAAAAAATTCTAGGTTTATCTCTTCTTACATCTAACTCCTCCCCATCTCTTGAATTCGCTGTCTTCAAATCACATCACATGCAACTAGGCCTCATCTACGCTCCACCAGGCCGTCTCGATACAGACCCCTCTCCTCTAATAGAAAATATTGCTAGACACATCAACACGGACTCACCAGCCATACTGCTCGGAGATCTCAACCTCCACGTTGATGCTATTCCCCGTTCACCCAACTGTGAAATTCTCATCAACACTCTCAACCTCATGGGCTTTCATCAGCTAATAAACGAACCCATCCATAAAGCCGGACATACCCTCGATCTAATTTTTATTAATCAAGGTTTCTCCCTCATGGCTCCAGCAACCTGCTTGCCAATCCCATGGTCTGATCACAAATAAATCAACACATCGTTAGCCATTCACCTACCAAGCCCTATTACCGCAACGAAAACATCGGTTCAATTCAGAAAATTATGCAACCATGAAACCCTCATCACCCACCTTTCAGAGGAACTAAAACACATCAACACATCTGACGCTGACGCTGCCCTCGCATCCTGGTCCACTATCACCAAAAAAGTAGCAGATCAGAAATGCCCTCTTATCTCCAAATCCATCAACTCTAATAAAGAAAAGAAAAAGCCTTGGTATACCCCTTAAAGCGGGAACTGAGAAACAAAGAACTCATTTGGCGAAAAAACCCCACTTCTGCAAACAATTCAGCCTTCAAAACCAGCATGCACCAATACAGGATATCCATCCTTCAGACAAAAAGAGATTTTTACTCACGAAAAATCCACCACTTCATCTATGACCCAAAAGCCCTTTTCTCCCTGGTCTCATCCCTCACCAAACCACCCCCAACAGTCATTCCGGAGGATAAAGCTGCAAACAAAGCTGATGAACTCGCAACCTTCTTCATGGAGAAAATATCCAACCTACTGAATCCTCTTCGGGATCACAAAAATCCTTCCTCCCAATCTATTCTCCCAGTATCAACTCCATCTCAGACCTCAAGTCTGGAAGACTTCGACCTTGCATCCTCGCTTGAGATTGAAAACATACTAAAAAAACTTAAATCTGCATCCCACCCACTTGATTCAATTCCTGCTAATCTTCTCATAGCCGGTGCCAAAGCTATTGCTAAACCAATTGCTCAAATCATCAATGCCTCTCTAACACAGGGCTTAGTACCAACCCCTCTCAAACTTGCTATTCTGAAACCTCTTCTAAAAAAGCCAAATCTCTCTCCGGAAAATCCAGCCAACTTTCGGCCTATAGCCAATCTCCCTTTCATAGCTAAAATCCTTGAAAAAATAGTCAATCATCAACTCTGCGAATTCTTAGATGACAACAACATCCTTGCCACAACGCAGTTCGGCTGCCATAAATCCCGAAGCACTGAATCACTTCTAATTTCTCTAACTGACAACATTCTATTCAACCTCGAGAAAAAACAACCATGCCTACTGATCCTCCTAGATCTATCAGCGGCATTTGACACCGTCAACCACAAAATCCTCCTTGACCGACTAGCAGAGATTGGAATCAAAAACACCGCCTTCAACTGGTTTAAATCCTTCCTTCAAGACAGATTCTATAAAGTTAAGATCAACAACAAAGAATCCCAACCGATTAGTACAAATCTAGGCGTCCCCCAAGGATCCTCCTTATCTCCGACCTTATTCAACATTTACTTGCTCCCTCTCTGTAATCTACTGTCTAAGCTAAATCTAACCCACTACCTATATGCGGACGATGTCCAAATCCTCATTCCAATTACCAAATCTCTCCAAGAAACCCTTCATTTTTGGAATTCATGCTTCCTTTCCATTTCCAATCTCCTTGCTGATCTCTGCCTAATTCTAAATGCCAACAAAACAGAATTCCTCCTAATCACCCAAGATGGCAACTACCAACTCTCCAACACTCAACTTCAGGCAGCACCCCCTCTATCTCCCCGGGTCAGAAATCTAGGAGTCTTCATGGATGACCAACTGAATTTCAAAAGCTTCATCAATAACACCGTGAAAGAATGCTTCTTCAAACTCCAAGTCTTAAAAAGACTCAGACCCTTACTCCACCCCCAAGATTTTAGATCAATTTTGCAAGCAATCATATTCTCAAAAATTGATTACTGCAATTCTCTTTTACTTGGGCTCCCAGCTATTGCCCTAAAACCTCTACAAATGCTCCAAAATGCCACCACTAGGATTCTAACTAAAGCCAAAAAAAGGGACCACATTACACCAATTCTAAAGAATCTCCATTGGCTCCCTATAAAATATAGAATCCTCTACAAAACACTCTCTACCATCCATAAATCTATCTACAAAACATCACACCTTGACCTCAGGATACCTTTGCAACTACACTCATCCTCCTGTCCACTGAGATCTGCACATAAAGGTTCGCTAAAAATACCTCCATTCAAAATATCTTCCAACAAAAGAGCCTTCTCCACAGCAGGTCCTAACCAATGAAACTCTCTCCCCGCAGACCTTAGGCTCGAACAATGCCCCATCACATTCAAAAAAAGACTCAAAACCTGGCTTTTCACACAAGCCTACACCTGAACTGATCTTTTATATCACTTTTCCTTCCTGGTTAATGATCTCTTTATCCCACATTGCTTAATAATCCTTGACTTAATCTGAATTTCCCTCCTGCCAATCTTCAACCACTTGTTACATGATTAACCTAATTTATAGGAATTCTGCTAGTTAAAATTGTATATATTGTATATTGTATGTTATTATTTAATCAATTCAATGTTGTCCAAGTTCCATAGTTTCCCTGTTCTCTGTAAGACATTCGAGTTAAGTCATTTCTAAGTTCTATGTAAACCGAAGTGATTGGTAACATTGTTACCAGAACGTCGGGATATAAAAAATGTTAAATAAAATAAATAAATAAATTTTGGGAATATAGATGCTCACCCAGCCAGACACAGCCATATAGCTCCACTCTCAAGCAGACATTCATGGAGTGGTCAGACACTGGAATGACACGAACGAATCTCGCCACAATGGGAGGCTCCAGGTCCTTCAGTACAATGTCATAGGGGTTTGCATTTCCTTCGAGAACCTAAAGAGAAGCAAGCAAAGAGGAATTAGGCAGCATGCAGGAGAGCACCCTCCATCATGGGAAACCTCTTGTTCACCCAGACAGAATTTCACATCTGAGCTCTACAGAGATAGTAACACAATAAATGTTGGCAGAAAGACACAAATGGCCCATCCAGTCTACCAAGCAAGGTGTGAAGAGTCGTAACTGCCACTCTGTGAAGGTTACCTCAGTGCTTCATTACCATCCTAGGGAACCTTTGTGTTTATTCCTTGCCTTCTTCAGTTTATCTCCTTCACCTCCACTTGGAGGGTACTCCAGGTATCCACCACTCTTTCTGTGAAACAATATTTTCAGAAGTTCGTCACTCCACCCACCTTGGAGCTTCATATCATGCCCCCTAATTCCAGAACTTACTTTCCATTGAAAACAGTTTGCCTCTTGCACATTATTAATTCCTTTCAGATATTTAAAAGTCTGTATCATATGTCCCCTACCGTCTCTCCTCTCTGGTATACATTTTTAGATCCTCAAGTCTCATATGGCTTCTGATTCAGACCCAATACCACTTTAGATGTCTCTCTCTGGACTGCTTCTAGCCTCTTTCTCTTTTTCTATCTACAAGACAGACAAAAGGACCCATCCTCTGCTCTGTCCAGCAAATATATTCTAGCAGTGTCCTCATTTCTGCTCCTCAACACAGCTTTTCACCAGGGACATGGATGTGATCTTTCATTTGATTAAGACATATATTCCTCTAGTTTAGATTAGAAGCCTCCTCTTCACCAGATTTACAGGGACAGTTTTTTGAAAACTAATTATTATTAGCTTGAGCCTCACTATGCTTCCTGCATTGCCCTCAGTTTATCCCAGCAGGAGATTTAGAAGAGAGTGCACATTTATTCATTTTGGCAGGAGCTTTTTGACTTAGGGCCGGATTTTAAAAGCCCTACGTGCGCCGAGCCTATTTTATAAAGGCCCGGCGACACACATAAAGCCCTGGGATGCGTCTAAGTCCCGGAGTTTTACAAAAGGGGCGATCCGGGGGCGGGGCGGGGTCAGAGGCCACCAGCACAGCAGTCATTTGGAGGTAGGTGCAAAAGATTAGAGTAGAGCTAGGGGGGAAAGGTTAAGGGAAGGGGTGGGAAGGTTAGAATAGGGGGAAGGGAACAGGGGTAAGCCATGGGTGTCGGTACGTGCAAGATGCACAGGTGTGCACCCTCTTGCGTGCACCGACCCCCAATTTTATAACATGCGTGCGCCTGCGCACGCATGTTATAAAATCGGGCGCACATGTACGCCAATCCGTAGGTTTGAAAATGTACCCCTTATTTTTTAAAATAACTTTAAACCCAAGTTCAGGATTTAGAAATGTTTACATTTGTTTAGCTAGCCACTGAGTTCAATAAATAAAAAAAATCACTTCCTAGGTTTAAAAATATACCACTGCATATCTTTGAAGAATTGTATAAACTCTCTTTATATGGGATTTTATCAATTTCAGTACAGCCTGCATAAACCTCATTATTCCTTTCTTGATATGCAGAGATGCTCTCCTGACATCATCAATATCTGGAACTGGCAACAGAACACCAAGCTGCAACCACAAGGCTGTCATGATCAAATGAGACCAAGTATCAAATCCAATACCCAACGTCAATCACCACAGTAGCTCTTAAACATGCTCAATACCACTGAAAGCAGTATAACTCCATAGAGAATAATAGGAACAGGATAAATAAAAGTGGAAGGGAGTGGACAGTGGAGTGCCTCAGGGATCTGTATTGGGACCCTTACTGTTCAATATATTTATAAATGATCTGGAAAGAAATACGACGAGTGAGATAATCAAATTTGCAGATGACACAAAATTGTTCAGAGTAGTTAAATCACAAGCAGATTGTGATAAATTGCAGGAAGACCTTGTGAGACTGGAAAATTGGGCATCCAAATGGCAGATGAAATTTAATGTGGATAAGTGCAAGGTGATGCATATAGGGAAAAATAACCGATGCTATAATTACACGATGTTGGGTTCCATATTAAGTGCTACAACCCAAGAAAGAGATCTAGGTGTCATAGTGGATAACACATTGAAATCGTCGGTTCAGTGTGCTGCGGCAGTCAAAAAAGCAAACAGAATGTTGGGAATTATTAGAAAAGGAATGATGAATAAAACGGAAAATGTCATAATGCCTCTGTATCGCTCCATGGTGAGACCGCACCTTGAATACTGTGTACAATTCTGGTCGCCGCATCTCAAAAAAGATATAATTGAGATGGAGAAGGTACAGAGAAGGGCTACCAAAATGATAAGGGGAATGGAACAACTCCCCTATGAGGAAAGACTAAAGAGGTTAGGACTTTTCAGCTTGGAGAAGAGACGACTGAAGGGGGATATGATAGAGGTGTTTAAAATCATGAGAGGTCTAGAACGGGTAGATGTGAATCAGTTATTTACTCTTTCGGATAGTAGAAAGACTAGGGGACACTCCATGAAGTTAGCATGGGGCACATTTAAAACTAATCGGAGAAAGTTCTTTTTTACTCAACACACAATTAAACTCTGGAATTTGTTGCCAGAGAATGTGGTTCGTGCAGTTAGTATAGCTGTGTTTAAAAAAGGATTGGATAAGTTCTTGGAGGAGAAGTCCATTACCTGCTATTAAGTTCACTTAGAGAATAGCCACTGCCATTAGCAATGGTTACATGGAATAGACTTAGTTTTTGGGTACTTGCCAGGTTCTTATGGCCTGGATTGGCCACTGTTGGAAACAGGATGCTGGGCTTGATGGACCCTTGGTCTGACCCAGTATGGCATTTTCTTATGTTCTTATGTTAGAATACAAATACTGTATTTCATTTCTGGTACTAAATCATATTAAGGATGTAATAAAGAACAATATATAGGAGTTACAGAAGTACCACATGTATGCTAAAGTCTGAATAAAATAACAAAAAAGGTACACATGCACATTGCACATTTTGCCTTGCCCTCAACCATACTACAGTGCTGGGACTTGGGGGGGGGGGGGGGGCGCTAGCACCACAGGGGGCATCAGTGGTGTCCTTCACAACTTGTATTTTGTGTATCTGTACGGCGGGCATCAGCCTGACCATGGGCATCAAAACAGGGAGGATGGCAGGGGCTGTTCCTGACAATGACAATTCTGCCTCTGCCTCCTTCCTCTTTCTCTCCCTCTCTCCACCACCACTGCTTGTGATCAGAAGGGTGGAAGCAACAAAAACAACTCCTACTACCCCTACCCCCTCCCGCTTGAGCTGCAGCTTGCTCGCAGGGGAATGTAAATCTTAAAAGACGGAACTTCCTACGAGAAAACTCAAAAAATGTCCAGAGCACATATAGGCCCTTTTGCTTTTGGTGTGCATGCTGCTGACCTGCCGTCTGGACCATTGCTGGGACTCAGGAGGTACTACTGCTGCTGCTGGGCCTGGAACTGAGGCTACCGAGTGAGGTGATCCAATTTGCGGATGACACAAAATTATGCAGAGTAGTTAAATCGCAAGTGGATTGTGATAAACTGCAGGAGGATCTTGTGAGGCTGGAAGAATGGGCATTTATTGCCCTTAGACAACAAAAGAACTAGGGGGTCCTTTTATTGTCTGACCCAGTATGGCATGTCTTATGTTCTTATGTTACCCTTTGAACCTACAGAGCATTGCACCTCAGATTGCAGCCATAAAAATGTAAGTTCAAAGTTGTAAGAGGTTCCGAGGGAGATAAAGTAATGGCAAACCCAGACAGCCTGCTAGCTGTCTTAAGCCACTCTCTGTCTCTCTTTTTCGTGCGTCACTCCTTCCTGCATGGAGCAGCAGACTGCAGTACCACTCTTCCCTTCCCGGTTTGTCTTGGCTGTTGCATCGCTATTCAGTGGACTTCCCCAACTGCAGGGGAGCCCATCGGGAATGTTCTCACTGCTTGTCTGTCCCTCGGGGGTGGGATGCTGACTCTCATATCTGCTGGCCTCTTTCCCTTGCCTGGGGGCTCAGAGTAAAAACAAAAAAAAAACAAAAAAAAACCAGGGTGTCATAAGATTCTACCAGCTCAGGGCTGAATGAGAGACCCACTATAAAAGGGGTACTACCTTGCTGTAACATGTGAGTAAATAGAATAAAAGAATAATTTTTTACATTTATATTTGGGCTGAAGCCCACCTGCCAGTCATGAGAGGTTGAAACAGGAGGTCAGGGCAAGATAAGAAACAGCATTAGGGGGGTGGGGCAGGGAAGTTTGAGAAACTGCTGAAAGAAGGAAAGACTGAGAGAGGCAAGGCAGACAGTGGAGAGACAGTTTGAGAGACTGAGCAGAGTGTGGGGAAGGTGTGAGAGAGGGACTGGGCAAAGGGGGGGGGGGGGAGAAGCCAGGGTAGCCTTTGGGGTTGGGGGAGAAGAGGCTGAGCATAAGAACATAAGATAAACCATATTGGGACAGACCAAGGGTCCATCAAGCCCAGTATTCTGTTTCTAACAGTGGCCAATCCAAGTCACAAGTACCTGGCAAGTACCCAAACATTAAATAGATCTCAAGCTACTATAGCTTATTAATTAATAGCAGTTCATTGATTTTCCTCTAGGAACTTATACAAACCTTTTTTAAAACCAGTTACACTAACTTCCATAACCACATCCTCTGGCAATGAATTCCTAAGATTAACTATGCACTGAATGAAAAATAATGTTCTTCAATTTGTTTTAAATGAACTACTTGCTAACTTCATAGAGTGCTCCCTAGTCCTTCTATATCTGATGAGTAAACAACCAATTTACATTAATTTGTTCAAGTTCTTTCATGATTTCAACACCTCTATTATTTTTTAAACTTTTCATTTATGCATTTTCAAAAATAAACAAGACATTACATCTTGAAAGAAAAAATAGGAAATTGAAATTAAATACAAATACATGAAAAAAAAAATATCAATACACAGCCTTTTCAATTTACAAGTCAAAGTCCTCAAATAGGGGAGATCCAATGCATAACTCAAAGTAATTAACACATTACAAAGAGAAGAAAAAGAATGAGTATTTAAACAAACCTATAATATATCAGAGATCAAGATGGTTAGATTCAAGACTGGGGGGGCTTCAGAGAAGCTGACAATTTTAACATTCAAGAATTGGGTCAATTGCAGAGGGTCGAAAAAAAATATAGAAATTATTTTGATATTTAATCAAACATTAACAGGGGAACTTGAGAAAGAACCCCCCCCCCCCCCCCCCCCACTTGTTGAACCCTGTAACGCATAATAAGAACTTGTTACATTTTTTCTGAGTCTGTTTACAGACATCAAGAAACACCTTCACTTTCAGCTTGGAGAAGAGACGGCTGAGGGGGGATAAGATAGAGGTCTTTAAGATTATGAGAGGTCTTGAACAAGTAGATGTGACTCGGTTATTTACACTTTCAAATAATAGAAGGACTAGGGGGCATTCCATGAAGTTAGCAAGTAGCACATTTAAGACTAATTGGAGAAAATTCTTTTTCACTCAACCACAATAAAGCTCTGGAATTTGTTGCCAGAGGATGTGGTTAGTGCAGTTAGTGTAGCTGGGTTCAAAAAAGGTTTGGATAAGTTCTTGGAGGAGAAGTCCATTAACGGCTATTAATCAACTTTACTTAGGGAATAGCCACTGCTATTAATTGCATCAGTAGCATGGGATCTTCTTAGCGTTTGGGTAATTGCCAGGCTCTTGTGGCCTGGTTTGGCCTCTGTTGGAAACAGGATGCTGGGCTTGAAGGACCCTTGGTCTGACCCAGCATGGCAATTTCTTATGTTCTTATGTTCAAATGTAAGAAGGTTTCAGACCTATGTGTTGCAAAGAAGGACCCTTTGCCCGAGGTGGTAGTGGCGCCACCCATGGGGGAAACCATCAGGAGGCAAGGCCAAATGGGAAGCAGAGGCCAACTTTAGCTTCGCCAATACCAGCCCTTGGGTACCGGGGCCTGCTGTACTTAGGTGAGCCTCCACGTGGTTGATCATGGAAAGAGTGTCCAAAGCAGGATGCCAGGAAGCAGCAGAGATGCAGGGTCCCAAAAGGGAGAGACAGGGTCCAAAGTCCAGACAGACTGAAGCGGAGGCAATGCAGTTGGAGACAAGGTTAAGTCCGGACTGCAAGTCAGGCAGATAGCTGAAGTCAAGGCCAGGTCCAAGCAAGAATCAGGGGAGGCGGCTGGAGACAAGGTCAATTCCAAGCAGGGCAGGCGGCTGGAGACAAGGTCAAGTTCAAGCAGAAGTCAGGGCAGGTGGCTTGAGACAAGGTCAGGTTCAAGCAGAGGTCAAAACCAGGGAGGTCCGCCCGAAAGGAAGAAGGAACTGGGGCTGGAGCAGGTACTGGAGCAGGAACAGGAGCTGGAACAGGATCAGGTATCGGAACAGGACCAGGTACAGAACAGGAGCAGGTACTGGAACAGGAAGTGGAACAGGCAGCAACGAAGTACACGACAGGAAGCGTGGAGACCTGTTGCCAAGGCAAAGTCTAAGTGGCAGGGCCTTCCTTATATATGGAGACTGGTTAACGCCACCATCCGGAGCTGAGGAAGGCTTTCCTGCAGTGGCCCCTTTAAAGTCTGGGGAGGTGCACGTGCATGCACCTAAGGCGAACAGGCCTAAGACTAGGAAATGGTGCTGTCTCTCCACGACGCACATGGGGAGACCCGACCAGGTCCGGAGGAGACTGCAGCAGTGCTGGAGAGGCCTGGGAGCACAGATGGAGCGTGAGTATGTAGGCAGCTGCCTACCGTTGCCAGAGTGGACGAGCCAGGTCCGGGACCCCGGCATCAGGGGTAAGTGAAGCCGACTGCAGGTCTGCTGCAGCCAGGAAGCTTAACACTGTGTCAAAAAAATAATTTTAGTAGCCAGTCTTTGTCAAGTTCAAGGACAAAAGTAACTATAAACATAGCCAAGACAGTCAATTCTGAATCTGAAGTTTCAAGCAAAGCATATACTTCCAATATAGCACCATCAGAAGGTTCCAAAGGTACATGTGCATCTCCTTGTACTTCATCTGAATTCCTCTTAAGACATGGCAAATAAAATATTTTTGAGGAATAGTGTTATCAGGAACATGAAGAATCTCAATAAGATACCTCCTAAACATCTCTCTTGGAGACACCGAAGCAATTTGGGAAAGTTTATAAACCTGAGGTTCTTACTTCTAACAATGTATTCAAAATTTTCCATTTTCAAAGCAAGAGTTATATCTGATTGAACCAACCCAAATCTGCTGTTAAAGCCTGAACTTGCCTTTCCAAACCAGTACAGTTCTGAACTAGAGGAGACAGTTGCTGGGATATTGAATTTCCAAGATCAACAATGGCATCCAAAATTGCTTCCAAAGAAAAAAAAAGGTCTCCTTACTGAAAAAGGTGGCTGAGAAAGTAATTGAAACTCAGTTTATTGCTGTCAGAAGTTCCATCCCTCCCCAGTCTACCACCTCCAGCCATTTCTTTACCCAGTAGTCCTGAAACACTTGTAGGACTCACTGTTGTAGAGTCTTCCACTCCCCATGGGTGTCACCGACTGTATCATCTGTCAAAGCACCTAATGGCTCTTGGGAGGTTCGAAGAGCGGCAGGATTTCCAGGTGGCATTCTCTGCAACAGGCTCAATGGTGACAATGAGCCTGGGGGAGAAGGGAGCTCAAATTCCCCTCCTGCGCTCTGCAATGGCTGATTCCCTGGTGTGGATCAGTTGCTGACAATGTGGACATCCATTGGACCCATTAGAGGAGGCTTCGGGTGGACTGCGGGGATAGATCCAGCCTTGGGCTTCCTTTTGCGACCCATAACAGGTAAAAAAAAGAAGCAAGAAGAAAAAAAAAGGCAATCAGCCTAATGGAGAACCAAACACTGCCATCTACTGATCGGCCATCTTGGATCTTTTGTAGACCTCTATTATATCCTATCTCAGTCATCTCTTCTCCATCCAAACAGCCCTAACTTCTTTAGCCTTCCCTCATAGGGGAGACATTCCATATCCTTTATCATTTTGGTATTCCTTCTCTGTACTTTCTCCAGTGCAACTATATCTTTTTTGAGATGTGGCGATCAGAATTACAAACAGTATTCAAGGTGCAGTCTCATCATGGAGCGATACAGAGGCATTATGACATCCATTGTTTTAATTGCCATTCTCTTCCTAATACTTCCTAACATTCTGTTTGCTTTTTTGATTGCCACAGCACACTGAGCCGATGATTTCAATGTATTATCCACTATGACACCTAGATCTCTTTCCTGGGTGGTAACTCAGAAAGTACAGAAAGATTATTTTTCCTTATATGCATCACCTTGCACTTGTCCACAATAATTTAATCTAATTTAATAATAATTTAATAGTAGTTATCCAGTTAATTCCGTTATTTTATTATTTATATAGCTTGTTGCTGTTAAATGTACAACCTGTTTTGATATCTGTTCTACTGTATTATCTGTTATATGTAAAAGCCTGTTGCTAAGTTATTGTTTCCCTGTAAACCGAAGTGATGTATATCTATACGTACCTCGGTATAGAAGAATCTATAAATAAATAAATAAATAAATAAATATATAATCTGTCATTTGGAAGCTCAATCTTCCAGCCTCACAAGGTCCTCCTGCAATTTATCACAATCCGCTTGAGATTTAACTACTCTGCATAATTTTGTGTCATCTGCAAATTTGATCACCTCACTTGTCGTACCCCTTTCCAGATCATTTATAAATATATTAAAAGGCACCAGTCCAAGTACAGATCCCTGAGGCACTCCACTGTTTACTTTTTTCTATTGTGAAAACAGACCATTTAATCCTACTCTCTGTTTCTTGTCATTTAAGCATTTTGAAATCCACAAAGGGCATTGCCTCCTACCCCATGACTATTTAGTTTTCTTAGAAGCATCTTATGAAAGACTTTACCAAACGCTTTCTGAAAATCCAAATACACCACATCTACCAGATCACCTTATCCACATGTTTATTCACCCCTTCAAAAAAATGTAGGAGATTTGCAAGGCAAGACTTCCCTTGGATAAATCCATGCTGGCTGTGTCCCATTAAGCCATGTCTATCTAAATGTTTTGTGATTTTATTCATGATTTTTCCCTGCACAAGTCAAGCTCACCAGCCTATAGTTTCCTAGATCACCCCTTGAGCCCTTTTTAAATATCGGGGTTAAATTGGCCACATTCCAGTCTAGAGGTACAATGGATGATTTTAAAGATATGTTACAAATTAATTGAAATAGATTTGAAATTTCATTTTTTAGTTCTTTCAGAACCTTGGAGTGTATACCATCCAGTCCAAGTGATTTACTACTCTTCAGTTGGTCAGTCTGGCCTACCATGCCTTCCAGGTTCACCGTGATTTGATTCAGTTCATTTGAATCGTCACCCTTGAAAACTTTCTGGAATGGGTATCTATTTCCCCAACATCCTCTTCAGTAAACACCAAAGCAAAGAATCATTTAGTCTTTCTGCAATTACCTTATCTTCCCCAAGGGCCCTTTTAACCCCTCGATTATCTAATGGTCCAACCGACTCCCTCGCAGGCTTTCTGCTTCAGATATTTAAAAAAGTTTTTATAATGAGTTTTTGCCTTTATGGCCAACTGTTGCGCTCGGGGGTGGACCCTTGTCCTGGAGCCGTGGAGAACGGCTCCCTGGTAGGGGCCAGGAAGCACCTGCCCCTAGGGGCGGAGCACTGGAGGAGACAGAGGCTAGGATGTGTTTCACCACTGGAAGCCCGTGGTCCCCCCGGGTGGAGCCCTTAGGGACCTGGGCTGCTTGGACTTAGGTGGGCCTCGCAGGGTCTCCTGGAGAGGTAGTAGACAGGCGTGCCCACAGACAGCAAGGGAGCAAGGTCAGACTTGAGATCGTAGGTCTGATGGAGCAAAAAAGACCAGAACAGCGTAGGTGATGATAAGGCAAGGGACAGAGCCAGAATCAGGAGACGTAGTCAATCAGGCAGAGGTCAGAATCCGAGGGTCAGTCCAAGGAGAAATCAACAAAGCAGAGGTCAGGTTCCAGAGGTCAGATGAGGTCATATGGCAGGCAGAGGTCCTAAGGCAGGCAGCAGGCAGAGTGGTCAAGGAACAGGCTGAAGTCAGTACCAGAGAGGCAGTCCGAGGTACTACCTGGGGAGACAGACGAAAACTGGAACAGAAGGACACTGGAACAGTAGGATGCAGGAACAAGGCTGGAACAGTAGGATCCTGGAACAAGACTGGAATGAGACTGGAACAAGGCTTAGAACGCAGTGCCAATCTAGCACAATGCCGACCCGTTTGCCAAGGCAAGGAAGTGCAGGCAGGAACTTCCTTACGTAATTCTTTCAATCAGGGTGCGCCGCAGAGATAGTACTCGCCCCTGGCCCTACAAGAGGCGGGTGGTCCGCACGCGCTAATGAAGGGGCGTGGCCAATGCCACAGGAGACACCGAACTCCGGCGTGAGGCCTGGTGCGCAGTGGAAGGCCCAGTGACTGCCGCCGCGGGACGCCGAGGCCTGGAAGAGCTTGTGGCTGCTGCTGGGGAGGCCAACTCAGGACCTGCAGAGGAGCCAGAGAGGTTAGCAGGCCCATGCGCGGGCCGGAAGCGGACGGGATGCGCAACAGTACCCCTCCCCCCTTCTAGGCCTCCCTCTACGTGGCCGTGGCTTGTCAGGGTAAGTCCTATGAAAGATCTTCAGGATCTTTCATAGGACTTACCCTGACAAGCCACAAATTCTCCTCGGCCCCATAACCCTCCCAGGCTAGGAGGTACTCCCATCTCCTTCGACGCCGACAGACATTGAGGACCTCTCTTACCTGAAGAGATGTATCTGGTTTGGTAGAGACCCATGGAGGAGAGGGGCTCTATGTGAGGGCCAGGAGAGGACCAAAGGTTTCAACAGCGAAACATGGAAAGTGCTATGGATACGATACTGCTCCCACTCTTCGAATCACTGGAAACAGACCAATGTATTTCAGAGCCAAGCGATGAGAGGGAAGTCTTAATCTTATGTGTCGGGCGCTCAGCCACACCTTCTGGCCAGGACAGAAGAGTGGAGCGGTACGTCTATGGGCGTCAGAAGTACGCTTGGAGTGTTCATCGGCCTGGGAAAGGCGTTCTTTAACTTGATTCCACACTTGACAAATAGTGTGGGCCATGGATTGCGCCGCTGGAGAGGGAACAGTCAGAGGACCTGGGAGAGGCAGCCAAGGTTGTCATCCAAATACCATAGAGAATGGAGATGCATCGGTGGCCGCAGCGACGTGGGTATTGTGCGACAGCTCAGCCCAAGGTAGTAGATCAGACCAGTTGTCCTGCTGATCATTCACATAGGAGCGAAGGAATGTTTTCAAGGTCCAATTGGGCCTTTCAGCTTGACCATTGGTGTGGGTGATAGGCCAATGTGAAACTCAGGGCAATGTTAAACTTTTTACATAGGGAGCACCAGTACCTAGCAACAAACTGTGGTCCTCAGTCGGATATAATCTCCTTTGGGAGTCCATTGAGACGGAAAATGTACTTCAAAAACAACTTGGCTAATTCTGGGGCCGATGGGAGGCCCGGCAAGGGAATAAAGTGACCCATCTTCGAAAAACAGTCAATGATGACCCAGATTATGGTATTGTTCTGGGATGGAGGCAAGTCTGTGATAAAGTCCGTTGAGATGCTGGACCATAGCTCAGTAGGTGCTGGAAGAGGTTGGAGTAGGCCCCAAGGCTGTCTGGTAGGTGGCTTCTGTTGGGCGCAGATGGGACATGAATCTACATAGTTTGGGAATCTTGCACCATGTTGGGCCACCAATAATGTCTCCGTAACAACTCTAGGGTCCTGGTAAGACCCGGGTGGCCTGCCAACTTGGAATCATGAGCCCATTTCAGAACTCGTTCACATAATCTATGTGGAACGATGGTTTTCCCAGTAGGAACTGTAGTGGTCATGGCAAGGGATACACAGGCAGGATCTATGATGTAGTTAGGGACATCAGGAACATCCTCGGGTTCAAATGATTTTGACAGTGCATCAGCACGGAGGTTCTTGGAACCTGGGCAGAAACATAGAATGAAGTTGAATCGTTCAAAGAAGAGCACCATCAGGCTTGTCGAGGATTCAGGAGCTGAGCTTCTTTAAGGTGCTCAAGGTTCTTATGGTCAATGAAGATGGTAAACTTGTGTTGCACCCCTTCCAACCAGGGGCGCCACTCTTGGAGTGCCAACTTGACGGCAAGAAGTTCTCGGTCACCTATGGTATAGCATTGCTCTGTAGGAGAGAATTTGTGTGAGTAGAATGAACAAGGTATCAATTTACCCTTGGGAGAAAACTGGCTCAGGACAGTTCCTGCACCAATTGCAGAGGCGTCGACTTTGACGACAAATGGACATCTTGGATCCAGATGCTGAAGACAAGGACCAGAAAAGAAAGCTTCTTTAAGCGACTGAAAGGCGGCATGGGCTTTGGGAGTCCAGCCATGAGTGTTAGCCCCTTTCTTGGTCATGGCAGTAAGCGGAGCAGCTAGGGTAGAGTAATTGGCAATGAAGCTCTGGTAATAATTAGTAAAGCCAAGGAAACGTTGTAAGGCCTGTAGGCCTACTGGCTGGGGCCAGTCACGGATCCCCTGGACTTTCTCTGGATCCATGGAGAAATCTCGATTGGATATGATGTACCCTAAGAAGGGTAAGCGATTACACTCGAAAAGGCATTTTTCTAACTTGGTATAAAGATGGTTTTCTCTTAGACGTTGAAGGACTATCCAGACGTGCTCTTGATGAGATTCAAGGTCTTTGGAAAAGATTAGGATGTCGTCACGATATACGACTGCGAAGCAGTACAGGAGATCTTGGAGAATTTCGTTCATAAAGCGTTGAAAGACTGCTGGGGCATTGCATAGCCCAAAGGGCATCACGGTATATTCATAGTGACCATCCCTCATGTTGAATGCAGTTTTCCAGATTTCAGGTTGGATGCGTACCAGATTGTACGCACCCCTCAGATCCAACTTGAAGATCCGTGCCCCTTCAAGGCAGTCGAACAGCTCGCTGATAAGGGGCAGGGGGTATCAGACGTTGTGGGTTATGGCGTTGTCTGTAATCAATACATAAGAACATGCCATACTGGGTCAGACCAAGGGTCCATCAAGCCCAGCATCCTGTTTCCAACAGTGGCCAATCCAGGCCATAAGAACCTGGCAAGTACCCAAAAACTAAGTCTATTCCATGTTATGATTGCTAGTAATAGCAGAGACTATTTTCTAAGTCACCTAGGATGCAGGAACAAGGCTGGAACGAGGCTTAGAATGCAGTGACAATCTAGCACACAATACAATGCCGACCCGATTGCCAAGGCAAGGAAGTGCAGACAGGAACTTCCTTAAGTAATTCTTTCAATCAGGGCACGCTGCGGAGCTAGGACCCGCCCCATGCCCTACAAGAGGCTGGGCGGTCCGCGCACGTGCGCATAGGGGCGTGGCCAACACCACGGGAGACGCAGAACTCCAGCGTGAGGCCTGGTGCACAGTGGAAGGCCCAGCAACCGCTGCTGCAGGACGCCGAGGCCTGCAAGAGCTTACGGCTGCCACTGGGGAGGCCGACCCGGGACCTGCAGGGGAGCCAGAAAGGTGAGCAGGCCCGTGCACGGGCCGGACACGGACAGGGCGCACAACACCAACTTCTTTTTAAATTCTCTCTTAGCCTGTCTTTTCAATGTCTTACATTTTACATGCCAATGCTTATGCTTTATCTTATATTCTTATTTAGTTATTTATTTATTTGTTTATTTTTAATTTTTATATACCGATGTTCCTGTAAAGAATACATATCGCACCGGTTTACAAGGAACTGAACAGTCGCCTCCAGGGCGGAAATACATTAAAACAGTCGCCTCAAGGCAGAATACATTAACACAAGTATACAGGAAAACTATTAAAGAGATCTTTCATAAACTCAATTAAATGTAACTGGGAACCATAAATCAGGAACATATGTACAGAGGTAGGTATATCGTCTGTCGCTTCACCAGATTTTAGCTCTCAGGGAAAGCTTGAGTGAATAGCCAAGTCTTTAGCTTCTTTTTGAATGTCGGAAGGCATGGTTCTTGGCGGAGGTCCGGTGAGAGCAGGTTCCAAAGATGGGGACCTGCAGTGGACAGAGCTCGTTTCCTCAATGAGGTTTTTGTTGGCTGGGTGTGAAGCATGTTCTGGTATGCACTTCTGATTGGTCTATTGGAGATGTGTTGCTGTAGTTGGAAGGATAGGTTGAGGGGGGAGATGTTGTGAAGAGCCTTGTGAATCATCATGAGGGATTTAAATTGTATCCTAAATTTTATAGGCAGCCAGTGAAGATTTTTGAGGATAGGGGTGATGTGATCCCATTTTTTGGTGTTAGTGAGAATTCTGGCCGTCGCGTTCTGGACCATCTGAAGTGGTTTGATGGTGTTGGCTGGCAGGCCCAGGAGGAGTGAGTTGCAATAGTCCAGTTTAGGGAGGATGATAGATTGTAGTACCAAGCGAAAGTCTCGGAAGTGTAGAAGAGGTTTTAATTTTTTTAAGACTTGCAATTTGAAGAAGCAGTCTTTGGTAGTATTGTTTATGAACTTGGTGAAGTTGAGTTGGTTGTCCAGAAGTACACCAAGATCTCTTACTTGTGGCGTGTGGTCGATTGATGTGAAGGAGAGTTGGGTGGAACTAGTTGGGTTGAATAGAGAGCACTTGTCTGGAGCTATTATGAGGATTTCAGTTTTGCTAGTATTTAGCACAATGTTGAGGCTTGTTAGCAAGTTTTTGATTGCCGAAAGGCAGCTGTTCCAGTAAGACCACGTTTTGTGGAGGGATTCCATTATCGGGATGAGGATCTGAATGTCATCCGCGTATAGGAAGTGTGTTAGCTTGAGGTTAGATAGTAGATGGCAGAGTGGAAGGAGATAAATATTGAACAGTGTAGGTGAAAGGGATGATCTTTGAGGTACCCCCAGCTTTGATCTGATAGGGAGTGATTCTTTGTTGTTAATCCTAACCTTGTATTGCCTGTTTTCAAGGAAAGATTTGAACCAGTTGCGCGCTGAACCTGTTATACCAATATCTGCTAGACGCTGAATGAGGCAGGAATGGTTCACAGTGTCGAACGCTGAGGAGAGGTCCAGTAAGACGAGAAGGAAAGGTTGACCATTTTCCAGGTTGATGAGGATGTTATCAGAAAGCGAGGCTAGTAGAGATTCAGTGTTCAGTGACTTTCGAAATCCGAATTGATTGGAGGTTAGAATGTCATTCTCTTCTAGGAATTCGGATAGTTGTCTGTTTACTACCTTCTCCATGATTTTTGCAATCATTGGGAGGTTGGCAATTGGTCTGAAGTTAGCTGGGTCAGTGGGTGGAAGGTTAGGTTTTTTAAGGAGAGGCTTGAGAATAGCAAACTTGAGTTGGTCAGGGACTTGACCTTGGGAGAGCGAGCAGTTTATGATGTCTGCTATCGGTTTAGTGATGATGTTAGGAATGGAGAACAGTAGATTGGATGGGATGTGGTCAAGTGGGTGGGACGAGGGCTTCATCTTCCTAAGGATGTTTTCAATTTCTAAGGCGGACGTCTGCTCAAGGGAAGCGGACGTCTGCTCAAGGGAAGCCATCGAAGCTGTAGTTGCTTTTATTGCATGTGGGTTGGGTGAGAGTATTGTGTGCTGGTGGTGGGAGGGTAGTTCGGTTGAGGAGAGGGCCCCTTAAGAGGAGCGAGGAGGGTGTCTATTTTTTTCTCAAAGTAGACCGCCAGTTCGTTGGCTTTGTTGGATGCTTGTGCGTCTGGTATAAGAGGGATAGTTGGTTTAGTGAGGGCTGACACATAGGAAAACAGAGCTCTAGAGTCGAATATAAAGTGGTGGATCTTTTTTGAGAAGAATTCTTTCTTGGTTATATTGATGATGTTTCTGTAAGAGTTTAGGCAAGATTTATAAGCCAAGAGGGTAATAGTGGATGGGTTTTTTCGCCACCTGTGTTCCTTACATCTGAGCTCTTGTTTGAGCGACTTCAACTCCGGCGTGAACCAGGGTTTCCTGTTGTCCTTTTCAGGATGGAGCAATTTCGTGGTCATGGGGCATACTTGATCAGCCACCCTATTGGTGATGTTGATCCATGAGGTAGTGGCAGTGTTGACGTCTGAGAGGTTTAGTTGAGCTAGTTCTTTGGATAAATGAGAGCTGAGGATTTCTCCAGTACAAGGTTTTCTGATGGCGACTGAGGTTGCATGTGTAGTTTGGGGAGGGTGTTCCATGATCTCTAGAGCCGTGGAGATGATTCGGTGGTCCGTCCAAGGGACCTGTAGGCATGATGGATTGTTAACGGACGATATACCTTCATTTACGAAAATGAAGTCTAACGTGTGACCTGCCTTGTGGGTGGGTTCGTTGACAATTTGCCTGAACCCCATGTGGCCGAGGGAGGAGAGTAGGGTTTCGCAGTTGGTGGAGCGAGGTAGGACGTCCACGTGCAGGTTGAAGTCTCCCATGAGGATCGCTGGTTTTCCTGCATTAAGATGTTTGGCGGCTAGTTCAATGATGGGGGATGGGTCTGCCTTGAGAATTCCTGGGGGAGCGTAAATCAATCCGATTAGAAGGTATTTTGATTTGAAGAGGGCAAATTCGAGGTTAGCTGTTGTAATTGTGGCTTGTAGGGTCAGGCCTAATCCTTTTTTGGTGGCTAGGAGCAGCTCTCCTCCTCTTTGTTTTGATCCTGGGAATAGAGAGTAGGTCATAAGCCTGGGTAGGTAGCTGATTTAGAAGTACTGTATCTGTAGTTTTTAACCAGGTTTCTGTGATAGCACAGATGTCTGGTTTAGTATCGTTTAGGAGGTCGTTGAGGATGTGTGATTTTTTTAGAGATGGACTGAGCATTGAATATTCTTCTGATGGATCCTTCTTCCAATTTTTGTATGAAGATCTTTCAGCTAAATCAGCCTCTTTCACCTCACCTTTTAGCCATGCTGGCAATCATTTGATCTTCCTTCCAACTTTCTTAATTCAGGGAATACGTCTGGACTGCATTTCTAAGATGGTATTTTTTAACAATGTCCATGCCTGTTGCACAATCTTAACCTTTGTAGCTGCACCTTTCAGGTTTGTTTGTTTTTTTTTAACTATTTTTCTTATTTTATCAAAGTTTCCCTTTTGAAAGTTTAGTGCTTGAGCCGTGGATTTACTGACTGTCCCCCTTACAGTCATAAATTCAAATTTGATCATTGCCAAGTGGCCCCATCACCATTACCTCTCTCAAAAACTCCTACACTCCACTGAGAATTAGATCTAAAATTGCTCCCTCTCACGTCAGTTCCTGAACCAACTGCTCCATAAAACTAATTTATTCCATCCAGGAACTTTATTTCTCTAGCATGTCCTGATGTTTCACTTACCCAGTTAATATTGGGGTAATTGCAATCTATAAGCAAAATAGCAATCTATAAGCAATCTATAAGCAATCTATTTATTTTATTTATTTATTTATTTAGAAACTTTTATATACCGGTATTAGTGGGGACATCATACCGGTTCACATAATAACTGAGAGCTTGGAAAATACATTTCAACAAGGACAATGTAACTGGGCGGGGGGTAAACCAATAGGCAGTATGTCTATATCTATAAGCAAAATAATCAATAAGCCTTAACACATGACTTTAAACATACATTTTATTCACAATAGATCATTCAAAATTTAATACCAACTGATAAACATGATTCATATATATGAAATGTTCACTACATACATTCATGTAGATATATAGCCTAGTAGTTAGAGCAGTGGACTATGAACCAGAAAACCAGCGTTCGAGTCCTGCTGTCACTCCTTGTGACCTTGGGCAAGTCACTCTACCCTCCATTGCCTGTTACAAAAACTTAGATTGTAAGCCCTCTGGGGATAGAAAAATACCTGAATGTAAACTGGTGTGATGTCTCAATTGAGATTGAATGTTGGTATGTAATAAATATATTAAAATTTTACCCATTAATCATTTAATTTCACAATAAATCTCACACAAATAAAAAACACTCCATTGCACACACACATCCTGAAGTACTCCCACAATCACTAACCACATACACCTGTTAAAAAACATTTACAAAGCATAAACAAGTAACATATCCAATATAAATTCATAAAATAAGATTTTCAAACATATTATTGTTCTTGACGCAGGGTTACTGAAAAGACACACAAAAATTACCCAATAAATTGAATATCATGGTTCTTAAAATCCACAAAGAGTTATAACTTCCCACAGGATTCTTGATTTTACTCATGATCCTATACACATCGACTGATAATCAATGAGAAAAATAATATCACTTCCAATTCTGCAAATCAGCAAAGAAAACTTCTACTCATTACTTGCATCAGCATCAACTATCAGCACCCAAACCGCCATGAAGCTAGAGAAATGTTGTGTTCGTGCCTCTTCTCGCCCCTCACTCCACCCTCTCTACCTTGGGAGCGACTCCCTTCGGCTCTGATGGACAGATGCAGCCGCGGCTTCTCCCTACCTCTTGGTCCTGGTGTCCCCGGGCTGGCTTGACGCTACGGATCTGCCATGTTCCTGATGTCATAAGGGCGTGCACTCCAGACTTTGTACCAGCAAGGGCGCGAACCTCGGGGGCATCCTCCCTTAGTGACATCATCCATTTCCACTTTAAAAGGTCTTTGTTTGCTAACCTCTAACGAGTTAGCAAGGAACTCCAACAGGACTTGCTTCGGCAGTCCATGATACTTGCAACAACGATCCGAGTTAGCCAGGGGAATCCTTCCCCACTGCTCGGCCTTTTCAAATTTACCAGGATTACCCGCTCTACGGGGGCTCCGCTCTCTTTTCTTGATTTCAGATTGCCAGAAATACTCAGAAGACTCTCATTGCCTGGAAGTGATCGCAGACATGAACACAGTGAGTTCTATTGTAGATAGGAATCGGTACTCGCTCCACGAGGGCCTACATTCCTATAGCAATGAAGACTCCCTTCCGTCCAAGACGCTATCGCAGGTACAGAGATCATGAGTTATATTGGCAAGATTGCAGATAGGAACCGGTACTCGCTCCACGAGGGCCCATGTTCCTAGAATCTTTTACAGACTCTCTTCTACTCTAGAAACCATATCATATACAGCTATTATGAGTTCTTATTACAGACTGTTGTGGGAACCAGTGCTCACCTACGGCTCCTGTTCCTGAATATACTGAAGACTCTCTGTGGCATAGAGACCATTGCAGACATCTACTATTGTGAGTGTACCATCTTGTATCCAGTGTACCCTGTCTACTCACTACTTCTAGTCTCTCTCTACAGCTCAGTGACCCAGAGGTTATATTCCAGTATCAGATGGACTTCAGCCCTGCTGGACATTGACTCACTACTGCAACCTCTGGTGGTTCTACTTCCAGTCTAATAAAGAACTATCTGTGTTTGTCTCATACTCCAGCCTAGTTGACGGTCCCTCTCAGGATCTCCTCCTGGGGGTGCTGTCATCGGCCCAGGGATTCACCAGTTCTACTAAGTGTTACTCCGTACACTAATAGAGCGGTATTATCATCTGCCACTCTGTGGGAATCAACCCACTACAGACCATTAGCTCAGCCTACGGAGTATTATAAACTGCTAGCTCCTCCCCTTGGAGGAACAGCCTTGTACAGATTGCTAACTCCTTAGCAAGATCAGTAACAGATTGCTAACTCCTCCCCTCTGGGGGAGCAGGTCTAAAACAGATTGCTAACTCTGCCCTCCTAGCGGGGTGAGTGATAACAGATTGCTAACTCTGCCCTCCTGGCGGGTGAGTCATAACAGATTGCTAACTCCAGTGGATCCGGCTTAAACGTATGGGAAGCTACTAACTCCAGTGGATCCGGCTTAAAAATATGGGAAGCTATTAACTCCAGTGGATCTGACTTATGGGAAGCTACTAACTCCAGTGGATCCAGCTTAAAGGTATGGGAAGCTACTAACTCCAGTGGATCCGACTTAAAAGTATGGGAAGCCACTAACTCCAGTGAATTCTGCTTTCAAGAAAGAATTGGAGAAGCCTAAATTTGAAGCCAGCTTTCAAGAAAGAATTGGAGAGGCGTACTCCTGGGGATTCAGCTCAAGGTATTGGATGTTTGTAGCCATGGACCCGGCTCACTTTTCTGCTTTGCAGGCTATACCGGGCCTGGCTCAACGCCTTCCAGAACAGCAAGAAACCCTGGAGAAACTTACTGCAGCCTTTCACCAGCTTCATACACAGAAGGCACAAAGCACAGCTTCTATACAAGAAAAACCAGTTACCAGAGATAACTTTAAAATCAGCTGTTCCACTGGAGGTGCCTGTTCGATTCTCTGGAGAACTCGAGAAGACTCGAGGCTTCCTGAACCAGTGCAGTTTACATTTTACTCTACAACCTTCATTGTTTCCCACAAGTCTCTCCCAACCAGCTACATTCTGTCTTATTTGGATGGGAGAGCCTTGTTGTGGGCTTCTACCTTGTGGGAATGCAAGGACTCTATCTTGCAGGACATAGAAGGATTTATGGACTTATTTAAATCCGTCTTTGATGACCCTGCTCGTATGTCTGTTGCTGGATTTGCTTTGGTGGACTTAAAGTAAGGCAACAGATCCCTGGCAGAATTTGCCATTGAATTTAAAACTCTAGCAGCAGAGCTGCGCTGGGACCCCAAATGTCTGAAGACACTCTTTTGCAGAGGCCTGGACACTCGCATAAAGGATGAGTTGGCAACTCATCAGATACCTGACTCGCTGGAAGAATTGATATCCTTAGCCACTCTGATTGACTGGCGGCTCCGAGACAAGGTGAAGGAACTCTGGCCTGAGGTGTTACCTGGGTTAAAAACAAACCAGTGCTTTTGTACTAACAAGGGGAACAGCACCTCCTGCTGTGGAGAAGAAGGAACCGAAGGAATCTGGTCATGGTCACTTGACGTCTAAAGAGAGAAGATATACAAGGAAGAATGGCCTGTGCATGTACTGTGGCCAGCCAGGCCATGATGTTTCTGTTTGCCCTAGTCGTCCGGAAAACAGACAAGCCTGAGTCCCATGGGAGGACTGTTCTTGGGCTATACAACAATATCTTCTCCACTCTCTCATCCAGTCTCGATGAACCCTGAACCCGTGACAGTTCGAACCTCTGCCCTGAAGGACTCAGGGGCAAGAGACAACTACCATCTCAGATGTTTTGTGGAATACCTGAGGAATCCATGTGGTAAATTTGAAGATCCAATATTGTATCACACTATAAAGTGGGCCTTGGATGATTCTTTTCACCACCACTTCTTTTGAGAATCTTATCAACATCACCAGCAGTTTGTCTAAATCCTGCTGGTAGTCATAGCAGTTGCTATGCACACCATAGCTAGGTGGCACTCTTCATCTACCATGTCTTCTTGGATTACACATTGAGAATATTACTACATTCTACCTACATGGAAGTCATGCTGAAGGACTACAGCACTGTTGATTCCGAAGTAGAAGTCATCTCCACCTCTCAATTTTGTGTTGGTCCACTCAGAGGTCATGCTGATTCTGAAGAAAGAAGACATCCCTAGCTACCAGTATTGCGATTGGCCTACTCGGAAGTCATGCTGGGGTTACAGCACTGTTTGATTCCGAAGAAGAAGAAGATATCTCTATTCATCAACTTTACTTAAGGATTACTCAGAAGTCATGCCCATACCTATGGCACTGGTTGACTCCGAGGAAAGAAGAAGATGTCTCTGATCATCAACTTCATTGGATCATTCGGAAGTCATGCTGGGGGTTTACAGCACTGTTTTGATTCCGAGGATGAAGATTTATCAATCCATCAGCCTGTTCGTTTTGCTGGTATTATCAACATCTCTCTTCTAGCATCCTGCGGAAGAGCCACATCAGAAGTGGATATTGGACCAATTCTACATCACCACTTCCACTGAAACCTCAGTGATGTGCACAGCAGCCCTCTCATTGCTGCTGACATCATTATTCATTCTACTAGATTCTTCAATTCTACTATCTGTGCTATACGAACTTGAACTCAAGACTTTGAGACCTTGGATGTTTGAGCAGAGACTGAACTTTGTTTGCCTGAAAAGGCTTCGACCCCAAAACCATCTTTGGGATCCTTAGACCTATTGGATAAGAGATGCTCATCAGTTCCACCTCGCGCATCTCTGGTACTTATCTGGTACCTGAAGAGGAGATCGCCCTTTGAAGGAGGGTACTAGGGATGTGAATCGTTTTTCAACGATTAAAATTATCGTCCGATAATGTTTATATCGTCTTAAATCGTTATAGAACACGATACAATAGAAATTCTAACGATTTATCGTTAAAAATCGTTAAATCGTGTTGGTGCGCACTAACTCGAGTTAGTGCGCACTAACTCCCCGTTAGTGCGCACTAACTCGATTTAGTGCGCACTAACTGAAAATGATACAAATAAACACTTTCCAGGTCACTGAAGGTCAGTTAGGAATGAATATGTATTCCTATTGGCTGGCTGCCCTCTTATCTATTGATGTTACCAAGGTTACCACTGAGGTGATGGTTGGGGGGATGGGAAATGGAACTGGAAACTAACGAACACCAACAGAAAATGAAACAAAGTGTTCACACTTCCCAGGTCAGTAAAGGTCACTTAGGAATGAATATGTATGTATGTATTCCTATTGGCTGGCTGTGCTCTTATCTATTGATGTTACCAATATGGTTGGGGGGATGTGAAATGGAAACAGTTGGAAGCTTGACAAAAAAAGTAATGTAATGATCAGCACTCACGTGACTAGAACTTGTTTGTTTATTATTTTTGTTAGCAGGCACCTGAAATGCTAGTGCATGTTGAATTTGCCAATCACTGTGCATTTTAGAAAGGTGTTCCTGGCTGGAACTGTACACAGTTCAAATATATGTAATTGATTGTTGGTAAGTGTATTTTTTAAGTAGCCACACTGGCACCAGTATGTTTACTTTTCCTCCTACTTAACTCACTAGCTCAGCTTTGTAAGAAGGGCTTCTCTGCTTGTGTGTTGTTTTTGTTTGGTGTGAGGAGAGCAGAAACATCAGATCTTTATTCAATCTACTACAGTCATCTCTTACAGTGCCCTATCCCTATTAATACCAGGAGTGTTGTGATCTTCCTGCACACAGTGCCCTAACCCTGATACCAGTCTGAGACAGCTCCCTCCCTGCATTACTAGTGAGAGGCTGGCTTCACAGACAGGGGGGAGCTGCCTGACCCTCACTCCTGACTTCCCCCATGTCCCAGCTAGTGAATGGTGTGTGGGTGAGGGGGGGGGGGAGGATGGTGAAGTCTGAGACAGCTCCCTCCTGCATTACTAGTGAGAGGCTGGCTTCACAGACAGGGGGGAGCTGCCTGACCCTCACTCCTGACTTCCCCCATGTCCCAGCTAGTGAATGGTGTGTGGGTGAGGGGGGGGGGGGGAGGATGGTGAAGTCTGAGACAGCTCCCTCCCTGCATTACTAGTGAGAGGCTGGCTTCACAGACAGGGGGGAGCTGCCTGACCCTCACTCCTGACTTCCCCCAAGTCCCAGCTAGTGAATGGTGTGTGGGTGAGGGGGGGGGAGTGGATGGTGAAGTCTGAGACAGCTCCCTCCCTGCATTACTAGTGAGAGGCTGGCTTCACAGACAGGGGGGAGCTGCCTGACCCTCACTCCTGACTTCCCCCATGTCCCAGCTAGTGAATGGTGTGTGGGTGAGGGGGGGGGGGGGGGGGATGGTGAAGTCTGAGACAGCTCCCTCCCTGCATTACTAGTGAGAGGCTGGCTTCACAGACAGGGGGGAGCTGCCTGACCCTCACTCCTGACTTCCCCCATGTCCCAGCTAGTGAATGGTGTGTGGGTGAGGGGGGGGGGGAGGATGGTGAAGTCTGAGACAGCTCCCTCCCTGCATTACTAGTGAGAGGCTGGCTTCACAGACAGGGGGGAGCTGCCTGACCCTCACTCCTGACTTCCCCCATGTCCCAGCTAGTGAATGGTGTGTGGGTGAGGGGGGGGGGGAGGATGGTGAAGTCTGAGACAGCTCCCTCCCTGCATTACTAGTGAGAGGCTGGCTTCGCAGACAGGGGGGAGCTGCCTGACCCTCACTCCTGACTTCCCCCATGTCCCAGCTAGTGAATGGTGTGTGGGTAAGGGGGGGGGGGGAGGATGGTGAAGTCTGAGACAGCTCCCTCCCTGCATTACTAGTGAGAGGCTGGCTTCACAGACAGGGGGGAGCTGCCTGACCCTCACTCCTCCGGGGTATTGTGATCTTCCTGCACACAGTGCCCTATCCCTGATACCAGGGGTGTTGTGATCTTCCTGCATGCAGTGCCCTATCCCTATTAATACCAGGAGTGTTGTGATCTTCCTGCATGCAGTGCCCTATCCCTATTAATACCAGGAGTGTTGTGATCTTCCTGCACGCAGTGCCCTATCCCTGATATCGGGATGTGTGCAAGAAGACCACAACACCCCCGGTATCAGGAATAGGGCACTGTGTGCAGGAAGATCACAACACCCCCAGTATCAGGAATAGGGCACTGTGTGCAGGAAGATCACAACACCCCTGGTATTAGGGATAGGGCACTGTGTGCAGGAAGATCACAACACTCCTGGTATTAATAGGGATAGGGCACTGTGTGCAGGAAGATCACAATACCCCTGGTATCAGGGTTAGGGCACAAGTTCTAGTCACATTGACTGATCACATTACTTGTTTTGTCAAGCTACCAACTGTTTCCATTTCCCATCCCCCATATACTGTCAGTAGGAAACTTGGTAACATGAATAAATAAGAGGGCAGCCAATAGGAATACATATTCATTCCTAAACTTACCTTAACTGACCTGAAAAGTGTCAAATTGTATCATTTTTCAGTTAGTGCGCACTAACTCCCGTTAGTGCGTACTAACTCGAGTTAGTGCGCACTAATCGGAAAAAACGATTTTTAACGATTTTTTAACTAAAAAATCGTGCCTAAGACGATTTTCTTGCCCTGCCACACGATTTCTATCGTTAAGACGATATGGAAAACGATTCACATCCCTAGAGGGTACTGTTGCGTTTGTGCCTCTTCTCACCCCTCGCTCCACCTCTACCTTGGGAGCGACACCCTTCGGTTCTGACGGACAGATGCAGCCGCGGCTTCTCCCTGCCTCTTGGTCCCGGTGTCCCTGGGCTGGCTTGATGCTACAGATCCGCCATGTTCCTGATGATGTAAGGGCGCGCGCTCTAGACTTTGTACCAGCAAGGGCGTGAACCTCGGGGGCATCCCCCGTAGTGATGTCATCCATTTCCACTTTAAAAGGTCTTTGTTTGCTAACCTCTAACGAGTTAGCAAGGAACTCCAACAGGACTTGCTTCAGAAGTCCACGATACTTGCAACAACGATCCGAGTCAGCCAGGGGAATCCTTCCCCACTGCTTGGCCTTTTCAAACTTACCAGGAGTACCCGCTCCACGGGGGCTCCGCTCTCTCTTCTTGATTTCAGATTGGCAGAAATACTCAGAAGACTCTTCATTGCCTGGAATCAATCACAGATGTGAACACAGTGAGTTCTATTGTAGATAGGAATCGGTACTCGCTCCATGAGGGCCTACATTCCTATAGCTCTGAAGACTCCTTTCTGTCCAAGAAGTTATCGCAGGTACAGAGATCGAGAGTTATATTGGCAAGACTCTTCATTGCCTGGAAGCGATTGCAGACGTGAACACAGTGAGTTCTGTTGTAGATAGGAATTGGTACCCTGCATGAGGGCCTACATTCCTATAGCACTGAAGACTCCCTTCCATCCAAGACTCTATCGCAGGTACAGAGATCGTGAGTTATATTGGCAAGATTGCAGATAGGAACCGGTACTCGCTCCACGAGTGCCCATGTTCCTAGAATCTTTTACAGACTCTCTTCTACTCTAGAAGCCATATCATATACAGCTATTGTGAGTTCTTATTACAGACTGCTGTGGGAACCAGTGCTCGCCTACAGCTCCTGTTCCTGAATATACTGAAGACTCTCTGTGGCATAGAGACCATTGCAGACATCTACTATTGTGAGTGTACCATCTTGTATCCAGTATACCCTGTCTACTCACTACTTCTAGTCTTTCTCTACAGCTCAGTGACCCAGAGGTTATATTCCAGTATCAGAAGGACTTCAGCCCTGCTGGACATTGACTCACTACTGTAACCTCTGGTGGTTCTACTTCCAGTCTAATAAAGAACTATCTGTGTTTGTCTCATACTCCAGCCTAGTTGACGGTCCCTCTCAGGATCTCCTCCTGGGGGCGCTGTCATCGGCCCAGGGATTCACCAATTCTACTAAGTGTTACTCCTTACACTAATAAAGTGGTATTATCATCTGCCACTCTGTGGGAGTCAACCTACTACAGACTATTAGCTCAGCCTACGGAATATTATAAATTGCTAGCTCCTCCCCTTGGAGGAGCAGCCTTGTACAGATTGCTAACTCCTTAGCAAGATCAGTAACAGATTGCTAACTCCTCCCCTCTGGGGGAGCAGGTCTATAACAGATTGCTAACTCTGCCCTCCTGGCAGGGTGAGCGATAACAGATTGCTAACTCCGCCCTCCTGGCAGGGTGAGCGATAACAGATTGCTAACTCCGCCCTCCTGGCAGGGTGAGCGATAACAAGAAACAATACAAGAAAAAAGTTTTTCCATATTCCTCTATCTAAATTTCTCATAATTTTATTTTATTTATTTATTTACTTTTATATACCGGTGTTCGATTTTACATATCACATCGGTTTACATTTAAACAAAATTTGCAGGAACTTATGCGTTACCTTTGTCAAATACATTAAACATTTAAATATGGGGATTGTTAACAAGGGATGTAAAAGAACATGGGGAATGGCTAACACTATGGGATGCATGAAGGCTAGAAGTTTTGTGTGTTTGTATTAAATAGCTAGTCAGAGGGTAGGCAAAAACCAGGAGTTTGTGTGTTTGTGCACACCATGTGCACAAAGGGGAGTGCCCCTTTGTCGCGCCTCTTCAGCGCGCGACGCCTGGTGTTCTGGCGCCGTTTAACGTCCGTCACAGTCCTCAGTGACATCAGAGGGGGCGGGTCTCCCAATCAAGGATCACACACCGCTCCTCCCCTCTGATATTTGGACAAACACCTCATTATAAAATGCCTACCTTCAATGAAAGAAACTTTTAAAGTGTTATTCCAAAAAGCAAAACACTGTGCATTCACATTTCATTAGGATTCTTCAAAGCAAAAAGTTGTTAAAATAACAAAAAACATCAAGAGAATCAACCTCTCCAATATAAATCACACTATTCCAATGGAATGTAATTTAATGTATACTTTTTAGATTACTACGATGTTCAAAAATGTGTGTCTTTAAGCAGCGAATGGTTATGCCCACATATATTAATCCGCAAGGGCATAGAATGATATAAATACATTTTTTAGACTGGCAAATAGTGGATGACCATAGCCAAAACTCTTCTGATGTTTTAGAATGTTTAAACACCTCCAGTGTCAGGGACAATCCACATACTCTCCATCTGCCTAATGGATGATGGCCACCAGAGGAACTGACACCTATAGTTTCGAAATCATATAGAAAAGAGGATACCACTTCATCTTTTAAATTTTAACCTCATTTGTAAGCAAACAGGGGAAGTTTTTCAAAAACATTAAACTCCCTTAACATTGGCCAGTGAGATTTGATGATACTTACTTACTACCTTATGCGTGATAGGGATATGTGGTAAATCATTACCATTCATGATCACAAAAACGTGCCCTTTTGAAAGCCCTTTTAATCAATTTTCATGGGTACCCTTTTTCTAAAAAAGAGATGTGCATGATTACTGTTTGCTGCTTAAATTTCTCAAGTGATGAGCAGACCTGGCGTAGCCGGAAAAATTGGCTAAGTGGTATCCCTTCCTTTATCCTTTGTGGATGGCAACTATCAAAATGTAACAGAGAATTAGTCAGTTTTCTTCCTATCGGTCTCAAAGCCCGATCTCGAATGGATAATCCACATGCCTAAAAACGCTATCCGATGAAAATCAGCCATATGTGTAAAACGTAAATTGGGGTCACAAGAATTCAAAAAAATAAAAAAAGAGTTTGAAAGAACCCTCATCATCACACCAAATAAAATACACATCATCAATATAACAGAGCCATAGCTTAATTCTGCTCCAAAACATGCACAAGTATACAAAAAATTCCAGGATATGTGTGTGTGTGTGTGTGTGTGTGTGTGTGTGTGTGCGACTGAGTGTTTTTTATTTGTGGGAGATTTTTGTGCAATTAAATGATTAATGGGAAAAATTTTGAATGTATCTACTTGAGTGTATAAAATGAAAATTTCATATATATGATATATGTTTGTCAGCTTATATAAAAATTTATATATGCACTATTGTGAATAACAATCGTTTTTCCCAAATTAGGCAATGTCAACGAAATTGCCTAGTTCGGAATGGTTCGGGAGAACTGAAAAATGATTTAATTTTTTTTGAAATTTCGGAAAAAATTCATTTTTGAGTTAAAGGGCGCTAATGGGAGTTAGCGCGTACTAACTCCCAATAGTGTGCACTAACCTGAAAATCAGAGCCCCTGAAAAAAAATCCCAAACCGTGGGAAAAACGAAATTCCTGCAAGGGGGCCCCGAAACGAAGCCTGACACAAACGTTTTACCCAAAGCACATCTCTAAATAAAATGCATTTTTAAAGTCATGTGTTAAGGCTTATTGAAATTGATTATATGCTTACCTTTATTTTGTTTATGAGCTGTTTGTTGGGGAAGCAAATTTCATTTTCAGCCAGTAGGTATTTTTTCTATAATGGGTGGGTAATTGCAATGTCCCATTATTACTGCACTACCAATTTGTTTAGCTTCCCTAATTTCTCTTAGCACTTCTGTCCATCTCATCATTTTAGACAGGTTCACGGTAGTATACTCCGATTGCTATACTCCTCCCCAACACACAAGGGATTTCTACCCATAAAGACTCAATTGTGCATTTAGGGGTAGATTTTAAAAAGGTTACGCGCATAAGTTATGCGTGTAACCCTTTAAAACCCCTCCTGCGTGTCCGAGCTTATTTTGCATAGGCTCGGCAGCGCGTGCAAGCCCCGGGATGCGCGTAAGTCCCGGGGCTTTGCTAGGGGGGCATGTCGGGGGGCGGCGTGACGTTCGGGGCATTCCGGGGGGGGGGGGGGGGTGGTTCCGGCCTGGGGGCATTTCGGGGGCATGGCCGAGGCCTTCAAAATCGCTCCTGGGTGGGGGAATTGCGTGGCGGCGGCAGCTGACCAGCAGGCGTGACTTTCGCGATAAAGGTGGGGGGGGGTGTAGATAGTGCTGGGGGGGTGGGTTAGGTAGGGGAAGGGAGGGGAAGGTGGGGGAGGCCGAAGGAAAGTTCCCTCTGAGGTCGCTTCGATTTCGGAGCGGCCTCGGAAGGAACGGGCAGCGTGCGCAGGACTCGGCGTGCGCAAGGTGCACAAATGTGCACCCCTGGCACGTGCCGACCCCGGATTTTATAAAATACACACTGCTACATGCGTATCTTTTAAAAATCCAGCGTACTTTTATTTGCGCATGGTGTGCACAAACACACAAACTCCTGGTTTTTGCCTGCCCTCTGACTAGCTATTTAATACAAACACACAAAACTTCTAGTTATTTTGCCTGCCTTATGACTAGCTAATTAATACAGACACACAAACACATTAAAGAATATACCCCAATAGTTTACTTCTCCTCAAAACATCTAAGTTCTAAAATTTCCCCACCAGCAAGGTGATTCTCTCCTCTCAGTGCTCCCACTGGATTGTGGGTTACTGAGCACTTCCCTTGCAATATATTTTGTGCTTCCACTGATCATAAGAATCTACCACACTTGCAAGAGGCACAATTATTAAATCAACAAGCAAGATAGTCTCTTTTTTTTTTTTTTAGCAGATTGTTTCCATCTAACTTACCAGCCTGCTGAGAAGAACCAAAGAGCAAACACCTTCTCATGTTCTTTTGAGGTTTCAGATACTTTGAAGCAATGGCAACCCATTATTGCTAAAATCCTCACCACTACCATCCTCAGTATTCTGGCAGGCAAGATAATGGTCCCTAAACACCTCCAGGAGAAGGTCCTTTGCTGGGAGCATGAATCCAGAATATCCAGGAATTCGCAAAACCTTAGAACTGAGCTCCTGCCATTATTGGTGGCCCCAACTTTCCCAGAATGTGCAACAGTATGTAAAGTCTTGCTCTAATTGCACATGTAACAAACGGTCTCAGTCTTTTGCTAAAACTCCTTCCCATCCCTGATAAACCATGGTCACTTATCACTATGGACACTAGGGAACCACAGTGATCTAGGGTCAAGGTGGACCATATCTCCAAAATGGCCCACTTTGTACTGCTGAAGTTTCTACCCACTGTACTTGTGCTGGCCCAACACTTCTTTGAAAACATCTTCCTGTTGCATGGGCTACCAGAACACATAGTGAGCAATCAAGGTATCCAATCTACTTCCAGATTCTGATAAGATCTGTGCAAAATGTTTGGGATAATGCTAGGTTTCTCCTCCACCTATCACCCCCAATCCATTGGACAAACTGAAAGAATCAATTATGTCTTGAAGGCATTCCTTCAGGCATATGTCAATGAATGACAATATGACTGAACTTCTCTCCTACCCTGGGCAGAATTCTGCTAATAGGGCAAGCGAGTCATCCAATTTCTCACCTTTCTTCATAGTCTATGGATGCCAATCTAATATCCATCTGCCAGTACAAGTTTCCACAACATGCCCTTTGGTGGAATTGACATCAGAGACCCTTGAACAGATATGGAAGATAGCCCATGATCTCCTGGTCAAAGCTGTTCAGCGACATAAAAGGGTGGTTGACAAAATGCGATATCTGGCTCCCCAGTTCCAATAAAGAGATAGAAACATAGAAACATAGAAACATAGAAATGACGGCAGAAGAAGACCAAACGGCCCATCCAGTCTGCCCAGCAAGCTTCACACATTTTTTCTCTCATACTTATCTGTTTCTCTTAGCTCTTGGTTCTATTTCCCTTCCACCCCCACCATTAATGTAGAGAGCAGTGATGGAGCTGCATCCAAGTGAAATATCTAGCTTGATTAGTTAGGGGTAGTAGGGGTAGTAACCGCCGCAATAAGCAAGCTACACCCATGCTTTTTTGTTTTACCCAGACTATGTTATACAGTCCTTATTGGTTGTTTTTCTTCTCCCCTGCCGTTGAAGCAGGGAGCTATGCTGGAAATGCGTGATGTATCAGTCTTCTCCCATGCCGTTGAAGCAGAGAGCCATGCTGGATATGCATCGAAAGTGAAGTATCAGACACATTTGGTTTGGGGTAGTAACCGCCTTAACAAGCCAACTACTCCCTGCTTTGTGAGTGCGAACCCTTTTTTTCTTCTCCCGTCGCGTGATGACCCCAGCACCATGTGTAATCCGCCTGCACCGGCCCAGGTACCCGCCAAAACACGAGGTAGGGGAGACCCTTGCCTCGTGTCCCCCACTAATAAGCTGCGGCCATTTTTATGTGCCTTGGGTCTCATGGCATCCATTTTATGTGCCTTGGGTCTCGATGGCATCTTGTAGGGTCATATTGAAAATGTCATATCCTATGTCGGATAGATGGATCTGGTCAGGTCTGAACAGACCTGGGGACATATCATCAGCCCATTGATGACGTATCTGTAATCCTCCCATTTTTTGCACCCATGCCCCGATCTGCCTGTTAAGTTTTCTCTTCCCACGTCCCCATAGCTTTGAATGTGCCCATTTTGGTCTGGGAATGATATCTGACCAACATACCCTGACACAGTCTGTGTCATATTCCTTGTCCCTCCCGCCTCCAGGGTCCTCCAGTCTCTTCTCATAGGTCTTCCAGTGCAGACCCCACACCATTTTCGTTGCCTTTCTGGATCACCTCCATAATGCTTCTGTCCTTTTTGAGATATAGCATTATTTGCTATATTGCTAAAAAAAAACAAGTTTTCAATTTTTCTCAAAAGAAGTTCTATGCAAACCCATTTTGAACCCTTGGACTTAGTTCTTTGTGTTTTGTTTTGTTATACAAATATAACCTCAATGTTAATTACTGGCTCTCACATGTTTCAGAGTAGCCTGATTCCTATGTATTTTCAACCTACTTTCTTACAGTTCCTATCTCTCCTTCCACACCGCCCTGTTTTATGTAATTTCCACTCTTTATATGTTTTGTTTTGATGTAAACCGAAATGATGTCCCCACTAATATCGGTATAGAAAATAAATAAGTAAAATAAATAAATAAATAAATAAATAGATTGTAGTATTCTGAAGTGGAATAGTTAACAAGTTTCACAAAACAGAGGCCATGCCTGTCAAAGATTGAGACCTAGTCCTAACTTTCACAATCATCACCAAAAAGGAAATTTTCTCCAAAGTAAATATATTCCAATATTTTAAAAACAAGGGGTAATAGATGGCATACTATTTATTTATATCCAGGTCCATATTCAAAAGCCATTTAGACGGATAACTCAAAAGTTATTCGTCTAAATGGTTAAACCGGCATATTAAAAGACTTATGCGCCTAAATTCTAGCCGCATAACAAGTTATGCGGCTAGAATTTAGGGTCATAACTGAGCATTCTGGAGGTGGGCAGGAGGCATTTTGGGGAAGAGCAATGTTAGTCACATAATTTAAGCAGCTAACTCCAATAGCTAGCCACTTAACTTATGCAGTTAAGTCTGTGGCAGAAAGTTTGTGGGTAACCTGCACAGAGCATCAGTTACTACTCTTAACAGAAGGCTTGGGAGTAACCTGCATGTGAGAGTTACTACCTTAAAAAACTTGCACTCAGAAGCATGACCAGACCTGGTACAGCATGTCCATGAACTCTCAGAATCTATGTCAGCTTTGAGTGGCTCATATAGGTCCAAGCTCACCCTTGACCTGAACCGGTATTGGCACACTGTTCCTCCCTCTGGGAGCCCCTGTAGTATGGTGCGAAGACAGAAGAGGCATGCACAGTGTTGCACCAGGAAGTTCAACTCAGGGCTCCAGAGACTTTGAAATTATTATTTTTGTACCACTTCTCTTCCATGTCTTGCCTGTAATTCCTGGTGCAAAACCTCCAAACGGAATACAAAAATGGTAATGTAAAAGCAAGTTTACTTACCGTAAACGATGTTTCCATAGATAGCAGGATGAATTAGCCATGCTGTCATGGGATCTGTCAATCAGGCCCGGGAGGCGGAGCTTGTCAAAGCAGAGTTCAGAGCTTTGCTCTCTGTGGCTGCGAGTGTGTTCCCGCGCAGGAAAGTAACGGAATCTCCTCAGTCTGTGATTAAGCTTCATTGTAGTCGAAGACTTGGTGACTGCCAGGGAGGAGGGTGGGTCAGCATGGCTAATTCATCCTGCTATCTACGGAAACATTGTTTACAGTAAGCAAACTTGCTTTTTCCCGTCGATAGCAGGGCTGAATTAGCCATGCTGTCATGGGAGTCCCAAGCTCCCGATCACGTGATTTATGATATATATGTTTGTACGTGATCTTTGACAGTGTGGCAGTCACCGTGTATTGGAGGATAGAGATTGCAGTATTGCTTGCCCTATCTTCGCATCAGTGGCTGCTTGTTGGTCAAGGCAGTAATGAGATGTGAAGGTATGCAGTGATGACCAGGTAGCTGCCTTGCAAATGTCTATGGGTTGCACATTCTTCAAGTGTGCCAAGGAGGTTGCTACTGCTCTAACTTGGTGAGCTTTAGGAGTAGAATGTAATTGTAAATTCTGTTTGTCATGGCAGAATTTGATGCATTGCGCTATCCAGCTGGAGATGGTGCGTTTAGCCACTGGTAGGCCAGGCGCCTTAGGGTCGAAGGAAACAAAGAGTTGGGAAACATGGGAGTCCGAGTTCGTTCTTTCTTTGTAGTGTATTAAAGCTCTTTTACAATCTAGTGTGTGCAGTAGCTTTTCCCTATCGTTTGCGTGCGGTTTAGGGAAAAAGGTTGGTAATTCCATTGTCTGATTGAGATGGAATGGGGTAACTATTTTTGGTAGGAATGATGGGTGAGTTCGGAGAACTACCTTCTGGTGATGAAATTGAAAGTATGGAGGATAATGGACCAAAGCCTGTAACTCACTAACTCTTTGTGCTGATGTTACTGCAACCAGGAATACTACCTTCCATGTGAGGTATTTAATGTGCGCTGAGTCCATGGGTTCAAATGGGAAAAGCATGAGCTGTTCCAGAACTATGTTGAGGTTCCATGGAACTGGAGGTTTGGATACCGGAGGACGAATGTGCGTTAACCCCTTCATGAAACGAGTCAGTAATGGGTGATTGGATATAGGCATCTCATTGATTGGTCTATGATAGGCGCCTATGGCGCTGAGGTGAACTGTGATGGATGATGTTGCTAGTCCAGCTACATATAGTGTATGAAGATAATCAATAAGCAACTCCAGTGAACAGTCCAAAGGTGCACCAGGCAGAGTAACGTTTCCATTTATAGTTATAATTTTTCCTGGTTGAGAGTTTCCTTGATTCCAACAAAATGAATTGTGCTGAAGTGGAAACTCCTTGTTCTGTTAGAAGGAGCCTCTCAATCTCCAAGCTGTCAAGTGTAGAGATGAGTGTAGCGGGTGTAGAAGCGTCCTTTGGTCTTGGCAGAGAAGATCTTGTCGATTCGGTAATGGAATTGGATCCTTGATGGATAGTCGAAGCAGGAAACTGTACCATGGCTGCCTCGGCCAGGTACAGGTATGAGTATCAGTTGAGCTTTGTCCGCTATACACTTCTGAATGGTTTTTGTTATGAGAGGTATGGGAGGAAAGGCATACAGAAGGCCTGTCGTCCACGGAATGAGGAAGGATTCTTGCGCAATCCTGAATTGGCTTGGTCTTATTGAGCAGAATTTGGGAACCTGAGTATTGATCTCTGTTGCAAAGAGATCTATCGAAGGTGTCCCCCACTGCAGAAATATGTCCTGGGCTATTTCTGTGTTGAGTGTCCATTCGTGGGGATGAAAGATGCGGCTTAGTCTGTCCACGCTTGTGTTTGCAACTCCCAGTAGGTAAGTTGCTTGGAGATGTATGGAATTTCTGTGAGCGTGTTCGAAAATCATCAGGGTCTCCTTGCAAAGGGACCATGAACCGGACCCTCCTTGTTTGTTGATGTAAAACATCGCTACTTGGTTGTCCGTGTAGATCATGACCCTGCGTCCTTTTAGGTGATCTTGGAATATTCGTAATACATTGCGAATCGCTCTGAGTTCCAATAAATTTATTTGCAGATTCTGTTCCGAGATTGTCCATAACCCTTGTGTTTCGTAAATCTCGAGGTGTGCACCCCAGCCCTTGTGAGACGCATCTGTGGTTAGGACTGCTTTGTGAGGAGGGGGGCTGAATAACGCTCCTTTGGACAGGGTGGAGTCTAGGAGCCACCATGCTATATCTTTTTTCATTTCGGCAGTTAGCGATACCTTCTGCATCAATGGTTGTGAATGCTGTTTCCATTGGCATTTTAGTCCCCATTGCAGGCATCTCATGTGTAGCCTGGTGTTGGGAACCGTGAAATTCGCCTCTGCCATGTGACCCAGGACTACCAAAATTTGTCTCGCTGACGGTCTCTGAATAAGGTTCAACGTATGTAGAAAATGACGGAAGTGTGATATTCTGTCGTCTGGGAGGTATGCTCTGTTGCACATAGTGTCCAGGCATGCGCCTATGAACTGTAACTGTTGTGTCGGTTGTAGGTGTGATTTCTGAAAATTGATCACCAACCCTAGTTCTTGTACACAGTGTATCACCTGATGGAGGTGATCCAGTAAGATGTTTGGAGTTGGTCCGAGAATGAGCCAATCGTCCAGATATGGAAAGATGGTTATACCTTGTTTCCTGAGATGAGCCACCACCATTATCATGCATTTGGTGACTACCTGGGTGCAGCCGAAAGTCCAAAGGGAAGAACTTTGTACTGGTAGTGTTGATGTCCGTAGCGAAAACATAGGTAACGCCATGAGGATGGATGGATTGGAATGTGTGTGTAAGCATCCTTCAGGTCGATGGAGCACATCTAATCGTTGGTTTGAATGAGAGGAAGAATTGACTTCAACGACACCATTTTGAATTTCTCCTTGGTGAGAAATTTGTTCAATTCCCTTAGGTCTAGTATGGGGCAAAGGCCTCCCGACTTCTTGGGTATGAGGAAGTATGGGGAATAAAATGCTGCTGAACTGGAGTGTGGGTGAATTTATTGAATTGCTTGTTGTTTGAGAAGCAAAGCAATTTCCTCCCCCAGTTGTGGATGGGAATTGTAAATCTTGAGTGTGGAAAGATGAGGCAATATCGGTTTTGTGACAAATTATAGTTGGTAACCATGATGTACTAACTCCAAAACCCATTGATCTGATGTTATTCTTTCCCAGGCTCTGAGGCAAGAACGAATTCTGCCTGGAGGAGCTTGATGTTGTGGTGGTGGCTGAGTTATTAAAAAGATGAAGTCGCTTTTGCTGTAGTGGTCGGCTGTTGTGCCTGCTGTCTCTGGTTATGTGGTTTACCTCTACGTTGATTTGATGTATTTTGTTGTGGAGCAGGACGCTGGTAAGAAGGGTATGGTTGGATTCGAAAAGATTGATAAGACCTATAGGGTCTTCTGGCATATGATTGCCTATGAGTGGATCCCATATAACGACGTGCAGTCGAATAAATAGGGTGTGATTTTAATGATTGTACTGCTAGAGCTTCGTCTTTCAATTTACTTACTGCGTCCTGGAATTTGTCTCCGAACAGGTTATCTTTTGTACATGGGAGATTTGTTAGTTTCTCGTGCAAGTCTTCACGTATCGAACTTGAACGTAACCATGCCAGTCTGCGGGCTGCAATGGCTGTTGCTGATGCCCTAGATGATGTTTCATGTGCTTTGTAGATTGACCTCAAAAGGTGTCGAGAACACTCTTCCATGTCATGAAGAGGCTGAGGTATCTGAACTGCCATTGAGAAATGTATACCCTTCATAGCTTGCATGCACTCATAGAGGTACTGTACCATGTAGAATTGATGTTGCATAATTCGTGCAGTCAACATCGAGTTATGGTATATTTTCCTGCCAAACTCATCTAGATTTCTGTTGTCTTTCCCAGGTGGGTAAGAGGAATGCGACTTTGTTTTCTTGAATCTTTGCATCGCAGACTCTACCACAATTGAAGCGTGAGGTAATTGCGGTAGAGTGTATGGAGATGCTTTCCTCATACGAAATTTTGTATCTGTTTTCCTGGAAAGGGCTGGAATTGAATAAGGCATATCCCAGGACTTTTGTAAGACTGAATGCAGGATCTCTTGCGGCGGCAGAGTTGTTGGTTCCCCTGGAGTATCAAAATTTTTTAGAAGACCTAGGGTTTCTGCTCTAGGGTCTGCTTCTTTTTGTACCTCTAGATGCAGTATTGTACCCAACTTTTCTAGGAATTTTTGGTATGTAAGGTCTTCCGGAGGGGAGTATTGTTCTTGACGTTGTTCCTGTATATCAGACAGAAATCCCGTAGATGATGATGGGGATGTTTGTATTGAAGGAGAATCAAAAGATGTTTCCTGTGTATGAGTTGGCGAAGTTGGTTGATTTATGATTGGAGACATCGGCGGTTCAACCGATGGTTCTCTATTAAGCTGTATTTTGTGTTCCGGTGAACTGTCATTAGCAATGTTAGTCATTTTGAATGATGACTGAAGGGTTTCATAAAACCCTGCTAAAGACTGAGACAATTGAAAAAATGCTTCTCTTGTATGAGGGGGCATTGTCATACGATCATCTTGTTCTCGTGAGACACCTGTTTTAGGGTGCCTTGAGTTATTTTGAGGTGAAGTGTTAGGTACCTGTCTGTCATCTTGTATTTTATTGAAAGATATGTTCCTCGAATCTTCTGAATCTGTAGAAGTGGAAGAGGAAACAACCTGTATTAACTCTCTTTTTGAGAAGGTATGGGAAGGTAGTCTATGAGATGATTTAGAAGTCGAAGGACTTATTTCCCATGTAGCACTTCTCTTTGCCAATTTTTTATGGTGAGAGCGTCGTGAGTGCTTATGGTAATCAGTAGATGGCAGGTTTGCATGACTTTTACTTGATGACAGTTCTGTGGTATCAGCTCCAGAAGAAGAACTTTGTGAAGGAAGATGTCGTTGTTTCAACTCGTTCCTTAGTGCCTGAGTTGAGTAGTTATGCCTGTTATGCACAGATTTAGATCTATGCGCAGATTTAGATTTATGCGCAGATTCATTTTTATGCGCAGATGTAGATTTATGCGCTAATGAAGATTTATGCGCGGATATATATTTATGCGCGGCTGTATCTTTGTGTGCGGCTGAAGATTTGTGAGCGGATGTGGATTTATGCGCAGGTGTGGATTTATGCGCTTAGGGGTAGATTTTAAAAGAAGCGCGATCAGCCTACTTTTGCTTGCGCATCAGACTCAAGCAAAAGTACGCTGGATTTTAGTAGATACGCGCGGAGCCGCGCGTATCCACTAAAATCCTGGATCGGCGCGCGCAAGGCTATCGATTTTGTATAGCCTGCGCGCGCCGAGCCGCGCTGCCTCCCCCCGTTCCCTCCAAGGCCGCTCCGAAATCGGAGCGGCCTCGGAGGGAACTTTCCTTTGCCCTCCCCTCACCTTACCCTCCCTTCCCCTACCTAACCCACCCACCCGGCCCTGTCTACACCCCCCCCTTACCTTTGTCGGGGGATTTACGCCTCCCGGAGGGAGACGTAAATCCCCGCGCGCCAGCGGGCCTGCTGCGCGCCGGGCCGCGACCTGGGGGCGGGTACGGAGGGCGCGGCCACGCCCCCGGGCCGTAGCCACGCCCCGTACCCGCCCCCAAAACGCTGCCGACACGCCCCCGAAACGCCGCGACGACCAAGCCCGCCCCCGACACGCCCCCGACACGCCCCCCTCCGAAAACCCCGGGACGTACGCGAGTCCCGGGGTCTGCGCGCGCCGGTAGGCCTATGTAAAATAGGCTTACCGGCGCGCAGGGCCCTGCTCGCCTAAATCCGCCCGGTTTTGGGCGGATTTAGGCGAGCAGGGCTCTGAAAATCTACCCCATATCTTTCAGATCCTGTACGCGCAAGGGTTACCTGCGCCGATGTCTTCGGCGCCGTGCGCATAGACTTTAGTGGAATCGGCGCCGTATGCACAGATTTCAGCGGCGCCGTGCGTGAATGTGATCTGCGCGGTGACTTCTTCTGCGCCGATCCCTCTTCCTGCGCCGATACTTTTTTAAGCACAGATGGCGTCTCAGCCATCCAGACCATCCGTGGCCTGGCCAACAACTCTGAGCAACAAAGGACTTTAGAGACTTTGGCTAATGCCTTCAACCAGCTCAGCTCTCGGATGGACTCTGCCTCGATGCCTGACAAATCTACTTCCGCTTCTCAGGTATTGCCTAAATGACTCTCCGTGCCCTTGCCAGCACCTACTCGTTTTACAGGTGATCCTCTGTTATGTAGGGGCTTTCTAAATCAGTGCTGTATGCACTTTTTGCTGCAACCTACTTATTTCCCAGACGTAGTGTCCAAAACTATGTACATACTATCTCTTTTGAACAGGAAAGCCCTAGCCTGGGCATCACCTCTTTGGGAGCATAATGATCCAATTCTCAAGGACTTGACAGGCTTCCTTGCTCTCTTTCGTTCTGTGTTTGACGACCCCACTCGCAAGACTGTCGCTGGATCTGCACTCCTGCATTTACAACAGGGTATCAAACCCTGATAGACTATGTTATTGAGTTTAAAACCTTGTCCTCAGAATTATCTATTTATTTATTATTTTTTATATGCCGACATTCGATCTGAGATATCACATTGGTTTACATTCAGGTACTGTAGGTATTTCCCTATCCCCAGAGGGCTTACAATCTAAGTTTGTACCTGAGGCAATGGAGGGTAAAGTGACTTGCCCAATTATGTTGGGACCAGGGTTGCCTACGGACTATTTTTCTAGAGGGCCTCAATCCACGCATCAAAGATGAACTAGCAGCACGTGAGCTCTCTGATACCTTGGACTCTCTCATTGAGCTCATAAGAACATGCCGTACTGGGTCACACCAAGGGTCCATCAAGCCTAGCATCCTGTTTCCAACAGTGGCCAATCCAGGCCATAAGAAGCAAGTACCCAAAAACTAAGTCTATTCCATTCTACTGCTGCTAGTAATAGCAGTGGCTATTTTCTAAGTCACTACCGTATCTTCTCATCAGAGGTACCACCCTGGGTCAATCCCTTGGCTCAGAACTGTACTTTTATTTCACCTCCCTCTCCTAGGGTTATGCGTTTCTCTCCTTCATAATAAAGTCTCCACATTACAGCTGTGTCCTATGACCCTGAGACCACGCCTACCGCCCAGTGGGCAGAGACACCTCTCACCTCAGCCCAGGGTTCACATTCTTACAAAAACATAACACTAGCTAACTCCAATATTTGGAGTTAACCAAATAAGATATTCTGCTAACTCAAAATGTGGCATAATGTAGAGTTAAAGTTAATCAGGAACATTTATTGGGCCCAGTCTCCCACCTGAATGTGCCAAATGTAAGGCCTGCCAGCCCAATCCCCCAAAGATTTCCCTCAAAGATTTAAAAAATGAATATTATAAACAGCGGCAGATCGCCACCCCTCTCCGCCCCCCTCCACCCTATTTAGCCAAACACACTTACGGCCGGATTTTAAAAGGCCTGCGCACATAAAATCCGGGGTTAGTGTGTGTGGCCGGGCCTTGCGTGCGCCGTGCAAATTTTCAAAGAAGCCTGGCCATGCACGTAAATCCCGGTACGCGCACAAGTGCCAGTCTTCTTCAAAGGGGTGGGCCGGGGGGGCGGGAAAGGACGGAGAGGGGCAGGGCAGGGGGTGGGCCAGGACAGCGCCATTGAATGCTGTCCTGAAGACTTGCACGCCAGCAGCTGGCCAATGCGCGCAACTTACTTCAGCTCGGGATCTGACGTAAGTTTTAAAACAAACAAAAAAAAAAGAAAAATAGTAGGGTTTAGGGGCTTGGGAGGAGAAGGCAAAAGGGAGGAAGTTTAGGTAGGGGGCTAGGGAACTTCTTTCCCAGTCCCTCCATGTCCGCATGTCCGCAGACATGTTATAAAATTGGCGCGTCCATGTGTGCACGCCAGAATCCGTGCGCATATGGATACACACGCGCACCTTATAAAATCTACCCCATACATCTGGCCCACCCCAACCTTAACCCTTCTACCATGCCACCTGGCACCATAGAAAACTTATCAAAGCAACGATGGAAGCCACTGGGATTGTTGTACTAGCTTATCACAATCCTGGTGCTGCAGAGAGTTTTCCAGGGTGCCAGGTTGAGCTTTTAATTATCTGGAAACACATACTTGGATAACTTAGAAGCCTAACCAGTGATTCTCAAACATAGCTGGTTTGGTTTCAAAATTATCCTGGTAAGTTTACCCAGATAACTGAGGATATTCTTGCAAACAGATTATCTTATTTTTCAATTTTTTAAAAAATTGACATACATCTGGAAGTTATGCTTGTGGAAATAAAAAAAAGTAATATTAGTTGTGCACAAGAACAGCTGATCAAAGCCTGGAGGAAGGAGGCACCCGATGACAACCATGCTCCTCCCTGCTTTCACTTCTGCTGCCAAAAACAGTTGACAGGGCCTAAACATATGCATTAGGCTCAGCTGAGCCCAGTCAATAGAGCTACCAAAACAAGAGGGGTTGCTGGAATTTGAAGCCAGGAGGCCGCCAAAGAATCCTGGCCATTGATGTAAGCTAAAAAAAAATTATATCTAGGGATGATGTGGGAAGAGCTTTCCAGAGATGAGGGTATGAGGTGTAGTATGGAATATAGGAAGCACTTTCAGGGGGTTTGGAGGAGAGCTGTTTGTACTCTGAGAGAGAAACTTCTGCTCCTTAACTAGATCTTTCATGCACCCTTAGTCTGTCATGCTCCTCATGTTCAGCCCTGTTGATAACACTGGGCAACAATGAAAGTGTTACTGACCTAAAAAGGTCCTACTCTGTAGTATCTTGATGTGCTGAACACGAATATGACCATGAAAAGTTTTTATTGGCTCTCGTTTTGAAGATATTTAATATAGTTCACTTTCTATGTTTAGTCATGTAAATTTATCCAGTAGGACTGTAAATAAGCCTAGAATGATGTAATATTGCATCATATTGCATAATACCATCATGCACACATCATCCAGAGTTTATTACATCATTTTCTGATGCAATGCAGTTCTACTGCCATGCTGCTGCTGAGTAAGCTGACGTCAGCAGTGTACTATATGAAGCCAAGTCAGAAAGGGTGAGCATTTGAAATATTCATGCTGGCTGACTACTGCTGGACACTCCGCAGAGATGCTCCCGAAAAGGTGTACAAGGGACAAGCAAAGAAATCTAAGACGTAGTCTATGACTTCATTTTTCAAACGGTATTAACCGTAGGTCTCCTACTATTGGCATACAATTCAAGATGTAATTATATTATTGCATATTACAAAAAAACTAGAGCCAATTTTGCATTTTCACAGTCACATTCATGTTAGCACATGGAAATTTATAAGAATTGACTAATTTCATTTCCGTAACATGACTTTTGTGAAAATTTGTTGCCCAGGGTAATCCCCCTTCCTCCCCACACATTTTTCAACTGAAGCTCTGAGGGAAGACCCCACCCCCAGGCCCCTGGTGCAGTTAAGAGCCATTAATACAGCCCATTGGGAAAATAAATAAATACAAAAATTGCCCACCCCTGACTTACTTGGTTAATAGGGATGACAGAGAGGCAAAAAGTAGTACAGAATACTGTACCTCCTATTCTATCTCTGTTCCTCTGCTTAGAGCTAACAGAAGCAGTAAAGAGTCTTTTGTGAAACCTGGATTTAATTTTTAAACCACCTGTGCATGTTATTAGCTGTCTGCTTATGTGCAATCCTCTTACATGTGTCAGTATATTCTAGACTTTATTCTCCTTGCTGTGAAGTATTACTTACCTGCTTTCCATGTCTGTTTTTCCAGGAGATCCAGCGGATTCCATCACGACTGTAGTTTATCTTAAACATTGGGGCAAATTCATTCCCATGCCCCCCTGCATGGCGGCCCTGGGTTCCCACCAGTGTGATAAAGTGCAGGCCACGCAGATCAATCTGTAGAAACTCCTTCAGGTCATCAGGTTCTACTGGCACTTCAGGACACCAAGCCCCATCTCCTTCTTCAGAATCCAGCCTGTTGAAACCAGGAAAGGAGGACAGAAGAGAATATTCAATTCCTGAATTGCTTCTCATTACAAAGAGCCCAAGGTGATTTACAAATATTCACACTAAATCATGCAGCTAATCCAGTACCCAGCAGATTCCAAAGAGTAGATCCATTCTTTGTCGCTCATTCCCAGGGATAATGATTACTCTCTAGGCTAATAATGTTTTTTAACTTTTCCTCTAGGAATTTATCCCAACCCCTTTTTAATCCAGATATGCTAAATACCTTGATCACATCTCTAGTTTTGTACATTGAGTGAAAATAAATACTTTCTCCAGTATCTTTTAAATCTTCTGCCAGTAAGTTACATGGAGTGTCTCCAAATTCTAGTACTACAGAGGACCCTTGACTTGCGAACTCAATTCATTCCAGAGGGCTGGTTGTAATTCAAGTTGGTTGTAAGTCAAGACCATTTTTTCCATAAGAAATAATGGAAATACCCATAATGCATTCCGAACCTCCCATAGCACCCCTTACCTAACATTTTCATAATGAAAAATGGTTGTATAATGTGTGTGATTACCAGAAACACCTATAATTTTCCTAGTGTACTCATCAAAAAGTTATAAAATGTGCCTAGCTTACCAGAAACAATTTCATACTGTACTCACCATTCAAGTTGACATCTTTGGCTTGTAGGAAGGGAGGAGGGGGAGGATTCCCCCCTCCCCATCCCCACAGAGCCTCCAAACACTCATTTCCCCCTCCCAGCATACTCATTCCTCCCCTCCTGATACCTTGCTGTAGCCAGCTGAGTGCTTCACTCCCTTTCTGCTGCTGCACAGAAGCTTGCTTGGTCACTAGTGATGCTGTTGCTTGCTGCAATGCCATGCTGGGTCTGCCTATGTGCTCCTGTCAACATTTTCAGCTCTGGGTGCACCTGAGATGGACAGGCCTCATCAGCGGCAGCAGCAGCAGCCAATCACTGCAACAGCAGAGCAGATGTCCCACCCACCAAGCCCAAAAAAACTGTGATTTACAGGAAAAAACACCTAATTAGAAGCCACCGCACGCACGAGCGGATACACATGGCCTTGGCCGGCATTCAGGTGGTAACTCAAGACTTTGGTTGTAACTCAAAACTAAAATTTTGGTTGTAACCCAAGTTGTTCGTATGTCGAGCCAGTTGTAACTCGAGGGTCCACTGTACTTGAAAGGGTAACCATTCCTTATTTACCTGTTTTACCCCACGCATGATTTTATAAACCTCTCATTTCACTTCCTAGTCTTGTCTTCTCCAAGCTGAAGAGCCATGTTAGGATTCGTGGGTTTCATGGACCCTTGGCCCGAGGTGAGAGTTGTTACCACCTGTGGGGAGGAGCGAAGTCAGGTTCAGCAGGGGCTCGAGGAGAGAGTCTATAGAGAGGTCTCGAGGAGCAGGGTGAGGCACAGTATTGAGGGACCCCACAGTATACAGCTTGGGCTGGAGAGCAGTACCTGAGCGGAGACCACCGAGAGAGCCGCGCTGGGCATGCCTGAGGAGCGGAGAGCACGAGGCAGGAATTACAGGAGGTATACTGCTGAGGCAACCCCGAGGGGCGAAGTGGAGTAGCGAGGAAGGCACTGATGCTATGACATAGGCTAACCCGCGGAGCAGGGAAGCCCAAGTCGAGTCTCCAGATAAATGATGTAGGGAACCCCAAGGAGTGGGGCTGCACGCTGTGAAACCTCCAGTAGAGGAAAAGAGGCACCACCCCGAGAAGCGGGGAGGAGCGAGTACAGTCACTGGTGCAAAAACAGGCACTGCCCCGAGGAGCGGGGAAGCACAGGCAATCTCCGGTGTGGAACGTAGACACTGCCCTGAGGAGCGGGGAAGCACCGACTGTCTTTGGTGAGGAACATAGACACTTTCCCCAAAGAGCGGGGAAGCATAGACAGTGGCTGATGAAGAATGTTGGCACTGCCTTGAGGAGCAGGGAAGCGCGGAAATGAGTCTCCCAAGTGGTGAGGCAGTTCCCAGAGGCAACCCCGAGAAGCGGGGAAGTCAGCGGGTAGGACTCCCAGAAGGCGCAAGGCTAGCCCAAGGAGCGGGGAAAGCCAGGAGACCAGATCTCCGAAAAGAGCACAAGCAGCGGGTACCTGAGCCAGGGTCCAGGATCAGACGTCAGTCTGAGACAGCCACCACAGGTCCAAGGAGACAGGAGCAAGTAGAGAAGTGATGGAACTCGTTGCCAAGTCAGCTAGCAAGGGGCGAATGCGGTGCTTAAGAACCCTGACTGAGTGATGTCATCAGTTGGGGATGCCCCTGAGGTTCCCGCCATAGCATCTTCAAAAGAGGGCCCAGTAGAGGGCGGTAGAGACTAGCCCCTGCCGCGAGCAGCCCCAGAGAGGGAAGAAGAGTAACACAGGATGTGAGTAGATGCTATCGCAGCCATCTGCGACCGATGGTCATAACAGTACCCCTCCTCTTAAGCCCCCCCCCCAGCAGTTTGGGTTATTTATTTATTTATTTTATTTATTTAACACTTTTATATACCGACCTTCATGAAAAGATTTCATATCAGATCGGTTTACATGTAAACAAGGGGTAGAACTTAAACATCTATTAACCAGAGGCGAAAGTTACATATAACAAGGAATTAATAACTTGGGGGGCTAGGTTAGCCAGAGGTAAAGGACAGAATAACTGAAACTAGATGAGGCAATGAGACCAAGAAACAGAGGCATAAATATGACGTTTAACGTGGCGGGGAAAATTAGTCCGGTAAGCAGAGTCCTGTCCGGTTGACAATTAATGGTTTTGAAAGTTAAGGGAAGGTCTGGAGGAAAAGCCAGGTCTTAAGTTTTTTTTTGAAGGTTCGAGGGCAGGGTTCTAGTCTGAGGTCTGTAGGCATATTGTTCCAAATGGCTGGACCTGCTGTAGAGAATGCTCATTCTTTGGTGGTTGATAGGCGAATGGATTTCATTGGGGGGACTTGCAGGGTACCTTTATAATTTGAGTGGAATCTGGAGGTCAAGTTGTTGCTGATCGTGAATGGTTTTGTGAATTGTGGTAAGAGCCTTGTGCAATATTCTGTATTTTATTGGCAGCCAGTGAAGGTTCCGTAGTATGGGAGTGATGTGTGATCCTCTGTTGGTGTTGGTTAGGATTCTAGCTGCAGCATTTTGGAGCATCTGTAATGGTTTGATGGAGGAGTTAGGGAGCCCAAGAAGGAGAGCGTTGCAGTAATCAGTTTTGGAGAACAGCGTGGTTTGGAGCACAGTCCTGAAATCCTGGAAATGGAGGAGAGGTTTGAGCCTTTTCATAACTTGTAGTCTATAAAAACCATCCTTGGAAATGTTGTTGATGGAATTCTTTAGATTATGGTGGTTATCGAGGATTACTCTTAGATCCCTTACTTGTGTGATCTGGGTGTTGGGTGTTGTTGGATGGATTAGGGCCGAGTGGTCGGAGGAGATGAGAAGGAGTTCTGTCTTGGTTGCATTAAGAACCAGGTTCAAACTGGTGAGAAGGTGGTTAATAGCTTGCAGGCAGCTTTCCCAGTAGGAGAGATTTTTAGAGAGGGATTCTGTTATGGGGATCAGAATCTGCACGTCGTCTGCATAGAGGTAGTGGATTAATTTTAGGTTTGTAAGCAACTGACAGAGGGGGAGGAGGTATATATTGAAGAGGGTGGGGGACAGGGATGAGCCTTGAGGTACGCCTAGTGTTGATTTGACGTCTGGAGATTCTTTATTATTAATTTTTACTTTAAAGCTCCTGTTGCTGAGGAAGGAATTGAACCATCTGGTGCAGATCCTGATAATCCGATTTCTGAAAGCCGATTTAATAGGATGGCATGGTTCACGGTGTCAAAGGCTGCCAAGATATCTAGAAGGACCAGGATGAAAGACAGCCCTTTGTCAAGGCCCATCAGGATGTGGTCAGAAAGTGAGATAAGGAGGGTTTCCATATTTAATGATTTACGGAAACCGTATTGGGATGGGTAGAGGATATTGTGTTTTTCCAGATGATCTGAGAGTTCAGTATTTACCAATTTCTCCATGATTTTTGCCAGAAAAGGTAGGTTAGATACGGGGCATAAATTGGTGGGTTCACTTGTGTCCAGGTTGGGCTTCTTCAGAAGGGGTTTGAGGGAGGCTGTTTTTAGCCTGTAAGGGTAGATTCCTTCGGAAAGTGAGCAGTTTATGATGTTGGCCACAGGTCTGGAGATAGCATTCAGGATGAGAAGCAGAAGTTTAGTCGGAATGTGGTCTGATGGGTGGTTAGATGGATTCAGCTTCCTAAGTATGGATTCGATCCCTAGTGGGGTTGTAGGTTCAAAGGAGTCTAGGATAGCTCCAGCGTGAGGTGAGGAATTGTAGATAGGGAGGGAGGGGGTTGCGTTGGTGAAGAGGCGTGCTAGTGTGTCTGCAGTTTTTTTCTGGAAGAAAAGTGCTAGTTCATTTGCTCTGGATTGAGCTTGGTCGACTGGTATGACGGGGGTAGAGGGTTTGGTGAGTTGGGAAACATATGAGAATAGGGTCCTGGCATCGAATTGAAGGTCATGGATTCTGCTGGCATAGAAGTCTCTTTTAGTCCGTAAGATGGAGTTCTTGTAGAGATGTAGTGTGTGTTTGTAGTTGGCCAGAGTTGTGGAGTTGGGGGACTTACACCATTCACTTTCTTTGTGTCTGAGGTCTTGTTTTATCTGCTTAAGTTCTGGGGAGAACCAGGGTTGTTTCTTTGTATGCGACGAGTTGAGTATTTTCACCACTTATAGTTTATTTGCAATTGACTATGTGATATTATGCCAGGAAAGAAGGGCTGTGTTGGGGTCAGTGGTGTCCAAATTGGGGAGTTCTTTGGAGAGATGATCACTGAGCGTGTCAGATGTACAAGTTTTCCTGAAGTGGATAGTGGAGGGGGGCTGAGGAGGTTTAGGATTTCCTTGAGATGTGAGGATTGCTGAAATCATCGAGTGGTCTGACCAAGGAATGGGGGTACAGATCGGAACATTGTTGTAAGAAATGTTGGAGTTGATGAAGATGAGGTCGAGAGTATGTCCTGCTTTATGGGTAGGTTTATCGATGATTTGTTTAAAGCCCATAGCTCCGAGTGTGGTGAGGAGTGCTTCGCAATTGGGGGTGGGAGGAGAGGCGTCTACATGGAGGTTGAAATCCCCCATGATTATGGCTGGCGAGTCCATGTTGATGTGTTTGGCTATAGTTTCTATGAGGGGGGAGGCATCAGAGTCTAGCAGTCCTGATGGAGCATATATTAGTAGAATATGTAAATGCTTAGATTTAAAGAGACCTAGTTCAAGTTTGGTGAAGGTCGGGATCTTGACTGGTTGTGGATTGAGTTTGAATTCTTTTTTGGTGGCTAAAAGAAGACCGTCTCCTCGTTTCTTTTGTCTGGGAATCAAGATTAAGTCATAGAGGTGTATCGGTAATTGATTTATTAGGGCTATGTCCGAGCTTTTTAGCCAGGTTTCCGTGATGGCACAGATGTCTGGCTTTGAGTCTAAGAGGTAGTCGTTAAGGATGTGGGTTTTCTTCGTCAGTGACTGTGCGTTGACCAGAGCAAGAGAGAACATTGTGAGTCCTAGCAGTTGCCTGAAGGGGGAAGTCATGATTGGGATGAGGGATCTGATTGTACGTCTTGAGGGTTGTTGAAAAGCCTTTGAGAGAGGGAGGTGTCGATGGTATATGATAGGGATAGGGAAGGTTTGCATGCTGTCGTCTCAGTGAACGGAGAGGTCTGGGCTTAACTTATGTATGAGCTGGTCTTTGGGGTAGATGAAGATGAAGTTGATTAAAGATTAAAGATAGTCCATGAGCAGGAGTGAAGGGTGGTTGATGAATGGTGGTGTCATGGTGAATCGTGAATAGTGTTGTGCTGCGTGCGTCCATCTGCTGGAGAGGTGGTTAAATGAGAGAGCTGAGTATTGTTTGGGAGTGCTGCGTGCTTCCGTCTGCTGGAGAAATGGTTGAATGAGAGAGCTGAGGACTGTTTTGGAGTGCTGCATGCGTCCGTCTGGTGGAGAGCTGGTTGGAAGAGAGAGCTGAGAACTGTGATTAACAAGAGTGCTGCGTGCGTCTGTCTGCTGGAGAGATGGTTAATTGAGAGAGCTGAGGATTGTTTGGGAGTGCTGCGTGCGTCCGTCTGCTGGAGAGATGGTTGGAAGAGAGAGCTGAGGACTGTTTTGGAGTGCTGCATGCGTCCGTCTAGTGGAGAGCTGGTTGGAAGAGAGAGCTGAGAACTGTGATTAACAAGAGTGCTGCGTGCGTCCGTCTGCTGGCGAGGTGGTTAAATGAGAGAGCTGAAGATTGTTTGGGAGTGCTGCGTGCGTCCGTCTACTGGAGAGATGGTTGGAAGAGAGAGCTGAGAACTGTGATTAACAAGAGTGCTGAGTGCGTCTGTCTTCCAGGGAACTAGGGAGAGGTTGAGTTCGAATTGTTGGTGAGATGGTGGGGTATAATTGGTAGGAGATACGCCTGATACCTCGCTCCGGGATGCACTAAAGGGTGCACAAAGGGGCAGGCCCCTTTGTTGCGCTCCTTAGGCGTGCGATGCCTGGCGCCATCTCCTGCCCTATAAAGGGCTCTGGGCACCCGGGGATACGTCACTCAAGGGGGCTGGCTTACAGCCTTGTTAGTTTTTTGCTTTGTTTTAGGTCCCTTCCCTTGATTTTTTTAATTTTTCTTTTTTCTGTTTTATCTCCGGCTAGGGGGAGGGCTCGGCCGAGTCAGAGGGTGGCTGCCTCACCTGCCTCGTGGTAGTGGTGGCTGCCGGTCTCGTTCCGCCTCCCCTGACCCCGACGGGTCCGCACCGAGCGCGCAGGGATGGTCGACTAGGTTGCTGAGTGGGAGGGAGCAAAGAGAGAGCCTGGTGTCATCTCCTGCCCTATAAAGGGCTCTGGGCGCCCGGGGATATGTCACTCAAGGGGGCTGGCTTACAGCCTTGTTAGTTTTTTGCTTTGTTTTAGGTCCCTTCCCTTGGTTTTTTTTTATTTTTCTTTTTTCTGTTTTATCTCCGGCTAGGGGGAAGGCTCGGCCGAGTCGGAGGGTGGCTGTTTGCCTCACCTGCCTTGCGGTAGTGATGGCTGCCGGTCTCATTCCACCTCCCCTGACCCCGACGGGTCCACGCCGAGCGCGCAGGGAGGGTCAACCGGGTTGCTGAGCGGGAGGGAGCAAAGAGGGAGCCTAGTTTTGTCTCCTGCCCTATAAAGGGCTCTGGGCACCCGGGGATATGTCACTCAAGGGGGCTGGCTTACAGCCTTGTTAGTTTTTTGCTTTGTTTTAGGTCCCTTCCCTTGTTTTTTTTAATTTTTCTTTTTTCTGTTTTATCTCCGGCTAGGGGGAAGGCTCGGCGAGTCGGAGGGTGGTTGTGTGCCTCACCTGCCTCGCGGGAGTGGTGGCTGCCAGTCTCATTCCGCCTCCCCTGACCCCGACGGGTCCGCGCTGAGCGCACAGGGAGGGTCGACCGGGTTTGCTGAGCGGGAGGGAACAAAGAGGGAGGCTGGCGTCATCTCCTGCCCTATAAAGGGCTCTGAGCGCCCGGGGATACATCACTCAAGGGGGCTGGCTTACAGCCTTGTTAGTTTTTTGCTTATTTTTAGGTCCCTTCCCTTGTTTTTTTTATTTTTGTTTTGCAAGGATGTGTGGCATGGAACTTCCGGATACTTCCAGATAAGGTCTTTGTCCAGGATAGTGGCAGCATGGTCCCAACTGTTCTCCTCAGGTCCAAAGCCCTCCCATGAAAGGAGATATTCCCACTTTCTACCATGTTTCCTTACATCCAGGACAACTCAGACTTGGTAGATGACGTCCACTTCCAAGGACAGTGGTTGAGGCTCCAGTTGTCTCTTAGAAAATCTGAATAGTACCAAAGGTTTTAGTACAGAAATGTGGAAGGCATTGTGAATTCTGAGCGAGGAAGGCAGCTGGAGTCTGTAGGTGACTGGACCCAGAGGGCGGAGCACAGGGAAGGGACCAATATACCTGGAAGCAAAGCCAGCCGAGGGTAGCTTAAGTCGGATAAACTGGGTGCTGAGCCAAACTTTATCGCTGGGTTTGAACTGGGGTGCTTTGCAATGATGTGCATCAACCTCTTCGATTTTTGGGCAGCCTGCTAGAGCAGCTGCTGAGTACTGTGCCACAATTGATGCAACTCTTGGGTGGTTGACTGTGCCACTGGAGAGGGTATGGACAAGGGAAGCAGCAGTGGTGGCAAGGGATGACGTCCATAGACCACCTGGAAAGGAGATGAACCAGTGGAAGCGGACTAATGAGAGTTTAGTGCAAACTCCTTCCATGGGTGGAGTTTGCACTAAACTCTCATTAGTCCGCTTCCACTGGTTCATCTCCTTTCCAGGTGGTCTATGGACGTCATCCCTTGCCACCACTGCTGCTTCCCTTGTCCATACCCTCTCCAGTGGCACAGTCAACCACCCAAGAGTTGCATCAATTGTGGCACAGTACTCAGCAGCTGCTCTAGCAGGCTGCCCAAAAATCGAAGAGGTTGATGCACATCATTGCAAAGCACCCCAATCATCCTGCCATAGGCTCACATAGGCCCACAAAAATTGCTTCAAGGATCTATTAATCTTTTCAGTTTGTCCATTGGCTTGGGGATGGTAAGCCGTGGTGAAATCTAACGAGATGTTGAATTTTTTGCAAAGAGACTTCCAAAAGCGGGCAGTGACTTGGACTCCATGGTCTGAGAGAATATGCTTGGGGAGGCAGTGGAGCCGGAAGACATGCCGGATGAACAGCTTATCAAGCTGTGGTGCAGAAGGGAGACTGGGTAGAGCCACGAAGTGGGCCATTTTAGAAAAACAGTCAACAGTGACCCAGATGATGTTGTTACCATTGAAGACCAGCAGGTCCACTATGAAGTCCATCATGATGTGGGTCCATGGCTCGCTCGGAATTGGCAGTGGCTGCAAGAGTCCCCATGGTCTACCTGCTGGGTGCTTTATGACGGGCACAAGTGGGACAGGATTCAACATAAGCCGGTGTGTCTTTTCTCATGGTAGGCCACCAATAATACCGCTGAAGTGTGGAGAGAGTTCTAGACTGGCCCGGATGTCCTGCAGTCAACAAGTCATAAGCCCATTGAAGAATCCTCTGTCGTAGTTGGCAAAGGACCACCATCTTCCCAGGTGGTACTGGAAAGGCAGCAGACAGAATGACCTTGGCAGGGTCAATTATGTGCCGCGGGGTATCAGGAACTTCCTCTGTGATGAAAGATCTGGAGAGAGCATCGGCATGGCAATTTTTATTGGCTGGGCAGTAACGCAGCAGAAATTGAATCGGTAAAAAAGAGGGCCCAATGGGCTTGGCGATGGTTTAAATGCTGAGCATGATGTAAATAGTCGAGGTTTTTATGATCCATGTATACGGTGATCTGGTGTTGGGCTCCCTCGAGCCAGGGATGCCATTCCTCAAAAGGCCAGCTTGATGGCCAACAACTCTTTATCCCCGATGGTGTAATTTTGTTCTGCCGGAGAGAAGCACTGGAAAAAAAATTAATAAAGGTGCAAGGTATGAGTAATCAAGTATTGACTCAGAATGGCTCCTACTCCAACATCGGAGGCATTGACCTCGACTATGAATGGATGTCTGGGATTCGGATGGCGGAGATATGGATCCTGGAGAAAGGCAGCCTTAAGGTCCTGGAAGGCAGTCATGGCTTCAGGCAACCACTAAGAGGGGTTGGCTCCCTTGTGAGTCATGAGAGGCTTCTAAGAAAACTAAAAAGTCATGGGATAGGAGGCGATGTCCTTTCGTGGATTTCAAACTGGTTAAAAGACAGGAAACAGAGAGTAGGATTAAATGGTCAATTTTCTCAGTGGAAAAGGGTAAACAGTGGAGTGTCTCAGGGATCTGTACTTGGACCGGTGCTTTTCAATGTATATATAAATGATCTGGAGAGGAATACGACGAGTGAGGTTATCAAATTTGCGGATGATACAAAATTATTCAGAGTAGTTAAATCACAAGCAGACTGATAAATTACAGGAGGACCTTGCAAGACTGGAAGATTGGGCATCGAAATGGCAGATGAAATTTAATGTGGACAAGTGCAAGGTATTGCATATAGGGAAAAATAATCCTTGCAGTAGTTACACGATGTTAGGTTCCATATTAGGAGCTACCACCCAGGAAAAAGATCTAGACATCATAGTGGATAATACTTTAAAACCGTTGGCTCAGTGTGCTGCAGCAGTCAAAAAAGCAAACAGAATGTTAGGAATTATTAGGAAGGGAATGGTTAATAAAACGGAAAATGTCATAATGCCTCTATATCGCTCCATGGTGAGACCGCACCTTGAATACTGTGTACAATTCTGGTTGCAGTATCTCAAAAAAGATATAGTTGTGATGGAGAGGGTACAAAGAAGGGCAACCAAAATTATAAAGGGGATGGAACAGCTCCCCTATGAGGAAAGGCTGAAGAGGTTAGGGCTGTTCAGCTTGGAGAAGAGACGGCTGAGGGGGGATATTTCAGAGGTCTTTAAGATTATGAGAGGTCTTGAACGAGTAGATGTGACTCGGTTATTTACACTTTCGAATAATAGAAGGACTAGGGGGCATTCCATGAAGTTAGCAAGTAGCACATTTACGACTAATCGGAGAAAATTCTTTTTCACTCAATGCACAATAAAGCTCTGGAATTTGTTGCCAGAGGATGTTGTTAGTGCAGTTAGTGTAGCTGGGTTCAAAAAAGGTTTGGATAAGTTCTTGGAGGAGAAGTCCATTAATGGCTATTAATCAAGTTTACCTAGGGAATAGCCACTGCTATTAATTGCATCAGCAGCATGGGATCTTCTTAGTGTTTGGGTAATTGCCAGGTTCTTGTGGCCTGGTTTGGCCTCTGTTGAAAACAGAATGCTGGGCTTGATGGACCCTTGGTCTGACCCAGCATGGCAATTTCTTATGTTCTTATGGCCGTGAGTGATGCAGTCAAGGTTGAATAGTGGTGAATAAAAGACCGGTAGTAATTGGGAAAGCCAAGGAATCTCTGAAGTGACTTGAGGCCTGTAGGTTGAGGCCAACTGCAGATGCTCTTCAATTTCCGAGGATCCATTCTGAACCCTTGGCTGGACACCATGTAGCCAAGGAAAGGGACGGTCTCCTGCTCGAAGGAGCACTTTTCAAATTTGGCAAAAAGTTGATTGTCCCGTAGACACTGGAGAACATAAGAGCCATCCCGGCGATAGCTTTGTAGGTCTTGAGAGAAGACTAAGATGTCGTCGAGGTACACTACTATGCATTGGTAAAGCATATTTCTGAAAATCTCGTTCATCAGGTCCTGAAAAACCGCAGGTGCATTGCAAAGGCCGAACGGCATCACAAGGTATTCAAAGTGGCTGTCACACGTGTTAAACATGGTATTCCACTCGTCGCCTTTGCGGATATGGACCAAATTGTAGGCTCCCTGGAGGTCCAATTTGGAAAAGATTTTCGCTCCTTGAAGCCTGTCGAAAAGCTCTGAGATCAGAGGCAGTGGGTAACGGTCCTGTAGATTGATTTCATTTAGGCCTTGGTAATCGATGCAGGGACGCAAGGATGCATGTCCAGGTTGGCCACAGTAAAGGCAGAGACTGGATTGCTGGTGATGGCGTCGTTCCTTGGGAGAAAGTCTGCTCCGGCCCATCTGCATTGGTTCATCTTCCATTTTGTTCTGAGCTGCTTTCACTCTGGGAGAAGATGAACGTTGAGTTCGGGACGAGCTTGGGGTAGACTTCTGGGATGCTCTAGACTCTTGTGAGCATTCTTGCAGACGGCGGTTGATGCGTCCAGTAAGGTCTATCAAGGAGTCCAAAGATGCCGGCAATTCACGAGCCGCCAACTCACCTGTAATCCGGGAACTCAAACCTTCAAGAAAGATGGAACGTAAGCAGTCAGAGTCCCACTGAAGCTCTGAAGAGAGGATCCTGAATTCAATAACATAGTCCGTTAATGAATGAGAGCATTGTTGGAGATGAAGTGAAGACCCGGAAACAGCTCTTCAGCCTGGATCGTCGAAGACGGAGCGGAATAAGGCCAGGAAGCCTGGGAGATCTCAAAGAACAAGATCCGCATGCTCCAAGAGAGGTGATGCCCAGGCCAAGGCCTTACCATCCAGAAGGGAAAGGATGTAGGTAGTCTTGGTGATTACATCTGGGAAGTAAGCTGGTTGCAGAAATAAATGCATATTGCATTGATTCAAGAAACCCCTGCACATAAGAGGGTTCCCTGAAAAGCGTGGAGGTGCCTGCAAGGGCACGGTAGGCCGAGAAACCGGCAAAGAGGTAGAGGTATTGAGCTTGGTAGACGTTGTGGCGGCAGACACGGTAGCATCTAAACGAGTGCTCAAGTTGTCAATGGTAGCTGCCAGTGTCTCCAGGAACTTTTGCTGTTTGCAGATTCTTTGTGCCAGGCCAGGGATGGCCTGGATAGCTGAGACCTCTGCAGGGTTCCTGGACTTGGCAATTTATTGGGATTCATGGGTTTTGTGGACCCTTGTCCCGAGGAGAGAGTTGTTACCACCTGTGGGGAGGAGCCCCACAGGTCCACACTATCAGGAGGCAAAGCCAGGTGCAGCAGGGGCTCAAGGAGAGAGTCTGTAGAGAGGTCCTGAGGAGCAGGGTGAGACACAGTAGTGAGGAACCCCACAGTATTCAGGTTGGGCTGGAGAGCAGTACCTGAGCTGAGACCTCTGAGGCAGGAATTACAGGAGGTATGCTACTGAGGCAACCCCTAGGGGTGGACCTAAGAAAAAAAGTAACTACAATCAAGTAAACATTACATATAATATAATTCTCCTATCCTTTATACTAGTTAATGCACAATCCATAGTAAGAAAAATGCTCATTATCTCCGACATAATGACACAAAACCAGATTTCATAGGGATCACAGAACCTGGATAAAAAAACTCAGACCAAGTCATAATCAACCATATAGGCGACCCATCATACAATACCTTCTCAATCCCCAGACCAAAAAAAAAAAAAGGCGGAGGAATCATGTTAATCACCAAAAAAAAGCCTACAGATGAAACTAGTCACATCTAAAATATGTTCCCCCTTCGAAATTGCCTTATTCGACTCTTCAAAATTACAAATATGTCTAGTATACTGCCCCCAGGCTCATTATAACGAAACTGCTCCCCAGTTATAGAATTCATGATCACTAAATTAATGCTCAATAAGTCAATCATCATTCTAGGGTATTTCAACATACACATGGACACCCTCCCCCTCCCAGTCACATGCAAAGAAATCACCGATGCACTAGCAACCATGGGATTAGAGCAAATTGTCAAGGGCCCAACTCACAAAGCAGGACACACCCTAGATCTTGTATTCATCAACACAGACACCTGGGCTAGACACCAACAAAAATAACGGAAATCCCCTGGTCAGATCACTCCCTCATCCAATCCACCCTGACCTGCAACACGAAACCTACAAGAGACGAAAGCAATGCAAAAACAATCGCTTACCGCCCTCCTTTCAATATCAAAATACTCCACAAAAACTCCAAGCAGAGCTCACAAACATTGACTTACAAACTCAGAAACAGCCACAACCTCATGGCTTAACATTACCAAAGATATAGCAGACAAAATAAATCTAACCATCACAAAGACAATAAAAATACCCATACATCAATATCAATAGTACAACGACAGCATACGAACAGCCAAACGCAATCTTAGAAAAAAAGAGAGATCCTGGCACAAGAACAAAACAGCACCACTACTTACCGCATACCAAACCCAGCTAGCATACTACAAAAAACTCATTCACAACACAAAGAAAGAGTTCTATTCGAGCAAAATAAACAAATACCAGCATAACCCCAGAATACTGTTCTCCATCATACAAAACCTTACCAAACCATCAAACGAGCCAAGAATACCAACCAACCCAAACAAAAGCAACGAATTTGCAGAATTCTTTTCCGAAAAAATCAAAAAGCTAATAAATAACACCACCAACACACAAGCCCAAACCACAAAAATATCACCGAAACTGGCATCATCCTGGCCTAACTTCGATCTCGCTTCCTCGCTGGAAATCCAAAAAATCATCAAAAAAATGAATCCAGCAAACCATCCCATTGACAGTATCCCCATAGCAACAACTAAACTGATCGAAAACTCAATAACTAAAACAATAACAGAAATAGTTAACCTGTCCCTCACCGAAGGAAATTACCCAGAATGCCTAAAATCACCAATAATTAAACTACTAATAAAAAAAAGCAACCTAAACTCGTAGAACCTGTAAACTATCGCCCGATATCCAACCTACCTTTCATTGCAAAAATCATAGAAAAAATCGTCCACTCCCAGCTCTCTGACTACCTCAAAATAAACAACATACTACACCCCTCTCAATTTGGCTTCAGAAAAAATTTAAGCACAGAATCACTACTCCTCTTCCTAAATGACACAGTACTCAGAGGATTCGACAAGGGACAAAGCTACCTATTAATCCTCCTGGATCTATCGGCCGCTTTCGACACTGTCAACCATCCCATACTCCTGGACAGACCATCTGAAATAGGAGCCACGAGTAAAACCCTACAATGGTTTTCTTCCTACCTGTCACAGAGAAATTTCTAAGTAATGTTCAACAACACCCTCTCGAAGAACGTAAACCTCAACACAGGAATTCCCCAAGGATCTGCCCTATCAGCAACACTCTTCAACATATACCTTCTCCCAATTTGTCACACACTAGAACGCCTGGGTCTGACACACATCCTATACGCTGACGATATACAAATACTGATCCCTATACAGAACACGTTAGAAGAAACTTACAAAAGAATAACCACTTATCTTACAGAAATAAAACAGCGCTTAACTGACCTTAAACTCATAATAAACTTGGATAAAACCAAAATAATCTGTCTTAACAGAAAAAAACATCAACTCTCCCATGCTGACACTCATTATGGAAAACTCAAAAACATCAATCTCTCCTGTCACGCATGCTCGAAACCTGGGAATCACCATAGACAATGACCTACCATTCAAAATACACATAACTAATAAGATTAAGGAAGATTACCACAAGCTACTTACACTTAGATGTCTTAAGCCTTTCCTTTCACAGGATAATTTCAGAACAGTCCTGCAACTACTCATATTCGCCAACCTTGACTATTGCAATGCACTACTACTTGGTCTACCACTCGCAACCATCTGTCCGCTCCAAATACTACAGAACACAGGAACAAAAAAACATGAGCACATTACTCTGATTCTCATATCACTACACTGGCTCCCCATAAAATACCGAATAGACTACAAAGTACTAACAATCCTGCATAAACTAATCATGGGACAACAAACCACTGGCTAAGCAAAACCATCGAACTCCACGCTCCAAAACGGGACTTACGTTCAATGAATAAAGGCCTCCTCAAAATCCCTCATGCCAGAACCACACGACTAAACTCAACCTGCAAGAGAGCCATATCCATCGCCAGCCCCACACTATGGAACTCACTCCCAATTGAAATAAGAACTCAAACCAACATAAAAACATTCAAAAAAGAGTTGAAAACCTGGCTTTCCTAGCGTGTAGCAGATGGACTCAGAATGAATGGGTATAGTGTGCTCGTGCTAGCAGATGGAGATGGATCTGACGTCAGCACGTAGTACATGTACCCCTGCAGGAAGTGCAGAAGCTCAGTAATTTCCGTCTCCAAAGCAGTTTGGAGCTACCTCACGCTCGCTGAGCGTTCTTCCAAATTCTAACGATTAAATTCATAGAAGAATCCTACCTGAAGACGAGCCCCGCACTCCTGCGGTGATACCCTCGGGTCCCTCCCCCAGTTGAGTTTCCCGAGGTGATTTCCGTGGTCCCTCGGAGGTAAGAGCCTCGGTCCGGTGGCTGAATCGCAGCGGGGACCTAGCCCCCGAGTGAGAAGGGCTCGGGCGCGGCATAGAGGCAGCCTCAGTCCCGATCCGTTCGCGGTGAGGACTTGGCCCCCGAGCGAGATGAGTTCGGGCGCGGCTTAGAGGCAGCGGGTGCACTTCCTCGAGCGCGGCGGTGACGGTAATCACCCTCTCCCCCCGCAGCCGGAGACCGCCCGGGTCGCAGCCGGGAAGCGCCGAAGATCAGGTAAGGCGTACATCTTTACTTTTGCTGGTCTCCGAAGAGCGAGGATTAGTGGGGTCTGCCTACGTGGAAGCCCGCCATTTTGCCTGCCTGCTCGCCGTCGCCATCTGCCCTGGTTCGCCGCCTCGATCTAGTATTCAGACCAGACTAAGCGCACAGGCAACGGGCGCGTATGTTAGGCACCCGAAAGTAATTGGGCACATATTATATTGTTTAGCGCACATTGATAGGCGCACGTTGATGGGCGCACATTAATCGGCGCACATCTTTCGCGCATATTACAAGGCGCATACTTTCGGCTGGGAGCACACTGGCGCATAGAGATAACAGACGCGATGGAGCGTATGAGAGCCCATGCGTCCACAGAGCCAGCACCTCCAGAATCAGGCATAAGAGCTCTAGGCCTCTGCTCAGCATGCCACCTCAGAGCCACACAGAGCGAGGAAGCAGACTCCCTATGTGCCCAATGTGAGGAGGCCCTGAGAGTTCCAGGCCAGGGCCGGTCCCAGCCCAGATTAATTGCCAGTTCCTCAGGGAACACCCCGGACCTAGCAGGCCGAGGTGAGCAGCCGGGGAACCCTAGAGATCTGGTGCCCCTAAGGCTAGAACCTGCTTCGCTCTCCTGGGTGGAATTATTCAAGGGGATTCACGCCTTTGTCAAAATGCAGTCTGATCCCCGAACGGACCCATACGTACCGGATGACCCTGCCCCTGGACCCTCTAGACCTAGGCACGGCCACCCGCCACCCGGAAGCCCCACGTATGGGGATTCAGATTGCTCTGAGGAAGAAGGCGAGCTCCCCGAGCAGGGAGAACTTCCCTCGGGGATAAAGCCGTATCGAACCATAAGACGCTTCTTTCTTAAGGAGGATCTCCCAGACCTGGTCTCTCAATGCCTGTCGGAGCTGGCTATCCCGGGCCAAGGCACCCCAGGGGAACCTAGAATGAACCCCCTGCTGGAGGGCCTTCGTCAAACGGCTCACCATTTTCCCCTCCTTCAAGCAGCACAGCAGCTAATCGATCTGGAGTGGAATGCGCCGGAGGCCTCATTCAAAGGGGGTCGGGCCTTGTCTAGCATGTACCCCCTGGACCCGGCAACCAAGGAGCTGCTGGCATGCCCCAAGGTAGACGCCATAGTTTGCGCAATTGTGAAGCGCACCACCATTCCAGTGGAGGGAGGGGCGGCCCTCAAGGATGCACATGACCGGCGCCTGGACGCCATTCTGAAACAAGCCTTCGAGGTGGCAGTCTACGAATCGCGACCTGCTGCACCGTGGTGACGCGTTCCTGTTTATCACAAGCCAGGAACAACACCCCGGGAGAAGACATGGAATCAGTTCTCTCGTTCCTCACTGACGCTGCCTCCGACTTAGTTCGTACGGCAGCTAAGGGAGTGTCATCCTCAGTGGCAGCCAGGAGACAGCTCTGGCTACGAAATTGGTCGGCCGACTCCTCCTCCAAGACGCGCCTTACAAGAATGCCCTTTAAGGGATCCCTCCTGTTCAGCAGCGACCTCGAGAAACTGGCTAACAAATGGGGCACCTCTCCACTGCCCCGTCTACCAGAAAAGTCAAGTAGGAACCAGCGCCCTTTTCCTAGATCATCCAGAGGTAGAAGCTCTCAACGCTTCAACCTCTACAGGACTAGCTACCAAGCACCTCGTTCTCAGACCAGGAACCAGTCCTTTCGGACCAGGCACAACAAGAGGGGAACCGGCTCGGGTTCAGGTCCCGGACGCACCCCACAATGAGAATCAGACGACCCATCTGGGGGAAGAAGCCATAGGGGGCAGGCTAACCCTATTCTACCGCAGATGGGTTGAGATTACTTCGGACCAATGGGTCCTCGCCATCATCCGAGAAGGGTATTACCTGGACTTCCTTCATCCCCCTCCGGACAAGTTTGTGGAATCTCCTTGTCCACCCCTCAAGAGGGCGGCACTGGAAGCTACCTTGTGGAGACTCCTGTCCCTAAAAGCCATAATCCCAGTGCCTGCATGGGAGATAAATTCTGGGCATTACTCCATTTATTTCATCGTACCCAAGAAGGGGGGCACCTTCAGACCCATCCTGGACCTCAAGTCAGTCAACCGGCACTTAAGGGTCCCAGAATTTCGCATGGAAACTCTGCGATCAGTCCGAAGTGCAATGCAGCCAGGGGAGTATCTCACATCCTTGGATCTGTCAGAGGCCTACTTGCATATCCCAATCCATCGGGATCACCAGCGCTACTTACGCTTCAAAGTTCTGAAACAACACTTTCAGTTCCGGGCTTTACCCTTCGGGTTAGCCACCGCGCCGCGGACCTTTACCAAGGTAATAGTAGTGGTGGCGGCGTCACTCAGGAAGGAAGGAATTCTTGTCCATCCGTACCTAGACGATTGGCTGATCAGGGCAAAGTCACCGGAGGAGAGCCACCGGGCAACCAACAGAGTTATATCTCTTCTGGAAAGCCTAGGATGGGTAGTCAACACAAACACGTGTTCCCTACAGCCTTCGTAGTCGCTGGAATACCTAGGAGTCCGATTCGACACCCAGGGAGACAAAGTCAGCCTGACCTCCAAGAGGAGATCAAAACTCCGGAATCGTTTACAGACTCTGCTGAGCACCACCTGGCCCACAGATTGGGATTACCTACAGGTCCTCGGCCTAATGGCGTCCACTCTGGAAGTGGTACCATGGGCACGGGCTCATATGAGACCATTACAACACGCCCTCCTATCTCGGTGGAGCCCACGATTACAGAACTACACCGTGCATTTACCTCTACCGGCCAGAGTACAGAATCAGTTACGGTGGTGGCTGCAGCCCGGCCACACGAGCCGGGGGTCAAAAATGTCCTCCTCAACCTGGACCCTGCTCACTACAGATGCCAGCCTGAGTGGCTGGGGAGCACACTGCGAAGAGCTAACCGCCAAGGGCGGTGGAACAGAGAAGAGTCGGGGTGGAACATCAACCGACTAGAGGCACGGGCAGTCAGAAGCCTGCCTGCGATTTGCCCACAGACTTCGAAACAGAGCAGTCAGAGTGATGTCGGACAATGCCACCACGGTGACATACATCAACCGACAGGGCGGAACCAGAAGCCGACAGGTATCCTTAGAAATAGCCCCCCAGATGGCTTGGGCGGAAGCAAATCTCCAGGACATCTCCGCCGTCCACATCGCCGGGAAGGACAACACCACGGCAGACTTCCTCAGCAGAGAAAGCCTAAACCCCGGGGAATGGCAGCTGTCACCCACGGCCTTCCAGATGATTGTGGATCAGTGGGGGACTCCGGGCATGGACCTACTAGCGGACAGGTCCAACGCTCAAGTACCCAGATACTTCAGTCGCAGGCGAGATCCTCTATCCCACGGGATCGACGCCCTGGTGCAGCCATGGCCTCAGGGGATCCTGCTATATGCCTTTCCCCCATGGCCCCTGCTGGGCGCCATTATACACAAGATTCAGCGGCACAGAGGCCTAGTTCTTCTTGTGGCCCCAGACTGGCCAAGAAGACCCTGGTATGCAGATATGAGAAGACTACTGGCAGGGGATCCTCTACCCCTGCCCCCTCACAGGGACCTGCTGTGACAAGGTCCCATCCTCCACGAGGATCCAGCTCAATTCTCTCTTACGGTCTGGCCATTGAGAGGGCTCGACTGAAGAAAAGGGGATACTCGGGGTCGGTAATAGATACACTCCTCCAAGCACGCAAGTTCTCCACATCACTAACTTATATAAGGATCTGGAGAGTATTTGAAGCCTGGTGCGAAACTCGCAGCACCAATCCACATGCCGCTAAAATCCCCATTATTTTGGATTTCCTGCAAGATGGGCTTCAGAAGGGTCTGTCCCTCAATTCAATCAAGGTTCAGATGGCAGCACTATCCTGCTACGGCCTCAGGTGTGACGGTAACAGCATTGCCACACACCCAGATGTTTCACGTTTCCTGAAAGGGGTCAAACACATTTGCCCGCCACTGAAATGGCCAGTGCCCCTGTGGAACCTCAACCTAGTTTTGGAATTCCTAGCGAGACCCACCTTCAGACCCTTCCGAGGCCTGTCCCTCCATTTGTTAAACTTGAAGATGGTGTTCTTGCTGGCCGTATGCTCAGCACGCCGCATCTCAGAGCTACAAGCGCTGTCCTGCCGCGATCCGTTTCTCAGAATCACCCCAGGGGCTATCCATCTTCACACGGTTCCTTCCTTCTTACCCAAAGTAGTCTCACACTTCCACCTCAACCAAACCATATCCTTGCCAACCATGGAAGGGTTGAAGAAATCTGAAGCAGGTCGAATACTGCGTCATCTCGACATTGGCAGGCTGCTGTCCAGATACCTGGAAATGTCGGAAACAGTACGAAAGACTGACCACCTGTTCGTCCTTCACAGTGGGAAGAGGCAAGGAGAAGTGGCCTCACGGGTGACTATTCCTCGCTGGATCAAAGAAGTTATCAAGGCGGCCTACGTAGAAGCGGGAAAACCACCACCTCTACGAGTCAAGGCTCACTCTACCAGAGCACAAGCGGCCTCCTGGGCAGAAACTAGGATGCTGTCGCCTGCAGAGATATGTAGAGCGGCAACGTGGTCCTCCATCCATACCTTCTCCAGATTCTACCGTCTGGACGTCCAGGCCAGGGAGGACACAGCATTTGCAAGGGCAATCCTAAACGGACTTCGGACAGCCTCCCACCCAGTCCGGGAGTAGCTTTTGTACATCCCATTCGTTCTGAGTCCATCTGCTACACGCTAGGAAATGGAGAGATTACTTACCTGATAATCTCATTTTCCTTAGTGTAGGCAGATGGACTCAGCATCCCGCCTGGCTGCCGATATATATGGGGATTCACCGTTTCAAGGTAAGCCATGCTTCCTTACATAGGGCATCCACCCTGCCGGGTGTCGACGCCTTCCGGTTGAGAACACTGGCGGTCTCCAGCTACTGTCAATCGGTCAGGTTAATCATGTTCAGTTAATCAATCGGTCAGTCACACATATATCCATAATGCTTTTACAAGGAAGATTACTGAGCTTCTGCACTTCCTGCAGGGGTATATGTACTACGTGCTGACGTCAGATCCGTCTCCAACTGCTAGCACGAGCACACTATACCCATTCGTTCTGAGTCCATCTGCCTACACTAAGGAAAACGAGATTATCAGGTAAGTAATCTCTCCATTTTCACCAAGGCCTACTCAAACTCACTCAATCAACCGATCTGCCAGACACCTACACAACTTGACATCAAGAAACAACTTTCAATCCCAGGATAAACAACAAACCTACTACCATTCGAAGCGTTATGTCATTAATTAATTCAAGAAACTCTTCAAGAAGAACTGACTAATATTAATCTCTCAAATTCTGATGAAGCTGTATCATCTTGGTTTAAGATCACTAAAAAAGTTGCTGATAATATCAATCCCTTAATAACTAAGTTAATCAAACCATTAAAGCACAATAATCCATGGTATAATAATAACATCAGAGCGTCTAAACGTCAACTTCGAAAGAAAGAAAAAGAATGGAGACGAAACAAAACTCCAACCACCCTAAATAAATATCGAACATACCTAGCCCAATATAAACTTATTATCAATAATGCAAAAAAAGATTATTTCTCAAAAAAAAAAAATTAAATTCCACCACAACCCTAGAATGCTCTTCTCAATAGTGCAGAAGCTCACAAAAATAACTCCAAAAACTACTTGTACTTCACACAACAGTGATGATTTTGCAGAATTCTTCAATAATAAAATTTTAAACTTAATACAATCAAACCTCAATGTTAATACCCAATCTGTATCTCTGAACAAAAAAGCAAAATCAAAATGGACTCTTTTTGAAACCTCTTCTACTATCCAAATCCAATCAATTATCAAAAAAATGAACCCGGCTAGCCATCCTTTAGATAGCATCCATATTACAAGCCTAGAGAATATTGAATCTACTATTACAAATACAATCACAAAGATCAACCTATCTCTTACTGAAGGTTCATAACCAAATTCCCTTAAGTCAGCTGTAATAAAACCTATCCTAAAAAAGACCAACCTTGACCCAAATGCTCTATCTAATTACCGCCCAATTTCAAACCTTCCCTTCATTGCCAAAATAATAGAAAAAGTAGTTCACTCACAACTTGATGAATACCTTGAATCAAACAATATATTATGTCCAAACCAATATGGTTTTAGAAAAAACCTCAATACCGAGACGCTCCTTCTTTCATTAAATGATACCATATTAAGAGGTTTTGACAATGAAAAACAATATTTACTTGTATTACTTGACCTCTCCGCAGCATTCGATACTATAAATCATCAAATACTTCTAGACCGATTATCAGAAATTGGTCTAGCTGGCAATACTCTACAATGGTTCACATCATTTCTTAACAACAGGAGCTACCAAGTCTCATCTATATAAATAAAAATGTTAAATAGTTTGTACGTCGTCGCTAATCTCGCCAACCGCTTAACCGAATGCGTTCAAATTTGCACACAACATTCACTTCCCATACAGGAAGGATCTTATACACTTACATTACATATAGGTCACACCTGTGACAGGTAATACAAGTTTAAAAATTGCTTATACAAAACAGCGACATCTGGTGGCCATCGGCACAAGCGCAACCTCTTACACCTTTCACACACACTCACACACCACACCCCACCCCCACACAGGGCTATTGTCTTTCATTCACACTCCCTCATAACACACAGAAATCCACACTCATCACACCCCCACCCACATGCCTGCCAATGTCACTTACTTCACCCACCCTCCCAAAACACACCAAAACATGAATTCCTGCCTGCTACATTGCGAAGCCACGCATTTCACACACCCTCCGATTTTAAATTAAAGTACCCTCTTCCACCCACCCGCGCACTGCACTCTGATCACACACTACACCTGATACAAGTCCGTGCTTCTCCGCCGGCACCATAGGAACGGTCCGGGACACATCGCATTCAGTAGGGCCGTCGGATGCCAGCAACTAAAATGGCGCCGGCGAAACTTGCCCTTACTATGCTATACGGAGACAACAATGATATCGGTACACCATGTGACATAGTAAGGGCAAGAGCCCGTCGGCGCCATATCCTCAGCGGACATTTGCCCTTACTACGTCAGGAATCCTGACGCACCATTTTCATCGGTGAAGTTTTGCGACATGGCAGCCGGCGGAACAAACCCTACCACACACCCTCGCCACCGGCTGGCAGTTTACACAGGTAGCCGGGGAGGAGCATGGTGAGGGACTGTTCTCATTTTCCACCGTTCGTTTTTCACAGGTGGGGGGACACTCATTCTCCACATCTCCCGAGAGGGGGGCTGTAGCGTGGGTTGCTCTATTTCGCCGGGTTGGGGGGGGGGGGGCCAGGAAGGTGTGCTGGCATATTTAAACTATTCTTTACTGGTGCTGTTCATTTGGGGAAAAAACAAAAAAACCCCCACAAACTATAACCTTTACTGATCTCTGAAAGCTAGCGATTTAGACCCTCCAAAACAAACTTCTCTATAGACACATTACTAGGTGGATTAGGCACTCCCCTATTTTTATCCCTAAGGATCACAACCTCCCACTGACTGACCACGTTTATACACACCAATTCATTTATCTATCAGCGTCATAACTGCTTTTTAAGGTCTGGATCCTCTTTCCTAAGAAGGCAATAATTTTGGGCCTCTGCATTTCTCTTGCTCTTCGGACATTACTGTCCCATTTCCCTTGATCCTTTTACACACCATTCATACATCTCTTGCAATTCACCAAATTTATGCCTCGCAGAAAATCTAACTTACATCGGCGTACTCGCGCTGCGCTAGCGGCACAACACCTTAGAACTAGGCGCACGGAGGAGGAACGGGCAGCAAAAAAAAAGCACAAGGAAAGAATAGCTGTAGAAAGACAGCAGGAAGCAGCCAAGCAACGTGCATCCAGACTGCTAGAGGCACGCTTGCGATCACGGCAAACACGTTCCGCTGCTCACAATCTCCTTCATTCACAACACCATTGTATGTTGCATGTTCACGGGTAGGCAAACCTGACAATTTGTATATCTGCACTAACGATGGAACAATAAAAAATGTCATATACCCACAAGCATTGCAAAATTAAACATATTACAGATATCCCCTGGCTCTGTTCTGTTTTTTCAACTTAACCAGGCTCAGCCACAGCAAAGTGTGGCAGGGTACAGCTAGTTCAATAATAACATATCAAAGAAAATTGACCTCAAAACTGGAGTACCACAAGGATCGGCATTATCTGCTACTCTCTTTAATATTTACCTTTTACCAATCTGCCAACTACTAGATGATCTTCAAATAACATACTACCTCTATGCAGATGATATACAACTTCTTATTCCTATAAAAAAAATCCATTGATGAAACATACAAAGATACTTCCATGATTCTTGATGCACTAAAACAACTCCTTTCAAATTTAAAACTAATAATCAATATTGATAAAACTGAATTAATTATCATGAACAAAAAACCCAACTTAATTCCACCACCTCAATTCACCACTATCAATCAAATCAACTTTATTACCCCTATCAATCACGCCAGAAATCTTGGAATTATCATGGATAGGAACCTATACTACAATATACACATAACAACTAAAATCAAAGAAGGATATCATAAGCTCCTAGTTCTCAGAGGTTTAAAACCTTTTTTAAATTCAACGGACTTCAGAACCGTCTTGCAACTTATAATTTTCTCAACAGTAGACTATTGTAATTCTCTTCTGATTGGCCTCCCATCAACAAGCATTAAACCTCTGCAGATTCTTCAGAATTCAGCAGCTAGAATTTTAACAGGAACAAAAAAATATGTTCACATCACCCCAATACTAATGTCGCTTCATTGGCTTCCTATTAAGTCTCGAGTAGATATTAAGATCCTGATCATCACTCACAAATTAATACATGCCGATCATCATAAACACACTGGTTTAAAAATCACTCCACAAATTGCCAGAACAAATCTTCGATCTAACAACACTTCTTGTCTAAAAATTCCTCCCATTAAAGATGCTCGACTATCAACTACTAGAAACAGAGCATTTTCCATTGCTTCCCCAAAAAAATGGAACTCTCTACCGCCTTATTTAAGAACTCAATCTAACATCAAAAAGTTCAAGAAGGACCTAAAAACTTTCCTCTTCCATACAGTCTACATCAATGATCATCTTTAACAACAATCCTACAATCAATTCAACCATTCAAACCCAAACAAGAAAAAACAGTAACAACAACTGGCATCAACCTTAAGTATTACAATTTCAGAAATTTAATATGAAGCCCTCCTTTAAGATGAATTAATACTATTTATTAAACTGGAAGAGTGGTCGAAGATATGGCAGCTGAGATTCAATGCCAAGAAGTGCAGAGTCATGCATATGGGGAATGGAAATCCGAATGAACTGTATTCGATGGGGGGGGAAAGGCTGATGTGCACGGAGCAGGAGAGAGACCTTGGGGTGATAGTGTCTAATGATATGAAGTCTGCGAAACAATGCGACAAGGCGATAGCAAAAGCCAGAAGAATGCTGGGATGCATAGAGAGAGGAATATCGAGTAAGAAAAGGGAAGTGATTATCCCCTTGTACAGGTCCTTGGTGAGACCTCACCTGGAGTACTGTGTTCAGTTCTGGAGACCATATCTACAAAGAGACAAGGACAAGATGGAAGTGGTACAGAGAAGGGTGACCAGGAAGGTGGAGGGTCTTCATTGGATGACATACGAGGAGAGATTGAAGAATCTAAATATGTACTCCCTGGAGGAAAGGAGGAGCAGGGGTGATATGATTCAGACTTTCAGATACTTGAAAGGTTTTAATGATCCAAAGACAACAACAAACCTTTTCCGTCAGAAAAAAATCAGCAGAACCAGAGGTCACGAGCTGAGGCTCCAGGGAGGAAGACTAAGAACCAATGTCAGGAAGTATTTCTTCACGGAAAGGGTGGTGGATGCCTGGAATGCCCTTCCGGAGGAAGTGGTGAAGTCTAAAACTGTGAAGGACATCAAAGGGGCGTGGGATAAACACTGTGGATCCATCAAGTCTAGAGGGCATGAATAAAATGGAGGCATTCAAACACTGCACGGAGCGCCAGTAGTCACAGAGGCATTCAAACACTGCACGGAGCGGCAGTAGCCACAGAGGCATTCACGGAGCGGAATGCCAGTGGCCAGTAGTTAGTGTTCCACCTTCACGGAGCAGAAGGATGGAGGGCTGCTATCTCCAAAAAAAATAAAAAAACAAACAAAAAAATAAAAACAGGGGTGAGTAAGAGTATGGGGCAAGGGTGTGGCCTGCTTGTTACAGCGGTTGCTACCCCTAATTGAGCTGGATGTCACTTGGATGCAGATACGGCGCTGCTCTCTAAATTGGTCGTGGGGTGGAGGGGAATTAGGGCTGGAGGGTACTGGAAGCCAATAGTAACAGGTGGGAGAGAGAAAAAGGGAAAAAAAATGGATAAAGTGCGTAGCTTGCTGGGCAGACTAGATGGGCCGTTTGGTCTTCTTCTGCCGTTGTTTCTATGTTTCTATGTATTTTTGTTACTTTCCTTTTTTACATCTTTCCCTTCTCCCCCTCTTTCACCCCACCATCCTCCTCTACCTATCATTTCACTATTGTTATTGTTTTCTTCTTTTGCAACTATGTATAATTTATCTGCTTGTTGTTTTGATTCTGTAAACCGTTGTGATGGCTAAACCGAATGACAGTATATAAAAATGAATAAATAAATAAATAAATAAATAAATGATTTCAACTAACCGCAAATGTATAAACAACCATATTTTAATTATATCCTAAACTGAGAAAAACTGTTTTATTACCCTACCTAAATAACTCATCCCAGTCACAGATCTCCCCTTCTCCCCTACCATGTAACCCCCCCCCCCCCATGTGTATTAGAACTTGTTGTATTAACTAACACACGTCCTGATCACTGTAAACCGTTCTGATGGCGAAACCGAATGACGGTATACAAAACACGATAAATAAATAAATAAATAAATAAATATAGATAGATAGATAGATAGATTCTACTGAACATTTAGGGGCGGATTTTAAGAGCCCTGCTCGTGTAAATCTGCCCGGATTTACGCGAGCAGGGCCCTGCGCGCCGGTGAGCCTATTTTACATAGGCCTACCGGCGCACGCAGAGCCCCGGGACTCGCGTAAGTCCCGGGGTTTTCCGAGGGGGGCGTGTCGGGGGCGTGTCGGGGGTGGACCCGATCCGCGCGGCGTTTCGGGGTGGGACGTAGCGTTTCAGGGGCGGGTCCGAGGGCGTGGTTACGGCCCGGGGCGGTCCAGGGGCGTGGCCGCGCCCTCCGGACCCGCCCCCAGGTCGCGTCCCGGCGCGCTAGCGGCCCGCTGGCGCGCGGGGATTTACGTCTCCCTCCGGGAGGCGTAAATCCCCCGACAAAGGTAATGTGGGGGTTTGACAGGGCCGGGGGGGTGGGTTAGGTAGGGGAAGGGAGGGGAAGGTGAGGGGAAGGAACGGAGGTAGGCTGCGTGGCTCGGCGCGCGCCGGCTATACGGAATCGGTAGCCTTGCGCGCGCCGATCCAGGATTTTAGCGGATACGCGCGTATCTACTAAAATCCAGCATACTTTTGTTGGCGCCTGATGCGCCAACAAAAGTACGCCAAATTGTGCTGTTTGAAAATCTAACCGTTAGTCTCTTGTATGATCTTTATCCTTTTGGACTCTTAATTCTGTGTAAAACTTGAGATAAGCACACATGGATTTCATCTTCAACTAAAATTAGACAATTTCTGTCCTTACTCTTGATGCTTGTTAAATAAGAAAAAGCTTATTGAAAAAGTTCATTGCTTTCCTGTGAATGGCAGAATGGAGAGTGAAGTTCAAAAAACAATGTTTATTTTTTTCAGTCATGATCTAACATGGAATCCCTAGCAACCTCTCGAGGAACCCTAGTTGAAAAAGGCTCCCTAGAGGTTGGTGTGGCATTTTTGATGAGCCTTTGAGGGGATAGGAGCTGTTTCTTTTCTGTTTCCAGTTCTAGGCCTCACAGGCAGAGACACTTGGAGAAAGAGAGAGGCTTTCCCCTGTCCAGTACATAATCTACCTGGAAGGGGTTGCCTCAAGTTTTTGGAGGAAGTGGCCATGGCCATATAAAGTTAGTACTTTTCAACACTTGGATCTGTTTATGACAGCATGTCCCTGAATGCATAGTCTATTTCTATGAGATCCATTCCTCTTTCAGTTCAAAGGATATACAGTCTTGGCATACACTAGTTTTACTACAGTCTAACTTGATTTTCAATGAAAACTAAAGACTTTTTTGGTTCTTGCCTGTTTATTGTATTAGGGAATATTTTGTCTTGCTGGCAGAACAATTTGGACTGATTGTTCAGTCTTTAGGGAAATGGGCGAAGGTGTGTATTAGTTTTCTAGAGTACATGTAAATATTGTAGTGATAAGGTTTTAATTGTGATATTATAATACTGCTGTGCCCTGGGGGCTTGAAAATAGTTGTATGGTGTGTATTTTTTGTAAATGCTTCTGCAGTATTACTGTTAGGACCTTTGTCGCAGATGGCTGCAACTGCGTCTACTCACATCCTGCCATCCTGCACTGTCCTGCTTCCCTCTCCAGGATTGCTTGCGGCATGGACTAGTCTCTGCCGCCGCGTTCCCCATGGCTCCTCATGGTGGTCTAGATGCCTCTGTCCTCCATGCCGACTCTGGGCCTTACTAGGTGCGTGCACGTGCCACCGGATCCTCTTTTAAAGCCTCTTCGGAACCTCAGGGGGCGTCCCAGATTGATGACGTCATTGCATCAGAGTACTTAAGCTCCACCTTCGCCCTCAGCTAGCTGACTTGGCAACGAATTCCATTACTACTCTACGAGCTCCTGGCTCTGCCATTCCTATGGTAATGCTATTGGACCTTATTGGACTCTGGACCCTGCCTGGTACCTGCACCTCGGGGGTCAGCGTGCACACTCTATGGGCACTTGGTCTCCTGGCTTCCCCTGTTCCTCGGGCTAGCGCCTTCCAGTAACTCCTATCCTGCTGGCTCCCCACTCCTTGGAGCCGCTTCTGAGAACACCTTCACCACTTGGGAGTTCTACCTCTGTGCTTCCCTGCTCCTCGGGGAAGTGCCTACATTCCATTCTGTGACTGTCAGCGCTTCCCTGCTCCTCGGGGTGGTGCCTACGTTCTACACTTGGGACTCCTCGGAGCAGTACCCTTGATTCTGCCACCGGTCTCTGCCGGTGCCTCCCAGTCCTTGGGCTGTCCTATATCATCATCTGGAGATCGGTCTTGGGCTTCCTCACTCCGCGTGGTGAAGGGTCGGCCTACATTATCACATCAGTACCTCCTTCACTGTACAGCTCCGCCCCTCGGGGTTGTCTCTCTGGAATACCTCCTGCATGTCCTGAGTCGCGCTTCCCGCTCCGCGGGCCTGCCTAGCGCCATCCCCTTCAGAGGACTCTGCCCAGGTACTGATCTCCAGCCTGCCCACGAACTGTGGGGATCCCTCCTTGCTATGTCTTTTGTCCTGCTCCTTGGGACCCCTCCACAGTTCCCCCTGGAGTTCTCTGCTGTGCCTGACCTCGCCGCCTGACGGTGTAGACCTGTGGGACCCCTCCCCACAGGTGGTAACAACGCTCACCTCGGGCCAAGGGTCCACAAACCCACAAACCATTACAATTAAGTGTTTTTAATCTGTAATGTGATCCACCTTGAACAGATTCTAAAAACAGAGTATAAATATTGAATTTGAATTAAACTACAAAACATATGGCGAGCATGAATATATTCCCTTGTTCTTATATCGTAGTCTAAGATTCCAAAACTGACTGAGTGAAGGGAAGCAAGCTGATAATGGTATGTATTTTCTTTTGTGCAGATTTCTGCCAAATCTTGTCCTGGTGTTGCTTCTAGGGACAGCTCTAGGACTCCTAGAGTTCCTCTCTGCTGGTGTAGCTTTTAGGGTCAGCATATAACTCACCTTCCGTATTTGGCAGCTGTGGATTCAGACCACTGACTAGAAGCTGTGATGTCTTCATCAGGGATGTGGCCTCCTGACATGCCCAAAGGATATCGGCACACAGCTAAAAAAATAAAAACACAAGTAGTGAGGGCAAGAACACCATTGAGCACAGTGGGGTCCATTGTCAAAAACTGTTCAGTGCTTCAGTTAGCTCACTAAATTTAGCTGAAAATGTTCTAAATATAGTCACTAAAATTTAGGGATGCAGTTTGTTTGACTAGATGAGGGATAGGTAAATCCAGTTCTCCATTGCCACAATGTATATACATTTGCATCATGCAATCAGATACAGTATGGATAGGTTGGAAACCTGTCCTGTTTGCAGCACTTGAGGATCAGAGTTGCCAACCCTGTCCTAGATTTGAGGGTCTAACAGCTAAATGCCCTCATAGTAAAGTATTTATATCTCCATAGGAGGGCCATCTAATAGGTCGAGGTGAGGTGTCAGTGGTGGTTTAGGGTTTAGGGACCAGTTTCGCATGTAGAGTGAGATGTACGAACAGCACAGTATACCTTGGTGAAGATTTGACATTATTTGGAGTGACGAAAGTCTCACAAAGATGAAATTTCTACTATGTTCTCTCACCCTAGCTTGATGGACTCTATAACAAGCTAGAGTGAGATAACATAGTACAAAATTTCATCTTTGTGAGACTTTCGTCACTCCAAATAATGTCAAATCTTCACCAAGGTATACTGTGCTGTTCGTACATCTCACTCTACATGCGAAACTGGTCCCTAAACCCTAAACCACCACTGACACCTCACCTCGACCTATTAGATGGCCCTCCTATGGAGATATAAATACTTTACTATGAGTCTCACAAAGATGAAATTTTGTACTATGTTATCTCACTCTAGCTTGTTATAGAGTCCATCAAGCTAGGGTGAGAGAACATAGTAGAAATTTCATCTTTGTGAGACTTTCCTCACTCCAAATGACATCAAATCTTCACCAAGGTGTACTGTGCTGTTTGTACATCTCACTCTACATGCGAAACTGGCCCCTAAACCCTAAACCACCACCAACACCTCACCTCGACCTATTAGATGGCCCTTCTATAAAGATATAAATAGGTGCACACAGTGAGGCACTCCCCAAAGGCTCTCTCCCTCTACTCTACTACTTTCCCCTTTCCCTCCCCATGCCAAGAAATGGCCAAAATGCAATTCCAAAAATGCATCACAAATTGCATTCTGGCCATTTCAGGCATATCACACAGCCTAATGCCACAAAAAAAGGTGTAGTTATTTCCAGCATTAAAACCATGTGCAATATTTCCCCTCATTTTCATAAATCCCTCCCAAACTCCTCCCTGATCCCACCCATCCAAAAAATTTGCATTCGCACCATGCATTATAGCGTTAACTTGTTATTGCATGTGTTAACGACATAATGCAATTTGATGAATGATCTGGTAAGTTAGGTACAAAGTGCTGAAAATAAGAAGAAAGAGTCAGACGTTTCCCCCACCCTAAACTCTGCTCCCAGAGTCACCCATATCTTAACTTAAATTTAAGTGTTCAGCCCTAGTCAATTTTCAAAGAGACTGATTTAGGTATCTAACCTCCAGCTAGGCTCTTAAGCCCTATGAAAACTTATCCTAGTGCACCTTGATTCAGAGTTGGTGTTTTTAAAGTTGGGGCAATAAGACATTGTAAGCAGGCAAAGAAAAGCTGTGCTCAAAAGTTCCTCCTACCATGCTGCTATATCAGAGAACTTCATAAGACAAAAAAAAGGCACACCACTATTTATTTTATTTAAAATACTTAAATGCTGTGCTATCCTGTGTCCTAGGCGGCTCACAAAATAAAACCAATCATAAAAGTAACAATTACTAGATACCATTTACAAACAAACAAGACAAAAACTTTGCAAATTCATCTTAGTTTCCAATGATGTTAAATTGCCATAAATTTACATATAATATAGTAACATAGTAATGACAGCAGAAAAAGACCAAGTAGTCATGTAGTCTGCCCAGCAAGTTTCTGATAGTAGCTGCCACTCCATGCAGATTACCCCATGTGTCCTGTTAAAGTAGCAACTGCCACTCTTTGCAGGTTACCCCCATTATACCATTCATTTCTTTAACTCTTTAGGGATCCGCAGTGATTGTCCCATGCTCTTTTGAATTCATTAACTGTCCTCATCTTCACCACCTCTTGTGGGAGGGTATTCCAAGCATCCACTACCCTCTCTGTGAAGAAATATTTCCTGATATTCATTCTTGATCATTCCCCTTAGAGTTTCACATCATGACCCCTAGTTCTACTCTTTTCTTTCCAGCAGAAAAGGTTTGAAGTTTGTGCATTGATGATGCCAGTTACGTATCTGAAGGTCTGTATCAAATCTCCCCTGCACCTCCTCTCCTCCAGGGTATATGTATTAAGGTCCTTCAGCTTTCCTCATAAGTTTTCTGAAACAAACTCCACACCTTTTTGGTCATCATTCCTGTCTCTATCCTTTTTTAGATACAGTCTCTAGAACTGAACACAGTACTCCAGGTGAGGCCTTACCAAGGATCTGTACAAGGGCATTATTACTTCCCTTTTCCTGCTAGTTATCTCTCTCTCTCTATGTAGCCCAGCATCTTTCTGGCTTTAGATACCACCTTGTCACATTGCTTTGTAGGGATGTGAATCAGGCTTCGGACGATATTTTCAAAATCGTCAGAAATCGGGGGCTCCCCCAAAATGATAGGAAAACCCCACGATGTTGATTGTGAGGGTTCTCTTATCATTTTGGGGGAGGGCGGGAAAAACAGCACACAAAAATAACCCCTAAACCCACCCCAACCCTTTAAAACTAATCCCTTAGCTTCCCCCACCCTCCCGACCCCCACCATCCCGACCCCCCCCCAAAAAACTTTTTACAGGTACCTGGTGGTCCAGTGAGGGTCCCTGGAATGATCTCCCGCTCCCGGGCCGTCGGCTGCCACTAATCAAAATGGCGCCAATGGCCCTTTGCCCTTACCATGTGACAGGGTATCCATGCCATTGGCCGGACCCTGTCACATGGTAGGAGCACTGGATGGCCGGCACCATCTTGTGCTCCTACCATGTGACAGGGGCTGATCAATGGCACCCGTAGCCCCTGTGACATAGTAAGGGCAAAGGCTATCGGCGCCATTTTGAATACTGGCAGCCAACGGTCCGAGTGCAGGAGGTCGCTCCCGGACCCCCGCTGGACCACCAGGGGCTTTTGGCAAGTCTTGTGGGGGTCGGGGTGGGTTTTTTGTTTATTGGCTTGGGCGCAGCCGATAAACAAAACCGCAATCGCCGATCGCCTTTGCCCTCACTATGTCACACATAGTGAGGGCAAAGGCGATCGGCGCCATTTTGAGTATTGGCAACCTGCGGCCGGCGTGCACGAGGTCACTCCCGGACCCCCGCTGGACTTTTGGCAAGTCTTGTGGGGGTCAGGAGGCCCCCCAAGCTGGCCAAAAGTCCCTGTGGGTCCAATGGGGGTCCCGGAGCGACCTGCCGTCCGATGCCAGGACTCAAAATGGCGCCGATAGCCTTTGCCCATACTATGTCACAGGGGTTACCGGTGCCATTGGTCAGCCCCTGTCACATGGTAGGAGCACAAGATGGCGCCGGTGACCATGTGACAGGGGCTGACCAATGGCACCGGTAGCCCCTGTGACAAAGGCTATCGACGCCATGATGAAAAACCAGCACCGAGGGTGTGAGTGAGTTCCCGGACCCCCCGCTGGACCACCAGGGAGTTTTGGTAAGTCTTGGGGGGGTCAGGAGGGTGGGGGGTTGTAGTTAATTTTAATTTTAGCTGGGACAGGAATTTAACTCGCCGTAGTAACGTATTGACAGATTGACAACTTATGGAATTCTCCATACTTTCGCATGAAAAGGAATTGACCCCCCATGAATACGTATCACAAATGCAACGAAAACATTTTGGCTGCACATCCCTAAGCCTTTCTCCCTTCATTAAATACCAGCTCTTTGGATTTCCACACCCCAGGTGTACTTCCTGGTATTGAATCACAGCTGCCAAATTTTCGACCACGCTTCAATTTTTCTTAAATTACTTTTCATTCTCTCTACTCCTTCAGGCATGCTCACTCTATTGCACATTTTAGTATCATCCACAAAAAAGCAAACTTTTCCTTCTAATCCCTCCACAATGTCACTCACAAAGATATTGAACAGAACCAGTTTCAAAACTGATCCTTGAGGCATGCCACTTAACACCATTCTCTCATCAGAGTGGGTTCCATTTACCATTACACATTATTTCCTGTAAGTCAAACAGTTAGTAATCCACTCCACCACTTTGATGCCCACACCCAATCTTCTCATTTTATTCACAAGCCTCCTATGTGGGACCATATTGAAAGCTTTGCTGAAATCCAAATAAATCACATCAAACACTCTTCCTTGATCCAGTTCTCTCATCACCTAATCAAAAAAGTCAATCAGATTCGTCTGGTAGGCCCTTCCCCTAGTGAATCGATGCTGCATTGGGTCCAACAACCCACCAGATTTTAAATAGTTCACTACCTTTCTTTCAGCAGAGTCTCCATTAATTTTCCCACCACCAAGTTGAAATTAACCGGCCTCTAGTTTCCGGCCTCCTCTCTAATACCACTCTTGTGAAGTCGGACCACCACTGCTCTTCTCCAATCACGCAGCACCACTCAAATTTCCAGGTATCTATTGGTCTTTCATCAGATGTGCCAGCACATCTCTGAGCTCCCTCAATATCTGTTAGTGCTGTGGACCCATGAGCCGGCTCAAGTGCTGGAATACCCACTGAGAGAAGGCCCTCTAGTGGTTCTCATAGCCGAGAGGCGGTGCAAAAATGAAAATGGTCCAGGAGTCAGGGCAGGCAGCAACGGTGCAGCATGAGAAACCAGGCCAGACATCTGGGCAGGCAGAAGACAAGCAGGAGCCAGAGAACACGCCAAAGGTCAGGACGGGCAGAAGACGGCAGAATCAGGAAGCCAGGCTGAAATCAGAACCAAGAAGACAATCCAAAGACTGGAACCAAGAGAAGGAGTAGAACAACGGGAGCAGGAACATAGGAACACAGGAACAGGAGCTGGAACAAGCAGGAACGCAGCAACTAGCTACTCCAAAGAGCTGACCTGTTGCCAAAGCAAGGAATGGGTGCCTGGAGTGGGCATAAATAGCCCCAGCTGATGATGCCCAAATTGGGGGCCGGGCCGAGGTTTCCCACCACGGCCTCTTTAAGAAGCTGACTTGGCTGCGCGCGTGCACCTAAGGAGGTGGGGCCCAGAGGAAGTCAGCGGCATCACCCTCATGGGGAGGACACTGTGGCAAGGCCCTGGAGTGGCCTGCATTGGAGCGGTGTGGAGGGAAGCTGATGCCGGCATCTGCCGGTGATTCCCAACAATACCCCCCTTATGCCCCCTCACAGAAGGAGCAAGCTTGTCAGGGTGATCACAATGGAACTGATGGAGGAGAGATTTATCCAAGATGTTGGAGGAAGGCTCCCAAGTGTTTTCCTCTGGGCCGAAGCCCTCCCAGGGGATTAAGTATTCCCAGCATCTGTAGTTGTACCTAATGTCCAGTATGTCCTGGACTTGGTAAACACGATCCTTGTCAGCAACCGCTTGCACTGAAAGGCAGAAAGCACTAGGGGTTTCAATAGAGAGACATGAAAAACATCATGTATCCTCAGGCCCAATGATAAGCGCAGATGATAAGAGACTGGACCCAGGCGCTCGCTCACTGAGAAGGGTCCAATGTACTTGGGCGCCAACTGCATCGAGGGTACTCTAAGGCGAATTTGGTGAGTGCTCACCACACCTGATCTCCAGGGCTGAAGAGCAGAGCCTGGTGATGGTGTTTGTCCGCACCCTTCTTGGCGGACTCGGTTAGTGTGGGTGGAGTTCCAGAGCGCGTGGAGCTGCTAGGCCGTAAGTTGAGCTGCAGGCGAGGGCACAGCCAATGATAGAGGCAATAGTGATGGTTGCTTTCCAGAGATGATTTGAAAAGGGGATGCTCCTGTCACAGAATGGACATGATGGTTATAGGAGAATTCTGCCCAAGGCAGTAGAGCTGCCCAGACTTCCTGTCTGTCTCCCACAAAAGAGCAGAAGTATCCTTTTAGAGTGCAGTTAGTCCGCTCTGCCTAGCCATTTCCTTGTGAAATCCAGTTGAACCCTGAATTTCTTGCACAGTGCCCACCAATATTTGGCTGTGAATTGCGATCCCCGATCAGAGGTCTTGGTAGACCATGCAGACGAAAGATATGTTGAGAAAACAAATGGGTGAGTTCGGGTGTAGTGGGGAGTTTCGGGAGTGCCACGAAGTGGGCCTTCTTCGAGAACCTGTCAATAGTTACCCATATGACTTGCTTCCCTTCGGACACTGGTAGGTCTACCACGAAGTCCGTGGAGATGTGGGTCTAAGGTTCCTCAGGAACGGGAAGCGGCTGCAAGAGTCCCCATGGGCGGCCAAGCAGTGGCTTCTGTCGGGCACAGGTTGGACAAGAACTGACATATGCTCGGATCTCTCAATCGACGTGAGGCCACCAGTAGTAGTGGGTCAGAACCTCCAGTGTGCGGGTCCTGCCGGGATGGCCGGCAGTCAAAAAGTTGAGTGCCTAGGATAGGATCTTCCTGTGAAGGCGGAGCGGCACAACCGTCTTGCCTGGTGGAATAATGTTGGGGCTGCAAGGTAGATTTTAGCTAGGTCCAAAATATATTGGGGTGTGGCCGGGGTGTCTTCGGTCTCTGAAGTATGGGAGAGAGCATCAACTCTAGTATTTTTTTAGGCCGGACAATACTGCAGAGAAAAGTTAAATTGGCTGAAGAACAGGGACCAACGTGCCTGCCGAGGATTCAGCCGCTGAGCCTGGCACAAGTATTCTAAGTTCTTGTGATCTGTGTATATGGTAACAGGGTGTTGAGCCCCCTCCAGCCATTGCTGCCACTCCTCGAATGCCATCTTTATCGCTAGGAGCTCCTTGTCACCGATACCATAGTTTCTCTCGGTGGGAGAGAATTTTCAGGCAAAATATGAGCAGGGTAATAGAGCACCATTGCAAGAGAACTGGCTGAGTACAGCTCCCACCGCAGAGTCAGATGCATCCACCTCTACTACAAATGGACATGAAGGGTCAGGGTGACACAGGCAGGAGTCATGAAGGAAGGCCTGTTTCAGTTCTTCAAATGCCTGAAGCACCTCTGGTGGAACCCTTCCTAGTAAGGCCGGTGAGAGGAGCTACCATGTGTGAGTAGTGAGGGATGAAGTGCGATAGAAATTAGCAAAACCGAGGAAGCGCTGAAGGGCATGGATCCCCACAGGACGTGGCCAGTCCATGATACTTGCGACCTTCTCGGGGTCCATATGGAAAACGGTGGTGGATACTATGTATCCCAGAAATGGGAGAAACTCCTGCTCAAAGAGGCACTTCTCAAGTTTGGCAAAAAGGTGGTGTTCCGGGAGGCATTGGAGTACAGGTAGCACCTCCTTGCAATGATTGGGAAGATCCTTGGAATATACCAGCACATCATCCAGGTAGACGATCACACAGGAGTGGAGCATGTCCCAAAAGACCTCATTCATGAGGTTTTGGAAGACCGCCGGAGCATTGCACAATCCAAAGGTCATTACTAAATACTCATAATGCCCATCACAGATATCGAAGGCGGTTTTCCATTCATCGCCAGGCTTTATACGTACTAAATTATATGCCTCTCGGAGGTCGAGCTTCATAAAAACCTTGGCCCCTTGCAGGTGGTCTAAGAGCTCTGGGATGAGCGGAAGAGGGTACCTGTCCTGACGGGTGATGGCATTGAGACCACGGTAGTCTATGCATGGTCTTAGGGAGCCATCCTTCTTGGCCACGAAGAAAAAACTGGCTCCTGCCAGGGAGGTCGAATGAATCCCCTCTTCAGATTGTCTTGGATATATTGTGACATTAAGAAAATAAGAACATAAGAAATTGCCATGCTGGGTCAGACCAAGTGGTAAACTTGGCCTCAAGGAGGAGTGGAGTCGAGTAGTAGATCAATAGCACAGTCAAAAGGCCAGTGCTCGGGGAGAGTCTTGGCCTTCTCTTTTGAGAACACATCAGCGAAGTCCGCATAGTGAGCTGGAAGGGCCAAGGAGGTGGTAGCCAGAGGTATACGAGACCGGGGTAATTCAGGTAAGCAGGAGGAGAAGCAGGCTGGGCTCCAGACAGTGATTTGAAGAGTCTCACAATCTATGCACAGTGAGTGCTTTTGGAGCCAGGGTAGCCCCAACACTACAGGGTGAATCACTTTTTCCAGAATAAAGAAGGTGATCTCTTCCTTGTGGCGAATCCCGGTGCGGAGAGACACTGGAGCAGTAATGGCGGCGACTCGACCAGGAAGGGGACTTCCGTGAATGAAGGATATTCGCAGTGGTGGAATTCTTGGTAGTACTGGGAGCTGTAGCTGTTCCACCAAGTCAGCCAAAATGAAGTACCCTCTGAGGATAACCTGGATTAAATAATAAAATAAAAGAACAGCTCAGCACAAGGAAAGAATGCATTTTTGTTAATATGAGCAAATAACCTTGAGTGAGAAAACTGAAACAGTTGGTATAGAAGTTCGCCCACGTCACAAGGCCTAACTGAAGAATGGGGAGGAAGGGAGTGTACCAGACATGACACGTAGGCAGCCTTAGTTTCAGCAAGTTTCAGTAATATTCCACTCCAAATAAGGAGCAGTCCCAAAAAGAAAAAAAAGTAAAACATTGTCAGTAATACATGTATATAAGAAAGTAATGTATCTTGTAAAACTGAGTAGGTTTTTGGAGCACACCACTATTAGGCGGCTTCAGCTACTCACAAGAAACTGTTGTAACCTTTCTTGCTGTCTTTGCATTTTTCTGAATAAAGATTATTGCTTAGAAATATAAGGCTGAGAGTTTTCCTTGGTTACCAGCTTTCTGTGCCCAAGAGATTTGCACCTTGGGCTGTGAACTCCCCGAGAGATAAAAGCCTCAGGTTAATGAACACCTCCATTTCCCGAGTCAATGAAAGCCAGCGTAGAGAATGATCCTCCCAAGTATGTAAGGGACACAGGAAACATGTATTGGGAAGCAGGATTCACACAGCCTAAGGTCAGCTCCCCTGTGATGCCTAGGCTCGGGAGTTTCCTGGACGTTCCGTGCACTGAGCCAACAAGTGGCCCTTGCCGCCACAATAGAGGCAGAGGCCAAGTGAGCGACGCCGCTGCTTCTCTTTGTGAGTGAGAGGACTGCAACCCAGCTGCATGGGTTCTTCACCACGCGATGATTTGTGCTCAGCAGGAGGAGGAGGAGGAGCCAGCGGTTGAGAGAAGGAAGGAGCCAGTGGAATTGGCCTATGCCCCGGTTTCAATTCTTGGGCACACTGCTATAGATGGCGGTCGATCCGCCCGGTCAAGTCAATCAGAGACTCTAGGTCATCAGGGAGTTCCTAAGCAGCAAGTTCGTCCTTAATCCTTGAGGTCAGGCCTTCAAGGAAAATACTTCGCAGGCTGTCCTCCCGCCAGCCCAGTTCCGAAGCCAGCGTGCAAAATTTGACTGTGTAGTCAGCCAAGGGTCGGGATCCCTGGCGTAGATGGAGAAGCTCCGTGGCAGCTGCGGACTGTCGAGATGGCTTGTCAAAGACCTGCTTAAATGTGTGGATGAACCGCTGAAGGTCCCCAAGCAAGGAGTCGCCATGCTCCCACAGGGGGGAAGGCCCAAGCCAGGGCCTTGCCATCCAATAAGAATAGGATGTAGGTCATCTTGACCTAGTCTGAAGTGAACTACACTGGCTGGAGAGAAAAGCGCATAAAGCAATGGTTGAGGAAACCCTGGCACTGCTTAGGATCCCCAGCATAACGGGGCGGTGCCGGCAGATGCAGAGAGGCAGAAGGCTCCAGTGCTGGAACGGGAGGCGGAGGCAGAACTGCTGACTGGGGTGTTGAGTCTAGGCAGTTAGCCAGACGTTCAACTGTGGCTGCCAAAAAGTCCAAACAATATTGCTACTGTTGTAGGCATTGATCCAGGCCCGGGATGGCCTGGAGGCCATAGAGGTCCGCCGGGTCCATGGCCTTGGCAAACTGTTAGTGCTGTGGACCCTTGAGCCAGCTCAAGAGCTGGAATACCCACTGAGAGAAGGCCCTCTAGTGGTTCTCATAGCCGGGAGGTGGTGCAGGACCAGGAGACCCGACAAGAACTTCACCTATACCAGCCCTCGTTCCTCTCAGGTTGAGCCCTTGGGTGCCAGGGCCAGCAGGACTTAGGCAGGGGTCTCCTGGCGGAGGGAAATCCACGGAAGGAAGCTAAGAAGGCAGTCCGGGTCGAGGCTGGTAGAAGTGTGAAGGACTTCAAAGGGGCGTGGGATAAACACTGTGGATCCATAAAGTCCAGAGGCCTCCAATGAAGAGTGGGTGACTCGCCAGAATGATGGCTACTGCCTGGAGACAATACCCTTATTCAATAAACATACACATGGTTACTGTGACTCCAACATCACTCTAAGCTTCAACAGCAAGAGGAAATGTGGAAAAAAGGATTTGCACTCACAAAGACGGGAGTAGCTGGCTTGTTACGGCGGTTACTACCCCAAACCAAATATCCAAATTACTACCTCCACCTTCCTCTATTCCTGATGCCTTTCAACTAGCTTGATCACTCCATTCTTATACTTCACTTCAATGCATATCCAGCATAGTTCTCTGCTTCAACAGCAGGGGAAAAGAAAAACTGTTACTTCACACATCCAGCAGAGCTCTCTGCTTAAACGGCAGGGGAGAAGAAAAAAGGATTCACACTCACAAAGCGGGGAGTAGCTGGCTTGTTACGGCGGTTACTACCCCAAACCAAATGTGCCTGATACTTCACTTTCAATGCATATCCAGCATAGCTCTCTGCTTCAATGGCAGGGGAGAAGAAAAAAACTGATACCTCACGCATATCCAGCATAGCTCCCTGCTTCAACGGCAGGGGAGAAGATAAACAACCAATAAGGGCTGTATAACATAATCTGGGTAAAAACAAATAAGCATGGGTGTAGCTTGCTTATTGCGGCGGTTACTACCCCTACTACCTCTAACTACTCAAGCTAGATATTTCACTTGGATGCAGCTCCATCACCGCTCTCTACATTAATGGTGGGGGTGGAAGGGAATTAGAACCAAGAGCTAAGAGAAACAGATAAGTATGAGAGAAGAAATGAGGGAAGCTTGCTGGGCAGACTGGATGGGCCATTTGGTCTTCTTCTGCCGTCATTTCTATGTTTCTATGTTTCTAAGTTCAGAAGAATGAAGACAGTCCAGGAGTCAGGGCAGGCAGCAACAGTGCAGCACGAGGAACCAGGCCAGACATCGGGGCAGGCAGAAGACAAGCAGGAGCCAGAGAACACGTCAAAGGTCAGGATGAGCAGAAGACGGCAGAATCAGGAAGCCAGGCCGAAGTCAGAACCGAGAAGACAATCCGAAGACTGGAACCAGGAGAAGGAGCGGAACCAAGGGAGCAGGAACACAGGAACCCAGGAATGGAAACTGGAACAAGCAGGAATGCAGCAACTAGCTACTCCAAAGAGCTGACCTGTTGCCAAGGCAAGGAATGGGTGCCTGGAGTGGGCTTAAATAGCCCCAGCTGATGGCGTCCAAGTTGGGGGCCGGGCCGAGGTTTCCCGCCACGGCCCCTTTAAGAAGCTGACTTAGCTGCGTGTGTGCACCTAAGGAGGCAGGGCCCAGGAGGAAGTCGGTGGCATCTCCCTCGTGGGGAGGACGCCGCAGCAAGTCCCCAGAGCGGCCTGCATTGGAGCGGTGTGGAGGGAGGGTGACGCGGATGGGATTCCCAACAATATCCTGGAATGTACCTCATCTGGTCCCATGGCCTTGTCCACTTTCAGGTTTCCTAGCTCTTTCTATACTTTCTCTTATTTATTTATTTAACAGTTTTTCTATACCGTCATTAAGTTATTTAGCATCACAATGGTTTACAATAGGGCACATATAGTAGCGAGTAGTTTGTATTTTACAACAAGGTGCCATTAAAAACCGGTAACATATAGATCGTTAAGGACTATTTGGTTTATGACATACATGTCATTTGGGTGAGTACATGTGGTTTATTCACAAAATTTCTAATATAGTGGTTATTATTAACAGTGAGATAAAAATAATTTCCAGGTAGGCACTTATTTCATTTATTTATTTAGACATTTTATATACCCTCGTTCCAAATAAAGATCACAATGGTTTACAAAAGTCACATTCATACTATAAATCACAACAGGGGTTAATATAGATCTACTGAGTTGTCCTAATACATATTAACTAAAAGTCTATGACATCAGGCTAGTAGTATAGGAATTATTAATTTTCACATTCTCTTCTGTAAAGGGGATTGCATCTACCGCGGCGCTCTCCCATCCATTTATAGATCATACTGAGCAGAAACAGGCAGCAATTATTCTTCTTAGCAGAATGCCCGTCTGAATAAATGAGCTTTAAGCTGGGTTTTTTTTAAAGTTGCAACATTTTTATGTTTTCTCAAGGTTAAAGGTAGCTGATTCCATAATTGTATACCTGCCACTGAGAGTAATTATTCTCAGATTTCAGAAAGTCTAATAATGTTGTGGCTTGCAATGTCCAGTAAACATTGATTTTCTGATCTTAGGCTTCATGATGATCATTACATTTTTAAAAGAGCACAGTAGTGAAGTAAAGTGAATTTTCTTTCCTGTAAACAAGCTTCTCCGTAGACAGCAGAATGAGTTATTTATTGGTCATTTGTATAGACTGCTAATACAGTCGGGAGAATTGCTGGACCAGAGGCAGCATGGATTCACCATTGGAAGACCCTGTCGGACAAATCTGATTGACTTTTTTGACTGGGTAACCAAGGAATTGGATCAAGGAAGAGCACTCGATGTTATCTACTTGGATTTCAGCAAAGCTTTTGACACTGTCCCGCACAGGAGACTGGTGAATAAAATGAGAAGCTTAGGAGTGAGTGCCGAGGTGGTGGCCTGGATTGCAAACTGGTTGACGGACAGAAGACAATGTGTGATGGTAAATGGAACTCTCTCTGAAGAGAGAGTGGTTTTAAGCAGTGTACCGCAGGGATCGGTGTTGGGACCGGTCCTTTTCAATATCTTTGTGAGCGACATTGCGAAGGGATAGAAGGTAAGGTATGTCTTTTTGCGGATGACACTAAGATCTGCAACAGAGTGGACACGCCGGAAAGAGTGGAGAGAATGAGACGGGATTTAAGGAAGCTGGAAGAGTGGTCGAAGATATGGCAGCTGAGATTCAATGCCAAGAAGTGCAGAGTCATGCATATGGGGAGTGGAAATCCGAATGAACTGTATTCGATGGGGGGAGAAAGGCTGATGTGCACGGAGCAGGAGAGAGATCTTGGGGTGATGGTGTCTAATGATCTGAAGTCGGCGAAACAATGTGACAAGGCGATAGCTAAAGCCAGAAGAATGCTGGGCTGCATAGAGAGAGGAATATCGAGTAAGAAAAGGGAAATGATTATTCCCTTGTACAGGTCCTTGGTGAGACCTGACCTGGAGTATTGTGTTCAGTTCTAGAGACCGTATCTCCAAAGAGACAGAGACATGATGGAGGCGGTCCAGAGAAGGGCGACCAAAAAGGTGGAAGGTCTTCATCAAATGACTTATGAGGAGAGATTGAAGAATCTAAATATGTACACCCTGGAGGAAAGGATGAGCAGAGGTGATATGATACAGACTTTCAGATACTTGAAAGGTTTTAATGATCCAAAGACAACGACAAACCTTTTCCGTAGGAAAAAAATCAGCAGAACCAGGGGTCATGATTTGAAGCTCCAGGGAGGAAGATTCAGAACCAATGTCAGGAAGTATTTCTTCACAGAGAGGGTGGTAGATGCCTAGAATGCCCTTCCGGAGGAAGTAGTGAAGACCAGAACTGTGAAGGACTTCAAAGGGGCGTGGGATAAACACTGTGGATCCATAAAGTCAAGAGGCCGTCAATGAAGAGTGGGTGGCTCGCCAGAATGACGGCTACTGCCTGGAGATAATACCCTTATTCAATAAACATACACATGGTTACTGTGCAACATCGCTCTAAGCTTCAACAGCAAGAGGAAATGTGGAAAAAAGGATTTGCACTCACAAAGTGGGGAGTAGCTGGCTTGTTACGGCGGTTACTACCCCAAACCAAATAAGCCTGATACTTCACTTTCAATGCATATCCAGCATAGCTCTCTGCTTCAACGGCAGGGGAGAAGAAAAACTGATACTTCACGCATATCCAGCATAGCTCTCTGCTTCAACGGCAGGGGAGAAGAAAAACTGATACTTCACGCATAACCAGCATAGCTCTCTGCTTCAACGGCAGGGGAGAACAAAAACTGATACTTCACGCATATCCAGCATAGCTCTCTGCTTCAACGGCAGGGGAGAAGTAAAACTGATACTTCACGCATATCCAGCATAGCTCTCTGCTTCAACGGCAGGGGAGAAGAAAAACTGATACTTCACGCATATCCAGCATAGCTCTCTGCTTCAACGGCAGGGGAGAAGAAAAACTGATACTTCACGCATATCCAGCATAGCTCTCTGCTTCAACGGCAGGGGAGAAGAAAAACTGATACTTCACGCATATCCAGCATAGCTCTCTGCTTCAACGGCAGGGGAGAAGAAAAACTGATACTTCACGCATAACCAGCATAGCTCTGCTTCAACGGCAGGGGAGAAGAAAAACTGATACTTCACGCATAACCAGCATAGCTCTCTGCTTCAACGGCAGGGGAGAAGAAAAACTGATACTTCACGCATATCCAGCATAGCTCTCTGCTTCAACAGCAGGGGAGAAGAAAAACTAATACTTCACGCTTATCCAGCATAGCTCTCTGCTTCAACGGTAGGGGAGAAGAAAAACAACCAATAAGGGCTGAATAACATAGTCTGGGTAAAACAAATAAGCATGGGTGTAGCTTGCTTATTGCGGCGGTTACTACCCCTAACTAATCAAGCTTGATATTTCACTTGGATGCAGCTCCATCACTGCTCTCTACATTAATGGTGGGGGTGGAAGGGAAATAGAACCAAAGAGCTAAGAGAAATAGATAAGTATGAGAAAAAAAATGTGTGAAGCTTGCTGGGCAGACTGGATGGGCCGTTGGTCTTCTTCTGCCATCATTTCTATGTTTCTATGTTTCTATAATACCAAGGCCTGTAGTGGCTTACAGTTCAAACATACACAGCAAAAGTGCATAAAATGATAAAAAATAATAAAGACATAAAATATAACCAATACATTAACACCAAATAAAATATACAAATAATCTTCTAAAATAAAGTCTAAAAAATATAATCAGCATCTTAAAATATTTAAAATACAAAGTATCTCTAAAATGCTTAAAAAGACAAGCAATAGACTAAAACAGAATATTGGTTGAGCAACTACATAATTTAAAGACAGATTCATAATTAGGTTATTTTGTTTTGTTGTTGCACTAGAAATAGGAATACTTCTGTGGTAACTAGGTTGTTGGACAAGAAGTCTCTACTGGGAATGCTTGGCTAAAAAGCTATTTTTGAAGTTCACCGGTTAAATGTATCTCTTCTCCTCGTTAATATGTTCCATGTAAACCGATATGTTGTGAAAACGAATACCGGTATATAAAAAACTTGTAATAAATAAATAAATGCTTTAGGGTGAGGTAGTTGGGCTCCAACTGTAGGGATAATGGGAGCATGCTCCAGATCTTTGGTGTGTAACAGCTAAAGGCTTGAAGTCTGCTGCAGGACAGTCATGTTCATGCATTTGAAGACTAAGCACAGTGTTTTGAACTTGATCCAGCTCTCTAATGGTGTAGCTGAGATAGAATAGGTTTTATGTTGCCAAATGTTGTTGCTCTTACTAGAATTCTTGCTACTGTGTTATGTAGGTGATGTCATCTGACGGCGCCAACATAGACACATCTGTATACTAAGCATGTGCAGGAGTTACCAATGCACATATTGCCTTGTGAGCCCAGTATACTGCATGAAGCAGCAGTTACTACCCTTAACAGACACATGGGGGTAACCTGTACAGAGTGGCAATTACTACCATAAGAAACTTGCTGGGCAGACTAGATGGATCATTTGGTCTCTTTCTGCCAACACTATGTAACTATGTTAGAGTTTAAGCTTTAGCAAGGTAATCCACTCTCCAGGAAGATGGGCAAGTATTAAGAATAGCTAATTAATCCTGCTGTCTACGGAGAACCCTGTTTACAAGTAAGCAAACTTGCTTTTTCAGTCGACAAGCCAGGCATGAATTAGCCGTAACATGTAGGAAGTTTGAAGCTAAAAGTTGCATTCCAGAGCAATTACTCAAAGACCACTAGCTCCACTAAGTAGAGATTGGACTACTGTGTGAACAGGCTGCACCAAACCTATCCAAAGTTACCAGATGTGAAGATCTGAACAAGTGATCAAGTAACAGCTTTGCCATTGTCTTCAAGAGAAGTACCCTGAGATGACCTACGGCAATCACCATTAACTTTCACCTGATTAGACATTTATTTATTTTTTACACTTTTATATTCTGTAGTCTGTAAACCAACCAATGCATAAAAGTGCATGATAGAGTCCTCTAGCCAATTAGACAGATTTGTTTTGGTAACTGCACTTTCTTAGCATACGGACAGGTGGATCCAGAACCAGTGGGTTATGCACTTCTACCAGCAAATGGAGACAGAGCAAAGCTGACATCACGGTATATATATCCCTGCACTGACATCAGCCCACCAGTATTCTCTGTCTCCAGAGATGGTTGTGCATCTCCCTACTGGGTATTGCTTAAAAATGTTAAAGGAGAAAAGAAAAAGGAAAAATAATTTGCCTGCTCTCCTGTGGTGATACCTTATGGTCCTTCTTTCAGTCAAGAATTCCTGAGGTGAAATCCTTGGATCCCTCCCTCAAATGAGTGCCTTGGTCCAGTAGCTGGTTTTCAGCCTGCATGGACTTAGCTGTAAAAAAAAAAAAATACCAAAAACAGCTGAAAGGCAAATGGGTACAGGAAGCCGAGTGCAGTGGTAAAGGTCCTTGCCCTCTCCCCCTGCAGCCAGAGACTGACCTTGTACTCAGCCAGATGGGCTGAGCTCAGGTAATTAAAAAAAAAAAAAAGAGAGAAGGGAGAATGAAGAAGGGGAGTTAAGTAGAAATTCCTCTCCCCTCCGGTTTCCTTGCTCGGCGTGCAAATCCAACATTTGTTCCCGCCTCCAGGGGAGCTTAGAGGTTGTGGGCAGTTTGGCGGGTTGAGCAGCCTTTTTGGCTAGGCCCCGCTTGAGTTCTCCATGTGGTAGGCTGCAACAGCATTTTCGTGCAGTTTTTCTAGCGCATTAGATTGCCCTCTTCAGTTATGTTGGTTCATGCTTGTGTGCCCGACTGTGCATTCAGTAGTGCTTCCAGTTTGTGCAACTAGTTGGGCACATAGGGGTGCCTGCCTGGATGCTTAGTTATGCATGCATGCACTTATTTGTTAATCTTAATAACTACTCATCCTTCCTTCCTCTTCCTTTTTTCCCTATTAATACCTTATTTCTCATCACAACAATGTTTTTATCTCATATCCGCTGTATATATAGTTTCTCCTGTTAACACATCTATGTTAATAACTTCTCCTCCCTCCGCTGTATATATAGTTTTTATCTCATATCTTTTTATCTCATATCTCCTCCCTCCTCCATATCCGCTGTATATATAGTTTCTCCTGTTAACGCCTCTATTGCTTCCTTTATAAAATGTATTATAGATTTCATGCAGTTATTATTCTGGTCCGTTGACACCCCCTCCTCCAAGTTTCTACTCCCTGTTCCTTGGATTCTCGTGTTACGTTTCTATGTAAACCGATATGATGTATCTACGAATACCGGTATATAAAAGCTGTTAAATAAAATAAAAAAATAAATATTTATGTGCACTGTCTGAGCATCTTAGTGGGAGTTCAGTTTTGTGTGCCTATCGGAACACTGTGTTGAGCACCTAATTTTTGGGCACATAAACTTTGGGCGCCTATTTTTTGCAGCGCTAACACAGCTGGGCGCACTGTTATCAGACGCCTATTAGAGCTTACTAACAACCTGATGACACCAATAACAAAGAAGCCTAAGCGCCTTGCCCTTTGTGCTGTTTGCCATATTCGGGCATCTCAGTCTAACTTGTAATAGCGCTGTTTGGAGGCTCAAAGAGAATTGCCTTAATATGATTTTACTAAACCCAGTTCTTCCCAGCTTGATGCGGGAATGGAAAAAGAGCTGTCAGAGGTGTGGCCTGATTTTGGGGCTCCTCTAACTGTTTCCTCAGCGGGGGGAAGGTAGTTCAGTGGACACAGGACCGATGCCTCCTGGTTTTGGCATGGATCTTAGGCACAGTCTTAGTGGTTCCAGATCACAAATTGCGGATTCTCGCATGCCTGGTGCTGCTGGTAAGCGTCGGGTTACGCCTAGATCTGCTGTGGATCTCCACGCTAGGGACCTAGATGGCATGGATGATGATGCCGATTCTTACTCCCTGAAGGATGGGGAAATTCCTCCAGGATTGGAGCCATATAGAATTATGTTGCATTTCTTTCAAAGAGATGAGTTACCAGCTCTGATTTTTCAGACATTGAATCTGCTGGGGTACTGAGCAGCTGAATCCATGTCTGAGTCAAAGAAAAATCCCATTTTGATTTCTTTGCATAAAGTCTCATGTTTCTTCCCTATTATGGAGGCCATTCAAGAATTGATTGATCTTGAATGGGGTGCCCCGGAAGCTAATTTTAAAGGGGGATGAGCTTTGGTAGGACTGTACCCCCTGGATCTGGCTGTGAGAGAGCAATTGCGTTTTCCTAAAGTGGATGCACTTTTGTATGCTGTTACCAAAAGGATGACTATCCCAGTAGAAGGGAGAGCAGCCTTGAAGGATGCACTGGATAGGAGAGTTGAGGCTATCCTTAAGCAGGACTTTAAAACAATGGCAATGAATTTGCAGATAGCTTCTTGTTAATTCCCTGGTGGCACACTGTTGTTTACTTCTCTCTCAGGAGGTCAATTAATCTGGTGTGAATTCCAGGACAGTGACAGAACCAGCAGCCTGCTTTTTGACAGATGTGGGCTGCAATTTGAGTTGCACTTTGGTCAGAGGGGTGGCTTCGGTAATAGCAGCGAAGTTAATTACATTGGTGATCAGGGGGAATTGAAGTAGGGCCCAAGGAGAACAGGGTCTGGGTGAGTTTTAAGGGAGGTGGCGGTCATTGGTGTATCAAGATCCATTGGACTGGAAGGCTCTGATGTTGATTTTTTTTTTCCATGGCCGAAGGATGAGGGGAGGTGGCAGCACAGGAGAGCAGTTGGAGCAAGGAGGCATTCAGCCGGCAGTGAGGTAGCAATGTTAAATCTACAGGCTGCTTCTCGCTGGTAGAGGCAGGGCTGGTGAAAGGAGAGGTGGTGGGAGCGTGGTTTGAGATAAACGGGCTCACAGTGCCACCACTACAGGAAAAAGGCAGAACTCAAGAATAAGTGAGGAGCCGCAGGGAAGGCTCCCACTGTAGAAGCCCCATTAGGCCAATCCACCCTTGACTCTGTTCCTCTGAGACTGGGGCTGCACTGTCATAGTCATTTGCTCAGCAGCAGGATTCTTCTCTCTTAGCTAAGGGCCCAGTAGGCTGAGGAGGCAGTGCAGGTCAAGCTGAGGTTGTGCAATTGCTGCTAATGTCATTTCCCTGTGGCCGATGTGACTCAAAGAAGCCTGATGAGGGATCTGCAAGGAAGCACCAAAAGAGCAGTATATGGATCATGAGCCACAGGTTGCCAATCCCTGAGTTAGTCCAACAGAAAGAGATCACCTTATATATATATATATATATATTTTTATTTTTTTTTTTTTTTTTTTGCTTTTGTTTGTTTTTATTTAACTTTTATTTCTTTGCATTCAAGTGGACTAGTGGCAATCACACCACTTAATTCTTTTTATAATCAGGCCTAAGAGTCATAAAAAGTGGTGATCTCCAGTGGATGATTAGTAAATAGCCCCTGACTTTAAATACTGTGAACTATATTAACTTACTTTCAGTGTACTGGGACCAAGAGAATAGCATACAATTTATTATTTCATTATCACTGACCTCTAGTGGTTGAATAGAATATTACAGCTGGCAGAGAGAAGGAAGCTTTGTCATGGCGGTTTTCCCCAAGGCAGGAGAAGATCCACTTGACATCATCAACAGGGGACTCCCTCCCCTTCAAAACCAACTGCTCTGCAGCTGGTACTTTGGGAGAAGGAAGCTTTGTCATTGCAACTTCACCTAAGGCAGGAGATGAGCAGAGCTGATGAGCCACCCGACATCATCAACAGGGGACTGCCTTCCCTTCAAAAGTGCCTGCCCTGTGGCACACCACAGTCGGTGCACTGAAGCCTAAGGGGCATGCCCCTTAGAGAAAATATTGGCCCTTCCAAGTTTCTTAACCTCAGATGGAAAAAAAAGGGAAAGGGCATTTTCAGGCTCTCCCCACTGACCTGTCAGTTGCTACTCCTTCGTTTCAGGCATTTAATTTTCAGCGTCAATAATCTTTTGTGCCTCATGAACTTAGAAGTCAATACTCTGCTCTCTCGATTCCACCTGAGATGTTGAGCCATGAAGGCCCATTGTTGTTACAGCCGTTGGACATATAATCCCAGGGGTCTGGTGTAGGAACAGGGTTGGTGAAAGCTTCCATACATGTTTCTCCTTCATTTGGGGACCCCCCAAGAATAAGAAAGGTATTTGTCACCTCTTGTTCACCTTTAACTACACAAGTGGGCAATGTTCTATCATCAGCTGTAATGTTAGATAAGATGTGATCAGAAGCTTGTTAAAAACCTTCCTGTTTCAAAAAGCTTATTCCTGATTGGGATTAGGTTTAGCTTCCTCACCATCACAGCACTCTACAGTAAACAATTTTTATTTATGTTATTGTCTAGTCTGTTCTAATTGATTTTATGAATGTTTTTTCTGTATGTCGCCTAGGCCTTTTCTGTGTTAGGCGACTAATACATTTTTAATAAATGTAAATGTACACTTTTAAAGAACTCATTATATTCTCGTATTGATGGTGCTCTGACAACTCTTGGAACTTTAACCAAGTGGCAGAACAGAGTATCCTCTTAAAGACTCACTGGGAAATTAGCTGAAATGTCTTGCTGTGTTTGGCAGTCCGCGGACCTGCCCTGTGGACCACCATACTTACCTCCAGCCCCGTGTCCTGGGGAACACACTTTGACTCCAGGGAAGGCCCCCGAATGGACACCAGGCAAGCCGCTGCATTCAGCCTGCTTCTGATGCCACCGCACTTCCCAGGTCCTCATAAGGTGCACACTCGATGCTGACACATTTAAAGGGCCGTGGGAAAAGGCCAGCAGCACCTTATGATGACCTCACAAACAAAGGCCTATAAAAGGCCAATGCAGCAGCTCCTCCTTGCTCGGCAAAAGGTCTACTATTGTTAGGAGAGTGAGTTGCCTCAGTGTTCCCTACCTGCATTCCTGGTCTTCGTCTCTTCAGTTCTTGGTCTTCATCTCATCAGTTTCTGGTATCCTGTGTCAATGGTCCTCGTCTTGTGGTCAGTCTCCAGTTCTTCGTGTGGCCTTCATCTTGTGATCAGTCTTCAGTTCTTCTGTCTCTATCTGTCTGTCTAGGCTGCTCCTCACCTCCCTGCCTGCCTATCCATCCCTCTTTCCCTTGGACAAATCTCTGGTTCTGACTTCAGCCTCCTTGGACTCTGCTTGACCTTCGCTTGCCACTGACCATCACCTGATCCTCGACTGTGTTTGAACTCTTCCTGCCACTCACCATTGCCTGCTCTCCAACTACATCTGAGCTCCATCTGCCCTGGACCCTGGCATGTTACTAGACCATCTCTTCTGATCCCCAGTTCATCAGTGTAGGCCCTTGCCTAAGACCTGCCGGCCCCAGCACCTGAGGGTTCAACCTAAGGGGAATGAGGGCTGGTGTAAGTGAAGCTCCAGTTGGGCTTCTGCCTCATCCAGTTCCACCAGCTGAAGGTGGGGACCTGCAGGGCTCCACCCTGCCGGTTGCACCAACCCCACCTCAATCAAGGGTCCATGCTTGCAACAGAAAGTAAAAGATTAAAGGGGTAAATTTTCTAGATACTACGTACAGAGATGGTAACTTTCTAAATTACATGCAAGGATCCAGGGCTTGGATTGAGCTGTTTCCTGCACCCAGCCCTCCATTGGACCCTCTCCTCCTCCTCCACCTCGTGGCTGTTGACCCCTCCCCCAGCTGGAAGACTGCCCTGCTTCTAACGAATGTGCTTTTAAATCTCCGTACAGGTACTTGCCTTTCTTTTCTCTGCTCTGCAAGCCAGGATCCAGGGCTTGGATTGAGCTGTTTCCTGCACCCAGCCCTCCATTGGACCCTCTCCTCCTCCTCCACCTCGTGGCTGTTGACCCCTCCCCCAGCTGGAAGACTGCCCTGCTTCTAACGAATGTGCTTTTAAATCTCCGTACAGGTACTTGCCTTTCTTTTCTCTGCTCTGCAAGCCAGGATCCAGGGCTTGGATTGAGCTGTTTCCTGCACCCAGCCCTCCATTGGACCCTCTCCTCCTCCTCCACCTCGTGGCTGTTGACCCCTCCCCCAGCTGGAAGACTGCCCTGCTTCTAACGAATGTGCTTTTAAATCTCCGTACAGGTACTTGCCTTTCTTTTCTCTGCTCTGCAAGCCAGGATCCAGGGCTTGGATTGAGCTGTTTCCTGCACCCAGCCCTCCATTGGACCCTCTCCTCCTCCTCCACCTCGTGGCTGTTGACCCCTCCCCCAGCTGGAAGACTGCCCTGCTTCTAACGAATGTGCTTTTAAATCTCCGTACAGGTACTTGCCTTTCTTTTCTCTGCTCTGCAAGCCAGGATCCAGGGCTTGGATTGAGCTGTTTCCTGCACCCAGCCCTCCATTGGACCCTCTCCTCCTCCTCCACCTCGTGGCTGTTGACCCCTCCCCCAGCTGGAAGACTGCCCTGCTTCTAACGACTCCGCTTTTAAATCTCTGTGCTGGATGCTAAGACCCATATAGATGACATCACTTTTGAGCGACACAAAAAAGAGTCATCTATAAAAATCTAACCTGGTCAAGCGTCACGCGTCGAAGGAGCGCGACAAAGGGGCCTGCCCCTTTGAGCGCCCCTTCGAGCAGCCCCTGCAGACAGCCCAGAAGAACATATGATATATAAGTGTGCCCAAACGGCTTCAACCTGTCTACAACTACTTTGTGTCTGCATCGCTACTGTACTGGAACCCACAAGCTATCTCCCAGATGACCAGCCCAAATACTGGTGACGCTCCTAAGCAGTCAGAGTGTAAGAAATATTGAAGTATATATCTGTATAGATCAGACCTCCCCGCTTGGCTAAATTCCCGTTCCACTTTTCCCGCTGAACCACCCCTCTCCTCCCTCCCCCTACAGTATTCAGGATAACAGCATATATTTCCCTGCGCTAGCCTGGTTGTCTCTCTAACAAGATTGATTGTGTACTCTGTATGTTATTGGTGCCTTACTGTTGCCGTTGCTCACGTAACGATACTCATACCTATATATGTATCGTTGTTGGACCCTGAATGCTATTCTGTATTTCTGCCATTCCTGTACGCTTCTAACCCTGTCTCTGCCTCCATCCCTGTATTCCTCTAACCCTTCTACTAGCCTTACACTTTTGGGCCACAATGCCTCCTTTTATCGAGCATTGTGCTGTAGCATATCAAACAGTATTCTACCCTTACAGTCCCACTACATCCATGCAGCAAACCCCAAACCATAAAAACAATCACAAAAACAGAAGACTCATACCTATACGCACCATCACTCGCACTCAAGCTATCAGCCTATCTCTCATTTCTATCATCCTCTTTAACGCACAATCTCTTCAAAAGAAAACCCATCTTCTACATGACATTCTCTCTGATTCTAATCCCGAAATATGCGCAATCACTGAAACCTGGTTCAAACAACATGACACTCCCCTTATCAACCAGTTACCCATAGATACTTATGATATTTTCTCAATCCCGAGGAAGAAGAAGAGAGGAGGCGGCCTACTCCTGGCTATAAAAAAGGACCTCCAACTAGTGTCTCATAGATGTGACATCCCCCATCAATACGAAATTGGATATTTCAAATCTAAACTACTCCAACTCTGTCTTGTATACACACCCCCTGGTCTTCTAGAGAAAGATTCATCTCCTCTGATTGAATTCCTCACAAACTCACTTTCGCCAGACCTACCCACAGTCCTCCTAGGAGATTTCAATTTACACGTAGATACCTCACCACAGTCACCGGCCTGTGAAGCTTTCTTGGCCTCGCTCGAAGCTATGGGCTTCCAACAGATAGTAAACTCCCCCACACACAAGGCTGGCCACACCCTTGACTTGATTTTTATAAACTCGCCCATCAGTGTGAACAGTCCCCCCCTATGTACATCAGTACCCTGGTCTGATCACTCATTGATTGAGACCAAACTATCGCTCCCTCAAAGCCCTCTATCCACGCCCAGACAGCCTATTTCCCTTAGATTCCGCAAAGCATGCGATGTAGAAACCATTGCATTAGCATGCTCTGACTTAGACAAACAAATTGATCTATCCTCACCAGATAACGCATTATCCTCATGGGTGAACTGCACACGCAGCATTGCCAATGTGCACTGCCCCCTGATAACAAAAACAATCAACCCTTACAGAAAGAATAGGAAACCCTGGTACACTCCTTTCCTTAGAAATCTCAAAATCCAACTCAGAGCCACGGAAAGGTCATGGCGCAAACTCCAATCCCCCGCAACCAAAACTCTCTACTATCAACGTATGCATGATTATAGAAACTCTATTCAACACTCAAAACGAAAATACTACGCCAATAAAATAAATGGGCTGCAATACAACCCCAAGGCTCTTTTCTCTATGGTCGCTAACCTTACTTCTCCCATACACACACAACAATCAGCTACACCCTCCACAAACCGCTGTAATGAATTAGCGCAATTTTTCAAAAACAAAGTATCGTCCATCACAGCACAATTTTCACACAACAACCTCAATATCTCTCTTCCCACCATCAACTCCCCTAGCTCCCTTTATTCTTTTGAGTCCTCATCTTCCCTGGAAGTAGAAAACATACTTAAGAAAATGAAACCTTCCACTCACCCCTCTGAAACCATCCCCTCTAAACTCCTACTTTCTATACACAATGTGATCGCCAAACCCCTCTCAAATATTCTTAACTGTTCCCTAGAACATGGCATTGTCCCCAATGCTCTGAAACAAGCCATAGTGAAACCACTCCTCAAAAAAGCCAACCTTGACCCCACCACCCTCTCTAATTACAGACCAGTGTCCAACCTACCCCTACTAGCTAAAGTGCTTGAAAAGCTCGTGAACACACGCCTATCTGATCACCTGGAACAAAATAACATCTTCCCTCCAACCCAATATGGTTTCAGGAAGCACTTAAGTACTGAAACTTTGCTCCTCTCCTTACACGATACCCTTATCAAAGGAACTGACTCAGGATCATCCTATCTTATCGCATTACTTGACATCTCAGCTGCGTTTGACACAGTTAATCATGATGTCCTCCTCAGCATACTCAGAAATATTGGGGTCACTGGCAAGGCCATTGATTGGATTCAATCATATCTCCAAAATCGTACTTTCACTGTCACTATGAACAATAATGAATCTGACCCCATCAGTCTCCCCCAAGGTGTGCCCCAAGGTTCCTCACTCTCATCTACCTTATTTAACATTTACATGCTCCCCCTTACTACGCTCCTCACTAATCTACACATCAAGCATTTTATTTATGCTGATGATGTACAAATCATTTTCCCCTTCTCGGACACCATACAAACGGCTCTACACAGCTGGGAATCCTGTCTTTCCTCTATCAACCAGCTCCTAAAGGACATGCACCTAGCGCTTAACTCCAACAAAACTGAGCTTTTAGTCATATCGAATAAGCAGCCACTCCCGGTCATCCCCCCTGCCTACTCTGCTACTAACTTCCCACCTCACACTCGCAACCTAGGAGTTATTATTGATAATCACCTCTCTTTCAAACCATTCATCAAATCCATTATAAAGGACTGCTACTTTAAACTGCAAACAATAAAGAAGCTCAGACCCTTGCTACATTTCAATGATTTCCGTACAGTCCTTCAAGCTATTATCTTTTCAAAGATTGACTACTGTAATGCGCTCTTACTTGGCATTCCCGCAATTCACACTAGACCACTCCAACTTCTACAAAATGCCGCCGCTCGCATCCTGTCAAACACAAAGAAAAGAGATCACATCACCCCCGCACTTATGGAACTACACTGGCTCCCTATACAGTCACGAATTCTTTATAAAACTCTCTCAATCATACACAAAAGTCTATTAAACTCCAACCTCAACTGGCTCAACCCCCCCCTCGTACCCCGTACCTCCAAGAGACCTACACGCCCAGCACTCCAAGGAACACTCCAAGCCCAATCTATTAAATCCTTTAAGCTTTCCTCCACTATTAACAGAGCCTTTTCTCTGGCCGACCCCACGATATGGAACTCTATGCCCCATGATATTCGCACTGAGACCTATACCCCCGCTTTCAAAAAGAAACTTAAAACCTGGCTCTTCCAACAAGCTTACTCCATCACACCCCCTATTACATAACTCCCCCCCGACCCTTACCCTTACTCGGATTTCCTGTTATGACCACCTCTATGCTTGTCGATTTGGTACTGTGCACTAATTCTGTATATAGTTTTGATGTAAATAGTTTTGATGTAAGGGCTCCCCCCTAATTTCAATTATATGTTTCCTAGTTCAGTATATTATCTGTTTTATGTAAGGGCCCCGCCCAATGGTTTTGTGTTCACTGTAAACCGATGCGATGTGCGAACGGTCATCGGTATAAAAGAAACGTTAAATAAATAAATAAAATAAATAAAAGTGCACATTGGTGCATGTGCATTGGCATGCAGCTAAAACATGGCCATTTTATAACTTGTTCCTGTATATGTGTGCATGCTATAAAATAGCTGGCCACACGCACATGTGCACCAAATTTTAAGTAGACACACTCATCTGCATACTACTCCCAGCATCCGCCAGGAGAGGAGTCCAAAGGTCACTGCAAGCGATCCAGGGATTGACGTCCACAGCCCCAGCTTCCAGAGGCCCCACACCCTTTGCAGTAGAGGAGGACCGGAAGGCTCATCTGCATACTGCTCCCAGCATCCCCCGGGAGAGGTCACCGCAAGCGATCCAGGGATTGACTTCCACAGCCCCAGCTTCCAGAGGCCCCGCACCCTTTGCAGTAGAGGAGGACCGGAAGGCTCATCTGCATACTGCTCCCAGCATCCCCGAGGAGAGGTCACTGCAAGCGATCCGGGGATTGACTTCCACAGCCCCAGCTTCCAGAGGCCCCGCACCCTTTGCAGTAGAGGAGGACCGGAAGGCTCATCTGCATACTGCTCCCAGCATCCCCTAGGAGAGGAGTCCAGAGGTCACCGCAAGCACAAGGATTAACTTCCACAGCCCCAGCTTCCAGAGGACCCGCATCCTTTGCAGTAGAGGAGGACCGGAAGCGCATGCCTAATGGCGCACAAATCTCAAACCCTTCCATTAACTGAGTGAAGATGAATTTAATGGTGGTTAAAGAGGATTGGTAAGTATAGCTTTCAGAAATTTTTGGGCTTATAAAAGTTTGGTGAAAGTTGAAATTAAGGGATATATTCTTTAGAGTTTGTGTGTGTCTGAGGTAATAAGCAAGCCAGAGATAGATACTTCTAGTGTCTGTCTTTCCCACCCACTCAACCCTTGATTTTTAGACACAAGACACTTTCTCATTAAAAATCAATCAGGGTCTTATCTAAATCATACTATTGTACCAGCCCTTATTGAAAGTTTAATCATCCCCTTGTAGGACACTAGCTAATTAATTATTAAATTCACCTGTAAATTTAAAGTACTCTCATTCCAAATCCCTTACTATCCTAAACTTAACTAGGAACTCAATAAACCTAAGATGAAGGCAGCAGTCCAGCAGCAAGAGGGGGGCTTTCCAGTCTTTTGTATTGAGTGTCACATATATGATTTTTTACCCGCTGGTGAGAGATTGTATGTGTGCCCTCTGTGCAAAGAGCTCCTGGCTCTCAGGGAACGAGTCCGATCTCTGGAGGCTAGAGTAGCAGATTTGGAGGAGCTGAGGGAGACAGAGAGGTACATTGACGAGACCTTGAGGGACATAGTAGCCAAGTCCCAAATCCAGTCTGGCAGGCCCAGTGCTGCCTTGGATCAGAAAAGTCTCCCAGTAGGAGAACATCACCCTGGTGTAGCAGGAAGTGATCCTGTAGCAAGGACCTGCTCTCCAGGTGATGTATTGTCCTCTCGCACTGAGGACAAGTCTCCCAGGGCCACTGCCCAGGAGGGAAGGGTTAGGTCGGCCATCATAGTTGGTGATTCGATTATTAGAAATGTAGATAGCAGGATGGCTGGTGGACGTGAGGACCGCCTGGTAACTTGCCTGCCTGGTGCGAAGGTGGCAGACCTCACGCAACACCTAGCTAGGATTATAGACAGTGCTGGAGAGGAGCCGGCTGTCGTGGTACATGTGGGCACCAACGACATAGGAAGATGTAGGAGAGAGGTTCTGGAAGCCAAATTTAGGAGTTTAAGTAGGAAGCTGAAATCCAGAACCTCCAGGGTGGCATTCTCTGAAATGCTTCCTGTTCCACGAGCAGGTCCCCAGAGGCAGGCAGAGCTTCAGAGTTTCAATGCGTGGATGAGACGATGGTGCAGGGAAGAGGGATTCAGCTTTGTAAGGAACTGGGGAAACTTTTGGGAAAAGGGGAGACTTTTCCGAAAGGATAGGCTCCACTGGCACTAACTTTCAAAAAGGAGATAAAGCAGCTTTTAAACTAGAACAAGGGGGAAAGCCGACAGTCACTCAGCAGTGCATGGTGCGGAGAAATGTATCCTTGAAGGATACTAATGAAACAGGAGAGTTAGGGCATCCCAACAGAGAGGTTCCATTAAAAGCAAACATAGTCCATATGTCTATATGTAAAAAATCACCAAAGCTAATGATTTCCGAATTATCCCAAACAACTGAAAAGCAGGTTGTTAAAACAAACAAAAAACACACTTTGAAATGTCTGTATGCCAATGCCAGAAGTCTAAGAAGTAAGATGGGAGAGTTAGAGTGTATAGCAGTACTTGATGAGATTGACATAATTGGCATCACAGAGGCGCGGTGGAAGGAGGATAACCAATGGGACAGTGCTATATTAGGTTACAAATTATATCGCAATGATAGGGAGGATCAACGGTGGGGGTGTGGCACTTTATGTCCGGGAGGGTATAGAGTCCAACAGGATAAAGATCATACAAGAGACTAAATGCTCAGTAGAATCTATACGGGTAGAAATCCCATGTGTGTTGGGTAACAGTATAGTGATAGGAGTATACTACCGTCCACCTGGACAAAATGGTCAGACAGATGATGAAATGCTAAGAGAAATCAGGGAAGCAAACCAATATGGCAGTGCAATAATAATGGGAGATTTCAATTACCCCAATATTGACTGGGTAAATGTAACATCAGGACTTGCTAGAGACAAAGTTCCTGGATGTAATAAATGATTGCTTCATGGAGCAATTGGTTCAGGAACCAACAAGAGAGGGAGCTATTTTAGATTTAATTCTTAGTGGAACGCATGATTTGGTGAGAGAGGTAACGGTGGTGGGGCCACTTGGCAACAGTGATCATAACATGATCAAATTTAAACTATTTATTTATTTAAGGGTTTTTTTTATATACGTTTGGAAGATCACCTCAGTTTACAGTGGAACATAATGTAGCAACAGGCTTTACAAAGAAGTACATATACAACAATGTTTGAAAGTACATGGTAACAGTTCAATACATAGTAACAGTGATAAACATAAAATGTTTGGTTAATAAATATACATTATAATTGGGAGCTAACTTGGGTAGAGCATGTAGAAGAATTACTACAGTCTTATGCTATGGGAATATATACAATATAACAGTATAGTGAAGGATAGAGGGTTCCTAGTGAGAGGGGGAGAGGGAAAGAGAAACTTGCTTGGGCATAAGAGAAGCGAGGGAAGAAGTTTATCGCGTGGACAAAAATAAAAAAAAGGGGGGGGGGGTGATCAGCAAATCAGAGAGCATTGAGTCAGTCATGGGTAAGCTTGTTTGAAGAGCCAGGTTTTTAAGATTCTGTTTAAATTTCTTGTGGCAATGTTCCTGGCGTAAGTTGGTGGGCATTTTATTCCAAAGAGTAGTACCTGCTATGATAAATGAGCGCTCCCTAGTGGAAACATGCTTAGTTAATTTCAGTGACAGTGTCAACAGTTTCACCTGGTTGGAAGGGGGACAAAAAGTAAATCTGCAGCTTTAACACTAAATTTTCAAAAGGGAAACTTTGATAAAATGAGGAAAATAAAAAAAAACTGAAAGGTGCAGCTGCAAAGGTTAAAAGTGTTCAGTAGGCTTGGACATTGTTTAAAAATACAATCCTAGAGGCACAGTCCATATGTATTCTACGCATTAAGAAAGGTGGAAGGAAGGCAAAACGATTACCATCATGGCTAAAAGGTGAGGTGAAAGAGGCTATTTTAGCCAAAAAAACATCCTTCAAAAATTGGAAGAAGGATCCATCTGAAGAAAATAGGATAAAACATAAGCATTGTCAAGTTAAGTGTAAAACATTGATAAGACAGGCGAAGAGAGAATTTGAAATGAAGTTGGCCACAGAGGCAAAAACTCATAATAAAAACTTTTTTAAATATATCCAAAGCAAGAAACCTGTGAGGGAGTCGGTTGGACCATTAGATGACCGAGGGGTTAAAGGGGCTCTTAGGGAAGATAAGGCCATTGCAGAAAGACTAAATTAATTCTTTGCCTCTGTTTACTAATGAGGATGTTGGGGAGATACCAGTTCCGGACATGGTTTTCAGGGGTGATGAGTCAGACGAACTGAACGAAATCACTGTGAACCTGGAAGATGTAGTAGGTCAGATTGACAAACTAAAGAGTAGCAAATCACCTGGACCGGATGGTATGCATCCTAGGGTATTGAAGGAACTCAAAAATGAAATTTCTGATCTATTAGTTAAAATTTGTAACCTATCATTAAAATCATCCATTGTACCTGAAGACTGGAGGGTGGCCAATGTAACCCCAATATTTAAAAAAGGCTCCAGGGACGATCCAGGTAACTATAGACCAGTGAGCCTGACTTCAGTGCCAGGAAAAATAGTGGAAACTATTCTCAAGACCAAAATCGTAGAGCATATAGAAAGACATGATTTAATGGAACAGTCAACATGGATTTACCCAAGGGAAATCTTGCCTAACAAATCTGCTTCATTTTTTTGAAGGGGTTAATAAAAAACATGTGGATAAAGGTGAACCGGTAGATGTAGTGTATTTGGATTTTCAGAAGGCGTTTGACAAAGTCCCTCATGAGAGGCTTCTACAAAAACTAAAAAGTCATGGGATAGGAGGTGATGTCCTTTCGTGGATTACAAACTGGTTAAAAGACAGGAAACAGAGAGGAGGATTAAATGGACAATTTTCTCAGTGGAAAAGGGTAAACAGTGGATCTGTACTTGGACCAGTCCTTTTCAATATATATATAAATGATCTGGAAAGGAATACGACGAGTGAGGTTATCAAATTTGCGGATGATACAAAATTATTCAGAGTAGTATATAGGAAAAAATAACCCTTGCTGTAGTTACTCGATGTTAGGTTCCATATTAGGAGCTACCACCCAGGAAAAAGATCTAGGCATCATAGTGGATAATACTTTAAAATCATCGGCCCAGTGTGCTGCCGCAGTCAAAAAAGCAAACAGAATGTTAGGAATAATTAGGAAGGGTGTTGCGGTCCTGGTCGCTAGGCTAGCGACCGGGTCCTTATCTGCCCTTCGGGTCCCCCGCTCCCGCCGCGATCCGCGCTCTGTGGGGCCTGCCTGACCGCATGGCAGCGGCCTCCTCCACATGGAGACACCGCCGAGGCCCGAGCCAGACTCCTCCCCCCGCCAGGGAACACGCGCACGCGAGGGAACCCCTTTTCAAGGTCCAGCACCCGGAAGTGCTGAACCGCCCCTCTCCTGACATCAGACGCCGGCTAGCTATTTAAACCAGCGTCTGTCTCTCCTACCTTGCCTTTGCAATGAGGTCGCTCCTGTGAGTGCTTAGTTGCTTCCAGCTCTGGTTCCTGCTTGTTCCAGCCGTGCCTTGCTTCCAGCTCTGGTTCCTGCTTGTTCCAGCCGTGCCGTGCTCCCTTCCTGTTCCTGCCTTGCCTGACCCTGCCTGTTCCAGCCTCCGCTCCGTGGTTCCGCTCCAGCTTTTCCAGCATCCTGCCTTGTCTTCAGCCAGCCTCGACCCTCGGACTTCTTCACGATTCTCCTTGTCTTCAGCCAGCCTCGACCCTCGGACTTCTTCACGATTCTCCTTGTCTTCAGCCAGCCTCGACCCTCGAACTTCTTCACGATTCTCCTGTCTTCAGCCAGCCTCGACCTTCGGACATCTTCTCCACCGGATCTCCTAAGTCCCAGCGACCCGGACCCCTACGGGCTCCTCCTGGGGGGGTCTCGGGTTTCCAGGGCGAAGACTTCATAAATCCGCTCCAGCCTTGTTCTGCCTCCCGGCTCCTTACCATCTACTGGAGTTCGTCTCCAGTCAGCCGGCCCAAGGGTCCACTAACAGACTCTTTTCACAACAGTTTGCAAAGGCCATGGACCCAGCGGACTCGTCCACCGTGCAGGCCATTCCTGGAATGGCCCAAAGAATCCAGCAGCAGCAGCAATGCCTGGAGGTATTGGCTGCTACAGTTGATCGTCTGGCAAGCCGCTTGGACGCTAATCCTCCGGAGGTGGTACAACCCCCACCTCCGCCAGCGCCTCAGCCTCCCGTGCAGACTCAACTTCCGGCTCCTACTCGTTACTCCGGGGACGCCAAGACATGTAGAGCATTCCTGAACCAATGTTTCATCCGGTTCTCGTTGTTGCCAGTACAGTTTCCTTCAGATGCCGTCAAGGTGGCGTATATCTTGTCCCTGCTCGACGGGAAGGCCATGCTTTGGGCCTCACCCATGTGGGAACACCAGGACGCCATGCTACACAACCTGCAAAGTTTTGTGGCGCATTTCAAACAGACCTTCGATGAACCAGCCCGCTTGACTACTGCCACCACGGAGATCCTGCAGCTAAAGCAAGGACCCCGTTCCCTGGCGGATTATGCAATAGAATTCCACACCCTGGCTATGGAACTAGGATGGCAGGATGACTGCTTGCGAGGCATTTTCCTAGAGGGTCTCGCAGGTCGCATAAAAGATGAATTGATGACCCGGGACGTTCCCTCTACCTTGAACGAGGTGATAGATTTAGCGGGGAAGATTGACCGACGTCTGCAGCAACGGGCTAGGGAAGGCCGAGTTCTTCATCAGCCGGTTTCTCTGGCACCCACCTTCTCTCGACCTCTAACCTCTTCTCACAAGACACCGCCTTCTGCCAGCAACTCCTCCTCTGAGGAGCCCATGCAGATCGGGCGGATGCCTTTGACCGAAGAAGAGAGAAGGTGGCGCCGCACCCAGGGGCTCTGTCTGTGTTGCGGTACCAAGGGCCACTTCCTGGCTCAATGTCCCGAGAGACCGGAAAATGGCCGAGTCTAGGGAGGAAGGAGGAGATCCCCCTAGGCTGTATTAATGCTGCTCCTCAATGTACGGTCCCTGTTACACTAGAATACCCCGGAGGCTCCTTCCAGACCCTAGCCTTTTTCGATTCTGGAGCCGGAGGGAACTTTATTCTGGAAAAACTGGTACACCAGCTTGGACTCCCTACGAGGCCCCAAGAACCTCCACTACGAGTCACCTCCATCTGGGGAACCCCCCTACCTGGCTACATTTCCGAAATCACGAGTCCACTCACTCTACGAACTGGGACACTCCACACAGAAACAATCTCATTCCTGCTACTCGAAAGGTCGGTGCACCCGGTGGTCTTGGGACTCCCCTGGCTGCAGCAGCACGCCCCCGTGATTCATTGGGATACGCTTCAAATTGCTCAGTGGAGTTCTTACTGCTTCCAGAACTGCCTGGATTCCCTTCCAAGGCCTGAAGTTCTTTTCTGTCACGCAGCTCTAGAGCTCCCTCTACCATACCAAGATTTCTCTGACGTGTTTTCTAAGCAAAAGGCAGAGCTCCTCCCTTGCCATCGGCCCTTTGACTGTGCCATTGATCTGCTCCCTGGCTCCACTCCCCCGCGGGGTAGGGTCTATCCTCTTTCGCTACCTGAAACCGGGGCGATGTCAGACTACATTATAGAAAACCTCGCTAAAGGCTTCATTCGCCCTTCACATTCTCCTGCGGGGGCAGGCTTCTTTTTTGTAGCCAAAAAGGACGGCTCCCTCAGGCCATGCATAGACTACCAAGGGTTGAACACCATCACGAAGAAGGATCGGTATCCACTGCCTCTGATCCCGGAACTGCTCGATAGACTACAAGGAGCCAAAATCTTTACAAAACTAGATCTGCGTGGGGCATACAACCTGGTTCGTATTCGTCCGGGAGACGAGTGGAAGACAGCGTTTAACACTTGGGACAGACATTACGAGTATTTGGTAATGCCTTTCTGCTTGTGTAATGCTCCAGCTGTCTTCCAGAATCTCATGAATGAGGTACTCCGGGAGATGCTTCATTCCTTTGTTATAGTATACCTCGACGACGTCTTGATTTATTCTCAAGATCTCTTCACACACCGCCAACACGTCAAACGTGTGCTACAAGCCCTTAGAGACAATCATTTATACGCCAAGCTAGAGAAGTGCCAGTTTGAGTGTGAGTCACTTCCTTTCTTGGGATACATCGTCTCGTCTTCTGGCTTCCAGATGGACCCTGAAAATGTTGCTGCTATCACCAATTGGCCTCGTCCTTCAGGCTTGAAGGCTCTACAGCGATTCCTCGGCTTCGCCAACTTTTACAGGCATTTTATACCTCACTATTCCCGGAGGGTAGCCCCTCTCACCGCACTTACTCGCAAGGGAGTCAATGCCCATGATTGGCCCACCACCGCGTGTGTAGCCTTCGAAGAATTAAAGCAAGCATTCTTGGAAGCGTCTTGCCTACGTCATCCGGATCCATGGCGCCCCTTCATTGTGGAGGTTGATGCTTCTAATCTAGCGGTCGGAGCCGTCCTCAGTCAGCACGATACTTCAGGCAAGTTAATGCCATGTTCCTACTTTTCCAAAAGATTCTCGCCTGCCGAATGCAATTACGGTATCGGAGACAAGGAACTCTTAGCCATCAAGCTAGCCTTTGAAGAATGGAGGCAGTGGCTAGAAGGAGCTAACCATCCGGTGACCGTATATACAGACCATAAGAATTTACAGTATTTAGCTCAAGCCCAACGACTGAATCCCCGGCAAGCGAGATGGTCACTCTTCTTCAGTCGTTTTGATTTCATTCTCAAGTATCGACCGGCGGAGAAAAATGTTTGAGCAGATGCCCTGTCTCGCACCACCCAGCCTGAGGAAGAGGATCCTCCGCAACCTATCCTGGATCCTGCGTGTGTCCAACTAACAACCACCTCGCTCGACTCCACGAGTAAAACCGCTGTCCCTAAAAGACTCCAAAAGAAAGTTTTGTCTTGGGGGCATGACTCGTTGTCCGGAGGGCACGCAGGTAGACAAAGAACACTGGATCTCATAAACCGCTTTTACTGGTGGCCTGGACTTCGACGAGACGTCTCACTCTATGTTAACTCCTGCCCCATCTGCGCCCTGCAAAAACCACTGAGTGGTCCTCAGAGAGGCTTACTGCAACCGTTGCCCATTCCTACAGAACCCTGGACGCATATAGCCACTGACTTTGTGGTGGAACTTCCGCCTTCTCAAGGCAAGACTGTGGTATGGGTCACTATGGACCGTTTTTCTAAAATGGCTCACTTCGTGCCCTTAGCCAAACTACCCTCCGCTACTGAGCTGGCTTCCTTGTTCACTCACCATGTGTTCCGCATCCATGGCCTGCCCCAGGACATTGTGTCTGACAGAGGCCCGCAGTTCACGGCCAGGTACTGGAGGGCCTTATGCAAGAAATTTAAGATCCAGTTAAGTTTCTCCACCGCATTCCACCCGCAGAGCAACGGTCAAACTGAACGCATGAATCGCTCTTTAAAATTGTTCTTACGAGCATTTATCAATCACAAACAAGACAATTGGGTGGACCTTCTACCTTGGGCAGAGTTTGCCTACAAAAATCAGATACATACGGCAACAGGGAAGTCGCCCTTCCAAATTGTGTATGGCAAACAACTTAAACCACCTTTGCCCTTTCCCGTACCCATCGCTTCACCTGCCGCCCAGTTAACCGCTGACCAATTAGGTAAGCTTTGGACCTCCACTCAATGCCGGCTTCAGAGAGTCGCACACACTTCTAAGCGCTACTTTGATCGACACCGGAAACCCGCACTCTCTTTTCTCCCTGGGGATCGAGTGTGGCTTAGTACCAAAAATATCCATCTGAGAAAACCTTCCAAGAAGCTGTCGCCCAAGTTCTGCGGTCCCTTTCGTGTAGCAGAGAGGGTAGGTCTGGTCTCCTATCGCCTACGGCTCCCTACTACTCTACGCATCCATGATGTCTTTCACGTCTCCCTGTTGAAACCAGTGATTCTCTCCAGGTTTCACCCGAAACCACTCGATGCCAGTTCCACTCCCACAGCTGAGGACCCCACGTTTCAGGTACGAGAGGTCCTAGATGCTCGATTTTCCAACAGGCGTTGGGAATACTTGCTTGCGTGGGAAGGTTGTGGGGACGAAGATAATACTTGGGAACCTGCCCGCAACATCTTGGACAAATCCCTCCTGCGGCAGTTCCACTTGGACCATCCTGACAGGCCCGGACCTTTGAAGAGGGGGCATAAGGGAGGGGGTACTGTTGCGGTCCTTACCTGCCCTTCGGGTCCCCCACTCCCGCCGCGCTCCGTGGGGCCTGCCCGACCACATGGTAGCGGCCTCCTCCATGTGGAGATGCCGCCGAGGCCCGAGCCAGACTCCTCCCCCCGCCAGGGAATGCGCGTGCGAGAGGGAACCCCTTTTCAAGGTCCAGCACCCGGAAGTGCTGAACCGCCCCTCTCCTGACGTCAGACGCCGGCTAGATATTTAAACCGGCGTCTGTCTCTCCTACCTTGCCTTTGCAACGAGGTCGCTCCTGTGAGTGCTTAGTTGCTTCCAGCTCTGGTTCCTGCTTGTTCCAGCCGTGCCTTGCTTCCAGCTCTGGTTCCTGCTTGTTCCAGCCGTGCCGTGCTCCTTTCCTGTTCCTGCCTTGCCTGACCCTGCCTGTTCCAGCCTCCGCTCCGTGGTTCCGCTCCAGCTTTTTCAGCATCCTGCCTTGTCTTCAGCCAGCCTCGACCCTCGGACTTCTTCACGATTCTCCTTGTCTTCAGCCAGCCTCGACCCTCGGACTTCTTCACGATTCTCCTTGTCTTCAGCCAGCCTCGACCCTCGGACTTCTTCATGATTCTCCTTGTCTTCAGCCAGCCTCGACCCTCGGACTTCTTCACGATTCTCCTGTCTTCAGCCAGCCTCGACCTTCGGGCATCTTCTCCACCAGATCTCCTAAGTCCCAGCGACCCGGACCCCTACGGGCTCCTCCTGGGGGGGTCTCGGGTTTCCAGGGCAAAGACTTCATAAATCCACTCCAGCCTTGTTCCGCCTCCCGGCTCCTTACCATCTACTGGAGTTCGTCTCCAGTCAACCGGCCCAAGGGTCCACTAACAGACTCTTTTCACAACAAAGGGAATGGTTAATAGAACGGAAAATGTCATAATGCCTCTATATCGCTCCATGGTGAAACCGCACCTTGAATACTGTGTGCAATTCTGGTCGCCGCATCTCAAAAAAGATATAGTTGCGATGGAGAAGGTACAGAGAAGGGCAACCAAAATGATAAAGGGGATGGAACAGCTCCCCTATGAGGAAAGGCTGAAGAGGTTAGGGCTGTTCAGCTTGGAGAAGAGATGGCTGAGGGGGGGGATATGATAGTGGTCTTTAAGATCATGAGATGTCTTGAATGAGTAGATGTGACTCGGCTAGTTACACTTTCGAATAATAGAAGGACTAGGGGGTATTCCATGAAGTTAGCAAGTAGCACATTTAAGACTAATCAGAGAAAATTCTTTTTCACTCAACGCACAATAAAGCTCTGGAACTTGTTGCAGAGGATGTGGTTAGTGCAGTTAGTGTAGCGGGGTTCAAAAAAGTTTGGATAAGTTCTTGGAGGAGAAGTCCATTAACGGCTATTAATCAAGTTTACTTAGGGAATAGCCACTGCTATTAATTGCATCAGTAGCATGGGATCTTCTTAGTGTTTGGGTAATTGCCAGGTTCATTTGAACTCTGTTGGAAACAGGATGTTGGGCTTGACGAATCCTTGGTCTGACCCAGCATGGCAATTTCTTATGGGAGATTTGCTTGTATCTGGGCTGCTTTTAAAATATAGTGGGTGTGCGCGAGCCCGACTTGTTCATGCATCCCCTGACTGATGCACGCGCCGGGCTTTTAAAATTCACCTGATAAAAATTAATATATATGCATGTAAATAACTTCTACTTAATATTCTATATTTTATAAAAGTAAAAAATAAGCACATATTTTCACTTTCATGAAAAGTAAAAAGGGGTCTTCCAGGGTGGGGGCCAACATTTCCATACTAAGTTGCAAGTAAATGAAGCGAAGATCGGTGTATAAACAAAAGCCCTTTATTGAAATTTGCCCAGCTCTGGCAGAGTTTCGCTCTTTGTTCAAGAGCTGCCTCAGGGGCAACTAAAAACAAATATTAAAATGTAAATGAGCACACAAAACAAATGATAAAATTAAAAAACAACATACATGAGTGTGCAAACATTAAAAGTAATGTAAATCATAACATGTATATGTGTTGACAACACAATGGAATACAAAAACAATATTGAAACAGAACACAGGACACAGTCAGTGTGTAGGTATTACAGAGATCAAACAGTACACACATAGATCTGCAAACTTACTCATGTAATTTTTTCACCTGCTAATGCATTGGCATAAGTGATAATAATGTGTTTATTGTGAAGTACTGACTCAGTCTGGAGAGTTCAGGCTGAAGAACTAGGAAGGTCTTGTTGACCTGGAGAAGGACTGTGTGAACTGGTGGACATTTGGTAAAACTGGCAATTTCCTTAATGCGTGCATGTTTTAAAATACACTGATTTATTTGAATAAGTCCTACTTTATTTTCACACGTAAAATATGTGCACATATATTTTTTAAAAAGTATGCACGTTCAATGCATTGATATATGCTCTTTCAATGCAATGCATGTATTTGCACATAACCCATGTAATTTATCCCAAAAGGAAATCGTGACACCAAATTTTATATAAATGTGTTCATGTGATGCCAAAACCATTTGTTTAATTTCAATTATTTAATTTTTAATTTTAATTTATATATTTATGTTTTTCAGTTTCAATGGATCATTAAAACCGCATCAGCAAGCCTGTTGGCGTGTCTCAATGTGTTCTCAGAGACCGCCCGGACTGTTCAATCATTTGCGGTTTATTTGGTGTAAATAATACCTCCCAAACTTGGATAAGGGTACTTCTTAAATATACGAATATCCCGTTAACCTCAATACTGGCTCATTTATATAAAATTTGGTGTCACAATTTCCTTTTGGGATAAGTTATAACACTACGGGGGTATCATTAGTGGCTCTTTTTTCTGTATTTTGCACATAACCCTACATATGCATGTTTGTTGCAGGGTAAAGACAAAAGGATTTTATAAAATGCACAAATATCATATTGGAGGTTGTAAAATACTAGTGTAGATCTGCTCATGGCATTTAAAAGTTATTCTCCCTGTGTGTGTTGACACCCTAGAGCAGAGCTTTCCAAACTTTTCATGTTGGTGACACACTTTTTAGACAAACATAATTTCGGGACACAGTAATTCAGTCTACTAGCAAACCAGAGGTTGTATGCAGTGTAACAAAGGAAAAAAGAAACATCACCCATCCTTATAAAATAAATCAAGAAATATAAAATCATCAGCAGTAAAACTGTACTAACAAAAAGAACATATTTCGAAACAGCTGATGAGTGGAATATCCAATAATTAAAAACTCATATAAAACATTTCCAGATACCAACAAAATATTTCAAAATAGCAGACACAAAGACCCAGTAATGAAAAATAATAAGGATACAAACATTTTTTTGCTCTGCATACCTGGGAACGTTTGATATCCAGGTGTCCTGAGATTGTTCTGAATTAGCAGGAGGAGGGGTGGTTTGCTTGGAACTTTCTCCTCTCTCAGTCACATACCAGCGCTCTCTCTCACACTGGCTCTCAATGACACACCTATACACACATGCTCTCAGTACTCACATATACACATGTTTTTTCTCTCTCACTTATATAGGCTCTTAATTACACATTTACACACATGCTGTCTATCTTTTCACGCTTACACACACACAGGCTTTCAATCACACACATACATGCTGTCTTTTTCTCTCACACACAGACTCTCATTCACATGCTTACAAACATGTCCTCTCTTTCTCTCATTTACACACAGGCTCTCAATCACATACTCACATGCTCCCTCACCTAAATCAGCTCTCAATCACACACAGACACACATGGTCTCTCTCTCTCTCATTTAAACACAGGCTCTCAATCGCATACTCACATGCTCCATCACCTAAACCAGCTCTCAATCACACACAGACACACATGGTCTCTCTCTCTCATTTAAACACAGGCTCTTAATCATACATACACATGATTTCTCTCTTACTTATACACACAGGCTCTTAATCATACATACACATGATTTCTCTCACACACAAAGGATCTCAATCATACACACATACTCTTTCACACAAACAGGCTTTCAATCACACACATACATGCTGTCTTTTTCTCTCATACACAGACTCTCATTCACTTGCTTACAAACATGTCCTCTCTCTTTCTCTCATTTACACACAGGCTCTCAATCACATACTGACATGCTCTCTCACCTAACCAGCTCTTAATCACACACAGGCTCTTAATCATACATACACATGATTTCTCTCACACACAAAGGATCTCAATCATACACACATACTCTTTCACACAAACAGGTTTTCAATCACAAACTTACACATACAGGTTCCCAATGGTAAACTTACATTCATGCTCTCTCTCTCTCACAGGCAGGCTCTCAATCACAGACATACTCTCTTTCACATGTACAGGCTCTCAATCATTCACATACATGCAATCTCTCACACACACAGGCCCCCCCAGCTCTCAATCATTCACATACATGCAATCTCTCACTCACACACACACACACACACAGGCCCCCCCCCCCCCCGGCCCGGAAGAGGAAGTGAAGAGTATCGTGTGCCTGCGCGGCAAGAAGAGGCCACGCTGGTGCGCTCGGCATCGGCCCGAAGAAAAGAAGACTGCAGCGCGGCTCGGAGGAAAATGAAGAGCATCAACCGCAGCCGATGAGACTCCTCCTCCGCGAGGGCTGAAAATGAAGAGGTTAGCGTTGGGAGGAGGCTGCTGCTGCCGCGAGTTCCCGGGGTGGGGGTGGGGGTGGGGGAGAGAGAGAGTGAATCTCTCTCTCTCTCCCCCACCTGGGGAACTCGCGGCAGCAGCAGCCTCCTCCCAACGCTAACCTCTTCATTTTCAGCCCTCGCGGAGGAGGAATCCCATCGGCTGCGGTTGATGCTCTTCATTTTCCTCCGAGCCGCGCTGCAGTCTTCTTTTCTTTGGGCCGATGCCGAGCGCACCAGCGTGGCCTCTTCCTGCTGCGCAGGCACCCGATACTCTCCACTTCCTCTTCCGGGGGGGGGGGGGGGCGGGAAGAAGAGAGCACACCAGTGCCGCTGACTCCAGCTGTCCTGCCGCATTCCGCCCGGGCGGAGGAGGACCGGGGAGCAGCTGGGTCAGTGGGAAAGTGTGGCGACTGTCTGCGAGCCAGATGCAGCCCTCAAAAGAGCCATATCTGGCTCGGAGCCATGGGTTCCCGGCCCCTGCACTTGCCGGTGTGTCACGTGCACCGGGCTTGCGCGACACACCGGCACACCTCAGGCGACACAGTAAAGTGTCGCGACACACACTTTGGAAAGCTCTGCCCTAGAGTATTCCCATGCAGAAGCATGACAATCAGTACTGTTACTACAAATTTTGGGTCAATGTACTAAGGCTCCATCAAGAAATGGGAAAACCTCTTTAGTAAATATGTCCTAAAGAACTGGTTTGCTTTTACCTGGATTAACCTGGCTTTTGGCAAAGCTTGAGGTGTTCAGGAGCAGCAACAGCAGGCAGGGGATTCTGGGATGGGAGATCATCATTCAGTAACAGTGGTGAGTGCTTCAGGCTAGTATAAGCAGAAAAATAAATCAAAGATTAGTATAAAGAGACTGAACAAATCTGCAGTACAAATGTTATTTTATTAAATTATATATTCTTATATATTAAGAGATGATTTACAAAGTGGTCTTGGATTTTAATGAAAGAAACTCACAATGTGATTTAGCTGATAGGGATGATGATATTGAAAAACTCTTCTGCTGAAATACCTGCTAAAGCAATGCTGTGACATTGCAAAACATTCAAATAAAAAAAAATAATTAAGAACCCTAGCAGCATACTGAATGATGGCAGATGAAAACCAAAATGGCCCATTAAGTCTGCCCATTTGATTTTCATGCACTTGGTTAAATGTGTACGAGTTCCCTTTAGCAGCAACTTTATTATCGCAACAACTTTGTTATCATCCCCCATGTCTAATATGAACACTTTTACATACTAGAAAACAAATGACCTTTAACGTCATCCCAAGTAGCATCCATAGCTACACCCTCACCAAAGGAAATAAAGCACTCAGGAATAGACCCTCCCTGTGGAATTCACCATCTGAAATTTCATTTTTTAGTTCCTTCAGAACTCTGGGGTGTAAACCATCTGGTCCAGGTGATTTACTACTCTTCAGTTTGTCAATCAGGCCTACCACATCTTCTAGGTTCACAGTGATTTGATTCAGTCCATCTGAATCATTACCCATGAAAACCTTCTCCATTACGGGTACCTCCCCAACATCCTCTTCAGTAAACACCGAAGCAAAGAAATCATTTAATCTTTCCGCAATGGCCTTATCTTCTCTAAGTGCCCCTTTAACCCCTCGATCATCTAACGGTCCAACTGACTCCCTCACAGGCTTTCTGCTTCGGATATATTTAAAAAAGATTTTATGGTGAGTTTTTGCCTCTACAGCCAACTTCTTTTCAAATTCTCTCTTAGCCTGGAATTTGTTGCCAGAGGATGTGGTTAGTGCAGTTAGTATAGCTGTGTTTAAAAAAAGGATTGGATAAGTTCTTGGAGGAGAAGTCCATTACCTGCTATTAAGTTCGCCTAGAGAATAGCCACTGCCATTAGCAATGGTAACATGGAATAGACTTAGTTTTTGGGTACTTGCCAGGTTCTTGTGGCCTGGATTGGCCACTGTTGGAAGCAGGATGCTGGGCTTGATGGACCCTTGGTCTGACCCAGTATGGCATTTTCTTATGTTCTTATGTTCTTATCAATGTCTTACATTTAACTCACCAACGTTTATGCTTTATACTATTTTCTTCTGTTGGATCCTTCTTCCAATTTTTGAATGAAGTTCTTTTGGCTAAAATAGCTTCTTTCACCTCCCCTTTTAACCATGCCGGTAATCGTTTTGCCTTCTTTCCACCTTTCTTAATGTGTGGAATACATCTGGACTGTGCTTCTAGAATGGTATTTTTTAACAATGACCACGCCTCTTGGACATTTTTTACTTTTGTAGCTGCTCCTTTCAGTTTGTTTCTAACAATTTTTCTCATTTTATCAAAGTTTCCCTTTTGAAAGTTTAGCACGAGAGCCTTGGATTTGCACACTGTTCATCTTCCAGTCATTAAATCAAATTTGATCATATTATGATCACTATTGCCAAGCGGCCCCACCACCGTTACCTCTCTCACCAAGTCCTGTGCTCCACTGAGAATTAGATCTAAAATTGCTCCCTCTCTCATTGGTTCCTGAACCAATTGCTCCATAAAGCTATCATTTATTCCATCCAGGAACATTATCTCTCTAGCATGTCCCGATGATACATTTACCCAGTCAATATTGGGGTAATTGAAGTCTCCCATTATTATTGCACTACCAATTTGGTTAGCTTCCCTAATTTCTCTTAGCATTTCACTGTCCATCTCACCATCTTGACCAGGTGGACGGTAGTATACACCTATTAGGGATGTGAATCATTTTTCAACGACTAAAATTATCGTACGATAATTTTAATATCGTCTTAAATCGTTATAGAACACAATACAATAGAAATTCTAACGATTTATCGTTAAAAATCGTTAAATCGTGTTAGTGCGCACTAACGGGAGTAAGTGCGCACTAACTCCCGTTAGTGCGCACTAACAGAAAATGATACAAATTGACACTTTCCAGGTCAGTGAAGGTCAGTTAGGAATGAATATGTATTCCTATTGGCTGGCTGCCCTCTTATCTATTGATGTTACCAAGGTTCCCACTGAGGTGATGGTTGGGGGGATGGGAAATGGAACTGGAAACTCACGAACACCAACAGAAAATGATACAAATTGTTGACACTTCCCAGGTCAGTAAAGGTCACTTAGGAATGAATATGTATTCCTATTGGCTGGCTGTGCTCTTATCTAATGATGTTATCAAGGTTCCCACTGAGGTAATGGTTGGGGGGGATGTGAAATGGAAACAGTTGGAAGCTTGACAAAAAAAGTAATGTGATGATCATCACTCATGTGACTAGAACTTGTTTGCCACTAGCCTCACCAGTGACATTACTAGCCTAGTGTCACTGGTGAGGCTAGTGGCATTTTAGCAGAATTATAATTTATTTTTATTAGTACTGCAGCATTAATATATTCAAGCCTAGGTAGGCAGGCAGTGCACCTCTCCAGCAGTCACATCATTGCTTCCTGTGCATTGTATTATGTGCACACATTGACTCCAGCTTGGGGACAAGGCAGGTCTCCTTTACTGCACACATTGACTCCAGCTTGGGGAAAAGGCAGGTCTCCTTTACAACACATTGACTCCAGCTTGGGGAAAAGGCAGGTCTCCTTTACTGCACACATTAATTCCAGCTTGGGGATAAGGCAGGTCTCCTTTACTGCACACATTGACTCCAGCTTGTGGACAAGGCAGGTCTCCTTTACTGCACACATTGATTCCAGCTTGGGGAAAAGGCAGGTCACCTTTTCTGCACACACTGACTCCAGCCTGGGGATAAGACAGGTCTCCTTTACAGCACATTGACTCCAGCTTGGGGACAAGGTAGATCTCCTTTACTGCACACACTGACTCCAGCTTGGGGACAAGGCAGGTCTCCTTTACTGCACACACTGACTCCAGCTGTGGAAAAGGCAAATCTCCTTTACTGCACACATTGACTCCAGCATGTGGAAAAGGCAGGTCTCCTTTACTCCACACACTGGCTCCAGCTGGGGAAAAGGCAGGTCTCCTTTCCTGCACAGATTGACTCCAACTTGGGGAAAAGGCAGGTCTCCTTTACAGCACATTGACTCCAGCTTGGGGAAAAGGCAGGTCTCCTTCACAGCACATTGACTCCAGCTTGGGGACAAGGTAGATCTCCTTTACTGCACACACTGACTCCAGCTTGGGGACAAGGCAGGTCTCCTTTACTGCACACACTGACTCCAACTGTGGAAAAGGCAAATCTCCTTTACTGCACACATTGACTCCAGCATGTGGAAAAGACAGGTCTCCTTTACTCCACACATTGACTCCAGCTTGTGGAAAAGGCAGGTCTCCTTTACTGCACACATTGATTCCAGCTTGGGGATAAGGCAGGTCTCCTTTACTGCACACATTGACTCCAGCTTGTGGACAAGGCAGGTCTCCTTTACTGCACACATTGATTCCAGCTTGGGGAAAAGGCAGGTCTCCTTTACAGCACACTGACTCCAGCTTGGGGACAAGGCAGGTCTCCTTTACTGCACCCATTGACTCCAGCTTGGGTACAAGGCAGGTCTCCTTTACTGCACCCATTGACTCCAGCTTGGGTACAAGGCAGGTCTCCTTTCCTGCACACATTGACTCCAGCTTGGGGAAAAGGCAGGTCTCCTTTACAGCACATTGACTCCAGCTTGGGGACAAGGCAGATCTCCTTTACTGCACACACTGACTCCAGCTGTGGAAAAGGCAAATCTCCTTTACTGCACACATTGACTCCAGCATGTGGAAAAGGCAGGTCTCCTTTACTCCACACATTGACTCCAGCTTGTGGAAAAGGCAGGTCTCCTTTACTGCACACATTGATTCCAGCTTGGGGAAAAGGCAGGTCACCTTTTCTGCACACACTGACTCCAGCCTGGGGATAAGACAGGTCTCCTTTACAGCACATTGACTCCAGCTTGGGGAAAAGGCAGGTCTCCTTTCCTGCACACATTGACTCCAGCTTGGGGAAAAGGCAGATCTCCTTTACTGCACACACTGACTCCAGCTGGGGAAAAGGCAGGTCTCCTTTCCTGCACACATTGAATCCAGCTTGGTGAGGGGGAACAGCACTGAGCATGTGCGACTGGCTGGGACATGGGGGAGGGGAGGAGTGAGGGTCAGGCAGCTCCCCCCTGTCTGTGAAGCCAGCCTCTCACTAGTAATGCAGGCGGGATAGGGCACTGCATGCAGGAAGATCACAACACCCCTGGTGTCAGGGTTAGGGCACTGTGTGCAGGAAGATCACAACACTCCTGGTATTAATAGGATAGGGCACTGTGTGCAGGAAGATCACAACACCCCTGGTGTCAGGGTTAGGGCACTGTGTGCAGGAAGATCACAACACTCCTGGTATTAATAGGGATAGGGCACTGTGTGCAGGAAGATCACAACACCCCTGGTGTCAGGGATAGGGCACTGTGTGCAGGAAGATCACAACACTCCTGGTATTAATAGGGATAGGGCACTGTGTGCAAGAAGATCACAACACTCCTGGTATTAATAGGGATAGGGCACTGTGTACATGAAGATCACAACACCCCTGGTGCCAGGGTTAGGGCACTGTGTGCAGGAAGATCACAACACCCCTGGTGTCAGGGTTAGGGCACTGTGTGCAGGAAGATCACAACACTCCTGGTATTAATAGGGATAGGGCACTGTTTACATGAAGATCACAACACCCCTGGTGCCAGGGTTAGGGCACTGTGTGCAGGAAGATCACAACACCCCTGGTGCCAGGGTTAGGGCACTGTGTGCAGGAAGATCACAACACTCCTGGTATTAATAGGGATAGGGCACTGTTTACATGAAGATCACAACACCCCTGGTGCCAGGGTTAGGGCACTGTGTGCAGGAAGATCACAACACCCCTGGTGTCAGGGTTAGGGCACTGTGTGCAGGAAGATCACAACACTCCTGGTATTAATAGGGATAGGGCACTGGGTGCAGGAAGATCACAACACTCCTGGTATTAATAGGGATAGGGCACTGTGTACATGAAGATCACAACCCCCCTGGTTCCAGGGTTAGGGCACTGTGTGCAGGAAGATCACAACACTCCTGGTATTAATAGGGATAGGGCACTGTGTACATGAAGATCACAACACCCCTGGTGCCAGGGTTAGGGCACTGTGTGCAGGAAGATCACAACACCCCTGGTATCAGGGTTAGGGCACAAGTTCTAGTCACATTGACTGATCACATTACTTTTTTTGTCAAGCTACCAACTGTTTCCATTTCCCATCCCCCATATACTGTCAGTGGGAACCTTGGTAACATGAATAAATAAGAGGGCAGCCAATAGGAATACATATTCATTCCTAAACTGACCTGAAAAGTGTCAAATTGTATCATTTTCAGTTAGTGCGCACTAATCGGAAAAACCGATTTTTAACGATTTTTTAACTAAAAAATCGTGCCAAACACGATTTTCTTCTCCTGACAAACGATTTCGATCGTTAAGACGATAGGGCACACGATTCACATCCCTAACCCCTATCACTATAGTCTTCCCCGACACACAAGGGATTTCTACCCATAAAGATTCAATTTTGTATTTAGTCTCATGCAGGATGTTTTTCCTGTTGGACTTTATGCCATCCCGGACATAAAGCGCCACACCTCCTCCCTGGTGCTCCTCTCTGTCATTGCGATATAATTTGTACCCCGGTATAGCACTGACCCATTGGTTATCCTCTTTCCACCATGTCTCTGATATGCCAATTAAGTCTATGTCGTCATTCACTGCTATACATTCTAATTCTCCCATCTTAGACTTCTGGCATTAGCATACAAACATTTCAAAGTTTATTTTTTGTTTGTATTTTCATTCTGCTTTTTAATTGATAGGGATAAGTTAGAATTTTTTAGCTCAGGTGAGTTTTTAGTTACAGGCACTTGGACTATTTTTCTAATTATTGGAACCTCACTGTCGGGATGCCCTAATTCTAATGCATCATTAGTATCCTTTGAAGATACCTCTCTCCGAACCATGTGCTGCTGAGCGACTGTTGGCTTTCCCCTTTGTTGAGCAAAACGCGGGTCCTCCTTCACTTTAAAGTGGCTCCAGATCACAGATTTCTTTCATTATCTGTTCTCTATAGCCTTCGGGGTGGATGCTGGCACTGGAGCTGAAGTAGTGGGTGCACCCGGAGAAGCAATGCCAGGGGCATCAGTCACACTCTGTGCCTGCGCTGACTGCTCTTCCTCATCATCATCAGTTTCATCTCTCCTCTGCTGCACTGAAGTGGAGGCTAAGACAGGACTAACTAATCCTCCTAAACCTTCTTCAGCTATTACTTCTTCCATTTCTGATGATGATAATCCCACACAAGATGATTCTTCATTGCAATCAGAAGCAAACAATGCCTGTGCTACATTGTCAACGCTAAGTCAAGTCTGCTGTCACACTGCTGCTTTTGAGTGTCTCCATTTTGTCTGGCATGCCTCAGCCTCCCCTTTCTCACCTCCAAAACTACAGGGTCAGAAACAGGTGGTGGTGATGCATCATCTTTAAATTTCATTCTTTTTCCAGATGGAACTGCCTGCCCCTCCAGAGATTTTATATTGGAACAGGTACCTTTTTAACTTTAATGGGGGACTGGCACTGCCTTTTGAAGTGCCTCCTATGCCAGTCCCAATCACTTGACCACGTCTAGTTTTCCCTGACATTATGGATTTAATGTCTGTGCCTACTAGGGGTTTCAATTAAAAGAATTATTTCCAAAATAGGCCCACTGGGGATTTGGCTTCAGAGAGAGCACTGCTGTCCCAATAATATCTATGTGAGTCTGAAAAAGTACCCCCAGGCCATGCCTGGATGTACACTAAAACTGGGACCACTCGCTGTATGTGTGCACACACCAAGCTTGTAAGTAAAAAAGAGGCCCACTGGGGATTTGGCTTCAGAGAGAGCACTGCTGTCCCAACAATATATATGTGAGTCTGCAAAGCTTCCCAGTGCCCACTGATATCCAATGAGCGCACTGCATGTCTTCTTGGCTTAAAAGAGTACAAAGAGACAGCCTGAGTTAAAAAAAAAAACCTGCAGTTAAATAAAAAGGATGGCTTTCTTGGCACAGCAGCAAAAACAAAGAAATATATTTTTCAATGAAAAATTCTATCAAAGTAGCTAGCAATTGAATACAGATTTGAGACACTCAGACTAGCTCTGAGTGCAGCCACCTCCCTGGACCACCTCCCCAAAACATCTCCACCAAGAAAGTGCGTGGCACGCCGCGTGCTTAATGTATAAATAGTGCTGCGTCATCAGGAATAGCATCACAGAGCACTGAGAGAGCAGTGACTGGCTGCATTAGAAAAATGTTTAGCTCTGATAGGTTGCATTCTGGTCTCCTTGCCAACCTGTCTGACCCACTCTGTGACAGGGCTATGAGGTCACTTATGACTCACAGGAAAGGGCTGGTTTTTGCTATCTCCTATTTCAAATGGCCGCTAAGAAATCACTGCGAGTCAAAAGAATAAAACTAATGATATGTTGTATTCGTGGGGGATCGCAATGCGTTTTGCGAACCCACGAATACAACAAATATGGACCTATACATTGTGGATTGCCAATGCATTGCAAACGAATGCACATCCCTACCTTTTTGCAAATAACAAAATCTGCAACAGGTGCAGCCTCCAGAATTGTACAGTATAATGGTGAAATTCTTCTTAGCTTGAAAGAAAGAAAAGGTTCAGGGAATGGGTGATCATATCTGATGATCGAAAGGTGGCAAAATAGTTGGAGATAAGCCAAGGGCAAAAAAAAATGCTTAGCTGCCTAGAGAGGAATGGTCAGAAGAAAAAGAATGAGGCAATATTACTCTTAAGTGTCCCCAATGAGACCTCGTTTGGAATATTGTGTACAATTCTGGAGACTGCACCTTGAAAAGGATATAAACAGGATGGAGTCAATCCAATGGATGACTAATAAAATGGTCAGTTATCTTCATTCTAAAGCATATGGGTACACTTTAAACATGTATATCCTAGAGCAGGGGTTCCCAAACCTGTCCTGGAGTACCCCCAGCTAGTCAGGTTTTCAAGGTATTCACAATGAATATGTATGAGATACATTTGCATGATATGGAGGCAGTGAATGCAAATCTCCCTCATGCATATTCATTGTGGATATCCTCTTTAGCCTTTCCTCAGGGGAATCGTTCCATCTCTTTTATCAGTTTGATCACCCTTCTCTGTAACTTTTCTATTTCTGCTATATCTTTTTTGAGATTCGATGACCAGAACTGCACACAATACATAAGGCGTGGTCACACCATGAAGTAATATAGACATTATGATTTTCTCTTTTTCATTCTATTTGCTTTCTTGGCTGCCACAGCACACTGAGCAGAGGATTTCAATTGATTATCAATGATGAAACCTAAATCCTTTTCCTAAGTGGTGACTTCTAATGTGGAACCTTGCATTGTGTACTTATAATTTTGATTTCTTTTTCCTAAATGCATCACTTTGCACGCCGCCACATTAAATGTCATCTACCATTTCAATTCCCAGTCTCCCAGTCTTGCAATTTCGCAAAATCCTCTTGTTTGTTTATTTATTTATTTGTTTATTTAAAATCTTTTCTATACCATCGTTATACCATTGTACACCATTGTTATACATTGTATACCATTGTATACCATCACAATGGTTTACAAAAAAGCACATATAGTAATGTTAAAAATTGAAATGGGTAATACGTTATAAAAGTGCCAACAAGGTTACGGTTACAGAAAGTTCAAATATAAAGACTATTTGATGAATGCGCAATTACAGAAACTTGGTTGAAACACACGAACACAGTACTAACCAACCAACTCCCCACTCAGATGTACAACATCTACTCAATCCCTAGACCCAAAAAAAGAGGCGGCGGCCTACTCCTAATGGCAAAAAAAGATCTAAGATTTTCTCTCCAATTCTCAGAATCTGTTGCAAATCTGGAATTCGCTCTCTTCAAATCCCCCCAACTCCAAATATGCCTAATTTATGCCCCCCCCCCCCCCAGGGCTCCTAGAATCAGACCCCTCACACCTCATTGAATGCATTGCAAAACATATTAACTGTGATTCCCCAGCTATCATACTGGGAGATTTCAACTTACACGTTGACGATTCTCCTCTATCCCCAAACTGTGAAACTTTACTCTCAACACTCAAATACTTGGGCTTCAAACAAATAATAGACAGTCCCACTCATAAAGCTGGACACACGCTGGATCTAATATTCCTAAACCAAGGTCTTACCCTAACCTCCAAACCGCTCTGCACACCTGTCCCTTGGTTAGATCATCAACTGATTACTACGACCCTAGACATCCCCAAGACCACACCACAACCATCTCACAAGTCCACAATCCAATTCAGGAAACCATGCTCCTTAGACAGCCTCAGCTCCCACCTATTGAAAGAATTAGATCACCTTGATCTTTCAGATGCAGAGGCAGCCACCACCTCGTGGTTCAAAATAACCAACAAAGTAGCTGATCTTACCTGCCCTAAAATTACTAAAGTAATACACCCGAACCCTGACAACAGAAAGCCGTGGTTCACACCAGAATTGAAATCCCTAAAACAAGACCTAAGAAGCAAAGAATACAGATGGCGAAAAAACCTGTCCACAGAAATGCAGGCTGCCTACAAAGATACCATGCACCGTTACAGGAACACGATCCTCCGAACTAAGAGAGACCTCTTCGCTCAAAAAATCCACCACTTCCTCTTTGACTCCAAAGCCCTGTTCTCTTACGTCTCATCTCTTACAAAAACTGCCCCTCCATCCATTCCCAACGACCAAGCTGAAACCAAAGCCCCCGAACTAGCTATTTACTTCGATAAAAAAATCTCCAACCGGGAAGCACCGCTGATCTCTTACAATAACTTTTCACATCTCCCTTATAACACCACTATTCAGCAAAACTCCAGACTTGAAGCATTCGAGCCCACTTTTTCATTGGAGATTAAAATCTTGCTCAAGAAGCTCAAACCATCCTCTCATCCCTCAGACCCATACCTTCAAATCTCCTCATCTCCATCCCAAAAATTGTTGCGAAGCCTATCTCAGAAATCATTAACTGCTCTCTTGCTCAAGGGCTAGTACCAGATGCCCTTAAGATAGCGATACTCAAACCTCTGCTAAAAAAACCAAACTTGTCTCCAGCGGATCCAGCCAACTTCCATCCGATAGCCAACTTACCATTTATTGCGAAAATCCTAGAAAAAAATCATTAACAAGCAACTCTCTGAATACCTGGAATCGCACAAGATACTAGCCCCAGCACAGTTCGGATTCCGAAAATCACTAAATACAGAATCACTATTAATCTCTCTCTCAGACTCCATCTTCAGCCTTGAGAAAAAACAACCATACCTCCTTGCTCTTCTCCATCTTTCCACGGCATTCCACACAGTGAACCATTCTATTCTATTAGATCGCCTTAACGGCCATTGGTATTACTGGGACGGCACACAGATGGTTCAAGTCTTTCCTCAATAACAGATGTTTTAAAGTCAAAATTAACAACAAAGAATCCCACCTCGTCAACTCCTCCTTGGGAGTCCCACAAGGTTCTTCCCTCTCTCCTACTCTCTTCAACATTTACTTTCTTCCACTCTGCCAGCTCCTAGCAAATCTTAAGCTAACACACTACATATACGCTGATGATGTGCAGGTACTAATCCCAATCAAGGAATCCTTTTCCAAAACCCTCAGTTTTTGGAACAATTGCCTTCAATCAATCAACCACCTCCTCTCCAGCCTTAACCTAGTCCTCAACACTAATAAGACGGAGCTCCTTATCATATCTCATGACAACAAGTCTGGTCTAAACAAAATGCCAATCACCTCTCAAATCAATATCTCCCCACATGTCAGAGACCTTGGTGTTATTCTGGATAAACAGTTCAACTTAAAAAAATTTATCAACACAACCACAAAAGACTGTTTTTTCAAACTTCAAGTATTGAAAAAGTTGAAACCCCTCCTCCATTTCCACGACTACTGCACGGTTCTTCAATCCATCATCTTTTCTAAAATCGACTACTGTAATTCACTTCTCCTAGGTCTTCCAGCAAACACTATCAGACCCCTCCAGATGGTACAGGACTCTGCCGCTAGGATCCTGTCCAACTCCAATAGAAGAGAGCTCATCACGTCCATACTTCGCAACTTACACTGGCTTCCCATCAAATTTAGAATTCTCTACAAAGTCCTCATGATAATCTATAAAGCCATGCACAATCTAACACCTCTTGATCTTAACGTACCTCTACGTCCCCATGAATCCTCTAGACCGATTAGAGCTGCTTACAAAGGCACTCTCTATGTCCCCTCGGTAAAGAATGCCTTAAGGAAGCGTGCATTATCCACCACTGGACCCTCTCAATGGAATTATCTCCCTCCAGAACTCCGGCAAGAATCCTACCCACTGACTTTCAAAAAGAAACTCAAAACCTGGCTATTCAAACAAGCCATTCCATAACCAGACGAACACTACCATCACCATAACACTCAAACAAGCTTATCAACAACCAGACAAACATTACCATTATCATATCACTACGAACTTTACCATGACCTCCTTTACAGGCTTTTATTGTACATTATTTAATTTATCTCTACGTATATTTATTTTTAATTACTCTGGTGTTGATGTTCAGTTTCCTGCTCTATTGATTCTTCATTCTCTAAGTCTCTCTCTGGTTAACAGCTACCAATTCTTCCACCTATTTTCATCCATTCTTTTCCCTGTTCTATGGAACCCCGGTTCTATGTAATGCTTGTTGCAATAATTATGTTCCACTGCTCTCCCAGTTCTATCTACTGTTTTTCCCAGTTCTACCCATTGGTTTTCCCAGTTCTATGTAACCCCGGTTCTATGTAATGCTTGTTTCAATAATTGTGTTCTACTGTAAACCGATATGATAAGTCTCTTGCCACATGAATGTCAGTATTAAAAAGTTCAAAATAAATAAATAAATAAATATGAGCCATAAATGGGCTTATGGATCCCATCAGCTCAATTGCTCATGTATTGACTATAGTAATTTTGTTTATTATTGCTGATTTTTAAATAAGTGTTATTGGTGTCATTCTTATATGTGATTTAAGTGTGCTTATAGTGGGTCCTTGGATCATTTTATGCATACTGATTTTCTATCTGATTCTATACTATACCACCTTGGGTAACTATTGTAAGGGTAGTTAAGAAATTTGTTAACTAAATTTGATGATTTGAAATTATTATTTTTTGACTGCTGCCAATACAGTTTTATTTCCTTGATCAGGTCAGTACAATTTTCATATGAATCTATATACTCATTAGGAGTTTGTGATGATAAATAGGATAGCAGCTTTGTTTCAGTGCAGGAGTAGCTAAACACAGTTAATAGGAAGAGCTCCTGCGAGCCTCCAGCACTGAATCTGCCTCTGCAATAAAACAGAAACTAGAAAGGAAAGGGGTTGCAGGTCGTTCCAGAGCACAGATCTGCCAGCTACATCTGTGGAGATTATCATGATAAGAAATACTGAAATGAGAACAAAAACCAAAGTTTGATTCATGTGCCAGAGATAGGGAATATTAGCCGAGTGCAGCCTTGTTTGTGGGGAGGTTCTATAAGGGACTCTGAAAGTGCTGCCTCTGCTGTACCTGTTCTTTGTTACTGCATATTACTGCAGTCTAGTACCTATTCTGTTTTTTATATTTAACTCTACAATTGAGTATGGGGTACTAGTTCTACATTTCTATATGTCACATGCTTTGAATTCTCTGGCTGGAAAAGCATGTCATGACAATGATGAATTAGCCTGGCATTTGACAAAGTGACTCATAGGAGACTCCCCAAGAAATTAATAAGTCATGGGATAAGAGGCAGCATTCTATTGTGGATTGCAAATTGGTTAAAAGTCAGAAAACAGAGTAGGACTAAATGGTCAGTTTTCTCAACGAAGGAAGGTAAATAGTGGAGTGTCCCAAGGATCTGTACTGGGACTAGTGCTTTTTAACATTTTAAAAATGATCTGGAAAAGGGAACAAGAGACATGATCAAATTTGCAAACACAAAATTATTCTGAGTTGTTAAATCAGAAGCATGATTTGTAGACAAATGGTAGATGAAATTTAATGTGGACAAGTGCAAAGTGATGCTCCTAGGGAAAAATAATCCAAACTTTAGTTACAAGATATTGTTCCATATTGGGAGACACCACCCAGGATAAAGATCTAAGCATTCTTGTGGACAATATGTTGAACTCCTTGGCTCAGTGTTCAGCAGTTATCAAAAAAGCAAACAAAATGTTAGGAATTATTAGCATAGGAATGGAGAATAAAATGGAGAGTTTCCATATCGCTCCATGATGCAATTGCATCTAGAGTTCTGTGTGAAATTCTGGTCCCCACATTTCAAAAGCAATATAGCAGAACTGGAAAAGGTACAGGGAAGGTTGACCAAAATGATAAAAGGAATGGAACGGCTTCCCTATAAGGAAAGGCTAAAGAGGTTAGAGACAGCTGAGGGGGGATATGATAAAGGTCTATATTATCATGAGTGGAGTGGAACAGGTGTATGTAAATCTGTTTACTCTGTCAAAAAATACAGGGTCCAATGTTCAAAAATATCCGGTTATCTAAGTTATCTATAACTTATCCAGCTAACAAAGGGATGTTAAATGGCATGGCTATGCTGCTGAATATATCAGGATAAGTTCTATGTTAAGTTTTTGTAAGAATATGAACCCTGGGCCGAGGTGAGAGGTGTCTCCGCCCACAGGGAGGAGACCTGTGAGCCTCACCATTGGTAGGTGTGGTCTCAGTGACATAGGACACAGCTGTAATGTGGAGACTTTGTTATGCAGGAGAGAAAAGCATAACCCACGGAGGAGAAGATGAAATAATAATACAGTTCTGAGCCAAGGGATTGATCCAGGGTGGTACTTCTGATGAGAAGACCCGGTAGTGGCCTGCGGAGCAGGGTATGCCAGGAAGTCCTTTCAGAAGAGTAGCAATACCTCAAACATGCAGATCTGGTAGTGGCCCGCAGAGTGGGGTACGCCGAGGATGTCTTGTACAGAGGTGGTAGTAAGAGGAAATCTGAGGTGCAGGAACTCAGAGAGTATTCCTGTGGAAGATGAGGCACTACCTGCAGCGCAGGTATCAGAGTGACTCCTACTGAGAAGACACTGTAGTGGCCCGAGGCACGGGGTACACCGCAGAAAAACTTCAGTGAGAATAGATAGCGTTGAAGTCTATAGAAAAGTACTCACAAGATGTAGCTCCAAGAGAGTGTCCCAAGAAGCGGTACAGTGTGTAGTCCTAGGCAGGAAAGCCCTCCGAGGAGCGGGTACCCAGAGCGTTCCGAATGCCAAGTAGGAACTGGAAGCGGAAGTCCAAGAATGGTGCGGATTCAGCAACGAGGGAACTCGTAGAAGCTTAGGGCCAGTCAGCTTAAATACAGTAGTGGGTTGACGTCATCCGGAGGGGATGCCCCCAAAGTTCCCACCATGACGTGTACAAAGATGGCCCTTCTGGGCGCAGCTAGGTGATTCCAGAAACAAGATGGTGGTCAGGAATGGCCACGCCATTCCGGGAATGCCAGGGAGGTCGGCAGTGGTTAGCAGAGGCCGTCATTCTTCCCAGGATTGACAGGGCAGCAAAGAAAGAGGTGAGCCTCGGTGGTCACAGCCGTTTGCGACCGACAGGTGTAACACTACCCCCCTTCTTAGGGCCCCTCCCAGGGGGTTTTGGTATCCTAGGATGTGAAATGTGGAATTGTCTGATCAAATCCTTGTCAAGGATGTTGCTTGCAGGCTCCCAACTATTTGTTACAGATCTTGCTAAGGAGTTAGCAATCTGTACAATGCTGCTCCTTCAAGGGGAGGAGCTAGCAATTTATACTACTCTGTAGGCGAGCTAATGGTCTGTAGTGGGTTGACTCCCGCAGAGTGGCAGATGATACACCGCTTTATTAGTGTAAGGAGTAACACTTAGTAGAATTGGTGAATCCCTGGGCCGATGGCAGATGACATCACCCCCAGGAGGAGATCCTGAGAGGGACCATCGGCTAGGCTGGAATATGAGACAAACACAGATAGTTCTTTATTAGACTGGAAGTAGAATCACCAGAGGTGGCAGTAGTGAGTCGATATGTCCGGCAGGGCTGAAGTCCTTCTGATACTGGAATATAATCTCTGGGTCACTGAGCTGTAGAGAGAGACTAGAAGTAGTGAGTAGACAGGGTATACTGGATAGAAGATGGTACACTCACAATAGTAGATGTTTGCAATGGTCTCTATACCACAAACAGTCTTCTGCATATTCAGGAACAGGAGCCGTAGGCGAGCACTGGTTCCCACAAACAGTCTGTAATAAGAACTCACAATAACTGTATATGATATGGCTTCTAGAGTAGAAGAGAGTCTGTAAAAGATTCTAGGAACATGGGCCCTCCTGGAGCGAGTACCGGTTCCTATCTGCAATCTTGCCAATATAACTCTCGATCTCTGTACCTGCGATAACGTCTTGGACGGAAGGGAGTCTTCAGTGCTATAGGAATGTAGGCCCTCGTGGAGCGAATACCGATTCCTATTTACAATAGAACTCACTGTGTTCACATCTGCGATCGCTTCCAGGCAATGAAGAGTCTTCTGAGAATTCTGGCAATCTGAAATCAAGAAGAGAGAGCAGAGCCCCCGTGGAGCGGGTACTCCTGGTAAGTTTGAAAAGGCCGAGCAGTGGAGAAGGATTCCCCTGGCTGACTCGGATCGCTGTTGCAAATATCGTGGACTGCCGAAGCAAGTCCTGCTGGAGTTCCTTGCTAACTCGTTAGAGGTTAGCAAACAAAGACCTTTTAAAGTGAGAATGGATGACGTCACTACAGGGGGACGCCCCCAAGGTTCATGCCCTTGCTGGTACAAAGTCTGGAGCGCGCGCACCCTTACATCATCGGTAGCATGGCAGATCCGTAGCGTCAAGCCAGCCCGGGGACACCGGGACCAAGAGGCAGGGAGAAGCCACAGCTGCAACTGTCCATCAGAGCCGAAGGGAGTTGCTCCCAAGGTAGAGAGGGTGGAGCGAGGGGCGAGAAGAGGCACGAATGCAACAGTACCCCCCTTCAAAGGGTGATCTCCTTTTTGGGTACCAGATTAAGTACCAGAGATGCGTGAGGTGGAACTGATGAGCATCTCTTATCCAATAGGTCTAAGGATCCCAAAGATGGTTTTGGGGTCGAAGCCTTTTCAGGGAAACAAAGTTCAGTCTCTTTTCAAACATCCAAGGTCTCAAAATCTTGAATTCAAGTTCGTATAGCACAGATAGATGTAGATTTGAAGAATTTAGTAGAATGAATAATGATGTCAGCAGCAATGAGAGGGCTGCCGTGGACATCACTGAGGTTTCAGTGGAAGTGGTGATATAGTAATTGGTCCAATATCCACTTCTGATGTAGCTCTTCCGCAGGATGCTGGAAGAGAGATGTTGATAATACCAGAAGACGAATAGGCTGATGGATGGATAAATCTTCATCCTCGGAATCAAAAAAGTGCTGTAACCCACAGCACGACTTCCGAATGATCCAACGAAGTTGATGAGTAGAGACATCTTCTTTCCTCGGAATCAACCAGTGCCATAGGTTATGGGCACGACTTCCCAGTAATCCTTAAGTAAAGTTGATGAATAGAGATATCTTCTTCTTCGTAATCAAACAGTGCTATAACCCCAGCATGACTTCCGAGTAGGTGAAGCGCAATACTGGTAGCTAGGGATGTCTTCTTTCTTCAGAATCAGCAGTGCTGTAAACCTCCAGCATGACCTCCGAATGGACCAACACAAAATTGAGAGGTGGAGATGACTTCTACTTCGGAATCAACAGTGCTGTAGTCCTACAGCACGACTTCCAAGTAGGTAGACTGTAGTCATTTTCTCAAATTTGTAATCCAAGAAGACATAGTAGATGAAGAGCGCCACCTAGCTATGGCATGCATAGCAACCGCTATGACTACCAGCAGGATTTAGACTAACTGCTGGTGATGTTGATAAGATCCTCAAAAGAAGGGGTGGTGAAAAGAATCGTCCAAGGCCCACTTCATATTGTGATACAATATTGGATCTTCAAATTTACCACATGGACTCCTCAGGTATTCCACAAAACATCTGAGATGGTAGTTGTCTCTTGCCCCTGAGTCCTTCAGGGCAGAGGTTCGAGCCATCACTGGTTCAGGGTTCATCGAGACTGGATGAGAGAGTGGAGGAGATATTGCTGTATACCCCAAGAACAGTCCTCCCGCGGGACTCAGGCTTGTCCGTTTTCCGGACGACTAGGGCAACCAGAAACATCATGGCCTGGCTGACCACAGTACATGCACAGGCCGTTCTTCCTTCTATATCTTCTCTCTTTAGACGTCAAGTGACCACGACCAGATTCCTTTGGCTCCTTCCTCTCCAGAGCAGGAGGTGCTGTTCCCCTTGTTAGTGCAGAAGCACTGGTTTGTTTTAACCCATGTAACACCTTAGGCCGGAGTTCCTTCACCTTGTCTTGGAGCCACCAGTCAGTCCGAGTGGCTAAGGATATCAATTCTTCCAGTGAGTCAGGTGTCTGACGAGCAGCCAACTCATCCTTTAAGCGAGTGTCCAGGCCTCTGCAAAAGAGTGTCTTCAGACATATGGGATCACAGCGCAGCTCTGCTGCTAGAGTTTTAAATTCAATGGCAAATTCCGCCAGGGATCTGTTGCCTTGCTTTAACTCCACCAAAGCAAATCCAGCAACAGACATACAAGCAGGGTCATCAAAGACGGATTTAAACAAGTCCATAAATCCTTCTATGCCCTGCAAGATAGGGTTCTTGCATTCCCACAAGGTAGAAGCCCACGACAAGGCTCTCCCATCCAAATAAGACAGAATGTAGCTGGTCTTGAAGAGACTTGTGGGAAACAATGAAGGTTGTAGAGTGAAATGTAAGCTGCACTGGTTCAGGAAGCCTCGAGTCTTCTGGAGTTTTTTGGAGAATCAAACAGGTGCTGCCAATGGAACAGCTGATTTTAAAGTTATCTCTGATAACTGGTTTTCTTGTATAGAAGCTGTGCTTTGTGCCTTCTGTGTATGAAGCTGGTGAAAGGCTGTAGTAAGTTTCTCCAGGGTTTCTTGCTGTTCTGAAAGGTGTTGAGCCAGGCCCGGTATAGCCTGCTAAGCAGAAAGGTGAACCGGGTCCATGGGCTACAAACATCCAATACCTTGAGCTGAATCCCCAAGAATACACCTCTCCAATTCTTTCTTGAAAGCTGACTTCAAATTTAGGCTTCTCCAATACTTTTCTTGAAAGCAGAATTCACTGGAGTTAGTGGCTTCCCATACTTTTAAGCCGGATCCACTGGAGTTAGCAATCTGTTACGGATCTTGCTAAGGAGTTAGCAATCTGTACAATGCTGCTTCTCCAAGGGGAGGAGCTAGCAATTTATAATACTCTGTAGGCGGAGCTAATGGTCTGTAGTGGGTTGACTCCCACAGAGTGGCAAATGATACCGCTCTATTAGTGTAAGGAGTAACACTTAGTAGAATTGGTGTATCCCTGGGCCGATGGCAGATGACAGCGCCCCCAGGAGGAGATCCTGAGAAGGACCATCGGCTAGGCTGGAGTATGAGACAAACACAGATAGTTCTTTATTACACTGGAAGTTGAACCACCAGAGGTGGCAGTAGTGAGTCGATGTGTCCGGCAGGGCTGAAGTCCTTCTGATACTGGAATATAATCTCTGGGTCACTGAGCTGTAGAGAGAGACTAGAAGTAGTGAGTAGACAGGGTATACTGGTCTCTATGCCACAGAGTCTTTCGCATATTCAGAAACAGGAGCCGTAGGTGAGCACTGGTTCCCAAAAACAGTCTGTAATAAGAACTCACAATAACTGTATATGATATGGCTTCTAGAGTAGAAGAGAGTCTGTAAAAGATCCTAGGAACATGGGCCCTCCTGGAGCGAGTACCAGTTCCTATCTGCAATCTTGCCAATATAACTCTCGATCTCTGTACCTGCGATAACGTCTTGGACGGAAGGGAGTCTTCAGTGCTATAGGAATGTAGGCCCTCGTGGAGCGAGTACCGATTCCTATCTACAATAGAACTCACTGTGTTCACATCTGCAATCGCTTCCAGGCAATGAAGAGTCTGAGTATTCTGGCAATCTGAAATCAAGAAGAGAAAGCGGAGCCCTCGTGGAGCGGGTACTCCTGGTAAGTTTGAAAAGGCCAAGCAGTGGAGAAGGATTCTCCTGGCTGACTCGGATCGTTGCAAGTATCGTGGACTGCCGAAGCAAGTCCTGTTGGAGTTCCTTGCTAGAGGTTAGCAAAGACCTTTTAAAGTGAGAATGGATGACGTCACTATGGGGGGGATGCCCCCGAGGTTCACGCCCTTGCTGGTACAAAGTCTGGAGCACGCGCGCACACGCGTGCTCCCTTACGTCATCAGGAACATGTCGGATCCGTGGCGTCAAGCCAGCCCAGGGACACCAGGACCAAGAGGCAGGGAGAAGCCGCAGCTGCAACTGTCCGTCAGAGCTGAAGGGAGTCGATCCCAAGGTAGAGAGGGTGATGCGAGGGGCGAGAAGAGGCACGAACGCAACACTATTCTCCTCAGGACCAAATCCTTCCCAGGATATGAGGTACTCCCAGCACCTTCTGTGTTTCCTGACATCAAGTATATCCTCGACCTGATAAGCGATGTCCTCTTCGGCAGCAAGAGTTTCAGTTTCAGGTGTCTTTTCCAAGAATTCTGACAAGATAAGTGGTTTTTAGAAGAGAGATGTGGAAGGCGTTGTGTATTCGAAGAGAAGAGGGTAACTGCAGGCTGTAAGTGACAGGACCCAAGCAGCAGAGTACTGAAAAAGGTCCTATATATCTGAGCGCCAATCGAACAGAAGGCAGCTTTAAACAGATGAAGCGGGTACTAAGCCATACCTTGTCTCCGGGTTGGAACTGCGGAGCTGCTTGGTGATGGGCATCATAGAACCTCTTAGCCTTTTGCCCAGCCTTTAGAAGAAGTTCCTTGGTATGCTCCCAGAGTTGGTGCAGTTCTTGTGCCGAGGCCTGGGCTGCAGGAGATGACACTGACAAAGGCACTGGCAGAGGAGGTAGAGGTTGACGTCCATAAACAACTTGAAAAGGCGATGATCCTGTCGAAGCTGACTGATGGGAATTCAGTGCATATTCGGCCCAGGGGAGCAACTCAGACTAGTCGCTTTGTCTGGAGATGACATAGGCCCAGAGAAACTGTTTTAGCGTATGGTTCATCCTCTCAGTTTGTCTGTTGGCCTGCGGATGGTAAGCTGACGTAAGATCCAAGGAGATGTCAAATTTCCAACATAAGGATCTCCAGAACTTTTCTGTGAATTGGACCCCTCGGTCAGAGAGGATGTGTTTTGGCAGACCATGGAGACAGAAGATGTGGCGGATGAATAGCTTCGCCAACTCTGGAGCTGAAGGTAACCCAGGTAATGCCACAAAATGAGCCATTTTAGAAAAGCGGTCTACAGTGACCCAGATGGTATTGTTGCCGTTGGACACATAAGAACATAAGAACATAAGAACACTGGTAAGTCAACAATAAAGTCCGTGGCTATATGTGTCCATGGTTCACTAGGAACGGGGAGTGGTTGGAGAAGTCCCCAAGGACGGCCAACCCGTGGTTTCTGTCTAGCGCAGGTAGAACATGACTCTACGTAGACCTGGACATCTTTTTTAATGGAGGGCCATCAATAATATCGTTGCATTGTGGCAAGCATTCTGGATTGTCCAGAATGACCCGCGAGTAGCGAATCATGTGCCCATTTGAGTATCTTCTTCCTGAGAGTTCAGGGCACCACAGTCTTCCCAGCTGGAACCGTGTGGGTAGCAGAGAGCAGGACCCTAGCAGGGTCAATGATATGACGCGGAGCATTAGGAATATCTTCTGTTGAAAAGGAATGAGAGAGGGCCTCAGCGTGGATGTTCTTGTCTGCAGGACGGTATTTCAGAAGGAAGTAAAAGTGGTTGAAAAATAAGGACCAAAGGGCTTGTCTGTGATTCAGACGTTGCACATGATGTAAGTATTCAAGGTTCTTGAATACATGAATGAAACCCAAGAAATGAAGTCCATTAACGGCTATTAATCAAATTTACTTAGGGAATAGCCGTTAATGGACTTCTCCTCCAAGAACTTATCCAAACCTTTTTTTGAACCCAGCTACACTAACCACATCCTCTGGCAACAAATTCCAGAGCTTTATTGTGCGTTGAGTGAAAAAGAATTTTCTCCGATTAGTCTTAAATGTGCTACTTGCTAACTTCATGGAATGCCCCCTAGTCCTTCTATTATTCGAAAGTGTAAATAACCGATTCACATCTACCCATTCAAGACCTCTCATGATCTTAAAGACCTCTATCATATCCCCCCTCAGTCGTCTCTTCTCCAAGCTGAACAGCCCTAACCTCTTCAGCCTTTCCTTAGGGAATGCATCAGTGGCATGGGATCTTCTTAGTGTTTGGGTAATTGCCAGGTTCTTGTGGCCTGGTTTGGCCTCTGTTGGAAACAGGATGCTGGGCTTGATGGACCCTTGATCTGACCCAGCATGGCAATTTCTTATGTTCTTATGCATTTGTAACCATGGCAGTCCGAGTACCACTGGATGTATAGACTTATCTAGGACCAAGAAAGAAATGGTCTCTGTATGCAAAGATCCCATGCAGAGTCGGATAGGTTGAGTGGAACAAGAGACCTCACCAGGTAGAGGCTCGCCATGAATAGATGACAATAGCAGAGGCGTGGGTGTCCGAACAGTTGGAATTCATAAGTGCTCTACGAGTTGCCCGAGTATAAAGTTCCCACCGGCACCGGAGTCCACTAGGGCTAATGTGTGGAATTCAAGGGCAGCCAAGTTAATGGAGACTGGAAGTGTCAATGGAGGAGATGGAGAAGTTAGACCTAGGAGGAGTCCTTCGGAGGATCCTAGGTCTGCGTGTTACCCGGACAGATAGGACATGAGGGCACAGCATGTCCAGGTTGTCCGCAGTACATGCAGAGGCCTAGTCTCCTTCGGTAACGCCTTACTTTGGCTGATAGGTGACTGCGGCCTAGTTGCATGGGTTCTTCCTCCTTGATACTGGGCGTGGAAGTAGTCTGGGTAACCGGCACTGGACGAGAGCGTGGAGCCCCTGATGGCATCTTCTTAGTACCTTTAAGCTCCTGTGACCGTTCATGCAGCCGACAATCCACACATCCGAAGAAATCAATGAAAGAGTCCAAGATATCAGGGAGCTCATGTGCTGCTAGTTCGTCTTTGATGCATGGATTAAGACCTTCCAGAAAATAGTCCGTAGACAACCCTGGTCCCAACATGATTCTGAGGACAAGGTTTTAAACTCAATAACATAGTCAATCAGGGGTTTGGTATCCTGTTGTAAATGCAGGAGTGCAGATCCAGCGACGGTCTTGTGAGCGGGATCATCAAACACAGAACGAAAGAAAGCAAGGAAGCCTGTCAAGTCTTTGAGTATTGCATCAATCCACTCCCAAAGAGGTGATGCCCAGGCTAGGGCTTTCCCATCCAACCCGCGGAACGGGAGGTGAAATAATAGTACAGTTCTGAACCGAGGGATTGACTCAGGGTGGTACCTCTGATGAGAAGATTCGGTAGTGGCCCGCAGAGCGAGGTACGCCAGGAAGTCCTTTCAGAAGAGTAGCAATATCTCAAATGTGCAGATCCGGTAGTGGCCCGCAGAGCAGAGTACGCCAAGGATGTTTTGTTCAGAGGTGGTAGTAAGAGGAAATCTGAGGTGCAGGAACTCGGTGAGGATCCTGTGGAAGATGAGGCACTACTTGCAGCGCAGGTATCAGAGTGACTCCTACTGAGAAGACACGGTAGTGGCCCGAGGCATGGGGTACACTGCAGAGAAACGTCAGTAAGAGTAGATAGCGTTGAAGTCCATAGTAAAGTACTCACAAGATGTAGTTCCAGGAGAGTGTCCCGAGAAGCGGTACAGTGTTTAGTCCAAGGCAGGAAGGCCCTTCGAAGAGCGGATAGCCAGGAATGAGGAAGGGCCCCCGAGGAGCAGGTACCCAGAGCGTTCTGAATGCCAAGTAGGAACTGGAAGCGGAAGTCCAAGAATGGAGCGGATTCAGCAACGAGGGAACTCGTAGAAGCGTAGGGCCAGTCAGCTTAAATACAGTATCGGGTTGACGTCATCCCAGGTTCCCACCATGATGTGTACAAAGGTGGCCCTTGCACAGACGGCTAGGTGGTTCCGGAAACAAGATGGCGATCGGGAGTGGCCACACTGTCCCGGGAATGGAAGGGAGGTCGGCAGTGGTTAGCAGGATTGACAGGGCAGCAAAGAAAGAGGTGAGCCTCGGTGGTCGCAGCCACCTGCGACTGACGGGTGTAACATTCTAGTTATATCCAGCTAATTTTAGACCTGCTATTGAGCAGGTCGAACTTATTTGGTTAAGTAACCCCACCCCGATTTGCCCATTGCCTGCCTCCAAGATATCCGGCTATCAACTTAGGAGGCTAAATACTTATCTGGCTAAGTGGCAGCCGCTGAACATAGTTGGATATTCAGCAGCTGCCAGTTAGCTGGATAAACAGGGACTTATCTGGCTAAGTAATGATAAATATCAGCGTCACAAAGACTAGGGAACACTCCATGAAGTTACTAAGTAGCACATTTAAAACAAATCAGAGAAAATATTCTCTCACTCAACGAATAACTGAGCTTTGGAATTCATTGCCAGAAGATGTGGTAAAGGCAGTGTAGTTGGATTTTAAAACGTTTTGGCCATTTCCTGGAGGAAAAGTCTGTAAATAGTCTGTAGATTTGAGGAAAGCAATGCTTATCCCTGGGAGTAAGCAGTATGGATTTTATTTACTATATCGGATCGTGCCGTGTACTTGTGAACTGTATCAGCCACTGTTGGAACTAGGATATTGGGCATGATGGACTCTTGGTCTGACCCAGTATGGTAATTCTTAAGTTCTTATGTCTTTAATCTTGGAGCTCTCTTTCAGCATAGGTTTGTTCCTGCATTGTGAAAAGCTTCGCTGATCACCATCTGTTTATTAAACCAAATTTTCACTATCACCTAATACAAGTCCAGATCTAAAAAGGTGTGCTCAGCAGTGCACAGCTTTACACAGGTGAGCACACATTCTTTGTGTGCATACTATACTCCTGATGTAGCAAGGAGTTTTGCGCACAAAAAAGTATGTACTACTAACACAAGTACTCGTGACCCGTCGTCCGGGCAGGCACTCACCTTTGCTCCCCTTACCCCCACAAATTAGACACAACAACTGTATGGAATTCAAATAAGGCCGCAGTTTATTAACCTAACCCGAGCCACTTTAACAATATCCAAAATGAACTCCTTCCACCTCCACCACCTGCCGCATGCCATTCTTCACTTACCATCGCGGCCCAATGGTAAGCAGCTTGGAGCTCCTCCCCCTTCACCTACCCCGCCACGTCATCAGCGAGGGTAAGCTTGCGGCCTGAGCATCGGCTCCCTCTTGCTCTTTAGGCCTTCTCGTGCAGCAGCCCCAAACTGCACGAGCATTACCCCCCCCTTGTAACGTGCCCTTCGCCCTTGTAACAAATATACACCCAACTATGGCTCGGGTTTCCGCCAACTGCGACGAACCTGCACAACAGGAAAGCACAGAACCACATAAGGGCGGGAGGGAGGGAAGCAAAAGCTCTTCTGCCTGCTTCTCTGCCGAATCACGCTCTGCCTGCTCCCCAGCCCGCGCTACGTCCCTTGTTTGCTTTTTGCCCCAATGACAGTGCAGCCTTTAAAATGCTGCACTGCCATTGGCCCCTTCTGTTCCTCGCTCTCCTCCCCCCCCCTATCTCCCCCGGATCCCCCTCCCCCAAACTTCCGCCTACCCTGCCTCCTGCCTGATCCCGTGTTATCCTCGTCGAACCGGGATGGACCCGGTTCGCCTCCATTAACACAAGTACTCGTGACCCGTCGTCCGGGCAGGCACTCACCTTTGCTCCCCTTACCCCCACAAATTAGACACAACAACTGTATGGAATTCAAATAAGGCCGCAGTTTATTAACCTAACCCGAGCCACTTTAACAATATCCAAAATGAACTCCTTCCACCTCCACCACCTGCCGCATGCCATTCTTCACTTACCATCGCGGCCCAATGGTAAGCAGCTTGGAGCTCCTCCCCCTTCACCTACCCCGCCACGTCATCAGCGAGGGTAAGCTTGCGGCCTGAGCATCGGCTCCCTCTTGCTCTTTAGGCCTTCTCGTGCAGCAGCCCCAAACTGCACGAGCATTACCCCCCCCTTGTAACGTGCCCTTCGCCCTTGTAACAAATATACACCCAACTATGGCTCGGGTTTCCTCCACCAACAAGGCAACCTAGTTGCCCTTGTTCCCCCACTGCGGCCTAACTTGCAACTGCAACCGAAGACCTTCTTCCAAGGCGTTATTAAACAAGTCCATGCCGATATCAGAAAGGTGGACTCCATCACCCAGGAAATACCCCTCCAAAACATCCCACGACCAATCGTGGCGGATCCAAAAGCCGCCTTCCCGCACCAGCCATTTACCAATCTGGCGATTTAACTTCTTAACACCATGGCACCACATGGGCTCGGCTCGGTGCCGCAGACGAATGATAATGTCTGACCACCCCAATTTGGTAGACGGCAAGCGATTCATAAGGAAAGCAAGGTCTTTCCGAATGATTTTGATGAACTCCCGGCACGTGAGCTTCCCAACGTCGTTCCCACCCAGATGAAGGACAAGCAACCGCGGGAGTCCGAATGCCTCGACCTGGCCTTGCAAGAAGTCACAGAGGTCGCCCCATTTCATACCCCCACGTCCCAGCCAGCGCACAGAGCCTTCCAGTGCAGCCACGTTCAGGTGCTCCCCATACGGCCGCTTCCGGGCGCGGCGCTGCGCCCGATGAACAAAAGAGTGGCCCACGATCCAAGCACAGTCTCGTGGCGGCCGGACCCCGCAGAAATCTGAAAGACAAAACACAAGCATTACCAAACACTCCCAGCAACCCCAAAGCCTCCCGTCACGTGTCGGGGCGTCCCCTCTACCGCCTCACGTAACCCCGATAGCTGTTCGACTTCCACCTGCCCAAGGCACGAATTCTATCCGCCGGCCACCCCAATTCGGCCGCCGCTGTGGCAGCGCCGATGCGAAAGGAATGGGAAGTATAGCACCTCTCAGTCCACCCTAATGAAGCCACTACGCGGCGCAGGACAGCCGCGAATTGAAACCGGGTTAACGGGGTCCCGTCGGCATGCACGAGGAAATGCCGACCCGCGGGAGGCCGCAACGCCGCATAGGACAAAGGGGTGCTAACCGGACAGGCTAATACATGGGGGGCACGCCGGAGCGTCACCCATGCTTCGACCCCACGCTGATCCGTCTTGGAATGCCTAATGCGCAAGGTCACGCAATGCAGATAGAGACAGACGTCTCTGGCCTGTAGGCCGTCCTCGCCCCTGTCCGCTTTGGACCGCGCCACGAGTTCCCCCAACCGCATTGCCCCGAAGAAAGCCCAGGTGAAAGCCACTCGGAACAACGCCGACTCGTACGCCGAAAGACAAATGCGCGGCAATTGTTCAGCGATCCGAAGGAGATCGGGGAAACAGATAGGCCGGCGCCGATCTGTCCGACGGCCCACCCCCTTGCCCCAGCCCCCTAACAACTTCCGCACCAAAAAGCTGCGGAATGGGCTGCCGAATCCATTTAGCTTGTGAAAGAAGGCAAAACCCGCCAACTGACCGCGGACTGAGGTCACGGAAGAACCCCCACTGCAAGCCCACAGGATGAAACGAGCGACGTCCCCCTCCTGTACCTCCCCCCCCCATCCAGCCAAAGAGAACAAAAAACGAGCCACGTATCGTCTGCCGGAGAGATAGGCCTTCCAGGTGGCAGGAGCTACGGAGCGCCGGAGCAGATCCCACTTCAGGTCATGCCAAGCTTCCAGAGGCTGACGGGCACCCGTTCCCCAAGCAGGTGTGCGCACGGAGCCGCTGCACGGAAGGCCTCCCACTTAAAACGAGAGAGAGCGTCAGCGATCAAGTTCAATGACCCGGGAACATGGCGCGCGCGGACTGTAACATTCCATTTAAGGCATAACATCACCAATTCCCGAACTAAAGCCGATACCCGCGGGCACTTCGCCGCCAGCTTGTTAACCACCTGAACTACCCCCAAATTGTCACACCACCACACCACGCGTTTGTTCGCTAAATCCGCGCCCCACAGCGTAAGGGCCACCAGAATGGGGAAGAGTTCCAAGAAGGTAATGTTCTTTACCGTGCCAGCCGCCACCCAAGTGGTTGGCCAAGGCTCAGCACACCAGCGGCCCTTGAAATACAGGCCCAGGCCCGTTGCTCCCGCAGCGTCCGAATACAGCTCGAGGTCAAAATTAGACACCTCCAAATCCTGTATCAGGCAAATGCCATTAAAGGAAACCAGAAATTCGTCCCAAACCGCTAACTCATCCCGCACAGCCTTGGTAACTCGAATAAAATGATGGGCAGCCCGGACGCCTGTCGTCCGGGCGGACAGCCGACGAAGAAACGCCCGGCCCATGGGGATGACCCTGCACGCAAAAGTAAGAGAACCAATTAGGGCTTGCATCTGCCGCAACGTAACCTTAATCGAGCCCCGAACGATCGCGATCAATCCCTGAAGCTGTACAATCTTTTCAGCTGGCAACCGACAGGACATGGCCACTGTATCCAACTCAATGCCGAGGAAGCTCAAGGTGGTCACCGGTCCTTCCGTTTTGTCCTTCGCTATAGGCACACCTAGGCGCTCGGCCGTCCGCAGAAAACCGTCTAACTGACAGCGACACGTATTGTCAGCGCTAGGCCCAACAAACAGAAAGTCATCTAAATAATGGACCGACGCCGCGCAGGCAGTGTGCTCGATTGTAGCCCAATGAACAAACGTACTAAAAGCCTCAAACAAGGCACAGGATACCGCACAGCCCATCGGCAGGCAGCGATCAATGAAGTAGTGACCCTCAAAATAAAAACCAAGCAACGGAAAAGAGTCCGGGTGGATGGGAAGCAGGCGAAAGGCAGATTCAATGTCTGCTTTGGCAAGGAGGGCCCCAGGACCCGCATTGCGCACAAGGGCCACTGCATCATCAAATGAGGCATACTTAACGGCACAGGCCTCCTGCGGGATAAAATCGTTCACGGAAGAACCGTCCGGAGAAGATAGATTAAGAATGAGGCGGAATTTACCCGGCGCCTTTTTTGGTATGACAGCCAATGGAGACAGATGCATCGTCGGAAAGGGCGGCCCCGAGAAAGGGCCAGCAACCCTCCCCAAGGTGAGTTCGTCCGCCAACTTGGCCCTGACAACGGGGGCCAACCTGGAGGCCGATCGCGAATTCCGCGCCCGTCCCCCGGAACCGGGGCCAACATAAGGGATACGAAAGCCGTAACAAAAGCCGTTGGCTAACAACCTCGCCGCCCGCCGATTCGGATAACTCCGCAAACTCTCCAGCAGCTCCGCAATAATTACCGGCGAGTCGGCTTTGAGGAGAACCGACTTATCATTTGGCTCCCTTACCGGCCCCAGCACCCGCTCCTTGGGAGCATCGCAGGGCAGAATGAGAGCCTCCACAGGTTGAGCACGCATGCCGGAACTTACATTCCGGGAATAAACAGGTGAGTTTATTGAACCGCCAGCAAACGTCAGTCCCGGCTCCCGTACTTTTAACCCCAAGGTCCGGTTTACGCCCTGCTCCAGTCCGAAAGGACTGCACCCCAGGTGCCCCAACGGGATCCGTATGAGGGAGAGTCCCAACGCCCCCCGCGCGCGAACCTCCCCGTAGAGGCACCGCACCTTTGTTGGTCATTTGCGTGAGCCACAGGTGAATATCCTGTGACCCCCAGGACATGAACCTGTTCCCCGCCATCTTATCCCGGAACTTCTCATCATAGTTGAGCCATGCCCAACCATCGTAGTCCCGGAACGCCCCAAGGATGCTGTCCGCATAGGACAGCAAGGAGCCGTATTGCGTAGGGTCGAAATGACTCACTACGCTAGCCAGTCGCAGGAAACCGCGCACCCAGTTAACTACGTTCTTGGCGATACGGGGCCCCGTGCCGCACCGTTTGCTACCTTTCTTACCTTTTTTGGAGCGTTTCTTACCCCCACGTCGACCCTCTAGTAGCTTAAAAATGTTGACGAATTTGCGTTTCCGTATGCGTTTGACCAGACGCCGGGGCACCTCCTCCCACAGTTCGGTCAAGGAAGCCAAGGCAGGATGGCCGGCATCACATTTGGGACCCTCGGCTAGGACCGCCCGTGGACGTGCCGAACCGGTACTGTATTCAGAAGACGAAGAGGACGACGGGGAACTGGAGGCAACCCTAGCCCGCTTAACCCGCGCCTTGCCCGCAATAACCTCGGAAACGTTGCTGTGCTTACTTGCAGCCAGATCATCTTGGGCGACGGGACTTTCGAGTGAATCCGGAACTGCACCTCCACCGGGCCGCTGCCGTCCGCTCTCTCCGGGTGCCAGGAAACTCTGTGCGGCCTGATTCCTCCATGACTCCCGGCAGGATGGGCCCGAGAGGTCGTCGCCAGGCAGCGCAGAAACTAACGCAGGCTGAGCCCGAGGGCCACGCCTAACCGCAGAACGACCGCGAACATCTGGGGCCGGCTCGCAGAATGCCTGGCGGCCATGCACCGGGGGGAGGCTGAAGGCATGGTCACTGCCCGCAAGCATCTGCCCGCCCACAGGGGGGGGGGGGCGGCCCCCGCTGCCAGGCTCCGAAGCCCAAGATATCAGACGCCTGGGCCTCGCCAGCCACAGGGAGGAATGCATAGCCTGCACGTGCCATGCGCTCCAGGAAAGCAGAAACAACAGCTGCTTCCTGCGGCGAGCACTGGGGGGCAGGGGGGGGGGGGAGTACTGGCTGCTGGGCCCCGGACCCCTCGGAGGCTGGGGAGCTTGAGGGCAACCACGTGGCCTACGCGGCCTGGTAGGAACGGGCCGTGCACTGCCCGGCTTCACTCCCGCAGGGCCTAGTTTGGAGGAGGGGGGGCTACGACGCCGCAAGGGGGCCGCTGAAGGGCTTGACGAGCGCCTGGGTGGTCGGCGAGCACGAGGGCTGGTAGGCCCCGCGATGCCAGCAGACCGAAATGCGGGGGGTAGAATCCGCCCAGCCATCAAAGGAGGGGGCGGCGAAATCGGGCGGACCGGATCTGGGAACGCCCGAGGTGGCTGAGCGCGCGCAGCAGGAGGACTGTAGACCTCCAGCAGGGGACGTCCCAGAAAAGTAAAGCCTGAAACGGCAGCTCCGCTCCCGCGAGGGGGGGCGAAAGCAGGGCCTGGCGGGGGACGAGGAGGGGGGGGGGGAGGGGGGACCCGCATCTGCCTCGGGACCGCTCTCCCCCGAGTCCGAAAAATAGGGGAGCAGGGAGGCAATATGGGGTGCCGAGGCCCGTGGGGGGGGTAGGGACGGCGTCGCCAACTCCCGGACCCACCGGAGGCGGAGCAGGCTCCAGCCTCTCAGGCAATGTGCGACCAGCTCTGGACCTCGACGGAGGGCGAGAGCGCGAGCCAGACGGGGGCTTACCCTCCACTTTCGCCTTGTTCCGCCGCATGTTTTCGCCGGGGGTAGCGAGGGATTCAGGCAGGAGCAAGCAAAAGCTCTTCTGCCTGCTTCTCTGCCGAATCACGCTCTGCCTGCTCCCCAGCCCGCGCTACGTCCCTTGTTTGCTTTTTGCCCCAATGACAGTGCAGCCTTTAAAATGCTGCACTGCCATTGGCCCCTTCTGTTCCTCGCTCTCCTCCCCCCCCCTATCTCCCCCGGATCCCCCTCCCCCAAACTTCCGCCTACCCTGCCTCCTGCCCGATCACGTGTTATCCTCGTCGAACCGGGATGGACCCGGTTCGCCTCCATTTAGTACCCTCACATGGAAATCCCATGTGAGGGAAACTACAGACCGGTTAGCCTGACTTCAGTGCCAGGAAAAATAGTGGAAAGTGTTCTAAACATCAAAATCACAGAGCATATATAAAGACATGGTTTAATGGAACAAAGTCAGCATGGTTTACCTAGGGCAAGTCTTGCCTCACAAATCTGCTTCACTTTTTTGAAGGAGTTAATAAACATGTGGATAAAGGTGAATCGGTAGATGTAGTATACTTGGATTTTCAGAAGGCGTTTGACAAAGTTCCTCATGAGAGGCTTCTAGGAAAAGTAAAAAGTCAAGTGGATAGGTGGTGATGTCCTTTCGTAGATTGCAAACTGGCTAAAAGACAGGAAACAGAGAGTAGGATTAAATGGACAATTTTCTCAGTGGAAGAGAGTGGACAGTGGAGTGCCTCAGGGATCTGTATTGGGACCCTTACTTTTCAATATATTTATAAATGATCTGGAAAGAAATACGACAAGTGAGATAATCAAATTTGCAGATGACACAAAATTGTTCAAAGTAGTTAAATCACAAGCAGATTGTGATAAATTGCAGGAAGACCTTGTGAGACTGGAAAATCGGGCATCCAAATGGCAGATGAAATTTAATGTGGATAAGTGCAAGGTGATGCATATAGGGAAAAATAACCCATGCTATAATTACACAATGTTGGGTTCCATATTAGGTGCTACAACCCAAGAAAGAGATCTAGGCGTCATAGCGGATAACACATAGAAATCTTCAGTTCAGTGTGCTGCGGCAGTCAAAAAAGCAAACAGAATGTTGGGAATTATTAGAAAGGGAATGGTGAATAAAACGGAAAATGTCAAAATGCCTCTGTATCGCTCCATGGTGAGACCGCACCTTGAATACTGTGTACAATTCTGGTCGCCGCATCTCAAAAAAGATATAATTGCGATGGAGAAGGTACAGAAAAGGGCTACCAAACTGATAAGGGGAATGGAACAGCTCCCCTATGAGGAAAGACTAAAGAGGTTAGGACTTTTCAGCTTGGAGAAGAGACGGCTGAGGGGGGATATGATAGAGGTGTTTAAAATCATGAGAGGTCTAGAACGGGTAGATGTGAATCGGTTATTTACTCTTTCGGATAGTAGAAAGACTAGGGGGCACTCCATGAAGTTAGCATGGGGCACATTTAAAACTAATCGGAGAAAGTTCTTTTTTACTCAACGCACAATTAAACTCTGGAATTTGTTGCGAGAGGATGTGGTTAGTTCAGTTAGTATAGCTGTGTTTAAAAAAGGATTGGATAAGTTCTTGGAGGAGAAGTCCATTACCTGCTATTAAGTTCACTTAGAGAATAGCCACTGCCATTAGCAATGGTAACATAGAATAGACTTAGTTTTTGGGTACTTGCCAGGTTCTTATGGCCTGGATTGGCCACTGTTGGAAACAGGATGCTGGGTTTGATGGACCCTTGGTCTGACCCAGTATGGCATTTTCTTATGTTCTCTTATGTTCTTATTAGCTATTACACCGCCCTTCTCCCCAATGCAGAGAAGTGTTGGGGAGAAGAGCCAGAAAACTCCTATTGTCTTAATGCTGGAAATGAAACTCCTGGTCAGAGGTGGAGTAAAATTAGTTCGCTCTATCAAGGAAAGATTGCTTTATGGTAAAATGCATGAGCTAGATTTTCAACAGGAGCTTACAGTTCCAGAGAATTTTAATTTGAAAATGATGTTTTATACATACAGAACCTATTATCAGCAGTGTCCCAGGTTCGATTTTGTTTTTCAATCTGCTCTCCCCCCTCTTCTCATTTCTGGAACCCATTAGCAGCAGGCAGGAGTTAGTTGGGGGTTGCTGCCTTTTCTGGCCTGAGAGCTGTGCAGCCAAGGACCCCTGCACCAGCAAACTCGGAAGAACAGGGACAAGGTGAGGGACACAGCTTGAAGTTGCTGCTTTTTTTTTCTCTCTGTTTTGGCTGATTATTAAAAGGAAGAAAGAAGACTCCTCCTTCCCAGAGTTAAAAAGTACCTCAAGTATGTATACACATTTCCAACTCTGTGCCCAGTACATTAGCATAACCATTAGCTTACTGCATTGGGAATTAATGTTTTTTAGTGCCTGACTCCCATTGCACAGCTTTAACATCAGGCCCACAGAGCCCAAACCCCTGCATCCAGGCTGATGCAACAATTTCTCTTCTGATCCACACTATTCCCTAAGACCAGGACTTCATATCCATCCATTGAATCTGCCAGCAGCTGGTCCTGCCTGCCATGCCAACATCTCTGGAAAAAACCTTATTTATCTTTCAATCCCTAAAGATTTTATGTGGATTTCAGCCTTCTAACTGTACTTTTCTCCTTATTCCCTGCCAAATTACTACAGTTTCATATCCTACTTAACGTTTTTCTCTTCATCCAAAAATACTAAATAGTTGTAGAAGTAAAGAAAACAAGCGGCTAAGTAATATCTTTGTTTGTAAAACACAAGCATGAAAGAAAGTCACAACTTACGCTTCTGCAGAGCTGAAACCGAAGGGTTCTCTTTAATCCGTTTGTGAAAAGATGACAAACTATAAATGACAGAGAGAGTTTTTCTTTCTTTTTTTTTTTTGGTAAAGAAAGAACCAAACAAACTTATGTCGGCGCGGTGGCTAACCTGCAAGCTGATGCAAGCTGCTGTGGCTGGAGACCTGGCACTCCGAGAATTCCTGGGCCACTGCCAGGCATCCCAGAATCCAGCATCCTGCACATGTGGCTCCAATTAGGACTGAAAACAAAATATGAGGTTAAGTCACCAATCAGAGTTGAGTTCTCTTTGGAAAGTTATTTTTTCATACCCAGGAGACTATCTATAAGCTATAATTTATAGAAAAAAAAACCATTCATAAGAAGAAAAATGTATGTGTATAGATATATGTATGTATTGCACCATGACAGGGCCTTAAAGTGACAGAATCCTGTCTGCAAGTATGCTTTCCAATTTGGGAAGTTTTCTTCTGTTTAATCTACAGCAATGTGTTTTAGATTTAGAGTCATAGTAAAACAAACAGCTAGTTAAAAATAAATCAGTTAAACTTAAAAAATATGCAACTGGTTGCTGATTATCTGAAATTTTCTTCTAAACTCTCAGTTGCTCAATGTTACTAGGTGTTCTTACAATGCAGAGCTGGCTCTAGACTAACCAATGCCCTGTGCAAAAACTGAAATTAGTGCCTCCCTCCCCCCACCATCAAAACACAAGTACATACCTGTTACGTTCGCCAGTTGCAGCATGCTGTTGCAACAGACTTCCTTTACCCCCAGAACCTCCGGATGCCAACACCAAACAGTCAGATTGCGCCTTCTCCTAGGTCGTACATCTAACTCTACACTAAATAGGCCACACAGCAGAAATACTTGTCCAGCACCTGCTGATGACATAATGCAGTGGGGGTTTTTAAACTTCCACCGCGCTCTCACAGATGCCTGCAGTCCGTGGTGTATCTCATTCTGCTTGTCCAGCCTCACCCTCTCCTGCCCTTGCTTGGTCTCTGTTGACTTGTTCTTGTCCTCACAGTTTTGTACTACCTTGTCTTGCTTCCTCTTGTCCATCTTGTCCTTCTTGTTCCGCTGTGTCTTTTCTATCTTCAACTAGCAATAATCACACCTCAGTTTTGCTTCATTGGCTATGATACTGCCACTGCACAAAGAATGGCCTGATTCTCCAGTTCTGACTTCAGTTTGGACTTGACCTATCCCTAGCTTGCCACCTGGTCCTGACTCTATACTTGAACATTGATTATGTCCTGCCTGCTACCAGTCCTGACTCTTGGCCTGTCTCTCGACTCCATCTTAGTTCACTATCAGAACAACCTAAGTCATGCCAGCTGCTGAATTCAAGGGCTCAACCAGTGGTGGAGGCAGTCAGAACAGATGAACCTCCAGGCTGGCCTGCTTCAAGAGGTGTTCTCCAGCTGTCAGCATAGACCTCGTGGGGTTGCCCACAAGGCAGAGTCAATTGCGCCACAGTATTAAGGGCTCACCCTTACACCACTCCTTATAATACTGGGGCCAGCTCTAGAACAAATGGGGTCCTGAGTGAATATCATTGATGGTGCTTCCTCCCCCACAACGGATACATGCTCCTCAAGATCAAAAGAATAGGTAGTTAGACTTGGGGAGAAAGGAGAACACCCCCTTCAGTTGACATGGATTAATAGTAGTGAGGCACCCTACTTAACACCATTCTTTCATCAGAGCGGGTTCCATTTACTCAATACATATTGTTTCCTGTCAGCCAAGGTTCTCATTATATTCATGAGTCTCCTAACCATATTGAAAGCTTTGCTGAAATCCAAGTAAATCACATTGAATGTTCTTCCTTGATCCAGTTTTCTAGTCACCTAATCAAAAAAGTCAATCAGATTTGTCTGGCAGGACTTTTCTATGGTGAATCCATATTGCTTTTGGTCTTGCAACCCACCAGATTGTAAATAATTCACTATTCTTTCCTTCAGCAGAGTCTCCATAAAGAACAAAATTTCTGAGCATATAGAAAGTAGGGATGTGAATCGTTTTTCTGACAATTGAAAATATCATACAATATTTACAAACTCGTCAAAAATCGGGGGGTCCCCGAAAGTGATAGGGAAACCCCACAACATTTTCGTAGGGTTCTCTTATCGTTTTGGGGGGGTGGGAAGAAAGGGCACACAAAAACAACCCCCAAACCCACCCCAACCCTTTAAATCTAATTCTTTGGAATCCCCCACCCTCCTGACCCCCCCCCCCCAAACTTTCTTAAAGTACCTGGTGGTCCAGTGGGGGTCCCAGGAGCGATTTCCCGCTCTCGGGCCGTCAGCTGCCTCAAATCAAAATGGCGCCGATGGCCCTTTGCCCTTACCATGTGACAGGGGATATCGGTGCCATTGGACGGCCCCTGTCACATGATAGGAGCAATGGACGGCCGGCGCTATCTTTAAAAATGGCCATCCATTGCCATCCATTGTTCCTACCATGTGACAGGGGCCAGCCAATGGCACCAATAGCCCCTGTCACATGGTAAGGGTAAAGGACCATCGGCGCCATTTTGTTTACTGGCAGCCGACGGCCCGAGAGCGGGAGATCGCTCCCGGGACCCCCGCTGGACCACCAGGTACTTTAAGAAAGTTTTGGGGGGATCGGGAGGGTGGGAGATTCTAAAGAATTAGATTTAAAGGGTTGAGGTGGGTTTTTTGTTTATCGGCTCGGGCACAGCCGATAAAAACAAAACCGTTCGGAACGCGGGAAACAGAATTTCCCGATGGTCCACGAAACCGGAACCGATTCCGGTTCCGATTCACATGCCTAATAGAAAGCCCAGTTTAATGGGACAAAACCAACATGGATTTAGCCAAGGGAAGTCTTGCCTCACAAATTTGCTACATTTTTTGAAGGTGTAAATAAACATTTATTTATTTATTTATTTAGGTTTTTTATATACCGGCATTCATGATACAATCAGAGTGGATAGAAAAGGGGGTGGTGTGGCTCTTTATGTTAGAAACAATATCCAAGCATCTGAGCTGCAAGGAAGTTGGGGCAATGAAGAAGCACTATGGGTAGACCTGAAAAAAGATGACGGAGCATCCATTTATACTGGAGTGGTTTACAGGCTTCCAAACCAAAAGGAAGAGCTGGACAGAGACCTGGTTGAAGACATCCTTAAGATAGGAAAGAAGGAAGAAGTGGTGATCGTTGGTGACTTTAATATGCCAGATGTAGACTGGAAAATCCCATCTGCAGAATCTAAAAATAGTAGAGCGATAGTGGATGCCATGCAAGTAACTTTGTTCAAACAAATGGTAATGGAACCCACTAGAGAAGGAACTACTAGACTTAGTGCTCACTAATGGAGATAATGTCTCAGATGTCCAGGTGGGCGCCCACCTCAGCACCAGTGATCATCAAACGGTATGGTTTAATATCACTAAAAGAATATGGAAAAGAAGCACAAAGACCCGAGTTTTACAGTTCAAAAACACGGACTGAAGAAATGGGGAAATACCTAGAGGAAGAACTAAAAGGCTGGGAGAACGAGAGAGATGTGGATCAGCAGTGGACCAATCTAAAAGGAACAATTACCAAGGCAACTACTCTATATGTTAGAAGTGTAAAGAAAAGCAAAATAAAAATGAAACCTATCTGGTTCTCAAAGGAGGTGGCTGACAAAATTAAGGCTAAAAGAACAGCATTCAAGAAATATAAAAGATCCCAAAGGGAGGAGCACAAAGAACAATATTTGATTCAACTGAGGGAGACAAAGAAATTAATCAAGTCGGAAAAAAGTCAAGCGGAAGAGAGGATTGCCAAGGAGATAAAGAATGGTAACAAAACATTTTTCAGATACATCAGTGAAAAGAGAAAAGTTCAAAACGGTATAGTGAAATTGAAAGGTGGAAAAGATCAATGCATGGAGAGAGACGAAGAAATGGCAGATATATTAAACGAATACTTCAGTTCTGTGTTCACTAAAGAAGACCCCTGGAGAAGGACCATCTCTACACAACAAGAAACTGGAAGGAAGTGGAATAGACGACCTTTTACAGTAGAAAATGTATGGGAAGAGCTAAAGAATCTGAAAGTGGACAAAGGCATGGGACCTGATGGGATTCATCCAAGGATACTGAGGGAGCTCAGAGATGTGCTGGCGGGTCCGCTGTGTGACCTGTTCAATAGATCCCTAGAAAAGGGAGTGGTGCCGAGTGATTGGAGAAGAGCGGTGGTGGTCCCGCTTCACAAGAGTGGGAACAGAGAGGAGGCTGGTAACTACAGACCGGTTAGCCTCACTTCGGTGGTGGGAAAAGTAATGGAGTCACTGTTGAAAGAGAGAATAGTGAACTATCTACAGTCCGGAGAATTACTGGACCTGAGGCAGCATGGATTCACCAGGGGAAGATCCTGTCAGACAAATCTGATTGACTTTTTTGACTGGGTAACCAAGGAATTGGATCGAGGAAGAGCGCTCAATATCATCTACTTAGATATCAGCAAAGCTTTTGATACGGTTCTGCATAGGAGACTGGTGAATAAAACGAGAAGCTTAGGAGTGAGTGCCGAGGTGGTGACCTGGATTGCAAACTGGTTGACGGACAGAAGACAATGTGTGATGGTAAATGAAACTTTCTCTGAAGAGAGAGCAGTTTTAAGTGGTGTACCGCAAGGATTGGTGTTGGGACCGGTCCTGTTCAATATCTTTGTGAGCGACATTGCGGATGGGATAGAAGGTAAGATTTGTCTTTTTGCGGACGACACTAAGATCTGCAAAAGAGTGGACACGCCGGAAGGAGTGGAGAGAATGAGACGGGATTTAAGGAAACTGGAAGAGTGGTCGAAGATATGGCAGCTGAGATTCAATGCCAAGAAGTGCAAAGTCATGCATATGGGGAGTGGAAATCCTAATGAACTGTATTCGATGGGGGGGGGGGGGGGGGGGGGGGGGGGGGGGGGGAAGGCTGATGTGCACGGAGCAGGAGAGAGACCTTGGGGTTATAGTGTCTAATGATATGAAGTCTGCGAAACAATGCGACAAGGCGATAGTAAAAGCCAGAAGAATGCTAGGCTGCATAGAGAGAGGAATATCGAGTAAGAAAATGGAAGTGATTATCCCCTTGTACAGGTCCTTGGTGAGGCCTCACCTGAAGTACTGTGTTCAGTTCTGGAGACCGTATCTACAAAGAGACAGAGACAAGATTGAAGCAGTGCAGAGAAGGGCGACCAGAAAGGTGGAGGGTCTTCATCGGATGTCATACGAGGAGAGATTGAAGAATCTAAATATGTACACCCTGGAGGAAAGGAGGAGCAGGGGTGATATGATTCAGTCTTTCAGATACTTGAAAAACTTTAACGATCCAAAGTCAACGACAAACATTTTCCGGCACAAAAAAATCAGCAGAACCAGAGGTCACGAGCTGAGGCTCCAAGGAGGAAGACTAAGAACCAATGTCAGGAAGTATTTCTTCACGGAGAGAGTGGTGGATGCCTGGAATGCCCTTCCGGAGGAAGTGGTGAAGTCCAAAACTGCGAAGGACTTCAAAGGGGCATGGGATAAACACTGTGGATCCATCAGGTCTAGAGGAAGCGTATAAAGAGGAGGCAGCAAAACACTGCACGGAGCGGCAGTAGCCACAGAGGCATTCACAGAGCGGGATGCCAGTGGCCAGTGGTTGGTGTTCCACCTTCACGGAGCGGAAGGATGGAGGGCTGCCATCTCCAAATTAAAAAAAGAAAAAAAACAACAAAAAAACAGGGATGGGTTCATGGACTATAGGATTTACCAATTATTAGGCTTATTCAATTACCAATTATTAGGCATTTCAATATTAGATGATAGTTAATGTGACCTTCAAGGCATACTTCACTTTCAATGCATATCCAGCATAGCTCTCTGCTACAACGGCAGGGGAGAAGAAAAACTAATACTTCACGCATATCCAGCATTGCTCTCTGCTTCAATGGCAGGGGAGAAGTAAAACTAATACTTCACGCATATCTCTGCTTCAACGGCAGAGAGCTATGCTGCCGGTTAACCAACTAATCAAACTTAATATTTCACTTGGAAGCAGCTCCATCACTGCTCTCTACATTAATGGTGGGGGTGAAAGGGAAATAGAACCTAAGGTTATTAAGAGCCAAGAGAAACAGATAAGTATGAGAAAAAAGAAGCGTGAAGCTTGCTGGGCAGGGGGGGATATGATAGAGGTGTTTAAAATCATGAGAGGTCTAGAACGGGTAGATGTGAATCGGTTATTTACTCTTTCGGATAGTAGAAAGACTAGGGGGCACTCCATGAAGTTAGCATGGGGCACATTTAAAACTAATCGGAGAAAGTTCTTTTTTACTCAACGCACAATTAAACTCTGGAATTTGTTGCCAGAGAATGTGGTTCGTGCAGTTAGTATAGCTGGGTTTAAAAAAAGATTGGATAAGTTCTTGGAGGAGAGGTCCATTACCTGCTATTAAGTTCACTTAGGGCCAGATTTTCAAAAGCATTTACTCGAGCAAAACTGGTTTTTGCTCGAGTAAATACACTTTACTCAAGTAAGTGGGCTTTTCAAATTGCTATAATATATGCCATTGAATTGTCCATAGGATTTACTCAAGTAAGTGCACTTTACTCGAGTAAATAGCTTTTGAAAATTGCTACGATAGTATGTCACATTTACATGCGTAACTCCTTTGAAAATGACCCCCTTAGAGAATAGCCACTGCCATTAGCAATGGTTACATGGAATAGACTTAGTTTTTGGGTACTTGCCAGGTTCTTATGGCCTGGATTGGCCACTGTTGGAAACAGGATGCTGGGCTTGATGGACCCTTGGTCTGACCCAGTATGGCATTTTCTTATGTTCTTATGTTCTTATGGGCCGATTGGTCGTCTTCTGCCGTCATTTTCTATGTTTCTATGTTTCTAATCACATCATGCTGGTTTTATCCACATCTTTATCATGTGGATAAAGATGAGCCTGTTGTTATAGTGTATTTGGATTTCCAGAAAGCGTTTGGCAAAGCACCTTAGGAAATTAAAAAGTCATGGGATATGGGGGGCAGTGGCCTATTGTGGATTGCTAATTGGTTAAAAGATAAAAAAACAGAGAGTGGAGCTAAATAGTAAATTTTCTCAATGGAGAAAAGTGAATGGTGGAGTGCCCCAGGAATCTGTTCTGGGACCTCTGCTTTTTAATATATTTATAAATGGGAACAACAAGTGAGGTGATCATATTTGCCGATGACACAAAATTATTCAAAGTAGTTAAATCACAAGGATTGTGAGAAATTGCAAGAAGACATTACAAAACAGGGAGACTAGGCATGCAAATGGCAAATTAAATGTAATGTGGACAAGTGAAAAGTGATGCATTTAGGGAAGAATAACCCAAATTATAGCTACACAATGCAAGGCTTCACATAAGGAGTCACCACTCAGGAAAATGATCAAGGTAAGTCATTGTTGAAAACATGTTAAAATTTTCAGCTCAGTGTGCAGCAGCAACCAAGAAAGCAAATGGAATGGTAGGGATTATCAGAAAAGGAATGGAGAATAAAACGGAGAATATCATAATGCCTCTGTATTGCTCCATGGCGTGACCTCATCTTGAATATTGTCTGCAGTTCTGGCCACCACATCTCAAGAAAGATATTAGCAGAATTAGAAAAGGTACAGAGAAGGGCGACCAAAATGATAAAGATGGAAAAATTCCCCTATGAAGAAAGACTAAAAAGGCTAGGACTCTTCAGCTTGGAGAAGAGATGCCTGAGAGGAGATATGATAGAGGTCTATAAAATAATGAGTGGAATGGAACAAGTAAATGTTAATTAGTTGTTTACTCTTTCGAAAAGTACAAAGACCAGGAAATATACAATGAAGTTACTAGGTAATACATTTAAACTAATAAGAGAAAATATTGTTTTTTATTCAACTCATAATTAAGTTCTGGAATTCATTGCCAGAGGATGTGCTGAAAGCTATTAGTGTACCTGCATTTAAATAAGATTTGGACAAGTTCCTGGAGGAAAAGTCCATTAACCATTATTAAGGTAGAGTTGAAAAAATCCACTGTTTACTCTTGGGATAAGCACCTTGGAATCTATCTACTCCTTGGGATCCTGCCAGGTAATTGTGACCTGGATTGGCTACTGTTGGAAACAGGATACTGGACTTACAAAGAAACACAGAAACGACGGGATAAGCAACTTGGAATCTATCTACTCCTTGGGATCCTGCCAGGTAATTGTGACCTGGATTGGCTACTGTTGGAAACAGGATACTGGACTTACAAAGAAACACAGAAACATAGAAATAACGGCAGAAAAAGACCAATTGGCCCATCCAGTCTGCCCAGCAAACTCCCACATTTATTTTCCCATACTTATGTTTCACCAACCACCAAGTTCAGGGCCCTTGTTGATAACTGTTTGATTCAAATGTCCTGCCATCCCCTGCCATTGATGCAGAGAGTAATATTTGAGTTGCATCAAAGGTGAGCATAAGGCTTAATGGTTAAGGGTAGTAACTGCTGCATCAAGCAAGTTGCCCCAATGCTTGTTTATCCAGACTGCAGAGATCAATGCCTTGTTGGATGCTGTCTGAATGTAAAACCTCTTTTCCACATTTCCCCCTAACGTTGAAGCAGAGAGCAACACTGTATATGCATTCAAAGTGATGTATCATGCTTAATTGTTTTAGGATAGTACCCGCTGTAATAAGCAAGCTACCCCCATGCTTATTTGTTTACCCAGATTGTGAAGTTCAGTTATTGTTGAATGTTATCTGAATGCAAATCCTCTTTTCCACATTTCCCCTTGCCGTTGAAGCAGAGAGCAATATTGGAGTTGCATTAACCATGCGAATGTTGCGATCCCCCCTGTTGCTGCGCTACAGGTGGTCTCTTACCTTCCTCCCGGAGGCCGCTGCGAAGCCAGGGCCTCTCCTGTACACCATCTGGGACTTGCTCCAGGGCCTGAGAGGCCTAGCTGTGCTGTGGCTTGCATGCCTCTGCGTTTGGACTTCCTGTTTGGCGACGCCCTTCTCCTAGGGGCCGGCCCGCAGCTCTCTACCCCACTTATAGGGCCAGCGGTGGGCGGTCCTGGCAAGCTCCTCCCAGGGAGTTGCCTTCTACCTCCAGTATTTAAGGACTTTCTTGTCAGTTGCAACTGGCCTCCGGATTGGGTTCTACAGTCGTCTGTAACCTTGCCGAGCCAGGTCCACCGTGGTCTGCCTTGTGTGATGGCTCCTTGTCCTGTCTCTGTTCGGATGTCCACTACCTGATGTGTTCCTGATGTCTGCCTTGATGTGTTCTTGATGTCCTGATCCAGTTCCGCTCGCTTCTGCCCTATGTCCTGTCTGGCTCCTGAGCCTTCTGTCCTGTTGGGCCCTGGAGTGGCCAACAGGAGGGATTCGTCCCCCGGGCTCTTGAGCTACTGTTCCTGCCAGCCGAAGGGGCTTCGGATGTCAGTATCCCCAGCTTCGGAGTTCCTGTTCGCCTGGATCTTCCGCTTTGTCTTCCCTGCACCCTCCTTTCCTCAGCGTGGTCCGCGACCAGCCTTCCTGGGCTGTGTAGGGCGCGTCTGGGACGGGGTGGTCCGCGACTCAGTCCCACGGGTGGGCTGAGTAGGGCGCCCTGATGGACAGTGCCATGTTTCCTTCCAGCCCTCCTCTTCAACGTCTTGCTTCAGCCTGTCTTAGATGTCTGCTTCAGCCCCCGTCTGACGTCTTCTATGTAAGGACTCTGTCTGCCCTCGCCTCTGTCCGGCCTGCTGCCCATTGCCGTTCCCAGCGGCAGGTCCGAAAGGGCCGGGAACAGTCGGAGGACCGTTCATCAGTCAACTTCCCAGTGTTGGCTACCATGGGCATGCAGGTCCGGCTGAGGGTCAGACTTCGTGCCTGCTCCCCTGCTTCTGTACCTGCCTGGCTCACCATGCCTGCCCAGCTCACCTACCACGGTGTGGCTTGGGGCTCCTCCTTGAGTCCTGCCGTGGCCCAAGGGCTCACCACCAGCTCGAGACGACCGCGCCCGCGCGCGCTCGTAACAGCGAAGGCTTATTAGGTAAGGGTAGTAATCACCAGGTAGCAGCCTCCATTCCAGTAAGCCACCCCCATGGCTCTTCTCTTCATTCCCATTCTCTTAGCCTTTGTGAATCCACAGTGTTTATCCCATGCCCTGTTGTAATCCTTCACAGTTTTAGTCTTCACCACTTCCTTGGAAGGGCATTCCAGGCATCCACCACCCTCTCCATGAAGAAATACTTCCTGACATTGATTCTGAGTCTTCCTCCCTGGAGTTTCAAATCGTGACCCCTAGTTCTGCTGATTTTTTTCCAACGTAAAAGGTTTGTTGTTGACCATGGATCATTAAAACCTTTCAAGTATCTGAAAGTCTGTATCATATCACTCCTGCTTCTCCTCTCCTCCTGGGTATACATATTTAGGTTCTTCAATCTCTCCTCATAAGTCATTTTATGAAGACCATCCACCTTTTTGGTCACCCTTCTCTGGACCGCCTCCATCTTGTCTGTTGCAGATCTTAGTATCATCCGCAAAAAGACAAACCTTACCTTCTATCCCGTCCGCAATGTCGTTCACAAAGATATTGAACAGGACCAGTCCCAACACCGATCTTGCAGCACTCCACTTAACACTGCTCTCTCTTCAGAGTAAGTTCCATTAACCATCACACATTGTCTTCTGTCCGTCAACCAGTTTGCAATCCAGGCCACCACCTCGGCACTCACGCCTTAGCTTCTTATTTTATTCACAAGCCTCCTGTGTGGGACCATATCAAAAGCTTTGCTGAAATCCAAGTAGATGACATCGAGCACTCTTCCTCGATCTAATTCCCTAGTCACCCATTCAAAAAAAGTCAATCAGATTAGTCTGAGAGGACCTTCCCCTGGAAAATCCATGCTGCCTCTGGTCCAGCAATTCTTCTGTCTGTAGATAGTTCACTATTCTTTCCTTCAGTAGTGACTCCATTACTTTTCCCACTACCGAGGTGAGGCTAACCGGCCTCTAGTTTCCAGCCTCCTCTCTGCTCCCCCTCGTGAAGCGGGACCACCACCGCTCTTCTCCAGTCGCTCGGCACCACTCCCATTTCTAGGGATATATTAAACAGGTCACACAGCGGACTCGCCAGCACATCTCTGAGCTCCCTCAGTTTCCTGGGTTGAACCTCATCAGGCCCCATGGCTTTGTCTACTTTTGGTTTTCCTGGCTCTTCCCATACATTCTCTTCTGTAAATTGAGTTACATCTACTCCACTCCCCTCAAGTTTCTTATTAACTAGCGATGGTCCTTCTCCAGGGTCCTCTTTAGTGAACAGAGAGCTGAAGAATTTGTTTAATATTTCTGCCATTTCTTTGTTTCTCTCCACACATTGATCCTTTTCACCTTTCAATTTCGCTATAACACTTTGAACTTTTCTCCTTTCATTGATGTATCTGAAAAATGTTTTGTCACCTCGCTTTACCTCTTTGGCAATCCTTTCTTCCACTTGACTTTTTGCTGTCTTGATTACTTTCTTTGTCTCCCTCAGTTCCACCAGATATTCTTCTTTGTGCTCCTCCCTTTGGGATCCTTTATATTTCTTAAACGCTGTTCTTTTAGCTTTTATTTTGTCAGACACCTCCTTTGAGAACCAGGTTTCATTTTTCTCTTGCTTTTCTTTACTTTTCTAACATATAGATTAGTTGTCTTGGTAATTGCTGCTTTTAGTTTGGTCCATTGTTGTTCCACATCTCTCTTTTTCTCCCAGCCTTCTAGTTCTTCCTGCAGGTATTTCCCCATTTCATCAAAGTCCCTGTTTTTGAACTGCAAATCTCCGGTCTTCATGCTTCTTCTCCATATCCTATTTGTGATATGAACCATACCGTTTGATGATCACTGGTGCTGAAGTGGACACCCACCTGGACATTAGAGACATTGTTATTTTTTGTGATAATTGTGGGTGGATCCTTGGGCCGGTGGCAGATGACCACGCCCACAGGGGAAGATCCCGAGAGGGACTACCGGTCAGGCTCAGAGTTGGGAGACAGACACACACTAGTTCTTTTATTAAACTGTTTTGAAGAACCACCAGAGGTCGCAGTAGTGAGCTGGAAGAGCCCGGCTGGGCTGTAGTCCCTCAGGCACTGGAACAGCGATCCCAGGATGGCTGAGCTGTAGAGAAACTGAGTAGTGAGTAGGCAGAGTATGCAGAATTCAGGAACAGAACCTTGATGGTAACACTCACACAATAGTCCCTTGGAACAGCCCAGGAGCTGGAATGAAGTAGGCCCTCGAGGAGCGAGTACCTGGTTCCAGGGAAAGCTCTGAGAGAGAGAGATGGTAACTCACTGGTGTTGTAGGCAGCGGTGACTTCCAGGCAGAAGTTATATTTGGTAGCAGGTCCGGGAACGTGGGCCCTCGAGGAGCGAGTACTAGTTCCAGACTGCGACCTGAAAAGCAAGAGAGAGAGAGTGAGGCTCCCGAGGAAGAGGTACCCCTGGTAAATTCCGAGGAGGCAGAGTAGCAAGGTAAGCAGAGAGCGAATCCCATCCACAGCGATACCTGGAGGCAGCTAGCTAACTCGATTAGCTAGCAAAACAAGAGACCTTAAATATCTGGTGATGATGATGTCATCTCAGGGGGACGCCCCAGAGGTTCGCGCCACAGCTGGTACTTGAGTCGGAGCTGCGCCGTACGTGCCCTTAGGCCTCAGGAGAACATGGCGGAAGGCAGCGTCGAGCCGGTCCGGGGACGCCAGAGGAGGTCGGCAAATTGACACCATGGTAGCCAAACTTCCATCAACCAAAGAGGGAGTCGCCAAAGAGGTAAGGTGGGTGGAGTGGAGACGTCAGGCAGCGACAGTCGCAACAATTATCTCCATTTGTGAGCACTAAATCGAATATAGGTCCCTCCCTCGTGGGTTCCATTACCATTTGTTTGAACAGAGACCCTTGCAGGGCATCCACTATCTCTCTACTATTGTTAGATTCTGCAGAAGGGATTCTCCTGTCTACATCCGGCAGATTAAAATCTCCAACAATCACCACTTCTCCCTTCTTTCCCATCTTTTGGATGTCTTCAAGCAGATCTCTGTCAAGTTCTTCCATTTGATTTGGAGGCCTGTAAACCACTCCAATAAAAATGGATGCCCCATCATCTTTTTTTAGGTCGGCCCATAGTGCTTCTTCGTTGCCCCTTCTTCCTTGCAGCTCAGATGCTTGGATATTGTTTCTAAATGATATATAACCTGTTATATGAGGAATGTCTTGAGTGAGACCGTGTGTACCTTCATACGATGCTAAAAAATGATTTAGCTATCGTGTCTGTGAGCCATTGATTTGGACTTCAAAAATCATTAGGTACCTGGGTCTCTTGTGACTCTGCGTTACTTGATGTCCACTTCCACATTGAGAGAATGTTGTGTCAAAACTGGCCAAAGTAAAGGCTTTGTAATCACTTATCTTGTATTGTTCTGTGGTCGATCTTGTACAGCCGACACCTAAATGTTTCGGAGCGAGGCTCCTTCTTCAAGGGCTGAATGTTGTCAAGCCCTTGAAGAAGGAGCCTCGCTCCGAAACATCCACTCCCATCCATGGGCTTATCAACCTGCAACAATCCTTCTCCAGGGTCTTCTTTTAATGAACACCGAACATAAGTATTTGTTTAATTTTCTGCTATTTCTTTGTCTTTCTACCCAAATTCCTCCTTGTCACCTTTCAATTTTACTATACCACTTGGGCCTCCCTCCTTTCTCTGATATATCTAAAAAATGTTTTGTCACCTTGCTTTACCTTTTTGGCAATCCTTTCTTCTGCTTGACTTTTTGCTTTCCTGATTATTTTCTTTCTCTCCCTCAGTTTCACTAGATATGCTTCCCTGTTTTCCTCATTTTGGAATACTTTGTACTTGAACACTATTCTTTTTGGGGCAGATCTTAAAACATATGTGCGGGCGTAGATTTGTTCGCGCAACCCGGCGCGAACAAATCTATGCCCGATTTTATAACATGCGCGCGCTGTCGCGCGCATGTTATAAAATCCAGGGTCGGCATGCGCAAGGGGATGCAAACATGTGCACCTTGCGCGCGCCAAGCCCGAGGGGAGCCCCAATGGCTTTCCCCGTTCCCTTTTTTCCGGCCCCCCATCTGGCTTCCCCTCCCTTCCCCTATCTAACCCATCCCTAACTAAACCCACTCCTACCTTTGTCTAAAAGGGCAGGGAATGGCGTGCCGGCTGGCTGCCGGCACGCTATTCCCTGCCCCCCCCCCCCCCCCCCCCCCCCGAGCAAAGCCCCGGGACTTAAGCACGTCCCGGGGCTTTGTGCGTGCCGGCAGCCTATGCAACATAAGAACATAAGAAAATGCCATACTGGGTCAGACCAAGGGTCCATCAAGCCCAGCATCCTGTTTCCAACAGTGGCCAATCCAGGCCACAAGAACCTGGCAAGTACATAGGCGCACCGGTGTGCAGGGTGCGCAGGGCTTTTAAAATTTACCCCTTTGCCTTTATTTTTTTTTTGACCACTTATTTGAGAACTAGATCAAATTCTTTTTCTTTTTGTTTTCTTTTCTAACATAGATTTGTTGCCTTTGTTATAGATCTTTTAATTTGACCTACTCTTGTTCTACCTCCCCATTTTCTCCCACTCTCTTCTTCCTCCAGGTATGAATCCATTTTGACAAAGTCCTTATTTTTGAAATTCAATACTTAGATCCTCATATGACTTCTCTGTATCCTATTTGCAATATCAAACCATACCGTCTGATGATCACTGGTGCCTAGATGGGCATCGATCCAGATATTAGAGATATTATCCCCATTTGTGAGCACTAGGTTGAGTATCACAACCTCTCTCATGGGTTCCATTACCATTTGTTTGAGCAGCACCCTTTGAGGGGCATTCACTATCTCTCTACTTTTTGCAGATTCAGTAGAAGGGATACTCCAATCCACAACCAGCAGATTAAAATCTCCAACAAGCAGCATTTCTCCCTTCTTTCCCATGTTTTGGAGTCTTCAGCCAGATCTCTGTCCAATTCTTCTGTTTGAGTCAGAGGCTTGTAGACTACATCAGTGTAAATGGAAATGCCATTTTCTTTTTTCAGGACAGCCCATAATGCTTGTTCCCTACCTCATATCCCATTTCCTTTTTCCGCTAATCTTTGCTTTATATGTTACCTTTTAAATATGTTTTAAGTTATAGCTCTGTTTTAATAGCTACTTTATATAAGATTTAATTTGATTAGTTGCTTTGTATAAGATTTAAACTATTATTCTGGTTTCATGTATAACGCTCCAGCGTATGTTTTTGTTCTCTGTGCACCGATGCGATATCTCTGATGAGTGGCGGTATATAAAAACCAATAAATAAATAAATAAACAAACAAACAAATAAATAAATAAATTTCAATTGCTTGGATATTGTTTTTTTTTTTTTTTGTTTTTGTTTTTTTTTAATAATTTGTTTATTGAATATTTCCATTATAATTACAATTACAACAGTTTGTGGAACAAAGCAAACACAAAAAGAAAAACATTCCCACTCTTTTTGTAAATTCCTTATATAATAAAGGAAAAAGCAAGAATTAACAAAAATATAAAAAGGCTTTAAACTCTATAAAGAGCAGTTTAAACATAGAAAATAAAAAGCAGGAAATAATGTCCCGGTGCAATCCCATACTTATATTTACTTCAGCACAACAGAGGTATGTTAGGTTAGGGAGTCCAAATAAGATTTTAACTGAACTGGTTGGTTAAAGACATATTTCTTATCTTGATACTGGGCAATGCAGCGACATGGAAATCTTAACATAAATTTAACCCCTTTTTGTTGAGACTCTGTTCTCATTGATAAAAATTCCCTTCTCCTGAGCTGCGTCTCTCTAGAAATGTCAGGAAAAATTCTTATGTTTTGACCATAGAACTTTATATTTTGTTTTCTAAAGTAAAATCTCATTAGAGATTCCTTTTCAGAGAGAAAGGAAAATTGAACAATGAGAGTGGCTCTTAGATTTATATTCATTTCAAACGATTTCTCCAACAAATCTGATAAGTTTAAATTATCATTTCCCTTAATATCTGCTTGATAATTTTGTTTCCCCATTTCCTGGTTTTGTGGTAAATAGTAAACCTTATCTGTTACAGGTATAGTTTCACTACTGTAACCCAAAACATTCGTTAAATAACTTTTAAACAGATCTTGTGCAGTCATTAAATGGGTTCTAGGAAAATTAAGTATCCTTACGTTCTTTTGTCTAAGTTGATTTTCCATCACTTCCATTTTGTTACTATAAATTTTCTCAGACTTAATTAGATTTAATTGAATCTTATCCATCTCTTTCACCTTTTCTTCTACTTTATCAATCTTAGTTTGAAATGCCATGTTCTTATTTAACACTTCCTGCATAGTATTGACAATATTATTTACAGATTTCTGTAATGTTACTAACATTGTTCCAATTTCTTCAAGAGAGAAACTTCTAGGGGTAATAACAATCAAATCAGTATCAGTTATACCTCCCATTTGAGTACCCCCAATTCCTCCCTCTGTTGGGGCCTTACTGGTAGTAGGTTGACATGTGGAAGTACTAGCCTCCTCTCTGTGCTCCATTTCTGGAGTAACCAGTAAAGGGGTTACTCCCTCCACTATGTCCTGTGATGTTATCGCTGAAAAATCCAACTTTATTTTGGGATCTGCAAAACTGTGGATCCCAACTCTTCTGCCAGATGGTGGCTCAGGTGTTTCTGGAGCTCCAGGGGTTAATGATAATTCCTGTGTCAGATGGCTTTCTCCCTGCTCTTGGATCGAACCATCAACGACCCCTCCTGGAGTATCTGTGGAGCTTTGGTGAAACAATCCTTTATTTTGGGCTGATTATCTAGTAAAGGTGTCGAGGATAATTCCCGGAGCTTAGCCTTTCTCTTTGTGTGCGGCATTACAAAGAGAAAGGTTTGCAACGGTAATAAAGTCCCAAACAGAAGTATAATTTATGACTTACGTCTTGTAAATTCTTTGGATGTTCCACCAAGGACAAATGAATCGTTGTTTTGCCTCTTCGTATACTTGTGGCTGCGTTGTTATATGGAACAAGACTCCTGGCAAGGCCAAGCACGCCAAGCTAAGCCGAGCAAAGCCGCGCATGCCTAAGGGGCGTGCGCGGCTTTGGCGGTGCGCCGGCGGCTGCAGTGCACCGCAAGGACGCCGTACTTATGGGCGTCTGCCCGGCTCCACCCCCGACGTCCTGACCTCACCGGCAGCTCGTGAAAGGAAAAATCTCCTCCGGGGAAATGTTAGTAGTGCAGCAGCTAGGGGCTCCGGGACGCCGTTCTTATGGGCGTCTGCCCGGCTCCACCCCCGACGTCCTGACCTCACCGGCAGCTCGTGAAAGGAAAAATCTCCTCCGGGTAAATGTTAGTAGTGCAGCAGCTAGGGGCTCCGGGACGCCGTTCTTATGGGCGTCTGCCCGGCTCCACCCCCGACGTCCTGACCTCACCGGCAGCTCGTGAAAGGAAAAATCTCCTCCGGGGAAATGTTAGTAGTGCAGCAGCTAGGGGCTCCGGGACGCCGTTCTTATGGGCATCTGCCCGGCTCCACCCCCGACGTCCTGACCTCACCGGCAGCTCGTGAAAGGAAAAATCTCCTACGGGGAAATGTTAGTAGTGCAGCCGATATTGTTTTTGACATAAAGAGCTACTCCACCCCCTTTTCTGTCCTCCTTTAACAAGTTATAGCCCAGAATGACCGTATCCCAATTATGAGATTCAGTGAACCATCTCTCTGTAACAGCAACAATGTCTATGTCTGCCTCCACCAATAAGGCCTGCAGGTCTTGGATTTTATTACCCAGACTATGAGCATTTGTGGTCATAGCTTTTCAAATTTTCTCCCTTGCTATGCTGCTCCTCCTAGTCACCTTTTCTGCTATTTTGAGCTGGTTAATTTTGTAATTTTCACCTCCCACTTCCTGTAATTTCATTGGCCGTATCCTGCCTTCTCCATCCTCTTGTTTAAATGCCTGATAATGTATGATCTGAGTTTCTCACTTAGTATTCTCTTTCTTGCCACAGACAAATGTAAGCATCCTTACCATATAATCTTTTACTGCTCCATACATGGCCCCAGCCTCCAATGTATCCAAAACATCTTTCATTACACCATATAGACAATCTTTACTCTCTAAAAATACTGCTGACAATCGGGAGGCTTACCTTTCCACTCGAGCTGCTTTTGTTATGGCTCCGGAAATGGACCCCTGTTCTGAGGTAAGGTTATCACAGCCAAAGGGGGAGTTAACCCTCTCTGGTCCTTACCATCGGAGGGCAAGGCTTGAAGGTTCGCCAGTCGAGTAAAAGACTTCGCCCTGGAAGCTCGCGGTTCCCCCAGGAGGAGCCTGTAGGAACCCGGCCGCTGGGACTTAGGAGACTCCCTCAGGACTGAAGATTGGTCTGGATGCAGGCGCCTCCTGCAGGTCGTTGATTCCAGATGGCTGGCACCTCCAGCAGGTTGAGTCAGTGCAGGAGTTGAAGCCGAAGAGTAGTCGAAAGCCGTTCCGAGGGTCGAAGCCAGAAGAAGGGTCCACAGCCAGTCCAGGAGCAAATCAGGAGAAGGATCCGCAGCCAGTCCCGAAGCAAGCCAGGAGAAGGGTCCGCAGTCAGTCCAGAAGCAAGCCAGGAGAAGGGTCCGCAGCCAGTCCAAGGTCAAGCCAAACGAAGAACAACAGCTGGTCCAGGGGTCGAAAGCCAAGAATCAGTCCAAACAAGGAAGGAGAATAGAAGCTGACAAAAACCAGGAACGGAAACCAGGAACACCAGCGCTGAATCCGGAACTAGAAGCCTCAATACCAAGGCAAGGTCTGAGGGGCAGACCTTGCCTTAAATACCAGGATGAAGGAGGAGTCACAGAAGGGAGCCATGACCATTTCCTGTCATGGCCCCTTTAAATCTTATCTTCAGCCGCGCTCGCGGCTCTAAGGCAGCCAGGAAGTGGGAGGAGTCAGCTCAGCCCTGCTGGGCTCCACGGCCGGCCTAGGCAGCAGCCAAGGTCGTGGAAAGAATGTCGAAGGAGGCTCCCTGCTACTGCAGGAGCCTCTGGACTCACCCGACGCTGCGGGTGAGTACCTGGTCCCGGCTGTGGACCGCCGCAGCCGGTGGCCATGACAGTCGGCCCCGGTCGCGGCTTGCTGCGGCCGGCAGCCATAATAGCTTTGAACACTCTTTTACATCATAGAGCAAAAAAAAGTCTTTTATTCTATAAATATAAACTTTATCATCATGCTAATAAATCAGGAAAGTTACTGGCACACCTGATTAAAGGAGATAGGGGACCCACAGGTATCTCTCATGTACGTGGTCAGGGAGGGAAAGTATTTTATTCTACTAAGGGTATTTTACATCAGTTTGTAGAATATTATGCCAAGTTATATTCCTCTGAGGGTTTTGATGTCACCAAATGCAGAGACTTTTTAACAACTTTGGGCCTCAAATCATTTGAGGAAGGTCACATACAGCATCTGAATCGTCCTATTAGTGTGGGTGAGATTAGGGCTCCCAGTCCATATGGTTTTACTGCAGAATTTTATAAAAATTTTAGTGGATGATGTTCCTCCACTACTCAGCAATACGTTTGCAGTTTTGTTGGATAGTGGACAATTTCCAGTTGATATAAATAAGGCAGTTATTACTGTGTTCCCTAAACCGGGGAAAGATCCTACTTTGGTTATATCCTACCACCCTATCTGTTTGCTAAATTTTGATCAGAAATTGTTGGCAAAAATGTTGGCAAATAGATTGGTGTTAATCCTGCCTGATTATATTGAGGTAGGCCAAGTAGGGTTTGTGCGGGGGGTGGCATGCCACGGTTAATGTCTGTAGGTTATTAGCTGCTATTTCCCTTTGTTCAACAAGTAACTTGCCTTTCCTAGTAGTCAACTTTGATGCAGAAAAGGCGTTCAATAGAGTGGAATGGCAGTATTTATTTATGGTACTCCAATATATGGGACTGGATATTTTTTTTTCCAGGGGATACGGTTACTGTATACTAATCCAGTGGCGGCCAAAGGGGAGTTGTCTTCTGCATTTGCCATGCACCTAGGCACAAGGCAAGGCTGCCCCTTTTTCACCTTTTTTTTTTGTTATCCCTGGAACCGATATTGTTGGCCATCCAGAATTCTGTGGGGATTCAGGGATTTCCAATGGGTTCCACTATTTTTAAATATGCCGCCTTTGCAGATGATCTTTAGCTTTTCTGATGTAATCTGATCTCTCTTTCACAGCTTCTGCAGCTTTTCCAGGTCTTTGGGGAATTCTCTGGTTTTAAATTAAATAAAGACAAGTCTGAAGCTATTGCTTACTCGAATACACTTCAGGAGCATTGGGTGGGCGTTTTTCCCTTGAAATGGGTGGAAGGATTTTTTCATTATCTAGGCATCTTTATCCCCCTGAATTTGGACCGCCTATATACCCTTAACGTTTCTCCTTTGCTCACTCTCACTAAGGATAAATTCAGGTTGAGGGATGCTTTGCTGCTATCCTTGGAGGTCAGGTAAATCTCTTTAAGATGATTTTATTCCCTAAGTGGCTTTAGTTTTGCAGATGCTGCCTCTTTATCTGATGAGAAAAAACATTTGTGCTTTAGACAAGTTGCTTTTGCATTTTTTATGGGTGAGAAAAAAAGCTTGAGTTGCTTTAGCTAGATTGAAAGCCCCTTGGTCACCTTCCTGATATGGGAGGATATAACTTGGCATGTCTTTTAAGGTTAATGAGGGATTGGTTATATGGGGGTCTCGCTTTAAACTGTTCTAGATAGCGATAAGTTGGTTGTTCATAATCCCGATTTGTGCTATGTTTTACATGCTTCCTCTAGCTGCCTTCCTTATCTTGTTTCTAATTTGCTGGTCTCTCTTTTTAGGTGGGCGTGGAAGACCTTGATGAGAAGATTGCAGCTGTCAACTTCTTGCACCTTCTTTACCCATAAAGGGGAACTTAGATTTTCAGCCTGGTTCACAATCCAAACACTTGGTTCGAGTGGGGTATTACTCATCTTCAACAGGTTTTAATGGTTGGTGGCACCATTTTATCATTTTTGGAATTACAAACTCAGTTTAGGTTGAGGGATCCTGATTTTTGCTCATATGTGCAGCTGCATCATTATATTCAGTCCTAACTTATGGAGGATCTGACTTTAGATGTGGTAAATAAATTGGATGATTTTTTTTCACTGTGACCAGCAGAAATTATCTCTTTCTTAGATACAGAAGGAATGGCAGGCATTGGAAACATATGAATGGGTCCCTGTTCTCTTGGAGAGATGGCGCCTAGATGGTGGGTTTGTGTTGACTTGTAAGTCTCTTCTTTCCTGTTTTGGAGGGGCGAAGCAAGTATCCGCTAATAGTTATTTATAGGAAATGCAATTTAAATTTCTTCATAGAGCGTTTTTCTCTCAAATATTAGCTTTTAAAGCTCAGCTTGCATCTACAGATATATGTTTAAAGTGTTCTCCAGGGAGGGGTTCTTTTGCTCATGCTTTCTGGTTTAGCTTGATCATTTCTCAGTTCTGGCAGATTCTTACTTATATTAATACTTTGATAGGTATTGCCCTTCCCATGATACCAGAGCTCATTTTGTTTCAAGTGGATCTCACTAAATATGTACGGAAATTTCTGGTGCAAGGGAAATGTTTTATTTTGTTGGTTTGGAAGGAGTCCAATGCACTATCTTTCTGGCAATGGAGAAAAGCCATTCATGATATGATGATATAGTAATTCATTCCTCTTTTCTTGTCAAGATGAAGTTCCTAACAATTTGGGATTTATACTTGCACAGTCTTTCTAGTAGAACTAGGAGTTATGTGTTGAATACCTTATAGGGTGTTTATACATGAGGTTATATGTACTCATTTGCCCATTTGATAGAGGGGGCTAAACAAAAGAGGCGGTGGTATAATGATACTAACAAAGAAATAATTACAGCTTGAAATACAACAAATTAATCCAGCACCCAAATTTGAAAGTGCCTTTCTAAAATCTCAATTTTTGCAAATATGTTTACTCTATGCACCTCCTAGCTTATTGGAACTTAATGTCTCACCTTTAATAGAATTTTTGTAAATAATTTAAACCTGAACACTCCGACTATCATATCTGGGGACTTCAACTTACATGTGGATAAAGACCCATTATCTCACAATTGTGAGGCTTTTTTGAATTTGATGTCAGCCTTAGGCTTTCAGCAAATAGTGAATCAAGCAACTCACAATGCAGGGCACACATTAGATTTGATATTTATCAATTCTTACATCCATAGTTCTATTATCCCAACTATTAATTTGATCCCATGGTCCGATCATAAATTAATTTCTGTGGAGATTAGTGTCCAATATCTAAATCGAAGAAACTTAGTTACCAAAACTAAAATAGAATACAGGAAGCCTTGTCAGTTAGATTCTCTAACTGAACAACTTACTAATGCATTAAAGGATTTAGATTTATCAAATAGTAGCAATGCAATCAACTCTTGGATCTCTCTAACAAAAGAAGCAGCTGACATTTGCTGCCCACTTACCAAAAAGAAAATCTCTATTGGTAAAAAAATAACATTCCTCATGGTAGACTACTGAGTTGAAAGCTTTAAAAAGAGCCCTAAGAGAGGCTGAGAGACAATGGAAAGCGTTCCCTACTACGGACTCTTTAGCGAACTATAGAACACTCTTACATAAATATAATCAGGTACATTTTAAAAGGGTTATGCGCATAAGTTATGTGTGTAACCCTTTCAAAACCCCCCTGCACGCGCCGAGCCTATTTTGCATAGGCTCGGCGGCGCACACAAGCCCCGGGACGTGCGTAAGTCTCAGGGCTTTCCTAGGGGGCATGTCGGGAGCGTGTCAGGGGTGTGTCACGGCGGCACGTCATTTGGGGGCGTTCCGGGGGGTGGCTGTGGGCATGGTTCCGGCCCGGGGCGTTTTGGGGGCGTGGCCGAGGCCTCCAAAATCGCTCCCGGGCTGGGGAATCGGGCGGCGGTGGCCGGCCAGCGGGCAGGCGTAACTTTCACAATAAAGGTAGGGAGGTATAGATAGGGCTGGGGGGGGGGGGGTGAGTTAGGTAGGGGAAGGGAGGGGAAGGTGGGGGGAGGCTGAAAGAAAGTTCCCTCCGAGGCCGCTCAGATTTTGGAGCGGCCTCGGAGGGAACGGGCAGCGCGCGCAGGGCTCAGCACGCGCAAGGTGCACAAATGTGCACCCCCTTGCGCGCGTCGACCCCGGATTTTATAAGCCGCGCGTATCTTATAAAATCCGGCGTACTTTTCTTTGCGCCTGGTGCACGAACAAAAGTACGTGCGGGCGTAGTTTTATAAAATCTACCCCAATGAGTTTACCAACAAAACAAAGAAGGAATTTTACGCTAATAAAATAAATAACTTTCAATACAACCCAAGAGCTCTGTTTGATTATGTAAAAGATCTGACCAATCCCATTGAAATTCTCACTTCTTCTGATACTACTAATTGTAATGAAATTGCCCAATATTTTAAGAATAAGACTTTAAACATTTTAAAAAACATCTCCTCTTGTGACTCAAATCAAATTGTACTGCCAAGCAACCCTAAAGACCATATGACTTCCTTGAAACAATTTCATCTGTTGAAATTGAAGGTATAATTAAAAACATGAATCCAGCTACTCACCCTATCGACCACATTTCAATAAAACTACTAAAAACCGTCACTAATATAATTTCTAGACCTATTGCCGGTACAATTAATTTATCTATTACCAAAGCAATTGTTCCTGATATATTGAAAATGGTGATAGTTAAACCAATTATAAAAAAGCCCCAAATCAATTCCCATGATCTCTCAAATTTAAGACCAATTTCCAATTTACCCACCATAGCTAAGATTTTAGAGAAGGTGGTTAACAAGAAATTATCTGAATACCTTGAAACACACGGTACCCTATTCCCTTCACAACATGGATTTATGAAATATTATAGCACAGAGACTTTGTTAGCTTCTTTACAAGATATTGTTCTTCGAGGAGCTGATAATAGCCAAACTTACTTTCTGATTATGCTTGATATCTCATCAGTGTTTGATACGATTAATCATACAATTCTCTTAGATAGATTAAATGAAATAGGTATAAAACGCTTGGCGTTGAAATGGTTTGATTCTTACTTAAGGAATAGAGCTTTTAAAGTGAAATTTCATGATAAAGAATCTCAACTGATTGATCTTCAACATGGTGTACCCCAGGGATCTTCTTTGTCTGCGACCCTTTTTAATATTTATATGCTTCCTTTATGTAGAATTTTATCTGGTTTTAGTCTTACGCATTTTATATACGCAGATGATCAAATTTTAATTCCGATAGAAAAGTTGATTGATATAACACTTAAATTTTGGGATATATATCGATCTGCCATTGAAAAAGTATTAACCCAAATGAATTAAACTCTGGAATTTGTTACCAGAGGATGTGGTCAGTGTAGTTAGTATAGCTGTGTTTAAAAAAGGATTGGATAGGTTCTTGGAGGAGAAGTCCATTACCTGTTATTAAGTTCACACAGGGGCGGATTTTAAAAGGCCCGCGCACGCCAGCGCGCCTATTTTGCATAGGCCGCTGGTGCACATAAAGCCCCGGGACGCGCGTAAGTCCCGGGGCTTTCGAAAAGGGAAGGGAGGGGGCGTGTCCGGGGGCGTTCCCGAAATGACGTGGCGTTTCGGGGGCGGGCCCGGGCGTTTCGGGGGCGGGCCCGGGGGCATGGCGCCGGTCCGGGGGCATGGCCGAGGCCTCCGGACCAGCCCCTGGGACCGGAGGACGGAGCGGGGCTGCCGGCGACGCGCGCAAAGTTACGCCTGCTGCGTAACTTTGCCGACAAAGGTAAGGGGGGGTTTAGATAAGGCCGTGGGGGGTGGGTTAGGTAGGGGAAGGGAGGGGAAGGGAGGGGAAGGTGGGGGGAGGGCAAAGAAAAGTTCCCTCCGAGGCCGCTCCGAAATCGGAGCGAGCCCAGCACGAGCTGCATGTTCCCTCGGAGGGAACATGCAGCTCGTGCTGGGCTCGGGGCGCGCAGGTTGCACAAATGTGCACCCCCTTGCGTGCGCCGACCCCGGATTTTATAAGTTACGCGTGGCTACGTGTGTATCTTATAAAATCCAGCGTACTTTTGTTCGCGCCTGGTGCGCGAACAAAAGTACGTGCTCGTGTATTTTTTAAAAATCTTCCCCACAGAGAATAGCCACTGACATTAGCAATGGTAACATGGAATAGACTTAGTTTTTGGGTACTTGCCAGGTTCTTATGGCCTGGATTGGCCATTGTTGGAAACAGGATGCTGGGCTTGATGGACCCTTTGTCTGACCCAGTATGGCATTTTCTTATGTTCTTATGAATCTTTCTCTAAATGCAAAAAAGACCGAAATTCTATATATTTGTCCTAAATTGAGCCAAGCAAAAGAGCTTGAAATTCAGGAAGCTGCTAAAAATTATCCCATTTCCCTGGAGGTTCGAGATCTAGGGCTTACTCTAGATTGTGAAGTCACACTGAAAGCATGGGTTAAAAAAATCATTATGGATGGGTATTTTAAACTGAACGTTTTGAAAAGACTGAAACCTCTATTATTCCCAAAAGATTTTATAATGGTTTTACAAGCTCTTGTTTTATCAAAATTGGATTACTGTAATTCAATGTTTTTAGGCCTACCAGCGAATGTGATAAGGCCATTGCAATTATTACAGAACTCAGCAGCCAGACTTTTAACCGGAACTAAAAGATCATATCATATCACGGCAATATTAAAGGACCTTCATTGGTTGCCTGTTAAATACAGGGCTCAACATAAAGTTCTAGCCCTAATCCATAAAACTCTTTACAATGAAAAGATCGAATGGTTAACTTCAGCATTACATTTTCATATCCCATCTAGAATTACAAGATCAACAGGTACAGGGTTGTTACCCATACCATCTCCTAAAATTGCTCATTTAAACAATGTGAGAGAAAGGGCTATTTCCATTGCCGGACCCCAACTTTGGAACTCTCTACCGCAGGAATTAAGGATGGAATCAGACATTAAAATATTTTAAAAGGGTATTAAAACATGGCTATTCGAACAAGCCTTCCAAGAATGTTAACTAATATGATTTTAATACCCCTTTTAATATTTATATTTATCTTTTATCTTATTTATGTTTTTACTGTTCTGTTTCATTAACTGTGTAATTTTATTAATTATTTTACTATTTTAATTGTTTTTATTAGTTTATTTTGAAACTCTGTATTTATTTCCTTTCATTTATTTTTGGAAACACAAATATTTTTAAATGAATGTTTGTTAACTAATGGAAACCGATGTGATATGTCCTCATGAAACATCGGTATTTAAAAATTTATAAATAAATAAATAAAATAAAATAGGGGGGAATTTTGAAGGGCCTGAATGTAAGGGCTTGATGTACCAGAGTACGACATTAGTTGGTATGAATGGGTCTTTATTGTGAGCATGAGTGGTGGTGAAATTATACACTTTTTACTCTTTTTTGTATTGTTTATGGAACTTTTATGGTGTCAATAAAAATATTTCAATCAAAGTCTACTTTTTCAACAGGCATTTTGTTACACATAAGGGGTAGATTTTATAATTCTACGCGTGCGCGTACTTTTGTTGGCGCACCAGGCGCGAACAAAAGTACGCCGGGTTTTATAAGATACGCGCATAGCCGCACGTATCTTATAAAATCCAGTGTCGGCGCGCGCAAGGGGGTGCACATTTGTGCAACTTGTGCGCCCTGAGCCCTGCGCGCGCTGCCCGCTCCCTCCAAGGCCGCTCCGAAATCGGAGCAGCCTTGGAGGGAACTTTCCTTCCGCCTCCCCCCACCTTTCCCTCCCTTCCCCTACCTAACCCAGCCCCCCGGCCCTATCTAAACCCCCCCCACCTCTGTCACAGAAGTTACGCCTGCTCGAAGCAGACGTAACTTTGCGTGCACCGGGCTGGCTGCCGCGCGCCATGTTCCGGTCCGGGGGCTTGTCCGGAGGCTGCAGCCACGCCCCTGGTACGCCCCCGGCCGAAACTACACCCACGGCAGCGCCCCTGATGACGCGCCAACCGCGCCACACCCCAACACGCCCCCGATGACACGCCGTCTGTGTCACGCCTCCCGACACGCCCACCCCAAGAAAGCCCCGGGACTTACGCGCATCCCGGGGTTTTGTGCTCACCAGAAGCCTATGCAATATAGGCTCGGCGCGCGCAGGGGGGGTTTTAAAAGGGTTACGAGTGTACCTTATGTGTAACCCTTTTAAAATCCGGCCCAAGGATTGTAGTCTTCTTCCAATTGTTGGGCTCATTGAATAATTGATTTGGCACTTTTATTAAGCTACACATGTACATTTATTGTTATTTAAATTGTTTGATTGTTTTATGTTTGTATTTTAATTAACTGTCAATTTTTATTTTATTTAATGTTTTTACAAAGACATTGTGTATACGAACTGTGGATAAGCCAGCTATAAACTTTTAAATAAAAGTAAAATAAGAAACTATCTGGCAATTTGGCTGTAAGACATTAGAAGAACAACTCTGAGATAACATTTATTTTTTATTTATTTATAACTTTTATATACCGACATTCATTTGCATATCATATCGGTTTACAAGGAACAGGGGAAATAACATTGGAAAGGAAAATAAAAAGTTACATGTAACAGGGTGATGGAGGAACAAGGGGAATAAGAGAGAAAACAAAGGGGAGTAAAGAGAACTATAACAAGGCGGTTATACATGAACTTGAAGCATAAGAAATTAAAACTTTTAAATTGTAGGGAAGAAGGAGTGGGAGGGGGAGGGAAGGGATGGGAGCTGGGGGGGTTAGTGCTTTAAGGGGGGGAGGTCGAGGTTATGTAAATGCCTGTTTGAATAGCCAGGTTTTTAATTTTTTCTTAAAAGTCCTTGTACAATTTTCTTGGCGCAGATCAAGGAGCATGGCATTCCATATTGATGGTCCAGCTATGGAGAGTGCTCGTTCTTTGAGGCATCTTTTCAATTGAAAAGTACCAGTGAGTTCCAAGAGTCATTCCTGGGTCTGCTGGGTCTGGAATCTGTCTCACACTAGATAATGAAAGACAAATGTATCTCTTTGTAGCTCTAGATATCACAGGAAGAGCTGTAAAAGGTTAGGTTAGAATTCCCAGGCCAGTTAAGAATGCTAATGTTAGCAAATGTTTTCATCTTGTAATCTTAAATCAAAGAAGTATTTATAGTAACATTCTGGAAGAAAGTGTATTTAATTGAAGTCAATTGGCTACCTGATTAAATCAGATTCTGCAACTTTGAGAGCCCACTTCCTTATGCGCATAAGAATAAAGGCTTTTAATTCTGGGAAACATACAGTCTCTGTTGTTGTTGTGTCCTTGGTAAAAATTAGTATTACAGATTGGTGCATTGTTCCAGGAATCGAAGAGGAGAGAACACCAGCTGACCTGAAGCAGAACAGTACAGCATGGCAGCTCCACTGGTGAAAGCCCTTCTCTCTATTCAAACGGAATACAGGTCACAGTATCCCTGAAGGTATTTATCCTTTTTCTCCTTGTTCTTTTGTGCTGTGCCATTTTTAAAGATGGCGCCGGCCGTCCATTGCTCCTACCATGTGACAGGGGCCGGCCAATGGCACCGATAGCCCCTGTCACATGGTAAGGGCAAAGGGCCATCGGCGCCATTTTGATTAGTGGCAGCCGATGGCCCGAGAGCAGGAGATTGCTCCCGGGATCCCTACTGGACCACCAGGTACTTTAAAAAAGTTTTTGGGGGGGTCGGGAGAGTGGGGGAAGCTAAAGGATGTGTTTTAAAGGGTCGGGGTGGGTTTAGGGATTGTTTTTGTGTGCCATTTTTTCCCGCCCTCCCCCAAAACGATAAAACCCCACGAACAATTTCTTGGGGTTTTCCTATCGGTTTCGGGGAGCCCCCGATTTCTGATGAGTGTGAAAATATCGTACGATATTTTCAATCGTCAGAAAAACGATTCATATCCCTACTACTGAACTTTCCTACCTGTACATTGACCGCGCACCCTTGTTCATGGTGGGCACACACCTGAACTTCATCTCCTGGAGATCTTGCGAGGCCCACCTAAGACCAGGCGGCCCGGGTAACCAAGGTCTCAACCTGAGGAACCCCGGGTTGCTATTGGTGAAGCTCCAGCTAGCTTCTGTCTCCTTCTGTGCTCCACCTCCTGGTGGCAGGCGCTCTCTGGGAACGACCAGGTAGCTTACCAATCCTGCACCAGGCCAAGGGTCCACCTCCCGGTGCAACAGATGTCAGGGAAAGGTACAGGTCAAGTAATTGGCACTGGCAGAGGAGGCACTGGCAGAGGAGGCACTTCAAGAGGCAATCACCCATTAAAGTTAAAAAGGGATCTGTTCTAATCCAAAATCTCTGGAGGGGCAGGCAGTTTCAACCAGAAAAAAAATTAAATTTAAAGATGATGCACCGCTACCACCTGTTTCTGACTCTGTTTTGGAGGTGAGGGAAGTGGAGACTGAGCCATTCAAGGCAGTTGGGGTAGTGGAGAAAGCAAAAGAGCGAGACCCAAAAGCAGCAGTGCAACATCATACTCTAGTTAGTGCTGACGATGTAGCTGTTTGCTTCTGATTCTGATGAAGAATCATCTTGTATGGGATTCCCTTCATCAGAAATGGAAGACATAACTGAAGAAGGTTTAGGAGGATTAGTTAGTTCAGTCTTAGCCTCCACTTCAGTGCTAGAGGGAGAGAGAGGAAACTAGTGATGATGATGAGGAAGAGCAGTCATTGCAGGCAGAGTGTGCGACTGATGCCCCTGGTATTGCTTCTCAGGGTGCACCCACTACTTCAACTCCAGTGCCAGCATCCACCCCGAAGGCTATAAAGAAGGGATCACGAGAAAAATCTGTGAGCTGGAGCCACTTTAAAGTGACAGAGGACCCGCATTTTGCTCAGTGTAATTACTGTGCCAGGGATATTAGCAGAGGTAAGCAAATGGGACATCCATCTAATTTTGGCATGACATATCATATGAAGAGGCAACACCCAACAACAGTACTGCCATCTGGGGATGAAGGCAGTACCAGTCAGGAGACCCCTTTTTCCAGGCAGCGTAAAGTGGTTGAAAAGGAGCAGAGTCACCCCACACCCTCGGCCCCTTCCAGCAGTCAGGTGGCAGGCCAGCAGCCCCCTGTCATGCGTCAGAAGCGACAACCCACCATGGAGGAAATGGGGTGGTGTTCGGTAGCACTATCTCAGGGAAGGAGGCAGGCAGCCTCAAAAGTTGTAACCAGGAGCATAGGGGAAATGATTGCCCTTGATAACCAGTCTCTGCAGTTAGTGGAGAATGTGGGTTTTAAGCGTTTGCTGCATGTCTTAGCTCCAAATTACAAAGTCCCCTCCAGAACCACATTTAGCAGAAAGGTCATCCCCAGCCTGTACAAGCAGTGTCGCAGTCGAATCCAGGCGCTGCTAGCTAAGGCAGAGGGGAGTGTGCATTTCACCTGCGATATTTGGACCACCATGAATGCTTCACACTCTTACCTCTCCCTGACAGCTCACTGGTGGGACCTGGCTGAGGCAGGGGAAGGCAGCAGCTCTATTAGTGAAAAGTATCAGGGTGCAGGTGGGCTTTACTGCACACCCTCCTGATAGACGAGGCCCATACCTCGGCCAATATTCTATCATGCATCAGAGACATGCTGGAGGGGTGGCAGCTACACCAGAGAGCCAGGAATCTTCAGGCACGGTTCTTTGTCACAGACAATGGTGCAAACATGGTAAAGGCAATATCCAACAGGAAATTTCAGAACATCCAATGTTTTGAACACACTCTGCACCTGGTAGCTCTGGGGTTGGAGTCCAAGCACCAAGACAATGAATACCTGCATATGTTAATACAGAAGTGCAGGAACATAGCAGGGTTCTTCCACAGAAGTGTGAAGGTGGGGCAGGTTCTCCGACAAAAGCAGACTGATTTGGGGATGCCTCACAAGCGTCACATTCAAGACATTGGTACCCGCTGGAATTCCACCTATATGATGCTGCAGAGGTTAGTGGAGCAGCAGACACCCCTTCATGACCTTTCTCTGGAAATGGAGATAGGTGTGCATAGTCCCCTAGGGCATCATGATTGGGTAGTCATGAGTCAGCTGGTAAAAATCCTGAAGCCCCTTCAAGGATGCCATGGAGGAGCCTAGTTCCAGAAGTGCCACCTTGGGTGATATCATCCCTATAGTTAATATTCTGGAGGAAAATTTGGAGGACTTTAAACAGGAAGAGGGAATGACAGCAGAGGTGCTGCGTTGTCTGGACTTTTTGCAGAAGCAGGTGCAAGAGAGGTTAGGATCCTTTAACAAAAGATGACAGATACATGCTCGCCACAGTGTGTGATCCCCGTTTGAAAGGGAAACTCACCCTACAGTCTGACTGTCTCACATTTGTGAAGAACCTGCTGTTAGAAAAGATCTGTGAACAAGAGCACCATAGGCAGAGACAGATTAGGCATGAAGCAGAGAAGGAAACAGCGGGCACTTCAAAGAGTAGTGCAAGCCTAAGCAGGAGCAGCACTCTGTCAGCGACAGCTAGTACTTCCTCCTCCACTTCAGTATGCCAAAGCCATGTTGCCCCTAAAAAATCATCTGTTCTGGCACAGGCTAAAGTGAAAGCAGTTGGCAAGGACTCTCAGCCCACCCAAGCAAAGGAGACACCAGCACAAATGTCAGTGACACGGTATCTCACAGAGCCCACTGAGGACATGGAGACAGATCCACTGGCATATTGGGCACACAAGTCCAGTGTCTGGCCACACCTAGTCAAAGTGGTTCAGCAATATCTGTCCTGTGCACAAACCAGTGTGCCCAGTGAGCATGTCTTTTCAATGACAGGGGATATCATGAGCCCTCATTGCTCAAAGCTGGCACCAGAGTTAAGGGAAAAGCTAGTGTTTTTGAAAATAAACATGCCTTTGTTTGGGTTTCCAGATTTTCCCTGTGAATGGCAAGATCAATAAAAGCACTTTAATGCCTTGCAGCACCTCTGCCTGCCTCATATGCTCCAGATATATCAGCACATGGACCTGACCTCATTGCTGTGCCTGTCTGTCTCACCCCTTATGTCACACTACAAGGGCCTGACCTCATTGCTGTGTCTGTCTGTGTCGCCCCTTATGTCACACTACAAGGGCCTGACCACATTGCTGTGCCTGTCTGTCTCGCGCCTTATGTCACACTACAAGAGCCTGACCTCATTGCTGTGCCAGTCTGTCTCACCCCTTATGTCACACTACAAGGGCCTGACCTCATTGCTGTGTCTGTCTGTGTCGCCCCTTATGTCACACTACAAGGGCCTGACCACATTGCTGTGCCTGTCTGTCTCGTGCCTTATGTCACACTACAAGAGCCTGACCTCATTGCTGTGCCAGTCTGTCTCGCCCCTTACGTCACACTACAAGCGTGGGATAAACACTGTGGATCCATAAAATCAAGAGGCCGTCAATAAAGAGTGGGTGGCTCGCCAGAATGACGGCTACTGCCTGGAGATAATACCCTTATTCAATAAACATACACATGATTACTGTGACTCCAACATCACTCTAAGCTACAACAGCAAGAGGAAATGTGGAAAAAAGGATTCGCACTCACAAAGTGGGGAGTAGCTGGCTTGTTACGGCGGTTACTACCCCAAACCAAATAAGCCTGATACTTCACTTTCAATGCATATCCAGCATAGCTCTCTGCTTCAACGGCAGGGGAGAAGAAAAACTGATACTTCACGCAAAGCTCTCTGCTTCAACGGCAGGGGTGACGAAAAACTGATACTTCACGCATATCCAGCATAGCTCTCTGCTTCAACGGCAGGGGAGAAGAAAAACTGATACTTCACGCATATCCAGCATAGCTCTCTGCTTCAACGGCAGGGGAGAAGAAAAACTGATACTACACGCATATCCAGCATAGCTCCCTGCTTCAACGGCAGGGGAGAAGAAAAACAACCAATAAGGGCTGAATAACACAGTCTGGGTAAAACAAATAAACATGGGTGTAGCTTGCTTATTGCGGCGGTTACTACCCCTACTACCCCTAACTAATCAAGCTTGATATTTCACTTGGTTGCAGCTCCATCACTGCTCTCTACATTAATGGTGGGGGTGGAAGAGAAATAGAACCAAAGAGCTAAGAGAAACAGATAAGTATGAGAAAAAAATGTGAAGCTTGCTGGGCAGACTGGATGGGCCGTTTGGTCTTCTTCTGCCGTCATTTCTATGTTTCTATGTTTCTATGTTACACTACAAAAGCCTGACCTCATTGCTGAGCCTGTCTGTCATGCGCCTTATGTCACACTTCAAGGGCCTGACATTGCTGTGCCTGTTTGTCTCAATCCTTATGTCACACTACAAGGGCCTGACCTCACTGCTGTGCCTGTCTGCTCGCCCCTTACGTCACACTACAAGGGCCTGACCTCATTGCTATGCCTGGCTGTCTTGCGCCTTATGTCTATATCAACCAACACCTTTTCTGGGGTCTGATGAGCGTTGGCATCGAGTGCCTTAACCCGGCGTTTGGTTCATCATGCAGTACCGATGCTGCTTACCAAAAGTGGCCCACTAGGTACTCGCATTCCATGCCCGGCTCCACGCCAGCGAGCGGGCATCTTACCCATTTAAAGTTTGAGAATAGGTTGAGATTGTTTCGGCCCCAGACCTCTAATCATTCTCTTTACCAGATATAACTGGTGGACGGCCCAAGCACCAGCTATCCTGAGGGAAACTTCAGAGGGAACCAGCTACTAGATGGTTCGATTAGTCTTTCGCCCCTATACTCAGGTCGGACGACCGATTTTGCACGTCAGTTTCCTCTGGCTTCACCCTGCCCAGGCATAGTTCACCATATTTTGGGTCCTATCACGCGCTTATGGTCTACCTCCCCGACAGGGGGTGGTGGTTTGTGGAGAGCAGTCAGGCCACTTCTCACCCCCCTCCCCCCAGGGCACTGGTAATGATCCTTCCACAGGTTCACCTACGGAAACCTTGTTATGACTTTTACTTCCTCTAGATAGTCGTTTGATCGTCTTCTCGGCGCTCTGCCAGGGCTGTCGCCAACCCCGGTAGGGCCGATCCGAGGACCTCACTAAACCATCCAATCGCTAGTAGTGACGGGCGGTGTATACAAAGGGCAGGGACTTAACACTCTCTTATGACCCGCATTTACTGGGAATTCCTCATTCATGGGAAATAATTGCAATCCTCAATCCCTATCATGAACGGGGTTCAGCATGTTACCCGCACCTGTCGGCGAAGGGTAGACACATGCTGATCCATTCAGTGTAGCATACATGCAGCCCCGGACATCTAAGGGCATCAAAGACCGGTTATTGCTCGATCTCATGTGGCTGAACGCCACTTGTCCCTCTAAGAAGGTGGATGCTGGCCGCTGGGGGTCGCATAACTAGTTAGCATGGAGGAGTCTCATTCGTTATCGGAATTAACCAGACAAATCGCTCCAACTAAGAATGACAATGCACCACCACCTACAGAATCGAGAAAGAGCTATCAATCTGTCCATCCTTTCCGCAGCTGGGCCGGTCCCGAGAGTCATACATATGGTTTGTTACCTTGCGCAGTATGCAGCAGTAATAAACTGTGAATGACGAAGAGCTGGAACAATTTCATCTTCCTGGTGGTGCCCTTCCGTCAATTCCTTTAAGTTTCAGCTTTGCAAACATACTCTCCCTAGAACCCAAAGACTTTGGTTTCCCAGAAACTGCTCGGCAGGTAATATGAATAATGCCACCAGATCACTAGTCGGCATCATTTATGGTTGGAACTACGACGAAATCTGATTGTCTTCGAACCTCCAACTTTCATTCTTGATTAATGAAAACATTCTTGGCAAATGCTTTCACTTTGGTTCGTCTTGCGCCGGTCAAAGAATTTCACCTCTAGTGGCACAATATGAATGCTCCTGGCCGTCCCTTTTAATCATGGCCCCAGTTCTGAAAACCAACAAAATAGAACCGGAGTCCTATTCCATTATTCCTAGCTGAAGTATTCAGGTGACCGACCTGCTTTGAACACTCTAGTTTTTTCAAAGAAAACGCTTTGATACCACGTAATACTGACGGACTGTAGGTGGCACCTGAGGGTATAGGACAGAGTCAGTCAAAACTCTGTCTCCATCTGCAGGTGGGGAGGCAAAACCTAGGAGTCTGAACTGACCCATGTTGAACTGCTGTTCACATGGAACCCTTCTCCACTTTGGCCTTCAAAGTTCTCGTTTGTATATCTGCTATTTCCCCCAGATTTTCAAAGATCAGCGAGAGCTCACCAGACACCAATGGAACCACGACACTTTCCAAGGCTCGGGCCCCACTCTCGGGGCAAACCCATTCCAGGGCACCCTATCCTTCACAAAGAAAAGAGAACTCTCCCCGAGGCTCCTGCCAGCTTCTCCGGGATCAGTGGCGGCACCCATCTCTGCCACTCCAGGTTCGGGGATCTGAACCTGACTCCCTTTCAATCAGCCGAGGGCAACGGATGCCATCACACATCCTTTCCAAATGGGCACTCACCTATCTCTTAGTACCGACTGACCCATGTTGAACTGCTGTTCACATGGAACCCTTCTCCACTTCGCTTCAAAGTTCTCGTTTGTATATCTGCTATTTCCCCCAGATTTTCAAAGACCAGTGAGAGCTCACTAGACACCAATGGAACTGCGACACTTTCCAAGGCTCGGGCCTCACTCTCTAGGCAAACCCATTCCAGGGTACAGTGTCCTTCACAAAGAAAAGACAACTCTCCCAGGGGCTCTTGTTTGAATATTTGCTACTACCACCAAGACCTGCACCCACGGCGGCTCCACCCAGGTATAGTTCATAATCTTTCAGGTCCTAGCACGCGTTTTAGACTGGTTGGTACATGTTTCAAGATGGGTCGGGGGGACAGTCGTGCCGGGAACAGGGGGCTTTGTCCCCCTCTCCCCCTGCCCCCCTCATGAGGGGGAGGGGGTTCTGGAGGAGGGCGAGGTGGCGGTCATCTCTATGTGCCTGCCTGTCAACACCGGAGGGACCTGACTATCCCTCCACTATGCCTGCCTGTCTTGCCCCTATCAACACCAGAGGGGCCTATCTACCCTGTGCCTGCCTGTCTTGCCCCTAACACCACCAGAGGGCCTGTCTACTTCCACTGTGCCTGCCTGTGTTGCCCCTATCAACACCGGAGGGACCTGACTATACCTCCACTGTGCCTGCCTGCCTTGCCCCTATCAACACCAGAGGGGCCTGACTCTACCTCCACTGTGCCTGCCTGTCTTGCCGCTATCAACACCAGAGGGACCTCTCTAACTCCACTGCGCTGCCTGTCTTGCCCCTATCAATAGCAGAGGGACCTGACTGTAACTCCACTGTGCCTGCCTGTCTTGCCCCTATCAACACCAGAGGGACCTGACTATCCCTCCACTGTGCCTGCCTGTCTTGCCCCTATCAACACCAGAGGGGTCAGACTCTACCTCCCCTGTGCCTGCCTGTCTTGCCCCTATCAACACCAGAGGGACCTGACTATACCTCCACTGTGCCTGCCTGTCTTGCCCCTATCAACACCAGAGGGACCTGACTATACCTCCACTGTGCCTGCCTGTCTTGCCCCTATCAACACCAGAGGGACCTGACTATACCTCCACTGTGCTTGCCTTTATTGCCCCTATCAACATCAGAGGGACCTGTGTAACTCCAATGTGCTTGCCGGCCTTGCCCCTATCAACACCAGAGGGACCTGTGTAACTCCACTGTACCTGTCTGTCTTGCCCCTATCAACATCAGAGGGACCTCTCTAACTCCACTGTGCCTGCCTGTCATGCCCCATCAGCACCAGATGGACCTGACTACCTCCACTGTGCCTGCCTGACTTGCCCCTATCCTGTCTACGTCCACTGTGCCTGCCCCTCTGGCCCCTATCAACACCAGAGGGACTTGACTATACCTCCACTGTGCCTGCCTGTCATGCCCCTATCAGCACTAGAGGGACCTGACTACCTCCACTGGGCCTGCCTTTCTTGCCCCTATAAACACCAGAGGGACCTGACTATACCTCCACTGTGCCTGCCTGTCATGCCCCTATCAACTTTCTGCCACTCTGCCTTGCTACCATATGCCAGATGTCAGACGACTCTACTCCTTGTGGTGTTCTTGCCACTATCATGGTTCCTCAGTGTGTTGGTGCTAGTCTTTCTGCTGCTTTGTCCCTTTATCGGCACCTTGAGGTTTTTTCTGTCACCTTTTCTGCTTGCTATGTTCCCCCTTCATTGTGCTGTAGGATGTTGATGCCTTTTGTCGTGCCACTTTGCCTTTCGTGCTGCCTTCGAGGGTTCATGCAACTGTTATCGGTACCCTCTTTTGAAGCTGTGGGGTGTTTTTGACACTCTCGCTGCTGCTTTGCACCTCTGTTAAAGCACTCTTGCCACTCCTGGTACCCCTTTGCCCCTTTATGGTGCCTTAGGCTATTCATGCCACTTTGGTGCCACTTTGCCACAGTCTAAGTACCTTGGAGCTCTTTTGCCCTTCTGATGACTGCTTCCCAGAAGTTTCATCCAAATTGATAAGAAAACCCCAATTCTACAGCCAAAAATAGGCTGCAATACTTCCCCCATTGACTTTAATGGCAAACGAAAAATGATTTTTTTTTTTTTTTGCTTTGAAACTAATGAAATGAATTGGGGTCCAACGAAAAGAATAAACAAACCGAAACAAATGGTTTTCTTCTGCACATTGTTGCACTATTATATGGAGACTAGTGTGTTCCCCTGAATTACAAGTAAGATTAAGGCCTGATATAGCCGGCAGATTAATTTCGGGAACAGGACTCCAGGAAAGGAATTTAGGGAGTTGGACTCCTGGGAAAATACCGGGTCCAGTAGATCACAGGGAGGTAATATCCCTGGGAATACAGTCTGGGTAAATAGGCTGGGGCAGCCTAGTAATTACACTGGGATAAGTATGGGAAGTGCACCCTGCTTATGGTTTAAAAAAAAATGAGAGAGAGGAAAAGAGAAAAATGTTGTGGCTCCCAGCCGCAGCAGACCACAGCTGATCACCCCTACTTCTCAGACGCACTGCGGTTTCTCCCCCAGCCGGCGCGGCACGCTCCGCTCCGGAGCCAGCCATCTGCAGACCTCCAACGTGGCTCTGGACACCGCTGTCCTCCTTCCAACAGGCCTCTCCCTAGGCACGCGCAAGCGGGAGATCCCGCCTCTTAAAGGGGCCGCGGTGGGACACTGGCCCAGCCCCGATTGATGATGTCAGGACTGAGGGGTATTTAAACCCTGGCTCAGTCCCCAGTTCTTTGCCTTGGCAACAGGTCCATCGCCTCGGAGTGCTAGTTGCTGTTCCTGACGTCTCCAAGTTCCTGTCTTCTGATCCTGATCCTTGGTTCCTGAGTCCTGTTCCAGTGGTTCGAGTTCCTGCGTTCCTATCCATTCCAGTGTTCCTGTCTCCGTACCTCTCCTCGTCCTCCAGTTCCTGAGATTCTATCCTTGGCTTTATCTCCTGGTTCTGACTTTGGCTTTCTTCCTCATCTCTGCTCGTCTGCTGCTCGTATTGACCTTTGGCCTGGTTTCTCATCTTGCTTGTCTGCTGCCTGCCCCGGATCTTTGGATTGGACTCTCATTCTACACCTTCGCTGCCAGTCATGACCCGGACTCTTGACTTTGTCTCTGCCTGCCGCTGCTCCAGTCTCCGTCGAGGCGACCTGCACTTAAGACCTGCCGACCCCGGCACCCAAGGGCTCAACCTAAGGGAAACAAGGGTTGGTATAGGTGAAGCTCCAGCCGGGTCGTTCTCACCTGTACCACCAGCCGGCGACGAGGGTTATTGGGGGCCATCCCTCAGTGGTAGTACCAACTCTCGTCCTGGTCCAAAGGTCCACAGATCTAACCAAAAATATATAAATAATAATAATGAGAAGGGAACCTCTGATCCCTGTAATGGTTTGTGTGTTTGTGGACCCTTGGCCCGAGGTGAGAGTTGTTACCACCTGTGGGGCCTCACAGGTCTACACCTTCGGGAGGCGAGGCCAGGCACAGCAGAGAGCTCTGGGAGAAACTGTGGAGAGATCCCGAGGAGGGGGGTAGGAGACACAGTTAGGAGGGAACCCCACAGTTCATAGGCAGGCTGGAGATCAGTACGTGGACAGAGACCTCCAAAGGGGATGGTGCTAGGCAGGCCCCGGGAGCGCAACACAGGACATGCAGGAGGTATTCTGGAAAGGCAACCCCGAGGGGACGGAGCTGCATAGCGAAGGAGGTACTGATGCGATGGTGTAGGCCAACCCGCGGAGCAGGGAAGCGGGCGCTGCCGGCAGTCCCAAGTATAGAACGTAGGCACTACCCCAAGGAGCAGGGAAGCACTGACAGGCTCAATATCAAACGTAGGAACTGCCCCAAGGAGCAGGGAAGCACAGGATAGAACTCCCAAGTGGTGAAGGCTTCCACAGAGGTGGCCCCGAAAAATGGGGTGCCAGCAGGATAGGACTTCTGGAAGGCACAGGGCCAGCCCGAGGAGTGGGGGAAGCCAGGAGACAAAGTCCCCATAGAGTGCACATGCTGGCCCCAAAGGAGCGGGTACCAGGCATGGTCCAGAGTCCAAGAAGGTCCAGTAGCATCACCACAGGAAAGACGTAGCCAGGAGCTCATAGAGTAGTAATGGAACTCATTGAGAAGTCGGCTAGGTGTGATTTGTATTTTATACAGGAATGTCAGTATATAAAAGTTAAAAATAAATAAATAATAAATAAATAGTTGAGAGCGAAGGTGGAGCTTAAGTATTCTGATCCAATGACGTCATCAATCAGGGACACCCCCGAGGTTCCCATTGAAGAGACTTTAAAAGAGGGTCCAGTGGTGCACGCGCACGACTAGGAAGGCTCAGAGTTGGCGTGGATGGTGGCGGTGTCTCGACCACCACGAGGAGCCATGGGGAATGCAGCAGCAGAGTCTAGCCCATGCCATGAGCAGGCCTGGAGAGGGAAGCATGACGATGCAGGAGGTGAGTAGATGCAGTGGCAGCCGTCTGTGATTCATGGTCATAACATAACATGACTTTTGGCTTGTCTCATGATCTGGTTTAAAAGCTTCTCTATCTTCTTTTTAAATGTTAGCGCCAGCAGCCTGGTTCCACTCTGGTTAAGATGGAGTCCATCCCCTCAGAATGTCAGGGGAAAAAGCATATTCACTGGTTTTGAACCAAGGTCTGCCTGGTTCAGGGCTGGGGTTTTGTTCATTGACTCACAGAACGGCTCAGACAAAGCCAATGTCACATAAAAGGTATCCTGTTATATGGCCCCAACTTTAAGGATCCAGTTCTCAGAGGACTCAAGGAGTGCTGGGATGACACAGAGGTGTTTCCAGCATTTAGAATGCATGGTGGCCACAGCGAAGTGAAAGATCCTGGAGGAGACCTGTGAATTTCTGCAAAGATATGTTAATGTAATATTGTATTATGGAAGTCTTGTCCCTTGCCTACAAATTGAGCTTTGTGCTGTTATGGAAGGACCTACTATGTTGAGACCTGGACTGGTTACAGTATCTTTACTGAAGTACAAGCCTATTACTTCGCACTGAGTACCTGCAGTGCTGTAATTCAGGAGCTGTTTGTATTCAGATCTTTAAACAAACCTTTGGGGTAGATTTTAAAAGCAGCGCGTGGTTCCTGGCACGTGCACATGGATGCGCCGATTTTATAACATGAGCGCCCTGGGAACCACGCACACATGGACGATTTTAAAATCCGCTAATGTGTGGGTGGCACGGGTGCGTGGGGGGGGGGGGGGGGCGGGGCAATTTTCACAAAATACTCATGGCGATGCAATCGGGCCTCCCCCAGTTCCCTCCCAGTCTGCTGCAATTAAGGAGTGAACTGGGAGGTAACTTCCCTAACCCCCCCCCCCCAGCTAACCTTCTTCCCTCTTTCTCTCTCCTCCTCGCCCCTTAAACCTAACCTATACCCAAACTTTTATTTTAGTGCTTACTGCTCCTCTGGAGAAGAAGTAATCTCCACGCGCCGGCTGGCTGCCAGCATGCACTTCCATTTCAGTGCATACTGGGGTTTACACGCATGGCTGGGCCCATTGTAAAATGCGCACGTAAGACCTGGCCACGTGTGTAAACCAAATTTACACATGTAGCTAATTTAAAGTTTACTTGTTATTTGCAAATATCCTACAGGGGCTGTCAGTCTTGACAATATGTTGGTAAACCTTTACTCTGCTTCAGCATTTGAAGGATAAAAGCAGGTACAATCGTGAATGATTTTTTTCCATTATAAAGCTGCAAACTCCTGTGCTTTTTTCTTTTCAGATTTCATGGGATCTAGTCATGGTCTGGGAAAGTTAGAAAAAAATTAACTTAAGTTTAGCTAGTACTCTGGTAGTGCTGGAATTCATTTTGGTTTTTTTTGTTTGTTTGTATATTAATGCTGGAGAGAAACAAGTTGGATCTAACTAGGCTGCCACACCCTGCAAGCTAAGCTGAGTGCTAAGAAATCGTCATTCCATTCCATTCCGGGTTTTACTCTGAAATAAAGGACTGTGTTATACAGATTATCTTCAAGTCTTTTTATATTGTGCTACTACTCCCCACAGTGAAACCATGGGATTTGGGGATTGTGGTCATCCTGCATACCCAGACGTTTGGGGACGGCCCAAGGGAATTAAAAATCTTCATTGAGGGCTGCCACTTTTGGTTTTATGACGCCCGGGTTACTAAGCCTTATTCTTGAGACATTGAAAAGGTGAGACAGCACCTTGAATACTGTGTACAATTCTAGTCGCCGCATTTCAAAAAAGATATAGTTGCAATGGAGAAGGTACAGAGAATGGCGACCAAAATGATAAAGGGGATGAAACAGCTCCCCTATGAGGAAAGGCTGAAGAGGTTAGGACTGTTCAGCTTGGAGAAGAGACGGATGAGGGGGGGATGTGATAGAGGTGTTTAAAATCATGAGAGAGGTCTAGAACGGGTAAATGTGAATCATTTATTTACTCTTTCAGATAATAGACTAGGGGGCACTCCATGAAGTTAGCCTGTAGCACATTTAAAACTAATTGGAGAAAGTTCTTTTTCACTCAACGCACAATTAAACTCTGGAATTTGTTGTCAGGGGATGTGGTTAGTGCAATTAGTATAGCTGGTTTTAAAAAAGGTTTGGATAAGTTCTTGGAGAAGTCCATTACCTGCTATTAATCAAGTTGACTTAGAAAATAGCAACTGCTATTACTAGTATCAGTGGCTTGGGATAGACTTAGTTTTTGGGTACTTGCCAGGTACTTATAGCCTGGATTGGCCATTTTTGGAAACAGGATGCTGGGCTTGATGGACCCTTGGTCTGACTCAGTATGGAATGTTCTTATGTTCCTTATTCGCAAAATACTCCAGGAAGCAGCAGCAATGTTGGGAATCAGAAATCTCACCCAAACCATCTTCTATTGCAGCTCACACAAGGGATCTGGCACACATTACAAGGAACATCCAGACTGATATCTTTACCAAGACTCTACCCACAAATCCTGAGCCTTTCAATGGCACCAGAGGGCAATCCAGAACCATGCTTTGATACAACACACCCCACCTCACTTTAGCAAAGACACTACAAAGGTGAAGTCCATGTGTTTCTTGCTCATAGGGGATGATTTACAGTGGAGGTGGCAATTAAAAGACTTACACACTTTCAAGGGATATTTCACAGCCTTGGTTTGAGGATCCAATGGAGATAACTATACCTACCTTTGACCCTTATTTTTGGCAGCCTGATGGAACCCCGGCTTTGGGGCCAAGTGTTAAATTAAATGCCCAGCTGGATTCTGGTTTCAGGCTGAACCCAGCTGCAATTCCAGATGTCAGATCCTGTGCCAGTTCTACACAATGCACAAGTAAGTACCAAAACCATACATAAGAATATAAGATTTGCCATACTGGGTCAGACCAAAAGTCCATCAAGCCCAGTATCCTGTTTGAACAGTGACCAAGCCAGGTCACAGACACCTAGCAGGATCCCAAAAGGTTGATAGATTCCATACTGCTTATCCCAGGGATAAGCAGGAGATTTCCCCAAGTTCACTTTAATAATGGTTTATGGACTTTTGTCCCAGGAACTTGTTTAAACCTTTTTTACAGCCAGCTATACTAACATCTTTCACCATATCCTCCTATGTGTTTCAAATGTATCACTGAATGTCCCCTAGTCTTTGTACTTTTTGAACGAGTAAAAAACAATCGCATTTACCCGTTCCACTCCATTCATTATTTTATAGACCTCTATTATATCTCCCCCTCAGTCATCTCTTCTCCAAATTGAAGAGCCCTAACCTCTTTAGCCTTTCCTCAAAGTTGCCCTTCTCTGTACCTTTTCTATTTCTATGTCTTTTTTGAGATGTAGTGACCAGAACTGCATAAAAGCAATAGAGGGTTTTATGATATTCTCTTTTATTCTCCTTTCCTTATAATTCCTAGCATTTTATTTGCCTTCTTGGCCACCACCACACAGAGGATTTCAACATATCCACAATGACACCTAGATCCTTTTCTTGGGCGGTGACTCACAAAGTGGAATCTTGCATTGTATATCTATAATTTGGATTGCTCTTCCGCTACATGCATCATTTTGCATTTGTCCACATTAAATATCACCTGCCATTTGGATGCCCAGTCTCCCAGTACTCTTGCAATTTCTCACAATCCTCTTGTGATTTAACAAATTTGAATAATTTTGAGAGGATACCCCTGACTCAACAGGAGTCATTGAACAAGTACAACTTTTCATGCGAGGTCCAAAAGCTCTTAAGCAGGGTTGGTACCCCTCCCAGTCTTCTGGAATCTGCAGTTACTGGGACAGCCTCTTCATCTGTTGTACCGTACCCTGTGCCACTATTCCAAGTGCATCAGACCTGGCTCCATCCAGTGATCTAGATGCAGCAGACCCTATTCCAGAAGGGGGCACTTCAGCTAGTATTCCAGATGCATTGCACCAAGATCCAGAAGAGGGTGCTTCACCCAGTGCTCCAGAGACATTGCAGCTGATGCCTGAAGGGAGTGACATCACTTGCAGCAGCACCAGAGATCTTGCTCCAGGCTGCTTCAATCACAGCAGCACAAAGACCAGTCTCCTATAACAGCACCAAACATTTTGGGTTCTTAGGATGCCCCCCCCCATGGAGGAGGGGGGGGGGACGACACACACATGAATTTGGTCTGGTTTTGAAGCTGGGTCTGCCAGGTTCAGGGCCAAGGTTTTGCTGACTGAACCACAGAATACATTTTTTGTTGCCTACACCTCCCCTTTAGACCAAAGTCTCAAGGCAGTCCTTCATTAGTTTTGGGTAATAGGCAGACACCTGTTTGCATGCTACTGTTAAGAGGACATTCACTGGGTTTCCAGGGCTATCATAAGTGAACCTTATTGTAGGCTTCACAGACCTGCCTGCCCTTCAGGGCTTTCAAGGTGGCAGTGGAACCAACTCTTCAGCCTCTGTAGTTTTTGATGCTCTCTGGGAGCAGATCTCATCTGTGGCACCTCTTTCCCTTTCTTGTTCCGGGAGGTCCATCCCTCTCTTGCCATCTGTACCACCCTCAGTCCTATTATTACTCTGGGAAGTTTCGTGGATTTTTCTGTCCCGGGTTTCCATCCCCAGTATCTGTCTTACTAAGTCCCTATCATGTGTCTGTCGGGTCGGGGTACAATCTCTCCAATGTGGCTCCCAGGTGAACCTCATATTTCCCCTACCTAACTCTCCCTCTGAATCCTCACTATCATATCCACTGTTTGTCTTTTAGTGGATTTGCAGGGGTCCCTACCAGTTTCTGATGTCAAACTCCCACTGAGGTTGGGTCTCATGCCTTACTGTTCCTCTCCTTCGTTGGGATTGAGAAGGGTCAATTATAGCTTGGGATTCCTCTGGGGAAATTGCCAACTATCCAATAGGCAGGAGATAGTTTCTGTGTACCGTTTTTACTGGTCCTTCACCACCCTCTGGCCTTACCTGGTAAGGCAGGTTGTTTAGTTTCTCTTCAAAAACATAAGGAATAGACCTCCACCTATTAGCAATTTTGTGTCTCCCAGCCCCCCTCCCCCCTCAGCTTTCTAAGAGTACTCTGTCCCCTGCCGTTAAATCATTCTGCCTCACCTTCTAGCCATATCAGTGCTTGGTTCTCTGGCTCAGTTTGTAGGCAGACTCTACAATCAATCTATAAGCTGCCCCCCACTGTTCTTTTAGCTTGACATAGATTTTGAAAAGTCTGAGGCAATGACCCATCAACAGCAGGGGAAAAACAAAAAAAACAAAAAACTGATGCTTCACGCATATCCTGCATAGCTTCAACGACAGGGGTGAAGAAAAAAAGGATTCGCAATCACAAAGCGAGAAGTAGCTGGCTTGTTACGGCGGTTACTACCCCAAACCAAATGTGCCTGATACTTCACTTCACTTCACTTTCAATGCATATCCAGCATGGCTCTCTGCTTCAACGACAGGGGAGAAAAAAACTGATACTTCACGCATATCCAGCATAGCTCTCTGCTTCAACAGCAGGGGAGAAGAAAAAACAACCACCAAGGGCTGTACAACATAGTCTAGGTAAAACAAATAAGCATGGGTGTAGCTTGCTTATCGCGGTGGTTACTACCCCTACTACCCCTAACTACTCAAGCTAGATATTTCACTTGGATGCAGCTCCATCACTGCTCTCTACATTAATGGTGGGGGTGGAAGGGGAATAGAACAAAGAGCTAAGAGAAACAGATAAGTATGAGAGAAAAAATGTGTGAAGCTTGCTGGGCAGACTGGATGGGCCATTCGGTCTTCTTCTGCCGTCATTTCTGTTTCTATGTTACTGCAACCCTAGATCAATGGGGAACCAGGCCTCTCACCCGAACATCAGAAAAAAGGGTGAAAATGCCATAACATCATATGTGTAGTGATAAGCATGCACCAAATAGCTCACATGCCGGCTTCAGCTCCTCTTTTGAGCTAGCTTCAATGTCCCCCACGTGTTTAGAAGTGTCCTGCTAAACTTCTCAGGCTGGGGGGGGGGGGGGGGTGTCTGCCTGGGGATGATAGGGACAGATGTGTGACTTCCTAACCCCAGCCATCTGCAATATCTCTTTGAGTCTGCTTTCAAAATCCCTCCCCTGGTCAGAGGGTATCTGGGCTGGGAGTCCATAGTTCACAAAGAATTTCTCCCATAATACTCAGGCAACAGTCTCTGGTCACTGGCGGGGTATGCCTGTGTATACCTGGTAAAATGGTCTGTCACACCAAGAATGTTCTCTTAAGAACATAAGAAAATGCCATACTGGGTCAGACCAAGGGTCCATCAAGCCCAGCATCCTGTTTCCAACAGTGGCCAATCCAGGCCATAAGAACCTGGCAAGTACACAAAAACTAAGTCTATCCATGTAACCATTGCTAATGGCAGTGGCTATTCCCTAAGGGGCGGATTTTCATACTCCGCGAATAGGCCTACTTTTGTTTGCGCTCCAGGCGCAAACAAAAGTACGCTGGATTTTAGTAGATACGCGCGGAGCCGCGCGTATCTGCTAAAAACCTGGATCGGCGCGCACAAGGCTATCGATTTTGTATAGCCGGTGCGCGCCGAGCCGCGCAGCCTACCCCCGTTCCCTCCGAGGCCGCTCCGAAATTGGAGCGGCCTTGGAGGGAACTTCCTTTTGCCCTCCCCTCACCTTCCCCTCCCTTTCCCTACCTAACCCACCCACCCGGCCCTGTCTAAGCCCCCACCTTACCTTTGTCGGGGGATTTACGCCTCCCGGAGGGAGGCGTAAATCCCCGCGCGCCAGCGGGCCTCCTGCGCGCTGGGCCGCGACTTGGGGGCGGGTACGGAGGGCGCGGCCACGCCCCCGGACCGCCCCGGGCCGTAGCCACGCCCCCGTATCCGCCCCCAAAACGCTGCCGACACGCCCCGAAAACGCCGCGACGACCGGGACCGCCCCCCGACACGCCCCCTCGGAGAACCCCGGGACTTACGCGAGTCCTGGGGCTCTGCGCGCGCCGGTAGGCCTATGTAAAATAGGCTTACCGGCGCGCAGGGCCCTGCTCGCCTAAATCCGCCCGGTTTTGGGCGGATTTAGGCGAGCAGGGCTCTGAAAATCCGCCCCTAAGTGAACTTAATAGCAGGTAATGGACTTCTCCTCCAAGAACTTATCCAATCCTTTTTTAAACACAGCTATACTAACTGCACGAACCACATTCTCTGGCAACAAATACAAAGTAAAACGGACCAATTACCATTAAGAGGGAGTTTGGAAAATGCTCTGACTCTGTGAGGAAAGGTCCTACAAATATATGGTAGCGATATTACAAATGTCTGAAAGAATACCAAGCGTACCAATTATTTGAAGTATTGTTTACAAATTGAGGTACTTGGAATACATGTTGTTTGAGAGCCGATATTGTTGTGATTGATATAGAACTGCCCCATGCCCTCCAGGCAAGCATCTATATGCAGTTCATAGGATTTCCCTTGGTCTGCAAAAGCAAGTACTGGTGCATTACACAGACACTGTATGGTCCTTCTCAAGGCAACCTCACATTCTTGAATCCATCTAACAAAATATGACTCGGATACCTTGTAATATTCCCCTTTGTCAGTCACCCTATGCTTCTGCTTCTTATTGATGGGTGGATAACCATGCATCAGTCCCAATAGATTTACAATCTTTGAATAATCTTTCACAAACCATCTGTAATAACCACTAAATCCAAGAAAGGAATGTCACTATCTGGGGTTGACTGGCCAGGTGTTAAGGGCAGCTATCTTGTCAGGGTCTGTGGCCACTCCCCCCTTACAAATAACATGTCTGACCTACTTAACCTCAGCTTGACAAAATCTGCATTTGTGCAATGATTGTTTTAGACCATTGTGCCAACCCATCAAGTATCTTAAGTAACCTTTCTTCATGCTCCTCTAGGATTTTCCCAAAGACTATCAGGTCATCCCTGTATACTAGCACTTCTAATAGATTCATGTCCTCCAAGGTCTTCCTCATTAACCTTTGAAAGATAGCTGGGGCCCCTAAGACCCTCTAGGGGAGTCAGTTAAAATGAGAGACCCCCTAGTGGACATCTAAATGCAGTTTTCTCCTCAACCTCACTGATGGGTATTTGGTAATGGACCTATTCAGTGGGTCCAAGACAGAGAACAATTGGCTTCCAGTCAATGTCAAGTGCACCCTCAAGTCAGGTGTGGTCCTGGAATTTAGGGTATGGTAATCAACACAGTCATACCATCCCATCCCATCCTTTTTCCTAACACTACAATAGGGAAAGCCTAAGGCTTATGCGATTCAGTAATAATCACTGCATGGCTGAGTTCTTTCAGATGCCTTATCACATCAGCTAAGGCTATGTTTCTTGATCTTTCCTGGATGAGGGTGTCATCTGTAAGACATATGTGTTGTTCTACACCCTTTGCACACCCCACTCCGACCACGAGACCACACTAGCATGTTGTTAAAATTTTTGCTGTAGTCTGGTCTTCCAAGATAGGGGAATCAGGGAAACCCTAACTAGAAAACATTCAGGTCAATAGTGTAGGTACATCTCCCTTTGAGTTCTACTCTCCGCATACCCTCCACTTGGTTCACTCTGATCACGGGGTGGTTAGACTCGTTCGCCAGCCTAAAATACCTTGTGTGTCTACCCCCTCTAGAGGGGGGTAGACACCTTGTTACTGGTGTCTACCCCCCTCTAGAGGGGGGTAGACACCAGTAACACTGCAAGGGCCTTAATAATCACCAGTAACACTGCAAGGGCCTTAAAAATCAATGTGCTATATGCAAAGATGGAATCAACTGTCAGGCAGTTATTTAACTCCTGGGGGTATTTCAATAGGGTTTTTGCTCCTTTGCTGCTTCTTCCCTACTAAATTCAGCACATCATTTCTGTGCTATCCCTTCACAAAATACACTTGTAACAGCATGCCACTGGGGAGGAATACCAGTCTCTGCGCCCCATGGCCTCTTGGCATCCTTGTGGTAATAGGCCAAACATGTATGAATTGGTACTTAATAGCACCAGGATATGGGTTCCAAACTGTGGCTTTGGACATACCAGTATCAAAGCCTCTACCTTCTAGGCTTCTTCTGTAAGGTATTGGAGAAAATCCACTGTCACCACTATATAGCTATCATAGGGACAACTATAAGAAGAACATGCCATACTGGGTCCATCAAGGGTCCATCAAGCCCAGCATTCTGTTTCCAACAGTGGCCAATCCAGGCCATAAGAACCTGGCAAGTACCCCAAAACTAAGCCTATTCCATGCTACTGTTGCTAGGCCCTTGGTCTGGTAATCTTGAAGTGGAGAAAGCAATCTTTTGGCTTCTGTACTACCATACATACCTTCTAAAATGTTCAAGCAATCCTGGCCAACAGCATCAGGCTTGGAAACAGACCTTGCTCTATCAAGGGCATAGCCACAAAAACTCTAGCACCCTTTTCTTTTTCTCCAACTCAGTGCCTTGCCATTCTTGTAGCATCTGAAGGGCTAAGACCATGCAGTAATCAAATTATTCCTCCTCTGGTAGGGTAGGCTCAGCTCCTGAAAATAATCTCCACTGCTTGTATGGGCTGGTAAAGTGGAGGTGTAGGCACTGCTCTAGCACCTACCCCATGATACCAGTGTGTCAAGGAATAGGGTGGCTGTGACAGCTGGGCTAGAATCCCTGCTACATCCTGAAGAGTTTTTCCCCTCACTTCTTAACAGGGCCTGTAATTTGTCCTGGCAACAGACCTGGACATTGTTTAAAAATACATTGTTAAAAGCACAGTCTAAAGGTATGCCATGGATTAAGAAAGGCCAAACAATTACCAGCATGGTTAAAAAGTGAGGTAAAAGAGGTTCTTTTAGTCAAAACAAATCCTTCAAAATGTGAAAAAAATCCATCTGATGAAAATAGGAAATTAAGTTTGCAGGAGAGGCATAAAAACTTTAAAATATATTTGAAGCAGGAAAACCATAAGGGAGGTAGTTGCACCATTAGATGACTGAGAGGTTAAAGGGGCACTTGTAACACCATTACAGAAAGATTAAATGATTCCTTCACTTCTATGTTTACTAATGAAGATGTTGGGAAGATACATGTTTCAGAGCTGGTTTTCAAGGGTAATGAGGCAAATAAACTAAACCAAATAACTGAACCTGGAAGATAGAGTAGACCAGATTTACAAACTAAAGAGCAGCAAATCACCTGGACCAGATGGTCTGCACCCTAGGGTGGTGAAGGAATTAAAAAATGAAATTTCAGATCTTAGTTAAAATTTATAACCTATCATTAAAATCATCCATTGTACCTGAACACTAGAGGGTGGCTAATGTAACCAATGTTTAAAAAGGGCTCCAAGGCATTCTGGTGAGCAAGATGGCCGCTGTGTGAGGCAGACCGGAGGAACGCTCTCATTCTGATGAAAATTTCTTGAAGATGCCTGCAAAAAGGAAGGGCAGGGTGCGTCTATACCCCTCCGAAGCCGCCATGCCCTCCACTCAGAAATTGATAACGGCTTACCGGTCGCTTCCAAGTCAACAGGAGGAGAGCGATAGCCCCGCTGAGGTTCCTATCGAGGGAGCGAGGGAATCACCTGGGGAAGTAACCTTAAGCCCTCCTTGCCTTCAACCACACCAGGCCCCGGGATTGTCTGGCTCCTCTCTCTCGCCTGGGACGCCGAAAGATGACGTCGGACGAGTCGTCCCAGAAGGTGGGGGCCAGAGAGAGGACTTGCCCGAGTCAGGCGGTTCGCAGCAGCGCTCGGGGGGACTGAATGGAGAAGGAGATGGGACGAGGTTCCTAACTTCAACACCAGACGGTGGACACGAAGCGTTGGTGCGGACTGCTGGAATTGCCGGGACAGCAACGGTGAGAGAGGACATTGCCCAAATGGAGCTGGGTGAGTCCTTTCATATTCCAACTAGGCCTGAGGTGGTAACGCTGGAAGCGTTATGGGACCTAATGGTTGGCCTAGGCCAATGCCATAAGCAACAAGGGACAGAGTTAAAACAACTGAAAGAAAAGGTGGAATTGCTGGAGGAAAAGGTGGAGAGGCAACCTGTCGAAATTAAACAGCGTTTTGAGAAACTGGAGCTATCATTGGTTAAGAACTCTGACTGTGTTGAGAAAATCGTAAAGGATTATAATTATATGAACAGAAGAATAGAACATCTTGAAAATTACAATAGAAGGTTAAACTTACGTATGCTTAATTTTCCTAAGGTTTTGGGACAAGACTTTTTAATGACTTTTAAAAGATATATGTTGCAAGTATTAAAATTTGAAGAACAAAATATTCCAGTAGTTAATAAGTTGAATTTCCTACCTGTATTAATAAACTCTAGGGATAATCAAATACAGCCAGAAGCCTTAGAGAATCTAACGCAATTTTTGGAAAATTCTACTGAGGAAGTTCTCGAACGTGGAACCCTGTTGATAACTCTTTTCAATGAGGCTGATTTAAGCCTGATTATGCAGAGATATTTTAAGAATATCTCAATTAGTTTTCTCTCTCAACAAGTCAGGATTTATCCTGACTTTACACGAGTTACTCAGGAAAGACGTAGAGACTTCCTAAAATTAAAATCCCAAGTAACACAATTAGGTTATACCTTCCAGTTAAGATATCCATGCAAGTGCATGGTCAGATCGAAGGATGAATCCTTCATCTTTTTCATACCAGAACAATTAAAATCCTTTGTTAATGCTAGGAATATAGGTATTCCCTCTGTACTTAACAACTAGTCCCGAAGGCATTTAGTTAAATGAGATTTGGACACACAGCTTGTACTTGTTTTGCTATTTATATAATTCTCCCAGTGATATTCTTTTGTCTCACCTCATTTTTTCCTTTATTGTGGGGTCACATAGATTAAGATATATATGGGATAATGAAAAGATGTGTATGTTATTCTTGAAATTATTTGATTTTTTTTTGTTAAAATATCAGCATTTTGTTAAATGATATAATTCTATGTGTAAACCAATTTTTTCTGGAAGTAAGATTGTATTACTTAAATTTAGCTGAAAATTAATAAAGATAAAATAATAAAAAAAAAGGGCTCCAAGGGTGATCCAGGAAACTCTAGACCAGTGAGAACCTGACATCAGTGCCAGGAAAAAGAGCTGAAACCATTCTAAACATCAAAATCACAAAGCATATAGAAAGACTCAGTTTAATGGAACACAGTCTGCAGGGATTTACCCAAGGGAATTCTTGCCTCACAAGACTACTTCATTTTTTGAAGGAGTTAAATGGGCATAAAGGTGAAGCAGTAGATGTAGTGTATATGGATTTTCAGAAGGTATTTCACAAAATCCCTCCTCAGGAGGCTTCTAAGAAAACTAAAAAGTCATGAGAGAGGAAGTGAAGGAAAATTGGTTCTTACCTGCTAATTTTCGTTCCTGTAATACCACAGATCAGTCCAGACAAGTGGGTTTTATTCAGCTCTACCAGCAGATGGAGGTAGAGGACAACATTTTGGGCACTGCTACATAGCTGAGAGTGCCACCTGCAGTCCCTTGGTATTGACCTATACCCATGCCAAGATAATTTAACAGTGTAAACAAACCCCCTGGGATGGGATACCCCTGAACCGGATAACCACCAACCAAAGTAAACATTGAAACTCTTAGAACACAATCTCACCAGATCTTTGAAACCATCTTTGTATGAGCCCAAAAGGCCAAGCAGCAGAACAAGCAGTCTTTTGGCAGAGATCCCAAGGATGGGGCTCTAGCCTGATCTGTGGTATTACAGGAACGAAAATTAGCAGGTTCAGGAAAGGAAAATTTAGTTCTTAACATACCCAGATCAGTCCAGACAAGTGGGATGTACCAAAGCCCCCACATACTGGGCAGAAACACAAAAAGACCCACTCTCAGAACACTCACCAAAAGAAGTCACTTCTCGGGCTTGCACAACCAAACAGTAATGCTTGGTGAAACCGTGAAGCAAAGACCAGATTGCGGCCCAACATATCTCCTGGGGCGGGGAGACACCAGCTGACACTCAACCCAAGACGGCGCCTGAGTGCGATTAGAATAAGCCTTAAGCCCCACCAGCATTGCACAGCCCGTGGAAACACAGGCAGAGGAAACCGCCTCTTTCAACTAGCGAGCTAAAGATAACTTAGATGCCTTCTCTCCCTTTTTAGGACCCCCAAAGAGCACAAATAAATGATCAGAGTGACAGAAAGTTGGTAACCTTCAAATAATGCAAAAGGGCACGCCACATCCAAAAGATGGAGATTTCTGCCCATAAGAACATAAGAAATTGCCGTGCTGGGTCAGAGCAAGGGTCCATCAAGCCCAGCATCCTGTTTCCAGCAGATGCCAAACCAGGCCACAAGAACCTGGCAAGTACCCAAACACCAAGAAGATCCCATGCTACTGATGCAATTAATAGCAGTGGCTATTACCTAAGTAAACTTGATTAATAGCAGTTAATGGACTTCTCCATGAACTTATCCAAACCTTTTTTGAACCCAGTTACACTAACTGCACTAACCACATCCTCTGGCAACAAATTCCAGAGCTTAATTGTGTGTTGAGTGAAAAAGAATTTTCTCCGATTAGTCTTAAATGTGCTACTTGCTAACTTCATGGCATGCCCCCTGGTTCTATTATCCAAAAGAGTAAATAACCAAATCACATCTACTCGTTCAAGACCTCTCATGATCTTAAAGACCTCTATCATATCCCCCCTCAGTCGTCTCTTCTCCAAGCTGAACAGCCCTAACCTCTTTAGCCTTTCCTCATAGTGGAGCTGTTCCATTCTCTATCATTTTGGTTGCCTCTCTCTGTACCTTCTCCATCGCAACTATATCTTTTTTGAGATGTGGTGACTAGAATTGTAAACAGTATTCAAGGTGCGTTCTCACCATGGAGAGATACAGAGGCATTATGACATTTTCCGTTTTATTAACCATTCCCTTCCTAATAATTCCTAACATTGTTTGCTTTTTTGACTGCTGCAGCACTCTGAGCTGACGATTTCAAAGTATTATCGACTGTGATGCCTAGATCTTTTTCCTGGGTGGTAGCTCCTAATATGGAACCTAACATCGCATAACTACAGCAAGCGTTATTTTTCCCTATATGCAACACCTTGCACTTGTCCACATTAAATTTTATCTGCCATTTGGATGCCCAATCTTCCAAGGTCCTCTTGTAATGTATCACAATCTGCTTGTGATTTAACTCTGAATAATTTTGTATCATCCTTTCCAGATTATTTATAAATATATTGAAAAGCACTGGTCCAAATACAGATCCCTGAGGCACTCCACTGTTTACCCTTTTCCACTCAGAAAATTGATCATTTAATCCTACTCTGTTTCCTGTCTTTTAACCAGTTTGTAATCCACGAAAGGACATTGCCTCCTATCCCAGGACTTTTTAGTTTTCTTAGAAGCATCTCATGAGGGACTTTGTCAAATGCCTTCTGAAAATCCAAATACACTACATTTACTGGTTCACCTTTATCCACGTTTATTAACCTCTTCAAAAAAATGAAGCAGATTTGTTAGGCAAGGCTTCCTTTGGGAAAATCCGTGTTGAGGGATCAAGAGACCAGTCCGGAAATCCTGGTAACTCCACTGTCTGATTTACATGAAAGGCAGAAACCATCTTAGGTAGGAACGAAGCCACCATCCTCAAACCTTGTCGTTAGGTGAGATTCGCAAAAAGGGATCACAGCAAGAAAGAACTTGCAATTCAGAGATTTGTCTAGCAGAGCAAATGGCCAAAGACAGTCTTCAAAGTAAGGACCTTCAAAGACTTTCAACCCAACGGTTCAAAAGGATCCTTACAGAGAACCCACAACACCAAATTGAGATTCCATTCCGGACACACATTCTGAAGAGGGGAACGGAGATGCTTAACACCCCCTCAGAAAACATACCACATCAGCATGGGAAGCCAAAGCCTTGCCCTGCACCTTCCCCCTGAGGCAATCCAAAGCCGAAACCTGGACTCTAATCGAACAATGAGCTAATCCTTTGGACAAGCCCTGCTGCAAGAAGGACAAAATGTGCGGAATGAAAACCAGTGGATCCAGACCCCGTTGCCCACACCAGGACTCAAAAACCTTCCATACTCTGGAATAGGTAAGAGAAGTAGTCTGTCGCCTAGCTTGAAGGAGGGTAGCAATAACTGGTTCCGAATACCCCTTCAGACGTAATTGTGGCCTCTCAAAAGCCAGGCCATGAGACAGAAGCGATCCACCTGATCCGCAGCAGCCCCTGCAAGTGAGCTAGATGCAAAGGCTAGATGCAGAGGCTAGTCCACTGCTAGATGACCCAGATCTGCGAACCACAGGTGTTGCGGCCACTCCGGCGCTACCAGCAACACTGAACCTGGATGAGCCTCTATCCGCCTGAGCACCTGCACTATAAGGGGCCAGGGAAGACAGACAAAGAAGGATTCCGGACAGCCACAGGCACACCAGAACATCGAGGCTCACCACCCCGGTCTCCCTCCGGTGGCTGAAGAACCTCTCCGTCTTGGTATTGGCTCTCATTGCCATGAGGTCCAGCTGAGGGGTCCCCCAATGGGTGCAGATGTGATTCCAGGCTTCCGGGGACAGTTCCCACTCCCCTGGGTCCAACTGATGGCTGAGATAGTCCGCTTGGATGTTGCCACTCCTGCGACGTGAGAGGCAGCAATACCCTTGAGATGGAGCTCTGCCCACACGACCAATAGCTGAGCCTCCTGAGCCATGGCGGGACACCTGGTTCCCCCCTGGCAGTTGATGTAGGCCACATTCATCGCGTTGTCCAAAAATACTCACCATTCGACTGTGGACCAACAGAAGAAACTCCTGAAGGGCTCTGCGCATTGCGCGCATCTTCAACCACTTGATGGACCACGACTGTTCAGAGTCTGACCAGAAACCCTGTGCTGACCTGCCCAGGCATATCGCACCCCAGCCCCAGAAACTGGCATCTGTGGTCACCACCACCCAAATCCAGGACTTCGAGGGGCATTCCCTTCTCCAGATTATTCTGAGTCATCCACCACGTCAGACTGGACCTGGCTTCCGTTAGGAGTTGCAGAGGAAGAAAATACTGTTCCGAAAGCGGACCCCAGCGGGATAACAATGCCTTCTGCAGGGGGCACATATGAGCAAACGCCCAAGGAACCAGCTCCAACGTCAAGGCTATCGACCCCAGGACCTGCAAATAGTCCCAGACTTTAGGAACAGGAAGGCGAAGTAACCTAGCTACTTTAACTTGGAGCTTGATCACCCTGTCGGCAGTGAGAAACACCCTTCCCTGTTGTGTGTTGAATCAGGCGCCCAAGTACTCCAGGACCCGAAAAGGCATCAAGTATGGATGTGAATCGTTTTTTGACGTATTTTAAATCGTCAAAAATCGTTAGAGCCGCGATACAATAACAATTTCCCCGATTTATCGTCAAAAAATCGTAAATCGGGGGAAGGGGAAGGGGGAGGGCGGGAAAACCGGCACACTAAAACAACCCTAAAACCCACCCCGACCCTTTAAAATAAATCCCCCACCCTCCCGAACCCCCCCAAAATGCCTTAAATTACCTGGGGTCCAGAGGAAGGGTCCCGGTGTGATCTTTTACTCTCGGACCTCCGGTGCTTGTAGAAATGGCGCCGGCGCTACCTTTGCCTTGTCATATGACAGGTCAAAGGTAGCGCCGGCGCCATTTTGTTTTTTGTCCCCCGAGGTCAGGAGCGTAGGAGATCGCTCCCGGACCCCCGCTGGACCCCCAGGGACTTTTGGCCAGCTTGGGGGGGCCTCCTGACCCCCACAAGACTTGCCAAAAGTCCAGCGGGGGTCCGGAACGACCTCCTGCAGTCGAATCGTGTTGTCTACGGCCGGCGCCATTTTGCGCAAAATGGTGGCGCCGGCCATAGACACACTGAGCATGCCCAGCTTGCCATGATATTCTCTGCCACAGGGGTCTCCCTTCAGTCTCTTTTGTAGCAGTATGCGTGAGCTAAAAAAATAAAATAATAAAACGCATCGGACCCAACTCCGCGGGGTGGCGGCTGGGTCATCCCAGGACATCCTGCTGTCCTGGGATAACACCTATTACAAGGAAAGCAATTTTGCTTTATCCCAGGACAAGCAGGATGATAGTCCTCACATATGGGTGATTAGCAAGCTACAGGCTGAGTCATTCTTACATTATTACAAGTCATACAACTTGTGCAACAAGTACAACAACGGGTGTACTACTGGAAAAAATGAGGCCACCTGAAATCACAGCAGGATGGATGTAGAAGGAGTCGGAGTTATACTGGAAATAAGTTCTTTAAAACAGATTGTCTAAAGGCTGAATCTTGTCATCCTTCTTTGTCCAAACAATAATGAGCTGCAAAGGTGAGAAGGGAACTCCATGTTGCAGTTTTACATATGTCGAGAATGGGCACTGAACGATAGTGTGCTACTGATGTAGACATAGCCCTTTACTGAATGTGCTTTTACTCGCCCCTGGAGAGGAATGTTTGCTTTTTCATAACAGAATTCGATACAGTCTGCTAGCCAGTTGGAGAGAGTCTGTTTTCCTATCGCAACTCCTGGTTTATTTTTGTCAAAAGAAACAAAGAGTTGGGTGGATTTCCTATGGACCGCCTTGCGGTTCAGGTAAAAAGCTAGCGCACGTTTACAGTCTAGTGTGTGTAAGACTCTCTCTCCCTGGTGAGAGTGAGGTCTTGGAAAGAAAGTAGGCAAGACTATTGACTGATTGATGTCAAAATCAGTTACTACTTTTGGTAGGAATTTGGGGTGAGTGCGAAGGACTACTCTGTCATGCAGGAACCTTGTGTAGGGTATGTGACCCTCCTAGCCAATGTAATGGCTACTAAGAAAAATACTTTCCATGTAAGAAATTTTTCATTACAGGAATGTAGAGGCTCGAAGAGTGACCACATGAGTCTCGTCAGTACTATATTGAGGTCCCATTCAGTGACCGGTGGTTGAATGGGAGGCTTAAGGTGAAGTAAGCCTCTCATAAACCAACTTACTAGGGGTTGCGCTGTTATTGGCGCATCCCCTATGCCCTTGTGGTATGCCGCTATGGCACTTAGGTGTACCCTTACAGAGGATATCTGGAGACCAGAATCCTAAAGGTGGCATAGGTAATCTAGTAAAGAAGGAGTGGGGCAAGAGAAAGGGTCAAAACCTTTTTGTGTGCACCACTTGGTAAATCTAGTCCACTTAAAGTGCTAAGATTTACGTGTGGAAGGCTTTCATGAAGCTACAAGAACTTTAGAGATTTGTGTTGAAAGATTAAGTGGTTGCAGAATTAAGCTTTCATCATCCAAGCTGTCAGGGCAAGAGTTGTCAGGTTGGGATGACGCAACTTGCCCTGATTCTGAGTTACGAGAGTGGGCGCTGTGCCCAGGCAAATTGGCTCTCTGACTGAGAGGTCGAGGAGTATGGGAAAACCATATCTGTCGAGGCCAATACAGGGCTATGAGGATCATTGTTCCTCTGTCCTGTTGTAGCTTCACGAGAGTTTTGGCTATGAGCGGGATTGGAGGATACACATATAGAAGTCCTGTGTTCCAGGGGCGAGCAAAGGCATCCCTGGGGAATGCTTGTCGACGGTTGTGGAGGGAGCAGAACCTTTCCACTTTGTGGTTCAGTTTGGATGCAAAGAGGTCTATGGTTGGGCGACCCCAGCGTTGAAAGATTTTGCTCGCTACATGTGGATCTAGAGACCATTCGTGGGGATGGAAATGTAGACTGAGATCGTCCGCTAGGACGTTTTGTATGCCTGCTAGATAAGTTGCTCGGAGATGCATGGAGTGCTCTAGAGCCCAAGCCCAAATCTGCACCCCTTCCTGGCAGAGCAGATAAGAGCCTGTGCTCTTGTCTGCGTTGTCCGTTTGTATCAGCACAGTCTTGCTTTGAGAGGCAGTCTTTGAAGGTATAAAGGGCATATCGCATTGCTCCAAGTTATAAGAAGTTTATCTGACACTTCATTTCGAGCGTAGTCCACGTCCCTTGTGTTTGAAGGTTGTTGACGTGAGCGCCCCATCCCAAGTTGGAGGCATCTGTGGTCAGGATGACTTGCGGAGTTGACTGTTGGAATGGGAGACCAGCTTTCAATGCTGTTTGATTTGTCCACCAGTGAGCGATAGGCGTAACTGGTGGGTGATTTGAACTGCGTATGACAGTGGTTGGAAAGCTTGTAGCCATTGAGATTTCAAAGTCCATTGTTCTCATGGCTAACTTCGCCATAGGTGTAACATGTACTGTCGAGGCCATGTGTCCTAGTAGCACCAGACGTTGATGGGCAGATGCGAACTGGTATTGGGTTACAGAGTTCGCCAAATGTGCTAGATTGTTGACACGGTTGTTTGGAAGAAAAGTTTTCGCCACTGTGGTGTCTAGGTCTGCTCCGATGAATGTGAGGAGTTGAGACGGGTCGATGTGGGATTTTTGATAGTTGATGAGAAATCCCAAGGAGTGTAATAGTATTATTGTGCTTTTTAAGGCAGACAGAGCTCCCTGCCTGGATGTACTCCTGATTAGCCAATCATCTAGGTATGGAAAAACATGAATGCTGTTTTTTCTTAGATGTGCAGCAACCACTGCTAGACATTTTGTGAATATTTGAGGAGCAGAGGCAAGTCCGAATGGTAGGACTCAATACTGGTAATGATTTCTTCCCACTACGAATCGTAGATACTTGCGATGTTGTGTGGAAATTGGTATGTGTGCATAAGCGTCTTGAAGATCTAGAGAACAGAGCCAATCTCCCCATTGAAGCAATGGAAGGATGGTTCCCAAGGATACCATCCGAAATTTTTCTTTGTGAAGAAATTTGTTGAGATTGTGGAGGTCTAAGATAGGGCGAAGGCCGCCTGTTTTCTTTGAAATTAGGAAATAGTGGGAATAGAACCCTTTTCCTTGTTGAGACCAGGGAACTGGTTCGATAGCCCTGGCAGTCAGCAAAGTAGAGAGTTCTACTTGGAGTTGATGAGTGATGACCATGTTTGTCCAAAGTGGAATGGGTGGAGAATGCGGGGGTATTTTGAACTGTAGACGGTATCCCCGATTTAGTATGGCTAATACCCACTGGTCCTTTGTAATTAGACTCCACTGGTGTTTGAAATGATGGAGTCGACCTCCTACTGGTAAATGGGGCATAGGGTTGATGGAAAGACCTCTGTTCTCTTGATGGACTTCAAAAACCCGCTTGCTGGACCAGTTTGTGGTGGTGGTGGTTGGGTTTTTTGTTGTTTTGGCTGGCGTGCAAGTCCCCTTTGTGGTGGACGGTATGAACACGCTGAAGAAGTAGGTGGGTAATATCTTCTAGGTCTATAGAAGGGTCTCCTGGTGTCCCTTCTAGTTGATTTTCTTATGGAGGATGGCTGATCTGATGGTAGTTTGGAGAGTTGGTGGAATGTCTCGTGGTGATCCTTTAACTGAGAGACGGTAGCCTGAATCTTTTCTCTGAAGAGATTCTCTCCAGTACAAGGGAGATCTGCCAATCTTTCCTGGACTTCTTGCCAGAGGTCTGAGGCCTTAAGCCAAGCACACCTCCTTGCATTAATTGCTGATGCTGATAGGCGAGTAGATGTTTCAAAAGCATCATAAGCTGCCCGTACCTCGTGTTTACCAGATCCCAGCCCCTTTGTAATGAGTGTGTTCAAAGCCAGTTGTTGCTGAGGGAGATCATCAGCAATACCTTGAACTTGTTTCCACAAGTTTCTGTGGTACTGTGTCATATAAAGCTGGTACGCCGCAATACGAAATACCAGCATGGATCCCTGAAAAACCTTTCTTCCTAAGGTATCTAAGAATTTCTGTTCTTTTCCTGGTGGGACGGAAGAGTGAGGCTTTTGTTTCCTGGCTTTTTTCTAAGCCGATTCAACGATTACCGAGTGATGAGGCAGTTGGGGCTTTTGGAAACCTGGAGCATGTTGCACCAGGTATGTGGCATCTGTTCTTCGATTTACAGCTTGTACGGAACATGGATGTTCCCACATCCTTTGTTGGAGTTCTAAAATGACTTCATGGATTGGGATTGCCATTACCTCCTTTGGTGCATCTACAAATTAAAGGACTTCGAGGGCCTTGTGTCCTCCTCTGTCTGTTGCGGTCCCGGGCCATGCCCCGGTCCCTCCACCTACCTCGGGGGCGGCCCGGGCCGTTTCGGGTCTTCCCCGGGGCTGCAGGCCCTCCAGCATGTCTCTCCTTCCCCGGGAGAGACGTCGACGACTCGGCACGGCTGGCCCCGCCCCCTGACGTGCACACACGGGGAGGAGCCTTTCTTAAAGGGGCCAGCGCGGGAAAATCTGCTGAGCAGCTGGGGATGACGTCAGACGCCTTCAGCCTTAAGTATCTTGCTTCTAGGAGCCTCCAGTGCCTTGCAGCAAGGTTCCTGGACTTGTCCTGTGTTTGCTGCATTCCTGGTTGTCTTCGTCCCGCCTCTGCCTGCTCCCCTTGCTGTGGATTCTTCTGGTATTGACCTCTGGACTGGCTTTGGATAGCTCTCTGGCTCTGACCCCCGGACTGGCTCTGACCCTGGACTGGCTTTGGACCACTCTCTGGATACCGACCCCTGGACTAGCTGCGGATCATCCTCGGACCCTGACTCCTGGACTGACTTCAGGATTTCCTACGACCTGCTGGAGGCGCCAGCCGTCCGGAACCACGACCTGCAGGAGGCGCCTGCATCTGGACCATCCGCATCATCAAGAAGTCGCCTAAGTCCCAGCAGCCGTGTCCCTATGGGCTCTTCCTGGGGGGACTTCGGCTTCCAGGATGAATCTCCTAAAGTCCCAGCGGCTGGACTCCTAAGGGCTCCTCCCGGGGGAGTGCCGGTCTCCAGGGCGAAGACTCTTCTTCCTCTCCGGTCCAACACCGTCCATCCGTCCAGGGAGGGTCTTGTCCTTGGTCGCAAAGGACTTCACCGTAGACCAGAGCGTCAGCCAGCACCAAGCTCCCGTACCGCCTCCTGGTTGGGACATTCGCTGTGCACTTCCACAGCACTCCATCTCCTGTCCCAACCAGCCCAAGGGTCCACGAACATAACAGTTTGCAAGGCCATGGACCCGGCGGACCTTGCGGGTCTGAAAGCCATTCCCGGCATAGCCCAGAGGCTGCAACAACAAGCATGCTTGGACACCCTGACAGCCACAGTACAAGCCTTAGCCGACCGCGTGAGTGGAACCTTGGCTGCTAGTTCCAATGCACCCATAGCTGGGGCCTCTGCTGCTGCTCCTGCTTCTATCCAGATGCCAGTACCGTCACGATTCTCCGGAGATACAAGGCTCTGTCGAGGTTTCTTAAACCAATGCTATATCCGGTTTGACCTTCTCCCACTTCAGTTCCCAACTGACTGAATCAAGACCAGCTTTATTATTTCCCTCCTGGATGGGAAACCTTTGGCCTGGGCAGCTAACCTTCTGGAACGTCAGGATCCTCGTTTGAACAATCTGGTGCACTTCGTTTCAGCGTTTAGGCAGGTCTTTGATGAGGCCGCCCGTAAACCCACCACGGCTTCTGAGCTACTACAACTACGGCAAGGCAACCGGCCCTTAGCTGACCATGCTATGGACTTTCATACCCTTGCTGCAGAATTAAATTGGGGAAGTGACAGCCTGCATAGTATCTTCCTGGAAAGTCTCTCTTCGAGATTACAAGATGAATTGGCAGGTCGAGATCTTCCTGACGATCTAAATGAACTGATCGAATTAGCAGGTCGAGTGGACCGCCGCTTACAGCGTCGATTCGGGAAAGGAGAATACCCCATAGAGCCGACACCTCTGGAGCCCTGTCCGTACACCGTGGGAATTCACCTCCAGCTTCTTCAAGGCCGCAAGATGTCGAACCCATGCAGGTGGGGCGAGGTCCTCTCTCCCAGGAGGAAAGAAAAAGACGTCGGTCACTAGGTCTCTGCCTATATTGTGGTGGTAAGGGCCACTTCCTTGCCCATTGCAGCCAGCGTCCGGGAAACGTTCGGACCTAGGGACGGTGGGGGAGCTAACCCTAGGTCATGCTGCTGCCGACTCCCCATGCTTTGTTCCAGTAACTCTGGTACTTCCGGACGGAGAGTTCGAGACCCAAGCCTTGATCGACTCAGGGGCCGGGGAGAGTTTCATCCTCCAGGAGCTTGTGCAGCAACTCCAGATTGGGGTACAACCCCAAGAACCTCCACTCCGGATATCCTCTATTCAGGGGAGAATTCTTCCAGGTACCATTACCACTCGTACCTCACCTCTCGTCTTACGTACAGGCGCCTTGCATCAGGAGGAAATCTCCTTCCTCATCTTAGAAAAGTCTATGCATCCGATTATCTTGGGGTTACCCTGGCTCCGGAAACATTCCCCAGTCATTGCATGGGATTCGCTCCAGTTGGCCTCTTGGGGTCACGCCTGCTTTAATAACTGTTTGATGGATTTACCCCGTGCTCCACTGGCTCTAATGACTACCCCTCTGGCGTTACCACTTCAGTACCGGGAATTCCATGATGTGTTTTCCAAGGAGAAAGCAGAAATTCTTCCAGAGCATCGTCCTTTCGACTGCACCATCAACCTCTTGTCTGGTGCCACTCCGCCGAGAGGCCGGGTTTACCCATTATCCCTTCCAGAGACTCAGGCCATGTCGGCCTACATCCAGGAGAACCTGGAGCGAGGATTTATTCGGCCATCCAAATCTCTGGCAGGGGCCGGCTTCTTCTTCGTAGCCAAGAAAGATGGGTCCCTTCGCCCCTGCATCGATTACCGCGGTCTTAACAGCATCACTCGGCGGGATCATTACCCTCTGCCTCTGATTCCGGAACTCCTGGACCGGCTACAGGGGGCCAAGTTTTTTACTAAATTGGACCTGCGGGGAGCCTATAATCTGGTCAGGATTCGTCCCGGCGATGAATGGAAGACCGCCTTTAATACGAGGGACGGCCATTATGAATACCTGGTTATGCCTTTTGGTCTGTGTAATGCCCCGGCGGTCTTCCAAAACCTTATGAATGAGGTTCTTCGAGACCTGTTACACTCTTCTGTCATTGTCTACCTCGATGACGTCCTTATTTACTCCAAGGACCTAGAAACGCACCGCCAACACGTCCGACAGGTACTGCTTAAGCTTCGAGAGAACAAACTGTACGCTAAGTTAGAGAAATGTATGTTTGAACAAGAATCATTACCCTTTTTAGGGTATATTGTATCATCCACCTGTTTTCTAATGGACCCCGAGAAGGTTGCCGCAATCAGGAACTGGCCACAACCCCAGGGGGTGAAAGCCCTCCAACGATTCCTGGGGTTCGCCAACTTTTACCGACAATTCATTCCGCACTACTCTCAGAAGGTGGCTCCTCTAACTGCGCTCACCAAGAAGGGGGTCGATGCCAAAAATTGGCCGACTACGGCCATACAAGCCTTTCATGACTTAAAAGAAGCATTCCTCCAGGACACTTGCCTGCACCATCCTGACCCCCAGCGTCAGTTCATTGTCAAAGTGGATGCTTCGGATACTGCTGTGGGGGCAGTCCTGAGCCAACTATCGACCAAGGGTAAGCTTCTGCCCTGTTCATTCTACTCTCGAAAATTTTCCCCAGCTGAAAGGAACTATGGCATTGGAGACAAGGAGTTACTGGCAATTAAGCTGGCTTTTGAGGAGTGGCGCCAGTGGCTGGAGGGAGCGCAGCATTCGGTCATCGTTTACACCGACCACAAAAATCTCGAGTACTTGTGTCGGGCTCAACGCCTCAATCCGCGACAGGCAAGATGGGCTCTCTTTTTCAGTCGCTTTAACTTTTCCCTTCGATACCGACCAGCAGCAAAGAACATACGAGCGGATGCGCTCTCTCTGACATCGGAACCCGAAGATGCGCCTAATCCACCTCAATACATCCTGGATCCCGCCAGGGTCTTGATAGCAGCTGCGGAAGTGGCTCCAGCGGGTAAGACGGTGGTTCCTACAATCTCGAAGGAAGGTCTTAGCCTGGGCTCACGATTCCCTGACCGCCGGCCATCCAGGGATTAACCGGACTCTGGAACTCCTGACCAAATTTTACTGGTGGCCTCGAGTAAAGGAGGACGTATGACAGTATGTCCAGTCATGTCCCAACTGTGCTCAACACAAGCCATTTCCTGGACACCCATGGGGACTTCTGCAGCCACTGCCCACTCCTACGGAACCGTGGACGCACCTCTCCACTGACTTTATTGTGGATTTGCCTGTTTCTGATGGAAAGACTAATCTGGGTGACGGTCGATCACTTTTCTAAGATGGCTCACTTTGTGCCCCTCACCAAGCTACCCTCGGCGCTGGAACTGGCCAACCTCTTTACCCAGCATGTATTTCGTTTCCAATGTTTACCATTGCATATCTCTTCCGACTGTGGGCCGCAGTTTACGGCTAAGTACTGGAGATCCTTGTGCAGGAAATTTGGGATACGCTTGGATCTTACTACAGCCTTCCACCCACAGGCCAATGGCCAGGTTGAGCGGACCAATCGGACATTGAAGGCTTTTCTTCGAGCATTTGTTGGGGACTTGCAGAATGACTGGGTCACCCTCCTACCTTGGACCAAATTCTCATATAATCGTCATAAACATTCAGCTACCGGCCAGTCTCCATTTCAACTGGTTTATGGAAAGACCCCTAGGCCTCCTCTACCGTTGTCTCTTTCAGTCTCCTCTCCGGCAGCCCAGCTCACTGCCCAGCAGCTACACTCCTTGTGGACTTCCACCCAAGAGAAGCTCAAACTTGCCTCTGCTAAAGCGAAGAAATATGCCGACCGCCGAAGACGGCCAGCTCCGGTCTTCCTCCCAGGCAGTAAAGTTTGGTTAAGTACCAAGAATCTTCACCTACGGCTCCCATCCATGCGCTTAGCTCCCAAGTTTGTGGGTCCATTCACGGTTTTGGAACGGGTAGGGACAGTATCCTACCGTCTACGTTTACCTTCCACGCTGAGGATACATAATGTATTTCACGTATCCTTGCTTAAACCGTTGGTGCTTTCCTCCTTCCATGACAGAACCCCAGTGCCTACCACCACCGAAGCTGAAGCAGACGGCATTTATACGGTAAAGGAGGTTTTGGATGTCCGGTTTCATCGTCGCCGGTGGGAGTACCTACTCTCCTGGGAGGGGTACGGGCCTGAGGAGAATTCCTGGGAGCCATCCTCCAATATTCTGGACAGGAATCTCCTCCACCAGTTCCATCTCGACCACCCAAGTAAACCCCGGCCTCCTGGGAGGGAGCGTAGGAGAGAGGGTACTATTGCGGTCCCGGGCCGTGCCCCGGTCCCTCCACCTACCTCGGGGGTGGCCTGGGCCGTTTCGGGTCTTCCCCGGGGCTGCAGGCCCTCCAGCATGTCTCTCCTTCCCCGGGAGAGACGTAGACGACTCGGCACGGCTGGCCCCGCCCCCTGACGTGCACACGCGGGGAGGAGCCTTTCTTAAAGGGGCCAGCGCGGGAAAATCTGCTGAGCAGCTGGGGATGACGTCAGACGCCTTCAGCCTTAAGTATCTTGCTTCTAGGAGCCTCCAGTGCCTTGCAACAAGGTTCCTGGACTTGTCCTGTGTTTGCTGCATTCCTGGTTGTCTTCGTCCCGCCTCTGCCTGCTCCCCTTGCTGTGGATTCTTCTGGTATTGACCTCTGGACTGGCTTTGGATAGCTCTCTGGCTCTGACCCCCGGACTGGCTCTGACCCTGGACTGGCTTTGGACCACTCTCTGGATACCGACCCCTGGACTAGCTGCGGATCATCCTCGGACCCTGACTCCTGGACTGACTTCAGGATTTCCTACGACCTGCTGGAAGCGCCAGCCGTCCGGAACCACGACCTGCAGGAGGTGCTTGCATCCGGACCATCTGCATCATCAGGAAGTCGCCTAAGTCCCAGCGGCCTTGTCCCTACGGGCTCTTCCTGGGGGGACTTCGGCTTCCAGGGTGAATCTCCTAAAGTCCCAGCGGCTGGACTCCTAAGGGCTCCTCCCGGGGGAGTGCCGGTCTCCAGGGCGAAGACTCTTCTTCCTCTCCGGTCCAACACCATCCAACCGTCCAACACCGTCCATCCATCCGTCCGTCCATCCGTCCTTGGTCGCAAAGGACTTCACCGTAGACCAGAGCGTCAGCCAGCACCGAGCTCCCGTACCGCCTCCTGGTTGGGACATTCGCTGTGGACTTCCACAGCACTCCATCTCCTGTCCCAACCAGCCCAAGGGTCCAGGAACATAACACTGTCAGTAATTCGAAAGGAATCGTGTCCACCATTTCCTTAATGAAATTTGTAAAGGACAAATCTTCAGGAGGGGACTTTCTCCTCTCTTCTGGTGGAGAAGGCTGACTGTAATTCTTCTGACTCAGTATCAGAATCCACATCCTTCCAGGGAGTATACTGAGGATGATAAGGTGATTCAGGATCATCTGGTTGTAGATGATGCTTTGTCTTAAAAACAGATTTTGATGGAATCTGCTTTGGCAACATAGGAGGTAATGAAGGCATCGATGGAGAATCGATGGGCCTCGATGGGTACCAATGTCGGGTGTCACCCGATGGACCGGGACGCATTGGCATAGAGGGATTTTTTACTGGCATCGATGGTTTTTCCGGTATTCGATGACGGTGAAGGCCTGATGGCCCTGGGACGGAATCCGCGTCCCTATCATCTTCCTCCGATGAACCTGGGATCGGAATGGAAGGAGTCACCGGTGGATGCGTCGGCATCGATGGAGTCTACGGTTGCATCGGTGGTACCGGCGTCGTTGGTGCCGGAGGAAATATACCGATCAAGGCGTCGATTTTGTTCAGCAAAGGCTGAAATATCGATGGATCCAATGTCGATGCCAGGGTCGGTGTCGGTACTGATGGTACGGAAGGAGGCTGGAAGTTTCGAAAAGCCTCGACAATGGCCTGCTGGACCATGGTAGTCAACTCTTCTCTGGAAACTGGGACTGTGTCCACTGTCTCTGGGGAAGGTAAGACTGGCGCTACTGACACTTCCACGACTGAGCGTGGTGGCACAGACTAACACCGAGCCCAGTGGATAGCGCCTCGGTTCCTTGGGTATGGTAGAGCATGTTGGTTCCAGTACCCGGACTCGTTTGGGCATCGGCTCGATGTCCTTCGACGTCGACGGTTGTGTTTTTCCCTCCGATGGCTCGGTGGAACGATGTCGATGGCGTCTTTTTTCTCGATGTTCCTTCGATGCCGAGGAAGACACTATGGAGGATGCCGATGGAGTCGGTGACTGACGGTCACTGGTCCTTTTTTCTTCTCGATGTTTTGCGACAGAGGGAGGTGTTATTCTTGGAGACAATGTCGACGATGATGATGGGGTTTTCTTAAACAACTCCTCCATCTTGTCCAAACGGGCACGCCTGCCCTTTGGTGTCATCTGGGCACAGGTGGTACAAGCCCGGATATCGTGGCCTGATCCCGGGCACAAAACACAAACATTATGGGGGTCGGTAATCGACATAGTCCAGTTACAATCCGGACATTTCTTGAATCTGGATGCTATGATAAAAAGTTAGGCCGAGTAACGGTCAATGACCGGCGGATACCGATAGTGAGGGTGACCGGAATCGACCGAAAAATGATTCAAAAAATGTATTCACCGAAACTATGTCGAAGGGAGACCCGATGACAATTATTTTGTGACTGAAAATATTTTCTTCCCTGAGGAACAAAGTGAGGGAAAAATTCCCAGAGCTCCTAATCTGCTTTGCTTACAACAAGGTGGAAAAAAAAGAGACTGAAAGGAGACCCCTGTGGCTGAGAATATCATTGCATGCTAGGCATGCTCAGTTGGCTCAGTGTGCCGGCCAAAAGTTTCTAGAAACTTTTGACAGAAGTTTTCCATATCAGGGCTCCATCTGATGATGTCACCCATATGTGAGGACTATCATCCTGCTTGTCCTGGGATAAAGATGGAATACCTCCCCTGTCCCTGCTCCGAAACCAGGACAGGGATCACGGCTTCCAGACTTAACCTTTGAAGGGTCTCCTCGATTCCCCCCCATTTGCTTTGGGAAAGACAGTACAACTCCAGAAAGACTGACTTGAGAGGCTGCAAAAACTCCCTGACGACCTGTAGTACACACTAGTCCGAGGTGAGCTTGGTCCACTCCTCGTAAAAAAAAAAAAAAAAAAGACAACCTGCCCCCTATTGCCAAGGGTGAGGAATGGACCGGCCTGACTTCATTTTGAAGATTTGATGCCACCCGCTCCGGAGGCAGACCCGTCCATAGAAGAATTTCCAGAACCTCGAAAGGACTGCCGCCTACTCGAGGGCTGGCGAGTTGTCGAGGATCCAGTCAGTCTGCCAGAGCAGAAATGCCTTGATTCACGGACCCGGGGATGAGGAAAAGGCTTTTGCGCCAACTTCTTATCCTCCGGCAGTCTGTTACCTTTGGTCTCCCCCAAATACTTTACTAGCTGGTCGAGGACCTCCCCGTACAGAAGCTTGCCTTTAAAGGGACAGTTACACAACTGCAACTTGGACGAAAGGTCCGCCAACCAATTGCACAGCCACAATAGCCGTCTGGCTGCCAAGTCATTGGGCCCGTAAAAGGATCGCCGCGTGCGGTCAGCACCGAAAAGAGCAAAGTAGAGGCAATTTCCCTCGTGTGGAGGCACTCTCCCACTGTAGCAGAGCCGCTTCTCCCCCCACTGCCAAAGCCAGACGCTTCCTGGGCCGATCCCTAACGATCCCACCAAGGCGGCCACTGTTAGGCAGCTCAGACACATGGCGTGAGCAGCAGCCGCTGCTGTTTTTTTTTTTTTTTTTAAGAGCTCCTAGCAGCCAAACACCAAAGGAAATAGGAAAAGAGCCTCCAAAGGGGGATAATTCCCTGAGTCCCAAGGATTGGAGGGGAGTCTTCTGGCCCCACTGAGAAAACCAGTCCCCTGGCTTTCAGTGGTCCCGGGCTAAAGCCCGCCAGGGTTATCCAACCCCCTCCCCCCCCGTTTGCCCGGCTCAACCCGAGGGATGGCCTTCGACAGGAACTTGGCACCTCAGGGAACAGAAAAAACTTCCAAACAGAAGATCAGTTAAGACTGCAACTAAACATCTCTATCATCTGCTGGAGGCAGAGAAATTCTGAGGGACTGCAGATGGCACTCTCAGACATGTAGCAGTGCCCAAAGTTTTGTCCTCTGCCTCCATCTGCTGGTAGGGATGAATAAAACCCACTTGTCTGGACTGATCTGGGTATGTTCAGGAATGTCCTTTCATGGATTACAAACTTTTTTTTAAAGAAAGGAGACAGACAATAGAATTAAATGGTCAATTTTCTCAGTGGAAAAAGGTAAACAGAAGTGCCTCAGGAATCTGTAGTTGGACTGGTGCTTTTCAATATATTTATAAAAAATCTCAAAAGGAATACGACTAGTGAGGTAATCAAATTTGCAGATGATACAAAATATTTCAGAGTAGTTAAATCTTAAGCAGATTGTGATAAATTGCAGGAGGACCTTGTGAGACTGGAAGATTGGCATCCAAATGGCAGCTACCATTTGGATGCCAGACAAGTGCAAGGGGATGCATATAGGGAAAAATAACTCATGCTGTAGTTTCACCATGTTAGGTTCCAAATTAGGAGCTACCAACCAGGAAAAAGATATAGGCATCACAGTGGATAATACATTGAAATAGTTGGTTCAGTGTATTGCAGTAGTCAAAAATGCAAATTTTAGAAATTAGGATTTGTGAATTAAATGGAAAATGCCATAATGCCTCTGTATCGCTCCATGGTGAGACCGCATCTTGAGTACTGTGTACAATTCTGATCACCGTATCTAAAATAGATATAGTTGCACTAGAACAGGTATAGAGAAAGGCGTTCAAAATGATATAGAGGATGGAACAGCTCCCCATGAGGAAAGGCTAAAGAGATAGAGCTCTTCAGCTTGGTGAAGAGATGGCTGAGGGGATATGATAGATTCTATAAAATCATGAGAGATCTACAACGGGTAAACGTGAATCAGATATTTACTCTTTCGGATAATAGACGTATTAGGGGCACTCCATGAAGTTGCAAGTAGCACATTTAAAACAAATCAGAGACAATTCTCTCACTAAATGCGCAATTAAGCTCTGGAATTAGTTGCCAGAGAATGTAGTTAGGGCATTTAGTGTAGGTGGGTTTAAAAAAGGTTTGGAGAAGACCATTAACTGCTATTAATCAAATTGACTCTGGGAATTGCCACTGCTATTACAAGCATGGGATCTACTTAATATTTGGATACTTGTAGGTACTTGTAAACTGGATTGGTCACTGTTGGAAAAAGGATGCTGGGCTTGACGGACCCTCAGTCTGACCCAGTATGGCAACTTATGTTCTTATGCAATAAAGAGGAAAAACAAAGGATAAAAAAAGTACAAAGGAAACTGCATTACATAAGCATTGTGAAAACATTCTTTTAATTCAAAATAGACCAAACTCTTAGACTGAGGACTGGGACACTGATCAGCTTTTTAGAATCAATAAAAGACCTAAGCTGCTCAGGCACAAAAAACATGAATTTTGTTGAAACTTCTATTACAAGGGTAGAGTAATAGAAAAGTGACACCAAGAGCAAGTGTTTCCTGACAAAAGGTCAGGAAACCCTGTCTCTTGAGTAATACTAAATCTGGAAAGATTCTAACATTTTGCCCCATGAAACAAGTATTCATATGTTGAAAATAGACCATCATATTGCTCAAATCACTCAGCAAAAAAAAAAAAAAAAAAAAGATACTAGCAGTGTAGATCTTTCCCTCAATTCATACTGAGGGGATTCCAAAAAATCAGTTAACTCTAGATTAGCAGGAATCTGAGGCTTAGTTTTGCCAGATAGAAAATAGACTTTTGTAATAGAAGAAACTAAATCTGAGGAAATATTTAAAATTCCAAAAAATATCTTCAAAGAGTAAGGCATGGTAATCTGCCAAGAACATGAGGAAAGTTAAGCAAAGGTTTAAATGCCTAAGTCTATTTTCAATCAATTCAACTCTCCTAGAAATGCTGCCATGTTCCTGGATAAGAGAAGCTTGGACTTAACAGTCTTAACTTCTTCCTGGAGTTCAGTAATCTTCCCAGCAATAGCTTGATGATGAACTTCTTGGTCAGTGGATAAAAAGATTCCAGCTTGTTGGCAATAGAGTCAACCTTTAAGGAGCATTGGGGAAAAAGCAGCTCTAAACTGGGCTATAAGATCCCATAAAGCCTCTAATGTCACTATCTCCAGCTTTAAAGGCAAAATTGGGTGCCACTGACAACAGTACCTGAAGTACCAAGAAGGGACACAGAACTGCTCGGAGATGGAAAAGTATCAGCAGATGCAGACACAGCCATCTCGCCTGCTAGAACGGGAAAGGCAATGCCAAGCTCTCTCTCCTCCAAAGAACTCCCACTGCCAGCAAGAAACATGACATCAGCCAGGGACAACAGAGTTTTGGAGGCATGGCTGGGCAGTGCCAGAGGGAGATGGTCATTGAGAGGGCTGAGGGACGCCTACTACCCAGCCGAATCCATCACTCCTCCATCTGTTGATGGACAACATGAAAATCCCCCTTGGAAACAGGAACCACAAAGTTCTCAAAGGTGTTGCCCCAGCAAAGGAGAGGACTCAGTGGGGTAAGTCCTAACCTTCCCCTTTGGAAGCAAAGGATAGGAAAACATGTAGCAAAACAGCAGAACAAAGAAAAACTCTGGAGCACATCTAAAGCATGGAGCGTTCTTGCAGCTATCTTACCTTCCCTGATTTACTATCCTTTGTTTTAAAGTGAAGTTTCACTATAAGTTATCAGCAGTAGTCAAGGGGGCTATCACATGCAAATCCCCTACTTGAGTCTCTGACTCATTTATTTATTTATTTATTTTTCTATACGGACATTCGATCTGGCATATCACATCGGTTTACATATAACAATATGTCTAAGGCGAACCTTGTAATGACATAGTACATTATAACAGCTTAACTGAGTAACTGGCTACATACAAATAACGGTTTTACACAAATTATTATCTATTCAATGGTCATTTAGCACCTTCACAGTAAGAGGTCTGGCAATCTTTTCAATCTCATTCTGGTTTTCCTGAGCTGTAGGCTCATGTTACATAGCTGCTTTGGGTTTTTTTTCCTACTGCAGTCCACTTAAATAGTAGCATGCTCTTTACTCCCCTTTCCCTTGTATGGAGGGTTTTATTAGCCTGCCCTTTAAATCTCTTGGTAACCAATTTTCTAAAGTGGTCACTAGTTTGTCTTCAGGGATGCCATCTGGGAGCCAGACAAAAACGCAAATTATGGTGCCTAGATCTGTTTAAGAACCCCAAGTTTTGCTTCACTTGACACTACTGCTTTTTCTAATATGCTCACATTCCTGTTTAAGGCATTGGTGTCATCTTCTACCACAGTAATTCTTCCTTTTGCAGTTTCCATCCGTCTCCCAGTACCTGCCATCGACTTAATTCAGTAAGATTTCTGGTGATAGTATCAAATTTAGTCTTAAATGCCATGACTACTGCTTGAGTCGGCGTATGAATCACCTGCTTATCCATGTTCAAACCTCCTAAGGAGTCACAATTGTCAGCCATTTTTATTTCAGGTCACTTCACCTTTCTTTTTCTTTTCTCTGAGATTTTGCTGCCATCTCAATGTCTCCTTTTACTACAAATTTGCCAATGCACTAAATATAACAATTTTTGCAGTTCAAATCTTATGCTTTGGAAGACTGGAAATCACCAAAAAGAAGGGGTTGCACCTGGAACTCTGATGACTGCAACTCACCACATCACATGATCTCTCCCATATTTATTATGAACCCATCCAATTACATTTTTTGTTGATCTAAAAAAGTTAGGTGGTCCTTAGAGCCCTCGTGAATCTTAAGGTTTGACTGATTTCTCTAGTGAACCATGGTTAGATTATCCACAATGTCTTTACACTGTTGAAACTTACCCTAATGGAAGCTTTGCTCTTCTCCCTGACTGGAAGAAAAATGCAACGTACAATATGTTCTACCAATACTGACCTTGGAACTTTAATAAGAAACTTTCAACAAATTCTTGTGAATAAATCTAATCCTCATAACATTTATCGTCAGTTCCTTGGATCAAAGAATCATCATTTACTTCATAACTTCTGGGCTTTGCCAAAACACCACCACCTGATCATGACTGCCAAATCCTTGCTGAACTTGCTCTTGAATCTATCTTGACTCAGCCATATCATTCATATGGATGGCCCAAAATCACAGAAATCCTTGCCAGGAAAGAAACAAGTATACCCCTATTTGTGCTACTGAATAGTAACTATCTTATCTGAATGGGAAAAGAACTTTCAAAAGAATATTATCTTCTGACACTTCCTGAATCACCCTTGGGTATACCTTTCCTAACTTCTCTGTTCATTGTTGTGTCAATGCTTCCACTTATTCAGATGTCTATTGAGTGAAAATATGGTTATCCCCATGTATCCTGTTTCCAAAAGTGGCCAAGCCAGGTCACAAATTCCTGGCAGGATCCCAAGGGGTAGTTAGATTCCAAGCAGCTTATCCCAAGATAAGATTTGTTAATGGACTTTTCTTCCATGAACGTATCCAAACCTTTTTTTAAATGTAGCTATATTAATAGATTTCACCACATCCTCCAGTAACGATTTCCTGAGCTTAATTATACGTTGAATAAAAAAATATTTTCTATTAGTTTTAAATGCACTACTCAGCAACTTCATTGCGTCCCCCCTGGTCTTTGTACTTTTTGAAAGAGTAAACTGTTTATTCATTTTATAGATCTCCATCATAGATCCCCTCAGCCATCTCTTCTCCAAGCTGAAGACTCTTAACTTTTTTAGCCTTTCTTCATAGGGGAAATTGTCCCATCCCCTTTATCATCTAGGCAATGGAGGGCAAGTGACTTACCCAAAGTCACAAGGAGAATTAGTGGAAGCAGCAGGATTTAAACCCTGGCTTCCCTGCTTCTCAGCCTACAACTCTAACCCTAGACAAATGGTTGTCCCATTAGGACATGTTTTGGAATATTATATTATTGTCTGGCATTTACTCAGATTTTTTGAAGGCCTATTCACTTCCCATAAACATTTACATTAATCTAACTAATGTGCCACAAAAGACAAATTGGCCATTTCATGGCCTTTTCCTCCTAGGGGATCACTTCAAACTCAAAACTGGAAATGATTCTTAATGTTAATATTTCCCATTGCATTTCCCTATTTCAAATACTGACGTGAATATGAAGGGCCAAACCTACCTGCAATAAGACTATTACTTTGTATCATGATGACCCAAGACTTAGAACTACTTTGATTATCTTAATGGACCTTCTTATATTTACCATTTAAATCAAAGTCTTTATGTTGACATACTAAATGTGACAAAGGCGGGGACTGAAAGGGTAATCTGAAAAGTTCTTATAAAAGATACACTTGTAAAAGGCAGAGATGCAAAGCCAAGTCACAGTATAAATCGTTACTCTTATGTATTATAATCACACTGTTGCTCAAGGAATGTTTTGGAGAAGACTAGTGCTGCTAGAACACTATAGAAAAAGTACTTAGAAATGGAGAAATGGGCCACCTTAGCTCTAAACTCCTCTTACACACATGCTGACACTATTTGCATATTTCACTGATCAGACTTGTAAAAACTATCCAAAGCCACTGAAATGCTAGAATATATGCTAAAAGTACAAAATATTAAGAGTCAACACTGAGTTTCATTTTGCCTTCCAGTCAGAATTTAAGAATTCACAAGAATCCTCTCTCATTAGGATATGAGATAAATTTACACATCAATGAGTTTGCATAATTTTTTCCTAATTGATATTTTGAGGTGGTGACCTATTTAATCTATTGTATCACTAACATTCTGAGACTACTCCTGAACTGCCTTTCTGGTAATTACATTCTCCTGAGATATCTCAATAAAGAACTTTGATTTTTTAGCTGTCAGTGTTAAGAGTTTATTTACAGCCTACAACAAAGGTAATATGATCCTTTGCCAGAGTTCTTTTAAGGATCCTCACTGCCATGTTTTGGATCAATTACAAATGCCGGGCTTATTTATTTATAACATTTATATTCTACACAATAGCTCAAAAGGATAAAGCAATCAACAATGAAGCTCGAGATCGAATGCCGGTATATAAAAATAATTAAATAAATAAATAAGTAACATGACAAAATACATTACATACTAATATAAACCAATCACAAAAACAGATGAAGTTAGCAGTTCAAAAGTAGTCTTACTAAGCAAAGAGAAAGACCACTACATTTTCAAAATCATAAAAATGCAATGCATTCATAGCAAGAGGGGTAAGCCGTAGAAAAATAGGTGAGTTAACAACTTTTTTCTAAATTGAGACATTATTTCTTCTTAGCAGGAAAGAAAGGGAATTCCATTGCATGTGATGCTATCACTGAAAACACCCTCTGCCTAGTAGACTAACTGGACAAATTTAACATGCACTTATCTGCAGAATTTAAAGATAGAGCTGGAACCTATTCCAGAAAAAAAAAGACGACAAGGTTTACACCATTACATGATAAAGACTTTATAGGTCATCCAGAATTCAGCAGACAGTGCTTGCTGGTTCAACAAGATCACATCTCTCTAGTGTTATATTCGTTGTCAGTCAAATAGAGGATACAATTGAAAATTCTCACAATGGCATTCAAAGCTATAAGGATGCACCTGCAAGCATCAGTGCCGTGTTAATATTCCATCATTCATTCAGAGATTTGTCAGCAAGTCAATGCCTTTGACTTACTAGCTATTGCTTAGTCAGACTGGACTGATCTAGAGAAGCACAGAAACCTGGTAGAATCAGTTGCCATTTGCATTCCGTAAGGAAGTTTGTTTTAGGAAAAACATTTTTTATTAGGAAGTTTGTTTTAAAGCTTTCAAGAGGCCTTTGAAGGCCTTCCTGTTTAAGGCAGCCTTCAGTTTGCCCCTTGGGAACCTGTAATACTAGATTCCATTCTCTATTATTTATGCAGTACTACAATCTCCACTCTTTATATTGCTATCAGATGGTTTTACATTTGCTTTAGAGAAAGCAGAGTTGCTTACCTGTAACAGGTATTCTCACAGGACAGCAGGATGTTAGTCCTCATATGGGTGACATCATCAGGATAGAGTCGAATCACAGAACACTTTTGTCAAAGTTTCTAGAACTTTGACTGCACCTACTGAGCATGCCCAGCATGGCACCAACTCTGCATCCAGCAGGGGTCCCCCTTCAGTCTCGTCTTATAGTAAAACGTACGCACGAAAAATAAAATAAGAAAAACGTCAGCGAACCCAACTCCGCAGGGTGGTGGGCAGTCTCATGAGGACTAACATCTTGCTGTCCTGTGAGAACACCTGTTATAGGTAAGCAACTCTGCTTTCTCACAGGACAAACTGGATGGTAGTCCTCACATATGGGTGAATACCGAGCTGAGGATGTCCGAGCAATGCACCAAATGCACCCAAAAGACATGCAACAGGCACAACAACAGGGGTGGAATTTGGTAAGGAGGGCATCCTGAAACCCTGAACGGGTTGGTGGAAGGATGTTGGGTAGTTAAACTGAAAACAAGTTGCATAGAACAAATTGGCCGAAGATGAAATCTTGTCTGCCAGCCTTATCTAAGCAATAATGGACTGCGAATGTATGGAGAGAACTCCAGGTAGCAGCCTTACAAATATCAGCAAGCGGCACTGAACGTAGGTGCGCTACTGATGTCGCCATGGCCCTGATAGAGTGTGCTTTTACACAGTCTTGCAGCGGAATGCCGGCTTGCTGGTAGCAAAAGGAAATATAGTCCGCTAACCTGGAGGAGAGGGTCTGCTTTCCCACAGGATTTCCCAATTTGATGGTGTCGAAAGAAACAAATAATTGAGTGGATTTTCTGTGGACCGACGTGCAGTGTAGATAGAAGGCTAGGGCACATTTACAGTCCAAGGAATGCAGAGCTTGTTCTCCTGGGTTTGAATGGGGCCTGGGAAAAAAAGGTAGGTAGGATGATGGATTGATTAATATGAAATTCCAATACTACCTTTGGTAAAAACTTAGGGTGAGTACGGAGCACTACCCTGTCATGCAGAATTTTAGTGTAAGGTGGGTAGGTAACTAAAGCCTGCAACTCACTAACTCTGCGAGCGGAGGTGATAGCGAGAAGAAAAACTACTTTCCAGGTGAGATTGAGCCTCTCCACTCTTGTGATCTCCTCTAACGGAGGTTTCATGAGCTGCCCCAAAACCACGTTAAGATCCCAAGCAGGGGCCGGAGGGCGCAGTGGAGGTTTTAAGTTGAGCAAGCCTCTCATAAAGCGTGTTACTAAGGGTTGTGTTGAAATAACAACATCCCCCACGCCCTTATGAAACGCGGCTACCGCGCTAACATGCACCCTAATGGAGGACGTTTTCAGGCCTGACTCTGACAGGTGCCAGAGATAGTCCAGAAACTTCGCCGTGGAACAAGTGAAGGGGTCTAAGGACATGGAAGTGCACCAGACTGTAAACCTCTTCCATTTAGAACGATAAAACCTTCTCGTGGAAGGCTTTTGTGAAGCTACCAGGACTCGGGACACTGACTCTGAAAGGTTAAGAGATTGGCGTATAAACCTTTCAACATCCAGGCAGTCAGAGATAGGGCCTGGAGATTGGGGTGGCGCAGGTATCTGTCGTTCTGAGTTATCAGAAGCGGATCCTTCCCCAGAGGAATGTGCCAGCGTACTGATAGGTCCTGGAGGATTGGGAACCACACCTGGCATGGCCAGTGAGGGGCTATCAGAATCATTATGCCCTTGTCCCGCCGGAACTTCACAAGAGTCTTCGATATGAGCGGAAGTGGAGGGTACACATAGAGGAGACTGCTGGCCCACGAGAGGGCGAAAGCGTCCCTCGGTTGCGAGTGGTGGCTGCGAATTAGAGAGCAGAAGTTTTCTACTTTGCGGTTGTGGACTGATGCAAAGAGGTCTATGTGAGGGTAACCCCAACATTGGAATACTGTGTCCGCTACAGTGTGGTTAAGAGACCACTCGTGTGGATGAAACGTGAGACTCAACTTGTCCGCCAACACATTGTCCACGCCCAGCAAGTAGGTGGCTGTGAGGTACATCGAGTGGGAAAGGGCCCATGCCCATATCTGTGCAGCTTCCTGACACAGGAGGTAGGAGCCCGTTCTCCCTTGCTTGTTGATGTACCACATCGCCACCTGATTGTTGGTTTGAATCTGGATGGCTTTGTTTGAAAGGTAATCCTGAAAAACCTTGAGGGCATATCTGATCGCCCGAAGCTCCAGGAAATGTATCTGATGTTTGGCTTCCTCTGGAGATCAGGTTCCCTGAGTCTGTAGGTCGCCGACATAAGCACCCCACCCTAGGTTGGAGGCGTCTGTTGTCAAGGTAATTTTAGGTTCTATAGCCTGAAATGGAAGACCTTGAAGTAGATTGGAGTGATGTATCCACCAGGCCAGCGACAGGCGGAGCTGTGTGGTAACGTGAACAATGCTGGACATTGGTTGACAAGCTTGAACCCAGTGGGATTTTAGGGTCCACTGCATGACTCTCATGGCTAGGCGGGCCATCGGAGTGACATGCATCGCGGACACCATGTGACCCAGCAGTATGAGGAAGTGACGGGCAGTTGAGGATACTCGAGTCTGTAGATGATGCGCCAGAGAGGCCAGGGTGAAAACTCGATCCTGAGAGAGGAAGGCTTTCACCTGTATAGTGTTTAGGTCGACCCCTATAAAAGGATAGGTTTGGGATGGAACTATCTTGGATTTGAGATAGTTGATTAGAAACCCTATGGAGATCAGGGTATGGAGAGTGAGACGCAAGGACGCCAATGTGGCTTGTTGAGTTGGAGCCCTTATCAACCAATAATTGAGATAAGGGTAGACATGGACACCCTGACTCCTGAGGAAGGTATCATGGTCGGACCCTAAGCACAATACTCAAACTCTATGCAGGTCTGTGATGGACACTGTCCGAGGACAATTGGTGCACTGACGAAAACCAGACGCCATGGCTTCGACAAAAATTTAGCCGCGGTGCGGTCGATGGCCAGTAGGCCCTGAAGGGAAAACTCAACGAGAATCGACTGCAAACGAGGGTAAAGCCTTACCTTTCGACCACAGAGTACAGATATCTATGGGGTAGAATTTTTTGAAAAATTTTAAAGAAGTTCCGTGAGGAAAATTCCTGTCAGGAATCTCAAGAGAGCGCCTTAACCCGCGTGGCTACTGCTGCGCGGAAAAAAAAAGAGACTGAAGGGAGACCCGTGCTGGATGCAGGGTTGGTGCCATGCTGGGCATACCCAGTAGGTGCCAGTCAAAGTTCTAGAAACTTTGACAAAAGTGTTCCGTGATTGGGCTCTATCCTGATGATGTCACCCATATGTGAGGACTACCATCCTGCTTGACCTGTGAGAGCTACAGTAATCCAATCTGGTAGTAATAGTTACCAGATTTTGCTTAGAAAGATAATGGCGCAGTTGTCTAACTGATCTTAAATTACAGACAGAAGCGTTAAAAGCATTAACTTGAGGTTTCCTAGATAACTATTCATCCATTACAATACCTAGACTGCCAAGTCTTTAAGAAACGAGTCAGTATCAGCTATCAAATGACTAATCTACTCTGATACTGTAAAACCACTTTGACACATTTGCACAAGACAGTCTAAATATTTTCAAAAAATTGAAAATGAATAAAAAAATCAGTACACAGTAAATATGACAAACATTTAATCAAGTCCTCTAGTTGTCAGCTATATAACATCTACAAGATCTCTTCACAAAATAAAACCCAGTTTAAAAATACAGTATGTTTGAGAAAATGAATTAAAATTATTCCCCAGTACCATAAAAATTAACATATATAATTATTTACTACTATGTAGTAATATTAAAAGCATGTACACTATCCTTCAGAGATGCTGAAAGATAAGGGAGATAAAAAGTAGTACAATCCCAGCACATTTTCTCCTCTGTTTCTGAAGATTCACTATTTGGTTTGAGCATTCAACTTTGATTTTAAAAAATTGTTAAGAAATAGGATTATAAATAAATTGAACAAGTCTGTGTGTAAAACATTTAACTGTAAGCTATATATTATAAAACAAACACTCAGCAGGAATGGCTGAATATGTGGCTTCTAGAAAAGAATGTGCATGTCATGGGAGATGGCTAGATATTATTCTCTTGGTTTACAATGATTTATAGTCCATTCTTCATGAGCTCCTGGACTCCATTCTCATCAATTATTAAAGGTGTATGAAACTCTTTTTCCTGGACATACATTTCCAGTCCCTAGGGAAGGAAGCCAAACAAAAAGGAATATCAGTTAATGCAGAACTTAGCAGGCTTTGTTCTGCTCTTATTACACTGCTCAATTCCTCTCCCATCTATTGCATTTTATGCAGAAGCTGCCTTTGGTTTCAGATGTACCCATGCCCCTTGGTTTAAAGAGTCAACTTCGCTCATTATACATCTTAGTACTCTCTCAGTACAGGTTTCTTATTACCGTTCTCATTCCCATTTTAGATTTAAAGATTTAAATGCCATGCTGGGTCAGACCAAGGTCCATCAAGCCCAGTGTCCTGTCTCAGACAGTGGCCAGTCTGGGTCACAAATACCAAGCAGTTCCGATGAAGACAACCATTTATTTATATTCCATCTTTCAGGCACTTCAAGGTGGATTATATTCGGATACTATAGGTATTTCCCTACCTCCGGAGGGCTCACAATCTAAGGGGGTTATTTATTAAGTCAGGGTATATTATCCAAAAGGGGCATAACTTGCATTGCAGCCAACCGGCACTATTTTGAATGAACATGGTAATAGACCAAGAGCCCGGGGGCAATCCAGCACCACTAGGCCACATGGTATGCCTGGGGAGAGGGGTGGCAGGCTAATGTGAGTTAGAGGGAATTTATTGAAAAGGAGCAGGGTTGGGTGGGGAAGTGGCACTTGTTGCATTATTTTAAGAGGTTTTTTTACACACACACACACACACACACACAAGGACCACCTCTAGAGGTGGCAGGGGCCTCACAAAACTCCTGGGGAGTTTATATACAATAAGGGAAAGGGGTGTCAATTGGGCCAATACGGTCCTTTAAAGAAACTGGAAGCATCAGGATGTGAATTAGTGACCCCATGCTTCTAGGAAAAGTTAGCTACTGATTTGTTGGGCAACTGTCCCCATGCTCAGCTGAACAAACAAAAAACAAAATACATTCCATCTTCCCATAATGTGATTTAAGTCCTGTTGAGACAGGGACCATTCCCCAGGGTCGACAACACGGACTGAGAAAAGTCCTCCTGAACGTTTTCCACACCTGCTATGTGTGAGGCTGCAATTACGATTCCTACCCTTAAGAAAGGGAGCAAATTTCTCATTAGCAAAATGAATAGCCCAGGCTTCCAGCCAATTGATGGACTAATTTGCTTCCTCAGGGGTCCAGTAATCGAGTCATCTATCCCAGACGTGCCCCCAGCTCACAAAAAAATTAAACACACACTGATATATACAATGACAAAGCAGGATCTTTAATGGAAGGGTTTTTCCTCTTACTCCTTTGTGCTTACAGCTTAGTCTAAACTGGGGCTGGGATCTGACACCAGGAGCCTTTATTTGCAACTGCCCAGAGATTTTTCCCGTATTTTATACCCCCCTCCCAACTCACTGAGCCCAATCATTGCATTCACAGTTCTTCCACAAAGCTGCAATAACAATGCTGCCCTAACTCTGGCCAAGAGACGTTTGCGTACACATGTTCAATAAAAATGCCTTTAAGGTATCACATGACCCTTTCATAGCACGATTCAACACAGAGTCAGTATAGGAAAGAAAAACACAACAGAATGCATTTAGCACATGAAGAACTTACTTCTCCAGCATAAGAGACAAGTGGCGATATCTCACACTGAACTGGCAGGTCATTAGCATCCTTCAAACTAAGAAGAGAGCAAATAAATCAAATAGTGAACAGGTGAAGTGATACCATGACTTCTCTATAGCAGAAAATAAGCAGCACATTTCAGTTTGTGAAATTTCTTCCCACCCATCCCCTCCTCCATGCAGACACATTAGCGTTAATATGGGTTAATTAACTCCTTCATAGCAGGTGGGTTAGCATCAATACTGCTTAAAAGATGCAGATAATCCAGCGTTCACATGAAAAGCCCAGGAGCTGATTGTGAAAGCTGCAACAAAGTAGTTTAAATCAAAGGCAGGTCCACAAGGCAAAGAAGCCCAACCATATAGAATGTAGTGTGCCACATTTAAATTCAAATGGTGACAACAACCAGAAGCCAGTATGCAGCACTCTGCAACCCAACCATTGTTTGGTAGAAGTGTGAACTGTTGGGATGTGGTCTGTAGTCGAGAAAGCAATAACTAGACAAGCGCAAAGTACAACCTGGCTTTTCAAGCCAGCTAAGGAGAAAAATAAAAAGTGCAGGTCATGAATGCAAGACAAACTGCAGGCAGCTCTGCAAATCATCAGGATTCGTGACACTATGCTAGCTAATTCAAATTGAAGTCTAGTTCTCAATCAAGGGCGATTCTAAGAGCTTGGTACTTTGTGTTTCGATAAATCAGTGTGGCAGGAATGGATGTACTAGTGATAACAGTGTAACCCAGACTTTTAATTAGCTATGAAACAAACGTATGTGCTCTTTTCCACAGGGCGGAGGAACATATGGATGCAAATTCCTGATCTTCTCAAATTAAGACACTATAGAGCCTATACAATAAAATGGTATATGTATGTTAAAAGTATTCAAGAGGTTATGTAAAGATTATCTTGTAGATGTTACATTTTTACCACACTTCTGACATGGTACTGGCATGCACACCAAAAAAAACAAAACAAAATAAAAAACCTGCCATGCACACTAGTTACTGACCAAAATCCTGTTAACTGACCCAAAATGAAAGATCTGTTAAGCCCAGAGAACTTCTACATTCCTCTTTCTCTGCCTCTACCCTCTACTCTCCAGCAGCTCCTGTTTCCTCCTTTCATTCCCACCAAATCCTTGGCAGTACATATTCCCCCTCCAACCACCCCTAGGTTTTCCATAGCCCAACATCCCCCCCCATATGCTCCTTTCTCTGGTACATTCTCCTGACCTCAATGTATGCAAATAGATGAGTGAAGCAGGAGAGAGGTCACCACCCTATTACTCCATAGCTGGTGCTTTTAAAAATGGCACTGGATGACTTCATTTTGGCTGCAGGGTAAGAGGATGACCAGCTTTTCTGCCACAATCATCTATTTGCATACACAGACGAGACAGGAGTTGGGATGGAGGGAATATCAAATCATGGATGCCACTTCTGCTTGGGTCTTGGAATGGTGATGGTGGTGGTGGAGGGGGGGCAGTGATTGGGTGTTGCTGAGGGAAGAGAAGATGAGGCCCCCACTTTCTGCTTCAATTGGGCAGGGGCCATGAGAAACTTGTCTTTCATTTTGTGCCAGTTAGCAGGAGAGGGGGGGGTTAACTGGCACTGGGCAGGTGTTAGCTAGATAGTGGGTATGCAGAGCAGACCATGCTCTTTCCTGCGAGCCTTGTAAAACTTCATTTTCACATGATGCTCTCATTTCCATACAGGCACACTAATTTTACATGTTAATGCAATGGGGGACTATCCTAACAGATATTAAGGGCTGACTGCATAGCATATACAAGACACTTTACATGCATGTTAAATTTTATTGCATAGACCATTATACCACAGGGCAATATTTTCAAAAGTGCTCTTTACATAAATGCAGTAAGAAAAGATATTCAAAAGAGCATTTACAGTCTATTTACATTACATCCAATAAATGTCAGCTGGGAAAACATCACGTGTATAGCAACAGACATTGCTTTCATTCCATTTTTCTTCTCTAGATAGCACCTCCTTATAAAGGAGTCTTATTGAACATTTTCCACTTTACTCCAATCAACTGAGATCAATAAGAATACTACTTGCTCATTCATAGATCATTCTGGGATTTTCTCCTTTCTCCCAGCACATCATCATCACTGGAAGCTCTTGATACCTATACATTCAAGATCCCATATGCTGCAGGTCCTTCTGGCTGTAAAGATCAAATCTTATCCATGATAGGTAAAAGCCTTAAAATAGTCTCCAGCATTAGGGACCTTTCAACCCCTTTTCTATTCTGGCTGGCAATAAACAGCTCTTAATCCTGTTAGTCACATCCTAGAGTCACATTCCTCTCACTGCGACTGTCTTTCTTCCCAATCTCTACTGGCACATGTTAAATACATACTAGTCCAGGGGTACCAACCCTGTGCTACAGCACAAGGAGAATATCTTCAACTTGTTAGTTTTCAGAAATGCAAGGATGATATCACATCTATGCAGGCATTACAGGCAACCTTGGTAGAGGATAACCAACTTGCATTACAAACTTGAGAAAGTGGAAAATACAAGGAAATGTATTCTTCGTTTTACAGATTTCCCCAAGTTATTAACTGAGAGAGATGTTTCATAGGTATTAACATTTCTTTCTGGGTCACTGCCTCCTACTGTAAGAATTCAATAACTTCCTGTCTTTTGGGCACTGGAAGTTGGAGTGGGAGGAGACAAGTGACTGCCTGACCTGACCCAGAATAGTCACCAACTTAATGGCACATAGGAAGAAGTGGAGGCCAGAATGACTGTTAGTTTCCTTCATTTTAGAGCTGGATAGGATGAGGTTTTTTGTTTTTTTTAAACCAGAAAGTTAACATATTCCCAGACCTTTGCAGGATTACTCAAGAAATGAAGAGGAAGTTTCTGTTATTGTAGTCAAAAGTGATTCACTTGGGAGATCATTTCTTAAATATCCACGTCAAATGTATAGTTATATATCATGGGGGTACAATTTTTTTTTAAACTCAGTTTAACTTGAGATGTTCTTCGAAGAACGAACATCTCCTTCGGCTAGCGGGATACATCCTAATTGGACTACTTTTTATAGCGAATGCCTACATTGTGACCTTGGGAATGGAATTTCTGGGGAGGGGTGAGGTTAGCTTTCTTTGTATCACTTTTCTGTTTTTCTGGACTCCTCCCTCCCCTTTATTTGGACAATAATGCAGCATGTATATTTTAAGAGCATATGCTCTTTTTTGTTTTGATATTTACTTTTTATTGGCTTTGTCCCTTTTAACTTGAGCAAAGGTTTGACAGGAAAAGAAAAATACAGCAACTAAAAACTGAACAAATTTATTAATTTAAATACATTTATTTTGTCGAATGAAATATTATAGATTCACATCCTCAAAAGCAAGAAAAGGCTAGAAAAACCCCAGGTACCAGGTCACATGAGTACTTAAAATTTAGCACCCAGTACCTTAACTTCAGAAAATCAAATATAAAGGAAATAGAACAAAACAGATTTAAAAAATCTAAAAAAAAAGACAAAACGAGTGTAAAATAAGAAAAAAGCACAAAAAAACAAGCACAAAAATGCAAAGAAACAGAGTAAAACTTTTTCCCTGGCTTCTAATCATTTTTGAGTAGCATGTAAGTCTATGTGGTCGATGTAATAAAACCCATGCAAAAATCAGCAATATTTTTTGTGCAATTTTTTGAGAGCACATATGGAAAAGCCATCAACCCCACTTGATGTAATAATGGTATGCAAATGAAACCTGTTAAAAATCCAAGCTAGGTTAAAAAAAAAAAAAAAGAAAAAGTACCAAAACCCATGCTATAGCCCCAAAGCAGAAAATCACCGTACAAATAGGCATTAAAATCAGCATTAATTGAAAAAAACAGAGTTCCTTACTCGCTGTTTAAAGTGACACGGGCCAAACTGAGGTGGAATTTGTGCGCAGAGATAACCAAACTTTCGGGGACAAGCCTCCTCACAGAGTATAAAAGGCAGTTCTTTCGAAGGCCATGTACTGGGTGTTAGGAGCTTGTGGTTTGAGATGTTCTTTTCCCAATTGCTGAGTGATTGTAATGTTTTGGCCGGTAACGAAGAGGCAGTGACTGGCTGCACTCACCCACTGCACCGCCGGGCCCTTAAGATGCTCCCCAGGCTAACAACTAGAACGCTGCCAGCATGCTCTAGGCCTTTCGCAACATGCCTCTTCCTATGTGGACACATGCGCACTCCACCCCCTCATTAAGACTCCATGGCAGGTAAACATCCTCAGGCACCCAGCTGCAGTCCTCGCCCTCACTTCAGGAACAGGTCCTCCCGCTTACTGTAGTGCGTGTTGCTCCAGTCTTTCAGCCTCCTTTGCCTATGCAGGCTCTCTTGCTTTGTCCAGCCTCTTCCTACCTGCCCTGTCTATTCCAGTCCACCTTGCTTTACCCCAGTCCTTTTCTTGTCTGCTTGATTATTGATCCCTGCTGTGGATCTGGACTACTCTCTTGCATGCCACTTGCCACTGATCCCTGCTACAGACTTAGATAATACTTCGCTCATTGCCTGCCCTGACTCTTGGCCCAAACCTGGTGTCTGCTTGCTGCTTGTCCTGACTTCAGCACTTCTCTAGATTCTCACTTTCTGATCACCCCTAGTGACACTTGCCTAAGTACTGCCAGCCCCTGGAATTCAAATGCTCAACTGGCGGGCAACAGGTGAAGGTGACTGTGACGGTTCAGTTCAGTCCCCAATGGCATGTCAGCTAGCTATCTGCGTGGACCTAGTAAGTTTACCTGCTAGGCTGCATCAACAATGTCATAGGAAAAGGTATCACTCCCACTACAGATTGCTGAGGCCATGAGTTCAGCGGATCTATCCTCCACTCAGGCTATCGCCAGACAGGCACTCCAGGTGCAATAACAAGACTGGTTGAAATTCCTGGTGGACTTCCTCGAAGGCTTGGCCTGGCAAGCCTAGCAGCAGCAGGAGCTCATTAATCAAGTAAATGGTAGTCCAGGGGGAATTCTGTGCTACTGCAGAGCACAGAGTTTGCGCAGAATTCGCACCCTGAGCAGAATTGCCATTTTCTGCACAGAATTGCCAAATTCTGTGCAGAAAATAGCAATGGAGACCCCGTTCACAGTGAAGATGAAGGCCCAGTATGCCATTCGCCGGGAAAAGGGAAGGCCCCCCCATGTGCCGTGAATGGTGTGCCCAGGCCTTCATCTTCGCTGCGGAGCATGTCCCGCAGCACACGGGGGCTTTTCCTTTTCGCCGCACCGGGCCTTCATCTTCGCCATTAACTGAGCATATCCTGCAGCACACGCTCCGTTCACGGCATGCCGGTGAGAGAATGTGTGAGAGAGGGAGGGTGAGAGAGAATGTGCATGTGAGAAGGGGGAGGGGTGTGGGGGAGGGGAAGACGAGAGAGCATGGTTGGATGGGGTGGGAGGAATGTTTGAGTGTGGGTTTCAGAGAGGGAGCCTATATGAGGGGAGGGTGAGAGCAAGAGGGTGTGAGAGAGCATGGGATGTAAGAGAGGGGGGTGGGGGGATAGGAAAATTAGTTTCTTACCTGATAATTTTCGTTCCTGTAGTACCACGGATCAGTCCAGACTCCTGGGTTTTGCCCCCCTTCTAGCAGATGGAGACAGATATTTTCAAACAAAAAACCGCTTTATATAGGATGGTGACACCTACAGTCTGGCAGTATTACGCAATGTCAAAGTACAATGGCTCTCAAAGAACACTATAACTATGTACACTAACCCTTTAACTGTAACAAAACCAATGCAACCGGTTCACTGAACCCTTCAAAGACCAGAACCTGTAGAACCACTGGAGGACATGGAAATCCTATTTCTGCAGATCGCAGAACAGAGTAAAAATCCAGAGCTGAGCGGACTCTCCCTCTCAGGCGGGACTGGACTGATCCGTGGTACTACAGGAACGAAAATTATCAGGTAAGAAACTAATTTTCCTTTCCCTGTACGTACCCGGATCAGTCCAGTCTCCTCGGATGTACCAGAGCTTCCTTACCTGGGATGGGATCCGGAGAGGCCTGCTCGCAGCACACCTTCCCTGAAACCACCCGGCTCCGTAGCTTGCACATCCAGTCTGTAATGCCTCACGAAAGTATGCAAGGACAAATCTCCTGCGGAGAAACAGAGTGGCACTCTGCCCAAAACGCTGCTTGCGAGCGAGTAGAGTGAGCCCTAAGTCCCACGGGGAGAGGCCTCCCCCACAGCAAATAGGCTGAACTGACAGCCTCTTTCAACCAATGAGCAATGGTAGTCTTAGAAGCCATTTGACCTTGGAGGGGACCATTTAAGAGCACAAAAAGATGGTCTGACAGGTGGAAATCATTGGTAATTTCCAGATCTCTCAGCAACGCCCTGTGAACATCCAGCCTCCGCAAGTCCGCCGACAAGGGATCTGAACGGTCTAACTCCCCAAAGCCTGGGAGTTCCACGGATTGATTGACATGAAACGCTGAGATCACCTTCGGCAGGAAAAAAGGCACCATCCGCAAGGACACTCCCGCATTGGAAATCCTCAAATAAGGTTCCCTACAAGAAAGAGCCTGCAGCTCTGACACCCTACGAACCGATGTAATGGCAACCAGAAAAAACACCTTCAAGGTAAGATCCTTCAGAGTGACCCTTTTCAAAGGCTCAAAGGGAGCCGAACATAGAGCAGTAAGCACCAAATTCAGATTCCAAGAGGGATAGGTATGTCTAACCGGTGGATGCAAATGTTTTGCACCTTGGAGGAAGCGAGTCATATCGGGATGAGTCGCCAACGCTACCCCCTGAACTGCTCCCAGCAAGCAACCAAGAGCTGCCACCTGTACTTGTAAAGAACTGTACGACAAGCCCTTAGACAGTCCACTTTGTAGAAAACACAGAATATCTGTCACTGAAGCTCGAATTGGCGAGACCTCCCAGTCTAGACACCAGGATTCAAAAACCTTCCACACTCTAACATAGGTGAGGTTCGTGGAAGTCTTACATGAACGTAAAAGAGTGGCTACGACAGCTGGAGAATAACCTTTGCAACTTTGGCGATGCTTTCAAAAGCCATGCCGCTAGACAGAAGCAATAGACTTTCTCAAAACACACGGGCCCTTGTCACAACAGGTCTGGGCTTCCTAGAAAACGTAGCGGGCCTGCCACCACCAGCTTGAGAAAGTCCGCAAACCAAGGGCGCCTCGGCCATTCCGGCGCTACTAGAATTACCCACGCTGGATGAATCTCTATCCTTCGAAGCACCCTGCCGATAAGCGGCCAAGGCGGGAAGACATACAGCAGGATGTCGGACGGCCAGGGCAGAACTAGGGCATCTACCCCTTCCGCTCCAGCCTCTCTGCAACGAGCGTAAAATCTCGAGTCTTGGCATTCCAAAACGTAGCCATGAAATCCATGTGGGGCGTGTCCCAGGTTTTGCAAATGCGCTGAAAAGCCACGTCCGCCAATTCCCATTCCCCGGGATCGAGATGGTGCCGGCTGAGAAAATCTGCTTGTACATTGTCCACGCCGGCTATGTGAGAGGCTGACTAGATGCTGCTCCGCCCAGCTGATCAACTGACTAGCTTCCACCGCCACAGGACGACTCCTGGTCCCTTCTTGATGATTGATATATGCCACCGTGGTCGCATTGTCGGACAGGATTCTGACTGACCTCCCTTGGATAAGAGTGCAGAACACCTGCAACGCTAAACGCAATGCCCGAATCTCCAGATGATTGATGGACCACTGCGCCTCCACGGGAACCACAAGCCTTGCACCGCTCTCCTCTGGCACACCCCCCCCCCCAGCCGGAGAGACTGGCGTCTGTGGTGACTATCGTCCAATCTGGCACCTCCAGAGGAACTCTGCAGGCTAGATTGGCCGTCCCCAGCCACCATGCAAGACTGGCCCTCGCTGCCTCTAAGTGGCAGAGGAAGAAAAAATAGTTCGGATACTGGGTTCCAACGGGAAAGTAATGCGGACTGCAAAGGCCGCATATGAGCAAAGGCCCAGGGGACCAGTTCCAGCGTTGAGATCATGGAACAGAGAACCTGCAAGTAATCCCTGACCCTTGGAGTACTTTTGAGCAGCAAGCGACTGACCTGGCCTTTAATTTGGAAATTCGTTCTGCAGTAAGAAAAACTCTCCCCTGCTGAGTGTCAAAAAGAGGGCTCCCAAATATTCCAAGGACTGAGAGGGCACGAGTCTGCGCTTAGTGAGATTGACAACCCAGCCAAGGGACTGAAGGAGTTGGAGCACTCTGCGAATCACCTCCTTGGCCAGCATTTCCGATTTCGCTCGAATCAGCCATTCGTCCAGATATGGATGTACCAGTAGTCGTTCCCTCCGAAGATGGGCCACCACCACTATTTTTTTTTATTTTTATTTTAGATTTATATTCCGCTTTTTGCACTTTTTTCAGCACTTCAAAGTGGATTACATTCAGGTACTGTAGGTATTTCCCTATCCCCAGAGGGCTTACAATCTTAAGTTTGCACCTGAGGCAATGGAGGGTAAAAGTGACTTGCCCAAAGTCACAAGGAGTGACAGTAGGACTCGAACCCTGGTCTTTTGGTTCATAGCCCACTGCTCTAACCACTAGGTTACTCCTCCACTACCATTACCTTAGTGGCCAGACCGAAGGGAAGAGCCCGAAACTGAAAGTACTGGCCCAGAATGGCAAATCGAAAGGTATCGCTGATGATCCTGCCGGATGCCTATATGAAGGTAAGCCTCCATAAGATCCAGAGATGCCAGAAACTCTCCCTTTCTGACCGATGCAATGACTGACTGGAGCGTTTCCATGCAGAAGCGAGGTACTTTGAGACATTTGTTTACACTCTTGAGGTCCAGAATGGGTCGAAAAGATACCTCTTTCTTTGGTACCATGAAGTAAATGGAGTTAACTACCCTTTCGTGGTGCCTCTGGAGGAACTGGTACAATGGCCTGTAGCTGCAGAAGTCGCTGTAACGTATCCCGTACTGCTTTTCGCTTGTTTGCATAACCGCAGGGAGAAACGAGAAACCGGTCTCGAGGGCACCGTGCAAAATCTAAAGCATAACCTTGACTTATCACGGTTAGAAACCACTGATCCATCATTACCTTGGCCCACTCCTCGAATAACAGGGACAGCGTGCCCCCTACCGCCGGTACAGAGGAGTGAGCCGGCATCCCTTCATTGTGGAGACTTGACCCCTGGAACTGACTGAGCCGCCCCGGTTCTACCGAACCTTCAGCCGCGAAAGGACTGGAATCATGACTGTTGCTTCGGTGGTCTGGACGAAAGGAGGAACTGGCCGCTCTAGCTGGCCTATACCACCGCGTCCCCCTGAATCTGGTCCGGGACGAAAAGGAACCCCGAGACAGACTCCGGCAACCTATGCACCTTATTGTCTCCCAAAGATTGAATCATATCTTCCAAAACTCTTCCAAATAATAACTTTCCCTTGAAGGGCAGAGATCCCAGTTGTGCTTTAGAGCAGGGGTCCCCAACCACCGGTCCGCGGACCGGGCCGTGGGAGTTTTTTGCCGGTCCGCAGTGCCGCCAAGCACCGGCAGGTGTGTCGCGCGCTCCCAGTTTCTCCCGCTGCCGTTGCCGCCGGGCTGTCAGCACGTTCAAGCCCAGTGGGAACGGCAGCGGTGCTAGAAGCTGTGGCACCCGTGGCTGGCCTTTTCTTCTTCCCGCGCCTGTCCCCCCCTCCTGTGACCCGGAACAGGAAGTGATACCCAGTGCGCGGGAAGGAGAAAGAGCCTTGCCGCGTGATAAAGTAGCAGCAGCGGCTGCAGCATCAGTCCCCGAGCAATTAAAACAGCCGGTAATCGAGAAAGGAGTCAGCAGCATGAGCCTCCCGCGGCCGATGGCATTCTTCTTTCTTGGCCTGCGGGGGCTGCTGCAGCTCCCATTTGTGCTTGGGGGGGGGGGGGGAGAGAGGAAGTGAGTGAGAGAAGCAGCAGCCAGCGTGATGTGTGTGTATGTGAGAGACAATGAAAGTGACTACTCAAGGAGATGACTGATGTGTATGTGAGAGTGTGAGACACTAGTCAGGGAGGTGACTGATGTGTGTGTGTGAGAGAGAGAAAAAGCATGGAAGTGAGAAGTCTGGGTATGTGGGAAAGCATGGGCGTAAGAAGCCTGGTGTTGTGGGGGTGAAAGAAAGCATGGGAGTGAGAAACCTGGGTGAGTGTGCATGCATGAGAGAGAGAGACTGCTTGGTAAGGTGAAGGTGTGTGTTAGAGAAAAAGACTGGTGTGTGTGAATGTGAGAGAATGTGATTCAGGGAATGAGAAGCCTGTGCACATGGAGAGTGAGCATGGAAAAGAGAGACTGGTGTGTGTGTAACAGAGAGAAAGTGATTATGGGAATGAGAAGCCTGTGCACGTGAAGAGTGAGCATGGGAGTGAGAAACCTGGGTGTGTGTGAGACACAGCATGGGAGGGAGAAGCCTGTATATCTGAAAGAGAACATGGGAGTGGGAAGCCTGTGTGTGTGTGTGTATGCATGAGCGAGATCAGGTGACGTGTGTGTGTGTGTGTGTGTGTGTGTGTGTGTGAGAGAGAGAGAGAGAAATAAAGTGATTATGGGAATGAGAAGCCTGTGCATGTGAAGAGTGAGCATGGGAGTGAGAAACCTGGGTGTGTGTGAGACACATCATGGAAGGGAGAAGCCTGTATATCTGAAAGAGAACATGGGAGTGAGAGACTGGTGAGTGTGTGTGTGTATGTGAGAGAGAGAGAAAGAAAGTGATTATGGGAATGAGAAGCCTGTGCATGTGGAGAGAACAAGCATGGGAATGAGAGACTGGTGAGTGAGTGTGTGTGTGTGTGTGTGTGTGTGAGAGAGAGAGAGAGGGAGACAGAGAAAGTGATTATGAGAGTGAGAAGCCCATATATGTAAGTAGAACACGGGAGTGGGAAGCCTGTGTGTGTGTATGGCATGAGAGAAACTGTTCAGGAAGGTGACTGGTGTGTGTGTGCCAAAGACTGTTTGGGAGATGATTGGTGTGTGAGAGACAGAAACTGGTCATGGGGGCATGACTGGTATGGTGTGTGTGTGAGAGACATGGGCACTAAGGAAGAGGACCATATGTATAGAGCTTAGCTTCTACTGTTGCTTCTGGTGTGTGCCACGGCCTGCAGGGAAGGGGAGTAGGATAGCTGCTGGAGGGGGTAAGTAAAGGTGGCTTTTTAAGTTTATTTTTCTTGACTGCCATTTTAATTGTATGATGTCTGCTTTTTTGAAATATTTTATTGGTGTTTGGAGAATGTTTAATAGCTTTTATGAGTTTTTAATTGTTGGATGTTATTCTGTTCATAGCTGTTTTGAAACATTTATTCTGCTTATTAGTATAGTTTTACAATTATTTCTGTGTGGGGATCTATAGCTGCTTGCTTGTTCTGTTTTCCTAATAAGAGGTGTATTGGTTTTTAGGACCTGATTTAATATTTGTAGTGTTGCCTTTTCATAGATAGGGTTGCTCCTGTTTGAGTGTATTCCATAATACAGGTGTAACTGTGTGCGGATTAGTTTATGTGCATTACTACAGATCCTGGGAGTATGTTAGGTCGGTTCTGTGTCTTACCGAGATGAGATATTTTGCTAGCAAGTAAGTGTTTGTATCGGTCTTATTTGTTGTGTTTTCTCAAGAGGACATGCATTGGTGGTAAACTGCTGTTTTTTCATAAGTAGGGCTATTGAGCCTGGAAGTAGAAGGAGTTTGAGTTGCTGATACTGAGATGTCACCAGAACATCTTTTTTGTAGGGTGAGTTGTATGGGGAATGTCATAATTCTGCTTTACATCCATTATTGGGGGTCAGGGGGTTCCCGTGGATACAAACTGTACTTTTACATCTAGCCCCGTGACGATCATGGGTCAGTGTGCCATGCATGTGAGAACCTATGGTGAGTTGAGTCACATTCACATTATAAATGTCATAATTAAATGATAAGTGTGCCCTAAAATCCAACCCCCTCCATAACCTCGCCTCCATATGACCAAAGCCCCGCCCCTGCCGGGCCATGGAAAAATGGTCTTGCTTGAAGTCGGTCCCTGGTGCAAAAAAGGTTGGGGACCACTGCTTTAGAGGACACATCCACTGACCAGTTCCTTAACCACAAAAGCCTACGAGCAGAGACCGCCAACACCATGGATCTAGCCGACATCCGCAGGTCATGAAAAGCATCAGCACAGTAAGCCACTGAAGACTCCAGAAGGCCTGCCTGAGCCGCCTCCTCTTCCGAGAAGCCCGCATTGGCTTGTAATTGTTGCAGCGGAGGCTTGCTCTCATTGCAAAGTTGCTGCATATGGCCGCCCTAACACCCATGGCTGAGACCTCAAAAATTCTTTTAAGCTGCACTTCCAATTTTCTAGCCTGTAGGTCCTTAAGCGCTGTTGCTCCTGTGACTGGGATCGTGGTCTTCTTGGTCACCGCAGAGAATGCCGCGTCCACCTTGGGTACTTTCAGTATATCCAGAGCCTCCTCAGGAAGCGGATATAATTTATCCATGGCCTTGCTCACTTTCAACCCGAGATCCGGGGTATCCTATTCCCGGAACAGCAAATCCATAGCCAAGAAATGAAAAGGGAATGCAGTGGCCAGGCCTCTCAGGCCCAACAATACTGGGTTCATCTTACCCAACTTGGACTCCTCAGGTGGATTATCAATGCCCAACTCCGTTAAAATGGCCGGAATGAGAGGCCCAAGCTCCTCCTTGCGAAAGAGCCGGACCACCTTAGGGCCATCACCCTCCACAGCCTGTGAGCCTCTCTCGGCCTGCTGTGGATCAGGATCCGCATCCACTCCCTGTGGGCGCTGGGGCTGAGAATCCGGATCCCCTGGGTCTGAATCCTGCTCAGAAGAATCAGAGTCTAGCTGCTGGACCCCTGTGCGGAGAGACCGCTTAGGCATAGAAATAGAAACATAGAAACATAGAAATGACGGCAGAAGAAGACCAAACGGCCCATCCAGTCTGCCCAGCAAGCTTCACACATTTTTTCTTTCATACTTATCTGTTTCTTTTAGCTCTTGGTTCTATTTCCCTTCCTCCCCCACCATTAATGTAGAGAGCAGTGATGGAGCTGCATCCAAGTGAAATATCTAGCTTGATTAGTTAGGGGTAGTAGGGGTAGTAACCGCCGCAATAAGCAAGCTACACCCATGCTTATTTGTTTTAACCCAGACTATGTTATACAGCCCTTATTGGTTGTTTTTCTTCTCCCCTGCCTGCATGTCCGAACCAACATCACTACTTGATCTAGCCTGCTTCTTAGCCCGGGACTTAGTCCCTAAATCTGCCATTTTTTTCCCCTCGTGCAGCTTCACAGCCTTCCTGGCTTTGAAAGCCTTGTGAAGAAAAACAATGAACTCCGAGGAAAAAGATGAGGCAGAGGAGTCAGATGCCTCCTCAGGGCTATCCTCCATGACAGGAGAAACAGACTGAGCAGACTCTTGTTCCCCAGGGAACCGCTGCTGCGGAGAAAGCTGAGGTGGCAAGCACCCTTCCCCTATGGCTGCCTGAGTAGCAGCACTGCCAGTTTCCAAAATGGCCGCTTTTCCCGCACTGGCCGGGAACAGCTGAAAAGCAGCCTGTATAGTCTCAGTAGTGACAGAAAAAACTCTAGCCGGCTTGGGAGGAGAGAGGCGGGCATGAGAGATGCTGCTGGGGGGGGGGGGGGGGGGGGAGAAAGGGACCAGAGATAGAACAGGGGGGAGGGGAAGGGGGATGGGAGCTGGGAGCGTGAGTAGTGCCCACTGCTCATCTGATAGAGAACAGGCAGAAATCAGAAGCCAGCTGAAGGAGAAGTGGTGACAGCATGATGTGCTTCTTGGAAGAAGAGAAGGACCTTTTAGTGCAGCAGGTTTGTGACAAGCTCTTCCTCCGCAGAAGCCACACTACGCAGCAGCCTAGGTGGAGCCATGGACAGAAGCAGTATCAGAGGCAACTCCAGCAGTATTCCTCTCAGGCAGAATATCCACTGTTTGCATGCGTTTCTGTGAACAGCTTGAGCCAAGACCCGCACCGCTCTGGCCCTCATCTTCTGCAATAAACTGTCTTCTGTCTGTTCCCTCTTTCTTTCTCGCTGTAAAGCTTCTGCCACTTGTTCTTTGGCTGACCCACAAAATGTACCCAAGCAGGAAAAAAGCATACCTAATCCAAGATTACAAGAGAAGCACTTACACACAGCCACCCAAGTGCCAGTAATGGACTAAAATTGCACTAGACATGTGCTTTTACTGCTGCCCTGGCATTTAAAAAAAACAAAAAACTCACATAAAGAGACAGTACTGGGCAATGCAGGGAGTCATGTTAGCAGGGAAACATTTTGGTGCCTAATAGCTTTGTTTACATGGCATTTGCATGTTCCCATGCTAAGCAAACCACATGTTTTTACTCAGCACTAAAATCTATATTACATACATGAGTAAGTTTAGCACCGAAAAACACATACAAAAATCTGAGTAAAGACTTGCAGTTGGCTTAGCGTGGCTTATTACATCGGCCCCCTATAATAAGTAGCGATATCCCAAAATGATTATCAGGATAATTTGGTTCTAGGTAATATAGGTTTTAGTGCTGAGTAAAAACATGTGGTTGGCTTAGCATGGGAGCATGCAAATGCCATGTAAACAAAGTTATTAGTTAGGCACCAAAATATCTCCCTAACATGACTCCCTGCATTGCCCAGTACTGTCTCTTTATGTGGTTTTTTTTTTTAAACGCCAGGGCAGAAGTAAAAATTAAAGTGAGTGATTCAATGGCCGTTCTCTCCTCCAATGGTATATAGGGTGGGGGCACAGCCTGGCTGGTTGAGCAGCCTTTGCAGCTAGGCCCTGCTCCGGGGCTCGACTTGTTTGTCACGTGTTAGGCAGGCACCTTCACCTGCTTTTTATGCACTGTATACTGCCCCCTTCAGTTCTATCGGATTGTAACTTGTGTGACTGTCTGTGCGGTCCTGTGCATTGGCTTGTGCACCTAGTTGGGTGCCTAGCTGGGCGTCTAATTCCACACCTTGTTAAGAGCATAGGAGTGCCTACACGGTGCCCAAATGGTGCACGTATATGCCCTTTTTTATACTCATATGCCCGAACGTGCTTGCTTATAATGTGCATTCCCTGAGCGTCCTGTTGGAGCTCAGGTGGCCGCCTCCTTTGGCACAGTGAATGGCACCTGTTGCAAAAAACCAAAACAAAACAAAAAAACCCAAACCTAAACTAAGTGCCTTGCCCTATCTGTGATGTGCCATTTTCAGGCATCTCAGCCTGACGCTGTTTGGAAGTTTAGGGGATTTACTCCCCTCTGATTTTACTAGGTCCGGTTCGTCCCGGGAATGGAAAAGAGCTGCCAGAAGAGTCGCCTGATCTTGGGGCTCCCCTAACTGATTGCAAGCAGGGGGAAGGTAGTTCAGTGGGCTGAGGACTCCTGCCCCTGGACCTTGGCATGGATTCTTCTGATCGATCTTCAGGTGTAGTCCTAAGCCCCGACCAATCTTGCTAGGCCAGAGTCACAGGGGCTGACCACCTTCTTGCCTGGGACTATGGTTGAGCACAGAAGTACACTTAGATTGCCAGCTAGACTTTCCTGATAGGGATTTGGATGGTATAGATGACTAGGCTGATCCTGCCTCTCTGGAGGGTTGAGAAATTTGTCCAGGCCTAGAACCATATAGGACTATGTTGTGGCTCCTTCGTACAGATGAGTTCACAGCTTTGATTTCCCAGACATTAAAGGTTCTGTGAGTACCTGGGGCTGATTCCATGTCTGAGCAAAAAAAAAAGAAAAAAGTCCCATTTTGGTTATTTGCATAAGGCCATTCAAGAACTGATCTTGAACGTGGCACCCCGGAACAAGTGGTGAGAGCGATTGTGTTTTTCTGAAAGTGGATGTGCTTGTCTGTGCCATCTCCCGCAGACAACTGCCGTGGAAGGAGGAGTGACCATGAAGGATCTACATGATAGAAGGATTGAGGCCATCATTAAGCGAGCATTTTAAGTAGTGGCAATGACCTTGCAGATAGCTTCTTGTTGTTCCCTGGTGGCATGCTCTTGTTTACTTCTCTCTCAGGAGATTAATACATCTGGAGTGGAATTGCTGCCACCTTTTTATCGGATGCATGCTGCAACATGGTCCATACCTTAGCCAGAGGACTGGCTTCGGTAATAACAGCTAGGCATCAGTTTTGGCTGTGAAATTGGTCTGCCAACGCAACCTCCAAAGCTAATCTTAAGAAATTGCCTTTTAAATGCTTGCTCTTATTTGGGAGCAAGTTGCAGAAACTGGGCAGTAAGTGGGGGTGAAGCCCTGGCTCCTCAGTTGCCAGAGGATAAGAAGCAGTTGCCTTGCCCCTCTGGTATGAGGGATTATCTCAGGGATTCCAAGTGGTTTTGTCCCTATAGCAGAATGACCTTTCAGAGGACACAGCCTTTTGGGAGGTCTCAGTCCTTTCATCCCAGACAAATCAGTGCTATAATATATAAATCAATAGAAGTGAAAGTCTAAAACATAACTTAACAAATAAAAAGAAAAATACAGGGAGTAAAACATTCAGAACTATGTACTGAAACATGTAATTCCCTGAGGGGTACATAAAATGATGGAATGGGGTTTCCCTATGTCTTAAGGGTCATCTCTTCCAAATTTGTTTGGGTTCTGAAATTTGGTCATGCAGATGGCAAAGTGGACCTTAATGGTAACAGAATTTGTGTCAAACTTGAATAAATCTTGCTCAGGACGACTAAATCTTCAATTGGGAATGCAGACATGATCAATCTCTCAAATTTAAATACCAACTATGTTCCCAGTAATAACAAGCAATATAAACTAGACAATTTTTGACAGTCATAATAGGCATCATCGTATAGTACTTTTGACTTTAATACTCTGCCTTGTATATAATCATTGGTCAAAACTGTTTTTTGTTTTTTTTTTAACTTTTTTATATTGCTACAAGTGAAAGTCCTCCACCTTTAAAATATCAGTATCCTTACTCAATAATTCCGTTTGTGTACATTACATAATCTTGACTTATCTTTTAGTTTGTAGAAGTCAATTTCTTGTCCATATCTTTTCCAGGTCACATTACCAATGCAAGATTATGTGTATGTAGTTTTGATTGACCAATTATATACAAGGCAGAGTATTAAAGTCAAAAGTACTATATGTTGATGCCTATTATGACAGTCAAAAACCGTGTCTAGTTAATGCTTGTTATTACTGGGAACATAGTTGGTATTTAAATTTGAGAAACAGAATTTGTGTAACATAGTAACGATGGCAGAAAAGGATCAAATGGTCCATCCAGTCTGCCCAGTAAGCTGCTTATGGTAATATCTACTCTGCCATGTAGGTCACTCTCAGGTTTCTCTTTGCAGTTACCCCCAATCCTTTTCATAAGAGTAGTAATATTTACAAACAAACCAAGCAACAAACCCATAAATTACTGCTACCAACATTTATACTGGGTGAGGAGCCTTCCGGAAAATTCCGGCAATGCTGACTTGCTTTGCTTTTGGATTTGGCCGTAGAAGCAGTCCTGTACTTTTTCCCTTATGTCTGCATATCAGTACCTCCAGACTATAAAAGTTGGGGCCCATGCTGGTTGCTCTTAACTAGGCGTGGAATTAAGACACTCAGCTAGGCACCCAACTAGTCGGAGAAGTCAACACACAAGACCGCACAGACAGTCACACGAGTCACAATCCAACAGAACTGAAGGGGGCAGTATACAGTGCATAAAAAGTGGGTGAAGGTGCCGCAATGGCCTAACACGCGGCTAACGAGCCGAACCCCGGAGCGGGGCCTAGCCGCAAAGACTGCTCAACCCGCCAGGCTGCCCCCCCCACCCCACCCGCATACCATTGGAGGAGAGAATGGCCATCGGATTGCTCTCCAAGCACACGGGTCGATACAGTAAGGCCGCGTTAGAAAGAGTGCGGCAGTGCCGGGCGCACCCTCGTTTGCCCCACGCACTGTTCTGATCACATACCGCTCGATACTCTATTTAAATTGCTTGCAAATGCAAGCCGCGTATGCAAAGCGTTAGGCGAAGCGTTAGGCCCGCGCAACCCATTTTACTGTATAGGCGCTTAATACAGCGCCTATACAGTATCCTGGGTGCGCTGGTACCTGTCATTTCAAATGACATTTGAAATGACAGGCACCAGGAAGTGGATCCCAACTTTAACCCAGGAAAACCTAAAAACCGAAAATCTCCTCCTCCCGAAGCGGCTCGACATGTGCCAACTTACCTTTTGTTGCTTTTCAGCCCCTTCCCTTCCCTGCCGCCCTCCGGAGGGGGCGGCAGAGAAGGGAAGGGGCCCGTCGATTTGGGCGCTCTGGCCAACGAAAGAACGCTTCGCTCCGCTCGTGCCGGAGAGGGCACAGACCAGTGGGCTCTCACCTCACGCCGAGAGAGGAGAACCGGGACCTGCGCAAGGGGGGGGGGGGTATCGCTGCAAGCCGCTTCACAATTTGATTTGATTTTCTTCAACAAAGGGATTACGAACACGTACAACTTGAAGAACAAAAAGGTCCCTTGGTCAGACCACACTCTTATTTCCACCTCTTTCGCACTGGAAGAAACCAACACTCCTAACATCCCCTCACCTTCATTCCACTACAAAAAGCGATGTTCTCCAGAAGACCTCAACACCCAATTAGTCTCCCAGCTCCCCCTATTAGACTTATCCGACCCTAACGCTGCCATTCGTTCATGGAACAACATAACAGAAAATATAGCCAACAAGCTCTGTCCTTCAATTACAAAAAAATCTCACACCAATGCAGCCAACAGACAACCTCGGTTCACCAACGAACTCAGAAAACTTAAACAAACTTTAAGACAAAAAGAAGCGACCTGGCGTAAAACCCCTTGCGACACCACCATCTCATCATACAAATCCACACTTTACCAGTACAAATCCCTCACCTCAAAATCAAAAAAAGATTTTTACGCATCCAAGATTCACAATCTGGTCTTTGACGCTAAAGCCCTCTTCACCTATGTCTCCAGCATCACTCAAACCATACCGCGAGAAATCCCCGGCAATATGGCTCAGTCCAAAGCCGAAGAACTCGCTCAGTTTTTCCAAAATAAAATTTCCAATCTCCTAACACAACTGCCTCCCGACACAGCAGCCCTCCAGACATATCAACAACCTGCACACAAAAATGCCAGCTTAAACACCTTTGAACCTGTAGCCTCCACTGAGATACAAGCCATCCTGAGAAAAATGAAACCTTCATCTCATCCTGCAGACCCCATCCCCTCCAAATTACTTCTATCTATTCCAGACACAATAGCCTCATCTTTGACAAATATCATCAACTGCTCTCTAGCCCAAGGAATCTGCCCTGATGACCTCAAAATGGCCTCAATCTCACCGCTCTTAAAGAAACCTAACCTTGACCCGAAGGAACCCAACAACTTCCGCCCCATAGCTAACCTCCCATTCATCGCCAAGATCATGGAAAAACTAGTGAACTCTCAACTCTCAGATTTCATCGAAGACAACAATCTTCTCTTCACCCCACAACACGGCTTCAGAAAAAATCGAGGCACAGAATCCCTCCTCTCCTCGTTGACAGATTATATCTTAATGGGCCTTGACAAAGGAAACTCATTCCTATTGATCTTGTTAGACCTCTCAGCAGCGTTCGACATGGTCAACCACGCCATCCTCCTAAACCAACTCTCGTCTATAGGAATCAGCGGCACCGTCCTATCCTGGTTCAAAACGTTTCTCAATAACAGAGGTTACAAAGTTAAAATCCAAAACAAGGAATCCTCTAGATTTGACTCTGTCATAGGAGTCCCTCAAGGTTCTTCATTATCTCCGACCCTATTTAATATCTATCTTCTTCCTCTCTGCCAACTTCTCACCAACCTCAATCTAAAGTACTTCCTTTATGCAGACGATATCCAAATCATCATCCCCATCAAAGATACATATTCTGAAACTCTTGACTACTGGGAATCATGCCACCTGAAAATCAAACAACTACTAAACAACCTACACCTCATCTTAAACTCTTCTAAGACAGAAATCCTTCTCATTTCTCCGGAAACCAACATCTCCAACACTACTCTTCCCACCAACCTACCTACCACACAAGTTCGAGACTTAGGAGTGATAATAGACAACCGGCTAAACTTCAAGGCCCATATCAACAAAACAACCAAAGACTGCTTCTATAAACTCCAGGTTCTGAAGAGGATAAGACCTCTTTTCCATGCCCAAGACTTCAGAACGATCATCCAAGCAGTCATTTTTGCAAAATTAGACTACTGCAATTCCCTATTGCTAGGTCTGCCCTCTTCCTACTCCAAACCACTACAGATGGTTCAAATTCAGCAGCTCGATTACTAACAGGCGCAAGAAAGAGAGACCACATATCCCCCATTCTGAAAGAGTTACATTGGCTACCCGTCCACTTCCGTATCATGTACAAAGCCATTTGTGTCATCTTCAAAACTATTCATCAACGCATCTCCCTCGATCTACAAATCCCCCTCCAAGTATACAACTCGACAAGACCTACCAGAAATGTCTACCGAGGCGCCCTCAAAGTTCCCCCTGCGAAAATGACCAAACACATCACTCTAAGAGATCGTGCCACCTCCACTGCTGGCCCTTCTCTGTGGAATTCCATTCCCACAGATCTCAGACTGGAACCCTGCCTCTTAACTTTTAGGAAAGGACTTAAGACTTGGTTATTCAAGCAAGCTTTCCCAGACACAATCTAATATCACGTCATAGATACAAACCAAGGACTTCAAATATTCAGCCATTAATCATGCCATTTTTACATAGCATTTAATTTATTTGTATACCGTTCAACCGTTTATTCTTTCCTATCTCTTCCTTCTTATCCAAGTTCTGCTACCCTTGTTATTTGTAACTGCTCCTTCGATCACCACAGTTCTAGTTGTTGTATTTAATGCACTCCCGTTCCATGTAAACCAGCAAGATATGTGCTCATGATTGCCGGTATATAAAAACCTTAAATAAATAAATAAATAAATAAAATAAATAAAATTTGGCCGAGCCAGGAAGGAAGGAAGGATTGGGGTAGATGGAGCCCTAGCTGTTGTACTGCTGTTGCCGAGCCAGGAGAACCGGGACCTGCGCGGGGGGGGGGGGGGGGCCCGCTGCGAGCCGCTTTCGCCGCCGGCTGCCCCCTCCGGAGGGCGGCAGAGAAGGGAAGGGGCTGAAAAGCAACAAAAGGTAAGAAAACAACAGGAAGTAATGTCGAGTCGCTTCAGGAGGAGGGGAGGAGGGGATTTTAGGTTTTTAGAGGTTTCCTTTTGGGGGAAAGTTTGCCGTCTACCATTACCCCTGCCTCTAACGCAGGGGTAAGGGTAGGCGGTAAGTTAGCAGGTTAAACGCAGGGCAAAATGGCAGGGTAAAATAGCGATAGTCAGGGCGCGCGTTACTGTATGGGAGGGAATAGCTAATTCGATCGTTTACATCTGATATACATGCCACGTGCGGAAGGGGTTACCCGGGGATTTAAAGAGGCGGTAAGGATGGGTTAAAGGGGATAGTGTATCGCAGGAAGGGCTAACGCGGCCAGAAAGTGAGTAGAAAGCGGGTTAGGAGCGGGGTAACCGCGGCCCCACTTTACTGTATTGAGCTGACAGAGACCAGAAACGGGAAAGGCAGGAATCCCTATCAACTCCCCTTTTCTTCTTAAACCAATTAAAAAATAAACTTTACCTGAGCTCAGCCCGTTCTGGCTGAGTACAAGCAGTCTCCGGCTGCTGGGGGGGGGGGGGGGGGGGGGGAAGAGAAGAGGGTAAATGCATGCCGCACTCTGCTTCTTGCACCCGTTTGCCTTTCAGCTTTTTTTTTTTTTTAAACAGCTAAGTCCACACCAGCTCCTAGACCAAGGCACTCATCTGAGGGACCACGGAAATCATCTCAGGAATTCTCAACTGGGGGAGGGACATTTGGTATCACTGTAGGAGAGCGGGGTTAATTAAATTTCCTTGTTTGTTTCTCCTCAAACTTAAAGCAATCCCCAGTAGGGAGGTGCATGTCCACCATCTGCTGGAGACAGAACACTGGCATGCTGATGTTACTTAGGAGTATATATACTGTGACTTCAGTTTGCTCTGTCTCCATCTGCTGGTAGAGGTGATTAACCCACTGGTCCTGAATCCATTTGTCTAGGTGCTAGACATGGGCCAATGAAAGAAATCCTGACCTGCAGCCAATCCTTCTTCCAGAAATCACATAGTTGCTATAACTCTTAACTACAATAAACGTCAATACAAAATTATATACTACTTTTATTCTGCAGATGTGGCATAGAAAAAAACTATTAGATTTTTTTCTATTTTACACACAACAATGCTTCAGAAAAGATTCTTAAAGTGCCCCATTGGCTAAACTGAAGCTTGAGTGTGCTAAGGCTATTCATGTGTCCTAGAGCTGTAACTTGGTTTGTTGCAGTTCCTTGTTCTGGAATCAGACAAGTAGTTACTCAGGCATGCACAAGAAAGATTACACATAGGGAATGAAAGAAAATGTCATATCACAACAATATACAGCTCTCAAAATATGTCCTATTGCATGTCAAACAGGGTTCAAGCCAGGAGTTTGAATTGAACTAGAATATTTACCTACCATTTATTTTCCCCTACTCAATCACACAAACACTGCTGTAGCAATAGAATTCCTTAAAGAAAACATGCCTTTATTTCTCAGCATGCATCTGACTTCAGTATCTGCCAGTTGGTTAGGTTTCTAAACAGAGTCTAACAATAGAGAACACATGGTTACAGCAGCAGCACAACCACAGAGCCTGGACAGCAGCTACCCACCACCGTGAGTTGCCTGTGCATGACCAACAAGCCCTGTTAGTACTGATAAAGCAAAAGCCCCATCACCATGCATGGAATGCAACTGCATGATATTTACTTGTCATTGACATCAGCTGTGACTGCATCTGACTCTCCATTTGTAGAGCTGTGATGAGGTAATAAAGAATTCATTAGAGAGAAAAAGCATTCTTCAGATTAAATGAAAGAAATCCCATGCTGCATTCTGCATCATAAAAAAAAAGCACCGAAGTGTGCTAGTTCAGACTACTAGGCTGGTTGATCCTTACACGATCCCACATACAGCAAAGTGTCTAGTTATGAACATCTTGTCTTGATGGTGTGAGCTGCATAGTTGCATAATTTGTTAGGTAGAAAGATGACTAGAGATCCATTAAATCTAAATATATTCTGATTTGAGTAACAGCTCCCTCTACATGATAATCCAAGGTGGTGAAACCCCTGATCTCCCCTCGTGCATCTGTATCCAACAATGAAAAATTTCATTCCTGACCCAGGCTATGTGACCAACTCCAATTTGCTGGATTTATACGCTCTCTTTTTATTATGAACGTGATTTTATCATCTACAGTATTTAAAGTTGTAGATAGGCATGCTACAAATCTGTTAAATAAGTACTTTTGCCAATGTATAGCCATATCACATTCCCATCAATTTTTACTTCTAAAAATTTCTCCAATTAGGGGCCTACATAATATGGATGTTAAAATCCTTTTGCATGCACAAAACAGTGTGCTAACCATCAAGACTATCCTCCATTATATTAAATATATACATGCTAAAGTTTGCACTTACCCATATGTAAATTTTTAATGAAATAAAAATAAAGTGCCATATAAAAATAAGGATTTACTGGGCTCATGGGAAACTGTATAGTATGTGTTCTAGATCCACTATTTTCCATGGGCTTGGTAAAGCCCAAGAAGTTACCTCAGAGCAGGTGTTAAATTTTTGATGGGCATTGTATGCCTTAAGAGTGCCTAGCTGCTCCCTGAACAGAGTTCCCTTTGCAGGCTGGCCCCCTCTAGAGAGCAGAGCCAGCTTCAGCAGTATAAGGGCTTGCAGAAACCTCCTGCTATCCTGGCTGCTGAGCTGTGAATGACACCACGTATCAGTAGAGAGGATGGCTGAAGAGCTCTGCAGTACTCCTGCAGGTGAAAAATGAGGATCTCTGGACTGCTAGCTGCCCTGCGAAGTAGTGTAATTCAGTTTTGGGTGGGTGGGATATCAGGGGATCAGGTCAGGGTTCTCTAAAGGGGGCTTCCATTAACATCAGATCACAACTGCATGGGAGTATGTGGATTTGGAGGGGTTGGTCCTTTCACGTTAAGCCAGTTAGCACAGGGAGCTAAAGCAACAGGCATTTTTTTTTTTGTTTCTGTGCACACTACCACAAATGACCATGCTGATGTGGCAAAAATAAGGTGCACACATCGTCCTCAGTTGCCCTTTCTACACCTTTACTAACATACACATTTATTAAGAAAACAAAACATGGATCCCCATGTATCCACAGTTCTAGGCAGGTGACAAAATGAATACCCCCAAATCATTTACATGAAAAGAAAACATAGTAAAACAAAAACAAAACAAAAAAAACCCCAAAAAACCAAGGTACAATTTTGGCACTAGAAAATGTTAACCAAAACTGCTGCTGCAGTGTCTGCAATTAATTTTTCTTTCAGCGATGCACCTTATTTTTAGAATGTGAATTTGTAGATCCTGTTTGAGGATGGGGGTCGAAAACTGAATCCCATATTCTAAAACATGATCCAAACACCTCTTGGTAGGAGGATATCTTTTCCCTCATAGGGGAGCCATTCCATTCTGTGAGAATAAAGATAGAGGTTAGGGCTGTTCAGCTTGAAGAAGAGACCACTGAGGAGGGATTTGACAAGTCTATAAAAATCATGAGAGGTCTAGATCAGCCGGGCAGATCTTTTAAATCCAGCGCTGAGAAGCGCCATCTTCCACTTCGCTGCCGCTCCCGATCGTGACTGCAGACCTGCGCGACCGGCGCCAAAGCCCCGCCGGGGGAAGGTAAGGTCACTGCCCGCCCTCCACACCCGGGAGACCCCAGCGCCAGCCGCGCTCCCAAAGCGCCGAAAACCTGCAAACAAAACCGGCGCATAACCGCGCCAAGGCCCGCCCACACCACTACCTGAGACCCAATCAGGGTCAGCCAGACAGACATTTAAGCCTCACTCTACCAGGCGCCGCGCGCCGTGCGTCGCGCGCCGAAGGAGCGCGACAAAGGGGCCTGCCCCTTTGTGCGCCCCTTCGTGCAGCCCCTGAGGACAGAGGACCGTGGACTCGTCAAACGCTATCCCACTTCAATACGTCTCCCTCACCTACAAACATCCCCCAAACATTTGGCTTCACCAGTCAACAAACAAAATCACATATCACACTGTCCCTTTAAGGACCACAAACGCTTCACCCTCAGCGGCCAATATTCATCGCCTGCCACAGCAATCTCAGAATGTCCCCATCTTTTCCGATCCCAATCCTCCCACACTGGCCACCTTCCAAAGGACATTCAACTCGACAGGCCCAGCACCACAACCTTAAAACCCTATCTCCAATCATGATCACTCCCTTCACCCAACTGCTAGGCCTCACACTATTTTCGTTAACATTATTCAATGCGCAATCACTAACAAAGAAATCAGTAATACTAAACGACTACCTCACCGATGTGAAACCGGATATATGCGCAATTACTGAGACCTGGCTTAAACCCTCAGACTCTGCAATAATTAACCAACTACCCACAGAGACATATAACTTCTTCTCCATTCCACGCCAGGGAAGAAAAAAAGGAGGAGGTATCCTCCTAGCCACAAAAAAGGACCTCAGATTCACTCAGCACTCCACCAATACAAACTCTAAACTTGAAATTGGCTTCTTCTCTTCAGACAAACTACAAATTCTACTTGTCTACGCCCCTCCAGGTGTCCTGGAAACGGACGCCTCTCCTCTGGTCGAACTAACCACATCCCTCATCAATCTGGATGCTCCAACCATAATCTTAGGTGACTTTAACCTCCACGTCGACAACTCTAAACTATCACCCAACTGCGAAGCCTTACTCACAGCATACTCCGCCCTAGGTTTCACTCAATTAGTCAACAAACCCACACACAAAGCTGGCCACACACTTGACCTCATCTTCGTCAATACAGCAATCAAACCTGTTCAGCACCCCACTTACACGAAGGTCCCTTGGTCAGATCACTCCCTCATAACATCTTCATTCTCAATAAAAGGCACCAGTCCACCTCGCATACCCTCCCCCTGCTTCACTTACAGGAAAACATGCTCCATGGAAGATCTTAGCAATCACTTATCATCACATCTCACTCAAGTAGACCTCACCAATCCTAATTCAGCTCTACGTTCTTGGAACAACATCACGGAATCCATTGCCAACAAGCTATGCCCTCTAACAACAAAAAAAACCGCACCCCAATTCATCCAAAAGACAACCGTGGTTTACCCCAGAGCTAAAAAATCTCAAACTACTGCTAAGACAAAACGAGGCTAAATGGCGCAAAAACCCTAGCACCACCACGCTATCTACCTATAAATCAACTCTTCAACAATACAAATCCAATACACTAAGATCCAAGAGGAACTATTACGCATCCAAGATCCACCACCTAGTCTTCGATGCTAAAGCCCTCTTTAGCTACGTTTCTAACCTCACACAAACAAGCCCTCCAGAAATAGCTCTCACCCAAGCTAAATCTAAAGCGGAAGAACTAGCAATATTTTTCAACAACAAAATCAGCAAACTTCTAACCCAGCTCCCCTCTAACACCGTTTATACATCAACCTCACCTCAGACCGCCGTCAACAACACCAGCTTAGCTGAACTGGAACTCACTTCCTCCATCGAGATCCATGATATCCTACAGAAAATGAAACCTTCCTCTCACCCATCGGATCACATCCCCTCGAAATTGCTTCTATCAATTCCTGACGCCATCTCCAAATCCCTGTCAGACATCATAAACTGCTCAATACAACAAGGATCTTACCCAGATCACCTCAAAATGGCCTCGCTCAAACCACTACTCAAGAAACCAAACCTAGATCCTAATGACCCAAACAACTACCGACCGATCGCCAACCTCCCCTTCATAGCCAAGATTATGGAGAAATTGGTGAATACCCGTCTCTCAAATTACATTGAAGAAAACAACCTCCTATTCCCATCACAATACGGATTCCGCAAAACACTTAGCACGGAGTCACTCCTCATCTCCTTAACAGATCACCTCATCTTGGGCCTTGATAAAGGTCAATCATTCTTACTGATCCTACTGGACCTCTCGTCAGCCTTTGACACCGTTAACCATTCCCTACTCATTAACCAGCTAGCCTCCTTAGGTATATCAGGCACAGCACTCTCCTGGTTCATATCATTTCTCAGCAATAGAGGATACAAGGTCAAGCTACAGAACAAAGAATCCTCACAACACCCTTCATCAGTAGGAGTCCCACAGGGCTCTTCCCTGTCTCCTACTTTAACATTTACCTCACACCGTTATGCCAACTTCTCACCGACCTCAACCTCAAACATTTCCTGTACGCTGATGATATACAGGTCCTGATCCCCATTAAGGATTCCCTCGCAAAAACGCTGTCTTACTGGAACACATGCCTTCAAAAAATTCAACTCCTCCTCACCAGCCTGAACCTGGTACTAAATTCAGGCAAAACAGAACTCCTACTCATCACCCCTGAGAACAGCACCATCATCCCAACACAGCAAGACACACCAACAATCACACAAGTGAGAGACCTAGGAGTCCTAATTGACAATCGTCTGAATTTCAAAGCTACTATCAACAAAACAACCAAAGACTGTTTCTACCAACTACAGGTGCTGAAAAGAATTAGACCTCTTTTCCATGCCCAAGATTTCAGAACCATACTGCAAGCAATCATTTTTTCAAAACTGGACTATTGTAACAGCATCTTACTTGGTCTTCCCGCCTCTTACACCAAACCGCTGCAGATGGTACAAAATGCAGCTGCACGAATACTGACAAACTCCAGGAGAAGGGATCACATAACCCCCATCTTAAAGAACCTCCACTGGTTACCCATACACTTTAGAATAATATACAAGGCCATTCTTACCACATACAAAAATATCCATCTACTGGCTCCCATTGACCTACAGATCCCTCTCCAACTACATAACTCGTCAAGACCGACAAGAGATGCATACAAAGGATCACTACAGGTACCACCGCCCAAATCCACCAGACACATCACGCTAAGAGATCGGGCATTCTCTACAGCCATTCCACCGTTATGGAACTCTATCCCCTCTAACATCAGACTGGAAACATGCATCTCAACCTTCAAAAAAAGACTAAAGACATGGATATTCTTACAAGCATTCCCGGACTCAAACTAATATATCTCATCCTCGCCAATCCTTATCTCCAATTACACCATGATTAACCATCTCCATTATTGTTTACATGTTTGAATTAATAACCTGTCCTTTCTCTTCTTTCTCTGCCAAGTTCCAATCTCCCTGTTATATGTAACTGCATTTTCCGCACCACTGTTTTTTAGTTTATGTTTTTGATGCACCCCTGTTCTATGTGAACCAGCATGATGGGACTGCGTTCCCGAATGCCGGTATATAAAAACCCAAAATAAATAAATAAAAATAAATAAATGTGACTCTGTTATTTACTCTTTCAGATAATACAAGGACTAGGAGGCACTCCATGAAGTTAACAAGCAGCACATTTAAAACAAATCAGAGAAAATTCTCTCACTCAATGCACAATTAAGCTCTGGAATTCATTGCTATAGGACATGGTTAAGGCAGTTATCATAGCTGGCTTTAAAAAGGTTTGGATAAGCTTCTGGAGAAGTTCATAAACTGCTTTCATTCATGTTGACTTAGGGAATAGCCATGGTTTATACTACTGGCATTGGTAGCAAAGGATTTATTTACTGCTTGGGTACGTGCCAGGTACTTGTGACCTGGACTGGTCACTGTTGGAAACAGAATGCAGAGATTGATGAACCCTTGGTCTGACCCAATATGGGCAACTTATGTCTTATATTCTCTGCTCCTACCCATGTTTAAACGCACACTAACAGGAAGTCTGCTTTGACTGCTGCTGCCTGGCTTTGAACAATCATTCCTTGTTTATTATATAGCATAGCCTTCCCCTGCCTAGTACTGTCCTCAATCTATATGGTACCTGCCTTTCCTTTTATGTTATGTGCAATACCATACACTTCTAGAGTGAACGTGAAGGAGCAGCTGGATCAGCAGCATGGAGTTGGAGCTCTGGCTATCAGAGAGTTTTCTTTACTGCTAGCATTTTGTCTACTTAAAGGGAGCTGGATAACTGGGCAGATTGATAGTAAGGCTAGGTTTCACTGTTAACATAAGAATTTGCCATACTGGGTCAGAATGAGGGTCCATCAAGCCCATATCCTGTTTCCAGGATTTGGAATTTGTTGCCAGAGAATGTGGTTCGTGCAGTTAGTATAGCTGTGTTTAAAAAAGGATTGGATAAGTTCTTGGAGGAGAAATCCATTACCTGCTATTAAGTTCACTTAGAGAATAGCCACTGCCATTAGCAATGGTTACATGGAATAGACTTAGTTTTTGGGTACTTGCCAGGTTCTTATGGCCTGGATTGGCCACTGTTGGAAACAGGATGCTGGGCTTGATGGACCCTTGGTCTGACCCAGTATGGCATTTTCTTATGTTCTTATGTTCCAACAGTAGCCAATCAAGATCACAAGTATCTGGTAAGATACCAAACAGTAAATAGATCCCATGCTTCTATCGCGCAATGTTAAGTAGTGGCTTTCCCCCAAGTCTATATGGCTAACAGTTTGTGGACTTAACCACATTCTTTGGCAATGAATTTCAGAGTTTAACTGTGTGTTGAGGGAAAAATAATTTTCTCCAATTTTTGGACATGCTACTTACTAACTTCATGGAGTACCCCCAGTCTATTTTTTGAAAGTGTAAATAACAGATTTACATTTATCCGTTCTGTTCCACTCATGATTTTTATAGAACTCCATCATATCCCCTTTCAGACATCTTCTCCAAGCTGATCAAAACCCACATCTTTGTCCTTTCCTTGTAGGGGAGCCGTTCTATCCCCTTTATAATTTTGGTTACCCTTCTCTGTACATTTTCTAATGCACGAATCTTTGAGATGAGGTGACCAGAACTGCATATAGTACTGTAAGTGAGGCCTCACCATGGAGCCATAAGGAGGCATAATGACATCCGCCGTTTTATTCTCCATTTCGTTCCTAATAATTCTTAGCATTCTATTTGATTTCTTGACCGCTGCTGCACATTAGATAGAACATTTCAAAGTATTGCCCACTATGGTACCCAGGTCCTTTTCCTGGGTATTAACCTAACATTGTGAAGTTAAACTCTGTGGGTTACTTTGTCCCATCTGCATCAAGTTGTAATTGTCCACAATAAACTTAATCTCCCATTTAAATGCCCAGTCTTCCAGTCTCGCAATATCCTCCTGCAATTTTTCACAATCTACTTGTGATTTGATAATATGGGACACTTTTGTATTGTCTGTAAATCTGATCACCACTCGATCCCTTTTCCAGATCATTTATAAATATATTAAAAAGCATTGGTGCCAGTACAGATCCCTGCAGCACTCTACTGTTTACCTTTCTCCACTGAGAAAACTGATCATTTAGTCCTTCTCTCTGCTTCCTATCTTTCAACCAGTTTGCAATCCACAACAGGACATTTCCTCCTATCTCATGACTTTTTAATTTTCTCAGGAGCCTCTCATAGGGCACTTTGTCAAACGCCTGTATGTATTTTTGTATCTGATTGGAAAGCTTGCTTAACTAAGCCACTTAATTGAATTGTGAAGTTTGAGAGATTAAAGAGACTAGATTGTGCCTGTGTCATGTCTGATCCTATCTCAAAGAGTTTACTAGGATTGCTTGGTTATACATGGTGGCAGTGGTGAGATGCTGAACCTGGTCCTGTGACGAGGATCCAGAGGAAGTCAGGAGTCCAACCATTTCTAGGTGAATTAGTGGTGAGCAATTAATTCTGAAAACAAAGTAATCTGGAAGGACTGGATGAAGCCAACAGTCAAGCAGATAAGAGAAACAAACAGAAATGCTCGCAGAAAACGACCAAATGGTCCATCCGGTCTGCCCAGCAAGCTTATGATAGTATCTGCTGCACAAATCCAGGTGGGGCCTCCGATGCTCCATGATCCCAGCAACTCAAGGCCCCTGATATCATTGGCATCTATGGTGCCTGATAGCCGAAGGCCTGTGATGGGACAGCACGATGCTCCTCAATGCCTCGTCGGGGCACCGCCAAGGAGCCTCGAGGGTATAAGACCACTGCAGCTGGATGCTTCGGCGTACCAGGGTGCCTTGAGTAAATGGTGGCCCCAGTTTTTATTCCGTTCAAGGCCGAAATCCCTGTCACTCGAGGGCTTCAGTGGTACTTGATGGCTCTCAAGAGCCCTGGAGGTCAATGGCCTTGGGGACGACCAGGGTACTTCATGGCGATCCCAGTGCCTTGTTGGTGGTGCTAGACATTGTTGAGAGCAGCAATGAAAGGTATCTGTGCAACCACTCTCAATGGCATCAAGGGAGGTGATGGTAATGGGACAGCTCCACACTGTGATGGCAGAGGCCATGCATTAAGACGGCCCTGAGGGCGACTAAGGCATCCATGGCATGAAGGCGTCATCGATGCACTAGAAGTCAGTGCCGTTACTCCACCACCTCGAGGCCCAAGGCGCTCAATGAGTCCAGTACATCGAGACTCCATGTCCATAAATGCTACGGCACAGAAGACCCGTAAGGCAGAGGGCAGTCACCCTTCAAGAGTGATCATGGCGCTCAGTGGCAGTCCTGGTCCCCCCTATGTGGTCCTGACATCGATGCAACAGATCAACAATGTGCATGGGCAACCATTACTGGGCATGGCATTGAAGGTGTGGCAGCAAGCTGCTTGCCCAAGCTCCTGCTCACCCTCTCTCAAGGAGACTGCAGTGCCATCACTGGCAAGCAGGATGGAAGGCTACGTCATCCACTACTCCTGCCCGTGGAGACTAGCTCCTTTGAATGTGGAGAGGATGAGTCCTCCCCCTCACAGGAACAGTGTGGTCCTCAATATTTGCACTGCCTAAAACTCCATCAATGCCGATCGATTGGTACAATGACATGGAATTCCCTGTCCGAGTAGAACTCAGGCCAGTCCCCAGGCTCAGCAGCCTACACTCATCACCTATGAACTGCATTCAGTCAGTCTTGCCAGCACCTGACAAAGGCACAAAAACAGACAGAGCAAAGAAAGCAGATACTAAGCTGCCGGTGCAGTATTTATTTTTCTTCTTTTTAAGGAATAAACACTCTGCCAGACTGCATAGTGACTAAGGCTTGCCATGTAGCTGGCAGACAGAGGAAAGAAGAAAAAGGAAGAGATATAAAACTACTGTAAGGTAAAGGAATGAAAACAGCTGCAGCTCTAAAGGAAAAAAAAAATCACAAAAACTGAGGGAGAAAATCTGAATACCATGACATACACAGCTCCCACGACCACACAGCTCTGCAGGAAAAAAACAAAACAAAACACGACTGAGGGACTCTGCCTAGGGGGCAGGGTGATGATTACAGCTGCACATGCTCGGTAGGGCATGTTTGAAAGTTCTAAATTCTTTGAGATCAAAGTTCCGTGCCAGACTCCCCCTGATGTCACCCATGTGCGAGGACTATCATCCTGCTTGTCCTCTGAGAATGATTGTTTCTAGTGAAAATAGACACCACCACTGGCCAAGAGGACAGAGCAGTTTGCAACTGGATTGCTCCTGGAGACACTCGGCGAGACTGGTCCCGAAAAGAATGAGCCTGCAGTAGGAAACTCTACATACAAAAGTATCATGCTCTAGTAACCTCAGGAAGAGGCTGTGCAATGGTTGAAGGTGGGACGCACCAGAATTCCAAAACTAGATTAAGACTCCACAAGGGAACTGACAACCCCAAAGTGGTACGAAGATGCTTGAACCCTTTCAAGGCCATAAGAACATAAGAAATTGTCATGCTGGGTCAGAGCAAGGGTCCATCAAGCCCAGCATCCTGTTTCCAACAGAGGCCAAACCAGGCCACAAGAACCTGGCAATTACCGAAACACTAAGAAGATCCCATGCTACTGATGCAATTAATAGCAGTGGCTATTCCCTAAGTAAACTTGATTAATAGCCGTTAATGGACTTCTCCTCCAAGAACTTATCCAAACCTTTTTTGAACCCAGCTACACTAACTGCACTAACCATATCTTCTGGCAACAAATTCCAGAGCTTTATTGCGCGTTGAGTGAAAAAGAATTTTCTCCGATTAGTCTTAAATGTGCTACTTGCTAACTTCATGGAATGCCCCCTAGTCTTTCTATTATTCGAAAGTGTAAATAACCGATTCACAACTACTCATTCAAAACCTCTCATGATCTTAAAGACTTCTATCATATCCCCCCTCAGCCATCTCTTCTCCAAGCTGAACAGCCCTAATCTCTTCAGCCTTTCCTCATAGGGGAACTGTTCCATCCCCTTTATCATTTTGGTTACCCTTCTCTGTACCTTCTCCATTGCAACTATATCTTTTTTGAGATGCAGCGACCAGAATTGTACACAATATTCAAGTTGCGGTCTCACCTTGGAGCGATATAGAGGCATTATGACATTTTCCATTTTATTAACCATTCCCTTCCTAATAATTCCTAACATTCTGTTTGCTTTTTTGACTGCTGCAGCACACTGAGCCAACGATTTTAAAGTATTATCCACTAAGATGCCAGATCTTTTTCATGGGTGGTAGCTCCTAATATGGAACCTAACATCGTGTAACTACAGCAAGGGTTATTTTTCCCAATATGCAACACCTTGCACTTGTCCACATTAAATTTCATCTGCCATTTGGACGCCCAATCTTCCAAGGTCCTCCTATAATGTATCACAATCCGCTTGTGATTTTACTCCTCTGAATAATTTTGCATCGTCTGCAAATTTGATAACCTCACTAGTCATATTCCTTTCCAGATCATTTATATATATATTGAAAAGCACCAGTCCAAGTATAGATCCCTGAGGCACTCCACTGTTTACCTTTTTCCAATGAGAAAATTGACCATTTAATCCTACTCTGTTTCCTGTCTTTTAACCAGTTTGTAATCCACGAAAGGACATCTCCTCCTATCCCATGACTTTTTAGTTTTCTTAGAAGCCTCTCAAGAGGGACTTTGTCAAATGCCTTCTGAAATCCAAATACACTACATCTACCGGTTCACCTTTATCCACCTGTTTATTAACCCCTTCAAAAAAATGAAGCTGATTTGTTAGGCAAGATTTCCCTTGGGTAAATCCATGTTGACTGTGTTCCATTAAACCATGTCTTTCTTTATGCTCTAAGATTTTGATCTTGAGAATAGTTTCTACTATTTTTCCCAGCTCTGAAGTCAGGCTCACTGGTCTATAGTTTCCCAGATCGCTAGAGTGTTACATTGGTCACCCTCTAGTGTTCAGGTACAATGCATGATTTTAATGATAGGTTACAAATTTTAACTAATAGATCAGAAATTTCATTTTTTAGTTTCTGCAATACCCTAAGGATGCATACTATCCGGTCCAGGTGATTTGCTACTCTTCAGTTTGTCAATCTGGCCTACTACATCTTCCAGGTTCACAGTGATTTGGTTCAGTTCGTCTGAATCACCACCCCTGGAAACCATCTCCGGAACTGGTATCTCCCCAACATCCTCATTAGTAAACACGAAAGCAAAGAATTCATTTAGTCTTTCTGCAGTGGCCTTATCTTCCCTAAGAGCCCCTTTAACTCCTCGGTCATCTAACGGTCCAACAGACTCCCTCACAGTTTCATGCTTCGGATATATTTTAAAAAGTTTTTATTATGAGCTTTTGCCTCTATGGCCAACTTCATTTCAAATTCTCTCTTCGCCTGTCTTATCAATGTTTTACACTTAACTTGACAATGCTTATGTTTTTATCCTGTTTTTTTAAGATGGATCCTTCTTCCAATTTTTGAAGGATTTGTTTGGGCTAAAAATAGCCTCTTTCACCTCATCTTTTAATCATGACTAATCGTTTTGCCTTCCTTCCACCTTTCTTAATGCATGGAATACATATGGACTGCACCTCTAGGATTGTATTTTTAAACAATGTCCATGCCTGTTGAACACTTAACCTTTGCAGCTGTACCTATCAGGTTTTTTCTATTTTCCTCATTTTATCAAAGTTTCCCTTTGAAAGTTTAGTGTTAGAGCTGTAGATTTACTTATTGTCCCCCTTCCAGTTATTAGTTTAAATTTGATCATGTTATGATCACTATTGCCAAGTGGCCCCACCACAGTTACCTCTCACCAAATCCTGCGTTCCACTACAAATTAAATCTGCAATTTGTTCAGGAATCCTCTCTTGTTGGTTCCTGAACAAATTGCTCCATGAAGCAGTCATTTATTACATCCAGGAACTTTATGTCTCTAGCATGTCCTGATGTTACATTTACCCAGTCAATATTAGGGTAATTGAAATCTCCCTTTACTATTGCATTGCCAAATTGGTTAGCTTACCTGATTTCTCTTAGCATTTCATCATCTGTCTGACCATTTTGTCCAGATGGATGGTAGTATACTCCTATCACTATATTCTTACCCAACACATATGGGATTTCTACTCATATAGATTCTACTGAGCATTTAGTCTCTCATATGATCTTTATCCTGTTAGACTCTATACCCTCCCGGACATAAAGTGTCACACCCCCACCAAGTTGATCCTCCCTATCATTGCGATATAATTTGTACCCGGATATAGCATTTTCCCATTGGTTATCCTCCTTCCACCAAGTTTCTGTGATGCCAATTATGTCAATCTCGTCAATCTCATCATTTACTGCTATACACTCTAACTCTCCCATCTTACTTCTTAGACTTCTGGCATTGGCATATAGACATTTCAAAGTGTGCTTTTTGTTTGTATTAACAACCTGCTTTTCAGTTGTTAGTGATAATTTGGAAATCATTAGCTTTGGTGATTTTTTACATATAGGCACATGGACTACGTTTGCTTTTATTGGAACCTCTCTGCTGGGATGCCCTAACTCTCCTGTTTCATTAGTATCCTTCAAGGATACATTTGTCCAAACCATGCACTGCTGAGTGACTGTCTGCTTTCCCCCTTGTTCTACTTTAAAAGCTGCTGTATCTCCTTTTTGAAAGTTAATGCCAGCAGCTTGGTTCCACGCTGGTTAAGGTGGTGCCCATCCTTTCGGAAAAGTCTCCCCCTTCCCCAAATGTTTCCCCAGTTCCTTACAAAACTGAATCCCTCTTCCCTGCACCATCATCTCATCCACGCATTGAAACTCTGGAGCTCTGCCTGCCTCTGGGGACCTGCATGTGGAAAAGGAAGCATTTCAGAGAATGCCACCCTGGAGGTTGTGGATTTCAGCTTCCTACCTAAAATCCTAAATTTGGCTTCCAGAACCTATGTCGTTGGTGCTCACATGTACCATGACAGCCGGCTCCTCCCCAGCACTGTCTATAATCCTATCTAGGTGATGGCGTGAGGTCTGCCACCTTCGCACCAGGCAGACAAGTTACCAGGCAGTCCTCATGTCCACCAGCCACCAGCTATCTACATTTCTAATAATTGAATCACCAAGTATGATAGCCAGCCTAACCCTTCCCTCCTGGGCAGTAGCCCTGGGAGACTTGTCCTCAGAGCGAGAGGACAATACATCACCTGGAGAGCAGGTCCTTGCTACATAGAAACATATAGAAACATAGAAATGACGGCAGAAGAAGACCAAACGGCCCATCCAGTCTGCCCAGCAAGCTTCACACATTTTTTCTCTCATACTTATCTGTTTCTCTTAGCTCTTGGTTCTATTTCCCTTCCACCCCCACCATTAACGTAGAGAGCAGTGATGGAGCTGCATCCAAGTGAAATATCTAGCTTGATTAGTTAGGGGTAGTAGGGGTAGTAACCACCGCAATAAGCAAGCTACACCCATGCTTGTTTTACCCAGACTATGTTATACAGCCCTTATTGGTTGTTTTTCTTCTCCCCTGCCATTGAAGCAGGGAGCTATGCTGGATATGCGTGAAGTATCAGTTTTTTTTTTCTCCCCTGCCATTGAAGCAGAGAGCTATGCTGGATATGCGTGAAGAATCAGTTTTTCTTCTCTCCTGCCGTTGAAGCAGAGAGCTATGCTGGAAATGCGTGATGTATCAGTCTTCTCCCATGCCGTTGAAGCAGAGCGCCATACTGGATATGCATCGAAAGTGAAGTATCAGGCACATTTGGTTTGGGGTAGTAACCGCCGTAACAAGCCAGCTACTCCCCGCTTTGTGAGTGCGAATCCTTTTTTCTTCTCCCCTGCCGTTGAAGCTATGCTGGATATGCGTGAAGCATCAGTTTTTCTTTTCCCCTGCTGTTGAAGCAGAGAGCTATGCTGGAAATGCGTGATTTGGTTTGGGGTAGTAACCGCCGTAACAAGCCTGCTACTCCCCTCTTTGTGAGTGCAAATCCTTTTTTCCACGTTTCCTCTTGCTGTTGAAGCTTAGAGCGATGTTGGAGTCACAGTAAGCATGTATATGTTTATTGAATAAGGGTATTGTCTCCAGGCAGTAGCCATCATTCTGGCGAGTCACCCACTCTTCATTGGTGGCCTCTTGACTTTATGGATCCACAGGGGGTAATTTTCAAAAGGAGTTACATGCGTAAATGTAGCTACTATTGTAGCAATTTTCAAAAGCCATTTACTCAAGTAAAGTGCACTTATGTGAGTAAATCCTATAGACAAGTCAATGGCATATATTGTAGCAATTTTCAAAAACCCACTTACTCAAGTAAAGTGAATTTACTCCAGTAAACCTGGTTTTTACTCGAGTAAATGCTTTTTAAAATCAGGCCCACAGTGTTTATCCCACGCCTCTTTGAAGTCCTTCACAGTTCTGGTCTTCACCACATCCTCCGGAAGGGCATTCCAGGCATCCACCACCCTCTCCGTGAAGAAATACTTCCTGACATTGGTTCTGAATCTTCCTCCCTGGAGCTTCAAATCGTGACCCCTGGTTCTGCTGATTTTTTTCCTACGGAAAAGGTTTGTTGTTGTCTTTGGATCATTAAAACCTTTCAAGTATCTGAAAGTCTGTATCATATCACCTCTGCTCCTCCTTTCCTCCAGGGTGTACATATTTAGATTCTTCAATCTCTCCTCGTACGTCATCCGATGAAGATCCTCCACCTTCCTGGTCGCCCTTCTCTGTACCGCTTCCATCTTGTCTTTGTCTTTTTGTAGATACGGTCTCCAGAACTGAACACAGTACTCCAGGTGAGGCCTCACCAAGGACCTGTACAAGGGGATAATCACTTCCCTTTTCTTACTCGATATTCCTCTCTCTATGCAGCCCAGCATTCTTCTGGCTTTTGCTATCGCCTTGTCGCATTGTTTCGCAGACTTCATATCATTAGACACTATCACCCCAAGGTCCCTCTCCTGCTCCGTGCACATCAGCCTTTCCCCCCCCATCAAATACAGTTCATTCGGATTTCCACTCCCCATATGCATGACTTTGCACTTCTTGGCATTGAATCTCAGCTGCCATATCTTCGACCACTCTTCCAGTTTCCTTAAATCCCGTCTCATTCTCTCCACTCCTTCCGGCGTGTCCACTCTGTTGCAGATCTTAGTGTCATCCGCAAAAAGACAAACCTTACCTTCTTATCCCGTCCGCAATGTCGCTCACAAAGATATTAAACAGGACCGGTCCCAACACCGATCCTTGCGGTACACCACTTAAAACCGCTCTCTCTTCAGAGAAAGTACCATTTACCATCACACATTGTCTTCTGTCCGTCAACCAATTTGCAATCCAGGTCACCACCTCGGCACTCACTCCTAAGCTTCTCGTTTTATTCACCAGTCTCCTGTGCGGAACCGTATCAAAAGCTTTGCTGAAATCCAAGTAGATGACATCGAGCGCTCTTCCTTGATCCAATTCCTTGGTTACCCAGTCAAAAAAGTCAATCAGATTTGTCTGACAGGATCTTCCCCTGGTGAATCCATGTTGCCTCTGGTCCATCAATTCTCCGGACTGTAGATATTTCACTATTCTCTCTTTCAGCAGTGATTCCATTACTTTTCCCACCACCGAAGTGAGGCTAACCGGTCTGTAGTTACCAGCCTCCTCTCTGTTCCCACTCTTGTGAAGCGGGACCACCACCGCTCTTCTCCAATCTCTCGGCACCATTCCCGTTTCTAGGGATCTACTGAACAGGTCACACAGTGGACCCACCAGAACATCTCTGAGCTCCCTCAGTATCCTTGGATGAATCCCATCAGGCCCCATGGCTTTGTCCACTTTCAGATTCTTTAGCTCTTCCCATACATTTTCTACTGTAAAAGGATTATCATCTATTCCACTTCCCTCCAGTTTCTTGTTGTGTAGAGATGGTCCTTCTTCAGGGTCTTCTTTAGTGAACACAGAACTGAAGTATTCGTTTAATATTTCTGCCATTTCTTCGTCTCTCTCCACACATTGATCATTACCACCTTTTAATTTCACAATACCACTATGGACTTTTCTCTTTTCGCTGATGTATCTGAAAAATGTTTTGTCACCATTTTTTATCTCCTTGGCAATCCTCTCTTCCGCTTGACTTTTTGCCAACTTGATTAATTTCTTTGTCTCCCTCAGTTGAATCAAATATTCTTCTTTATGTTCCTCCCTTTGGGATCTTTTATATTTCTTGAATGCTGTTCTTTAAGCTTTAATTTTGTCAGCTACCTCCTTTGAGAACCAGATAGGTTTCAATTTTCTTTTGCTTTTCTTTACATTTCTAACATATAGAGTAGTTGCCTTGGTGATTGCTCCTTTTAGATTGGTCCACTGCTGCTCCACATCTCTCTCGTTCTCCCATCCTTTTAGTTCTATGTCCAGGTACTTCCCCATTTCCTCAAAGTCTGTGTTTTTGAACTGTAAAACTCTGGTCTTTGTGGTTCTTTTCCCTATTCTTTTAGTGATATTAAACCATACCGTTTGATGATCACTGGTGCTGAGGTGGGTGCCCACCTGGACATCGGAGACATTATCTCCATTAGTGAGCACTAAGTCGAGTATAGCTCCTTCTCTCGTGGGTTCCAACACCATTGGTTTGAACAAAGATACTTGCATGGCATCCACTATCGCTCTACTATTTTTAGTTTCTGCAGATGGGATTTTCCAGTCTACTTCTGGCATATTAAAGTCACCCACGATCACCACTTCTCCCTTCTTACCTATCTTATGGATGTCTTCAACCAGATCTCTGTCCAGCTCTTCCTTTTGGTTTGGAGGCCTGTAAACCACTCCAATATAAATGGATGCTCCGTCATCTTTTTTTAGGTCGACCCATAGTGCTTCTTCCTTGCCCCAACTTCCTTGCAGCTCAGATGCTTGGATGTTGTTTCTGACATAAAGAGCCACACCTCCCCCTTTTCTATCCTCTCTGTCCTTCCTTAACAAGTTATAGCCTGGTATTGTTGTATCCCAATCATGAGATTCTGTGAACCATGTCTCTGTGATAGCAACAATGGCAAAAGGATCACTTCCTGCTACACCAGGGTGATGTTCTCCTACTGGGAGACCTTTCTGATCCAAGGCAGCACAGGGGCTCCCAGACTGGATTTGGGACTTGGCTACTATGTCCCTGAAGGTCTCATCAATGTACCTCTCTATCTGCCTCAGCTCCTCCAAGTCTGCTACTCTAGACTCCAGAGTTCGGACTCACTCCATGAGAGCCAGGAACTCTTTGCACTGAGTGCACATATATAATCTCTCACCGGCGGGTAAAAAATCATAAATGTGACACTCAATGCAAAAGATTGGAAAGCCCCTCTCTTGCTGCTGGACTGCTGCCTTTATCTTAGTTTTATTGAGTTCCTAATTAAGTTTAGGATACTAAGGGACTTGGAATTAGAGTACTTTAAATTTACAGGAATATTTACTAATTAATCAGCTAGTGTCCTACAAGGGGATGATTAAACTTTCAAAAAGGGCTGGTACAATAGTATGATTTAGATAAGACCCTGATTGATTTTTAATGAGAAAGTGTCTCTTGCCTAAAAATCAAGGGCTGAGTGTGTGGGAAAAACAGACACTAGAATTAACTATCTCTGGCTTGCTATTTACCTCAGACACACACAAACACTAAAGAATATATCCTTCTATTTCACCTTTCACCAAACTTTTATAAGTCCAAAGATTCCCGAAAGCTATACTTCCCAATCCTCTTTAACCACCATTAAATTAATATTCACTCAGTTAAAGGGTTTGAGATTCCGGTTATCTTCTACTGCAAAGAGTGCGGCCATGCCACAACTGGATGGCCAGACAAGGGTTCACCATTCACGTGACATCGGAAACAGGCCAGTACCTTCAAGGAATTAATGGCCAAGTCCTTACACAACCCATCCTGCAAAAATCCAAACTGATTGGAATTTTAACCGAACGAGGATGAACTCTTCGTTTCTCACACCAAGCTAAAACATTTGCCAAACGTGAACACAGGCTAAGGAAGTGAATAATTTTCATGCTTGAAATGGACCTCCCACACATTTCCACAACAGAGCCTTGTCAAGGGCCACATTGTAAGAATAGGCCCCTGCCACAGCAGATCCCTGCGGATCAGTAATCTGAGAAGATACTCCACCAGAATCCTTCACAAATCTGCATACCACAGCCTCCTGGGTCAAATATGGTGCCACCAGAAGAACTAACCCTGTGTGCGTCTTGAATCTGAGTCATTCAGTCCAACCTGGGCCATGGGGAAAAGGCATATAGAAGCTTGCCTTCCAGCCATTCCTGCACCTGGGCATCAATGCTCAAACTTCAGATCTCTCCTGGGACTGAAGAAGTGAGGAACCTTCATATTGTATGATGTCAACACCAAGCCTAGAAACAGGAGGAGGTCTCAGTGGCCCACTATGAGCTAGTATGCTTTGCTGTACCATTCCCTTTCTCCTGAATCCAGACACTGTCTGCTGAGAAAGTTGGCTCTTAAATAGTCTTTTCTTACAATGTGTGAGGCTGAAATCTCCTGAAGATGTACTTTTGCTCATTCCATGAGTTGGGCTATTTCCTTTCACACTTGCTGACTCTTGGTTCCTCCCTGTTGATCAATGTAAGCCACTGTCGTCGTATTATCTGACATTCAGAATGCTCGACCCTGCAAGCAATCCACGAAACGCAAGCATGTCAACCAAATGACACGGGCTTCCAGCCGATTGATGCTCCAGAGGTACTCCTCTGTACTCCAGCACCCTTTGCTTTTAACTCCTGACATCAGTAAGTCTCCCAACCTTGGAAGCTCATATCCATTGTGTGTAGTAACTAGTCCAGTGTTCTTAGAGGGAACAACCCTCATTAGATGATCTGCCTGTAATCAGAAGCAGATCTCCATCGGTACTGAAATCGTATCAAGGAGTTCTGAGATTGTGGACTCTAATGCATAAGCAATGTGCACTGAAGAGGACTCCATATCACCCTTGCCGATGGAACCATCTTTTGGATGGCTGCCATTAACCCACGCACCTGTAGATAAGACTACACCATCAGGCATATTGTTTCCATCAATAGTCTCATCTGCGCCATCAGTTCTGAATGCAGACCCCCAAGAACACCTGTCTTGCTTTATGTAAAAAATGAACACCTAGATACTCCAGTGTCTGGAATGGCTGCAGATGGCTCTTGGCCAAGTTCACCACCCAACCTAGTTCTTGCAGCAAGGAGATCACCTTGTGTGGACTCTGAAAATTCGTTCATAGCTCTTGGTCTGAACTAGCCCATCATCAAAGTACAGGTGGATCAGAATGCCATCCTCTCTCAACACTGCCATTACTAGCACCATGACCTTAGAGAAGATTCTGGGTGTGGTGTCCAACCAGAAGAGAAGGCAGAAGAAATGCAAAACAGACCTGTCACCTTAGGTTAGAGATACTTTATTCGCACAATTGTTAAGAGCCCAACTCCAGCAGAGTTTCACAAAAACGGCTGTTTCAGGGGCTTTTAGGATGAAATACTTCTATTAATGCACAGAGCTCATCAATGTATACACCATATGAGTTAAGTGTCTAAATGATGAACAAGGAGCCGGGAGGAGAGAAGCAGCGTTTCTTATTACCTTAACAGCGGTTTCCGGGGGGTAAGCCGTGGTTTGCCCCAACGGTTTACTTCACCACCCACCGCATTGGTTTCCTGTCTGAGGGGGGCGTTTCCTGGAGGAGGCGGGACCTGGTCTTGGACATTTAAATTTCAGCTTGTTGCGGCACGCAGCAGAGCTGGCGCGCTGCTAAAGCCGCGTGCGTTTAAGGGGCGCGCGGCTAAGCAGGGCTTTGCCGGGCCTTCGCTGGGACTTCGCTTGGATAATCGGGACTTAAGGTGCAATTTAATTATTTATTAGTAATTGCTAACATATTATTTGTTTTCCTTCTAAATAGAGGTTTATAGTATTTTCCTGGTTAAAGCAATTTAAATTCCAATACTGGTCTTAGTGTATATATTTCCTGGAAATGACACACACAAAAAGGAAGGCTAAATTAAGGCCTCCTAGTGAGGTGGCATCAGTAGAAATGAAACAAAAAACAGTACTGGAGTGGTTAGATCCTCAAGATTCCCCAGTAGGGCAGACCGCTTTAGGAGAAGCATTTGAACGAGGTGCTTCTCCTTTGGTCAATGAAATATCTTTGAGTCCTGGGGCACCGGCTCCACCATCACCACCTGGGAGAGTGGGTCAGTTGACCCAAGGAAAACCAGGGGTTAGTCAAGAGGGTACATTGAGTTCTTTGGAAATACAGGGTAAAAATGGAGGTCAGCATAATGATTTACATATAAAAGAGTATGAGAATGTGAGTTTGAATTTGTTACAAAGTCCAACTGAGTTTCCCATTGAATCAAGTACACCAAAAATGAATGAATCATTAAAAGATAGTCAAGAAAATATAGAAGTGGTTATAAAATCTAATACTTTATTGTCCAAACCAAGTAATATAACTATGGAACGTCTTTGGAATTGTTTGGTGAAATTAGATTAATCTATAAATAAATTGACTGAGATAGTGTTGAGAACTTCTAATTCCTCGGTAGTAAATACAGCCGAATTAGAAAAGCAAAAACTAGCAATAGGAAAAATAGAGAAGAAAATCACTCAGGTAGAGAAAATTCAAAGTGAACAGATTGTGGAGGGGAATAGTCATGGCATATGACCTCTGATGGGCTAGACTCCACTGCAACTGAACCAGGTGAAGAGGAATTAACAAGCATTCAGATAGGGCGAATGCACCAACTAGGAATACCAGGACTCTTTCCTGTGGCAATAATGGAGAGGAGAGGATAGGATAGACAGCTATTTCTCTCTCTTTAGCCAAAGGAGTAAAAATATCTTTTCACCAGTTTGCATTTTTGTTTGATGTGTCCTCTGACTTAGAAGATGTACTGCCACTCACTGAGACTAGAATAGGTTCTTGTGCTTGATTTGAAAGCCTGTTAGAGGCACCAGGGAATGGATAGGATCTGGTGTCTCCAAATGCAGACTGCCAGCAACCTTGATTTAAGGGCTATAGTGATTGGAGGTAAAGGTATATCGTCTTCTGCTCCTGACCTTGAACAGCCCTCAAAGCTGCACAGGTAATTCAAGGCATGGGTCACTGTCCAAAGCTTGAGGGATCGAATGAGCCACAAATTTGTACTTCAATAGCATTGATGTTGTAAGGATGCTAGTGCCTTATGCTTTGCCAGTTCTTGGTGCTTCAACAGCTTTGTAATAGACTATCTGAAATGCCCCGACTTAGCATGCATGTAGTGCACTGATGCATGCATGTGACTGCGCTAGTGTCCCTGCATCGATGGGGCACATGTGTGTGCAGTTCTCAGTGCTTTTGAAACTGGTTGTTCCAGCGATTCTGCAGAGCAATGCTGCCTCTTCTTTGATGTGTCTGCACTCCTCGACCCGGAGGTTCTGGCCTTTGCAAAAGGGAGAGAGTTTGAGAAGCTCTGGTGTAACTTTTCCCAATGAGGCAGACCATGCTACACTATGGGAAGAGAAGTGACTGCTACTTCGAAGAGACTTATGCAGTTCCTCTATTTTATAAGTTCTGGAATATTATATTCCAGAACTTATATAAGCAGGGACATGTGGCTGCTTAGTTATGCTCTGGACCCAAGCAGTGATAAAGTTAGTGTCCCTCTGTAATGGACATCACTTTACTGCAGATGCAGTTTTTGAACACATTTACTGTGGCCTTTTTAGTGGTCATCTCGAGAAGGCAATTATCTGTTTTTTTTTCTTTTTTTTTTTAAATAGCATTTAAAAGTGCTATTGTAAGTGCTGCTAAAGCAATAGCCAACTATGACATGATAGCAAATAAAAAAACTGTAGAAAATTAAGTGAGAAAAAGAGGGGAGAGTACACGTCCATACTGTGCTCTAATAAAAAATGAGTGAGGCGGCTAATGGGAATTTCCGCACATGCCCAGTAGAGCTAAAATCTCTACCAGATACAAGAGACAAGTCTGTTCAGTGCCACTGCATGACATCACCTATATTTAATGACTAATTCAGTCTACTTATCAACACAAAAAAAGGAGTTAAAAACAAGTCTAACCAGCACTGAGAGGAGAGGATCATCTTGCTGGTGGCTGAAAGGAATCAGTAAGTTTTTGCTTGGTATATTGTCTTTTTTTTAAAGAATTGGGGTAAAGTTAACTATTTGGGAATATTATTTAGTGTGTTTGTGTTTTTAATAGTCAGTAAGGCAGCGAATAGACAGAAGTTAGTCTGTATTTTTAAATAGTCAGTCAGTAGGGCTGCTAGTAAGCAGAAGTTAGAGTGTTTGTATATTAAAAAAAAAAATAAAAAATTAAGTATCCAGAAGGTAGAAATAAGCTAGGAGCAGTGTATACCTAAGTAAAAAGGTTGAAAAGTTCAGTTCAGTTACTCACCTTGGAAAGGTATTGAGGTAGTGTGATTTGGTTTGAATAGGTACCAACATTTGTTAATCAAGAGAGCAGTAAGTCACTCTGGCTGACTAACTGAAGTTAGACTGTTTGTATTTCCCAACCCACCCCAGCTCATCCTTTAATTTATAGGCAGGTGCCACTTAAAAAAAAACCCAAACACACCTTATTGAGAGTTTGATCATTCCCCTGTAGGCTGCTACTAGACATATAGTGAATTTAAAGGACATTAGTTAGACACATTCCTACTCCTATAGCAACCTAAAGTAGGAACTGAACAAATTTGAGATGAAGGCAGCAGTCCAGCAGCAAGAGGAAAGGCTTCCCAGTCTTTTGCATTGAGTGTCACATGTATGATTTTTTACCCGCCGGTGAGAAGTTGTACATATGCATGCGATGCAAAGAGCTCCTGGCTCTCAGAGAACGAGTCCGATCTCTGGAGGCTAGAGTGGCAGACCTGGAGGAGCTGAGGCAGACAGAGAGGTATATAGATGAGACCTTCAGGGACATAGTAGCCAAGTCCCAACTTCAGACTGGCAGCCCTGGTGCTGCCTTGGAGGAAGAAGGTCTCATTATTGCAGAGCATCAGGAAAAGATCCTGCAGCAAGGACCTGCTCTCCAGGTGATGCATCGTCCTTTCACACCGAGGATATCTCCCCAAGGCCTACTGCATAGGAGGGAATGTAGATAGCTGGGTGGCTATCTACATTCCTATCTGCATAGGAATGTAGATAGCCACCCAGCTATCTACATTCCTAATAATCGAATCACCAACTATGGTGATTCGATTATTAGGAATGTAGATAGCTGGGTGGCTGTTCAGTGTGAAGTTCGCCTGGTAACATGTCTACCTGGTGCGAAGGTGGCGGACCTCATGCATCACCTAGATAGGATTCTAGACCGTGCTGCGGAGGAGCCTGCTGTTGTGGTACATGTGGGCACCAGCGACATAGGAAAATGTGGAAGGGAGGTTCTGGAAGCCAAATTTAGGCTCTTAGGTAGAAAGCTTAATTCCAGAATCTCCAGGGTAGCATTCTCTGAAATGCTCCCTGTTCCAAGCGCAAGTCACCAGAGGCAGGCAGAGCTCCAGAGTCTCAATGTGTGGCTGAGACGATGGTGTAAGGAAGAGGGATTCAGTTTTGTTAGGAACTGGGGAACCTTTTGGGGAGGGGGGGGTGTCTCTTCCGAAGGGATGGGCTTCACCTTAACCAGGATGGAACCAGACTGCTGGGGCTAACCTTTAAAAAGGAGATAGAGCAGCTTTTAAACTAGAACAAATGGGAAAGCCGACAGTCGCTCAGCAGTGCATGGTTCGGAGAGAGGAGAGGTATCTTCAAAGGATACTAATGATGCATTAGAATAAGGGCATCCCGACAGTGAAAAGTAGTCCAAGTGCCTGTAACTAAAAATCCACCTGAGCTAAAAAATGAAAATACAAACAAAAAACAAACTTTGAAATGTTTGTATGCTAATGCCAGAAGTCAAAGTAGTAAGATGGGTGAATTAGAATATATAGCAGTGAATGATGACAGACTTAATTGACATCTCAGAGGCATGGTGGAAGGAGGAAAACCAATGGGACAGTGCTATACCGGGGTACAAATTATATCTCAATAACAGAGAGGAACACCCGGGAGGCAGTGTGGCACTTTATGTCCGGGATGGCATAGAGTCCAACAGGATAAACATCCTACATGAGACTATATGCACAATTGAATTTTTATGGGTAGAATTACTTTGTGTGTCTGGGAAGACTATAGTGATAGGAGTAATACTATCGTCCACCTGGTCAAGATAGTGAGACTGACAGTGAAATGCTAAGAGAAATTAGGGAAGCTAACCAAATTGGTAGTGCAGTAATAATGGGAGATTTCAATTATCCCAGTATTGACTGCGTAAATGTATCATCGGTACATGCTAGAGATATAAAGTCCCTGGATGGAATAAATGACATTTTTATGGAGCAATTGGTTCAGGAACAGACAACAGAGGGAGCAATTTTAGATCTAATTCTCAGTGGAGCACAGGGTTTGGTGAGAGAGTTAACGGTGGTGGGGCCGCTTGGCAATAGTGATCATAATATGATCAAATTTGAATTAATGACTGGAAGGGGGACAGTAAGCAAATCCACGGCTCTCATGCTAAACTTTCAAAAGGGAAACTTTGATAAAATAAGAAAAATAGTTAGAAAAAAACTGAAAGGAGCAGCTACAAAAGTAAAAAGTGCAAAAGGCGTGGTCATTGTTAAAAAATACCATCCTAGAAGCACAGTCCAGATGTATTCCACACATTAAAAAAGGTGGAAAGGAGGCAAAACGATTGCAGGCATGGTTAAAAGGGGAGGTGAAAGAAGCTATTTTAGCCAAAAGATCTTCATTCAAAAATTGGAAGAAGGCCCCAACAGAAGAAAATAGGATAATGCATAAGCGTCGGCAAGTGAAATGTAAGACATTGATAAGACAGGCTAAGAGAGAATTTGGAAAGAAGTTGGCCGTAGAGGCAAAAACTCACAGTAAAAACTTTTAAAAATATATCCAAAGCAGAAAGCATGTGAGGGAGTCAGTTGGACTGTTAGATGATCGAGGGGTTAAAGGGGCACTTAGAGAAGATAAGGCCATCGCGGAAAGATTAAATGATTTCTTTGCTTCGGTGTTTACTGAAGAGGATGTTGGGGAGGTACCTGTACTGGAGAAGGTTTTCATGGGTAATGATTCAGATGGACTGAACCAAATCACGGTGAACCTAGAAGATGTGGTAGACCTGACTGACAAACTGAAAAGTAGTAAATCACCTGGACCAGATGGTATACACCCCAGAGTTCTGAAGGAACTCAAAAATGAAATTTCAGACCTATTAGTAAAAATTTTGTAACCTATCATTAAAATCATCCATTGTACCTGAAGACTGGAGGATAGCTAATGTAACCCCAATATTTTAAAAGGGCTCCAGGGGCGATGCGGGAAACTACAGACCAGTTAGCCTGTCTTCAGTGCCAGGAAAAATAGTGGAAAGTGTTCTAAACATCAAAATCACAGAACATATAGAAAGACATGTTTTAATGGAACAAAGTCAGCATGGCTTTACCCAAGGCAAGTCTTGCTTCACAAATCTGCTTCATTGGATAAAGGTGAACCGGTAGATGTAGTTTACTTAGATTTTCAGAGGCGTTTGACAAAGTTCCTCATGAGAGGCTTCTAGGAAATGTAAAAAGTCATGGGATAGGTGGCGATGTCCTTTCGTGGATTGCAAACTGGCTAAAAGACAGGAAACAGAGAATAGGATTAAATGGACAATTTTCTCAGTGGAAGGGAGTGGGCAGTGGAGTGCGCCTCAGGGATCTGCATTTGGACCCTTACTTTTCAATATATTTATAAATGATCTGGAAAGAAATATGATGAATGAGGTAATCAAATTTGCAGATGATACAAAATTGTTCAGAGTAGTTAAATCACAAGCAGATTGTGATAAATTGCAGGAAGACCTTGTGAGACTGGAAAATTGGGCATCTTAATGGCAGATGAAATTTAATGTGGATAAATGCAAGGTGATGCATATAGGGAAAAATAACCCATGCTATAGTTACACAATGTTAGGTTCCATATTAGGTGCTACCACCCAAGAAAAATCTAGGCATCATAGTGGATAACACATTGAAATAGTCTGTTCAGTGTGCTGCGGCAGTCAAAAAAGCAAACAGAATGTTGGGAATTATTAGAAAGGTAATGGTGAATAAAATGGAAAATGTCATAATGCCTCTGTATTGCTCCATGGTGAGACCTCACCTTGAATACTGTGTACAATTCTGGTCGCCGCATCTCAAAAAAAGATATAGTTGCGATGGAGAAGGTACAGAGAAGGGCGACCAAAATGATAATGGGAATGGAACAGCTCCCCTATGAGGAAAGACTAAAGAGGTTAGGACTTTTCAGCTTGGAGAAAAGACGGCTGAGGGGGGATATGATAGAGGTGTTTAAAATCATGAGAGGTCTAGAATGGGTAAATGTGAATTGGTTATTTACTCTTTCGGATAACAGAAGGACTAGGGGGCACTTCCATGAAGTTAGCATGTGGCACATTTAAAACTAATCAGAGAGTCTTTTTCACTCAGTTCACAATTAAACTCTGGAATTTGTTGCCAGAGGATGTGGTTAGTGCAGTTAGTATAGCTGTGTTTAAAAAAGGATTGGATAAGCTCTTGGAGGAGAAGTCCATTACCTGCTATTAATTAAGTTGACTTAGATAATAACCACCGCTATTACTAGCAACACTAACATGGAATAGACTTAGTTTTTGGGTACTTGCCAGGTTCTTATGGTCTAGATTGGCCACTGTTGGTAACAGGATGCCGGGCTTGTTGGATCCTTGGTCTGACCCAGTATGGCATGTTCTTAGGTCTCGTATTTTTTTGGCAGATAGTTTTAGCTTATTAGATGTAATGGATCTATTGTGAGGTTTATGTTTTGATAATTTAAGTTTTATTGTTTTTAGTTCTATTTAGTGTTACAATCTACAGGTACATCAGTGATATTTGGTAGTGACAAGGGGAACAGACCAATTATTGATGGCTTGGACATTTGTGGACAATTAAAAATGAGTTACATGGGAGGGTTAATACGTTTATACAGCTGAATTTACAGATTATATACAACATAACAGATATAGAGTCAGTTGATGTCTATCAGGGAGAAATCGTGGCATGGCGGGGGCAGTGTACAGTTAGTCGCTTTTAATCTAACACATAGCTAAAAAGCCAAGTTTTCATCTGCTTTCTGAAAAGGATGCAGTTTTCATTTTGATGTATCATTTCTGGTAGTGAGCTCTATAAGGAAGGGGCTATTCCTTTGAAAGCATAGCTATGTAGGCTCTTTGGGATGACCTTAGAAATCTTGTCTGTGTATAAAGATGTAGTTTGGTAGTCTGACTTTGAATGTTAGGATTTTAAATTTGACCCTTTAAGCACTGGAAGCCAGTGAAAGTTTAGTAGAATGGGTGTGATGTGGTACGCTGCTTGTCATTAGGTTTGCTGCAGTGTTCTAGATTGACTGGTCACTGAAGGCCTTTTATTGTCAGGCCTTTGTTGCAGAACTCCAGCTGGGATATTATCAGGGCATGGACAACTGTGGTAAAACTCATCTTTCAGTGTATGCAAGAGCTTGCATAGCTACTGTAAGTGGTAGAGGCAGTTTTTGAAAGTATGGATAGCATGGATATGAGCTATCCAGTAAGACCCTAAAGAGCCATGCTTGTGACTGTAAGGGGATTTCATGGTTTCCAAAAGGGACTTGGCCATTTGCTTGCTTTACCCATAAAGCATTTTGCTTGAGTTCAGATAGAGCTGGTTGGTTGCTGCCCAATCATGGGTGGTTGAGAGGAATGCAGAAAGTTTCCCATAGCTGTTTACAGATCCAGTTTTATGAGTAGGAGGAGCTGCACATCTTATTTATGCTCTGCTTTCATCATGTCAAAGCAGATTACATTCAGATAATGTAGGTATTTTCCTATCCCCAGGGGGCACTCTATGCCGTTTGTAAATAGCAAATTGAAAACAAAATCTCTTACTCAAAACACAATTAAGCTCTGGAATACATTACCAGAGGATATGGTTAAGGCAATTAGTGTAGCTGGGTTTAAAAAAGGTTTTGACAAATTCCTGGAGAAGTCAAAATGTTAACAACCAAATAGACTTAACAGCCAGTTCTTATCACTGTTTGGGATCTTGCCAGGTACTTATGACATGGATAGGTCACTGCTGGAAACAAGATACTGGGCTTGATGGACCCTCATTTGACCCAGTATGGAAAGTTCTCATGTTCTTAATCTAAGTTTGTATCTGAAGCAGTGGAAAGTACAGCAACGCGTCCAAGGTAAAGAAGGAATGGCAGTAGGATTTGAACCCTGGCTTCCCTGGTTTACAGCCCACTGCTCTATAAAAACTAGATGTAGAATTTCAGGTTCAGAGAATCGCTTGAGCCAGTGGTTTGATATAGTGGCAATCAATTTTCCGCAGTTGTGTCTAAATCCTAAATAATTGGTCTGTAACAAATATAACTTATATACGAGTAAACTTACCTCATAACACTGTATAGTGCTATAGGTTAAACTTTACTTTCAAAGTGACAAATCATAAATAAAATAAAATAGAACAATTTCTTTTTACTCACTTCCAAGGATAGTAATAGCTTTTAGTCTACCTGGCTAAAAATGTGTTATAGATTTTCCTCAAGGAACTTGTCCAAACTTCTTTTAAACCCTGCTGTACTAGTTGCTTGATCATGTCTTCTGGCAACAGATTCCACAGCTCGATTGTGAGCAGAGTGAAAAAGTACTTACTATGATTTGTTTTAAATCTGCTGGTTGTTTCATGGAGTGTCTTCCATGTTCTAGTATTTGAAAGGGTAAAATAACTTGCCTTTATTTATCCTTATCACCCCACTCATGATTTTATAAGCTATCATGTCTCTTCTCAGCCTTCTCTCTTCCAAGCTGAAGATCCCTAGCCTTTGTAGCCTATGATCATACGAGAATCTTTCTATCCCCTTTATCATTTTGTCACCCTCCGCCACACGTTTTCTAGTTCTGCTATGTGGCAACCAGAACTGCACACAATACTCAAAGTGTGGTTGCACATGAATGAATACAGAGGCATGATGGTATTTTAGAGTAGTGGATCAAGGAAGAATGCTCGATGTGATATACTTGGATTTCAGCAAAGTTTTCATACTGTCTTGCATAGGAGGCTCGTGAATAAAATGAGAAGCTTGGGAGTCAGCACCAAGGTGGTAGAGTGGATTACAAACTGGTTGACTGATAGGAAATAAGCATGTAATGATAAATGGAACCTTCACAGAAGAGAGAATGGTATTAAATGGAGTGCCACATGGATCGGTTTTGGGACCAGTTCTGTTCAATTTCTTTGCGAGTGACATTGTGGAAGGGATAGAAGGCAAAGTGTCTTTATAGATGCTCAAATCATGAATTTTCACATATTGCTCTTATTTTATGAAATGTTCCCATAGGAAATTAGTCTAATCTTCAATTATAAGTATTTTAGGAAATACCTGAAAACTAAGATATTAAGTTATTGATTGTATATTATTTTCTTAATTACTGCCTTGTGTTATTGTATTTTTAGAAATATTGTATAAAATGTCGTAAAACACCATTGCAAACACTGTAGTGGTAAAGTTGTGGTATACAAATTTTACAAATTTTGTAAATACATTTGTAAGTGATACTAAAATGTGCAACAGAGTGGACATGCCTTAAAGAGTAGAGAATGAAAAGTGATTCAAGAAAGTTTGAAGAGCAGTCAAAGACTTGGCAGCTGGGACTCAATGCCAAGAAGTGCAGAGTCATGCATCTGGGGTGCAGTAATACAAGAGCTTTATGTGATGGGGGGTGAAAGACTGGAAGAGTAGGGTTAAGAACTGTCCTGATTTTTTCTGGACTGTACAGATTTTTGGGATCCTGTACGGGAAAAAAAGAACCTAAAATATTTAGAAGTGCCCTGATTTTAGCCCTCCAGCTACAGGCTAGGAGCCAATCCTCCCCTGCAAAGTATACAATGCTGTGTGCACTTTAGTGGCTACTCTGTATTCAATATGTGTTGGATACATTTATTTGCATCACTTACATAGATTTCAGTCTACAAGAGGTGCAAATAGTTTTACAGAACAGTAGTTTGGCCTCTGGCCTAGAAAAAGCAAACCTTTTGCAGAGCAAAGAAGTTAAGTAGTAGTAAAGATATGAGGCTCCAAATGAGTAGACTCAGGAGTAACAACAGAAAATATTTCCTCATAGAAAGTGCAGTAGCTTCAAGGAACATCCTCCCATGGGAGGAGATATAGACAAAAACAGTTCAGTAAAGCATGGCACAGGTACGGAAGAGGTGGTGGGGGATAAAAACAGTAAACAAATTCACAAAGGCATGGGATGAACACTGTGGATCCCTAAAGGCTAGAGGTGGAAATGAAGAGGTTGAATAGGGGTAGCCTGCATGGAGCTGCAGGCTGCATGCCTAACAGAAGGCATGGGATTTACCATTTAGATTTCATGATTTTGATGCAACTACAATCGCTCTCCAATTTGACAGCAGGAGGGAAAAGTCAGGGCCCTGACTTTTAGAGTCAGAGACAATGAAATGCAGACATTAGGGAAAAAGTGCAGGACTGCTTCTAGGGCCAAGTCCAAAAGCACAGCATGTTCAAGTAGCATAATCTGCATTATTTATTTATTTATTTAGAATTTTTATATACCGACATTCTCGATACACATATCAAATCAGGTCGGTTTCCATTGAACAAAACAGTCGCGGTTAAGGCGTTACATTAAACAGAGTTTCTGAACATAAGAACGTAAATATTAAATAGACATCAATATCAATCAATTATCAAGAAGACTGATGTTTAATTATCAATTATCAAGAATCAATTATCAAGAAGAATCAATTATCAAGAAGACTGATGTTTAACAGCTTTGAATAATCATTCATCACCTCACTTGGTCCCTTTTCTAGATTATTTTAAGTTAAACTGCACAAATCCTAGTACCAATCCCTGTAGTGAACTTCTCCATTTGGAAAGCTATTTATTTCTATCCTAAGTTTCTTATCTTAACCAGTTACCAATTCACAATAAGAAACTGCCATCTATCCTATTTTTTAAATCTAAGGAATCTCTCATGGGGACTGTGTCACGTATCTTCTAAAAGAACAATTATGCTACATCAAATGGATCTTTTACATCTCTAAAAAAAAACCTAACAGTTTGATAAAGCAAGACTTCCCTTTGTTAAAACCATGACAACTCTTCCTCATTAAGCTATATCTACAGAAATTTTGTTTGTAAAAATAGCTTCTATCACTTTCCCCAGCAGAATTCAAGCTCATAGGCCTATAGTTTCCCAGATCAAACCCAGAACTCTTTTTTTAAGTCAGGGTCACACTGGCCATCCTTCAGTCTTCAGGTATTGTGGTTGTTTTGAGTGATAGCTACAGATTGCTAACAGTTTTGCTAATTTCAGGTTTGAGTTCTTTGAGGACCCTGGGGTGAATGCCATCTGATTCTGGTGATTTGTTAATCTTGAGTCTGCCAATTTGATCTATTTCACCCTCCATTATCAGATAATTTGTTTTAGTTGCTCAGAATCAAAGAAAGTTTCAGATGTGGGTATGTTCCCAATAACCTTCTCTATAAAGACAGAGGCATTACTGGAGTAATGAATGAAATGGAAGTCACAGTAACTGAAGAAACAGCAAGCATTTAAGATATGGAATTAGCCCCCGAAGAAGGAATCGAAAGGCGCAACACATCGGGCTGAACTTGGCATGAAAACACGCTGCAGATGTCTATGCGAGTTTCAAACAAGATAAGTTCCCCTATCATCATATGCAATATATAGCTTAAGGGGTTATTTTCTAACCCTACTGTACGCGATACAGAGATCGGGGCGGAGTCGGGGCGGCATCAGCACCGGAAGAGAAGGAGTTGGGGTGGCGTCGGAGCGGACGCCGCAGAAACTTCGCTGATGGCAAACAGGTAAGGCCCCTTATCGCCGCCAGTAGTGCGCCCAATAGCACCACCTTTACTGATGGTGCTATTGGGTGCGAAAGCTGGCAGCGATAGCACCGCAGTGGTGCGATCGCTGCCGGCTTTTGCAGGCTTGCCCCCCACTTCGCCCCCCCGCCCCCGTTAGCGCCGGGATTCACAAACGGTGCGAAGAAAGAAAATCCATCCCTTAGTTTGCTCATTTTTAGTTGCATCTGAAAAAAAAACCTAAAAATTATGAGACCCATGATTTGAAAAAATATATCATAGCAAAAGAGCAACGTGCCCATAAAGCATAATTAAAGCTTATAGCATTTTGCTATCTTTTGTTTTTATGAAAGTCTCTTTACCTCATTTCGTAACTGGTGGTTCTTTGCTATCATTTCCAAAGATTTCATACTGCCTAAAAGCATTTTACTCTGTTAGCTCTACCTTTTAAATTCCTTATATGTGTACTTCCCCTTTTTAAAATACTTTTATTTTCCGATGGCAGTCGCAGAAAATACATCCTGAGGTTTGCATTTCGTTTTTGTGCTTATTCAGAGGCAGCCCCAAAGCCTGGTTTTATTCAAGGATATATCACAAAAGTCACACTTTATAAATCCGTTACCAGCTGATCCTTCCCACAGACAGCTTTATGACATTTTTTCTCTAGAACTTTGTGATTAATTGGGCAATATTCCAAGGGATTTCTGTAGGTAAATGGGTGTTTTACCCACAGAAATATCCCTTTGAAAATCACCTCCCCCCCCCCCACTGTCCATAGCCCATACACTGTTCCCCACAGGGAAAAAGAGAAAGGAGAGGTTAGCTGGCTGAACTACATGCCAGGATTTCATTTTAATAAATTGGTATGCTCTTTACTTGACATTTTGCACAGCAAGTATGCAGGGTAAAAATATTCCTGAACAATGGCAGCCATAAGACTTCCCTTTGAAAATCATCTTGCAAGCCTGGGGTACATGAAAAGAGTGAGAGGTGCAGCAGAGGCAACTTACAGAGGAATGGCTGGGATGCGGGTACCGTTCTCATCAATGAAATGGCCCCCAGCGTTGAGGACCCAGCAATGGTGCAGTGACATCAGAGCATGGCGTGCTGTGGTAGGGTTGTCCTTTCCATTCTGACTATCTGCATTTTTTAGAGGTGAAAATTCTTCTTCCCTCAGTGTTTCATAAACTGCAAATTTTCTGGTGTAAAAGTAATAAAAACAGTCAATAAAACCTCTGAAAGAAAGGTCTGCCAGTACTTCTCCACAGGTGACATTCACAGTTTGCATCACATGTTTACTTTGCCCCCATGCCAGGGGTGGCAAACTCCAGTCTTCAGGATATCCCCAAGGAATATGCACCAGAGTTGCAAGCACTGCTTCCATTGTATGCAGATCTATTTCCTGCTTATTAATTGTGGAGATCCTGAAAACCTGGCCTGTTTGTGGCCAGGTTTTCAGGATCTCCACAGGTTCTGGTCTTCCAGCATGCTAACAATCTGTTTTATAATTGTTTTGCACAGTGTTGGTCATTGCCTTTGTAATTACTGATTTGCAGGGCTGACAAAGGTCCCATTAAAAAACAAAACACAGGAAAGTGCTAAAGTGCTTTCATTATAAAGGCTACATGGCTAGGGGAATTTTTAATTTATTTAAGTTTTAGAAATGTATTTATAAATGTTGGTCTCAAAACAGTTTAGGCACTTGTGGCATAGTTTTTAAAATAAATATCAAACCATAGCATTCACACATTTTTTTTGACACACTTTTTTTTTTTTAACAGATTATAGCAATATGTGCGTTTATTGCTGTTTCTGTGGCTGTGTGCATACTGCCCTCTCCCTCCTTCTAATGTGGAAATTGCTAGAGATAGAGGAATGAAATTTTGTGACTTTTGTAGTTTGGAAGGAATTAATAGGGAAGTTTTGTGCCAAAGAACTGCAAGATGTGGGAATCAGAGAGCAAAGGAAGACAGCAGGTGTCACTGAGGAGAGATATAATACAGTAACAAATCCAGACCAAGTGTTTCTTTTCTAGTTACAAGCGCAAAGAAACAGAACCATGGCTCTCTAGAATGTGTTCATATCTAATTCTTTCCAATCAAGCTACAAAAATGTGACAAAAAATGTCAGCTATGGCTAACACAAAACACAGGATTCTAACCAGAGTAGAGAAATTGGTAAATGACTAATGGAAAGAGCCCATGGTGGCACTGCACCTCTTGAGGCACTTTCCAAGCACATCCCTGGGCAGCACTAGTACCACAAAGCAACCTCCATGCAGCTCTGCTATGACATACTTTAGTCACCACACACAGAGCACTCGCTCTTACTGACATGCCATGTGCTTCCACGGTAAGAAAAGCCTACAGGCCTGTGCATATTTATGAACAGACAGCAAGAGTACAGAGCATACTTGGCAAACTGGAAGATGTCAAAGACAAATTTTTCCATCTTGATCCCATTTGGTTTGTCTGGCTTGATAAGCCTCCCCTGGGTATCCACAAATGGAATTTTCTTCTGTGCCACATGGTGCTGCAACCGAGGTTCATAAATGCTACAGAATAAAAGGAGAGGAGAGAGATGAAAAACAAGTATTCCAAAATCAGACTAGCAGACAGATTGTATCTCTTTGCTCTAAGCTACTGCTGGAAAATTCTAGATGCATTACAATAGAACCCTTGCATAAAGGGTGTTATCAATCCCCCACAATACAAGATGTTGAATATGAGCTTTTAAGATCATACAGATCTCTTCTTGGTCACATTAACAAAGGGACCTATGCAGTCTATCCTTGGTGTGATGAGGCCTGGCCATCAGTATGATTGTGATCAGTTCTATGGGCCTTTTCCTTAGATTTTGAGGCCACTTTTTATTTTGACTTATTCTTACCAGGCAAATAGGGAAAGTGCCTGTTCTTTCAGGCCCAAACTGCTTTTGGCAATATCTTACAGCACATTTGCAACCAGAGCCATCATGGCCCTCATTCAATTAATTGTAGCACAGTACATGATGATGCATGGACACCATCTCCTTCTTGGACGTTGTGGGGGAAAAAAAAACAAAACCCCAAAAGGAAATCCAAAAGCCCCTTTCTAGGTCTTGTCTTACTATTAAACTTTCTAATTATAAAAGATCCTGATGGGCACTATGTTATTCTAGATTGTTCCTTGTACTCAAGACACTTTCCTTTTAGTTAGTGTATGGCCCTAACTATGCACAAGAGGAGTTTTATCATAAATTATTGGGTATTTGTATTACATTGGGTTGGGGGGGGGGGGGAGGGAATTTGTGTGGGCGGAGATTGGAACATATGTATTGACCTCTCGCTAGACCGAGCACGTGGCAGTACTCACCCTCTTATGTCTGGGCTAGCGCAACATAATTTAGTCTCCTCTGTCTCCTTGACCTTTGAAGATCCTATCATGGTAGCGAGTGGGACTATACTTATTATTCTTCAACATGGATCCTATAGCTGTATTGATTATTTTCTGTGCTCCTCATCCTTTCTGGCTAACACTCAAGGTTATACAATACTTACTTGTACTATTCCTGACCACCATGCTGTACAATTGACACTTAACCCCAATGATACCCACAAACATACTCTGAGGTGGAGATTGAATACATCTTTTGGAAAACCTGGACTCTCTTTGTATGCTTACGATGTTAATGAATGCAACCCCACTTCAGACTACTCCCCAATTCTCTGCTGGGAAGGCTTTAAAGCCTGTCTGAGGAGCCTCATCAGTTACACCAGTTATGTTCAGAGGGACAATCGTAATAAGCTAGATAGCTTGCACTCTATGATCAAACAGTTGGAAGCTCAGCATAAAAGGGATTGTCTTCCCAAAAATTATCAACAGATTGAGGCAGCTTGGCATGATCTCTGTTCATTGGAAGTTAGCCAGATAGAACATTCTCTTAAATTTACTAAATTGCACTACTATGAACATGGTGATCGGGCAGGGGCCCTCTTGGTTAAATTAGTTAAAAAGAGAAGTACTTCACTTATTTCCCAACTGCGAAACTCCTCTGGGTCATTAGCAACCGATCCTTATGGTATAAAGCAGGAGATGAAGTATTTTTCTGACCTACATTCTTCCCCTGCGCCTTGCGACCCCTCGACAGTGCAGGGGTTCCTAGACCAGTTGGATTTGCCAATGCTTGGACAGCCGCAGAGGGACATGTTGGCTGAACCCATAATGATGGGTGAAATTTGGTTGCTATCCAAGCTCTCCCTAATGGGAAATGTCCAGTGCTGATGGTTACCCTATCAACCTCTAAGAAATGCTTCTCAGATATCGGATCCTTCCTGTTCCCTTAGCCGCTCTTTCCCTGGGATCCTTACATGACACTATCATCTCTCTCATTCATAAGGAAGGCAAGGACTCTACTGTTTGTGGATCGTATCATCCCATCTCTTTAATGAATAAGGATCTGAAAATATTAGCAAAAATTCTGCAACTTCATTTGGAAACTGTTCTCCCATGCTTGGTGCATCTGGACCAGTCTGGTTTTGTTAAGGGCAGAATGTCTACATCTAATGCTCAGCATGTCCTCAATATTATACATCTTGCCAAAATGCTGGGGAAAACTGTGTCAATTATTTCCTTGGATGCAGAAAAGGCTTTTGATTGCATTTCTTGGCCTTACCTATATACGGTCCTGCGACATCTGCAGTTACCGGAGCAAATTTTGCAATGAATAAAGGCTTAATTCTATTAATGGGGTTTTGACTATTTTCCTATTGTACGCAGTACAAGACAGGGCTGCCCCCATCTCCTCTTATTTGGCCTTGCCATTGAGCCATTGGCTGCTCTTAGGCAGAATATAGATATTCGAAGTTTCAAATTTGGATCTATCACACATTCTATTTCCTTATATGCAGATGATGTGCTTTTTCTCTCTGTGGGGACCGGAGGCAATTTATATCATGGTGGGCAGTAGTAAATTTGATTCTAGGGGAGGAGTTTTAGAAGGGGGGGCAGGGGTGATGCTTGATATTTGAACTTTTTTTTCTTTTTTTAAGTTTTCCTCCTGCTGGGCCATCTTGACAAGCGTTGGGGGGGGGGGGGGGGGGGGGGACCTAACCGGACTTCCACCGAATCATATCCCCCTGGGTGGTGCTTTTGGCCCCCTGGTGGCTCTTTAAGACTATGGTGGCCTCAGTGGTTTGCCTTGTGGAAAGCTTTTTTTGCAATCTTTTCTGCAGGTCCATCGCCAGGTCCCTCTCAGTACCTCGCCGTAGTGTCCCCAATCAGGGTTTTTGGCATTTCGGGTAAGTTTCTTTTCTCGGTCAGTTCCCCCCATATTGGCCGGTGGACACCAAGCACTGCTTTCCACACATGCTGCCATTGTTCTGTTTTTTTCCCCTTTGGTTTTGCCACATCTGGTTTCAGTCTATGCCCCCAGTGCCCAAGGACCATATCTATCGCCAATCCTCATGATGTTTGCATCCTCTGCCTGGGGGCATCGCATGACACCTGGGGTTGCCGCTTGTGCACCCAGATGACACCGAAGGGACATCAACTTCAACTCAACAAGATTGATCAGCTCTTTGGGTCGAAATCTGAGCTATCAGCATTGAAGAACCTCTAAGCACTGCTACCATGGGGGGGGGAGGGAGAACTGACCGTGAAAAGAAACTTACCCGAAATGCCAAAAACACTGATTGGGGACACTACGGGGAGGCACTGAAAGGGACCTGGCAATGGACCTGAAGAAAATATTGCGAAAAAAGCTTTCCACAAGGCAAACACCAAGTTTTTAGAGCTCAACCAAACCGCGAGGCTCATAGCTCCGTGGGAAAAAAAACCTGGAGGGACCCTGGGTAGACACATGGTATACCATGCTGGGCATGCTCAGTGTGCCTAGTCAAAGTTTCTAGAAACTTTGACATAGGTTTTCCACATCGGGTTCCATCTGATGTCGTCACCCATGTGTGAGAACTACTATCCTGCTTGTCCTCAGAAATTTATAACCTGCGCCCTCCAGTAGTTTGGGTCAGGGAACAAAATTACATGCAACATTTAAAAAAAAAAAGAGTCAGGTTACACAAAGTAAAAAATAAATATGAACAATAAAGACATTTCTGAAATGGCCTTGAGTGGAATCAAATAAGCAAGTTGTAGGCAATGACATTGCTGGAAAAGGCAGCTTATGACTACAGCAAAAACTATCAAATGCTTTTTTAAAAAGAAAAGTTTAAAGCTTTTTTGAATATCTGATCTGTAATGTTCTCTTTCTCCCTCACATAACACACAGGCTCGCTCTCACTCAGGTTCTCTTACATGCTCCCTCACATGGACACTCCAATTCCCACACATATGCTCTCTCTCACATGCAGACTCCCAACTCCAACACACAGGCTCACTCCCACATGCTCTCACTCAAAAAGGCATCTCACTCCCCCACAGTGCCTGCCTGATTCTTGCTCAACCTAGAGTACTTGCTTACCTGCTTTCCAACGAAGGGCTTGCCTGCACTGCCTGACTTCAATCAAAGGGCTACTCTGGTTTGCTCCTTCCCTTTGTGCACTGAGATGCCAGCTCCTGGGACCATCAACCCCCTTGTGACATCTAGAGGCGCGAACATATCCGGGAGATTGACACCAGCGACATTTGCGCCGGTGGTGCACACACCTCTATCCTATGTGAGCAATCTTATTTAAAAGTATTTGGAACTTTTTCATTTTTTGCCGCTAGTTTGTTTAGCGATTTTACTTTTATAGCGTTTAACCATGGAGTATGTTTCCTTTAATGCTGATGCTCACTTTGTGAAGGATAATCTACCTATTATGACCAGTATGTGAGAGGAGGAATAGCCTAGTGGTTAGAGCAGTGGACTATGAACCAGGAGACCAGGGTTTCAAGTCCTGCTGTTGCTCCTTGTGACCTTGGGCAAGTCACTTTACCCTCCATTGCCTCAAGTACAAACTCAGATTGTAAGCCCTCTGGGGATAGAAAAATACCTACAGTACCTGAATGTAACCGGTGTGATATCTCAATTGAGATCAAATGTCGGTATATAAAAATAATAAATAAATAAAAAAAATAAAGTTTAGGTCAGGCTAGATATGGAGATCTTTCTACCAATTCTTCACAATTTTAATGTAGGAGGATCTCTTATTTGAAATTAGGGTTGACTGCTTTTGATAAGCTAGCCTAATTTGTTATTTTTTATCTTAGTAAAGGTTCAAGCTATTTCTTAAAAAAAAGTTCCTTTAATTCTGGATTTTGTTCATTCGAGCGAATTGGATATTTTGTTTTACCAAAACTTGGCTAACAGATGCTGACCAGGGGACCGTGAATCAGCTATCCTCTATGGACTATACTGTTTTTTCCTAAACATCGGGTTGGGAGACTTGGGGTGGTCTTATTTATTTATTTATTTATTTATTTATTAACTTTTATTTACCGACATTCGTGCAGCACATCATGCCGGTTTACATAGAACTCAGATGGGCGATACAATAAAACATTAAAACAAAACAATGTATAAAGAATAAAATAAAGTAAAACCATAACAATGTAACCTTAGAACAACATACTATTTCTTACAAAAGTACACATTAACCGATCATGATCAAGAAATAAATTAAATTAAGCTGTAGGGGGAATGTTGTTTCTTCTAGGGTATCCATGGGAGTTACGGGGGGAAACATAGGATGGGGTGGGGGAAATTCGAAACAGAGGGGGCTGTGGAGAAATTAAGTTTGGTTTGTGTCGGGATAGGCCTGTCGGAAAAGCCATGTTTTGGCTCCTTTCTTGAAGATTTGCAGGGATGTCTCTTGGCGTAGGAGGGTGGGGAAGGAGTTCCAGAGGGTGGGAGCAGCGATGGAGAAAGCTCTCTCTCTGGTGTGAGTAGAATGTGCTGCTTTTAGGGATGGGGTGTGTAGAGTACCTGCATGGGTTGTTCTTGTGGGTCGGTCGGATGAACGGTAACGAGGCATTTCGTCAAGCCAGGTGTGATTATGTTTGTGTAGGGAATTGTGAAGGATGGTGAGGGTTTTGTATTGTGAGCGGAAGGAGATGGGTAACCAATGTAGTTCTTTTAGTATGGGGGTGATGTGTTCCCTTTTTTGTGTGCCTGTTATGATTCTGGCCATGGAGTTTTGCAGAATTTGGAGGGGTTTGATGGTGGAGGCGGGGAGTCCTAGCAATAGGGAATTGCAGTAGTCTAGTTTTGTAAGCATTGTGGTCTGTACGACTGTGCGGAAATCGTGGGTGTGGAGGAGGGGTTTGAGTTTTTTTATGATGTTAAGTTTATAGAAACCCCCCTTTAATAGGTTTTTGATGTGGGGTTTGAAACTTAGGTGTTGGTCTATGTAGACGCCCAGATCTCTTACAAACTGGGTCTGAGGGGTGGCTGTGGTTGTATTTTGAGGGGTGTTCTGTCGCATGGGGAGGGTGAAACGTTCAGGCTGCTTAGAAATGACGAGTAATTCTGTTTTTGACGAGTTTAAAGCTAGATGGAGTTCGGATAGAGAGGCGCTTATGGTGGCGAGACAGGATTCCCAGCGTTGCAGAGGTTCTTTTATGGATCCCTGAAACGGGATGAGAATCTGTACGTCATCTGCATACAGGAAGAATTTCAGGCCTAGTTTGGAGAGAAGGTGGCATAGGGGTATGAGATAAATATTAAACAGGGTGGAGGATAAGGATGATCCCTGGGGTACGCCCTGCGTGATAGGTATGTGTGAGGATTCGTGCTTGTCGATTTTTACTAGATACTCTCTGTGTGTGAGGTAGGAGGAGAGCCATGAGAGGGCTGTGTCGGCGATACCAATTTCTGTTAGGCGGGTCATTAGTATCTGATGGTTGACAGTATCGTAGGCAGCTGAGATGTCTAGTAGGGCGAGTAGGTACGAGTTTCCGTGGTCCATACCTTTAAGTATGGTGTCTGTCATGGCTAGTAGTAGGGTTTCGGTGCTTCGGTCTTTACGGAAACCGAACTGTTGAGTGTGGAGGACATTGTGGTCTTCTAAAAACTCCGTTAGTTGTTTGTTAATAGCCCTCTCTAGTACTTTTGATAAGAATGGGAGATTGGAAATTGGACGGTAATTGGCTGGGTCTGTGGGGTCGAGGGTGGGTTTCTTTAGAAGGGGCTTGACTATGGCCAGTTTGAGTGGGTCTGGGACACTGCCTGCAGTAATAGAGCAGTTGATAAAGTCCTTAATATGTTTGGTGATGGCGGGGATGATGGAGAGGAGGGTTTTTGAAGGGATGGTGTCTGAAGAGTGTGTGGATGGTTTCATCTTTTTTAGTATTGCTTCTACCTCTATGTTGGTGGTGAGGTCAAATGTTTTGAGGGTGATCTTTTTGTCATTGGGGATGGGGGGGAGGGGGGTAGCGTTGTCTGGGAAGCGGAGTAGAATATTGTCGATTTTATTCTTGAAGTATAGGGCTAGTTCTTCGCATTTTTTGTGGGAGACAGTATCGTTGAGTGTTGGTGCATTGGGGTTGGTGAGTTCTGAGACATATGTGAATAAGGCGTTTGCATTAAATTGGTAGTCGTGGATCTTTGCCGCGTGGAAATCACGCTTGGCTTGGGTAATTGCATGACGGTATGCGTGTAGAGTGTTGTTATAGGTGGTTTTAAGTGAAGCAGATGGTTGTTTGCGCCAGGCGCGTTCTTTGGTTCTTAGCTCTTGTTTCAAGGTTTTTAACTTGGCGGAGAACCAAGGTTTCCTTTTCTCCTGTTGTGTAAAGGGTATTTCTTTGTGGATAATGGGGCATAGTTTATTGGCTATGGTTGTAGTGAGATTTTTCCAGGAATGTAGTGCGGTGTCTGGATTGGTGAGATCAATGTTGTTAGCTATTTTGTTGAAAGCTAGGGTGAGCTCTTCCGTGCTACAGTGTTTACGGAATGCGATGGTTTTATGGTGTTTTTGTGTGGAAGGTGTAAGGGGTTTGGTTTCAAGGGTTGCATTAATGAGGAAATGGTCGGACCATGGTACTGGGGTGACTACGGGTGGGGTGGCTATGGTTATTTTAGAATTCACAAATATTAGATCGAGTGTGTGGCCTGCTTTGTGTGTGGGTTCGGTGATGATTTGGTTGAAATCTAGGGCTTTGAGGGTGTCCAGTAGAGTCTCGCAGGCGGGGGTGGTGGGGTGGGTATCCACATGGAGGTTGAAATCCCCTAGAATAATGGTAGGAAGGTCTGTTTTGATGTTGACGGTGAAGTATTCAGTGATGGGTGAGGGATCTTTTTCAATTAGGCCTGGGGGGGCGTAGACTAGGCAGATTTGTAGGGATTTGGATGCAAAAAGTGCAATTTCAATTTTGGGTGGCGGTTGAGTGGTTTGGAGTTTGAGGTTGAGTTTTTTCTTGGCTGCCAAGAGTAGGCCACCTCCTTTCTTTTTCGGCCTTGGTATGGAGAGGAGGTCGTATGACTTTGTGGGGAGCTGGTTTAGGAAAACCTGGTCGGTATTTTTTAACCAGGATTCGGTAATGGCACAAAGGTCGGGGTTGTCGTCTGTAAGCAGATCGTTTAGTATAGTTCCTTTTTTTTGTATGGATTGGGCATTGAAGAGAGTAATGGCTATTGTTGTTAAACCTAGGAGTTGTGAGAAAGGTGGGGTCATAATCGGTATGAGGGATTTGCGAAGTATGGGTGGGTGGGGGGGTGTTGTAGGGGGTTTGCGTAGTAGTGGGCAGTGCCGTGTTGGGATGGGGAGTAGGCACATGGTTCTAGAAAAGTGAGGGGACTTGGGTGGTGAGGACTAACAGAGAATAAAACCAGGGTGGTGTCTGTGTTGAGAGTGAGAAGGGCAATACAGGGAGGGGTTTAAGGTATAGGGAGAGTTTGGCTGAGGGAAAGGGCACAGTGCTGGTGTAGTAGTGCGATTAATGTCGATAGTACGCCATGCAGGTTAAACAAAGCAGATATTGCAGATTAGACAGTGAAAGGTAATATACAGTTAGTACGGATTAGACAATATAAAACAATGCAGATAATGTGCAGTTCTTGGACAAGGTAAGACTATGTCGGTAGGAACAATGCAGGTAACAATGCAAGACCATTTAGGTAATATGCAGTAATACGGCTTGGGGCGTTTTAAGATGTTAGGGTGTGCAGTAGTCCAGTGGCAGGGACAAGGGGATGAAAGGATCTGTGGGGGTGCCTACTCACTCCGGCGTTCCTCAGGTCAGGTTGGTCTTGGCTGAGAGTTGGCAGGTGGGCTTCGGGTCCAGTGGGCCTGCTGAGAGAGCGAGGGTGTTCTGGATGAAGATTCGGAGTCCTTCAGGGCAGTCCGAATGGGCTGCACGAAGGGGCGCACAAAGGGGCGGGCCCCTTTGTCGCGCTCCTTCGGCGCCGCGCGCCGTGCGTCGCGCGCCGGAGTTGCAGCTGGCTTTAAGGAGCCTCAGGGCCCCTTGTGGTTGGCTGGCTGCTGGTGGGGGGCGGGCCTTCGCGGCGTTCGTGCGGTCGGAGGGCGGCAGGGACGGCACAGGAAGCCGCGTGGTCGGGCCCGGATCCAACGGAGGTAAGAGCGAATTTAAAGGGCCTTACCCCGGTGGGTCCGTGGCGCCGATCGCGCAGGCCTTCGCTCGGTCCGGTCGCCGCGGTTGCAGAGGATCGCCGGTGAAAGAGGGGGATCCCGGAGCTGCAGCTGGCTTTAAGGAGCCTCAGGGCCCCTTGTGGTTGGCTGGCTGCTGGTGGGGGGCGGGCCTTCGCGGCGTTCGTGCGGTCGGAGGGCGGCAGGGACGGCACAGGAAGCCGCGTGGTCGGGCCCGGATCCAACGGAGGTAAGAGCGAATTTAAAGGGCCTTACCCCGGTGGGTCCGTGGCGCTGATCGCGCAGGCCTTCGCTCGGTCCGGTCGCCGTGGTTGCAGAGGATCGCTAGGCGTTCTTTAAAATTCTCTTTGCTAAATCTTGAGATCTTCCCCTCCTTTGAGATTTTGGCCCTAACCTCAGATGTTTTTAATCTTTGTGTGATTTATTGTCCTCCTGAGTTTATTAAATAAAATATATCTCTATTAATTGAGGTTTTGAGTAGCAGCCCCTGTGGATATTAATAAAAATTACAGTGAGGGACTAATCTCCATGTTGATAAAATTCCCCTCCCTGTTTGAGGGTTTTTTTTTTTGTTTTTTTTTTAAACAAAGACTATGCTGGTTTTAGGGAATAGAGCAGGACATATACGACTTAGAAACATAAGCCACATTTGAAAAAACTATTAACAAGGAATCTATTCATGGATTGAGCATTCCTTGGTCTGATCATAGCCAGATTTCTTTTAAAGCTAAATTCAGTTCTCCCTTGATTCAGCATGATTTAGGTACCTTTCAACTTGAAGAGAGGTAATGATGTTAAGTTAAAAAATGAATTACTTGAAAAATTGCAGAATTCTGATTGAAAACTGTTACTATAACTAAAAAGTGTACTAGATCAGCACCCTAGAATAATGAAGTTCTTAAAATCCTTAAAAGCATGTTGAGAAGAAAAAAAAAGGAGCACGCTGAAGAGAGAAATCTGTTACAAACCTATTGAGCTATAAGACTACTCTCCATAAATATATTTAACAGAGGGAAAATAATTTTTTGCAGACAAAATTCATGCTGTATACTATAACAGTAAAAAAGCTTACAAAATCCTCAGAGGATATTAGCTTTAATAGTCCACTCACATGTGAAATGTTCACTAATTGTTTCAAAGAAAATTATTCAGCTCTCTACCCAATGTTTATAGTTGTCTGGAGGAGTTTTGTTCCACAGCACCTTCACTTTGGGGAGAATTTGATATGATTTCTATTTTGGAAATCCAACAGGCCATTGTAAAATTAAATCTGCCCCAAATAAGATGAATCCTATTTTTTGTTGGCTTGCTAAAGGTGGTTAATGTAATAATTGCCCTTTTCTCTCTTCTTTGGTCAACCTCTCTTTGACAAGTTATTAACCTAGTGCAAGCAGTGGCTATTTCCTAAGTCAACTGACTATGGACTTTTCCTTCAGGAACTTGTCCAAACCTTTTTTAAACACAGATAAGCTTATTGCCTTATTGACCTCCTCTGGCAATGAATTCCAGAGTTTAATTATGCATTGAGTGAAAACTTTTCAATTTGTTTTAAATGTGTTACTTGCTAACTTCATGGCATGCCTCCTAGTCCTTTATCTTAGAGTAAACAACTGATTTATATTAACCCCTTCTAGTCCTCTCATGATTTTATAGACTTCTATCATATTCCGCCACCCCCTGCCCCAGCCATCTCTTTTCCAAGCTGAACAGCCCTAACCTCTTTAGCCTTTCCTCAGAGAAGGAAAGGCTAGCTTTCTCTAACTGAGATGCAGCAACCAGAATTGAACACAGTACTCAAAGTGTAGACTCACTATGGAGCAATACAGAGGTTTTAGGACATCCTCTGTTTTATTTACCATTCACTTCCTAATAATTCCTAACATAGTTTGCTTTTTTGACCACTGCAGTACACTGAGCTGACGATTTCAATGTATTATACATTATGATACATAGATCTTTTTACTGAGTGGTAACTCCTCTAAAGTGAAACCTAACATTGTATAACTACAGCATGGGTTATTTTTCCCTTTATACATCTCCTTACACTTGCCCACATTAAATTTCATCTGCCATTTGGACGCCAATCTTCCAGTCTCATATGGTCCTCCTGCAATTTCTCTACCTGCTTGTGATTTAACTAGAGTAATTTTGTATCATCTGCAAATCTGATCCCCTTTCTTGTTCCCCTTACAAGATCATTTACAAAATACATTAAAAAGCACCAGTCCAAGTACAAATCCCTGAGGCACTCCGTTTACCTTTCTCCACTCTGTTTCCTGTCTTTAAACCAGTTTGCAGCCCACAAAAGTACATTGCCTCCAATCCCATGACTAATTTTTTTTTAGAAGCCTCTCATGGGATACTTTGTCAAAAGACTATTGTGAACAGTCTATGGGACAAATGCTTCCCTGCCTGCAGACAGGCCAGATATTGCCCTTTCCCTCCTTGGTACTGCAAGCAAATAAAAACATTCTCTGATAAAGAATAAGACCAAGAGTCAAGGACTGTGATGTAAACATTTACAAATTCTTCCAAAGTTTCCAATTTTTCCACTTCTGACCACCTGGAGAAAAAAACAAAACAAAACAAAAAACCCCTTTTTTCCAGACCTGCACACATGATTACAAGCCTCATAGCATACTGCCTGACCCCTCACCAAATACAGAATAACTGGCCACAAATAAGAGAATCATGGAGACAAAAGCTGAACGCAAAACCACAAAACGCCAGACTCCGCCTGCAGTATGACACCAGAGAAATATTTAGATGCACATTTCTCAAAAGTGACAGAAAAAGTTATCCCACTTCCCATCTCAAAGAAACAGAAGCAACAGCAGTCTCAGTCTCCTACCCTCCCAGCCCCCAGCAGTCTTGCTCTCCAGCCCCCCTCTCCTCTCCCAGTCCCTGGCACTCCTGCCATCTTCCCATTGCCTTCTTACTAGACCTAGTCCCTAGCAGTAGTGCTCCCCTGCCTCTCCCCCCCTCCCAAATCTTCCAGTCAGACTTATATGCAATACAATAATGCAAAAAATCAATCACCATTCCTCAAAACAAAATCAAGAAATACAAATAGAAACCATACTAATAAACAATCTTTCAAAAACAGATGATAAATAGAGCATCTAATAAGGATAAAAACTTTAAACATTTCCCCCAAATCAATTAAATATTCAAAACAGCAAACACCCAATAATTAAAACTAATAAGAATACAAAGTATTTCCCTAGTCATACCTGGGACTTTATGATTTTTTTTAGTCACCCTGAGATTGCATGGACTAGGGGAGGGGGAGGGGGAGGAACACAAACTCTCCTCTCTCTCTCATATACACACATTCACACACATGCATTCTTCTACCCTCAGACCCTCTTCCTCACTCAACCCTTTTCCTCACTCTTCTCCCAGTCACTCACCCCTCCCCGTCATTCACTCCCTCCTGCCCCCTCTTCCCTCCCGTCACTCAATACCCTCCCTCCCCTCTGCAACTCACCTTCACCCCTTCCCTCTCATCCCTCATTCATACCCCTTCTCTCTCAGTCACAACCTGCCATATGACTAATCTGTCTCCCAGTGTCTTAGTCTTCTTTCTGTTGACCAGGTAAGGAAAGCCCGCTAGCAGTTCATCATTTGGGCCACCACAAAGCATCTAGTGCCTAGCTCCTTCTCTCATATGCATATGCTCTCAAACACGCAAACTCCTTCTCTCTCGTATGCATACCCGCATGCGCATGCTGCCTCTCTCACACACACACACCCCCACCCTGCCCCCCAGGTCAGGCTCCCATTCATTCACTCACACACACCCACCCCTGCCCCCTTCCAGGCTCCCGTTCACACACACCCCCCACCCTGCCCCCAGGTCAGGCTCCCATTCATTCACATCCCTACCCCCAGGTCAGGTCAGGTCACTCACACCCCGGCCCTCCAGTCTAGGCTCCCATTCATTCACTCCCCCGCTTCCAGTCTAGGTTCCTATTCATTCACACCCCAGTCTAGGCTCCCATTCATTCATGCCCCCACCCACCCCTGCCCCCAGTCCAGGCTCCATTCATTCACGCCCCCACCCGCCCCCCAGTCCAAGCTCCCATTCATTCACATGCCCACCCACCCACGCCACCCCCACCCACCCTACTAGAAGCAGATGAGAGAGTCAATTCTGCTGCTCTGAATGCTAGACCTTGCGCCACTCAAATCTTGCAAGGCTAACACTTCCTCTATGCTGATCTCATGCATTGCAAGGTCAGCAAAGAGCACATATTAGCTGCATTTATTTGGGAAAGTGCATGCCAATGAACGGGCTCCCTTTTTCTTTGACTGACTGTGGGATGGCTCCACCAGCGGCCTCTTCTTGATGGCTGCTGGTGGGATAGGGTCCACTGGTGGCTTTGCGGGTCCTCTCGTCTTCTGCCACTGCATCCCCCGCCCCCCCTCCGGCTGGGTGTGCTGCCCTGTACAATTGCAGAGAATGCACACCCGGTAGTGCCGGGCCTCCCGCATGCAATTTCGTCCAGACTTGCTTTTGCAGCAGTGCCCGGGCTTTTCAATGGCACTGGAAAAAAAAAAAACCACACATAAAAAGGGTCCCTAGCGCCTCCTACAGCCTGGCACCTGGAGGCCTTGGCCCCCCTCACCACGCCACTGCATACTACAAAAGGAAAAAATTCCACTAAGGCAGCAATAGAACAAAATATCATAACCAGATATATACAAACATTAGGTATGGAGCATAGTACATAGAGTCATTTTACAGTATTCCAAGTGAAGGCACCAAATTTGTTTGTATTTGCTGGCAATTATTTTTTAGGTCATTGCTGATATTGAAAAATGACACTATTTCGAGCATTTGCCTATGCCAATAACCTAATGGTGGGTTCATTTTCCAAAAAGTGGCCATTGTGAATCTTACTGCCAACAGCTGACCCACCAAAGTGTGAAATTTAAGCAGCACTAAGGAGCCCAACTAGCTGTCCAACAACCCCAACTTTGGGCCAATAAAAACTGGAAATCCCAGGATGTTCAAACCTTTTTTAAACCCAGTTTTTACCACATCTCTCTGGTAACTAATTCCAGAGTTTAGTTATGCATTGATCAAAAAAGTATTTTCTATTTGTCTTAAATGTATTCCTTAGTAACTTCATTGCAAGTCCCCTAGTCTACTTCTCGACAGCATAAATAACCAATTTGCATTTACCAGTTCCAATCCGATTCAAACTATTTCCCCTTGGTCATCTTCTCCAAGCTCAACAGTCCTAACATCCTTAGCCTTTCCTCATAGGGGAATAATTCCATCCACTTTATCATTTTGGTCAACCTTCACTGTACCTTCTCTAATTCCATTATATCTTTTTTGAAACATGGTGACCAGAACTGCACACAATCTTCAAGGCGTGGTTGCACCATGGAGCAATACTGAGGCAGTATGGTATTCTATGTTTTATTCTTCATTCCCTTCCTAATGCTGCCTTGCATTTATTTGCTTTCTTGGCTGCTGCTGTACACTGGGCAGAGGGTTAACATATCCATGATGCCTAGATCTTTTTCCTAGGTGGTGACTGCCAATGTGGAACCTTGCATTGTGTAACTATAAAGCAGAGTTGCTTACCTGTAGCAGAGGTTCCCCTAGGACAGCAGGATGTTAGTCCTCAAACATGGGTGACATTGGATGGAACCTGGCACGGAACTTTGATCTCAAAGATTCTAGAGCTTTCAGCATGCCCTTCTGAGCATGTGCAGCAGTTTTGATAATCCTGCCCCCTAGGCAGAGTCCCTCAGTCCAAGATAAAGCTAATTCATGGAGCAACCAACTCCCAGAGGAGGCGGGAGTATTGGGTTATGAGGTGTTTGAGTGGATTCTTGGGTACTGCGGGGATGGCCACTCCCACGGGGAGGAGCCCCGTGAGGAACCGCAGTACTAGGCTAGACTCTATAAACGCAGACACAGAGAAGTAGTATTTATTGTACAGCTTAATGGTACTGCCCGGGGCGGACAGCAGTGAAAGTAGTCCAGTGAAGTAGTCCAGGGGTTCTCAGCAGAGGAGACCAGTCTCACATTCGAGTAGGATAGGCAGTGTGGCATAGCAGGGACAGGTCCCGGATGTAAACCCTGAGCACTGAAGCTGAGACAGACTGAAGTAGTACTCACTGAGCTGAAGCTGTATTGTAGAAAACCATGGCGAACACCGTCGCCGCTGCCGATCCGGGGACACCGGAGAGAGCGGCATGAAGACACGGCAGCAGCCATCTTCCCAAGGCTTGAGGAGAGAGAAGGATAAAAGGAAGAAAGGTGAGGCACAGAGGTCGAAGCAGTCTGAGACCGACAGACGCAACAGGGAGTGTTTCATGAGGACTAACATCCTGTCCTAGGAGAACACTTGTTACATGTAAGCAACTCTTTCTCCTAGGACAAACAGAATGGTAGTCCTCATGCATGGGTGAATACATAGCTCCAGGCTGTCCGACCCACAAGAGATGCACGCTGGAGAAGAGTTGGGTTCTACTAAGAAAGCCAAGAATGATACATACATACATACATTTATTTAATTACCGTATTTTTCGCTCCATAAGACGCACTTTTTTTCCCCCAAAAGTGGGGGGGAAATGTATGTGCGTCTTATGGAGCGAATATAAAAAAAACAAACAAAAATCTAACAACCCCCCACCCTCCTGACCCCCCCAAGACCTGCCGACTTAATTTACCACAACCCCCCCCAAGACCTGCCGACTTAATTTACCGCAACCCCCCACCCTCCTGACCTCCCCAAGACCTGCCAAATGTCCCTGGTGGTCCAGCGGGGGTCCAGGAGCGGTCCGGGAACGATCTCCTGGGCGTGGGCCGTCGGCTGCCAGTAATCAAAATGGCGCCGACGGCCCTTTGCCCTCACTATGTCACTGAGACCGACCGCTGCTATTGGTCGGTCTCAGTGACATAGTGAGGGCAAAGGGCCGTCGGCGCCATTTGGATTACTGGCAGCCGACGGCCCACGCCCAGGAGATCGTTCCCGGACCGCTCCTGGACCCCGCTGGACCACCAGGGACGTTTGGCAGGTCTTGGGGGGGTCAGAAGGGTGGGGGGTTGCGGTAAATTAAGTCGGCAGGTCTTGGGGGGATCAGGAGGGTGGGGGGTTGCGGTAAATTAAGTCGACAGGTCTTGGGGGGGGGTCAGGAGGGTGGGGGTTGTTAATTTAAAGTGTGGGATGGGGGTTTTTGGGGGGGGGGAGGGGTTCCCAGAGAAAAAAGTTTTCTGATCTGGGGAGTGGACCGAAATGGCCCTCCCCAGACCCGAAAACAAAATGGGGAGAAAAAAAAAAAAGCTATGCACTCCCCTAATTTGCTCCATAAGACGCCCAGACGCAGAGCCGGTTTAGCACAATTTTTTTTTTTTAATTTTCCCCCTCTGAATCCTAGGTGCGTCTTATGGTCAGGTGCGTCTTATGGAGCGAAAAATACGGTATGTGTTTTTATATACCGTTGTTTGGAACTGGCCTTCACAACGGTTTACAGCAGAAACAACGATGCGTATAACGTTCTGCAGGTGAAACAATAATACATAGAACATTTAACAAAACACATAACGTTTAACAAATGTATGGCATAAAAGTATATATGATTGCAGTTTATGATCTATGTAGTGGGTTACAATTTAGAAGGGAGATTACAAAGGGTAGAGGTGGTAGTAAGATCGATAATTGGTAGTGGATCGAATAAAGTTAGTTGATGTATAGCAGGGATGTCAGGCAGAGGAGTGGTGCAAGTGCAAGTAAAAGCAACTATGCATCATGGAAACAGTACAAGCAGGGTTTGACAAAAATAGTGGATCTAGTTCCTCCTGGAAGAAGGACCCAGAGATGTAAATAAGACTCTAGGATGAAAAAAAACTGCAGTTTCCATCAGTGTGAAAAAACAGCAACAAAAAAAAAAAACTGGGGTCTGAGAGCCAACCAGTATCAGCCAAAGGTCTGGAGAAGAATCCCCAGGTATGACTGGTGAATGAGCAAAAGAAACTCAGGCCATGCTTGGAAGAAAAAGCAGTACACCACGGCAGGGCCTGGGACAGACACTGTGCGCCAAAGCATCAGACTTAACTGATGGCGCAGGACAGCATCAAGGGTTTCAGGGAATAAGAACAATCCCCAAAACAGATCTGTAGCCCAAAGCTCTCGGAAGAGAGATAAAATAGGCCTGAAGCTCATTCAACACCACCTGCCAGAACCAGTTCAGCTATCCTGTCACAGCACAGGAGGGGAGCAGGCAGGCCCTTTGGGCAACCCAGAGAATGAGAGAAACTAAGGCAATAGCTCTCCCTGCAGGTATTCGGAGAGATACCACGGGCGCCTTAGCTTCCTCTCCACTCACCCCGACAAACCAATCAGGAGGAGTGAAGAACACAAGGAGCAAACTAGCGAAACGCCAGGGCAAGCACAAGTCACCCTGTTGGGTATCAACCCCAAGCAAATAACTCACTACTAAAGACAGCAGGGAGTATCCCACTGAGATGGAGCCCTCAATCTTCTTGAAATAGCAAAAACAGAGTAATTGCCCCCAGGGAGAAGCCCTGAAGGTTCACGAGATAAGAAGCCAGGGAGTCGCATGCGCACACTCCAGCAGAACTTGATGTTACCACCAGCCTGGAAGCCCAAAGGGCATCAGGGCAGATCCAAAGTAGAGATGTGCATCGGGTGCCCGATCGTTTCCGCTTTTGGTTTCGTGTAGCCGGGGGAGAAGTTCGTATTCCCGCGGATCTGCTTTCTTTTTTTTTGTTGTATAGAATAGTTTCCGGTTTAGCGCGCACTAATGGGAGTTAGCGCGCGCTAGCTCCCGTTAGTGCGCACCCCGATCCTTCACATTTAATAATTTACAATTATTTACAAAAAAAACCCCAACGCTTCAGATCTAATTATTTACAATCCCCCACCCTACCATCCACCCAAAACTTGCCTAAAGTCCCTGGTGGTCCAGCAGGGGTCCCAGGAGTGATCTCCTGCTCTCGGGACATTTTAGAAAATGGCACGGGGCATCCATTGCTCCTACCATGTGACAGGGGCCGGCCAATGGCACAGATAGCCCGTCACATGGTTAGGGCAAAGGGCCATCGGCCAAATTTTGTTTACTGGCAGGAGACGGCCCGAGAGCGGGAGATCGCTCGCAGGACCCCCTGCTGGACCACCAGGGACTTTAGGCAAGTTTTTTTTGGGGGGGGGGGGCGGGAGGGGTTGTGTGTGTCCTTCCCCCCCAAAAAAACGATAAGAAAAACACGAAATTTCATGGGGTTTTCCTATCATTTTCGGGGACCCCTGATACATGATAAAAAAGGAAATATCGTACGATATTTCCTTTTGTCATAAAAACGATGCACATCCCTAGTCCAAAATGATCTCAAAATACATCACCAAGCCACCCTGCTGCAGTATCACTACCCCAGCCATGAGGATATATACTTCTCCTAAGGGAGCATGTGGCCCAGCAATGGACAATGCTGCATGACCCAGGATTGCTCTGTCTGCGGACAGGGCGATCCTAAAATAAGGGGAAAGAACAGCTTGCACGCTACCATTAGCAGAGGGCAATGCCTCATGTTGGGACTGAGCCCTCAATTCCTTCAGCCATGGACATTACAAATAAGGGGAAAGGCACAATCACCTCACAGAGGAGAGTCTCCCAGGCAAGGATGCCTGACTATAGCAATCCTTTAGGAAGACAGTCACAGAGTCCAGTAAAGACCAAAGTAACTCCCAAACTGGGGGAAACCTGGAGGGTCACCGGGGCACCACTGGACAGGCTCCCTCGAGGATATACCTTCCGCACCACAAGCACACAAGGGAGAATGCTACACTCTACTATTCTTGGGGCTGGTGCCCATCAAGAGTAGTGACATCCCTCATCTGGGAATGGAAACGAACACCCCTCGAAGGGATGCACAGTGGAATGTCCAGAGGGGAACCCAAAAGGGTTGCCTCTGAACCCAGAGGAATCTCTGCTTTCAAGGGGGAAAGCAAAGCTGTGGGATCGGGGCCTCCCAATCCTGAGACTGAGCGACTCCACGAAGGAAAGTAGATGGACAATCACAGCCCAAGGTGCCAAAGCGACTAACCCACCACAGGCCACTAGCCTCAGATAAGGGAGATCACTACTGCAGTCCCCAGAGGGGTCCCAGCTGAAGACGGTCCAACGATCGCCTCAGCTGCTCCCCAGCCCTGGCCCTCCAAGGAGACGCACCGATGCAGAGGATCGGAGCCCCAGATCAGAGAAAAACTTCAGTGACAGAGCCTCAGGAACAAGGAAGAGGGCGAAAGACATAGGCCTCTGCTGAGAAAGAAGAGGACACTATAGCTACTCTCATGAGGTCCACTCACCTCAGGATCCAACCAGGAGTGCAGTCCTAGTTCAGTCCTGCGGCTGCGGAACACAACCTGTTGTGACCGCCTGAAGGGAACAAGCACGCACACACACACAAAGGCGACAAAGGACCTCCACTGCGAAAGCACGTTTGGGGGGGGGAAGGGGGAACATGCAGTGGTAACCCATCCATGAATGGTGGCACACCCATCATCCTGAATGCTGTGCTTGTGGGAGAAACCCCATACCCCAGTGAGGGCCGAGAACCACGTGCCAGAGACCAAGCAGAGTGTTTAATAACACCTTCCCCGCCAGTGCTCCTCAGCAACACTTGGTGCGGACTGATGCAGAAGTCAAGACCAGGCCGAAAGATGATAGAACTCTAGTGTGGCTGAGGAGTGCCCAGCCAGGGAGAATGCCACCTGCCAGCACCTGAGGTCCTTGGGACAGATGAGGCATCTGTTCCAACCACTCCAGCTGAAAATCAATGTCACAGTTAACGCCTAAAGATTGGAGAGGACAGTGACGGCAGCATCCCCAGCACAACTGGTGCCCTGGGTAAGGCATGGCGGGCCATTGAACTGTGTCTGAACCGGCTCACTTGCAAGTCCCACCAGGAACCATTGCAACAAAGTCCCTGACGAGTGCAGTTGCTTATGGAGGACTGCAGACATGTCCTGCAATCTATAAGTAGTCTGCCGGTGAATAGTGACGTTCCTGGCACCCCAGATGTCTACAGGCGTCGATCGTACCGGGGCCCCGATGGACCAATGAAGCCATGGGCGCCTGCAGGGAGAGGACTTGCAGTCCTCCGACAGGTCATCGATGTCAAAAGGAACAGATGACTGCCAGTGCTGACAGCAATTTCCCTCTGCTCACCAATTCGTCCGGTGGGGTCGATGCTGCGAGCATGATGGCCTCGCAACCAGTACAGCTGACAAGAACCTCCCTAGCGACCATGAATATTGATGGTCTGCGCATTTGGTGGGGCCTCCAACTCTGGGATCATTGGCTGGAGGAACAGCTCAGCCTTCCAGTGCTCTGCAATGAACACCACAAAGGGGCCCTAAGGGCACTGGACCACTGCAGACAGGTTGTGCCAGCGCACCGAATAGATGGCTAACCCTGTGCGCGATCCACAAGAGGCCAAGAGCCTTTGCCCCTTCAAGGGCTGCCAGGTCACGCGGGGCTTCAGAGGGTCCGGGTAGTTGACAGCCATAGAGGTGACAAGAGCGCTCAATGGTGGATCTACTTCTTGGTCGGTGGGGGCTCGACCTAGCCATGGTGGTAATGAGAGGCATCCGTGGTCCAAAGGCCACTCTGATTGCCCCACAACTCGATGGCTTCAAGGGCATCAATGATATCGGACAGCACCACATCACGATAGTATTGAGGTTATGCTAGCAATGAGGACATGCACCTTGATGACCTATTAGGGGGGGCCGCAGCATTCAGGGAACACCTTCGACAGCAGCGAGGGCTGCCACAATTATCTGTTATGCCCTGAACAGTATGGAGGGCCTGCCACCACTTCGATCTTGCCAGCCCTCTAGGGTGGCCATGCACGCACCTTTATGGATCAAGGTGTCTATGGCCCTGCTCGCATCAAGAACACAGCAGCATCGATGGCACCGTGGTCACCTCAGCACCAAGTGCCGTCAGGGTACCAAGGCATCGAGTATACTGAGACACCTACGGCACTGCGGCAAGTGCACAGAGGGCACTGTGCTGAGGGATCGAGCCAAAAGCACTGAGCCATTGAGTGTGCTGCACAGAGGGCACCGAGCCATCGAGTGCCCAGAGGCCTCGATGCCAAAAATGTTCAGCGAGACTCCAATTCCACAGATGCTGATGACACCAAAGGCCACAGTCATCATGGGTAGTCACGCACCTCAACGCAATGAAGGTGACCTTGGACCTCATCAAGGGACCATAGTACCAGAGGATGGGCCCCATCCGACGCAGTCCCAACATTGATCCAGATGAATAGTGCACTGGCCACAGCTGTGCATGGGCAACCATTCACGAGCATGGCACCGAAGTGCAGCAGCAAGCTGAGAGCCTCGGCTCCGCTCATCCTCTCTCCCAGGGAGACCACATCGCCAAGGCTGGCAAGCAGAAGGGGAGGCAATGTCATCCAAGGCTCCTGCCTGTGGAAATAAGTTTCTTGATACATGGGAAGGATGAGCTCTCCTGATATATATATTGTTCTGTCCCCAGTAAAGGGTACATGTTTGTGTCTGTATAAAGTGCAGCCCACCTGTGTTTACCACAGCCCCTCCTTCCTAGTACTTGTGACACTTTCTGTAACCCAGCACAAAGGTCTGAGAGCCCTGCCTTTAAAGGGAGTTTGCCTTTAACAGAAGCCCCCTCCCTTCTGTTCCTCCCATTGGGAAAGGATCTGTATGCTTCTTAACCTAACCTGGGTCCTTTCAGGTGCCTTATTGGCTGAAGGGACTGCCCTTCATGTTCCCACCTGTGTCACTTGGGTCCTGGGCTAGCTACCATTGGCTCTCGCCCCTTACCTCAGCCTGAGGAGATTTTCTCCAGTAACACTTTCCAAGACGGTGGGTCAGTCTCAGCTAGGCCAGTAGAAGACTCACGTGCCTGTAACCTCTGTTACACGAACAGCTTTTTACGTTCCTCCTACCGCTTTAATTATAAAGACTAATCAGCTTCAACCCCTCGTTCTCTTACCCTGCGTCCCAAGAAACTTCACCTTCCTTCCCCTGCCTTCCTACAAGCAACAAGGATCTCTGCCAGAGGCATAGACGTTTGAAAGCAACACTTGTAAGTAATAAGAAATTATCTTTACAATAAATGACTTCAAACATTAAGATCTTTGTTTTGAAGACTGATTGGGTGGAACGTTAGCTGCTTTGGATGAGGAAACTTGGGAAGTTTCTGTGAGACAAAACAGTAAAAAAGCTGTGCAGTACAAGGCTGTACAGTAAATATATATATACGTATATATGTGTTTAAATGTTATTCTTATGCGTTCCATGTAACGGTTGTGCCTTTGTTTCTGGCCTTCCAACCGTTCTTTGTAAACCGGTACGATGTGCTTACGGTTATCAGTATATAAAAATGTAAAAATAAATAAATATATGGGGAGGGTGAACTCTCTCCCCCCCCCCCCCAGGAACAGCATGGACCTCGATCCTTCCTGAATCCACTGATGCCCAGTGATCGGTGAGCCACCATGAAACTCCAGCCTGGGTAGAACTCAGGTGAGTCCCCAGGCTCAACGGCCTACATGGTTCACTGACAGACTGCATAGCCCAGTCCTGTCAGCATTGTGTAAAGAAAAAAAAAAGAGCACAGAGGACAATTTTTTTTTTTTTTTAAACAGACTCTGCCAGGCTGCACAGGGGAGAACCTATCATGCATCTGGCAGACAGTTGAAACAAGAACAAAACTACCAGAAGTAAAAAGCTGCAGCTCTAGAAAAAAAATCTTTTACAAAACTAAGGAGAGAGCAAAGCTGAATACTGATAAAACTTTCTTTTCTCAGAAAGAGTACGAGCTCCACAGCTCTGTGGAAAAGAAAAAAGGCTAAGGAACTCTGCCTAGGGGGCAGGGTTATCACTATCGCTGCACATCCTCAGTAGGGCATGCTGAAAGCTCTAGAATCTTTGAGATAAGTTCTGTGCCGGGCTCCATCCAATGTCACCCATGTGCGAGGACTACCATCCTGCTTGTCCTAGGAGAATTTAGGTTCTTTTTTCCTTTGTATATCACTTTGCACTTGTCCACAGTAAGTGCCATCTGCCACTTGGATGCCCATTCTCTGTTTCACAAGATCCTCTTCTAATTTCTTACAGTCCTTTTGCGATTTAACAACTTTGAATAATTTTGTATCAGCAAATTTGACCATCTCACTCATTCCCATCTCTAGGTTATTTATAAATATGTTAAACAGTAGTGGGTCCATTACAGATCCCTAGGGAATTCCACCAGTCAACTTTTTCCAATGAGAAAATTGACAATTTAGCCCTACTATATCTTTTAACCAGTTCTTAATCCACAATACAATATTGCCTATCATCCCATTACTTTTTACTTTCAAGAGTCTCTCATGAAGTAATGTGTCAAATGCTTAGCAAAGTCCAGATACAGTGTATCAACTAGCTCACCTTTATCCAAGTTTATTTACACCTTCAAAAAAAAAAAGGTAGCAGATTCCTGAGGCATAACTTCTTTTAGTTAAACCTATGTTGGGCTAGTCTGATTAAACTAGGACTATCATTGTTAAGCAATTTTATTCTTACTAGTTGCAATCATTTTTCCCAGCACTAACATCTGGCTCAGCAATCCCATAGTTTCCTGGATAACTTCTGGAACCCTTTTTTAAAAAATTGGCATTATATTGCCCACCCTCTAATTTTCAGGTACCATTGCTGATTTTAATGATGGATTACAGATTAATAGGTCTGCAATTTCATTTTTCTGTTCTTTCAGTACTCTGCGGTGCATACAATCCAGTCCAGGTGATTTGCTACTCTTTAGGTTTGTCAGTTTGCCCTATTACATCTTTCAAGTTCACAGAGACTTGTTTCATTTCTCTGAATCACCACCTTTAACCCATTATCTCCCAATTTTTTTTTTTTTTTTAAAGAAGCTATCCTCTAAATAGGACAATGGGATATAGTGGGTTAAATATTACTTCTGGCATGGCTATCTACCTTACATCCACCTCAGTAAAAACTAAAGCAAAGTAACCATTTAATCTCTCCGCTATAGCCTTGTCTTCCATTAGTGCACCTTTAACTCCTTGTTCATCTAATGGTTCAAATGACTCCCTCGCAGGCTTTTTGCTTTGACTGTACTTAAATTTTTTATTATGAATTTTTGCTTCTTCAGCAAACTTTTCTTCAAATTTTGTTTTAGCCTTCCTTATCAATGTTTTGTATCTAAACTTGCCAGTGCTTATGCAGTTTTATTTTTTCTTTATTTGAACCCCTTTTCCATTTTTAATGAAAGATGTTCTTTTTGCTGTAAGAGACTCACCTACTTCAAACCATGCCAACAGTCATTTGGCCTTCCTGCCACCTTTTTTTTTAATGAGTGGAATACATCTAGTCTGGGTTCCCAATATGGTATTCTTGAACAGCATTCATACCTGATTTAAAGTCTTAACCTTTGCAGTTGCTCCTTAAAGTTTTTTTTTTTCTAAGTTTTCTCAATCTCTTATAATTTCCTTTTGAAAGTTAAATGTTATCACAGTAGATTTCCTTAATGTCCTCCCTCCAGTTATCAAGTCAAATTTGATCATGCTATGATCACTATTGCCAAGTGGCCCCAACATTATTCTCACAAACCATGTATTCCCCTAAGGATTAGATCTAAAATAGCACCACCTCGTCTGTTCTTGTATCAGCTGCTCCATAAAGTAGTCTATTTCATCTACAAAGTTTGCTTCCTTGGCATGTTCTGATAGGACATTTGCCCAGTCAATGTCAGGGTAATTGAAATCACTCATTATTAACTGTGTTGCTATTTTTGCTAGTTTCCTTAATTTGTTAAAATTCCATCATCTGTCTATCCATTCTGCTCAGGTGAATGGTAGTACACCCCTACTGCTCTTATTCCTCTTCTCATATGGCATTTCAATCCATAAAAATTCCGGACTACATTTTGGTTCTTGTAGAACTTTTATCCTGTTTGACTATGCCCTCTAACATACAGCACCATACCTCCTATTTGAACCATCCTATTCTTGCAATATAATTTGTATCCTGGGTAACAGTGTCCCATTGTCCTCCTTCCACCAAGACTAAGATGCCAATCAGATCTACCTCTTCATTCAGCGCTATATATTCTAATTCTGATCTTATTTTTCAGACTTCTAGCATTTGCTTATAGAAATTTCAAAGTATGTTTGTTTGTACTAATCAGCTGACAGGGGTAATTTAGGATCTTTTTGCTCTGTATGCTCTTTACTTAAAGGCCCCTGCATTACTTTAGCATTGATTGAAACCTATCAGGATGCCCTAACTTCACAGTTTTGTTCGTATCCCCTATTATCTAGTTTCAAAGCTGCTCTATTTCCTTTTTTAAAAAGGTTTGTTCCAGCAGCCTAGTTCCATTCTAGTTAATGTGAAGCCCATTCAGTCAAAATAAACTCCCCCTTTCCCAGAGTGTTCCCCAATTCCTAACTAATCTAAAACCATCTCCACTGCACTATCATCTCATCCATGCATTGAAACTCTGGAGCTCAGCCTGCAAATAAGTATAATGTCCAAGTTACATAGTAATAAAGATAGTGATGGCAGATAAAGACCAAAATGGTCCAGTCTGCCCAGTAAGACCCCCCCCCTTTTTTTTTTTTTTTTTAAAGGGTAGTAACTGCCATGCCATGCAGGCTACCCCCAAGCAGAAATGTTATTAGGTGCAATAGCAGAAAGTTATCCCATTCCTAGATTTCCATTCTCTATTAAGCAGGGATCCTGTTTGTCCCACAGCTTTTGAATTCCATTACCGTTCTCATCTTCACCACCTCCTCTGGGAGGGCATTCCATGCATCCATCACCATTTCTGTGAAAAAATATTTCCTGACATTCAGGCCGATACAGAATGGTGCGCTCAGCCGAGCGCACCATTTAGTCCCCATTTGGCCACGCATTTTTGACGTGCTATTATTTCCCCTTATACTGTAAGGGATAATAGCACGTGGAAAACATGCTGCCAACCCCCCTAAACTAATAGCGCTCATCACATGCAAATGCATGTTGATGAGACTATTAGTTAGTCACCCGCAATACAGAAAGTAACTCCTGCCAAAGTTAGAATTTAGAAGACCTCTGACAATCCTTTACTACTTGGAAGTCCAATATCAGAGCAAAAGCATTAGATAAGGACTCAACCAAGAAAAGAGGAGGAGAAGGAAGCCTGAAGGCCAATGGACTGAGTTGTTGCCACCCTGCACTGTTTTTGTAAGGGATGTGTCACACAATGTTATTAAAATTGGCATTATTAGTCCTAGTACCTAATATATACATATCTTTGCAATACTATCATATCTGAGCACATACAGATATTAAGATTGCTAAATATAAATATTAATTGCCCTGTGATCTGCTAATGCTCCAGTGTGTGTTGTGTGAGCTAGTGTGCAGTGTTTGGTAGGGAACATGCCGAAGCCTGTCAGAGGGAAGTTGCAGGATTCAGACCCTTTTTGTGCTCCTGTTTGCCACACCCACAAGCATGTAGTGGAACATCCCCCTTAGAGTTTCATATATGACCTCAGTTTTTCAGCTTCCTTTTCAGCAGAAGAGATTTGATTTTTGTGCACCAATTCCTTTCAGGTATTTGGAGGTCTGTTATATCTCCCCTGTCTCTCCTCCAGGGTATACAACATTAAAGTCCTTTAGTCTCATCTCATATGGCTTTCTATACAGACCCCACACCATTCAGTTGCCTCTGGACCACTTCCATTCTAACCCTTATCCTTTTTGAGATGAATTCTCCAGAGCTGAACTCCATATTCCAGGAAAGGCCTCAACAGGGACCTATACAGGGTCATTTCTGCCTCCTTTGCCCCGCAGGTTATGACTATGCAGCCCAGTATCCCCCTAATCTTAATCAGTCTTGTCACATTGCTTCACCATCTTCATATCATCAGACACCATCACCAAGTTCTCTCTCCCAGTTCGTGACATGTCCATCACTCCAACACATACAACTCCTTCAGACTGCCATACCCAAATGCATGACTATACATTTGGCAATGAATTCCAACTGCCAAATCTTCGATCACTTCTCATTCTCTCCACTCCTTCAGGTGTGTCCAACTCTGTTGCAGATATTAGTGTCATCCACAAAAACATTTTACCTTCTAATCCCTCTGAAATATTCCTCAAAGTTATTGAACAGAACCAGTCCCAGAGCCAATCCCTGAGGAACTTCACCGATCAAATCTTCTTTCTTCAGAATACCAATTGTCAGTCAGCCAGTTTGTAAAGCAGAGTTGCTTACCTGTAACAGGTGTTCTCCCAGGATAGCAGGACGTTAGTCCTCACATATGGGTGACATCAGATGGAGCCCTGTCAGAGTACTTTTGTCAAAGTTTCTATTTCTTTGACTGGCACACTGAGCATGCCCAGCATGCCACTAACCCTGTGGCCACACGGGGACCCCCTTCAGTCTCATTTGTAGCAAAAGGTATGAGTGAAAAATAAAATAAGAAAATGGTATCGAACCCAACTCTGTGGGGTGGTGGGCGGATTTTGAGAGGACTAACATCCTGCTGTCCTGGGAGAACACGTTACAGGTAAGTAACTCTGCTTTCTCCCAGGACAAGCAGGATGGTAGTCCTCACATATGGGTGAATAGCAAACTACAGGCTGGCTCAATGAAGCAGGCCAAGCAACAACAATTGGGGTACTGTTGGCATGATGAGGCAGCCTGAAATTCACAGTGGGTCGAGGTAGGACGAGTTGGGTTTCTACACTGGGAATAAGTTTTAGGACAGACTGGCCAAAGATGGAGTTTTGTCGTCCAGCCTTGTCCAGGCAGTAGTGGGCTGCAAAGGTGTGGAGAGAGCTCCACGTTGCAGCCCTTCAGATGTCGGCAATCGGTACTGAATGGTAATGTGCTACTGACATTGCCATGGCACTGACTGAGTGCGCCTTCACTCGCCCCCCGAAGTGGAAGGCCTGCTCGCTGGTAGCAGAATGCAATGCAGTCTGCCAACCGGTTGGAGAGAGTGCTTGCCCACTGCAACTCCAAGTTTGTTTTTGTCAAAAGAAACAAAGTTGGGTGGACCTCCTGTGGACTGCAGTGCAGTCTAAATAAAATGCAAGGGCGCGCTTACAGTCCAAAGTGTGTAGAGCTCGCTCACCTGGGTGAGTGTGAGCCCTTGGAAAGAAAGTGGGCTTAAGTGGAAGTCCGTTACCACCTTAGGAAGGAATTTAGGGTGAGTGCAGAGAACCACCTGGCCATGGAGGAACCTTGTGTAAGGTGAGTAGGTCACAAGGGCCTGCAACTCATTGACCCTGCGAGCAGACGTGATGGCTACTAGGAAAATTACTTTCCATTTATTTATTTATTTATTTAACATTTTTATATACCGGGATTCATACAAGATATTGCATATCGTCTCGGTTTACATTGAAACTGAACACAAGCATGAGAGCATGCTAATTACATAGAACATAAAATGCTGATAAAACGCTAACATAGAATGCTAAATGCTAATTACATGTAATGCTAGTTGCATGGATCTGTGATAACGAGCATGAGAATGTTAATGCTAATACTAAATACATAATACAGGGTATGAAGATTGGGTCCAAGTAAGATTGGGTCAGAGTAAGTGGAGAGCAAAACTTGGAACAAACTAGAGAGGGAAGAAAGCAAATTTATCTTAATAGGGAAGAAAACAACTTTATCTTAATAGGCGTCTGTGTTCTAATATGAGAATGGTATGAGAGATTTTATTTAGGCTTAGGGCCGGGTGGTGGTGTAAAGGTAAATAATTATCATGACTTGAATGTTTGTTCGAATAGCAAGGTTTTTAGTCTCTTTTTGAAGTTGATTGGGCATGGTTCTGCCCGAAGTGCTGGTGGAAGTGAGTTCCATTGTGAAGGACCTGCTGCGGACATGGCACGTTTGCTTAGAGAAGTTTTGATGTGTGCTGTTAAGAGTATTTTTGTATGCTGTTCTCGTTGGTCTGGTTGGAAGATGTGGTTGAAGTGGTATGTTGAGTTCCAGCGGGATGTGTTTGTGGATGGTTTTGTGAACGATTGTTAGAGCTTTGTATAAGATTCTGTACTTTATTGGAAGCCAATGAAGATTTCTTAAGATGGGGGTGATATGGTCTCTCTTGTTGGTCTTGGTCAGTATCCTGGCTGCTGCGTTTTGCAGCATTTGAAGGGGTTTAAGGGTGTTAGCTGGGATGCTGATTAGCAGAGAATTACAATAGTCGATTTTAGAGAAAACTATTGCTTGGAGGACTGATCGGTAATCCTGGAAGTGTAAGAGTGGTCTGAGACATTTAAGGACTTGCAATTTAAAGAATCTCTCCTTAGCAGTGTTATTGACGAATTTCTTTAGGTTTAATTGATCGTCCATGATGACTCCGAGGTTTCGCACCTGAGCAGAAAAGGGTGGTTGATTAATTTGGTTCAAATTTGGCTTCGCGTAGTTCCCGTTTTGAGAGATAAGGAGTATTTCTGTTTTGTTGGAATTGAGGATTAGGTTAAGGCTTGAAAGCAAGTTGTTGATGGATAAAAGGCAGGTGTTACAGAATTCTAGGGTTTTTTGTAAGGATTCTTTAATCGGTATCAAAATCTGTACGTCATCTGCGTAAATGAAATGTTTGAGATTTAGTTTGAAAAGGAGCTGGCATAGTGGTAGGATGTATATGTTGAAAAGAGTTGGTGATAATGAAGAGCCCTGAGGTACTCCCATTTCCATGTAAGATATCTTAGTTCGTAGGAGTGCAGAGGCTCAAAGGAAGTATGCATGAGCCGTGCAAGTACCACATTGGAGGTCCCATGCTACGATCGGTGGTCGTAGAGGAGGCTTAAGCTGTAGTAAGCCTCTCATGAAGCGACCCACAAGGGGTTGAGCTGTTATCAGGGCATCCCCCATTCCTTGATGGTAAGCAGAGATGGCACTAAGGTGTACTCGTATGGAGGAAGTCTGGAGACCAGATTCCGAGAGGTGCCAGAAATAGTCTGTTTGGGTGTGGGGCAAGAAAAGGGATCAAAGCCTGTGTGCACCACAAAGTAAACCTCTTCCACTTAGAGCTGTAAGACTTCCGTGTGGAAGGCTTTCGTGAAGCTACGAGGACTTGAGAGACGCTACTAGAAAGATTGAGGGGCTGTAGTATCAACCTTTCAACATCCAGGCCGTCAGGGACAGGGTCTGGAGGCTCAGGTGGCGCAACTTGCCATGATTCTGTGTTATGAGGTTGGGCACCGTACCCAGGCGAATGGGTTCCTGGACAGAGAGGTCGAGAATTATGAGAAACCAGACTTGGTGTGGTCAATACGGGGCTATGAGTATCATTGAGCTTCAGTCCTGTTGTAGCTTCACGAGAGTCTTGCTTATTAGCGGAATCGGAGGGTACACATACAGCAGGCCTGTGTTCCAGGGGCGGGCGAAGGCATCCATGGTTGGTGCACTTCGATCCCTGTGTAGGGAGCAAAAGTGTTCCACTTTGCGGTTCTGTACGGACACAAAGAGGTCGATGGTTGGCTGACCCTACCGGTGGAAGATTCTGCTCGCAACAGAGGGATCCAGAGACCACTCATGGGGTTGGAAATTCCGGCTGGACCGCCCACCACTGCATTCTCCGTGCCTGCCAGATAAGTGGCTCACAGTAGTATGGAATGCGACAGGGCCCATGCCCAAATCTGCGCCACTTCTTGGCAGAGCAGATAAGAGCCCATGCCCCCTGTTTATTCAGGTGCCACATTGCTACTTGGTTGTCTATTTGAATCAGGACGACCTCGTTGGAGAGGCAATCTCTGAGCATAAAGAGCATATCGCATCGCCCGAAGCTCCAGAAAGTTTATTTGATGGGTCGCTTTGCCTTTTGTCCAAGTCCCTTGAGTTTGGAGGCTTTCTACATGGGCTCCCAACCCAGATTGGAGGCATCAGTGGTTAAGGTCACCTGAGGAGCCGGTTGTAAGTTGGCCTTGTGTGTCCACCAAGTAAGGGACAGACTAAGCTGGCTGGTTATGTGGACAAGGGATGAAAGTGGCTGAGTGGCTTGATGCCACTGAGATTTTAAAAGTCCATTGTGTCAGTCTCATGGCTAGGCGTGCCATTGGGGTGATGTGGACTGTTGATGCCATATGGCCAAGCAATGAGAGTAATTGGCGAGCCAAGGCTGTTTGTATACTGCGGATAGAGATGGCGAGGTTGGATAGCGTGGACGCGCGATCTTTAGGTAAGAACCCTTTGGCCAATGTGGTGTCTAGGTCTGCTACTATAAAGGTGAGACAGTGAAGTGGGATTTCGGGTACTTAATCAGAAACCCCAGTGAGAGGAGAAGCCGTATAGTGAGACCGAGGGAGTCGAGGGCTCCTTGTCTGGACTGGCTTTTTATGAGCCAGTCATCGAGATATGGAAAGACATGGACAGCCTTGTGGCGTAAGTGTGCAGCCACGACTGCCAGGCACTTCGTGAACCCTCGGGCGCCGAGGCCAGGCCAAATGGCAGTACCCTGTATTGATAGTGCCCGTGACCCACTACAAATCGCAGGTATTTGCGATGAGGAGGGAAGATGGCAATATGGGCATAAGCATCTTGAAGGTCCAGAGAGCAGAGCCAATCCCCCTGTTGTAGGAGGGGGAGCATGGTGAACCGTTCCTTGTGAAATGTGCTTAACGCACGGAGATCCAGGATAGGCTGGAAGCCGCCGTTTTTTTTTGGGATTAGAAAATACCGGGAGTAGAACCCTCTCCCCGCTGAGTCGAGGGAACCGGTTCTAAGGCCCTGGCATACAGAAGGGTTGAGAGTTCTGACTAGAGAAGCATTGTGTGATCGTCCTGGCTCCATGCTAGACTGGGTGGGGAGTCCGGGTATCAGCTGAAAAATTTAGATGGTAACCATGGGTTATGATGGACAGTACCCATTGGTCCATGGTAATTGGGTGCCAATTGGTTGCAAAGTGGCAGAGCCGTCCTCCCACTGGTGAACCTGGCTGTGGGATCAGGGAGGGTGGCTGCTGCTCTCTGGAAAGGAGTCAAAATCCAGTCACAGGACCAGCTTGTGGAGCTGGTTGTGCTCTAGGAGTCCTTGCTTGGTGTGCATGTCCTCTCTGAGGGGGCCAGAGCTGGTTGAGCATGGGACGTGGGAGGATAATACCTGCGTGGTGTGTAGAACTGCCTCCTGGTGTCTCTACATGTGCCCTTGCGGGCTACAGAGAGTATATATCTGAGGTGACAGTTGACGCAGGGTCTCATGATGGTCTTTTAACTGGGCCACTGTGTCCTGGATCTTGTCCCTAAACAGGTTTTCTCCTGTTCAGGGGAGATCTGCTAGTTTGTCCTGCACCTCCGGGCGTAGGTCTGAGGCCTTGAGCCAGGCCCAGCATCTATCACTGATGTCTGCTGCCGAGAGTCTGAACGCTGTTTCAAAAGAGTCGTAAGCAGCTCTAACCTCGTGTTTACCTGCTTCCAACCCTTTTTGTAGGATGGAAGTTAAGGTCTCTTGATGTTTAGGTAGGGGTGTCTGCGAATTCCTGGACTTGTTTCCAGAGATTCCTGTTATATTGGGTCATGTATAATTGGTACGCAGCTATTCATGTTATTAACATGGACCCTTGAAAGACTCTGCGCCCCAACGCATCCAAAGCCTTCTGCTCCTTACCAGGAGGAGCAGAGGAGTGTGGACAGGATCTCTTAGCCTTCTTTTGGGTTGATTCCACCACTACAGAATGTGGGGCAATTGGCTTTTTTAAAATCCTGGGGCTTGCTGGACCAGGTATGTAGCATCCGTCTTTGTGTTGACTCGAGGTCAGAGGTACCCGGATGGTCCCACAGGTGGTGCAAAAGTTCAAGAAGAACCTCATGCACTGGTATTGCCATTACCTCTTTCGGAGCATCTACAAACTGTAAGACCTCCACCATTTTGTGGAGAGTGTCTTCCTCAGTCACCAATGGAAATGGAATAGACATCTCCTTGACAAAGCTGGCGAAAGAGAGGTCTTCAGGAGGAGATAGATGCCTTTCTTCCGGGGGGTGAAGGCTCTGAGAGCAACTCCTCGGAAGCTTGTGAGGAATAGTCAGAGGATGCATCCTCCCATGGATCATAGGGAGTTTCTCTTCTACCCGTGGACTTCCTGAGGGAGGAAGGATACCAAAGCCGAGAGAGCAAGAAGGCATCGATGGAGGCTGCACGGCATCGAGGGAGGCGGTACTGGCATCAATGGCATCGAGTCTGATGAGGTGCACTTAGGCACAGATATTCCGCATGGCTCTGGAACAGGTTCCGGCATTGGTGGATCCCATGCCAGGATCGGGCCGGAAGTCGCCTCCTCCTCAGAGGAACCAGGTATGGGAACTGGGATCTGTGGAGGCCTCGATGGTAGACTGTGCCAGGGCACCAATGAGGGTGTCGAAGTGCTCGAGGAGCAGTGCGAACATCGAGGGCACCAGTTCCAGTGCTGGTATGGGGGAACGGTGCCGGTGGAGACTGGAAGCCCCGAAGGGCATTCAGCACTGCCTCTTGGACTAATTTGTCCAACTTCTCCCTGAAGGCTAGTGTAGACAACACTGCACCTGGGGTAGGAGGCAAGCTAGGCATTAGTGGAGGCTCCACAGGGGTCTGTGGAGGCTCAGTACCCGGCACCGATAATTGGTGGGGAACGCCTTGGGGTCCCGGGTCCAGAGGAGGATGGGGCTCCACTCCCCGGGCCCTTTTCGCAGGCGGCTCGGTGAAAGTCGATGCCACTGCGTTATCGGTGCCGGCACCGGGCAGGGACGCTCTGTGCTGGTGTTTCCCTCTGTACTCTGTCCAGTCCTTCTCTGGCACAGAGAATGATGGCGCCAATGCCTTCCAAGTGGTCGAGTATGGACGGTCACCCGCTACTCGATGTTCCTGGCGGGGTGTCTTCGACGTGGATGTACACTCTCTGGTCGGTGCCACTTGAACTGGAGTCGATGGAGCAGAACGTTTTGACACAAACAAATGCTCCATCTTGTCCCTAACGCGCCAGCCTTTGGGAGTCATTTGTGCACAACTGAGGTATTGACAGATGTCGTGCGAGGGACCTAAGCACAAAACACAAACATTGTGCAGGTCTGTTATGGACATGGTCCTCAGACACTCAGGCATTTTCTAAACCAGGTCGCCATGTCACAAAAAAGTGGCGCGGTCGGTGACAGTCTGGCACCGAGAGGTATGCTGCTGGGAACAGACCGCAAACCGTGGGAAAACACTTACCGAGCGTTGGAGGGAATGGAATGTGATGGGGACCCCGGTGAGGATGAATTTAAGAAGGTAGACTTTGAATATGCTTTTAAAATTTCTCAGCCACCACCTTGGAGAACCAGATCTGTTTTCTTTTCTTCTTACTTTTAAGATGAGTGTTTTTGGCCTTTGTTATAACTCCTTTTAAATTTGGCCCTTCCAGCTCCTCCTCGTGGTATGTTTCCATTTTATCAAAGAAGTCTATGTTTTTGAAATCCAGGATCTTTATCTTCATCCAACTTCTTGGGGGAGTACCCCTACTACAGAATCTGCAACAAGTAGAGAGATTGTGGAGTGATACTGGATCTGCTACTCATAAATGGAGACAGCATCTCAAAATGTCCAGGTAGGTTTCCCCCTTGTGGGTTCCACTTTGTTTCAGCATAGCCCCCTGAAGGGCACCCAGAATCTCTCTACTTATTTTATTTTCTTAAAAATCTTGTAGTCCGCAAATCCTTATTTGTTCAATGCAGATAATTAAATACAAACATATTAAGACATGTAAAAACAAAATTCACTAAATCCATTCCATAAAAATTAAATCACTTATACAGAACATCTCTGCAGCATCCATGCCACTTAATCAACACCTGAATCCTGATATGCCTGCATAAACAAAATGAGTCTTATGAAATACCTTGTAATTTTGTTCAATCCTCAACTCTAAAGGAATTTTATTCTATTGATCTGACCCAGCTATAGAGAAAGCATTCAATCTGGTATACTGCAACCTATAATCCTCATTAGAAGGAACACAACAGTTGCTGGATTTGAAAGTACAAACTAAAAACTGCATGTAATCTAAAACCAGTTCTGATAGACAAACATTAGTCATAAACTTCCTTATGTATTGTAGTTAGCAGCTTAAACTGAGCCCTTTGTGAAATAGGAAGCCAATGCAGCTCTTTCATAAAGGGCTTCTCACTTATACCTCACCGTAATTTAAATATCATCCTCACTGCTGCATTAACAACTAATTGCAATACCTTTTCCAGACATAGTATTTATTTATTTATTTATTTATTTAAAGTTTTTCTATACCGGCATTCGCGATGAGTATCGCATCATGTCGGTTTACAATTAACAAGTGAAGAGGTAACAAGAGGTCATAAATAACAATAAATAACAAAAATTAAAAAAGGTAGTAGTAATAGTAACAATATACAAGTGAAAGTTAAGGGTTGCAGTTACAATAAAACAGTGTAGTAATAACTTGGAACAGAGAAAAGAAGCTGGGGTTTTTAACTAGATACATATGATACATATATGCCTATCAATGCTTTTGAGGTAATACCGAATTTCCCTAATGCTGTGGAGTTAATTTCTATGTTAAGGTAAAGTCAGAGTGATTAGTCAAAGACTGATTAAGGTTCAGTTTAGGTCAGGAAATGCTTTCATAAAAAGCCATGTTTTGTACATTACAATAGTACATTACAATAGTCAAAACTTAACTAAAGCCTGTACCACAAGTCTAAAATTCATAGGCTCAAGAGAATTCCGTAATAGCTTCACCACATATAATTTGTAAAATGCAGATTAATACATTCCTAATCTGAGTTTTAAAAGAAAGCTTCCCATCTAATACCACCCCTGAACTCCTCACTTCATCACACATACAAATATCCTACTGGCCCAAGCTAATAACTAAATCATTGGGGCTACTTGACTGTCCTAACCAAAGGATGGCTGTTTTGCTTTCGTTTAATGCTAATTGATTACAAGCAAAACAATCCTTGTTAGCACTATAGCAACTAGAAAATCATTGCTCTGGAAATACTCCTGGCTGAGCACAAGGTATAAAAAGTTGCACCTCATTGGCGTACATCCTGTACACCAGCCAAGACTTTTCATTAGAGCTCCCAGAGGTTGTAAGAAAACAAAAAGGGTGGCCAACAGGGCCAAACCCTGGATACCCCCTGTCAACATATCACACCACTCTGATTCCTGTCCACCAAAAACATACTACTCTTTCCAGTCCACCAAAAAAACACTTCTGGGTTCTATTCTCCAGCAAAGACCTAAACCAATCTAACACTTTCCCCCCTAATCCAATAGCCTTTAATCTCCCCACTAAACTTCCTATGTGGAACCATATCAAACGCTGAGGCTACATCTAGCTGTATCAGCATTCTTGTCTTATGCTTACCCAGACTTCTGAGACGCAGCAATAAGGATTCTGTCCCATGACCCCTCCTAAATTTTTGCCTTTACTGCCTTATTTGTCTTTTGCCTTATATGCCATATATGCATTCTGCCTTTTGGCTTTATTTTGCCTTATTTTGCCTCACTTGTCTTATTTATTTATTTATTTATTAACTTTTATTTACCGACATTCGTGAAGCACATCATGCCGGTTTACAAAGAACTCAGGCGGGAAATACAATGAAACAATGTAACAATATAACAATATAACATTAATAACAGAACCAAAAATCAGAATACAAAAAGAACCAAAAGGGGCAAGGATGGCAGGGGGAGGAAGGGGGAGGGAGCGGTGGGGGAGGGGGTATGGGAAAGAGGGGATGGGGAGCGGGTGGAAAGGCGTATCTAGATGAAGTATAAGACAACAGAAACAAAAATGAAATAAAAAATAGAAGAGGGAGACTATGTACAGTTGAAGTATGTACAGGTACATACCAGCTATATTAATTAGGCGACAGTTTTCACTAGGATATAGTTTATTTAAAGGGAATCTGGAGGTGCAAAAGCGAGGGAGGTGTACTCGGGGAGATGGTAGCGGCCAGGAGGCCCAAGAATCTAGGGATGGCTATGAGGAGGGAGAGGGGGTGGGGATGGGTCGGGCTATGGGGGGATAGGGGTAAGTGACAGGGCAGGGGGGGGCTGGGAGGTGTGGGAGCGGGTGGAGATATATATATATATATGCCTTATATGCCTTTGCCCTACATGCCTTATTGTTTTAAGTAGTTTATGTTTTTTTTAACTGGCTTATCGTGTCACTTCCTTGCTAAGATCTTTGTTCTTGTATCCCATTTTAGCCCCTTCCTGTTCATTGTAATTTCCACCTGCTGTTACACTATAAACCGATATGATATCGCTACGAATATCGGTATAGAAAAGTTTATAAATAATTAAATCAATCCAAAATGTTCCCCATCCAATACATGGTGTTCTTCCAAAAAAATCCTCTAACTGGATCAATACCATTTTTCCACAATTTTATTCATTGAGCACAGTTTCAATATCAGCCTGTAATTCTCAACTATATTTGCATCTTGGGTCAAACCCTTCCAAACTGGATGGATAAAAGCTTGTTTCCACTCTAAGGGAATTATTCTCTCAGCTAGTGATGAATTAATAGTATGTTTTCTGCAACACAGGAAGCAAATTCCTTACTGCCAAGAAGGGGCAAGGGTCCATTTTACAGTTTATTGTTTTTATTCCAGCCAGAACAGCACCCAGTTTTGATTTAGTTAATGGGCAGAAAGTTGACCAAATAATTGAATAATTCTCAGAATTTTAGGAGTTGACAACTGGTACTAAGTACCCCTACAGACTGCCTGTTTCACTTTTATTTTGAAAATAAGTAGCTAATTCTTGTGCATTCAAGTTGATTTCACCAATACCCAGTGTCTTACTCCACAGGGAAACTCTAATTCACATCTGGCAGATTAAGATCTCCAATGAGCAACACTTCTCCCTTTCTTCCCACGTTTTTATTTTTTATAATTAAATTAGCAGCAGTTGAGTGACAGTATACCAGTATATTCAGCCAAAAACATGGCATATAATTTCAAGCATACAGAGGAGTAGCCTTGTGGAAACAGCAGGCTACAAACTGGGGTTCAAGTCCCACTGTCACTCCTTGTGACCTTGGGCAAGTCACTTTACTCTCCCCATTGCCTCAGATACAAACTTAGATCATGAGCCCTCTGAGCATAAGGAAATACCCACAGTATCTATCATCATAAGAAATTGCTATACTGGGTCAAACCAAGGGTCCATCAAGCCCAGCATCCTGTTTCCATCAGTGGCCAATCCAGGCTACAAGTACCTGGCAAGTACCCAAACACTAAGTAGATCCCATGCTACTGATGCCAGTAATAGCAGTGGCTATTCTCTAATGGTCCGATTTTAAAACCCGTGCACGTATAAAATCAGAGGGTTTCACACATGGCCGGACCCTACGCACACCGTGTGCATTTTAGAACCTGAATGTAATCTACTTTGAAGTGTTGAAAAACAGAATATAAAAATCTAAACAAACATAGCAAACAAATCCTTACTAGAGAAGTACACCACATTATCAAACCAGCAAAATCTACAAGCAAAAATACATAAACCACCCCTTTTGAATTTTTTACCCTTCCCCCCTCAACCAAGCCCCTCAGTCGAAAACCCTTGCTGCTCCCCTTCAATAGGATCTATACCCCCCACACCCGCTTCTACCCCACCTATACTCCCATTATTTATCCTTCCACTACATGTGTCTCCAAATCTTCTCAAAGCTATTTAATCAATCATTTCATATGCCTATGAGTTTCCCCATATAATATACTCTCTCAATTCTAGTGGAAACATCTGCCATAGATGGTACTATTGGTTTGTGTCACCAAAAAGCAATCTCACACCTGGTTGCTATAAACATCTGTAACATCAGACGTTGCTATCATTCCCCACCTCAGCTGGGATCCTTTAGGGTCCCTTAAGGATGGGAGTACCCAACCATATATCCTGCACCAGGTTCAACACTCCATACCACAATTTTCCATTCACTATCCTCCAAAATCTCTCACATATCTGCCTCCCAGGCTTGCTGATCCATTTTCGGGGTAGGATCTCCATTTAACAACCCATAAAATCTTTTAAACTCACTTGCTTTTGTAGGTTTCTGTGAACAAGTGTTTTGCCCTTCCTCAATTCAGAACTTATTTCTGCGCAAAAATAATAGGCTAGCTGATTATAGGAGAAGTGATCTAAGGACATCAGACCCTGATCATCCCATAACTGCTCCATCCTAGTTATCACCTTCCCTTTCCATCTCGCTATTACACTAGATTCCAAACCTGGGCTTAAAAAACCAAAAACATTATGGTACAGGAATGAGGTATGATGAAATACACTTAGCTCCCACTAGCCGCCTCCTCCACTTTCTCCATACTTCCAGAATCAACCTAGGAAAGGGCAATAATCCCTTAGTAACCAGTGTTCCACCCTCCCACACCAGTTTGTGCGATATTTACCCCCATCTTAACTTCCACTGCCTCAGATTAGGTATTCCATGTCCCCCTCTTAGTTTCCCGATAAAAGGATTTTACTGGACACCCGTGGAGGCCTGTGGTTCCATATAAATCTAAACAACTTCCGCTTCCAAAATCGTCAGGGGTCCATCCGGGACTGCACTGGGAGCGTCTGAAAGAAATAGCAAAAGCTTGGTAGAATATTCATCTTAAAAATAGCCACCCTTCCTAACCATGAAAAGTTCATCCTTTTCCATCTAACCAAATCCATTTGTACCTCAAGCACCAAGGAGTCATATTTATACCCAAATAGCTCCTCGATCCTATTTTAACTCCAGATACTTCACCCATTTCTTGGTAACTCTAAAAGGAAGTTTACCACCAAGTTTGACAAATCGCCTCTCAGGAACAGATGCGTTGAGAATCTCAGACTTGTCTTTGTTAACCTTAAACCCAGAGATTTCGCCAAACATTCTCATTTCGCTTAACTCCACAAAAGAAATTTCCAGCTCAGTGACAAAATATCAAGTCATCAGCAAACACTGAGTGTTTGTAATCAACCCCCCATCTTTATACCACTAATCTGAGTTTTGTCAAATCCTTCCTGTGAAGGGTTCAAGCGATAGTGCAAATAGAAGAGAGGGCAGCAGACACCCTTGTCTGGTTCCTCTCTTCATTTCAAAGATGGCAGGGTATCCTCCATTGACCTTAATACATGCATGCGGATTGTCATATAACCCTTTAATCCACCCAATAAAATCCTGTCCTAGCTGCATTTTTCCAACACCCTGAAAAGAAATGTCCAATGGACTCTATCAATGGCTTTTTCTGCAGTACTGCTGGTATTCTCCCCTGCTGAGCTTTACAGATTAATTCCAAAACCCTCCAAACATTATCTGACGCCAACCGCCCTGGGACAAAACCAGACTGATCTGAGTGAATTAGTGATGGAGCCACCGCCTCCCAACCGTAACACTAATACCTTGATACATTTTTAGATCTATGTTGATCAGAGAAATGGGGCTGTACGAATCACAAAGTGTGGGCTCCCTAACCCCTTTGCTAAAATGGTAATCCCAACTAAATGCACATAGGAAGGAGATGGTCCCACCACGTCGCAGAGAGTTAAACATGTGGACCAATGGCTGTATAAGAACAGAAATTTTGTAGAACCTGGCGGTAAAGCCATCAAGCCCTGGTATTTTGCTCACTTTCGAGTCTTTAATTACCTGGCACACTTCAAACGCCGTAATTTAAGCCTCTCCCTGGTTTCCCCAAATTGGTACAATTCCGATGGATACCAATTTGTGCATTGGAATCATACAATTCTTCATATAACTGTATAAATCTTACTAATTTCCCGTTATGTACAAAAATGTACTCTTTAATTTTGGTAATATGGTTTTGAGTGGTCTTCTCTCAGCCTCCCTCGCCAGCACTCACCCTGTCTTATTACCAAGCTCAAAGTGCCTCTGCTTAAGTCCAATTGCAAGACTATTTTGGCTAAGTCCAGCTCACAAAATTCCTAACTTCCTCCAGTTTCTACAACCTATGGTGTTCCGGGGACCTCTTGTGACTCAGTTCAAGTTTAATAAACCTTTGATTAAGCAAAAGTCTTTTCCTCTTCTTTTTGGGGAATGAGGCACTTGAGATCAATTTGCCCCTAATTACATCCTTCAGACACTCCCAGAGAGTACCAGATGTTACCTACTTTGAGCTATTGACAAATGTTCTTGTACATCTTCTGTAAGAGATTCATTAAACATTTTATCTAAAAGCCTATCATTTAACCGCCAATATCTTACCCCCTCATCCCTACTATTCATTTTCAGTCACACCCAAACTGGAACGTGATCTGACCACATGATGTTCCCTAGATACACTTCTCCTATATTGCTCGCTAACGTTTTATCTATTAAAAAATAATCTGAGAACATGACTTGTGAGTTTGAGAAAAATATATAAAGTTCTGAGCCATTGGATTCCTCAGCCTCCAAATATCAACCAAACCACGGTCCGCAATCAGGTTAAGAGATTGTCTATGTTTTTCATGCCCCCAGTCCCCGAGCCTGTACTTTCTAAATAAGGGTACCCTGAAATGTTAAAATCACCCCCGATAAGGTGCCCCTATGCCCACTTCTCCAGAAGCTTTGAAATGTCTAGAAAAGGTCCTTGATCAGAACTGGGAGCATACAAGTTAAGCATTGTATACAGCTTATCCTCAACACAGCCTGAACATCTACCAGCAAAGAATGAGAGAATATGCCCACCCTGCAATACCTGCAACCTCTAGTCGCCAAAACATTGTTGGGAGAACATCTTGTCCTATAATAGCCACTCCTTGTGCATAGTCAAGTGTTTCTTGACAAAATATCTCATTGGCTTTGAGCACATAAATTTCCTTTTAACCAGAGAATTCAGGCCTTTAGTGTTTTATAGATGCCAATTTCAAGTCCCCTGCCATTGTGTGTAAAATCCCCTCCTAACCTCTAACACAGGCCTCCCAACAGCTCTCACAGCACCCTACCAACCACACATCCCCAAAAACATCCACCCACACATCAGCCTCCAATAATATTACACTAACAGTTCCCCAGTTCCTAACAGTTTTGTTAGGAACTGGGGAACCTTTTGGGGAAGGGGGAGTCTCTTCCGAAGGGATGGGCTCCACCTTAACCAGGGTGGAACCAGACTGCTGGCGCTAACCTTTAAAAAGGAGATAGAGCAGCTTTTAATCTAGAACAAAGGGGAAAGCTGACAGTCTCTCAGCAGCGCATGTTTCGGAGAGAGGTATCTTCAAAGGATACTAATAATGCATTAGAATTAGGGCATCCCGACAGTGAGGTTCCAATAATTAGAAAAATAGTCCAAGTGCCTGTAACTAAAAACTCACCTGAGCTAAAAAATTCTAACTTATCCCTATCAATTAAAAAGCAGAATGAAAATACAAACAAAAAACAAACTTTGAAATGTTTGTATGCTAATGCCAGAAGTCTAAGAAGTAAGATGGGAGAATTAGAATGTATAGCAGTGAATGATGACAGACTTAATTGGCATCTCAGAGACATGGTGGAAAGAGGAACCAATGGGACAGTGCTATACCGGGGTACAAATTATATCGCAATGACAGAGAGGAGCACCCAGGAGGAGGTGTGGCACTTTATGTCCGGGATGGCATAGAGTCCAACAGGATAAACATCCTGCATGAGACTAAATTGAATCTTTATGGGTAGAAATCCCTTGTGTGTCGGGGAAGACTATAGTGATAGGGGTATACTACCGTCCACCTGGTCAAGATGGTGAGACGGACAGTGAAATGCTAAGAGAAATTAGGGAAGCTAACCAAATTGGTAGTGCAGTAATAATGGGAGACTTCAATTACCGCAAAGTACAAATAATGCAGATGTGTGTTCAATCCTAACAGAATACTCTGAAAGGCGTATTAAGGTTAAGAAATTTTAATATTTCCATTTGGCAACTCCACAGTTTTATACGAACACCAGCTTAATGGCGTCCCCTGACACGGTCCCATGTTTCGCCGCGGGCTGCATCGGGGGGGATCGCCATACAGGAATTCACAAAAGAACTGGCAACAGCATTCAGATAGTAACAGGGAGCGCTCCCTGTTACTATCTGAATGCTGTTGCCAGTTCTTTTGTGAATTATTGTATGGCGATCCCCCCCGATGCAGCCCGCGGCGAAACACGGGACCGTGTCGGGGGACGCCATTAAGCTGGTGTTCGTATAAAACTGTGGAGTTGCCAAATGGAAATATTAAAATTTCTTAACCTTAATATGCCTTTCAGAGTATTCTGTTAGGATTGAACACACATCTGCATTATTTGTACTTTGCGATATTGCCTGAAGTGCAGATCTCGCCCATTGTGGTTTCTTAGACTTCAATTACCCCAATACTGACTGGGTAAATGTATCATCGGGACACGCTAGAGAGATAACATTCCTGGATGGAATAAATGATAGCTTTATGGAGCAATTGGTTCAGGAACCGACGAGAGAGGGAGTAATTTTAGATCTAATTCTCAGTGGAGCACAGGACTTGGTGAGAGAGGTAACGGTGGTGGGGCCGCTTGGCAATAGTGATCATAATATGATCAAATTTGATTTAATGACTGGAAGAGGAACAGTGTTCAAATCCAAGGCTCTCGTGCTAAACTTTCAAAAGGGAAACTTTGATAAAATGAGAAAAATTGTTAGAAAAAAACTGAAAGGAGCAGCTACAAAAGTAAAAAATGTCCAAGAGGCGTGGTCATTGTTAAAAAATACCATTCTAGAAGCATAGTCTAAATGTATTCCACACATTAAGAAAGGTGGAAAGAAGGCAAAACGATTACCGGCATGGTTAAAAGGGGAGGTGAAAGAAGCTATTGTAGCCAAAAGATCTTCATTCAAAAATTGGAAGAAGGATCCAACAGACGAAAATAGGATAAAGCATAAACATTGGCAAGTTAAATGTAAGACATTGTTAAGACAGGCTAAGAGAGAATTTGAAAAGAAGTTGGCTGTAGAGGCAAAAACTCACAGTAAAAACTTCTTTAAATATATCCGAAGCAGAAAACCTGTGAGGGATTCAGTTGGACCGTTAGATGATCGAGGGGTTAAAAGGGCACTTAGAGAAGATAAGGCCATTGCAGAAAGATTAAATGATTTCTTTGCTTCGTATGAGGTACCCATAGTGGAGAAGGTATTTATGGGTAATGATTCAGATGGACTGAATCAAATCACGGTGAACCTAGAAGATGTGGTAGGCCTGATTGACAAACTGAAGAGTAGTAAATCACCTGGACCGGATGGTATACACCCCAGAGTTCTGAAGGAACTAAAAAATGAAATTTCAGACCTATTAGTAAAAATTTGTAACCTATCATTAAAATCATCCATTGTACCTGAAGACTGGAGGATAGCAAATGTAACCCCAATATTTAAAAAGGGCTCCGGGGCGAACCGGGAAACTACAGACCAGTTAGCCTGACTTCAGTGCCAGGAAAAATAGTGGAAAGTGTTCTAAACATCAAAATCTCAGAACATATAGAAAGACATGGTTTAATGGAACAAAGTCAGCATGGCTTTACCCAGGGCAAGTCTTGCCTCACAAATCTGCTTCACTTTTTTGAAGGAGTTAATAAACACGTGGATAAAGGTGAATCGGTAGATGTAGTATACTTGGATTTTCAGAAGGCGTTTGACAAAGTTCCTCATGAGAGGCTTCTAGGAAAAGTAGAAAGTCATGGGATAGGTGGCGATGTCCTTTCATGGATTGCAAACTGGCTAAAAGACAGGAAACAGAGAATAGGATTAAATTGACAATTTTCTCAGTGGAAGAGAGTGGACAGTGGAGTGCCTCAGGGATCTGTATTGGGACCCTTACTTTTCAATATATTTATAAATGATCTGGAAAGAAATACGAGTGAGATAATCAAATTTGCAGATGACACAAAATTGTTCAGAGCAGTTAAATCACAAGCAGATTGTGATAAATTGCAGGAAGACCTTGTGAGACTGGAAAATTGGGCATCGAAATGGCAGATGAAATTTAATGTGGATAAGTGCAAGGTGATGCATATAGGGAAAAATAACCCATGCTATAATTACACAATGTTGGGTTCCATATTAGGTGCTACAACCCAAGAAAGAGATCTAGGCGTCATAGTGGATAACACATTGAAATCGTCGGTTCAGTGTGCTGCGGCAGTCAAAAAAGCAAACAATGTTGGGAATTATTAGAAAGGGAATGGTGAATAAAACGGAAAATGTCATAATGCCTCTGTATCGCTCCATGGTGAGACCGCACCTTGAATACTGTGTACAATTCTGGTCGCCGCATCTCAAAAAAGATATAATTGCGATGGAGAAGGTACTGAGAAGTGTTATCAAAATGATAAGGGGAATGGAACATCTCCCCTATGAGGAAAGACTAAAGAGGTTAGGACTTTTCAGCTTGGAGAAGAGACGGCTGAGGGGGGATATGATAGAAATGTTTAAAATTATGAGAGGTCTAGAACGGGTAGACGTGAATTGGTTATTTACTCTTTCGGATAGTAGAAAGACTAGGGGGCACTCCATGAAGTTAGCATGGGGCACATTTAAAACTAATCGGAGAAAGTTCTTTTTTACTCAACGCACAATTAAACTCTGGAATTTGTTGCCAGAGGATGTGGTTAGTGCAGTTAGTATAGCAGTGTTTAAAAAAGGATTGGATAAGTTCTTGGAGGAGAAGTCCATTACCTGCTATTAAGCTCACTTAGAGAATAGCCACTGCCATTAGCAATGTTAACATGGAATAGACTTAGTTTTTGGGTACTTGCCAGGTTCTTATGGCCTGGATTGGCCACTGTTGGAAACAGGATGCTGGGCTTGATGGACCTTTGGTCTGACCCAGTATGGCATTTTCTTATGTTATGTTCTTATGTTCTTGTCCATTGATCTTCCCCCATGGATCCCCTCCTAGGAGGAGTAAAGCCATCCTAACAGATGCCACACCTTCCTTCCCCTTCCCAAATCCTCAAATACAGCACATTAGAAGAGAACTAAAATATGCCAAGTCCCCTCCATCCCCAAAGTCATTAAGAAACATTTCCTAAAAAGAGCACCAAACCCTGTCTGATCCAAGCTATGCAGTTCAGGGCCTCCTTTGATGATAATCCATCCAACTGGTACCACAACCTTCTCTGCTGCCTTTACCCATTCGTTGGGTAAAGGCAGCTTGCCACCTTGCCACTGCTTCAGGCTGCAAAGTCTCCAACCCAGCTGCTTTTATTATATCCGCTGCCTCTTGTACGGTTTTTACGCTAGGTTACCCCACACTGATTGTGGAACAGACCAAGGGAATTGCCATCTATATTTTATATTATGCTAATGGAGCTGCATAACTATGTCCCTGAGTTCCCTTCTTTTACAAATGGTGGTAAAGGCCAAATCTTGATATATCTCAAGTCTACTGCCTTTCCACATTGGTGGTCAGCTCTCCTAGCCGCATTTGCACTTTTACCTTTAGCAAGAAACTGAAAGCAGGCAATGATGTTTCGGGGCAGATTATTGTGGGGCCACGCCAGGGATCTGTGGGCTCTTTCCAATTTAGTCACAGGAGCCACCACTGTTCCTCCATACAACTCCAGCACAGCCACACAAATGCTAGATAATATTGAAAACAATCTAAAAATTCAGAATCCTCTGGCTCTCCCCTAAACCTCAAATTTGCCCGTTGAGACTTATTTTCCATGTCCTCCAGATGGAATAAGAACTCATTGGCCTGTATCAGCTCTCTATGCCTCCCTCCAATGATTCAAATCAGTGGCCTGTTCGTCCAAATGGGATTCAGACTCCTCCATGTGGTGCCCCAATTGGGAGACATCGCTCCTCATTTCTACCACCATTCTCCTCAATTTCTTTTTTGAGGCCCACCATGTCACTGCAGAGATCATGTAACCAGGCACAAAATTCCACATGCATCCATGCGCCATCCTTAGCCACATCACTGTGATCACAGTCTACCTCTGCAGCTTCTTGTTCCTGTGCCATTTCCTCTTTGGGCCCAATGGCACTGGCTGCTGCAGCACCCGTAAACAAGAAGTGTTTTAAATCTACTTGTTTTTTCTGCGACGTCATACACACTTCAGATTCCAGCTAGATAAGCATGCTAGCTACAATAGAAATGCTCTGGGTGCTCGATAAATGGGGATTATGGCAGATTCGGGATAGGAACCTCAGACTTAGGCAGCCATCTCACCCAATGATAATCACTTCCTCCCTCTTTCCCATCTCTCACTCAGCTTGGTGCTCTTCCCAGACACCTTTACTGACATACCCAAGCAGATCTTTGTTAATTTTTCCAGCCCCTTCTGTATTTGTCAGGGGTGACATTCCATCTTCCTTCTGCCGTCCCGTTCTTTAGTTTAAATGCCTTATGACATATGAATTTCTCATTTAGAATCTTTTTTCCTGCTACAGACAGATGTAAGTCATCTTTATTATAAAGCTTTTTACTGTCCATATATGGTCCCAGCTCCCAATATGTCCAAACCTTCCTTACACCAGATTTTGAGCGATTATTAAAATCTGTGTATATGACTTAGCTTTTCCTTCCTCTTTCCATGAACAGGTAGCATTTCTGAAAAGGCAATATAGTTTTTGCCATGTGTCCAATCTGTTTACCCAATTTCTCGAAATCTCTGTAGTATCTGGATGCCATTCCTATCAAGGTCATTGGTCCCCCAAATGGATGATAACAGATTTTAGAGTCTTTACTTTCTTCTTTAAATTGTACTGACTATCTGGTTTGTATTTCTAGCAGATAGGAATCGGAAGGCATTTAACAATTGTGTTCCCATCAATATGAATTCCCAAATTAGTGCCTCAGATGAACAAGTTAGAACCAGTCCTAACATCGAGTCCTGGATACCCCACTAGTCACTTTGCCTTCTCAAGTGGATTCTATTGACCATTCCCTACATCCTGCAGCTCAACTAATTCCTCACCCAATTTATAACATTCTGTCCAACTCCCTACTGTTCACCTTGCTTATGTCTATGCGGTACAGAATCAAAAATCTTATTGAAGTCTAGATAGGCAATGTTTACTGCACATCTCCAATCCAGTACTTCTGTCACCTTAAAGAATTCTCAAGTTTGTCTAATAGTAACTTCCCCTTCGGAAACCATGCTGTCTGGTGTCTGTATTGTTATTCTTTAGTATTCTTTCCATAGTTTTTCCCCTACAGGGGTTAGACTAATGGGTTTGTAATTGTCAGATTCCTTGCTCCCGCTTTCGTGCAGGACAACGCCATCTACTCTGCTTCAGTCGCTCAATCTTCCATGTATTAAAAAATAAAGTTGAACAAAATTGAGATAAACCACCTAAAGTTGGCATAAGGAGAAAATGAATGTACTGGCTGCTGAGAGGGAAGGACAAAGCAGTGACAAACATGGGAGGGGAATGGAAAAAACAAGCAAACAAAAACAAAAACCATTCTCTACAAATTTCCAATGTTAACTTGCATCCCCCTAACAAGAAAGCAGAAGTATTTCCTTTTCATACTCATCTCAAAATTAGTCTCCCTTGTTAAGCTATTTACATAATCTGTTAGTTTAACACTCCCCAGAAACTTTACATACTTGACAATGTCTCTGAGAAATGCCAGTGTGAAGAAATGGTTGGCAATGTTGCCTGCATTGAACATCAGTCTTCCATCTGCAGTTCGTTTCTGTGCTGTTGCAAGCGTGATCTCGCTGTATTCCACTACCTGATAGACACCATCCACTTTGCAGACTACTCCTACAGGCTCTGTGGGATTTGTCTTCTCTACCACCTGTTTGAACCATGGCAAAACGTTTAGTAAAAATCAGTATACAAGACAGTACTATTGACCAACAATGCCCCCCCCCCCCCAAAAAAAAAGTCAAAGTACTCTAGAAAGAAATGCCAATAAAATACTGTGGTGGCAGTGAATATGAAATCCAGGAGCCTCTAGTACTGGAAGAATTTTAGAAAGCTGCCCTTTGACTTGTGCTTTTTCTAAGGCCAAGCTAAGCTCATTGCACAGATCTCATGGAATTTGCTTACTGTCAACAGTAGAATGTTTAGAGAAGTAAAGACTGTATGTAGGCAGAAATTAATAAAATACAGAATCTGCTTCTGTCTTGTAGCACTGTATGCTACCCTTAGTTTGAGCTTTTAGTGATAGAAGAATAAGCTTATTCTTAGCACTGCAAACAAACTATGGGTAGCATAAGCTTCCAGTGTTAGAAGACAGAATCAGTGCTGGATTAGCGGGAGCAAGCGAGTTGAGGCTTTGCTCCCAGCTGTGTTTAAGTGGGAATTTGAGGTCACAGCTGTAGCTGGAGAAGTGGCAGAGACATGCTCCACGCCGGTTGTGTTGACACCTCTCACAGGCCAGCACCAGATCTAACTGGCCGTGCTGATTAGACTATTCTGTGCTATACTAGAACTCGTGCTTATGTGCTGAAGCCCTCTACTCCAACAAGCAAATAGTCTGTAGGCTGAACCAAGGAGGCACTCTGCACCAAAGAAATGGACGGCCCCTGATCAGTGTCTGTGCTGGATATAACAGAAGGCTCGGTACCATAAGAATGTGTCAGAGGAAGCAACCTCCCATCTACGTGTAGAAGACTGAACTGCTCCCTCAGAACCTCGAGTTGTTAGCGCTGGCTTCTTCAGTGCCAAAAGAGACTGGCCCGAAGGGATCCCTCAGTTCTCTCTGGAGCTTTTCTCCGTGCCTCAGCAAGCTGCACTGTACTCAACCCCCGACATGTGATGGATCCAGGAATCAGCACCACAGAGGGGAAACTTTACACGTCGTAGGAAAAAGGAAGAGAAAAATCCCACTTCAACTTCTTGCACCACAAGTACATAGACATCTTGCTCTGAGAAAAGGAGGAGTGCTGCTGCCCTATCTAGCACAGGGGGCTTTGGGCTCTTACTTGACTGCTCCTTCCACATAGCCTCCATTTTTGAGGCACAGTGCTGTTGCACCCTCAAATATATCCTACCACAGCTGTAGCAAGAGGAGGTATCATGTTACAGGACCAGCCAGCAACAGTAAATCAAATAAGAATATGTAATGGATATTTATATGTAAACCGATGTGATGACTTTAGTTGAATGTCGGTAGATAAAAAACAAATTAAAAAAAATCTGCTGCTTCTAAATGCCAGCCTTAAGTCTGCTAACTGCATTCTTCCTGATTTTTTTTTTTTTTAAAAAGAACAAGAAAGTTGTGTTGGGAGGCTGCTGCAGCAGAGGCAGAATCAAGCCAAAGAATCAGCCTGTTTATTTAATACTTGCTTGATTGCAAATCTTACCATGGTAAGCCTACGATGTACAATAAAAATATACAAAACTAAATCAATTAAATAGAATAAATAAAATCTCAAGTAGAGACTGGGAACTTGACCGTTTGATAGCTCAAATGAAGAAAACAAATGTAGGGATAAGGGAGGCAACAAACAACCTCCTTGTGTGCTCAGTATAACTTTTACTGAACTCAGACATGGGTCCATGTCTGCCTTCAGATATTACCCATGTGTTGATAATGCCTGTCTGACAGAATTTTCCATTTACTAAAGTTACTCCTGACCTCCAATGTATACTGCTATTCTAAGTTGTTGTACCCTAATTTGAGTGAAATTACTTATTAAAAAAAAAAAACCCACCAGGTAAACACCACTTTATAGCATTTCATATGTTGTACAAGCATTACTTTAAAGTGCCCTGGTCAGAATGTCACAAATAAATGGAGGAAAAAATATAAAGGTGTGGTACCCCTATGGGTTGGCCACTAGATGTCACTAGGTCCCTGCATACAACCCATTATCTATGAGCCTTCCATCTCTTTCACACCCTCCCAACATGGAGGGTTTGGATTGGATGCCTCATCCTATTTTGAGCAGCCATTTTAGTGTTCCTTGGAGTCATTTGGATTTAGATTCAGAGCAGTGAGGTTGCAGTTTTCCCACACTCTGGTGAGGTAACCCAGCCTCATCAGGAACTTTATTTTCAAGAGGTTCCTCTCAGTATATACCCTGCCAAAGGGTTGTCTTGTATTTAGCTGCAGTGAGATTTTTGCCAGATTCCCTTTGGGGCAAAAAGGCTCTCAACCCAGAGACGTGAAGACCTGTGAGCCCACTCTACACCCTAGGTGAGGCAAACAAGTGATAGATCCTTCAGTGTGAGATTTTTTGATAGTCAAGATGTATCCTGATTTTTTCCAGAAGGGACTCCTGCTTAAACCTTGCACTCATTGGAAAAGGCTCCCCCTGACAAAGGACAAGGGCTAAAGACCTGTGAGCATTAATCTACACCCTAGATGGGACAAGCACCAGTGATAGTAAAGCAGCAGTCACAGAGTGTGCTGTGGCGATCAAAAAAAGCTAACAGAATGATAGGACTTAAGAAATGAATGGAAAATAAAACTGAGGATGTCATGCTGCCTCTGTATTGCTCCATGGTGAGACCGCACCTTGAATATTGTGCGCCGTTCTGGTCACTGCATCTCAAAAAGTATATAGCTGCACTGGAGAAAGTGCAGAGAAAGGCGACCAAAATAAGGGGCATGGAATGGCTACCCTATGAGGAAAGGCTAAAGAAGTTAGGGTTGTTCAGTTTGGAGAAGAGACAACTGAGGGAGAATGAGATAGATGTCTACAAAACCATGAAAGAAGTTGAACAAGTTAATGTAATGTAAGTTAAGCTCTGAAATTCATTGTCAAGAGGATGTGAACATAAGAACATGCCATACTGGGTCAGGCCAAAGATCCATCAAGCCCAGCATCCTGTTTCAAACAGTGGCCAATCCAGGCCATAAGAACCTGGTTACACTAGTTACTGTAACTGGGTTTTAAAAAAGGTTTGGATAAGTTCCTAGAGAATGGATAAGTGCAAGGTGACACATGTATGGAAAAATAACCCATGCTATAGTTACACAATGTTAGGTTCCATATTAGGTGTTACAACCCAAGAAAGATCTAGGCGTCATAGTGGATAACACATTGAAATAGTCGGTTCAGTGTGCTGCGGCAGTCAAAAAAGCAAACAGAATGTTGGGAATTATTAGAAAGGGAATGGTGAATAAAACGGAAAGTATCATAATGCCTCTGTATCGCTCCATGGTGAGACTGCACCTTGAATACTGTGTACAATTCTGGTCGCCGCATCTCAAAAAAGATATAATTGAGATGGAGAAGGTACAGAGAAGGGCTACCAAAATGATAAGGGGAATGGAACAGCTCCCATATGAGTAAAGACTAAAGAGGTTAGGACTTTTCAGCTTGGAGAAGAGATGGCTGAGGGGGGATATGATAGAGGTGTTTAAAATCATGAGAGGTCTAGAACAGATAGATATGAATCGGTTATTTACTCTTTCGGATAATAGAAAGACTAGGGGGCACTCCATGAAGTTAGCATGTGGCACATTTAAAACTAATCGGAGAAAGTTCTTTTACACTCAACGCACAATTGAACTCTGGAATTTGTTGCCAGAGGATGTGGTTAGTGCAGTTAGTATAGCTGTGTTTAAAAAAGGATCAGATAAGTTCTTGGAGGAGAAGTCCATTACCTGCTATTTATTAAGGTGAAAATAGCCACTACTATTACTAGCAACGGTAACATGGAATAGACTTAATTTTTGGGTACTTGCCAGGTTCTTATGGCCTGGATTGGCCACTGTTGGAAACAGGATGCTGGGCTGGATGGACCCTTGGTCTGACCCAGTATGGCTTGCTCTTAATAAAGCAACCAAACAAAGAGCAAAAAATCGCGACCCTGTCGAAACTTAACAGCAAAAAACACAAAAGGAATCGCCACCCACATTCACTAATCACACCGTTTATGTCAAGATTAAATCATTTAAAGTAGTAAATTGATAGAAACAGGACTGCATCAGCAAGCCTTTGTCAACGTTCACAATAAACTTATTGAGACGTCCGGTCTTCTCGATCATTTGCAGCCTGTTTTTTCGGAAAGTTTTTAAAGCCCACAGTAACTGCTTCTCATCGGGGCAATGCAGAATTCAAAAGCCAAAATATTCAAGAGCCCACGGCGAATATCTCTCATAGGGGCAAAGCTGAATTCAAAGAACAATGTCTCTAGCAACGAATTTTCAATGCGCTGAAGTTGAGGTATTATTATGGGATGACATAGCACATTCAAATCGCAGACACTTGATCAGATCACATTCATTCAAACAACATCGTACCGATGCCTTCTTATAAACAGGTGCCTGGGATGCCAACTCAACAGCGGCCGTGTTTCGCAGCCTGCCGGCTGCTTCTTCAGGAGTCTAATTTCTAAACGATAAATACCATAACAAAAAATCAGCATGTATAACTTCGTAAAAGCTAGTACTTAACTGACAACGGTGCGGTCACCTATTAGAAGTAGGACCGAAGTCTCAAGTCATCCTCTCCAACAAAACGCCGAGCTAGAGACCGCATCCAACTAGTCTGACTAATTAAATAGCCCGCTCTTTAGCGGACGTCATGCTGTGTCATTATATATGAGCATGGCCAATGTAGAGACCTTAAAGACTTTAAGTTTCTCTGAAACTGAGTTACAAGAACTGCTAGCGAGACCATCGATTTTTACATCTACTGAGTCCTCTTCTGATCCTGATCAATGGACATTATTATCTAAATTGTTGAGACGTTCTGTAAGAGGCTGTTTACATGCGGATACTCTTTTAGAGTACTGCCGATCACAACGTATTCCTCGAGGCTTGAGGATGATTAAGGCACCTCATTTATACAATGAAGATCCGAGTTTTGTTCAGGATTGGAATGCAATCCTGAATAAATGTAGCTTAGATTTAATGATCCTGATAATTAAGACAGCACAGACTAAAGATAAGGAACTTCAAGAAGAAATTACCTTGATTAAAGATCAGCTGTCTGCCAATACTGTAATTGATCAATACACTGAACAACTGAACAAATTAACTGAATCAATTGAGAAATTTCGTTCTGATTTGAAGCAGTCCAAATTAGAAAAATTACAACGAGATGAACGTGACTACACCCAGGGGTATGTTTACCCCTGGATGGACGAAACAAAGAAAAGATCCAGACCTAATAAAGTCACTTTTGATTCAGCGAGTGATGAATCGTCAGGAGATGATTTTGCTAATCAATCTAGGGGAACTGGACAAAGAAGAGATTTTTCGACGGACAGTCGTTTTTTAGGTCGAGGACGAGGACGCACTCGCTTCACAAGAGGGAGGAGAGGCACCTGGTCAGACGACCCACCACCATCTCGTCAGACACGATCACAAGCCCAACGCAATCCCTGATATTGAATTTATCTGACATCCAGTTATCCCCTAGCCAAATTCAAATTTTGAACAAAGGATTGACCTTTATCCCCACTCCAAAAGCTGATCTGTTTGAAACAGAAGTGGCTCTATACAAATTTGTTAGGAAATTGTTCATTAAACATTTTTTTGTTTTACAGCCTAGTGGTCCGGACTTATCTATCCGGCGGAACAAATCCACCTGGTGCCCCCCTGGCCCCCCGGATGCTATTATTCAAACCTTCTATCAAAAGACCCTTACAGACATTAGGTCCCAGTTTTCTTGTCAACGTTCTTATTCCAACGTTACTAAGGCTGAAGCAGTGGCGCTGAAAACTTTGCGCACTAAGGAACATCTTATAATAAAACCTGCAGACAAAGGAGGCAAAATTGTCTTAATGAATCGTGAGCAATATTCCACAGAAATTACCCGACAATTAAGTGATTCCAAGTTTTACAAAGCTCTACCGTCCAATCCCACTGAATTGATTTTTTCTGAGATTGAATCTTTGGTCAAAACTGGATCTGAAGCCGGTTTTTTAACACCTCAAGAAGTTTCATTTCTCCTCCGTAAGCATTCACAGGTTCCAGTTTTTTATACTTTACCTAAAATCCACAAAAATATTATTAACCCTCCGGGACGTCCGATAGTTTCCAGTAAAGGTTCTCTCCTAGAACCTCTTTCACAATTTGTAGATTTTTTTTCTTGCTCCTTATGTATCTGTGTTGAAATCGCGTAGAATCACTGCTCCTTTGGTCACCCATTGTATGGATTTTGCACACACCTTTGAAAGTTTAAGAGTCTGTGTATTGGAACAGCTGATTCCCTCCTGGCGAGGCGGAGACTTTGACAAGAAGCTGCTTCAAGCTGAACAAAAATGGATTCACCGATTAAACACTGTCCATCCTCAGGGTCTCAATAATGCATTGGAGTTGAATGTCTTTTTATGATGAGTTCTCGCCTTCACATCCCAGTTCTGACGATCGCACACGTCTTGTATGACGTCATGACGTCCGCTAAAGAGCGGGCTATTTAATTAGTCAGACTAGTTGGATGCGGTCTCTAGCTCGGCGTTTTGTTGGAGAGGATGACTTGAGACTTCGGTCCTACTTCTAATAGGTGACCGCACCGTTGTCAGTTAAGTACTAGCTTTTACGAAGTTATACATGCTGATTTTTTGTTATGGTATTTATCGTTTAGAAATTAGACTCCTGAAGAAGCAGCCGGCAGGCTGCGAAACACGGCCGCTGTTGAGTTGGCATCCCAGGCACCTGTTTATAAGAAGGCATCGGTACGATGTTGTTTGAATGAATGTGATCTGATCAAGTGTCTGCGATTTGAATGTGCTATGTCATCCCATAATAATACCTCAACTTCAGCGCATTGAAAATTCGTTGCTAGAGACATTGTTCTTTGAATTCAGCTTTGCCCCTATGAGAGATATTCGCCGTGGGCTCTTGAATATTTTGGCTTTTGAATTCTGCATTGCCCCGATGAGAAGCAGTTACTGTGGGCTTTAAAAACTTTCCGAAAAAACAGGCTGCAAATGATCGAGAAGACCGGACGTCTCAATAAGTTTATTGTGAACGTTGACAAAGGCTTGCTGATGCAGTCCTGTTTCTATCAATTTACTACTTTAAATGATTTAATCTTGACATAAACGGTGTGATTAGTGAATGTGGGTGGCGATTCCTTTTGTGTTTTTTGTTGCTCTTAATAAATCCATAAACTGTTATAACTGTAATAAGCAATAACTTGTGATCTGTCTAGTGTTTGGGTACTTGCGACTTGGACTGGCCACTGTTGGAAACAGGACACTGGGTTTGATGGACCTTTGGTCTGACCCAGTATGACATATGTTCTTATGAGAGATTTTTCAGAGAGCCAATATTCGGATTTTGTTTGTGAGGAGATTTTGAATCACCCTCTCCCACAAGGTTCCAGGGCTGGAATAGCCTGGTTTCCCATGTTCTAAAGACTTCATCCAACAGAACACCATACCTGAGATAAAAGATGCCTACCCAGAAGAGAATAAAACCTTTGTACATCTGTCAGCTGTAAATTCATCTTTATTTAAAATGGACTTTAATGGATAAAGAATCAGTAAATATTTAATACCTAGAGCTTTTTCCTTCCCGGTTTGTCCCAGCATCTCACACCCTGGGATACAATAGTTAATTGTGAACAACACTATCCTATAGCATCCAATATCGGGGAGGGAATAGCAGCACAGCACGATCTAAAGTCAAAATGCTATGATCCCAAAACATTAATCAATTTTAACAGTGTGAATACACAACATAGTATTGAAATTGTCTTAGCAGAAGACCTCATACAAGGCATACATTTATAATGCTAATTAGCACGTAGTATACCAGCAGTATAATCATAGGTCTGATGGTGTCAGGTTCAACTTTTTTTAAGATTTTTCTTTTTGCTCGTGAGAAATAATATGGCCCGTATTAGGATTTGCAGAATTTGCAAAATTGCACTTAGCTTAGTGTGATCGAAGAAACAGCTGAGACATGGTCGTGAGGTCGTACACAGCGCCAAGCCCGACACGGACCGCGTTTCGGCTTCAAAAGCCTTCATCAAGGGCCAGTGATATGTGAAAGTGCGATAGCAGCATATTGAAGCTTCAATAATACGGGCCATATTATTTCTCACTTGAGCAAAAAGAAAAATCTTTAAAAAAGTTGAACCTGACACCATCAGACCTATGATTATACTGCTGGTATACTACGTGCTAATTAGCATTATAAATGTATGCCTTGTATGAAGTCTTCTGCTAAGACAATTTCAATACTATGTTGTGTATTCACACTGTTAAAATTGATTGTTTTGGGATCATAGCATTTTGACTTTAGATCATACAATAGTTAATACCATACAGAGAGATACACACACCATTGCCTGGACCATAAGCAAGAGTTTCCCGCCATAAAAAGGATTCCACCCTTGGGACAGAGTAAAGTGATGGGAGAAACGCTAGCCGGAACAGCCCTAAAAAATAAGTTAGTGTGCCCTTGGGACTAAATCCCCCAAGTAAGGATTACATAAACATGAAGATGCAATTCATGCTACTGTGAAGAAAGTATGTGTTGCAGACAATGTTGAAGTGCCTAGTTGAGTTTTGCTCTAGCAGCCATACTGGTCCAGGGGCAGGGAGAAAAACATAATGCAAATATATATTCCCTTTGTAAATCATATTTTGGTAGCTAAATTCATGAAAAAAAAGCAGTGAAGTCTACCTTACCTTCACGCCACAATCCACTCCCTTCTGCACACAGAAACCCATGAACACCGGATCAGCCACTCGGACTAAAATGTTATCTACACAATACACGTGAATGTACTCTATGCCTCTGCGCTCCATATCCTTCAGGACTTGCTGAGATCCAAGGGCCCGGTAAAGACCACCATTGCCATCTGTGGGGAGAAGAAAAATAAAAGTTGTGTTGAATGTGCAGGCGAGTCACTAGTATCTCAGTGAGTGTGGCCTGAAAAATCAGATAAATTTTGAAAGATGTGATTGATGGTTTGATAGCATTCCTAAGATTTCTCACAACAGTCTGATAAGAGAACAAGAGTTCTGATGTGACAATGCTAAATAACTAAAGAAAGCTATTCTTATTTCAAGAGAAGCAAGTGGCCATTTATACTATATATAATGGGCTCAATTCACCCAAATCAAAGACTTTAATATTCCGTTGGAAATATAAAATGACCTGTGAATAAAAATATTTCAGTCTTCTGTCAGAACAGTTCAGAGGCCCTAGGTATCTCAGAAAAACCATATATACATCCTTAGATGGGCTATTAGACTGGCCCGGCTATGTATCTTGATAAATATTCATGACCTTTATTTGTGTTCAGAGATGCAGTATCATTCTGACATCAACATCTGGAATTAGAAGAAACTTCATGCTCATACCAAGAATTCAGTGCAAATAAAGGGCACAAAGTTAAAAACCATTTGCCCACATTGCAATCACCACACAGTAAGTGACCTATTATCAGATTACTTTGGATATGGGTAAAGTTAAATAATGGGAAGCGTTAGATATCTAATCAGTTTTGATGGAGTGGCAGCCGGTGAGAAAAGCAATGGAAGGACCAAGGTGAAAGGCCAAGGAAAGTGGCCTCCAAGATCCAAAAATGCAGCTGCCATAGAAATGGTTAATTAAACTAAATAGAAAGTTGGCAGTCTAATTGGAGAGCAGCCTAGTGGTTAGAGCAGCTGAGAACTAGGGAAGACATTGTTCAAGTCCTGCTGATTGCCCATCAGCAAGCCACATCACCCTCCATTGCCTCAAGCAGAAAATTAAGGGTCTAAGCTGAAGTATTTTCCACCAAAGGGGAACAATTTTTCCCTCACCCCTACCCAGAAGGGTCTCCCCACAAAAGCACTAAGAATGTAACATAAGATTAGCCATACCGGGTCAGATCAAAGGCCCAGCAAGCCTAGTATCCTGTTTCCAAAAGTGACAAATCCAGGTCACAGGCACCTGGCAGAATCCCAAAAGGTTGAGAGATTCCTTGCTACTTATCCCAGGTACAAGCAGTTGATTCCCCCCAAGTCAACCTTAATGGTTTTCGGTGCTTTTCTTCCAGGAACTTGTCTAAACTAGAAGGTTTGGGTCTGGTGTTTTTCCACAGGCACCAAGGCTCTACACAGCAACAGAACCTGAGCCAGTGCCTCCATCAGTCCTACGGATATTCATGCAAGTACGTCAGTCCCTTGGAGAATGTGCTCACACTGTTGCCACAGAACAGGCCCTGGTAGGAGTGGGGTTCGGGTAGAACAAATGAATGGAACCATGGAGAGACTTTCCACACCATTACAATGGCACATATATACATAAGATTTTCCATACTGGGTCAGACCAAAGATCCATCAATCCCAGTGTTCTGTTTCCAACAGGCCATGCCCCCAACTTTACATCATCCGGGGGTGACTCGCTATAAATTGCGGCGACAGCCGTAGGCGTCACGTGCCAGGGCGTCGCGGGACGAAGGAACGCGAACAAGGGGCCTGCCCCTTTGTTCTCACCCCTTTGTTCTCACCCAAGACTATCAACATACATATTGTGTACATAATAGGCTATGGATATCCCAGTCTTAACAGGTCGTGGAAAATATAATCCTTTCTCTCCCAGTCTGAGGAAATATTCTTCATCTAGATCTACTTCTAAAGGTACCATTAGTTCTAATTTAACTACAATTTCCTCTATGTTATCAGCCTCTTTAATGTTTTCATTTTTATCCTTTTTATTTTGTAACGCCCAATCCATACGGAAAAAGATCCCTGTTTTGACAGATTTGATAGATAAACATAAACCTGATTGTTTTCTTATTGTAGAATCATGGCTAACAGACAGATAATGTAGTTTTAAATAACTTTAATACAGGCGAATATATGGCATTTTCAGAACCTAGACCTAATCGAAGAGGTGGTGGCTTACTCGCTATAATAAAAACTTCTTTAAAACCGGTCAAAATTCACGTCTTTTTCTCATGCCTTGGAATTATTGTTAATCACAATTTTTATCAATATTTGTTTGGTCTATTGTCCGCCAACTTACTTACACGCTAATTTATCTAATTTTTTAGAAGTCATTTCAGCACTTCCAGTAGATTTATCTAAAACAATATTGATAGGGGACTTTAATTTACATATAAATGCCACCAATTTATCCATAATTGAAACGTCTTTAGATGCCTTGACGGGTCTTGGCTGGGAACAATTAATTCATACTCCAACACATCAGCGAGGCCACACTTTACATCTTGTATTTTGTAATAATGCATATGCCTATCCTAACCCTAATCAAATTAAAGTTTCACCTATAGCATGGTCCGATCATTTTCTTATTCAGTTTGAGTTAAATATTTTTTCATCCTTTTCTAGAATTTCAGATTCTCTTTCAATTTGGAAAAGAAAATACATTTCTTCAGAATCATTTTCTGAGGCTCTGTTAGGCTACCTTTGCAGATAGCTTCGAATCGCAGTGATACCATTAACTTATGGAACTCCACTATTACGTCAGTCCTAGATTCACTAGCCCCTCTGAAACAAGTCACTCTAAAAAAGGAAAAAAAATAATATGCCTTGGTATAATAAAGTTTTACATACTCTTAAATTGCTTGTCAGAAGCAAAGAACGAAAATGGAGATGAAATAAATCTGTTCAGACAAAAAATGAGTACTATTACACATTAAGATGCTATAATAAGGAAATCAATAAGGCCAAAAAGAACTTTTTTAAAAAGAAAATTTTGGATGCACATGGGAACCCTAGTATCCTCTTTAATATTGTAAAATCTCTGACTACAATTAATAATCCACACAGTCCTCATTATAGTCTTACAGGCCGATACAGTAAAGCGCGGCTGTGGTTACCCTGTTTCTAACCCGCTTTCTACCCACAATTTGGCCGCGTAAGTCTAACCCACGATTCACTATCCGTTTTTACCAATCTTTACCTCTTCTTTAAATCGACGCGTATCCCTTTCCGCCCGAGGCATGTTTATGATATGTAAACGATCGGATTAGCTATTCCCTCCCATACAGTAATGTGCGGCCCAATTATCGCCTTTTTAACCAACTGTTTTGCCGCGTCTTTAACCCGCTAATTTACCGCCTACCCTGACTCTGGCGTAAGAGGGATGTGACAGCAATAGGCAGGCTCTGGTCAAATAAGTGGGTGGGTTGGAGCAAGCGAGTAACATGGTGTGGCCTGGTTCTCCTACGCTTGGGCATTGGGGATAGCCAGTCCTCTTCCCCCCCCCCCCCCCCCCCCCCCTCCCGAAGCAAGGCGCAGGGCGAAAATCGACTCGACATGGTATTAAAGCAAATAGAAATTGTAACAAAAGTAAACTTACTGCATGCTTCCAGCAGCCCCAGTCCTCTCTCCCCTCCTCCCGAGGCGCCCACCGCGGCTCCCCTGCCTCCCGGGGGCAGCCGGCGGCGAAAGCGGCTTCCAGCAGCCCCGCCTGCGAAGGTGCATGAACGCACGTCCAATTTGGGCGCTCAAGCAGCAAAGGCGCATGAGCGCACGCCGTGACCTGAGCGCCCAGATGGACGCCGAGGTACCGGGTACCTGTCATTTCAAATGCCATTTGAAATGACAGGTACCAGCGCACCCAGGATACTGTATAGTCGCTGTATAGCGCTCTATACAGTAAAATGGATTGCGCTTCATGGACGCGCTTTGCATTTGCATGCCATTTAAATACTGTATCGAGCGGTTTGTGATCTGAACTGTGCGTGCGGCAAACGAGTGGGCGCCCGGCGCTGCTGCACTTTTTCTTACGCGCCCTTACTGTATCAGCCTGTTAATAATTGTAAAAACATTGCTTCTCATTTAAAGGACAAAGTTGAAAAAATCTCTAAGGAATTTCAGCATTTACCCTATCCCATTTTTAAAGACCTACCATTTCATACGGTATGGTCTGAATTTGATTTAGTATCAGACTCCACAATCCTCAAAATCATTCAAAAACACAAAACGACAAATTTTCCCTTCAATCCCTGCTCAGGATTTTTATTCAAAGCTAAATTAATTGAATCAGTAGATCTTCGCCAGCTTTCTGACTTTTTAATGGATAATGATTTTTTACATTCAGGGCAACATGGTTTTAGAAAAAGCCATTCTACAGAGACATTATTACTATCTTGTTGTGATACAGTTTTTTGTGGCTTTGATGCATATACAGAATATATTCTTATTTCTTTAGATATATCAGCTGCTTTCGATACTTTGGATCATCTTATACTTCTCTCAGGCTTAAAATCCTTAGGAATTCAGTCTACTGTGTTTTCCTGGTTTCAATCTTTTTTATCAAATCGATATTTACAAATAAAAGTCAATAATCATTCATCAGAGCCTTATCTTATTTCTTCTGGTGTTCCACAAGGGTCCTCACTATCCCCACTTTTTAATATCTACTTACTCCCTCTCTGTCATATTCTTGCTTCTCTAAACGTGTATTTTCAAAATTATTCAGATGACATCCAGCTGTTAGTACCTTATCAAACCTCCTGGCCAGATACACTTTCCTTAATTTCATTGTACCTATCTACAATAAATCACTGGTTGGATCATAACCGATTGAAATTAAAATTATCTAAAACCACTTTGACTTATCTATCATCCATTACTAATTCAACATTAGGTCCACCTTCCCATTTAATGTTTAAGGGTATCTCTATCCCAATTGGTACTTCTACCAGTAGCCTAGGGGTTATAATCAATTCAGATCTTTCAATGCAAAACCATATTTCTAATATTACAAAAAAGTCTTTTTTCAAACTTCATATATTGAAAAGAATTCGTCCATTTCTTTTCCTTCAAGATTTTCGCACAGTGTTGCGGTCTTTAATATTCTCTGGCTTGGATTATTGCAATGCCTTATTCTTAGGTTTACCGGATTCAGCTATTTTTCCACTTCAATTAATACAAAACTCAGCTGCTCGGATTTTATCAGGTTCTACCCGCAGATCACATATTACTCCTATTCTTCTCAAGACGTGATTTTATCAGGTTCTACCCGCAGATCACATATTACTCCTATTCTGCTCAAGACGTGACGTCACGACGTTTGGCGTCACGGCAGCCAATTGAATGCACAGGGGCTGCTTTCCCCCGTGCTGGCAGCCATCTTCCCGGACGAGGCAGGGGAGCAACGATGCCGGACGAGGCGGGGGAGCAACGATGCCGGACGGCTGCAAAAGTAAGTCGGGTCGGGTCCCCTTTTGGTTTTTTCGCTTCGCCGCTGTCATCTCTTCTCCCCTCCTCCCGGAGCAGGGCACGAAAAGCAGCCTTGCTCCGGGAGGAGGGGGGACACTGACAGCGAAGCAACTTACTTTTAGCTTTTTGAAAAAAAAAACAAAATTGCTTTTGGTTTTTTTTCGCTTCGCCGCTGTCAGTGTCTATTCTTCCCTCCTCCCGGAGCAAGGCTGAAAAAGCAGCTCCGGGAGGAGGGAAGAACTGAAGCGGCAAAGCAACTTACTTGCATGGGGGAAAGCGGTCTCCGTGGCAGCCCCAGTCCTCTCCCCTCCTCCCGAAGCCAAAAAAAAAGCGAAAAAAACGTTGCAGCCCCAGGGGGCTGCAACGTTTTTTTCGCTTTTTTTTTGGCTTCGGGAGGAGGGGAGAGGACTGGGGCTGCCACGGAGACCGGCACCCATGATCGCGGCCGGGGCAGGTGAGCGGGGGCTGGGGGAAAGCTTGCCATCTACCCTTACCCCTGCCTCTACCGCAGGGGTCAGGGTAGGCGGTAAGTTTGCAGGTTAAACGCGCGACAAAACGGCAGGGAAAACTAGCGATAGTCGGGGCGCGGGTTACGGGATGCTAGGGAATAGCTAATTCGCTCGTTTGCATGCAATATACATGCCGCGGGCGGAAGGGGTTGCCCGGGGAATTTAGGACGCGGTAGGAGTAGGTTAAAGGGGATTCGGGATCGCAGGAAGGGCTAACGCGGCCGGAACGTGAGTAAAAAGCGGCTTAGGAGCAGGGTAAACGTGGCCGCACTTTACAGGATAGGCCTGATAGACTGTTAAACTGGGAGAAGAGGGAAATAAAAGAAAAGGTTAATAACGTCAAAAATTATTTACAAGGCGGTGACACTGAGCTGACTGTATAAAGTATGATGATGGTGTGAGGCATTAATTGGAGTCTGGGAAAGCTGGCTTAAACAGCCAAGTCTTAAGTCTTTTTCTAAAGGTAGGGAGGCAGGGCTCCTGTCTAAGGTCGGACGGGATGGAGTTCCATAACGGTGGGCCAGCTGTAGAGAGTGCTCGATCTCTTAAGGTAATATGTCTAGTGGTTTTGGTGGGAGGTACCTGTATGGATCCTCTGTAAGCGTCTCTGGTAGGTCTTGAGGTGTTGTGTAAGTGGAGAGGGATTTGTAGGTCAATTGTCATGTGTTGATGGATGGTTTTGTATATAGTGGAGATGGATTTGTAGATGATTCTAAAGTGGATAGGTAACCAGTGAAGATCTTTTAGAATTGGAGAGATATGGTCTCTTTTCCTGGTGTTTGTTAGTAAACATGTTGCCGTATTTTGTACCATCTGAAGCGGTTTGGTATAGGAGGAAGGGAGACCTAGTAAGATAGCGTTACAGTAATCTAACTTTGAGAAAATAATTGCTTGGAAGATGGTTCTGAAATCTTGAGCGTGGAAGAGAGGCCTTTTCCTTTTTAGCACTTGGAGTTTGTAGAAACAGTCTTTAGTGGTTCTATTAATGGAGGCTTTAAAATTCAACTGATTATCAATTATCACTCCTAAGTCTCTCACTTGAGTGGTTGGGTGGGTTGCCTGGATGAGTAGAGGTGGAATTGCTGTTTTCAGGAGAGATGAGAAGTAGTTCGGTCTTGGAGGAGTTTAGTACTAGGTTTAGGCTGTTGAGGAGGCGTTTGATTTTTTGGTGGCATATATAATACAACCTCAACAAGGCTCTGTTCCAACCTTTGTATTTATAAACCTGCCAGACAACTCAGATCACTTTCCAAGAACCTTCTGGACATACCTACAGTTAAATTGGCAAGAATGGAAATAACTAGAAAACGGGCACTCTCAGTAGCCGGCCCTATTCTTTGGAATGCACTCCCTGACTCTGTCTCATGCCATCTTTTCCTCAATTTAAGAAAATGTTAAAAACCTATTTATTCCAGAAAGCTTACAGTTCATTGACCACTTCTTAATTCTTGTATTTCAGCTATTTTTCTCATAATTCATAATATATTCATCTCTACACAACAAGTTCAGGATTATATCTGTTTTTGAAGGGTCTTTATTATTATTTTTATTGTATTTGTTTTAAGTGTTTAAGTTGTATATTGTTATTTTTATTCATTTATGTTTATGCAATGTAGTGTCAATTTTATTGATTGTTTTTAGTTTTAATTTTTTGTGTATGTTTATTGTGAACCGTCTTGATTAATTCTTTGAATTGTAAAGGCGGTATATAAACATTATTAAATAAATTATTAAATAAACAGTGGCCAACAGGTCACAAGTACATAGCAAGATCCTCCGGAGGTACATAGATTCCATGCTGCTTATACCGGGTATAAGATTTCTGCAACTCTGCCTTAATGATTTATGGACTTCCTCTAGGAACTTGTATAAACCTTTTTCAAACACAGCTACTAACATCTTTCATCATCCTCCAGCAATGAATTCCAAAGTTTCATTATGCGTTTAGTAAAAAAAAATATTTTCTCCTATTTGTCTTAAATGTATCACCTATCAACTTCATTGAATGTCTCCTAGGCTTTGTACTTGTTGAAAGAGTAAACCAATTCACATTTTACCATTCTACTCTACTCATTTTACAGACCTCTATCATATCTCCCCCTCAACTGACTATTCCAGATTGAAAAGCCCTAACCTCTTTAGCCTTTCTTCATAGGAGAATCATTCCATCCTCTATCATTCTGGTCACCCTTCTCTGTACCTGTTCTAATTCTGTGTCTTTTTTGAGATGTGATGACCAAAACTGCGTACAATACTCAAGATGAGGTCACACCATGTTGCAATACAGAGGCAGTATGATATTTTGTTTTATAATTCCTAGCATTTTATTTGCTTTCTTGACCACCACCGCATATAGAGCAAAGATGACTTCCTGATCCTTTTCCTAGATCATGACTCCCAAAGTGGAACCTTGCAATGTGAAACTATAATTTGGGTTGCTCTTCCCTATATGCATCACTTTGCACTTATCCACATTAAATGTTATCTGCCATTTGAATGCCCAGTTTCCCAGTCTTGCAAGGACCTCTTGCAATTTCTCACAATTCTCTTGTGATTTAACACCTTTGAATAATTTATCAGCAAATCTGACCACCTTGCTCATTGTTCCCATATTTAAGTTAGTTATGAATGTGTTGTAAAGCAGTTTACAACACATTGCCTCCTATCCCATGACAATTTCATCAGGAGTCTCTTACGAGGTACTTTGTCAAATGCTTTCTGAAAATCTAAATACACTATAGCAAACAGGCTCACCTTTATCTACATGTTGATTCATGCCTTCAAAATAATGTAGCAAATTGATGAGGCAAGACTTCACTTGGCTAAATCCATGTTTACTTTGTCCCATTAAATTAGGACTGTTTAGAATGTTCAATAATTTTGTTCTTTAGAATACTTCAGGCTCACCCAGCATGTAGTTTCCCGGTTCACCTCTGGAACCCTTTTTAAAAACTGGCATCACATTGGCCCCCCCTCCCCCCCAAATCTTTAGGTCCCATAGCTGATTTTAATGATTGTTTACAGATTACTAAGAATAGGTATGCAATTTCATTTCTCAGTTTTTTTTTTCAGCTCTGGAATTTGCCGCCAGATGATGTGGTTAGCGTAGTTAGGTTTAAAAAAAAGGCTTGGTTACATTCTTGGAGAAGTCCATTAACTGCTATTAATCAAGCTGACTTAGGGAATAGCCTCTGCTATTATTGGCATCAGTAGCATGGGATCTGCTTAGTGTTTGGGTACTTGCCAGGTACCTGCAGCCTGGTTTGGTCACTGTTGGAAACAGGATGCTAGGCTTGATGGACCCTATGGCAATTTCTTATATTTTTATCTTTGTCTAAATATACCAGAGATGTAGGAAAATATGAGCTACATGCCATGCTATCCTTGCCCTTATAAAAGAAGGGAGATGGCACCATAATAAAATCCTTCCTGGAGGTCACGTGACGTGGTGGAGGAATAAGATGCATTCTTGCTGAGCTCTGCATTCCCTCCCTCTAGAAACTGTAGTTATATTTTTTTCCCCATTTCCTTTTACCTGTTTTGCACCTTAGAGGATTGCTACGCTATTTACTTCCTCCCTGGAGTATTTTGCTGATTGGCTAAATGGCAACTAAATCACAATGCTGAGGTCCTGAAAAGCTCAGACAGCCTGACTCCAAAATGGTGATGCACACCACTGCTCCTCCATCCCCCGAGACTCGGGATGCCCAGGTACAGATAGTGGAAGCAGTAGTTGCAGCTTTGGATATAAAGTTTGAAAAGCTATATGAAAAATTTGAAGATATAAACCAGCTACCAGCGGCTTCAGTGACCCGCTTCCAAGAGGTGGAGGCGCACATCGTGGCAGTGGAAGATCAAGCCGATACCTTACAGAAACAGCTAGCCCAAATTAAATCAGAGGCGGCAAAACATGCCAAAAAATTGATTTAGAAAATAGATCCTGGCAGGAAACCTACGATTCATTGGTTTTCCAGAAACAGTTCGAGAGTTGGACTTGGCGGCGATACTAGCAGACTGGCTGCCACATGTTTCGTATCTTATTATTAAACATGGCGTTCTCCGGATTGAAAGAGCATGCTGGCTAGGTCAGAAAATCAGAAGGGAATAAACCAAGACCAGTCATTGCAAAAATTGATCTGTGCCTCTTGCTCCTTAATGAGTATGCTCCCTCTGCTGATGCACCTTCATTTTTTCAGGATACTTCCTCTATGTACCCATGTTGACCTTCCTATTCTTATAGGGGGAGGCTTCAACCTTCCACTGGATCTGGTGATGGATCGCCAATCTTCATGACCTAGCAAACAGTCTCCATCTCATGCTACTTCTTGCAAATAACTCAATTTGGTCTTGTTGATCCCTGGCGCCTGCTACACCCGACTGAAAGATTTCTTTTTTTTTTTTTTCATTTCCTCATCATTCTTACCACATATTTATTTCTTTTTGATGTACAGGTTCTCAGCACCATCACTCAAACTGCCATACTTCCCATCCTTATTTCAGATCATGCAGATATTTTTTTGTTCCGTCAATGCCACCTTCTGCTCCTCCTAGCTGGAAATTTAATGCAGAATTTTTATAAGATTCTGACTTTCAGCAGCATATAATAGGTTTTATAGAGGAATATTTTGTGAATAACGCTGACTGTGGTGTTTCACAGCAAATAGTCTGGGAGGCTTTTAAGATCACTCTTCGAGGAGAGATTAGTTATACCATCCAAAGTAGAGGAAGCAAAAGGGATGAAATTCTGTCATTGGAAACTCACAAGAACATAAGAAATTGCCATGCTGGGTCAGACCAAGGGTCAATCAAGCCCAGCATCCTGTTCCCAACAGAGGCCAAACCAGGCCACAAGAACCTGGCAATTACCCAAACACTAAGAAGATCCCATGCTACTGATGCAATTAATAGCAGTGGCTATTCCCTAAGTAAAATTGATTATAGGCATTAATGGACTTCTCCTCCAAGAAGTCATCCAAACCTTTTTTGAACCCAGCTACACTAACTGCACTAACTACATCCTCTGGCAAATTCCAGAGGTTTACTGTGCATTGAATTAAAAAGAATTTTCTCAGATTAGTCTTAAATGTGCTACTTGCTAACTTCATTGAATGCCCCCTAGTCCTGCTATTATTCGAAAGTGTAAATAACAGATTCACATCTACTCATTCAAGACCTCTCATGATCTTAAAGACCTCTATCATATCCCCTCTCAGCCGTCTCTTCTCCAAGCTGAACAGCCCTAACCTCTTCAGCCTTTCCTCATAGGGGAGCTCTTCCATCCCCTTTATCATTTTGGTTACCCTTCTCAGTACCTTCTCCATCGCAACTATATCTTTTTTGAGATGCGGCAACCAGAATTGTACACAGTATTCAAGGTGCAGTCTCACCATGGAGCGATAGAGGCATGATGACATTTTCCGTTTTATTAACCATTCCCTTCCTAATAATTCCTAACATATTGTTTGCTTTTTTGACTGCTGCAGCACACTGAGCCGACGATTTTAAAGTATTATCCACTAGGATGCCTAGATCTTTTTCCTGGGTGGTAGCTCCTAATATGGAACCTAACATCGTGTAACTACAGCAAGGGTTATTTTTCCCTATATGCAACATCTTGCACTTGTCCACTTTAAATTTCATCTGCCAATGCCAATGTTTAAAGTGCGAACCTATAGCTCTGCAGGATAACTCCCTTTTTCCTACCATCTACAAAGTTAAAATATCAGTATAAAAGTTTTGAGCGATATAGCTGGGAAGTTCGTTTTTCTCCATAAATCTAGATATTATGCTGATAATAAATGTGGCAGAATACAGGCCAACTAGCTTAAAGGCCATAAGGAATACACCAGGATTGCTGCTAACAAATCCTCTGGGCATACTTTTTTTTTTTTTTTTTTTTTAAAAGAGCAAGACATTATTACTCAATTTCAGAATTTTTACAGCAGTGTCTAATAAGGACCAGTTGGGTATTGCATGTTTATCCACTAAGTCATCCTGCCCTTCTCACTGTCAGTCACGCTCTCCTCTGTACAGTGGAATAAGGCCCCTGGGATGGATAGGTTTACTTAATTTTATAAGGCCTTTCGTACCACCCTGTCTCCTAATCTACACACTATTTTTTGGATATGCAGTCCTCTGGTATTAGGGCATCACATTTTAATGATGCTAAGATTATGGTCTTTCCCAAGCCCGGTAGAGATTCTCTATCGTTTTCTAATTATTGGCCCATCTTCCTTCTAAATGTAGATTATAAAATTTGTGCTAAGCTTCTGACTTTTCATTTAGAACCTTATATGACTAAATTGATGCATCCTGCTCAATCAGGCTTTATCAAAGGCCAATATATTACAATGCTTGATTTCATAATTTGATCATGCTTGCTCATGATCGCCCAGATCCTGTGATGGCCATCTCCTTAGATGCTGAAAAAGCTTTCGATCATATTGAATGGGAGTATCTTTTTGCTGTTCTGAAATGGTTTGGCCATGGTGAGGTTTACATTTTCTTTTATTTATTTAATTACTTTATTCTCATCCTATTTCATTTGTTTCCATTAACGGTGCTCTGACTAGCACCTTGGGTGCCATGTTGTCTGCAACATGGCACCCAAGGCTGCCCTCTTTCACCCTTTTTCAATCTGTCGCTCAAACCGTGTTATGGTTAAGCGGTGTTCGGGTGGAATCTTGGGTACTGTGGCAGATGACCACACCTACGGGAAGGAGCCCCATGAGGCGCCACAGTACTGGGCTAAATGCAGACGCACAAACACAGAGTTTAGATCTTTTATTAAACAGCTTGAGGTGTACTACCAGAGGTGGCAGTAGTGAGATAGTCTGGATGTAGCAGTCTCAGGACCCTTGGCAGAGGGGACCCTTCTCACCCCGTAGGTATAGGGAGATTCCAGTGTAGGTTTCCCAGCAAGGCAGTACTGTGGATGAGTTAGTTTGATTACTCACAAGATGGTTGCAGTTGATATGTGATTCCACCAGGTTGAAGACGTTAGGTAGCGGCACAGAGGCAGGGAGAGCAGGCCCTCGAGGAGCGAGTACCTGATCCCTGTAAGGCACCTGAAATAAAGCAGAGGGCCCCTGAGGAGCAGGTACTCAGGTTAGCAATACCCCGAAGAGCAGAGAGAGAGCTTCTAGCGGCAGCACGGAAGCGGCAGAGTAGCTAAGACCGGCTGAAACCAATCCTTTGCTAACTCAATGAGCTAGCAACTTAGTACAGGCTATATACCCGGATGGCGTGACGTCAGTAGAGGGGAATGCCCCCGAGGTTCGCGCCAATGCTGGAAGAAAGTCGTGGGTGGCGTGCACACACACACACCCTAGTAGGCCCTTGGAAGGAGCATGGCGGGAGGCAGCACCATAGCCGTTCCGGGGATGCCGGAGAGGTTGGCTTGTAGACGCGGCGGCAGCTATTTTCCCTAGGGATGCAGGAGAAGCCGTGAAAAAGGTGAGGTACACGGGGTGAAGCCATCTAGCACCGGACGCAACAAACCGTTATTTCAATCCATCCATCAGGATCCTATTGTCAAAGGTGTGGGCATTCGAGGGGTTGAGCACAAGCTGTCTGCTTATGTTGATGATGTACTATTATAAGTGAGCTCTCTCACTTTTCCTACTATAATGAGTCACAGCATCTTTCACATGGAGATCAGGCTATATGATAAACGAACAAATTTGAAATAATGCTTCAATTTGGCCATCACCGTATTGTCTTCTATCTATCCTATGTTACACTGGATTTCGAAGGGCCTGAATTATTTGGTTATGTGTTTTAGTTCCATGGCCCTTACCAAAAAGATAAGAGCACCTTTTGGCGCTGCTAACAGATGCTTTGGCAGCCTGGACACAATCAAAATGATAGTTGAAAATTAACAAATGGTGCTATGTATGTTGCCAAACTTCATCTATGAAGTTTTAGAAGAAGCTAGATATATATTTATTGCGCTTTTTATGTCATAACTAAACTCCACGAATTGCTCTGCAGAAACAAATTCCCTAGACAACTTGGAAGTGTTAACTTTCCTGATTTCTATTGCTTTCATGTTGCAGCAAGGTTTGGCCTAGGTCCCAGATATTATGGCTTCAGATTATTGTCCATTGTGGTTAAATGTAGAAGCAGCAAGGGCCTTCGTTCTATGCAAAGATATCGTACCAACTCAGTTTTTCTAGCCACTTACTCTGCTTTTCAATTACTGGAATATTAAATTCAGCAAATGGAGATTCCCTGGAAAACTTAGCTTTGGTTACTGTCTAGCGTAACCCCCCTACTTCTAAATCGTTAACTCCACGCTGTGCTGGTATCCATGGATTCAAGCTGGTATATGGTCTCTTGCTCGGTTGCTCGATGACCATCTCTTTATCCTTTGCTCAAGTGGAAGAGCATGTTTTTCCTACCTTGGTCTCAATTTTTATGATTGATGCAACTAAAGGCTTGCGCTACTGCCCTCTCAACCAGTTTAACTTGAGGCAACAACCGCAAATGCTTAGGTTGTTGCATACACTGAGTATTAATGGCAATGGTGATTCATTTTCTTAAGGGGTGACAGGCCATCCCAGTTAAACCAAAACCAACTGAGGAACAACCAATGGCAAACACCTTCATAAATTGCCAGTAGTCCCCCTGGCAGGAACACCATCAGGACCAGAGGAACCAGCAAACCTTAGCCATCTAACCACAACAAACCCCATGTCTCAACTCTAGACTACCCATCCCTGCACACCAGTGGGAAGACAATCCTCAGAGAAGACAATCCTGAGAGAAAATATAATTAGATGTCATTTGGTAGATTTCCTCTTTAAGAAAAGGATAAATAGATTCTCATTTGCTATCTTTTTGCATCAGGTGACAAGAAAAACAAGAGAAAATGTTTATCATCAAGAATGCTGTCCAGGTGGTTCTATAGGTTGGAGTTAGTATTAGCTGGCAACTAATGCTCAATAATGAACACAATCCGGTCACATCTGTTACTGCATGCATGCTTAACATACTCTGAAGTTATGCTCACAATCCTGTGGGCAAGGACTCCACACAGCAGATGTTACCATTTCTCTCTAAACCAACTCACAGTTAGTCAGGTGCACGGCTCCCTTGTATCCAAATGAAGCATAGTCCAGCACCTGTAACATTCTTTCCGGGGCCACAAGTGAAACAGTTGTCAGCCAAATAGAACATGCATCGGTACAGTCAGTGCCGTGTCTAAGCAGACTACTATTCCTGTAGAGGGAGGAGCAGTCTTGAAGGATGTACATGATAGAAAGATTTAGGCTATTCTTAAGCAAGCCCTTGAGGCGATGGCAATGAATTTACAGATTACTTCCTGTTGTGCCCTAGTGGCAAGATCTTGTCTGCTTCTCTCTCAGGAGGTTGAGTCTGAAGGGAATGCCAGAGAGGTTATGGAGCCTGCTGCCGCCTTTTTAGCAGGCTGTGACTTCTGTCCAGACCTCTGACAGAGGAGTGGCTTCAGTGACAGCGGCCAGGTGTCAACTCTGGTTGTGAAATTGGTCAGATGACAACTTCCAAAGCCAGTCTTACCAAGATGCCCTTTAAAGGCTTGCTCTTGTTTGGGAGCAAGTTGGAGAAATTGGCCAGTAAGTGGGGGTGAGTCTCTGGTGCCCTGGTTGCCAAGGATAAGAAATACTTACATCACCCCTGTGGTATGAGGGGTCGTTTCTGGGGTTCCAGGTGTTTTTGTCCCTGCAGAGGGATGACCTCTCAGCAGACTCGGCCTTTCAGTAGGTCTGTCCTTTCATCCCCAGCAGCCCAAGAGGAGCGGGCTTGGGTGGTGGACCTTCCCAAGCTTCCCAATGAAGGTTTGCTGACCCACCTTCAGGAACAGGAAATAGGGGGACATCTTTCTCTTTTATCGGAGGTGGGTCGAGATCACATCAGACCAGTGGGTCTTTGAGGTGACACACGAAAGGTATGCACTAGAATTTTGCGGTATTCCTCGGGTCGTGTTCATGATATCGCCTTGCCACTCCCCCGCAGAAGAAGCATGCAGTCTCAAAGTATGGGGCAATATTCCATTTATTTTTCGTGCCCAAGAAGTAGGAATCCTTTTGGCCCATCTTGGATCTCAAGAGGTTCAACAGTCACTTGAAGGTTACTCATTTTCAAATGGAAACCTTACACTAATAATGGCTGTGCAGTTGTGAATTTCTGACCTCCTTGGATCTATCAGAGGCTTACCTTCATATTCCCATCCAAATGGACACACATGCTTTCTACACTTTGCGGTGGTGAGGCACCATTATCAGTTTCTGGTGCTGCCTTTTGGTCTCGCCACATCTCCCAGAACATTTTCAAAGAATATGATGGTAGTAGGGGTGGCTTTGTGAAAAGAAGGAATCCTGGTGCCACCTGCATTTGGGTGACTAGCTGATTCAAGCCAGGTCTTAGGAAGAGAGCTGCCTGGTGACACACAAGGTGATCTCCTTATTGCAGGAGCTCGGTTGGGTAGTGAACCTGACCAAGAGCAATCTTCAACCATCCCTGTTGGAGTATCTGGGGGGTCTGGTTTGACAGGACAGTTTTTCCTACCAGAAGTTCGGATCCAGAGATCGATGTCCCAGGTGCGTCAGTTGATGAACACCATATGCCCGACGGTGTGATCCTACCTACAGGTACTTGGTTTGGCAGCTACCCTGGAAATGGTGCCATGGGCAAGGGCGCATATGCGTACTCTTGAGCACTCTCTCTCGTTGGAACCCGCAGTCTCAGGATTATGCGGTTAGACTCCACTTGCCAATGGAAATCTGCTCCCGCCTCCAGGGTGGTTGCAGGAGGATCATCTGAGAAAGGGGGGGTTCCCTTGTCCTCACTGGCCTGATTGATATGATAGATGTGAGTTTCCATGGTTGGGGGGGCTCACTGTCTGACATTAACGGCCCAGGAGTCCTGGAATGTCTGAGTCCTGCTGGAACATCAATTACTTGAGGCCTGGGCGGTGTGGCTGACATGCTTGCAGTTCAGCCACAGGCTGTGGAATTGAGTGGTTCGTGTGATGTATGACAACATAATGATGGTGGCCTATATCGAAAGTCAGGGAAGAACCAAGAGCCAGCAAGTGTCACAGGAAATAGATCAGCTGATGGAATGGCAGAAGGTCATCTGCAGATGATATCTGCCTCTCACATTGCTCTTATGTTGTCTTTTCCTGCAGACTTTCTCAGTAGGGAGAATCTGGACCCAGGAGCGTGGGTGTTGTCAGCCGAGGCATTTTTAGCTGATTGTAGATCACTGGGGCCTTCCATTTCTAGACCTGTTAGCAACTTCTCGAAATGGGAAGGTTCCTCACCCCCTACGGTCTCAGGAGAGATCCGTGGTCCCTGAGAATAGATGCTCTTGTATAGGTCTGGCTGGAAGACAGACTGCTTTATGCCTTTTGTCCTTGGCCTTTGCTGGGCAGGATAATTTGCAAGATCAAAGGCCACAGGGGCTAGTACTCCGGGTGGTGCCGGAATGGCCCAGGCATCCATGGTATGCGGATTTTGTGACTCCTGGTGGAAGCCCCCTTTCATCTTCCGCTGCACATCAATCTGCTTCAGCAGGGACTGGTTCTTCATGAGGATCCGATTCTATTATGTCTGTTTGGCCCTTGAGAGGGCTCACCTGTAAGTATGGTTATTCCTCTGCGTTGACTGCCATCTTACTCTGTACTCGCAAGTTCTCCACTTGCTTGGCTTATGTGCGAGTTTGGAGAGTTTTTGAGGTTTGGTGCGTTTACCTTTAGTAATAGAAAATGTCTTGGGAGGGTGGGGGTGAGGGAGGTGTGGGAAGGATTTCAAACTGTTTCACACTGTGGGGAATCATTTTGAAAGCAATTGATTTGTGTTACCATACTTCTATGTACGGTTTGCATTTTTCTTCAATAAATCAATTTGAAAACTAAAAGAAAAAAAAGTTTGGGCGCGTAAAAAGTGCACCCAAAAACCAAGTAAACAACACATGCGCAGAGCCAACATTGTGCACAGCAACAGCCTATATAGGGGCAGCAGAATACGCACAAGAGCGTGCAAAAACGGCCGCCGCAGCCTATCATGCGGCATGCAAGAAAAAAGTGTGGGGCCTAGCACACCAGGGGCTGCTCAACCCGCCAGGCTGCCCAGTTCCAACCTCAACAGGAGTGGGAACGAACATCAGCACGGCACACCAAGAACAGAGAAAGTCCTGAAACCCCTCTGTCTGATTAAGATCAAACTTTTTTTTTTTTAAACCTTACCTGAGCTCAATGATTACCAGCTAAGCACAGAGGTGGTCTCTAGCTGCAGGGGGGAGAGGGCATCTGCCATCACCGCCGCACTGCCTTTCAGCTGAACTAGCAGCTAAGTCTACACTTGGAAACCCAGCTACCGGACCAAGGCACACCTTTGAGGGACCACGGAAATCACCTAAGGAATTCTCAACTGGGGGAGGGACCTTTAGGTATCACCACAGGAGAGCAGGGCTTTCTTTTCCTGAATTTAGAATTTGAAATTTCTCCTTTCAAAAAGCTTAAAGCAATCCCCATAGGGAAACACACGTCTACCATCTGCTGGAGAGTGAGAATACTGGTAGGCTGGGGTCACTGCAGCGTTATGTATACTGTGATGTCTCCATCTGCTGGCAGGGGAGCATAAAACCACTGATCCTGAGTCCATCTGTCTACACACTATGAAATTTTAGTTATGGAGTCTTGATCGGCCCACGGCTCGGGCATAGAACATTTTGAGTTGTCTTTAAAGAGGGACATGACTAAACACAAAAATCATGTTACAGTGATTTTTCACAATAACTCAGTGGGAGCTCAGCCTCGTGTCACCCACCGGGCTCACAGTATAACTGGAAATTCTCAACAGGTAAGTCATTTTATCATAAGTTATGCAGTGCTGGGTCTGACCAAGGTCCAATGAGCCCAGCATCCTGTCACCAACAGTGGTCAGTTCAGGCCACAAGTACCCAGCAAACCTCAAAAATTAGATCTATTTCTTGTTACTCATACCCAGGAATATATGAATGACTTTCCAAAGTCTACCTGGCTATTTTGTTATGGACATTTCCTCCAGGAACTTGTCCAAACCTCTTTTAAACCCTGCTATGATCATTACCTTAACCACATTCTTTGTTAAATTCCATAGCTTGATTACCTGAGTGAAAAAATACTTTCTATGATTTGTTTTAAAAATTCATTCTCTAATAAAGCTCTGGAATTTGTTGCCAGAGGATGTGGTTAGTGCAGTTAGTGTAGCTGGGTTCAAAAAAGGTTTGAATAAGTTCTTGGAGAAGTCCATTAACTGCTATTAATCAAGTTTACTTAGGGAATAGCCACTGCTATTAATTTCATCAGTAGCATGGGATCTTGTGGCCTGGTTTGGCCTCTGTTGGAAACAGGATGCTGGGCTTGATGGACCCTTGGTCTGACCCAGCATGGCAATTTCTTATGTTCTTAATATGCTTTAGTACATTTTGCAGAAACTGGATCATCACTAAAGCTCTGTACAAATGAAATGGCAAGTAATGGTTGGCTTCAGATTTTAAAGTAAGGAAATATATAATGAGCTGAAAGTTAAGAAGCAGCCACCCATCGAAAGAGGCTATGGCACTGCCATGATGGAGTGCTGTTTACAGCAGAAGCAGGAGATGAAAGTCAGGCTAGAATGCATGTGAATCTATACCACAAACCTGGTGCCATTGCTACTTTCCCTTTCTCTTCCAGAAGGATTTTGCCCTCAAAGCTCATTGCTGGTAGCATTCCCTGCTGGAAAAAGAACACATTCTCCTTCTTCAAATCAAAGTACTTGTGCTTCAAGAAAAACTGTTCAGTTGATTCCATGGTTCTGCCACTGGTCATAATATACCTGCAGGGAACAAAATCAGAGAAGCATTGAAATTCCTGCTGGAGTTTTTCAGAGAAATGTCATCTCCCAAACGAACCCTCTCACACAACTGCAAGTATTAACTGACAAAATAAAACAATCATGCTTCTAGAATTTCCTCCCACTATCAGGGGATGCTGCTTTAAGTTTCCCATTTATTGCAGACCCTGCTTGGACTTCTCTTTATCAAGTACAGAGCTTTAAGAAGCAAAGCATGGTTACCTTTCAGATATATGTACATTAACAAAAGTAAAGCAGGATGTTAGTCCTCACATAGGTGACATCAGATGGAACCAGGCACAGAAAACTTTCTAGAAACTTTGACTGGCACACTGAGCATGCCCAGCATGCCACTAACCACGTGTCCATGTGGGATCCCTCTTCAGTCTTAACAGAGTTCATGAATAAAAGAAAATAAACAAAGAGAAACCCAGTTCCGCGAGGCAATGGGCAGGTTTCGTGCTGTCCTTTGAGGACACCTGTTACAGGTAAGCAACTTTCTCCAAGGACAAGCAGGATGGTAGTCCTCCACATGGATAAGTAGCTCCAGACCAATCCCAACAAATGCAACGAAGAACAGGTTCCAAAGTGCACAACAACTAGAGCTGCAAGAACCAGGGGAGCAGGCCTGCACCCACAGCTGGGGCCTACGGTGGAAGAGTTGGAATCTTATGGCTGAAAGATTACGGAGGACTGACTGTTCGAACCGACTGTCCCGCCGGCCATCCTTATCCAGACAATAATGTGAGGCGAACCTGTGGAGAGAACTCCAGGTCGCCGCTCTGCAAATCTCGTGAATGGGGACTGCACGCAAGTGAGCCAAGACAGACATGGCCTGCACAGAGTGAGCCCTGACATGAACTTCAAGTCTTAAATCTGCTTGAGCATAGCAGAAGGGAATACAGTCTGCAAGTCAATGGGACAAGGTCTGTTTGGATACCGCGACTCAATCTGTTTTTGTCGAAGTCATATGCAGAGCAAATTTTGTGCTTACCGCACTCAAGGCCCTGCTGCACTACCTTATGGAATTCCTCCTGGAATTGCTGTAGGAGGTGTTCACTAAACTCCTGGGCCTATTTCCATAGGTTCTTGGAGTACTGACCCATATATAATTGATAGCAAGCAATCCTGCCAGTTTAACATTGCACCCTGAAACACCCGGCGCCCAAGGGCACCAAGACCTCTATGCTCCCAACCCAGGGGGGGGAGAGGCGGCTGAGGCATGAGTGCGAAGCCTCTTTGCTTTCTTCAAGGCCTACTACCACCACCACCTGATGAGGGAGCTGTTGGCACTCGAAACCAGTGGAAGGTGGACCAGGTAAACTGTGACTGTCTTGCAGTTCACCAGCAGCACCGAGACGGGGTGCTCCCAGAGGCAGGCTACCAGCTCCTTGAAGAGGTCATAGACCGGCACCACCACTACCTCCTTCTGGGCATTCTAGAATTGCAGAATCTTGAGCATCTTGTGTCTAGTGTCTTGCTCCATTAAGAGCTGGAAAGGCACAGATTCTGCCATGGCCTTTATGAAACCTGCAAAGAAAAGATCCTCTGGGGGAAATTTCTGCCGCTGCTCCTCCTCTGAAGTCAAATCCTCTGATTCCTCTGTGCAGGACATGGACGCCTTCCCTTCCCAGGGGTCAAAAGGGGCCTCCCCCCCTCACTGTGTCTGTCCAGGGATGCAGGGGGCCAAACACCCAACTGCACCCTAAGAGCAGGCCTCACCAGCACCGAAGAGGGAGCCAAGGGTATCAACGGGCTTAGAGGCCATAAAGGCAGACATGTCTAACAGTGTCGGGGGCACCGAAAGCCCCAAGGGCACAGATCCCAATGGCCCTGGGGGAACCAGGAGGCGGCGGGGAGCCATGCGACCACGAGATGCCATTGAACCCAATGGCCTTTCCTCCTCTGAGGAATCACTCAGAGGGTGGCGGCAGCAACAATGCTCTCTTCGGTCGCGAAGGGGCTTGGGGTATCGGCACTGGCTGTGTTGGTAGGACACTGAGCAGCATATCAAGCCATTCCAGCAAAGGCGCAAGCACTAGTGGAGTCTGCTCATGCAGCAGTGGTAGTCCTGGTGGAACCGGAGACTCTGTGCCCTGCAGGGCCCGGCCAACCGCACTCACTTCAACTCCTCCTCAAAAGCAGCTGAGGACAAAATGACTTGAGGCGGCAGAATCAGAACGTTTCCCGGACCACAGAGACATGGAGCCCTCCACCGGTGTTGATGAAGGCCGCCTAGAGGCTTCAAAAGGGTTGGAGGGAATCACTTCCTCTGCCTAAGATCGCTTTGGGGGAGGCACCAATGTAGATGCCTGTCCACGGTCTGGTTTGGAGGACAACAGACTATGTTTCCTCGACTTTGATAGTCACCACAGTCCTTGCCTGGAACTGATGGTAACTATGAGGAACCAGACCAGGACAAAAGAACATGCTTAGTCCCCCAATTCCACCTAAGGACCGGTTGCGGGGGTGAGGCCAGAACTTCCTTCCCGAATGGTGTAGAGGTCCAGGATTCCGATGACAGATCCAACCATTTGGGTCCGAATAACTTCTCTATCTTATCAAGGCGTGCGTAGGTACCATCTCACTCTAATTTTTAAAGAAAATCTCGTTTAAAAAAGTTTTGAAAAAATAAAATAAAACGAAGATAAATGGGTTTAGCAATAAAGGACATGGACATGGACCTATGATTAATTATGACCCGAAGAGGCTATACATGATAAACAAATGAGTCAGTATGCCCACGGGTGTTATGATGGTCCCTTAAAAGTTAAAAGAAGCAAAAAAAGTAAAAATTATATTGCACATTGAAAAGTAAAAAGTGAGTTTCATAACGTTTTCTAGTTGGTAATTGAAGTCTCCCATTATTACCACACTACCAATTTGGTTAGTTTTCCTAATTTCTCTGAGCATTTCACTGTCCGTCTCACCAGGTGGACGGTAGTATACTATCACTATAGTCTTCCCTGACACACAAGGGATTTCTACCCATAAAGATTCAATTTTGCATTTAGTCTCATGCAGGATGTTTATCCTGTTGGACTCTATGTCATCCCGGACATAAAGCACCACACCGCCTCCCGGATGCTCCTTGTCATTGCGATATAATTTGTACCCCGGTATAGCACTGTCCCATTGGTTATCCTCCTTCCACCATGTCTCTGAGATGCCAATTAAGTCTGTCATCATTCACTGCTATACATTCTAATTCTCCCATCTGACTTCTGGCATTAGCATACAAACATTTCAAAGTTTGTTTTTTGTTTGTATTTTCATTCTGCTTTTTAATTGATAGGGATAAGTTAGAATTTTTTAGCTCAGGTGAGTTTTTAGTTACAGGCACTTGGACTACTTTTCTTATTATTGGAACCTCACTGTTGGGATGTCCTAATTCTAATGCATCATTAGTATCCTTTGAAGATACCTCTCTCCGAACCATGAGCTGCTGAGCGACTGTCGGCTTTCCCCTTTGTTCTAGTTAAAAGCTGTACTTCTTTGGCGGGGGGAATGGGGAGTAAGCCTGTGTTGGTTGAGCGGAGATTTCTAGTGGGGTTGTGGGGGGCCAGAGGTCCTTGTAACCAGCTGGCTTTGTCATTATGGATTGCTTTGTGTATGAGCATGAGTTTCATGCTGTTGGTTAATGAGATGGGGGGGGGGGGGGGGTGTCGACAATGGTTGGAGAAATTTGTCCCATTGATGTTTTAACCCCCATTGGAGATGGCGCATATGGCGGCGCGTATTTGGAATCACATAACTGGATGCAGCCATATGTCAAAGAACAGTGAGGACCTGGCGCGCTGGCACAGTCGTAGTGCGAAGAAGAGTTGTAGCTAGCGTTGAGAGAATTAACGCTCTCGATGCGGCAGGAATGCCTTGTCTTGGACTGTGTCTATGAGGGCTCCTATAAACTGTAAAGTCTGAGTGGGTTCCAGATTTGATTTTTCGTAGTTGATAAGACCTAGATTGTCTAGGCACGAAATCGTTCGAAGATTGTCCCGTAATAGTGCTTGATTGCCTGCTACTATCAGCCAATCGTCTAGATAAGGGAATATCTGCACCCCCTGTAGTCAAAGGTGTGCCACCACCACTGCCAAGCACTTGGTGAACACTCTTGAGGCAGAGGAAAGGCCAAATGGAAGGACTTTGTATTGGAAGTGTTGATTTTCCATCTGGAAACACAGGTAACATCTGGAATTGGGATGCATTGGAATGTGTGCATATGCATCCTTCAGGTCCAGTGAACACATCCAATCCTTGGGATGAAGAAAAGGGAGAATGGATTTGAGAGTAGTCATTTTGAATTTCTCTGTCTGCAGATATTTGTTGAGTAAGCAGAGGTCTAAGATTGGGCGTAGTCCTCCTGATTTCTTGGGAATTAAGAAATATTGGGAGTAAAACCCTAGATGTTTCTCCGGGTAAGGTATCTTCCGAATACAATTGTTCTGTAAGAGAAGTTGTATTTCTTGCAGAAGATGAGATTTGTGAGCTGCGAAAGCTTTTTGATGGATTCGATGTGGAAGGGTAGGAAGGGAGGAAAAATGGAGAGAATATCCGTGTTGTATTATGGATAGCACCCATTGATTCGATGTTATCTTGCTCTGGGCTGGAAGAAAATTGGATAATCTCCCCCCCCTACTGGTGGTGGCAGAACAATGCAGGTTTTGCTGGTTGAGGATCAGTCGGTTGTCTAGGTTGACGGGGGTTTCTTGCACGCTGACGAGGTGCTGGTGGTTGATACGGTTGTTGCCTTGGTGGATAATACGTTTGAGGTTTATAATATGGTTTATAAGATTTGAAGGATGGTTTCCTGTAAGGAGCAGGATTAGTGTATTGACATCGTGTTGTGGTGGAATGCCGAGGTGCTGTTAAAGAAAGGTCCGCAGTCTTTTGTTCCTTAAGTTTTGTAACAGTAGCTGCAAACTGGTCCCCAAACAAATTATCCGGGCGACAAGGTAAATTTGCGAGCTTATCGTGGACGTCATCATGAATAGCACTGGAGCATAACCACGCAAGACATTGTGCCGCTAAGGCATTTGCTGATGATTTAGCAGATATATCGAAGCCCTCATGCACTGATCTTAAAAGATGTCTTAACCCTTCTTCCAAGTTATAATATAGAATGAGTAACGTGTTATCCGGAGATCCTTGTTAAAGGAGTGGTTTTAATACCTGTAAGCTCTCAAATAAATATTGGCTATATAAAACTGATGATCCTGGCAATGAGCAATGCGGTTTGGAAGGACTTCTTAGTGAATTCATCTAGTGACTTATTTTCTTTAGTTGGAGGAGTGTTAGAATGTATTTTTGCCTTACGAGCTTTCTGCATCGCAGATTCAACCACGAATGATTGGTATGGAAGTTGGACTGCAGTATGAAAGGCAGAATCTTTCATTCGGTATTTAATGTCTACCTTTTGAGATGTTGGAGGGGTGGATAAGGGAGTGTCCCATGCTTTTTCCATTAAGGTTGTTAAAACCTGGTGTTGCGGCAAAGCCACCGGCTCATTGGGAACATCAAATATTTTTAGGATGCCCAACATTTCTTGTCGGGGGTCTGGGATCCTCTTGGTTTCAACGTTCAATATCTGACCAACTTTCTCAATAAATTGAGAATATGAGAGGGTCTCTGGAGGGGAAGAAGGTTGTAGAGGTAAGTCTGGTGGATCAGAGGAGTAACCCGTTGAGGAGTTCTAGGTAGTATCTGAATCCGAAACGTCCTCTGTTAATGGTAACTGTGAAGGTGGGAGGCTTTTTGGTGCTGTACTAGGTAATGCTGGATCTTCTGGAACAGATAATGGTTGTTGTGGAAGACCTGTGGGTGGTACTGTCGATGTTGCTACCGACTGTAACAATCAAGAATGGTGGTGATTTGAGACATTGCTTGTATCGCTAATGCAGACGTAGATGGCTGTGGAGATGGTGCAGGCATTAATGGTGGTTGTGAAGGCAAAACATTTCCTTGAATCTGTGTACCAATGGGTGATACAGAAGCAGAAGACGATGATCCCGGTGATAGAGATGTGTCCGAGAGGTGTATTGGTGATAACTTGCCCTCGGATTCTACCGACAAGGGTGTTGAAACTTGTTTCTTCCCTTTATGACCTGAATGGTGCTTCTTTGGCAATTTAGGAGTGGGCTGCGTCGGGGAAACTCCCCGGTGCGTTGATAGGAGTGGGTTGCCTCGCAGGTGCATCGCTCGAAGCAGATTGCGTCGCAATGTCCTCTCTGCGTCGATGTTGAATGCGTCGATGCTTAGACACAGTATGTGGTTTGCGTCGATGCGTCGGTAATCCCATGCTTCAACATGGCATTGGTTAATCTATCTCCAAAGCATCGATGTGGTCGAATGCGTCAGTGAAGCACGCAGCTGTGATGCCACTGACGCATCCCCCGCACCTTGAACTAATTCTCGGCTAGTGGTCAAAGGACAGTGTCCTGACCTGGGGGGGTCCAACAAAAGAAGCTCTCCTTGATGACGGGTCCTTCTGTCTTCGCTTAGGACCTGGAGAGGAGCGAACAGAGGCTTCAGAAGTGGCATAAGAGCCTGAAGCTCTGGATTGTAAATCTTGGATCTTTGCGGCTCGCTGTCTGAGCCCATGGGGACGTCGTATGGAACAAAACTGACTGAGGAGTCTGAGGCAATACTGGCATCATGCAGGAGGGAGCTCCTAGCTGAAAGATTTTACTAGGCTTAGAGAGATCTCCGCCACCTAGTGGCATGAAAGACATACCCAGACAGCATGGCTAATTCAGATGCTTATCTACGTGACAATATTTCTTTACAGAAAGGGTAGTGGATGGATGAAGCATTCTCCCAGTGGAGACGGTGGCAACAAAGTAGCAGCTACAAATATTTTAAATAAAAAATAAATAAAATAAAGGACAGTATTTGAATTCCAGAAAGTATGGGACAAGCACAGGGGATCTCAAGGTGGTTGGTATAGCAAAGATAAGCAGTTGGTGTGGATGGGTAGGCAAAATAGAAATACCATGTTTCTATGAAAATTTTCCTTAAGTTTTATTTACATTTTACCTCTGATGGAAAGTGTCACCAAGATGTAAGTAAAATTCTCACACCTGTTACTCTAAAGTTTTCCCTTCTAATTAAATGACATTATATTATTTAACCTTTTTAGTCCTCAAGTGAGATTTTTCCGTTTGTCATTTTACACTTTTCTGCCTCTGTTTACAGTGTGTCAATTTAGAGTCCTGCAGTGGCCTAAGCCAGATGGCAGTGCTATATGCTGCCTTGTGGGAGAATAGAGTTTCATGCCTAGTCCCCGGTTCTGCTCTCTGGGGCTGGCCAGGGCTGGGGATGCTGCATAGGGGGTGTTCATATAATTACTAGCACTCTACAGTAAAATCTACTGGCTAAAGTGCTGATGCATGAGGTATCAAGTGGTTCAAGAGTGCCATGGCATGTGACTCCAGGCTGAGGACTATTTCAGGACTTGGGGGAGCATGGAGTGGAAGAGGACATATTACTGTACAAAAAACCTAGGTAGTTGCAAAAGGCAGCTCATGGTACATTGGCTCTAGCAAGGGCCTGTTCTGATGGAGATGGAAACTCAAAAAGGAACAAGAGCAAACTATAAGGTCAAAAAATTAGAAGTCCTATGTGACACCTCCCACCCACCCCAAACTGAAAAGTCCTGAAGCAAAGTTGGTCAGTGTTTTGCTCCCTACCTCCTCAGAAGCTATGACAAGAGTTAATCTTACCAAGGTATGGTGCACTTTTTGCCATGCTGGGCTTCAGCTAAGTGTTCTAGTTTCAAGATGCGTTCTGCTTGGATCTGGAAAAGGGTTTTATGCGATGGAAGGCCGACATCATACATTCCTTTGGGATAAGTAACACCCAGTCTTGTACCCTGCCCTCCAGCAAGGAGGACGACAGCTACCTTATTTTGAGAAATCTGCAAGAAACCTGAAAAATGAAAACAGGTACGTTATGTTGGTTTTATATATAATTGTTTTCAGTAAATCCACAACCTTCTTCATAGAAATGTTTGGACTCCTGTTCACTTATTTATTAAAAAAATATATATCCCTTAACATTTAAGCAATTTACATGCATTGAGATAAAGTGTATGCAGACAAAACCCAACTTCAGTTAAAGTTGTACCCAAGTCTTACATTTTTATAATTACAAGGGTCTACAATTAAAGAATATTACAAGGGTCTACAATTAAGAATACTTTCATTAAGCACCTAAAGTTAGAATTAAAATTAGTAAAAAGTCATTAGGGAGCCCTGACACCACATTTCCAGAACTCTCCATCTTGTTCCTTATAGAGGGGCTGCCAATTTTTAGCAGTGATCTTCCCAAGCTAAAAGACAACATAAGATCATACTGAAAGTTGGTGCTTAAGTAGTTAAAAATCTAGCCCATACATTCAAGCTTGACAAGATGAATAGCAAGTGATGCATGCCACCATTAATTCTGATGGCACTGCAAAAGTGGGAGCTTACTTTCTCTTTACATATCTAGACCTTCAGGAAATGAATTCACATACAGGCCGATACAGTAAAGCGCGGCCGCGGTTACCCTGCTTCTAACCCGCTTCTAACTCACAATTTGGCCGCCTAAGTCCAACCCGCGATTCACTATCACTTTTAACTCATCCTTACCGCTTCTTTAAATCAACCGGTAACCCTTTCCGCCCACAGCATGTAAATGCTCCGATTAGCTATTCCCTCCCATATAGTAATGTGCGCCCCGATTATAGGAAAATTAGTTTCTTACCTGATAATTTTCGTTCCTGTAGTACCAAGGATCAGTCCAGGACACCTGGGTTGTGACTCCGCACCAGTAGATGGAGACAGACTAAAACTTGTGGGCGGAGCCATATATGCCCCTGTTCCAGTCACAGCCCCTCAGTCATACGTAATGTCAAAGTAGAAAACACAACCAGAGAACTAAAACCAAAACTAGCTATAAACCGCCAATAGAACGGGGAAAGAAACACCCCTTCTGGAAACGTGCTCTCCACCGAGAGAGCTAAACAAGCGGACAAGATTAACCCAGAACCGTGAGCGGACTCTCCGTTACTTCAGCGCAGCACTGCGGGCGGGATCCTGGACTGATCCTTGGTACTACAGGAACGAAAATTATCAGGTAAGAAACTAATTTTCCTTTCCCTGTACGTACCAGGATCAGTCCAGGACACCTGGGATGTACCAGAGCCAACTTACCGAGGGTGGGAAGCAGAGAGTCCCGCTCGGAGTACCCTCTCTCCAAATCCCACGGAATCGGTAGCCCGGACATCCAACCGGTAATGCCGGATAAAAGAATGCAACGACTTCCAGGTGGCCGCCCTACAAATCTCTTGAGGCTACACCTGAGAAGCTTCCGCCCAAGACGCAGCTGGAGAGCGAGTCGAGGGAGCCCGAAGACCCACGGGAAGTGGTTTTCCCCCGCACCAAGTACGCCGAACCAATGGCCTCCTTGAGCCAACGGGCGATCGTCGTGCGGGACGCTGCAACTCCTTACTTTGGACCAGAGAATAAAACAAACAGCTGAGCTGTGACCCGACATGGATAAGTGACCTCCAGACAGCGAAGGAGGGATCTCTGCACGTCAAGCTTCCGGAATTCCCTCGCTTCTGGATCAGAGGGCTCCCGGACCGCGAAAGCGGACAGCTCAACCGATTGAAAAAACATGGAAGGCCGACACCCCTTTTGGCAGGAAGGAAGGAACCGTCCGCAAATAAACTCCGGAATCAGAAATACACCAGAAGGGTTCCCTACAGGACAAAGCCTGTAACTCAGAAACACGCCGTGCCGAAGCAATCGCCACCAAGAACACAGTCTTCAACGTGAGATCCTGAATAGATAAGCGTTTCAAGGGTTCAAACAGCGCCGCGCATAAAGCGGAGAGAACCGAATGGAGGTTCCAAGCCGGACAGGGGAGACGCAATGGAGGACGAAGGTGTTGAGCTCCCCGAAGGAAACGGGAGATATCCAGGTGAAGAGCCAGGAAAAATACCACGGACCTTACCTCGCAAACAACCAATCGCCGCCACTTGGACCCGTAGGGAACTGCAAGCCAGACCTTTGGCAAGACCTGCCTGGAGGAACGCCAGAATGTCGGAGATAGAAGCCGCAGTAGGGACCACCCCACGCTGCACGCACCATTCCTCAAAATCCACCCAGACACGGACATAAGCCAGGGATGTCGCCTGTTTCCTGGAACGTAGCAACGTGGCTACCACCGCATCTGAGTAACCTTTTCTCTTCAGCCGATTCCTCTCAAAAACCATGCCGCGAGGCAGAAGTGATCCGCATTCTCCAGACGGGGCCCTGATGGAGTAGACCCGCCATTCCCTGGAGCTGAAGGGGTGCCGCCACTGTGAGCTGAACAAGGTCTGCGAACCACGGCCGGCGCGGCCACTCCGGTGCCACCAGGAGCACGTTGGCTGGGTGCAACTCTATGCGCCGCAGAATCTTGCTGATCGGCCACGGGGGAAACCACGTACAGCAGAACATCCGTCGGCCCGGGAAGCGCCAACGCCTCGACGCCTTCTGCCTCCCTTTCTCGACTTCGACTGAAAACATCGCGGAGCCTTCGCGTTGTGCCACGTGTCCATCAGACCCATGTGGGGCACTCCCCACGTTTCGCAAATGAGAAGAAACGCTTCGTCCGCCAGCTCCCACTCACCGGGAGCCAGGCGATGCCGGCTGAGAATATCCGCCTGAACGTTGTCGACTCCTGCACTGTGAGAGGCTGCTATGTTGCTGAGATGTATCCCTGACCAGATCATTAAGCGCTGAGCCTCCTCCGCCACCTGTGGGCTCCTTGTCCCGCCTTGGCGGTTGATGTAGGCCACGGTGGTCGCGTCGTCCGACAACACTCGGACCTCCTTTCCCCGCACTACCGGTAGGAAGGCTTGCAGAGCCTGACGGACCGCTCTGGTCTCTAGTCTGTTGATAGACCACTGGGCTAACGACACTGACCATAGGCCTTGGACCGAGCTCCCTAGGCAGACCGCTCCCGGACCGGAGAGGCTGGCATCCGCGGTCACCACCGTCCAATTGGGCACCAGAAGAGACACTCCAGAGGACAGATGACTAGAATCCAGGCACCAGAACAGGCTGGACCTCGCGAGTCCCCCTAGTGGAAGCGGTAAGTGGAACTCCTCGGAAACCGGCGCCCAGCAAGATAGTAAGGACGATGGTAAAAACCGCAGATGAGCGAACGCCCAGGAAACCAGCGCAAGCGTGGAAGCCATAGAGCCCAAGACCGTAAGGCAGTCGCAGACCCGCGGCCGGCGGAGAGACAAGAAGCGCCTTACTTGAGCTGGCAGCTCATATCACCGTTCACGTCGTGTCGAGAACGGCTCCCAGATATTCCAAGGTCCACGAGGGTGTCCGATGACTCTTGTTGAAGTTGACCATCCATTCTAGGGACTGCCAAGGTATAGGACCCTGGTCAACTGACAACAGACATTGGTGGACTCGGGCGAAGCCCGAGGATCAATCGTCCAGGGACGGATGGACCAGGAGATCATACTGGCGCAGCTGCGCCGCCACCGCGACCATCACCTACGTGAACGTGCGGGGGCCGTCGCGAGACCAACCGGGAGCGCTTGAAACTGGCAGTGCCGTCCTAGAACGCAGAACCTGAAGAAGTGCAGGAACGACGGCTGAATGCCTATGCGATGATACGCCTCCGCGAAATCCAGGGAGGACAGAAAACTCGCCGGGCCGCCCCACAGCAATTACCGACCGAATCGACTCCATTTTGAAGTGAGAAACACGAAGGCATCGGTTCACTCCACAAAGATCCAGAATAGATCTGTCCGTGCCGCCTGTCTTGGGGACAACGAAGTAAATGGAGTAACGGCCCCTGCCGTGCGGTTGACCAGAACGGAGGAGGCAGCCGAGTCTGATCACGCGGAGGACCCACTGGTCTGACGTTACACCGGCCCATCTCTCTACAACTGAAATCAACCGCGCCCCGACGTTGGGAACGGCGTGCTGTGGCTGCGGTGAGAGAGCGAGAGGCCGACCACCTTTCATTGCGAAGCTTAGGACCCCTGCGCTCGCCAGGGCTCCCTTGTTTCCCCCGAAAGGACTGCTGCTGCCATGGCGGGGTCCGGGAGGAAGAAGCCCTATACGACTGACCAGGAGACTTTGGAGGACGCGACGTCCTGGAGCACGAAAGCGGGCCCTGGCCGAAAATGAAAACCGCGCCCTGAAGTTATCCTCGGGCCTCGGGAATCATTCGATCTCCGGCAAGGGAGAGAGCTTACCCATAGCGTTCGTGACCTAGAGGTGCAAAGCCGGAGTATCCTATTCTCGATAAAGCAGGGCTGACACAGAGAGGTGAAAAGGAATGAAGCCCAGCCGAGACTACCCCCAGCGGGGTGGCGATGCTCAACCCCTCCAGGATGGCGGGAATCAGGGGCCAGCTCCTTCCTGATGAAGAGGCGGACCAAGCTCGAGTAATCCCCTTCCGAAGGCTTCGTCTGGCCCGCCGCCCCCAGCGGCAGCGTGCCATCCCCCTCAGCCCCCCCTCGGAGGCGGGGAGGGCGCCTTGGAAATCTCCGGACCAGACGATTCAAACGTCGACATCTCCCTCAGCCCCCCTCGGAGGAGGGGAGGACACCTAGGAAATTACCGGATCCGATGAGTCAGAGGTAGGGACCGTGCGCAAACCAGGCGGTATGACCCACAACGGGCGTTTGGCTATGAATCGCCCCACCGCGATCTGCGGCCGAGTACGAGTCCGGTCCTAACATGATTGGCCTCTCAGGCTCCCCGCCTGGCCAGAAGGTCGCTTGTGGGCTCTGCTGCCTTAAAGGCCCTATGCCTGGCCAAAGAAAACCAGGTACAAAGAGTCCCTCAGAGTTCGTGGCGTGTCTCCCCCGGCCCTCCCCCCCCCACCGCCTCCGATGGCAAACAGACCGCGGAGCCGGCGACTGGGGGGGGGGAACGGAAATGAGGGCAAAACCCCTGGGGCCTGCTGCGCTTGGTGTCGCGCTCGACGCCGCACCAAGATGGCCGACTTTCCCGCCAATTTCGCGCGAGAGGTCTGTGTAGATTTATTTTTATTTTTTTTTATTTTTTTAATTCCCAAAAGAAAACACCTGTAGCCTAAAACTGGCCTAAAACTGGCCTAAAACCAAGAAAAAGAACCAACCCTGACGGAGTACCAGAACCAGGGCAGGCAGGAGCTGTGACCGCACCTGCACCATCTACTGGAGACAGAGTAAGACTGAGGGGCTGTGACTGGAACAGGGGCATATATGGCTCCGCCCACAAGTTTTAGTCTGTCTCCATCTACTGGTGCGGAGTCACAACCCAGGTGTCCTGGACTGATCCTGGTACGTACAGGGAACTCCTTTTTAACCTGTAGTTTTGCCGCGCGTTTAACCTGCTAACTTACCGCCTACCCTTACCCCTGTGTTAGTGTGGAGCGTCAGGTCAGAGAGACGAAATTTCATGGGCAAACAACCCCTTCACCCCCCGGGACCCTTACCCTGGCGTTAGTGTGGTGTGACAGCAATAGGCAGGCTCCGGTCATAATCCCCCCCTCCTGAAGCAAGGCGCAGGGCGAAAATCGGCTCGACATGTCATTAAAACAAAAGTAAATAAAGTGTAATAAAAGTAAACTTACTGCATGTGAATTTTCTTTGAACAGTCCTCTTTCCCCTCCTCCCGAGGCGCGCACTGCGGCTCCCCTGCCTCCCGGGGGCAGCCGGCGGCGAAAGCGGCTTCCAGCAGCCCCCGCCGGCGAAGGTGGATGAATGGATGCCCGTACGCCTGGATGAATGCACGCCCGCCGAAGGTGAGTGAATGAATGCACGCCCGTACGCGCCGGCGGGCATTCATCCAGGTGGGAGCCGGCGGGCGTGCATTCATTCACTCACCTTCACCGGCGGGTGTACATTCATCCAGGTGGAGGGAGCCAGCGGATGTGCATTCATCCAGGTGGAGGGAGCCAGCGGATGTGCATTCATCCAGGCGGAGGGAGCCGGCGGCGAAAGCGGCTTCCAGCAGCCCCCGCCGGCAGTGAATGAATGCACGCCTGTGCGTGCAATTTGGGCACTCAAGGCGTGACATCACGACGTTTGGTGTCACGACGTTTGGCGTCGGCGTTCGCTAATGCACTGCCTTGAGCGCCCAAATTGCACGCACAGGCATACACAGGCGTAGCGGAGGACCAAGATCAGAGACGGAATCTAGATACAGCAGAAACCAAAATGGTCAGGAAATAGTTTTGGCAACATGATATCATGGCACAAACTCTATGGAGGACTGTTGTGTCAGGCTAGAGCTCCTTATATACAGCTCTCAATTTAGGACATACCTATTGCTGGTGCAATAGGGAGACCCATCCCCATGGGATCCCTCACTATTTTCTTTAGTACTCTCTACAGGATTCTTGGTGATTCAGTCCCTGTGGCTCCACCACAGGATTCCCTGGACGTGAACACCTGGGACTGCAGGTTCAATTCCCACTACACCTGATAGAATATACACACACACACACACAATCTTGGCTTCTCTGGATGTTCTTGGTAACATCTGGTCACTAGTTCTTTGGCATGGACATTTTAGGCTGGTTCCCAACTGCAGTCCTCAGGATCATACGCTTTCCAGTCCAGCAAATAATGCAAGCATCCTCTGATAGATTCTGGTATCCAGAATCTAGCAGACAATGAACTATTTTCAATGTGATTGGTGCTGGAGGAGGCAGCCTTCCTGGAAAGAGATTAGGTTTATAGGGCATCAGAAGGGCTATGTGGAACGCTAATGAATGTGCAATTTGGCTGGAAGATTAAGTCTGAATGCCACTAGATTTATTTGTTCTTGTATCAGGAATAGTCCCATAAATTTGTGCTCAAACTGGAGGGTCTCTTGTGTCTTATATGCCTTGTGGAGACCCAGATTGTCTCCTACCATGAATTGTGGGGCTTCCTGGCATTGCCAATCAGAAAATGTTTCCTCCGACTCTTTAGCCTGTTCCAATGCATGTTGGACTTGCACATGTTCTTCTGTTAAGGCATTTACCCACTGCACCACTGTGGGGACCCTGGACTGCTGAGACTCCAGTGTGAAAACTAGAATATATACTATAGATTGTGAAGAATGGGGGGCCTTAGTTGCAGAGTGCTTCACCTAGCATTGTAAATAGGCAGAATATACATTTTTGAATTGTATGCAAATTTTGCCACAATCATTTGGTGAAAATTACAAAGTCAACGGAGATATTGTTCCCAAGTCTGATTTAGCCATTGTCTGCCAGTTGGATTGTGGGTAGTGCACTGAAGACAAATGAGCAGGTCATCCAAAAGTTTGGTGATCTCCCACCAGAAGCATGCCATGAACTGGGAGACCTGATCCAACATGATAGATAGTACAAGAAGTGAATCTGCACAGCCTGCTAACAAGTCTACAATTTTATGGGAAGATCGGTAGTGGCTATTAAATGAGCCGTCTTGGTAAAAATCCACCGAACTGTAGTCTTTCCTCGTGAAGAGGGTAAATTGGTAATTGTCCATTAATACCCATTCACACAGTCTCAAAGGTACTGGTAATCCATGATGGCGGTGACACGGTACTTTATTACGAGCATATACTTCACAAGAGATGACACTCTTTTCCCAACTCCATATTGGCACCAGAATTCACAGGCCTCCAGTTCCTTAGTTTTCTGGAAATTGGGATGACATATCAACAGGAAGGTAGCTTCAAAGGACCTCCAAATGTGAAGTACCCTTGGGTACACAGAGTCTATGCTTTCTATAAAGGAAGGATTTCTACCAGCTCCACAAAGTATCCTTTGCTCCCTTTTCCAGTGCCTGCGATTGGGCCTACGTGAACTCATCTTGCTACAGATTTTCACATATTACCTCCATCAGGTCAGGGTTCCAAAGGTGAGGTTCTTCAGTCAGAGGATTATGGAGGAAGCTTCTGATTCTGCAGATTCTTCCCCTCCTGGTTTGGGAGAAAGCATCTTACTGACCAGGCTCCTTGAAAAGCATGTTACTACAAAATCGAATCGGGAGAAGAGGAGACCAATCGAGCTTAGCTGAAATTCATGTTGTACATGGTCTAAAATTTTGTGTCTGTGAAAAACTGGACTTTAAGAGCTCCTTACAGAAGGTGCCTCTATTCCTTAAAGGTGTTTTTTATGGCCAGGCATTCCTTGTCATAAGTTCTTCTCTACAGCTGTAAGCTTATGGGAACAGAAAATGCATGGATGGAGGTCTTTAGGTCCCTTTTTTGAGATAATATAGCTCCTACAGGTACCTAACATGCATCTGCCTCCACTATAAATGGCTGCTGTGGATCTGGGTATACCAGGATCAAAAGCCAATTACTGTTTATGGGTCCACTTGAAAGGACTGTAAGCAAATTTAGGGGTGCAGGGACCTATCTGCTACAGGACACTTTCAACTGCCCTCCTACCTTATTTCACGATCTTGAGTCAGAAAAAGGCAATGTGTATTCTCCTCAGAAACAGACTTATCAGATATGGCAGGATGTAGCATTTAGAAAACTATTCCGGTCTCTAACACCAGTTTCCCTAAAGAAAGTTCTGTATCATGGGTGGTTTCACACATGCCATAAACCTTAGCCATAAGTATTAATATATTAAGCAGGTTAACTTACTTATTCCTGATCCCAGCTTCAGGCAACATCTCTGTTCACCTCTGAAGCAGACTGACTGGAGGTCTGGAGAATGTGGGCAGGGGATAGGCTTGCTTCCTGGGCTTGGTACTGGCAGAGCAGGCAGGCTGTCCCGGAAGGAGACTTGCTTCTGGCTCTGGTACTTGCCAGGCTAAGCTTGCTCTCACCCCTCACAGTTTCAGACTCTGTGTCACACTCCGCACTTGAGCAGGGTGTCTCCTCTCCAGTCTCATCCCTCTTCAATAGCAGGAAGTGCTGGTCTGCTTCTGGCCCCCCTTTCACTTTCAGGGATGCTTTGCCACATGTTCTCACTCTCTCAGCCTTCAGGGGATCCTTCGTTTGCAGAGTCACTTTTTCACTCTCCCTTCTTCTTTGCCCCCTGTCTTATACTTTCCAACTGATAAATATGCATAAGCTCATGGATAATCACATGGTGGGTGGAGGGTCTTTGCCACATTGCAGGTCTGTTCACCCCTCCCCATAATCTTCTGGGAGGTGGGGACTGCCATGTCTGTATGCCAAGCTGTATGCCTGAGTTTCTCTGTCTCTAACTGCCCCTCCCCCCCCCTTCCTTCAAGGGTAGGGGTCTTTCTGACCTATGGACTCGCCTTGGCTGGTCCCTGACATCTGCTTATGATTAAGTTGCTGTCCCTCTGCCTTGCTCTATTTACACAGGAACATACAAATGGGCAGATCTGATAAAGTATCCTTCAGTTCTGATCTCAACAGGATAAGCTTTCTTGGGTTTTTTTTTCCACTGAGACAGTGCTCTTTTAAGTTCATCTGGGCAAAAGTTCTCTTGCTGTGAGCATTTTTGGGGCCTGTATTTGGCCTGAACATTTCTTGGCTATTATGATTCATATTTGGTGATTCAGTAATAAACATGAGATCTCCCTACAGGACCCATAAGCAGCACATCCATGAGACTCAACTTCTGTTATTGTAACTGCCAATTTGGAGAAGCCAAAGATAATAAGTCTGTAAAAGTTTGTAAAGCCCAGAAAAAAATTAACATTTTTTGGGACAGGTCATTCGGCCTACTGTGTTGACTGCTGAGGTCCATCATTTTTCTTCAGGAGAAATGTCTCCCAAGATTTCTACCAAATGTTTATCAAATTTATATTTCTCAAGCTTGGCATATAATTTGTGTTACAGAGACTACCTAAAGACCTGACAGACCTGCTCTTCGAAAAATATCAACATCATCTAGATGGCAATCTATGGCAATAGATTCCACTTTTAAGTTGTAAACCGGTGTGATAAAACTAGTTTAACATCAGTATACAAAAACAAATAAATAAATAAATAAATAGATATGACTATGCTCTAATCCAGCATAACAAGTATCTCAGTCACCAGGTTTTGAAAAATAGGAAGAGCATGTAAAACAAAAACATCCACCAGGTATTCAAAATGGCTATAGCATGTTTGAAATGTCATTTTCCAATCATCTCCTCCTCTGTTCATATGCTCCCCTCAAATTGAACATAAGGAATATTTGGGCCATTCTAACAGTTTATTAAGAAGCAGAGGTTAGCGGTTACTAACAGTTATGGCATTCAGGGCCAGATAGTCAATATAATGCTAGAGAGCCATCCTTCTTTGGTACAAAGACGATTGGTGCTCCTGCTGGTGAAGTTGAATGTCAAAACTCCTTTCTGCATGTTTTCCTTTAAGCATTTATTCACAGAGGGCCTTCAGTTCTGGATTAACCAAGAATAGATTCTCCCAAAAGGGATTTCTAAACCTGGCTATAAATCTATGGGGCAGTGTCAGCTTTTTTTTTTTTTTTTAATCAAAGACATCTCAGTTCACTGCATACTTTTCCAGCAGTTGCCTATTCCCATTTTTGAGTGCTAGACATGGAGTGCCTGGATTCTCATCTTCAGATCTTACTTCCTGGGCCTCTTCATTAGACATGCAATTCTTCTATCAATATGTTGATGGGGACATCACCTGCTGGATCTTCCAAGTGATGTGCAGCTCATATTGTTCCAGCCATGGAAGACCTATAATGACCAGGAAATGTGGCACTCTGAGGTAAAAAATGAATAGCTTCTTGGTGATTATGTATTGAGGTTAAAAACAAGAGGTTCAGTCTCCAATTACAGGCCCTGACAATAAGGGTGAGCCATCAACGTCTCTACCATGATACTTAATCCCTTTTGTCATATGGGGATCTGGTGTTGCTGAGTGAACATGAGGTCCAAACAAACATGATCCAAAGTCAATCATAATTAGAGAAGGGATTCTATTTTTCCAGTAAAGCTGTACTAGGATAGTAAAATGAGACATCTCCAGGGCTGTATTGATGCTCAGAGGGATAGTTACCATCAATGTTCCCTCCAAGAAGTGACTAGGTGTGCGCAAATTTTTTCGTGTGAGTAACAATTTTCGCACCAGTATTAGCGTTGCATTTCTATATATAGCACAAGGAAAAGTTTGTGAGGGACCATGAAAAACCTGTCAGCAAAGCCACAAAATATATGAACAACTGCGCTCTGCTTAGAGAGAACTACAGTTACCTCCTGACCCATTCCCTCTGACGGATGGGAGGCTGCATTTCCCTACTGAGAAAACCTTGATTCCGGGGTCTGCTTTAGCAGGTATTTCGGAAGTATCCTGACAGCCCCCAACAGAGGCATAGACCCTCTTGACAACACTACTCTTTCTGCCAAAAAGTGGTGTTTTATGCTCTTGACCTGTATGGATTTCTCATGGTTTGTAATTGTCTTGATTCTCCAGGGAGGCGGACTGGTATTAAGCATGGCTAATTTATCCTGTCTATGGAGAATTCCCAAACAGAGCTGTAGCGAAGAACTTGCTGAAAAAATAACCCAGACCCCACCACGGAGAAAATTAGCGAGTGAGCATGCTGCGCAGAACCGCTTGTTCAAATTTACTTTCACTTCAACAGAAGGTCCAAACAGTAATGGGATGTATGGGGGGAGGGGGGAGGGGCAGGGATGGGTCTTCTCAAGTTGCAGCTTTTGCAGGTATCTAATAGGCATGGTTTGTAGAGATGAGTCACCTATTTATCCAAGGCTCTCACCTGATGAGCCTTAACAGAATCTAATCTTGAGGCCAGCAAATGCATCCAGCGTGATATAATCTACTAGCCAGTTCGAGAAAGGATTCTCGGAAACTGTTATGCCCAATTAGTTAGGATCATAAGAGATGAACAGTTGTGATTTCAGACCTCATGGCTGACCTCTTAATAATCAAAAGGCTTTTTTACTGTCCAATGAGCAAAGGGCTTTTTCCCCCTTCATGTGCTTATGGCCATGGAAAGAACATGGATAACAAGACAACTTGATTTATATGAAGAGCTGATACCATCTTTAACAGAAACTGGGGATGGGTGCAGAGCACCATCCCATTGAGGAAAATTATCATATAGAGAATGTCTGAAGCTCACCGACTCTCCTAGTTGGCATGATTACAACAAGAAATACTTTCTGTGCAAGAAAGTAAAGGACACAACGAAAAATAAGGCAGACAACAGGAAAGCCCAACGGGGCACAAGACTAGGCAAGGTAATCATAGTAGCCAAGGTAGGCTACAAAGCACAGCAGGAGGCCCAAATAGGCCACAAGGCAAAGCATAGCAAGACCAGGCCAAAGACTGAGGTGAGGCATTGAGTGACTGGACAGGTTGGGTTAAGTAGGGTTGGGGCTGAGAAGGTACAGAGAAGGGCAACCAAAATGATAAAGGAAATGGAACAATTCCCCCAAGAAGAAAAGCTTGGAGAACAGACGGCTAAGGGGAGATATGATAGAGGTCTATAAAATAAAGTGGAATGGAAACAGTTTACTCTTTCAAAAAGTACAAAGACCAAGGGACACAATTAAGTTCCTAGGTAATACATTTAAAACTAAATAAGAGAAAATATTTTTAAACAATACATAATTAAGCTCTGGAATTTGTTGCCAGAGAATGTGGTGAAAGCTATTAGTGAAGCTGCAGTTCAAAAAGGTTCCCTTTTTTCAAGTAAGAGAAGAGAAGTCTGGGAACATAGAAACAGAAAGGAGAGCACAACTAAAGAAACAAATGGAAATAGGTCAGCAGTCATAAACAAATGAAAGTGCAAGGTGTCAGCAAGTCTGTCAGTGTGTCCTGGAGAGCATGGATCACCCAGTTTGATCACGTGCCTTGCAAAAACGTTTGAAGAATTTATTTTAGATGTATACTAAAAACAGGGAATAGTCCAATTCCTTAATAAAAGCCCAACACAGCCAGTGTTTTGCAGCCATTTCTTCAGGGGCCAAACAATCAAAACTTGCAAGACTTGCAGTCCACCAGTGCCTTGTGTCTTCTGCAAGGAAGAAGTTCCAGAAGGGTGAGGGAGAGGGTCCTTGCTCCTGACTTCTAGGACCCATATTTTTCTGTGAAGGGGTGGGGCTTCCACCTTCTGTTAAATCTGTTTAGCCTTTCAACACAGGGCACCTGCAAGAGCAGTGTGGGAGGGGGAAGGATTCTCAGGGGCCAAGCAACTCCATTATGTCTGTGACCTGACATTCCTCCCTATAGTGCAGCAGGGAAGATGACAGTTTTTGCCCAAACTGGAGCATATAGCTTCTCCTAGAACTTGACAAAAATTTTAAAAAAGTTATAAAAAGGATATTCTTACATCAGATCCCTGATTAGGGAAACAAATAATAATAATCTATACTCACCCAAAACACAAGATATATGGTTGAGTTCTACTTCACGTGGCCGACACATCTATGACAGACATCCCAGATGTACCAGCAACACCCGGTTCCAGCATGGGCATTGTTTCTACAGGCACCACTGTTGTGGGGCTCCAGATTTTTACATTGTCCTGACAGAACACCACTCTCTGGTGTTTACCCAGTGGCAAAAGATAGCTGTTGAACTGCTTGAGAAGAGGCAGGAACTCAAGACCAATGTGATTGCAGGATTAATGGTAATCTAGGAGACTGAACGCATGAGGAAGGAAATGCATCAGCTGCAGAGAGTCCAAGCTGTCTGCAAGGCAGAACACTGCCATAGCAGTTCAGAGTTTCATCCAAATGACCGTGTCCTACAAGGAATTGAGTCATCAATAAGGGAAATGAATAGGACCCTTACCCGTACAAAAAAAAGAAACAGACTTATGTTGCCCCAGGAGACAAGCTCATCATCCAACTCTGAAATCAAGGAAAATAGTAGCCACAGATGGGAACCATGGATGGAGGCTGTATTTGAGGCAAGTTTCCACAGGGCTGTATTGTTCATGACTATCTGGATCACCAATGACTGACAGTCTGAGCCCCACCTGGCAGTCACACTTGTTTTTCTTTACCACCCCCCCCCCCCCATCCATCCCCATGGATGCGTCTTTGGCACTCTTTGCTGCTATTTGTAGAAATTGTGGAGACGCTCCTAGTCTTTCCTACGCAGACCCTTCTTCCACTCGGACACTTCTATGTAGGTGCTTCTCCTCCCCGTGTCTGCCATCGCTCAACCCACCACAGACGCTAGTCTCTTTTCTTCAAGACTTTACACGCCAACATTTCACAGCATTGCTGATTCTCTGGCTTCACACTTGCATTTCTCGCATTTTTCAAATTTTCCCCTCTCTTTCGCAGGCGAGTGCATAGACAGTCATTGAAGCATGCAGAAATTGTTATTCTGGTGCAGATACTTCTTCCACTCACTCACCTAGTCTCTACGTGGACACTTCTCCCACTCTGCTGCCTTGTTTGAGCCACTCATCTCCTCTCCTCCTGTAAGCATTTAAACAAGGGTTCTACAGTGGGCACTGGACAGTACATCTCCAATTTTCCGATTTGCATCTCTCACTTTTGCTTTTCTTTGCCCTTTTTTTGGTAGGTGGGCGCATCAGCACTCAACACTGCAGTCAGCAGAAACGGTGATTCCACTGCTTTGCTGAAACAGTGCATAGTCTACAACTCTTCCTTCAGACCGGGGTTGCTTCATTTGCTTTGGCAGGCTGTCAGCAAGGGTCTTCCAAATGTTTCTCCAGTTTAAGGATGCCAATTGGATTTATGGATTTTGCTGCATGCGCTCCCTTACATTCTGTGCTCTACTTCCCAGGCTGTCAGCATGGCTCTAAATGTTGTTTGATTGTAGCTGAATATGCAAATGCTTTGAAGTTAATCTTACATGTTTACCTCTGTTTTTCACTTCAAAATAATTGCAGTCTTAAAATGTTACTTGTGTTTTGTTTTTTTCCTGGTTGGCAAGTGGGTAACTAGCATCACAGGCCATGCCTCCATGGGCCAGAGATTTCCTAGTGCCACATATGGCAGATTCATGTTACAGAGAGGCAGTGTCCCAGAGACCAAGAGAGAAGTAAGAAAGCAATGGATGGAGAAATGAGGAAGGGAGTCATGAGTCACAGTGCTACAGCCATGGAAAATGTCAAACACTAGCAACTTTTAGGCAACGCAGAACATATGGGAATAAGTAACTAGGGGAAAAAGTATGAGGGAGTGTAGAAGGCACATCTCACTGTACACAAGTTTGAAAGGCATACATTGCCAAACTTCATTCCATATAGAAAGGGAATATCAAGTTCAACTATGTAACTCCCTAAAATCCTCCGTCATCCAAAAATGTGACAGCTTCAGCATAGACATAAGCTCACCGATTCACCATAGTATAAATGGGGATTTACTGAGCCAGACAAATATTACAGACACTCCAAGACTTCATCTACATTCCCAAGCTAGAAGTCCTATCAAAAATGCAGGATACTCAATGCCTCACTCATGTTGACTGAATGATGGGTTGCTGATGGCAGGGAATCTGAAAGGGCTACAGAATAGAGAAGGCCAGATGTTCAGGAAATAGCTACACTTGTATTGCGGCTGTTTGGATTATTGTGGGACCTTGTGATTGGACACGGAAGGAGAAAGGTGCTGATGGTGAACTAAAAAATGGAATCTTGCATACTCAACTATCCATAAGGGTGGAATACAATAGAGGAAGATAAGAAAAATAGTCTTTGATAAGGAGCGATATCCTGCAAGTGGTCATGCTCTATGGCTGGCAGCAGGGATATACTGTACCTGTGACACTCTAGATAGAAATAACTGAGGAGACTGAATTGATCCCTTAGTATTTTTCTGCAATCAAAAGAACATAAGATTTGCCATATTGGGTTGGGCCAAATGTCCATAAAGCCCAGTATCCTGTTTCCAACAGTGGCCAAGCTAGGTCACGCGGCAGGATCATTGGGGGTAGATAGATTCCAAGCTGCTTATCCCAAGAATAAAGTAGAGGACTTCTGCAACTCTACCTCAATAATGGTTAATGGACTTTTCCTCAAGGAACTTGTCCAAACTTGTGTTTTTAAAAACAAACAAAAAAAATCAAACCAACACTAATAGCTTTCACCACATCCTCTGGCAACAAATTCCAGAGCTCAATTGTGTTGACTAAAAAATATATTTTCTCAGTTTTAAATGTATTACCTAGTAACTTCATTGTATGACCCCTGATCTTTGTACTTTTCTAAAGAACAAAAAATTGTTTACTTGTTCCATTCCAATCATTTTATAGACCTCTAATTATATCTCCTCAGCTGTCCCTTCTCCAAGCTGAAGAGTTCTAATCTCTTTAGCCTTTCTTCCATCCTCTCTATCATTCTGGTCACCCTTCTCTTTACCTTTTCTAATTCTGTATCTTTTTTGAGATGTGGTGACCAAAACTGCACACAATACTCAAGATGAGGTCGAACATGGAGTGATAGATGCATTATATTCTCTGTTTTATTCTCCATTCCTTTCCTAATAATCCATTCTAAAGCATTCTATTTGCTTTCTTGGCTGCTGCTGCACACTGGGCAGAAGATTTCAACATATCGATGCCTAGAACCTTTTCCTGAGTGGTGACTCCTAATGTGGAACCTTGCATTATGTAGCAATAATTTGGGTTATTCTTACCCAAGAGGATCACTTTGTAATTGTCCACATTTGTCATTTGCATGCCCAGTCTCCCAGTTTTGCAATTTACCATATTTTTCGCTCCATAAGATGCACTTTTTTTCCCCCAAAAGTGGGGGGAAAATGTATGTGCGTCTTATGGAGCGAATATAAAAAAAAACAAAAACCTAAAAATCAAACAAAACACCCCCACCCTCCTGACTCCCCCAAGACCTGCCAAATGTCCCTGGTGGTCCAACAGCGATCTCCTGGACTTGGGCCGTCGGCTGCCAGTAGTCAAAATGGCACCGACGGCCCTTTGCCCTTACTATGTCACAGGGGCTACCGCCGCCATTGGTCGGCCCCAGTGACATAGTAAGGGAAAAAGCCGTCGGCGCCATTTTGACTACTGGCAGCCGAAGGCTCAAGCCCAGGAGATCACTCCCGGACCGCTCCTGGACCCCCGCTGGACCACCAGGGACTTTTGGCAAGCCTTGGGGGGGGGGGGGGGGTTTGTAGTAAATTAATTTGGCAGGTCTTGGAGGGGGCTCAGGAGGGTGGGGGGTTGTTAATTAATTTAAAGGGTTGGGATTGGGGGGGGGGGGGTTCCCAGAGAAAGATAAAAGTTTTCTGATCTGGGGAGTGGATCGAACTGGCCCTCCCCAGACCCAAAAACAAAATGGGGATGAAAAAAAAAAAAAAGTTATGCACTCCCCTAATTTGCTCCATAAGACGCACAGACGCCCGGGGACAAAGCCAGTTTAGCACAAAAATTTTTTTTTAAATTTTCCCCCTCTGAATCCTAGGTGCGTCTTATGGTCAGGTGCGTCTTATGGAGCGAAAAATACGGTAACAACTTTGAAAAATGGTCATCAGCAAGGTTGAGCACCTCACTTGTTCCCAACTGTGTTATTTTGCAAAGTTCACCTTGTGTGTCATGAATCCAATTTTCAAACCCAGGCAAATCTAAGGGCTAACAAATGTGAGTCTTATTAGAACAAAGCTAAAAAAATAACTTACATTTGAATTATGAATCATAATTCAGTTATTTCTGGCTCTTAGGATGTAAGCTGACAAACTAGAAAAAAAAATAACTGGTAATAAACAACTGATAATTTAATTCCTCATCCCATGACAATTTTAGGAAGGACTTCAGCAACCTTTAGTCCTGTCGCTTTCTACAATAAATGCGGAGCATGTTTAACACATACCTTCTTTCTGCCACTCCTGGAGCCGATCTCTGTCCCTGGTGATGCTACCCAGCACCTCCCTAGGCACTGCTTCCATTCGAGCATCCACCTTCTCCTGGCTGGCAGACCGGTTGAAGTCCTCCATAGCCCTTTGGAAGAACAGGTTGAGTTCCTTAAATTCCATGGCCTGCAGTTCCTGGCAGAGTGCCAACTGTTCTTCTTCCTGGAGGTCATTCCAGAACTGTAGAAGATGGCATTGCCCAGTCTCAGACAGTCTCTGATGAAGCTGGCTCACACTCATGGTATGATCGGGTCAGGCAGAGATTCCAACTTACATGTGGATCAGAAGAGAATTTAAACATTAGTGCCAAGAGGACCTTTAATCCGTTCCTATTCTCAACGAAGTTAAAAATTAAACCAAACCCTTCTGGATAGCACCAAAACTGTCTTGGGAACAATGCATTTTATACGTGATTGAGCAGCTGCAAATGGATTTTACAGGCCAATACAGCAATCCTTGAGCCAAGGAAGACTGATCACCATCTGTTCATTTTCATTTGCCAGTAGGTGTCAATTTTACTTAAAACTGAAATCTTGCTTTGCTGCTGCCTCCTACTCAGTCCACCCCTGACAGCACTGCTCCAATGTTGGCCTCAAGAGAGCCCTACATTTCACTCTGCTGCTCAATGTCCAACATGTTCCTTGCAAAGCTGTGAGGGGGGGGGGGGGGGGGCCTGAAACAACCACTCTACTGGAGGGAGGGAGCAAGATGGGCAGGATGCAAGAGAGGATGGCAGCAGCTGCAGCAATAGGCGGGGGAAGGTGGGGGAAGTGCTGGTGAACGGGTGGCCAGCTAAAGTGTCCACCACTGATTTTTTTTTTTTTCTTAATAGGTCTCAGCTAATTCATGGATACACAAAGCTGTCCCAGGCACACCTGGTCTCTGATCTTTCCCCACCCCCCATCAATGTTATGAGTGCTGCACCTAGGCAGTTCAACACTCAGAGCTGACCTTCATGAGAATAGCAGCTTAGTGGTTACAGCAGCAGGTCAAAAACCAGGGTTCAAATCTTCCTTCTTCCATGGATTTTCCTTATTACTTTGGGCAAGTTAGTTTGCTGTCCTAGAGGGCTTACAACCGGATACAGATTTGGGCAGGTAAGTAATCTAAGACTCAAAATCTAATTAAATCCAGGTTGCCCAGCTAATTATTTTCTTAGTTATGTGCCATCAACTTTTTCCACAAATAGCAGCCCTTCACACTGCTGTCCAGTGTGAAGGGCCGATATAAAGGGAAAGATTGTATTTTCCAACTTCATAAGAACAAGAAAGTGCCATGCTGAGTCAGACCAAGTTCCATCGAGCCCAGCATCCTGACTGACAATGGCCAACCCAGGTCAGAGTTCCCAGCAGATCCCAAAAAACAGATCAATTTCTAGTTCCTTGCTCCCAGACATAAGTTGTTGCTTTCAAAAATCTACCTGGATAATTCTTTTTTTTTTTCCTAGAAGAAAGTCTATAGAGTCCAAACCCCTTTTAAACTCTGCTATGCTAGATAACTTGACCACATCCTCCTAAAACAAATCCAAGCTTGACTGGCTGAGTGAAAAAAAACACAAAACAAATCTCCAATTTGTTTTTAAACAGTTATTTCTTAGTTTACATAATGCCATACTGGGTCAGACCAAGGGTCCATCAAGCCCAGCATCCTTTTTCCAACAGTAGCCAATCCAAGTCACAAATACCTGGCAAGTACCCAAACATTAGATAGATCACAAGCTACTATTGCTTTTAATTACCATCTTAGCAGTTCATGGATTTAACCTCTAGGAACTTAAACCAAACCTTTTTTAAACCCAGCTACACTAACTGCTGAAACCATATCCCCTGGCAATGAATTCCAGAGTTTAACTACACACTGATTGAAAAAATTATTTAATTTGTTTTAAAATGAGCTTAGTACTATTTGAGAAGAGCTGTCTATTTACCTGTTTCATCACACTCAATTTTATAATATCCCTTTCTCAAGCTGAAGAGCCCTAGCCTCTCTTCATAAGGCAACTGCTTCACCCCTTTTATCATTTATCACTCTTCTTTAGTTACTATCTGAGATGGGGGTAACCAGAACTGCAAATAGTTAAGATATATGTGCACCATGGATTAATACAAATACATTTATTTCTCTGTTCTTTTAAAATAAATTCTAACTTTCTATATTTGCTTCTTTGACAGCTATTGCACACTGAGCTGAGAGTTTCAGCATTATCCACAATGATTCCAAGATCTTTTTCCTAGGTGGTGACTCCTAATATGCAGATTTGCTTACCTTTTCACAGTGAAGGTTCTTCTAGGACAGCAGGATGTCAGTCCTCACAAGTGGTGACATCTGATGGAGCCCAGCATGGAACTTTTATTTCAGAGTTTCTAGAACTGACTGTTTCACTGAGCATGCCAACATACCACGTATCCATGTGGGGGGCCTCTTCAGTCTTGTACCTTACCATATAACGAAGTCAATGCCAAGAGGTGCGTTTTGCAAGTGGGTGACATCTTGCTATCCTCTGAGAATACCTGTTACAGGTAAGCAACTCTGCTTTCTAGAGGAGATCAAAGTAGGATGGCAGTCCTCACAAGTAGGGAATCCCTAGCTAAAAAGTGCCCTGAACAAAAAGGAGAAAGTGCCAGTGTGCACAACAAAATGTGTGTGTTTCAACAAGCCTTTCCCCATTGCATCTTCTCCTTGATGGACAGTCTGGAACCTAACACACATAAACCTGGTCCTAGAAGGAAGTGGAGGTGAGCTCTATACATCAAAAAAAAAAAAATCCCACAGGACAGATTGGCCAAACCTATCACAACCCTGTCCAAACAGTACTAAGATGTGAATGTGGCACAAACTCCACGACAGTTTTGTAGATCTCCTCCATGGGGAACAATTGTAGGTAAGCCACAGACACCACCATGACTCGGACAGAGTGAGCCTTGACATGGCCCACCAGATTCAGGCCCACCTAGGCCACTGGAATGTACAGCAGAACATCATCCACATAAAAATAAATCATAGGTAAAAGGTATTCCTTGACCAGATTTATCTGCTGCATATACTTGTCCAGGGCTGCTACCAAACATTCTAATGTGAGAATAAATAGTAAAGGTGAGAGTGGACACCTTGCCTTGGTCCTCTAGATAGGCAGAATAGTTTGGAGAACTCACCATTATAACGATCCTGGCCATTGGATTAGAATATAAAATTGTATAGCTTCTCTTATAAAATCTGAGAAAACAAATATCTTCAATGTTCTTAATAAAAATTTCCAGGATAACCCCATCAAAGACTTTTTCTGTGTTGAAGCCCACTAACAGTGGGTCCTTCACCTTGAATTTCTTGCTTAATTCCATCAGAACAGTTATTCTGCATACATTTCTACTAGCTTTTCTCCCTGTCACAAATCCCATTAGTCTCTTCGCTATTACATTTGGAAATATCACCTTTAAGCTATTAGTTAATATTTTTGCATAAAAGTTTATATCCAGATTGAGTAATGAAATGTCTATCAATTTAGCCATTTTCATCGTATCAGGCATAGAACCTTTAACTACCATTGCCACAAATAATTATCTAAGGGGATGTAGAAGATCCGGTTTCAGCATCTTATAAAAGCATGCTGTGAAGTCATCTAGCCCTGGGGATTTGAATTTTTAAAGATTGGATATAGTCTCCTCAATTTCGCAAAGGTGAATTCAGTTTCTTCAGGATGGCAGTAGCAAGTTCGAAAAATCTCTATCTATGGGTTTATCTGGTTCTTTTGAATATAAAAATTCATAATAAAGCTGAAATAGAGCCCCTATTTCTTCTGTTGTGGTCTCAATTTTCCCCTGGGGATTTCTCAACTCCGTGATATGAGGTTCCCAATTTTTCTTTTACTAAATTTGCGAACATTTTACCTGCTCTGTTCCCATGAAGGAATAGCGTATGTTTAAGTGTAAATAGAGAAGTGAGAGCCCTAGAGTGAAGTTTATCCATAAGTGCTTTTTGAATTTGCCAGACATTGTTTTTTGCTCCGTCTAAATTGGATTTGTTAAAATGTCCTCTTTACCTTTTCCAATTGTCCTATTAGGTCTAAAATATCTTTGTCTAGCCTGTTTGTTTCCCAATACCTAAAATTAATAATTTCTCCTCTAAGCAATGCTATAGCTGCTTCCCACCTTACAATCAGGTTCCTACAAGATGAAAAAGTGTGTATGAAACTAGAAGATAATCAATACAAGATTTGGTATCTGTGAAGCAGTGCCCCTATGTTCCCCCTGAAACCAATGCAGGACCAGGCTAGAGGAAGCATCTTGCTCCAGCTCACCAGCTCCACCCGGGACCCCATGCAACTCGACTGACCGGCCCAGGATCCAGCGATGCGCCGCATTCCCCCTCGGCAACCGGGCCCGCCCACCACCCAAAGTCAGCGGGGAGCGCCGAGCAGAGAGGGGCCATAAGCGTAGGCGCCGGACTGACCCAGGAGGCTGCACCGGAACAGGCCCTTACCTGCACCCGAGGACCAAGAGGCACCTTGTTCCAGCTCACCGGCTCCACCGACCAGTCCAGGATCCAGCGATGCGCCGCTTCCCCCTCGGCAAGCGGGCCCGCCCACCAGCCAACGTCATCTGGGGCGCTGAGCAGAGGGCGCCATAAGCGCAGGCGCCGGACCGACCCAGGAGGCGGCGCCGGACCGACCCAGGAGGCTGCACCGGAACAGGCTCTCACCCTCCTCCTACCTGCACCTGAGAATGAAGCGGCACTTTGCTCCAGCTCACCGGCTCCACCCGGGAGCCTATGCGACTCGACCGACCGGCCCATGATCCAGCGACGCGACGCTTCCCCCCTCGGCAACCAGGCCCGCCCGCCCACCACCACCCAACGTCATCGGGGCGCAGGCACCGGACCATAGGCGTCGCGCCCCAAAGGTGAGCGACGAAGGCCCCCCCCACCCCCCTTTGTGCGAACCTTAGAGTACAATGCTTATCCATCTTGATTTTACTTGCAGATTACTTTTGGAAATGGCAAGCCACCCGATCCTTATCTGTTGCAGCAAGGGCTACTTTAAGAAGAATACAATCATCTACAAAAAGGAGAAAAACATGCATACACCACACAAATCAGCACCGCTAAAACAAACAAACAAAAAAAGACAAGAACGCCAGCTCAGAAACACTACACACCATAACCACCTACAACAAATATATAATACTATCCTTCATTCTATTTAATGCACAATCCATAGTGAAAAAAATTCCAAATATCACTAACCTTCTCACCCACTCTAAACCAGACTTCATTGCAATAACAGAAACATGGATCAAAAACACAGATTCCATACTAATCAATCAAATTGATAACCCAACTTACAGAACATTCTCAATACCCAGACCAAAAAATAAAAGGTGGACTAATGCTAATTGCTAAAAAAAAAAACAAACCCCAAAAAAACTTCAGATGAAACTACTCCCACCAAACATATGCCCACCCTATGAAGGTGCACTATTCGATTTCCCCTAAACTACAAATCTGTTTAGTCTGCTGCCCTCCAGGATCATTAGACTGTAACTGCTTTCCAATAATATAATTTTTTATGACCAACATTACATTAAACAAACCAATTATCATCTTAGGGGACTTCAGCATCCACATGAACACACTCCCTCAACTACGTGTGAAACAATTACTGATGCATTATCAACGCTAGGTCTGAAACAAATCATCACTGGCCCAACACACAAAGCTGGACACACTCTAGACCTTATTTTTATTAACACTGACACCTAGTTAACTTATGATAACAAACATAACCAAAATACCTTGGTCAGATCACTCCCTGATTCACTCCTACATGACGTTCAACTCCAATCTCACAATGACAAAAAACCCTAACAACCATTACCTACCATTCATCCTTTAACATCGAAACCCTCCAAGAAAAACTACAACATGAACTAACAAACAGATTTATCCAACTCTGAAAACGCTACCAGGTCCTGGCTCACTATAACCAAATCTGTCTCTGACGAAATAAACCCCACCATCATAAAGGTAAATAACAACCAACATCAGAATTCTAGAAATGAAAACCAGTCCATCACCTCCACCACCCCTCAAACTCAAGAACCAGTTGGCACCAATCACCCCAGTCACACACACATGCAACCTAGGAGTCCTCTGACTGTAAATTATCCTTCAAAAATCACATTACAGCTAAAATAAAAGGATATCACAAATTATTAACACTGAGATGCCTAAAGCTTTTCTTAACCCCAGATGACTTCAGAAAAGTACTACAACTACTCATCTTCTCCAACCTCGACTACTGCAACTCCTTGCTACTTGGACTACCACTCTCCAATATTCAGCCACTCCAAATATTATAAAACACAACTGCCAGAATCCTAACAGGCACAAGAAAATCCAAACATATAACCCCAATTCTTATATCCCTACATTGGATCCCAATAAAATTCCAAATAGAATACAAGACACTGACCATTATACACAAACTAATAAATGGGGAACAAACTGACTGGCTTGGCATAGCCATTAGACTACATACACCACAACAAAACCTCTGATCAACCAACAAAGGCCTCCTGGCAATCCCATCCATTCGAACAGCACAACTTACATCAGTCCGAGAGAGAGCAATCTCCCTAGCCAGCCCCAAACTATGGAAAACACTTCTGACCAAACTAAGATTGCAACCCAATTTAAAAACATTCTAGAAAGAATTGAAAACCTGGCTGTTCACCAAAACCTACCAGGACACGCAATGACAAATTATGCCCCCCGCATAACATACCTCCTGATTGGACCTCACTATACTCATGATACCTTTTTGATTTACTCTTATCAAATCTGTCCATAACTGTACCCCACCTACTTAAATGTTATCTTACTTTTACTATGACCTCTGTATTTCTTCATAATAATACTCCAATCGAAACTTGTAAACCGTTATGATGGCGAAACCGAATGACAGTATATAAAACTCAATAGATAAATAAAATAAATAGGTGCCAATTCCCTTCTGAGAGAGAGCTCAGTGGGTGGATCCCGACAGGGGCCATATAAGAGCTGGGACCCGGGTGAGTTAGTCAGACCATGCCCGGGTCTCCCACTCACTTCTACACACACACACACACACACACACACACACACACACACACACACACACTCTCTCTCTCGCAGGCATGCAGGACTGATCCCCTGCCAACAAGGGGCCTCCTTTAGATGGGCCACTGGGCAGGATGCAATCCCCCGGCAGCCCATGGTGCCTTCTGGCTGAGAACGTTTCCTCTTCTCTTTAGCCAGTAGGGCTTGGGCTCCCTGCCAGTCCGCTGCTCCTGGCTGGAACATTTTCTTCTTCCCAGGTGACAACAGGAGGTTTATTGGTAACATAATCATTGGCACCCCCCTTCTTGGTCATCACCCGGGGCGGACTGCTGTCCTCGCCCTCCCCCTTAGCACACCTCTGGTTGGGAGACTGCCTAATTCCAGTGTACCCCTTGCCTGGTAGGGGCTATCCCTTCCTGAGTGTAAAAAAGACTTTATTAAGGAGTTTTTCCAAATTTGGTTGTGGCCGGGTGCAATCCTGTTCCTGCTGGTGAGACAACCCCATAACTGAAGGACAGCAGGGAGAAGACCTGGGCATTCCTTTTCATCCAGTGAGAGATTTTCCATGACTCTTCACCCAGTGGCAAATTTTTGGGATTTTTGAGAGTTGCATTTTAGTGAGGAGGTTTCTTGTACATTCCTCCTCACTGCTTGGCTAGGTTGTAAAAGTCCTACTGGGATCCAGAAAAAGGACCTTTTCCCCTAAGAGGTCAAACTACAGAAAGAGTCCAGAGGAGAAGAGTTTCAAAATAAGCACGGATGTAAAGGGAATTAGATTCAAACAGCAACCGAGGGCCCTGACTTTTATGGTCTGGAAAACAGATAAGCATGGGGTAACCTATACGGAACAGCAAATACTGCTGGGCAGACTGGATGGACCATTTGGTTCTTTTCTGCCGTCATTTCTATGTTTCTTTAAGATCAAATTGGAGACCTGAGCCAGATCTCTACCCCGGGAACGCAGGACACAAGCTGGGGAACATCTGGGACTCTGTTGGATTGCAGGTATGAGACTTTTTCAGGATTTAGGGGACTCCCCTCAATAGGTTTCCCTTGCTGGCTGGGACCCTTGCCCCACAGACAAGAAAAGAGGGTGAGCTGCTCCCAGAGAGTAGTGCTAAGGACACCTGCACAGAGTGAAGAAGAGAGTTCCCTATGTATGACCCAGACTGAACACAGATGTGAAGTAAGAAAATAACCCATCAATTGAATATTTGTTTAATTTCTGAAAATCACCCACATCATGTCCTGCCTGTTTCTAACATCACCAAAGGGGATAGTAACACACCTCAGAGAGGATTCCCATTCACCACCTGGGCCTAAAAAATTAAGCCTTTCCCCCATAGAAAGAATCCATTCCTTGGGACTTGTTAAAATTGGGGAAGTGACAAAAGGAGATAGCCCCAATAGAAATTATTTTGTGAGCCCTTGGACTTCCATAAAATCCAAAAAAGAGTTACAAAACAATAAAACAGATTTATGTAAAACAAAACATTTTTTTAACCCTTATACTTTTACAAAGTAGCCCAAACATATTTTGCACATATAAGACAAAAATAGTTCAGTTGGGTGTGAAGCAGCCCAGCCTGGCAACACTGACTTGCTCTTTTCTCACTGGGGAGGAATGTCTCGTCATTGTTCTTGTAACACACCTTGTATTCAAGCTTTCAGTTGCCGAAGGAAGTAGTGGGGAACTTGATTATCAGGGAGGGTAGATGGAAGAATTTAGCTGAAGTTAAAGGAAGGTGCTGTGCCCTGCCTGAGGCTGAGAGTGTTCTCTACAGAGTCTCTGATAAATCTAAAATACCAAACCATCCCACAAAGTCATTTCTATTTCAGAACAAGACAAATGTATGAATAGGAGATTTAGTTTGGGATAGGGAGTTAGTTCAAACTGAATTCAACTCCATGGATTCAATTATAATCAAAAGATCTAGAATAGAGCTAACTGTCTTAATATGCCTCAAAGTGCATCTCTCCAGGTCAATTGCAAATGTGTTACAGCAACACTGAAGATTGCCAGAAAGTTGGTTATTTAATGGCTTTCTTTTTTAACTATTGTCTTGATTTATCAAATACCCCAAGTCTCTTGTCCTGTAAGTTTGTCTTATTATATTGTTAGCTCTGTTGAGCAGGGACTGTCTTTTTTTTTTTTTTTTGTGTGTTTGTATAGCACTGCATGTCATATAGTGCTATAGAAATGTTAAGTAGTAGTACATATATATCAGAAATACTCAATCTTTCTACAGTGGCGTAGCAAGGGGGGATCCAAAGCCACCAGGCTGTAGGGAGCGCCCGGGGGCAGGGGATCCCATCAGAAAAGGGCCAGCAGCTGCCAGGGGAGCCCATCCTGCCCGGTGGCAGGAGGAGGCCTGTGGCCACCAGGGGAGCTCAACTCACCCAGCAGCAGAAGAGGAGGCGGCCCCCAGCAGCCTAGAGTGCCACTGGTCTGGGGACAGTGACAAACATGATCTCTCCTTCCCGTCCTCTAACACCCGAATTTTCAATAGCCTGCATGCGCAAATACCGGGGGGGGGGGGGTATACGTGCTTAGCCGGGCCCTGCACGTGCTGAGCACATTTTAGAAAGGGCCCGGCCATGAGCGTATCACCCAGTATATGCAGAAGTGCCAGGCCAACTAAAAGCAGTGGACGGGACAGAGTCTGGGCGAGGAGGTGCAGGGCAGATTCTAACTGGGACAGCAGCCATTAGGCCCTGTCCCAGGGAAGTGCGTGCCAGCCAGCTGCCGGCGCACGTTACTTATTTCTCCTCCAAGGAAGAAGTAAATACTGAAACAAAAAAATAGGGTAGATAGGGTTAGTTTAGGGGGTCATTGGAGGAGAGGGGAAAAGGGGGGAAGGGTAAGTAGAGGTATAGGAAAGTTCCCTCCCAGACTGGGAGAGAACTGGGCAAAGGTCTAATCATGTCGCTGCGTGTGCTTTACAAAATTCCCCCTGCGTGCGCAAGTCGCAACCCACCTGCACATGCGTGTGGATATCGTATTTTATAACATGCATGCGGCGACCCATGCATGTTATAAAATCAGCATGCCCAAGTGCTGGGAACTGCGTGTCCATGTGCGCGCACTGGGAACCACATGCACATGGTTGCACGCATAGGTTTTAAAATCAACCCCTAAGTCATCTTGGCTAATAGCACTTTTCGACTTCTCTTCCTAATATTGTATTTGCTTTATTTGACCATCACAAAACAATGAGCTGTTGATTTCAATGTACTGTGCACTATAACACCTATTTTTCCCTATATACATCATCTTGCACTTGTATATATTACATTTAATCTGCCATTTCTACACCCAGTCTTCCATCCTCGCAAGATCCTCCTGCAATTTCTTTTAACATTTCATCGTCCATCTATTCATTTTGGCAAGGTGAACAGTACTATACCCCCAACACTACACTCCTTCTCATCCCACATGGAATTTCCACCCATAAGGATTCTACTGTGTATTTAGTCTCCTGAAATGTATCATTATCCTGTTGGACTCTATGCCATCTGTAACATAAAACACCACCCCACCACAAGGTTTATCCTCCCTATCACTGTGATACAATTTTTACCCTGGCATAGCAGTTTCCGTTGGTTATACTCTTTTTACCAGGTCTCTGAGATGCCAATTTTGTTCACCTCTTCATTCAGTGCTGTACATTCTAAATCTCCCATCTTATTTTTTAGACTTCTGGCATTAGCAGACATCAGTGACATTTGCCATAGGTGGCCCATCCGGCACCAAGAAGAGGAGGCCCATTGCAGGGCCATCATGTAGCTCATCCCGTGCAACCCCAGAAGAAGAGGTCTATTGTAGGGCCATCGCAGAGCTCATCTCACATGCTCCCAAAAGAAAAGGCCTGTTGCAGCAAGAAAGCCCAAAAGAGAGGGAGAGGCCCTAATAGAGTGTATGTGTGAGAGAGAAACTATGAAAGTAAGAAGCCTATGTGTGTATGTATGTGAAAGAGTGAGCATGGGAGTGAGAAGGTTGTGTGTGAGAGAGTGTGTGTGGCCGGCTCTGGATTCCTGCCCATTAGTAACAACAGCTTAGTGGGATATTCCATTTCAGTCTCTCCTATGAAGTTGACTTTGGCAATTCTGAGGACACTAGGAGGAATTAGTGGTAGAGAGAGTTGGCTTTTGAAGAAGCAAGATCTAGTTTCCTTTTCCCCTGTTGTGCTTGGGCGTACTATCCCAACTCGGTATTTTCCTGCTTTCAACAAATCCTGTTCTCCACTAAGAATTAGATCTAAAATTGCTCCAAATGTCATAATGCCTCTGTATCGCTCCATGGTGAGACCGCACCTTGAATACTGTGTACAATTCTGGTCGACGCATCTCAAAAAAGATATAATTGCGATGGAGAAGGTACAGAGAAGGGCTACCAAAATGATAAGGGAATGGAACAGCTCCCCTATGAGGAAAGACTAAGAGGTTAGGACTTTTCAGCTTGGAGAAGAGACGACTGAGGGGGGATATGATAGAGGTGTTTAAAATCATGAGAGGTCTAGAATGGGTAGATGTGAATCGGTTATTTACTCTTTCGAATAGTAGAAAGACTAGGGGGCACTCCATGAAGTTAGCATGGGGCACATTTAAAACTAATCGGAGAAAGTTCTTTTTTACTCAACGCACAATTAAACTCTGGAATTTGTTGCCAGAGGATGTGGTTAGTGCAGTTAGTATAGCTGTGTTTAAAAAAGGATTGGATAAGTTCTTGGAGGAGAAGTCCATTACCTGCTATTAAGTTCACTTAGAGAATAGCCACTGCCATTAGCAATTGTAACATGGAATAGACTTAGTTTTTGGGTACTTGCCAGGTTCTTATGGCCTGGATTGGCCACTGTTGGAAACAGGATGCTGGGCTTGATGGACCTTGGTCTGACCCAGTATGGCATTTTCTTATGTTCTTATGCTCCCTCTCTCGTCAGTTCCTGAAACAATTGCTCCATAAAACTGTCATTTATACCATCCAGGAACTTTATCTCTCTAGCATGTCCTGATGATACATTTACCCAGTCAATATTGGGGTAATTGAAATCTAAGACCAACAGTACATAAGAGCAAAATCCTGCACTCCAAGCAATATCGCAGAAAACACAAGTGCAGGCGCACAGTTCAATCCTGACAGAACACTCACAACCGGTGTATATATTAAATTCTTTTAATTCTTCAATATGGCAACTCCTCTGACTCATACAGGCAACAGACTTAATGGCGTCCCCCGACACGGTACCCGTGTTTCGCCGCGGGCTGCATCGGGAGGGCTCGCCAATAGGGGTTCATAAGAAAGCTGACAGCATAGGTGCTTAAAAGTGACAGGGAGCGCCATTAAGTCTGTTGCCTGTATGAGTCAGAGGAGTTGCCATATTGAAGAATTAAAAGAATTTAATATATACACCGGTTGTGAGTGTTCTGTCAGGATTGAACTGTGCGCCTGCACTTGTGTTTTCTGCGGTAATTGAAATCTCCCATTATTTCCGCACTACCAATTTGGTTAGCTTCCCTAATTTCTCTTAGCATTTCACTGTCTGTCTCACCATCTTGGCCTGGTGGATGCTAGTATACTCCTATCACTAAAATCTTCCCCAATACACAAGGGATTTCTACCCATAAAGATCTAATTGTGCATTTAGTCTCGTGCAGGATGTTTATCCTGTTGGACTCTGACATCCCAGACATAAAGCGCTACACTGCCTACCGGATGCGCCTCTCTGTCATTGCGATATAATTTGTACCCCGGTATAGCACTGTCCCATTGGTTATCCTCCTTCCACCATGTCTCTGAGATGCCAATTAAGTCTGTCATCATTCACTGCTATACATTCTAATTCTCCCATCTTACTTCTTAGACTCCTGGCATTAGCATACAAACATTTCAAAGTTTGATTTTTGTTTGTATTTTCATTCTGCTTTTTAATTGATAGAGGTAAGTTAGAATTTTTTAGCTCAGGTGAGTTTTTAGTTACAGGCACTTGGACTACTTTTCTTATTGGAACCTCACTGTCGGGATGCCCTAATTCTAATGCATCATTAGTATCCTTTGAAGATACCTCCATCCGAACCATGCACTGCTGAGCGACTGTCGGCTTTCCCCTTTGTTCTAGTTTAAAAGCTGCTCTATCTCCTTTTTAAAGGTTAGTGCCAGCAGTCTGGTTCCACCCTGGTTAAGGTAGAGCCCATTGCTTCGGAAGAGACTCCCCCTTCCCCAAAAGGTTCCCCAGTTCCTAACAAAACTGAATCCTTCTTCCTTGCACCATCGTCTCATCCACACATTGAGACTCCGGAGCTCTGCCTGCCTCTGGGGACCTGCACGTGGAACAGGGAGCATTTCAGAGAATGCTACCCTGGAGGTTCTGGATTTAAGCTTTCTACCTAAAAGTGTAAATTTGGGTTCCAGAAGCTCCCTCCCAAATTTTCCTATGCCGTTGGTGCCCACATGTACCACTACCAATACTGCGCAAGGCGGGGCGAAAAACGCATGGACCTGTGACTTAGCAGTGGATCTCTCGGCTCGTGCATCCATGAAGAACGCAGCTTTCGAGGCCTCGATGCCCTCCCCGTACAGAACGCGGAAAGGGAGCTGGTGCCTCTGCCTTTTCCTCTCCCACTACGACCTCAGATCAGACATGGTGACCTGCTGAATTTTAGCATATTACTAAGCGAAGGAAAAGTAACTAACCAGAGTTCCCTCAGTAACAGCGAGTGAAGAGGGAAGAGCCCAGCGCCGAATCCTCGCCCGTCCAGCGGGCACAGGAAATGTGGCGTACAGAAGACCGCCTCCCCGGTGCCTCTTCCGGGCCCAAGTCCTTCTGATTGAGGCTGGGGATGACCTTTCTGCTAAATGTGGTTCTTGAGGGGACTTTGTAATTTGGAGCTAAGACCTGCAGCAAACGCTTGAAACCCACATTCTCCACTACCTGCAGGGGCTGGTCATCAAGGACAAACATTTTCCTGATGCACAGCAGTTGAGGTCAGGCCCTTGTAGTGACTTAAGGGCTAGACAGTGGACAGACAGGCAAAGCGTTTGGGGTCAGGTCCTTGTAGTGGCTTAAGGGCTGGACAGTCAGGCACAGCGTTTGGGATCAGGTCCTTGTAGTGACATCAGGGCTGGTCAGATAGGTACAGCGATTGAGGTCAAGCCGGACAGGCACATCGGTTGAGGTCAGGCCCTTGTAGTGATGTAAGGGCTGGATGGACAGGCACAGCATTTAAGGTCAGGCCGTTGTTGTGGTTTAAGGGCTGGACAGTCAGGCACATCAGTTGATGTCAGGCCCTTGTAGTGATGTAAGGGCTGGACAGACAGGCAAAGCGGTTGAGGACAGGCCCTTGTACTGATGTAAGGGTTGGACAGACAGGCACAGCGTTTGGGGTCAGGCCCTTGTAGTAACATAAGGGCTGGACGGACAGGCACATCAGTTGAGGTCAAGCCTTGTAGTGACGTAAGGGCTGGATGGACAGGCACAGCATTTAAGGGCAGGCCCTTGTAGTTATGTAAGGGCTGGACAGACAGGCACAGCAGTTGAGGTTAGGCCCTTGTAGTGGCTTAAGTGTTGGACAGTCAGGCACAGTGTTTTGAGTCAGGCCCTTGTAGTGACATAAGGGCTGGACGGACAGCTACAGCAATTGAGGACATCCCTTGTAGTGACTTAAGGGCTGGACAGTGGACACACAGTCACAGCGGTTGAGATCAGGCCCTTGTAGTGACTTAAGAGCTGGACAGTGGACAGACAGTCACAGCAGCTGAGGTCAGGTACATGTGCTGATATTATCTGGAGCATATGAGGCAGTTGGAGCTGCTGCAAGGCTTTAAATTGCTTTTTTTCATCTTGCCATTCACAGGGAAAATCTGGAAACCTAAGCAAAGGCATGTTTTTTATTTTCAAAAACACTAGCATTTCCATCAACTCTGGTGCCAGCCTTGAGCGATGAGGGGTCATGATATCCCCTGTCATGGAAAATACACATTCAGTGGGCACACTGGTTGGTAGACATGACAGATATCGCTGAGCCACTTTGGATAGGTGTGGCCAGACAGTGGACTTGTGAGCCCAATATGCCAGCGGATCTGTCTGCATGTCCTCTATGAGATAGCGTGTCACTGACATTTCTGCTGGTATCTCCTTTGCTTGGGTGGGCTGAGAGTCCTCCTTGCCAGCTGCTTTCACTCTAGCCCATGCCAGAACAGATGATTTTTTAGGGGCAAACATGGCTTTGGCATACTGAAGTGGAGGAGGAAGTACTAGCTGTCGCTTTGACTTGCAGTACTCTCTGAAGTGCCCGCTGTTTCCTCCCCTGCTTCATGCCTAATCTGTCTCTGTCTATGGCGCTCCTGTTCACGGATGTTTACTAACATCAGGTTCTTCACAAATGTGAGACAATCTGACTTGTAGGGCGAGTTTCCCTTTCACACGGGGATCACAGACTGTGGCGAGCATGTATCTGTCATCTTTTGTTAACGGTCCTAATCTCTCTTGCACCTGCTTCTGCAAAAAGTCCAGACAATGCAGCACCTCTGCTGTCATTCCCTCTTCTTGTTTAAAGCCCTCCAAATTTTCCTCCAGAAAATTAACTATAGGGATGATGTCAGCCAAGGTGCACTTCTGGAACTTAGCTCCTCCGTGGCATCCTTGAAGGGCTGCAGGATTTTTACCAGCTGACTCATGACTAACCAATCATGATGCCCTAGGAGATTCTGCACACCTATGTCCATTTCCACAGAAAGGTCATGAAGGGGTGTCTGCTGCTCCACTAACCTTTGCAGCATCATATGGATGGAATTCCACCGGGTGCCAGTGTCTTGAATGAGATGCTTGTGAGGCATCCTCAAATCAGTCTGCTTTTCACGGAGAACCTGCCCTGCCTTCACACTTCTGTGGAAGTGCGCTGCTATGTTCCTGTACTTGTGTATTAATGTATGCAGGTATTCATTCTCTTGGTGCTTGGACTCCAACCCCAGAGCTGACTTCATTTCCAAGTGCAGAGTGTGTGCAAAACATCGGATGTTCTGAAAGCCCCCGTCAGATATCGCCTTTAACATGTTTGCACCATTGTCTGTGACAAAGAACCCTGCCTGAAGATTGAGATTCCTGTCTCTCTGGTGTAGCTGCCAGCCCGCCAGCATCTGTCTGATGCATGCTAGAATATTGGCTGAGGTATGGGCCTCATCCATCAGGTGGGTGTGCAGTAAAGCCCTCCTCCACCCTGATACTTGTTCACTGAGAGAGCTGCTGCCTGCCCCTGCCTCCAATGAAAGTTTTGTAATATAATGTGTATATATATTTGTGTATATCATAGGAATTTATCGGACACCGGTGCACAAGAAAGTGAAAGTCTGGGACGGCAGGGAATAATTATATCCATATGGAAGTGAAACACGATATTTAGAGATAATTGGAGAAGATGAAGCCTTGTATGGCGAAACAAGGTTCCTTGTAGGGAAGTGAGATATGAATGTTTAGCTGGGAAGTGAGAGAACAACACATGTGAAGACTATGATTATGGATAAAGAGTAATATTGAACACTTGTGTATTGAATAGAAGAATAATATATACCTTGAGAGAGAGGGACATGGTGCAATAAGTTATAGGAGGGTGGTATTTTAATACATCCTGTGAAGGGATAATGAGAATGAATGTGGTGTGAATTTTTTAGGGGGATTGATAACAGTGCAATAGGGGTTTTGGTGCACTGATTAGGTGTCCAAGGATTTAAAATTGACATTGGTGATTATGTATTGAGATATTGAATTGTTTAATAATATTTTAATGCCTGAATAATAAAGAATACAGATTGTACATGAGTAATATTGTATAATTTAAAAATTACAAAATAATTACCCTTATGTATTGTTACCATTGTTTGATACAGTATAAGGGTAGGTAGTAGCCTCTTGTGTCTGCTCCTTTTCAACCACTTTATGCTGCCTGGAAAAAGGGGGTCCCTAACTACTGGTACTGCCACCATCCCCAGATAGGTCAGTACTGTTGGGTGTTGCTTCTTCATATGATGCATCATGCACAAAATTAGTTAGATGGCCCATTTACTTGCCTCTGCTAATATCCCTGGCACAGTAATTACACTAGCAAAATGCCGGGTCCTCTGCTTACTTTTAAAGTGGCCTCCAGATCACATTCCTTGTGTCCCTTCATCTATAGCCTTCAGGGTGAGATGCTGGGCCTATGGAGTTGAAGTAGTGAGGTGCACCACCCTGCAGGAAACAATTGCCAGGCATCAGTCACACTCTGTGCCTGCGCTTGACTGCTCTTCCTCATCATCAGTCATTTCATGTCTCCCCTCCAGCACTGAAGTGGGAGGCCTAAGACGGAACTAACTAATCCTCCTCAACCTTCCCCTTCAGCTATTAAGTCTTCCATTTCTCGATAGAAGAGAATCCCATACAAGATGATTCTTCATCAGAATCAGATCCAAACACTGCCTGCACTACATCGACAACGCTAACAGTCTGCTGTGGCACTGCTGCTTTTAGTTCTCGCTCTTTTGTCTTGGATGGCTCAGCCTCCCCTTCCCTCACCTCCAAAACAACGGTCAGAAACAGATTTAAACATGATGCACTGCCATCACCTAAGTTTTTTTCGGGATGGAACTGCCTGCCCCTCCAGAGATTTTAGATTGGAACAGCTCCCTTTTTAACTTTAATGGGGGACTGGCACTGCCTTTTGAACTGCCTCCTCTGCCACTGCCTCCTCTGCCAGTGCCAATCACTCGACCAAGTCTACCTTTCCCGGACATCAAGGATTTAATGTCACTGCCTACTAGCGATTTCAATTAAAAAGATTATTTCTTTATTGGTGACTGAACACCTCTGTACCAATATATGTGAGTGTGGAAAACTACACACAGTACAGTATCTTGCTGTACCCTACAACTGAGACTGCTCTGTGTGCACAAAAAATGAAACTGCAGATATAACACTGGAAGCCTGAGCAAGCCCAATTCCTACAGTGATGCTGCTTGTTTGAAAATTAACCAACTCCAAGACAGCCACTGCAACTCACACTATCTCCCACCCAAACCCTCCTTCAACCTACCCCCAAGATGGTAAGATCAGCAGCAAAATTCCACTGCTGGCAGTTTGTCTCAGTGGGAGAGACAGAGAGTCTGAGTTCAATTAAAAAAAAAAAAAAGTGCAGTAAAAAAGCCTGGCTGCCTGGCAGGCACAGCAGCAAAAAAGAACATATCTTTTTCAGCAATGGAAAATTAATTGTAGCAAACTAGCAAAGTAACAATAGCAATTGAATAAAGATTTGAGACACTCAGAGAGCTCAAAGAGCAACAACCTTCTCAACCAGAAGCTAAGAAGAAAGTGCACTGCGTGCTATGCTTGCTTAAGGTAGAAATACAGAAGGAACATCATCACAGAGCACTGAGAGCAGCGATTGATTTAGAAAAATGCTTTCTTCTGATACGTTGGCATTCTGGTCTCCTTGCCAACCTGTCTGACCCACTCTATGACAGGGCTGTGAGGTCACTTATAACTCACAGAAAAGGGCTAGTTGTTGCTATGGATACTCCCACATGGCCTTCTCCTATTTCAAAAGGCTGCTAAGAAAGTACTACAAACCAAACAAATTAAACTAATATGATATGTTTAATTCGCGGGGGATCGCCAAGCATTTCGCGGAGCCCCCGAATCAAACAAAAAGGGACCTATTTGTTGCAGAAGTCTCATTCATTGAAAACGAATGCACATCCCTAGCATGTAATACAATTTGGAAATTATTGGTAATGTTGCCTCAGGTAGATTTAATACCTCCATCAAATCTCTGCCAGAGCTGCATAGGTGTTAGAGTTGGAAGTTTGGGGAAAATTTATGCAACAAATATTCTTGCACCTTGATTCATTTTCCAAATTCTCCATTTTGGCTTGTAAAACTTAATTTTCCTTAATCATAGCAGATTGTAAATCAGTTACTTTTCCCAGATCCGCCTTAACTGCTATCAATCTTTTTTCAATTGTAAATTTTCCACTTCCATTTTTTCAACACTAATTTTTGTATCTTGCACAGTTTTCCTTAAAGCTTGAATTTTTATCCCCGTGTTCTTATTTAAATCGTTTATAGCTTCCCAAATAAGCTCTAAGGAAAAGGTTTGAGGCCTTAGCAGTGCCTTGAATTGTAATGGGGGATCTTCAGCAAGGCTCACTCTAGGCTCCTCACCTGCCGCTTTGGTGGATAATTCACCAGCTCCCTGGTTGTAATTCTGAGCCGAAGGCTGTTCCTGCAGAACACCATGCCTCGTGGGAGATTCCTCTGGGCCAACAGCTTTGGATAGCCCTGGGTTTCCTCGTTCCATTAGGAGCCTAGCAGCTGGGTTTACCGGTGGTGATCTCTCCCCGGGGGAGAGTGAAGTCATCAGTTCAAGAGTGTTGGAGATCTCCTCTTCCCCCCTCTTTTCGCTCAGCGAACACTCCTCCTCCAAATCCATCCTCCAGCGAATATGAGCATCCATCGGTCCCAGAATTGGAGTGACCCCCGATTCGTCCAAGGCCTCGTGCTCCTTGGCCTTTTATCGGGCTGAATGAGGCATTTTTCCAGCGGTAAAACTCGACTGTGGTAAGAGGGACGCTCAGGCTCGCTACGCTACCATCGCCATCTTGGATCGGATCCAGAGTAGTTAAATCACAAGCAGATTGTGATAAATTACAGGAAGACCTTGTGAGACTGGAATCAAAATGGCACTGGTACCCTTTGCCCTTACGATGTGACAGGGGCTACCAGTGCCATTGGTCGGCCCCTGTCTCATGGTAAGAGCAATGTATGGATGTGATGAATTGCAAGAGGATCTTGCGAGACTGGAAGATTGGGCTTCCCAAATGGCAGATGAAATTTAATGTGACAAGTGCAAATTGATGCATAAAGGAAAAAATAACCCTTGCTGTAGTTACAAAATGTTAGGTTCTATCGTAGGAGTTACCATCCAGGAAAGATATCTAGGCGTCATAGTGGATAATGCATTGAAATCATGAACACAGTGTGCTGTGGCAACCAAGAAAGCAAACAGAATGTTAGGAATTATTAAGAAGGGAATGGAAAATAAAATGGAGTATGTCATAATGCCTCTGTATTACTCCATGGTGAGACCGCTCCTTGAACACTGTATGCAGTTCTGGTCACTGCATTGCAAAAAGGATATAGCTGCATTGGAGAAAGTGCAGAGAAGGGCGAACAAAATGATAAGGGGCATGGAATGTCTGCGCTATGAGGAAGGTCTAAAGAAGTTAGGACTGTTCAGTTTGGAGAAGAGATAACTGAGGGGGGGATATGATAGAAGTCTACAAAATCATGAAAGGATGTGAACAAGTTAATGTAAATCAGTTATTTACTCTCTTAGATTATAGAAGAACCAGGGGCACTCCATGAAGTTAGCAAGTAGCTCATTTAAAACAAATCAAAGACAATTCTTTTTAACTCAGCGCATAGTTGAGCTCTGGAATTCATTGCCAGAGGATGTGGTTGCAGCAGTTACTATAACTAGGTTTAAAAAAGGTTTGGATAAGTTCCTAGAGGATAAATCCATAAACTGCTATGGCAGTAATTAATAAGCAATAGTAGCTTGGGTACTTGCCAGGTACTTGTGACTTGGATTGGCCACTGTTGGAAACAGGGATACTGGGCTTGATGGACCCTTGGTCTTGACCCAGTATGGCATATCATGTTCTTATGATATTCTGATGTATTCAATTTGAAGATAAATGTTACTAATTTTTACCCTAATCCTCAGTGCATTAGTCATGTCTTGCCTGTCACAGTAGAGCCCTGCCTGCATGATGTGCCTACAGCGAAGGATCAGCTGTGTTTAACCTTCCTGAAACCATCACAAGTATTTATCATATAGACCAGAAAATGAATCAGTAGATTTCTGTTTCTGCCACAGTGATTCAATACCTGCCCCACCCAACACTCAGTGTCTCCTTCCAAATATTTCTCTTCCATTAGCAAACTCAGCTGAAAATCATTGCCTTTTCTCTGAAGAATTGTATCATCTTTTCCATTACAGTGGACAAAGAACCAGATTACAAATGTAATGAAACATCAGGGCACTGGGACAGCACGGAAGCCTGCCGTCTGGGTTAGCTTCCCATGCTGATAATGGCTAAATGTAACTTCCCTATATCTTTTGTCTACACCATGTCACCTCTCCTCCTTGCCAAGAATATGCTCAATGCTGCTTTAAACCCTTCAGTAGACGTCCACCAGTGAGCATGGCCTCACTGTCTCCAGAGGCTGCATGCGTACTGGAATGTGCATGTAATTACAGGAGGAGGATACACAGTTAACATTTAGAGTGCATGTATATGACTTTACAAGTATGCGGCCTGTTGTGTGCCATTCCACCTTCAAAAGGGTATTTATATATTTATTGTAAAAGTTATGCTTTAAGAACATAAGAACATGCCATACTGGGTCAGACTAAAGGTCCATCATGCCCAGCATCCAGTTTCCAACAGTGGCCAATCCAGGCTATAAGAACCTGGCAAGTACCCAAAAACTAAGTCTCTTCCATGTTACTGATGCTAGTAATAGCAGTGGCTATTTTCTAAGTCAACTTAATTAATAGCAGGTAATGGAGTTCTCCTCCAAGAACTTATCCAATCCTTTTTTAAACCCAGCTACACTAACTGCAATAACCACATCCCCTGGCAACAAATTCCATTGAATTTCCTGAATTTTTTTCCTCTTTTTAAGCCCATTTCATCGCATTTTTACATATTTATTTATTTTTTTAATAAACAAGGTCGGTCTTAGGCAGTCTACATGTACCCTTTTGTCCTTTCAAAACGCGTTCAGTTTTAAATGGCAATTCACAGCCGCATATTGACTGCACATACGGGCATCTCTAGTCCACGCCTCATTTCTTGATTGACAACTTTTTTGGCGCCTTTTCTAAGTTGTTTAAAGGTTGCCGGCGTCTGTACGTTTTCCTTACTGGATCGGAGAGAGACAGAGGTTGTTGCCGCTACGAGATCAAAGATTCTTCAGCGTACCAAATCGTAAGAATTAACATTGTTAAGCTTCCGTTTTCTATTTGTGTCCGACTAAGAAAGCGGCTTTCACGGAGGATTCTGTATTTTAGAATGTTTTTTGGTAAAGTGTTCGTTTTTTAAAGAATATGGGGCTAGCAGTTTTTTGAGTGACCGTGGTAATTTGTTGTAATGCATAACCATATATATAAGAATAGTGCCATGGTTTTAAAGTAATGTAATGGCTAGGTTTCAGTTTTCTATTCATATTTAAATTATGTGCCCAATTTTGAAAGCAGCATTCATGTTGATTTTCCATTTTAGAAAAGTGTGTGTTTGTTTTTTCAGTAGTATGGGTACAGGATAGGTTGTTGAGTGACCGTGGCATTTTTTTTTAACAATGCATACTTAGAGAATAGCCACTGCCATTAGCAGTGGTAACATGGAATAGACTTAGTTTTTGGGTACTTGCCAGGTTCTTATGGCCTGGATTGGCCACTGTTGGAAACAGGATGCTGGGCTTGATGGACCCCTTGGTCTGACCCAGTATGGCATTTTCTTATGTTCTTAATGATAGTGCCATTGTTTTAAAGTGATGTAATTTTTTGATGTGATATGTCAAATTGAATGTCGGTACAGAAAAATAAATAAAATAAATATTTTTTACAGTATTGGAGTGTTTTTTTTCAAATAACACTGCGGCACAGGATAATACTATCTGCCAGAGGTACATTTTTATGAGATTGGATAACCACAAACACAAATTGTAATGATGATTTTATTAATTTTAAAACCCTGTTTTTATTAACATGTTTCAGACCATTTGATGCACAATTATAATTTTCAACCTGAACACTCAGAAATTCTAATATGATAAAGCTGAGGTAAAGGCAATACATTTTCAATTAATAACATAACTGAGAGATGCAAGACTCACTGACCAAATTCCCACCTCCCCACCCCCACCCTTCCAAATTTACCTTGGTGCATTTTACGCTCGCCCCCAAAAATACACAGACATCTTTGTTTGGAAAGTAAAGGCCGCAGTTTATTATAAAGACCCGAGCCCACAAGAATTTAACACAATCCAACATTCCACCCCCCCCATTTAGTCACCTTCGAACGGGCCCCCCACCTCTTCCAGTGGTAGAGCTCCACGTGACCTCGCCTCTGAGCATCGGCCCCCTCTTGCTCATTGGCCATCTCATGCAACAGCCCCCCCCCTTTTCCGCTTATAACAATACAATCAAATGCAATAACATTTTTGGGCTCGGGTTTACCGCCATAGAACAATAACAACGCCATTGTCATTGTTCCCCCCCCACTGCGGCCCCTATCTTGAACAATTTCTCGTTTTAAACTCTCTTGAATGGCATTATTAAATAAGTCTATACCGACATCCGACAAATGTATTCCATCAGCTCTAAAATAACCCGGAATAACCTCCCTAGCCCATTCATGCTGTACCCAAAAACCTCCTTGCCTCACTAACCACTTCCCAATTTGCTTATTTAACTTTTTCACTCCTTTAAACCATAAAGGCAACCTCAGAAATTTTAACCGCACAATAATGTCCGACCACCCCAGCTGAGTAACAGGCAGCACATTCATCAATAGGCTAAAATCCTTCTTGATTTTGATAATCAAATCCTTACAAGATCCCGCCCCGATATCATTACCCCCCAAGTGAATCAGCAATACTTCTGGAAGTTCGTTCTCCAAAACGCATTTCTGCAAGAAAGGCAACAGTCCGTCCCATTTCATCCCACGATGACTAAACCATTTGACAGTCCATTTGTGTACTTCCAATTCCAGATTCGTTCCATACGGCCGTTGTTCTGCTCTAATCTGTGCCCAATGAATAAAAGAATGGCCCACGACCCAGACACACTCTTGTTCCCCCTGCGACTTTCTCCTCTCTGTAAAAAACAAACAACAATTAATACCTATGACAAAACGTTAGTTCCTTCTCATCGGTTCCTTATTTCCTGTTTTTTGGGTTTTTTTTCAGCGTAAACGCATTAGATTTCCACCGCCCTATAGATTGTATCGCACAACTCGAAAAACCACTCTCAGCAGCTGACGTCACTGCTCCAATCCGAAAGGAATGTGAAGTAAAGCCGCACCACTTTCTGTAAAACTTGTACGAACTGATAAACTGTCAATGGTGACCCATCCAAGTGTAATAAAAATAAACCTCTTAACTTAGGTCTCACCTCCACAAAATGCTGCACATTACGAACTGGGCACACTCCTGCATCTAATGCAGGAACTAACTTAACCAATTGTCCTTTACCCCGCTGATCCGTCTTAGAACGATGTATGCAAATCATCACAGCCCTATTGCAAACCCACACGTTCCTTGCTTTTAAACCTGTTCCGGAAGCATTTACCTTGGAGGAGGCGACTAGCTCCCTTACCCTCATTGCCCCCAAAAATGCCAAAACGAACGCTGTCTGAAACAGTATCGCTTCATATTCAGACCAGCATACTTCACGCAAACTTCCTACTATAACTCGCAGGTCCTCATAACGTATAGGTAGTAGGGATGTGAATCGTTTTAGGACGATTAAAATTATCGTCCGATAATTTTAATATCGTCTTAAACCGTTATGGAACACAGCGAGGCGCCGGAACCCTCGCTGAACGACCTCCTGCAGTCGATCTCCTGCCGGCGCCATTTTCCGTACGAAAACGATTCGCGGCGGGAAATCGCTCCCTGACCCCCGCTGGACCTCCAGGAACTTTTGGCCAGCTTGTGGGGGGCCTCCTGACCCCCATGAGACTTGCCAAAAGTCCAGCGGGGGTCCGGAAGGACCTCCTGCCGTCCAATCGTGTTCGTCTATGGCCGCCGCCATTTTTCGGCGCCATTTTGGAAAATGGCGCCGGCTGAAGACAACAAGATTCAGGAGCAGGAGCCCGTTCCAGACCGCTGCCGTTCCGGACCGCCGCTGGACCCGCAGGTTATTTAAGTCATTTGGGGGGGGTTCGGGAGGGTGGGGGATTTAATTTAAAGGGTTGGGGGTGGGTTTTAGGGGGTTTTAATGTGCCGGTTTTGCGATTTTTCGATTTTTCACGATTTTTCACGATATTTTACCCCCCCAAACGGCAACAATACGATTCCCTCCCCCTCCCAGCCGAAATCGATCGTTAAGACGATCGAGGACACGATTCACATCCCTAATAGGTAGTCTCCTATCGGGTGATAATCCATTTTCCCTTTTCCATCTACCTAACATTCGTTTAACTAAAAAACCTGAAACCGAACTGCCCCAACCTTTTAACTTCTGAAAGAAGGAAAATCCTGCTAAATACGAACGCACCATATTCAGTGAATATCCCCTACTCTTAGCCCACAATATGAATCTCGCAATTCTTTCTTCACTTGCTTGACCTCCAGTCCAACCCTCTCCTTCCAAATACTGCACTACCACCCATTAACCCCTGATGTATGAGTTCCAAGTTGATGGAGCCAGCGACTTCCTAATCAGCGACCACGCTGCGACCGACCCAACTGCCAAAGATTATTCGGGAAATGCTCTCCTTCCAAATTTGCTCCCAGCGCCAATTCTCGGAAGTCCCGCCACTTGAAACGAGAAAGGGCATCAGCTATTACATTCTGTTCACCGGGCACATGCTTTGCTCTAATAGTGACATTCCGCTCTAAACATCGTAAAACCAATTCCCTCAATAACTCCGATACCCTAGGACATTTTGCAGACTGTCTGTTAATAACTTGCACAACCCCCAGGTTATCACACCAAAACAAGACTTTCTTGTTTGCTAACTGCTTTCCCCATAACCACATCGCTACTACTATTGGGAATAATTCCAAAAAATTAATATTCGTTGTCAGCCCCTCCAACTGCCACTCTTCCGGCCATCTCTCAGCACACCACCTTCCTTGAAAATACACTCCAAAACCTACTCCTCCTGCCGCATCAGTGTATAACTCTAACTCTCTGTTCGATACTTCAGCCGTTTGCATAATGCATACACCATTAAATGCCTCCAAAAAAGTTTCCCACATTCTCAATTCTTCTTTCACCCTACGAGTCACTCTAATAAAATGATGACTCGCACGTATCCCCGCAGTCGTACTAGACAACCTGCTAATAAACGCGCGACCCATTGGAATCACCCGACATGCAAAATTCAATGCCCCTATGAGGGACTGCATCTGTCTCAACGTAACTTTTGCTGATCGTCGCACCATCCGTACTAAGACTTTCAATCTTTCAACCTTCTCCTCTGGCAAACGTGCCTCCAATGCTACCAAATCAATCTCAATCCCTAAAAATACCAACCTGGATACTGGGCCTTCGGTTTTCTGAACCGCAACCGGAACACCAAACATATTTGCCACCTGCAAAAATCCATCCAATTGCATCTGACATAAATCAGTCGCAGCCGGCCCAACAAACAGAAAATCATCCAAATAATGTAAAATCCCTGTACATCCGGTACATTGCTCTACCACCCAATGCAGAAATGTGCTAAAGGCTTCAAAAAATGCGCACGAAACGGCGCAACCCATCGGTAAACACTTGTATATATAATACCCGCCTTCAAAAGTGAACCCCAATAACGGAAAACAATTCGGATGAATGGGCAATAACCGAAAAAGCAGATTCAATATCCGCTTTTGCTAACAATGCCCCCCTGCCCAGCTGACTGAACTAAACGAATAGCTTCATCGAAAGAAGCATAACGAACAGAACAAAATTCACGAGGTATGTAATCGTTCACGGACCTGCCTCTCGGGTGTGATAGGTTAAGGATAAAACGGAACTTACCAGGCTCCTTCTTTGGGATAAATGCAATTGGGGACAAATGCATATTAACATAAGGTTGTGTAACGAACGGCCCGACCACCCTTCCTAATCTGACTTCTGCCTCAATTTTTTCCCTTGCAATATCTGCATGTTTGGGGCCGACTGTGCATTCCGTCCTTTCACACCGCCCCACGGTCCCTCATAAAGAATAACAAAACCTTCCTTAAACCCTTCTAATAAAAATGTAGCCTCCTTTCTGTTAGGATACTTTTCCAACCAATAACCCATACCCGCGAGAGACACTGGAGTATCCGCTAACCTACACCACACACTACTATTTTCCCCCTTTTCCTTGCGTTCCGCTAAAACCTTGCCCACATTTGATAGCTGCATGGGTTCCTCCACAGGTAGAACAAGCATGGCGGAATTTGCAGTCTGGGAATAAACATACCGCTTTATTAAATCACCAGCAGGTGTCATTTCCTCCCACCCTGGTCTTACCTCCCTGACTGGTCTTAACGACTTGTCCTCCCATCCGAAAGGAATGCCCCGGCCCGCCACTACTTGCCAACCCACCTCCACTTCCTACACCACTACTCCCTGGGACTGTCATTTTTACCCCGCTAAACCCTTTATACGTCATTTGTGTTAACCACAAATTAATATCCTGGGATCCCCAAGACATCCCTTTACTCCCTGCCATCTTGTCTCGGAAATTTTCATCGTAGTTGAGCCAAGCCCAACCCTCATAATCCCGAAACGCGCCCAAAATACTATCTGCATAGGACAATAACGCTCCGTATTGAGAAGAATCATAATGACCTACTACGCTAGCAAGCCTTAAAAATCCCCGTACCCAATTAACAATGTTCTTAGCCACTTTAATACCCCCTGACTTATTATGCTTCTTTTTATCTTTCTTTTTGCTCTTTTTCACACCTCTCCTCCCTTCCAACAATCTAAAAATGTTCACGTACCTCCTCTTCCGTATCTTTCTACGAAGCTTCCTTGGTACCCCTTCCCACAACTCAGCTAACATCGCACTAGCTGAATGTCCTACACCGTGCAAGGGTCCCTCCTCTAACACTGCTTTATACCTTGGTCCGGACTCCAAAGAATCGTCCGATGAATCTGAGTCACTAGATGAATTACTAGAAGATGTATCCCTCCTCCTCTTTTTCGCCTTACTTTTTTTTGACCGCTTCTCTTGCACTTTCTCACCTGGACCTATGGATACTTTAATCCCTTGATCCACTGCCACTTGTCGTCCTCCGTTTCTAACACTGCTGCGTTCAGGACTCGTCCTCCCCCTCATGAAATCACGCTCCCTCCATGCCTCTTGACAAGATGTCCCTGGGCAATCGTCATCCTCCACTTCTGAAAGAAAAGAAACATCCCTTTCCGCACTATAACCCCCTACTCCTTCTCATCTACCTTTAGACTTAGGACTCATAATAAATCCCCCTCTTAACTCCGGTAAAGTATGCCTATAACCAGAGCCGGACGCAGCCGCCACGAATCCGGAGCTAGGAACCACAGATTCAGTCTCAGCAAATCTCCCTCTCCTAACCGGCCAACCTCCAAAACCTTCCAATTCTCCTACATTACTACTCCCAGATGATCTACCGGCCTGCACCAGCGGCTCCACCTTCTCTGCCCCACTCTCCCACCCTAACTCGCTTTTTCCAGTTCTAGCCCGAATTACTGCTCTACTGTGAGGCACCGGAACAGGCCTGGCACGGGAGGCCCTAACTCCCCTGTGTGTTGTGGGAGGAGGAGGAGAAAAGCTCCTCCCAGCTCCCTCCCTCCCCGGGATAAACATGGATTTGCGCGGAGCTAATTTAGGCACCGGAGACACACAAAACCCAGAGGTAAGCCTCCCACCTGCGGATACATAGGAACCCCTAGCCCCTCCTTTACGGAGACCACCCGCGCGCTGGCGATTCCTGCCATGTGCGCCAGCACCTGATGCAGTAACCTTGCTCAGCTCCGGGGGAGGGGGGCCCCCCCGCATTGACCAGAATAGTGGAAACATCCGGGACCTGCACGCTAGGAGGAGGAGGATCTCCCTCCGACAAGAAGCTGAACTCCAATGCGGACGCATTGAGAGACACCTCCGCTACATCTGTCACAGGCCCCCCAAATAGACCAGAAGAGGAGGGGGACCGCGGCGCATCCACTTCGGCAGACTCTAGGCCACTCTCACCCGAGTCCACCTGAAAACTACCGTAAGGAGGAAGGCCCGAGGGGGGGGGGGGGGGGAAAGTAGCCGCATGCGCAGGCAAGGCGGGGGCGCCCTCGGGAGGCAAAGGCCGCCGCGGCGGTGCACGCGCGAGCCGACAAGGAGAGGCAGCCGTAACAGGAGGAGGAACAGGGAGGCAGTGAGCAGGCAGGGAAGACTTAAGCGCTGCCGGGAGGCAACCCCGCTCTTTCAATTTCTTAGGCATGCTGGAAGGCAAAGCAACTCAGAGCAGGTCGGCCTGTCTAATTCTATTCCCGATTGGTTTTTTTTTTTTTTTATGCAGTGGAAACACTCCAAAATCAGAGCTATAACGGACTATCAAGTGTCCCACTAGCTTAAAATAATTTTCCCAACTGTATTCCACCTTTCAATTAGTTTGTAATTTTTCCTCACCAACTAACCTTTCCCGGAACTCAAAAGCCTCCGCTTGCTGCCTCTGCCGCTCCTCGCTCACTGAGCTCTAACCGCTCTCCACCGACCCCCATACCTTTTCCTACCCAATCACCACCGTCCCTTTTGAATTCCTCAAACCTCATTGGCTGACCTCTCCTTCACCTTACTTACTCCCCTCATCATCCCCCCTGCTAAAATCCCGCTCGCTTGTCTCCAGTTATAGGCGCAGCACGAGACTAGCTCGTTCTGCTTCCATTTCTATAGTTTCCCAGATACATAGCTTTATACATCACTTTTCCATTGTACATGTCACACCACACATATGGATGTTACCATTTTACATGTCTATTTTAAAATGTGTTTTTTATGATTTATATTTGTTTATTAGTGTGTCTTATTTGGTTGTATGTTGTAGCCCCTGACGCAGCCCCATTGTAAGAGGGCAAAACTCGGCCTGAGTCAGGCATGCCTAAAGATATTTGTCTCTGTCTAATAAAGAATCCAGATCGGACATTTGGCTTCTAATTCTGTATTGTCGCCTCCATGGCTTGGTTAGATAGCCTCCCTTGTTGTTTCATCAGTCCATCACAACTGGTAGTGGCTCCTTATGATTTACAATATCTATTACATAGAGATTTATACACCAACTTTTGTCGCTCCCATGGGATGTGCCTTATGGATGCCTATTAGAAGCAACCTAGATCGTAATAAAATATTTCAAAAATTAAGACATAAAATAGATTCAGTGCAATATTTTCTTGATAGCCAAAATACAAGAATATACTCCTTTGAGCATTGTAAGGAAAACTTGGGACAGATAATAATCATTTTGCATATAGACAGTTAATCTATATTTTCTCAAAGTTTTCCTCTTAATGACCAGTGTATTACCTCCAAAGGGTTTCAGAAACTGATGCGTATGTATCAAGGGGCAAAAATAAATTATCCACCTGTTACAAATTCTTACATTCCATCAGCTCCTATACCACTCTGAAATCATTAGCAGAATTGTGGGGGAGGAATTATGTTAGCTGCTATTGAAGAGGATAGCATACATGACAGCATGAAATGGATGTACAAGGCAATTATATCAGTACCCTTGAGGAAACAACAATTGAAACTGACACATGGAATTGTGATATCCCCTTATCAAGCTTTCCAAGGTATTAGTAAAGTTTCTTTTTGTTTGAAATGTAAATAAAGCAAAGCTACCTTATACCAGTGGTTCTCAACCTTTTTTCTATTGGGACACACTTGCCAGATAATGCTTATTTATAGGTGGGACACACTGAACACTTGACCATCATGGGCTGTGAACCTATACTCTGCATCCACAGGACCTTCCCCCCACCCGTCCACAAACAATGAATGCAGAGCACAACTAGGATATTTCAAATATAACTCACCATATAAAAAAGATATTCTGTTTCTGGTGCTATCTCAGTAGCAGAAACACAAACTCACAACCAGATGCATTGTAAAATACAAAACCTGGTGGGGGGGGGGGGGGGACGGACGGACACTCAGCACCTGTGTAGCAAGCCTTCCATACCACTACAACATTAATTCCAAGAACTCAAACAGCGATAGTCCTTCCTATGAAAAGGCAGAAGTGCAGCACCAATGCATGTCCTATTGAGAATGAGAAAATGCAACCAAAAGATTGATACAAATCCCTACCTACTAGTAAAATACCTCACCTCAGCCACACATATAGATCTGACCATCACCAAATACAGCATAAAAGACCACAAATGACAAATGTGGAGACAAAAACTGGAATGGAAACCTCCAGAAAGCCACTCTGTGTGCAGTGCAAAACTGGAGAGCTAGAAACAGAAATACATATCCTCCTACACTAAGCAAAGTAAGGCACATTCCAAAAACTGGCTTTTGCACCTCACTCCCCTTCCATGCCTCCATCATCTTTCAGTTTTCCCAATTACTCTCTTTCAATTATCTTCTCACACTCATATCCCTGCCCAGCATTCATGACCCCCCACATCCTCTTCCCTGTGCTCCCTCTCTTCCCTGTTTGACTCTCCCTATCCCATCTCCCTTCCTGCCCAGCTACCCTGACCCCCTGTTTCCTATCCTTTCCCGCTCAGCAGCCTCCACTCTCCCTCTCTTCCACCTTCATCTTCCCAGCATTCCCATCCTTCTTTCCCCCACCCTCCACAAGGTGAAGAGATCATCAGCAACATCACTCCAGACTCAGCAGGGGAAGACAACGTTTGCGTCCCATCAGGCCCAGAACAGCAGGAGCTGGCAATGTTTTGCTTTGATTTGGGTGAAGGAGAAAACAGCCTCCCATTGGGCCAGAAAGAAGAGAAGGAAGTGAGAGTAGTTTCCCATTAGGTCCAATGTAAAAAAAGTCAACCAACTCCCACCCGGGCTGATAACATACCTCCCAGGACTTCGCGACACACCTGTTGAGAACCACTGCCTTATACCAATGTGTTTGGGAGTGTGCACGTGTTGGCAAATTTTGGGCACTAGTGATAAAGCAACAAGAGACCATTCTCAAGAGTTTGATTCCTTTATTATCCATGTTCTGTATTTTGTTAATCAAACCTCAGGGATTACATTGTTTTAAACATGATCTTATGTTTGTGACCAAGGGATTTTGCATTGGAATGAAATGCATCCTGGTTAAATGGCTAGCTCTGGAAGCACCATCCAAATAATTTTGGTTGGTATAACTGAGTTATGTTTAGAATACAGATCATGGAAGAAGTTTCCCAAAGTATCATCCCATTTCTTTCTGAATGTATGGGGTGCATATATTGAAAGTTTGATACTGAGATCCAAGTAAACAAGGTCACTCATCAAATCACATTAGGGCCTTAGTGTGCACTAAATAGGATCTAACGCATGAGAAATGCATGATATTGCATCATGCTGGAATGCAAATATGAGTATGCAAAAGCTAGAAAATTATGCAAATTAGGGGTTCCTAACACATTTTGCGGTGAAATAACACTCACTAATGCATGTTTTAATGTGGGACATAACTCCTTTTTTTATGCGGCTATTCTCTCTTTACTGCAGAAGATTCAGGATACAGTTGCAGAATGTGGCTTCTCACATCAGTCGCTATTCTTAGCATGCCAGTGGAGACCATGTTCTACCTGCTGTGTAATAGAACACCTCTTTATTTTTCTCAAAATTTGATTTTGCTGTTTGGACAAAACAGGGAGAGCTCTGATGTATGCCCCACCCAGAGTTGCTGATACAGTGCTACTCTGCTGTGTCTTCCATAATTTCACTCTATGGCATGGTATCCCAGTAGACATTATTACTGATCTACCCCAGGATCCCCCTTGTCCTCCCACAGAAGCCAGGGAGACCGCATAGACTGGCAACTAGCTTCGGCAAAGCATCATACAATGCTATTTTGCCTGATAATTTTCATTTACTCCTTCCCCTTCCATGAAAGAGATCCCAGCAGAATGTTTTGAGCTGGACTCATCTCTTTCTTTTATTCGCAGATCCTCTGGGTCAATGTGTCACAGAAACCACTTAGGCATAGTTAGGCTACCTAGTCATAATGGAGCAATAGGTGCAAGAGATTGTAGTAGACAAACTATACATTAAACAACCTAACAAACCTATCACATTAAACCTAACATTAAACAAACCTAACAACAATGAAATGTAGCTTGGTCTAATGTTTTCATAGTGGTTGGCAGTCCACAAAAGTAGCGTCTCAATATAGCCTTGATGTAGGACTGGCAACACAGTGTATAGAGTTTGCCATAGCTGTCACCTTCTTGCTTGCCTCGGCTATATCTTGGACCCTGTCCTGGCCTTCATATGTTGGTGAGTTAGTGGCCTAGGTATGATGGAACTCCAGCAGGGCCTAGGACATGGAGCCAAGTGCTCTAGAAGTCATAAAAATCACAAGGACTGTAGCTGCTTAAAGGCACAATCTGAAGTTATACTTACAATCATTAATCACAGACTCCACATGTTACAGCCTGATTCCCGTAGCCGACATCCATGTTTATCTGAAGATATCCACATGTATATCAGATGCATAGTATTATATGGGCCTGCAAAGACACAGGTGACAGCACTGCCTCAGCTATTTGTGAAGCAGTACAGACATCAGATTGTTCAGTCCTTCACAGTGTTTTGGAAAGCACATGTCAATGATAGTGGTAATCCTAAACGTGTCTCATGTCATTGCAAGCTAGCATATCTCATTAGGGTTGCACACCACCATACACAGCTGGGTCCTGCTACACCTAGCAAAGCAAACAATCAACTTTCATGTACAGATGGTTAAGGCCTTGGCCCTTGGGCTGTCATTTTGGTTATATTAGCTGCTCAGGGAGGTTAGACAAGGATGCTGGTATTGACTCTATGAAGGCTAGATTGGGACTAGGATGTTATCATGCCTTCACTTGTAGTTGAAAATCACCCATATGTCAGCTAACAAAAGCTGTGTTAGAAGCTATGGACCTAGTCTGACATATGTAGCCATTGGGAAATAGGGCCATGCAGCATACTGACATACCTCTTTCTCAGTCCAGCTCAGGGTTAGTCATGTTGTCCTGCTTCCTGTAGGTACATAGAAAATGTGTTTGTTCCAATTGGGAGTAGCAGTTACACTCCTTATCCTATCTGAGGACACCCTTAAAGCTCATAGGCTGAGGACTCCCAGGGAGAGAAGCTTGCAGAATGGTCAGTTTCCAAGTAGAGTCACCACCTTTCAGGTATTTTCTGGTTTGAGACCCTTGCTTGTCCTCAAGGCTGGAATGACATGGGCAGTACAGCAGAGTAACTCTCCTATAGGATGCATCTCCCATGGTGTTTGAGGAACATGGGGGGGTAACCTGCACAGAGTAGCAGTTACTACCCTTAAGAAAAACATGGGGGTAACCTGCATGCAGCGGCAGTTACTACCCTTAAGAGAAACATGGGGGTAACCTGCATGGATCGGCAGTTACTACCTTGGGAAGTCTGCTGGGCAGACTAGATGGACCATTTTGGTATTTTTCTGCCATCATTACTATGCTACTACGATTTTGGACAATGTGGATACCCAGACCAAGGCAGGTGGACTGAACCAAATCACAGTGAACCTAGAAGATGTGGTAGGCCTGATTGACAAACTGAAGAGTAGTAAATCACCTGGACTGGATGGTATACATGCCAGGATTCTGAAGGAACTAAAAAATGAAATTTCAGATCTATTAGTAAAAATTTGTAACTGATCATTAAAATCATCCATTGTTACCTCTCTCACCAAATCCTGCATTCCACTAAGAATTAAATCTAAAATAGCTCCCTCTCTCATAGTTCCTGAACCACTTGCTTCATGAAGCAGTCATTTATGACATCTAGGAACTTTATGTCTCTAGCATGTCCTGATGTTACATTTACCCAGTCAATAGTGGGGTAATTGAAATCTCCCATCATTATTGCAAATTGGTTAGCTTCCCTGATTTCTATACCCAACACACATGGGATTTCTAGCCATACAAATTCTACTGAGCATTTAGTCTCTTGTATGATCTTTATCCTGTTGGATCTATACCCTCCTGGATATAAAGTGCCACACTCCCACCAAGTTGATCCTCCCTATCATTGCAATATAATTTCTACCCTGATATAACACTGTCCCATTGGTTATCTTCCTTCCACCAGGTCTTTGTGATGCCAATTATGTCACTCATCATTTAATGCTATACACTCTAACTCTCCCATCTTACCTCTTAGACATCTGGCATTGGCATACAGACATTTCAAAGTGTGTTTTTTTGTTTGTATTAACAAACTGCTTTTCAGTTCTTAGGGATAATTTGGAAATCTTTTGCTCAGGTGATTTTTAGATATAGGCACATGGACTACTTTTGCTTTTATTGGAACCTCTCTGTTGGGATGCCCTAACTTTCCTGTTTCATTAGTATTCTTCAAGGATACATTTCTCCAAACCATGCAGTGTGTCAGATTTCCCCCTTGTTCTAGTTTAAAAGCTGCTCTATCTCCTTTTTAAAAGTTAGTGCCAGCATTTTGGTTCCACTCTGGTTAAGGTGGAGCCCATCCTTTCGGAAAAGTCTCCCCCTTCCCCAAAAGTTTCTCCAGTTCCTTACAAATCTGAATCACTCTTCCCTACACCATCGTCTCATCCATGCATTGAAACTCTGGAGCTCTGTCTGCCTCTGGGGACCTGCACATGGAACAGGAAGCATTTTGGAGATTGCCATCCTGGAAGTTCTGGATTTCAGCTTTCTACCTAAAATCCTAAATTTGGCTTCCAGAACCTCTCTCCCACATTTTCTTATGTCGTTGGTGCCCACATGTCCCATGACAGCTGGCTCCTCCCCAGCACTGTCTATAATCCTATCTAGGTGACGTGTGAGATCTGCCACCTTCGCACCAAGCAGGCAGGTTACCAGATGGTCCTCACGTCCACCAGCCATCCTATCTATATTTTTTATGGTAAAACGATTTTTATTGATTTTCAAAAAAACAGTAATACACTCGCCGTGAAGGGCAGGACACTTGGCCCTTCCACGGCTTATCGTTCATCAGAGGTAATAGTCAAACAGAGTTATCCCCTCACTTCCCACCCCCACCCCCTTCAGGAACATCGGCTGGGTATTGATATCTGGTATCAGGTGTCTTCCAATTAATCATTGAGCACAAGACTGCGAGCCCTCGATGTAAGAGATTGGACATAAGGCTGCCACACATTGAGAAATTGCTGTCTATGTCGCGGAGAGTGTCGCGCCGCCAATCCCTCCATAGTCGTCATGATGTGCCAACTGTTTCTCCAGGCCCAGTAAAACGATGCTTCAGGTTCCCGCCATACCGACAAGATCATTTTCGTCCCCATCAGACAGGCCTTTTGAAGGAGCATAAGGGAGCCAGGATCACGAATTCTAATCGGGGATATACAGCCAAATAGCATCCACAATGGGGTGACTGGAAAGGCAATATCCAACAGGTCAGCCATGTAATCTGCCACCTTACGCCAAAAGCGTTGTATTGGGGCACACAACCAGAATGTATGTGAAAAGGTCCCCACAGCACAGCCACATTTAATACATTCCGCTGAGGCCGCTATGCGTGCCTGAAATGCTGCCTGTTGGGATATGTAGGCCCTGCTAAGAAATTTGTACTGGAGTTCTCGATAGTTCATGTTGCTCGAGATCCTGGCTATCCGCCTAAAGCTCGCTCGTAAAATGGCCTGGGTAACCACAAAGTCTCCATCGCTGTTCCACCTCGTTTCTAAGATAGCACATATAATCAACATCTTTCTTACAACACAGTTGTTTATAATACCTTGACAATGAAGGGACTTTTGCTGCCTCAAACCGAAACACCCTATCTAAAGCATGGAATGCTAGAGGGCTTTTAGCAGCCTCCGAGATCGCCTTTATGTAATGGCTTATCTGTAAGTAAGGATAGGTATGTGTAATCCCAAACCCATATGTAGTCATAAACTCTGAAAAAGAAAAGAGCTTCCCTTCTTTCGTCAACAGGTGTCCCAAATGAGTGATACCTCTGGCCCCCCAAGTCTTAAAGTAAATGGATTGTGAGCCTTGACTAAACTCCAGGTTCCCTCTGAGAGGAAGAAAGTAAGCACATTCTGTCTGAATCTGTAAGTGTTTCGTCAGACGTTTCCAGGTCTGTCGGAGTGGTCGCACCAGCATGGTATGCAATAGAAAAGGGGGGAGACGGGAGGAATTAGCTTGCATGACATAATTCGGTGCCACCGGAGCCATTATTGCCCTATCCGCGCCTAAAGAGGTATGTACCTGTCTGTCTAGCAACTAGTCACGTAAAATCCTTAAATTGCACGCCAAGTTATACTTAACTAGGTCTGGTACCCCTAGACCTCCTCTGCCCCACCCAAGTTTTAACCAAGAAAGTGGTATTCGCGACTTCCCTCCCCTCCATAGGAAGCACCTTAGCACGCTCTCTAGCTTTGCTATATCTGCCCGCTTCACTAGGACTGGTATATTTTGGAGCAAATAAAGCCATTTCGGCAACACATTCATTTTAAATAAATTGACGCGGCCACTTAAAGAAAGGGGTAGATTCTTCCAGGAGTCTAACTTATCAATGGTCTGCTGCAACTGCCGGGGAATATTAGCCTGGTATATATTTTCTGGATTAGATGGGAGACGCACCCCTAAATAGGAGAGATGGTTCTTTGCCCATTGCAAAAGGAATGTCTCCGGCCACGTTGTCTGTAGTGTGAGAGGGTAAGCCAAGGCAGTGGACTTGGATTCATTCAGCCTAAACCCTGAAAAGACCCCGAAATCCCAAATCAATCGCAGAAGCCAGGGGAGCGATGTCTGAGGGTCCGCGAATGCCACACTTTTAAAAATATGCGCACCGAATCGGACTCCATGGATTTCATGTGTGCATTGTATGGCAAGCAATAAGGGCTCTAACTGTAATATAAACAAGAGTGGTGATAGTGGGCAACCTTGCCTTGTCCCCCAGGCCACCTCAAATGGTTCGGACATTGCACCATTTGCAAGTATAATGGCCCTGGGATCTTTGTATAATAGCATCAAGGCTTGTACGAAAAACCCTTCAAATCCCATCCTCTGCAAGATATCGAATAGGTATGTCCATTCCACCCTATCAAACGCCTTCTCGGCGTCAAAACTGATAACTAAATGTGATAAATCAAGCTGGCGGACAATTGTCATGGCAATCAACACTTTTCGGATATTAGTCAGTGCATAGCGCTGGCGAACGAAGCCCACTTGATGATCCCCGACTAACAAGGGTATGATGGAAGCCAATCTATCTGCCAATATTTTGGCCAACAATTTAACATCTGAATTTAACAGTGATATGGGTCTATAGGACTCAGGTAAAAGGGGATCCTTCCCCATCTTGTGGATTAGTGTAATCAAGGCCAGGTTCTCATGATTAGGAAAGGAGCCCAGAGTAATTAAGTCTGTGTAACCGGCTGCTAGCGGGCCGGCTACCTGGTCAGAAAGCGCTTTGAAAAACTCCGCTGTGTAACCATCTGAGCCTGGTGCCTTGAAGGGCTTATCATGCCTAATGGCCCTCCGAACCTCCTGCTCCATGACGGGCTGATTAAGGCTCTCCTTCTGGGCGCCGCTTAGGCTCGGGAGAGACAAGGAGGAACAAAATCTTTCACATATGTCCATATTTCAACCTTCTGAGGTGTATAGCTTAGAGTAGTACTCTCGAAATCTATTTAAGATAGTTAGAGTGTCTCGCACCACCATGTTATTCGTTAAACGCAATGTCGGGATATATCGCCGTGGCCGGGATGATTTTATCAAATTGGCCAGCATTCGCCCCGTTTTATTTGTATATTGGTACAGGCGGAACTGGTAATAGAGGAGACTTTGGAGCCCCTTGGAGTGAGCGATACTGATCCCTATTCTGAGTGGTCTTTGCAGTGGCCAGCTTGTCCCTAGCCTTTCGTAGTTGGCTATTCAGCTTCAATATCCTGCTGTTTAGGATTTTCCTTCTGTGGGATACATAAGAAATTCTCTCTCCCCGTAAAACCGTTTTAGCGGTATACCAATACAGTGCCAGCTGTGTAATGTGATTTTTATTATTGGCAGCATATTCTGCCCATTTTTGCCGAATATACTCCCTAAATTGCGCGTCAGTGGCTAAGCAATAGGGATACCGCCACAATTTAGGTCCCGGCTGATAGCCCGTTGTGCGGCGAATTAAATTTCTTTCTTCTTTTCTCCTTCTAAACTTTAAAGCAATCCCCAGTAAGAAGATGCACATCCACCATCTGCTGGAGACAGAGAATACTGGCGGGGTGATGTCACTGCAGGGCTATATATACTGTGATGTCAGCTGTGCCCTGTCTCCATCTGCTGGTAGAGGTGAATAACCCACTGGTTTTGGATTCACCTGTCTGTACGCTAAAAAACTATGATGTCGCATGACATACTAATGTACCCTTAGCTTATTGTCAGCATGGATTTATTCAGCTTTGCTGGGAAAGAGTTTGTATTGATAATTGATCACTTTTAAGACTTCTGGGAAGCTAAACTGCTCCCAAACATGTCTGAGGAAGCCATGATAAAATATTGTATGATACAGTTTATATGTTTTCAACCAGATTTTGAATAATAGGCCTAAATTTGCATGCATACAGTTGAAATGATTTGCTACTGATTGGAGGTTTGAGCATTTCACTGGATTACCACAGCATTCATATGCTAATGGAAAAGTTGAATTGGCTGTGAAGATAGTGAAAAACCTGTTTAAGAAGGGAAAAAGGGATGGCAAAGACCCATGGAAAGTTATACTCCACTGGAGAAACACAACAATGGAAGACACCTAATGTGAAAAAATTGAAGACATTATTGCCAGTAGCCAGTAAACTATTTGAGCCCTGTGTGATACAAGATGTACTGGAAAGGCTGCAACACACGGGTCAAGCTATGACATATCTGCTAGAGATTTGTCTAAGTTGAATACTGGTGAGTCAATTCACATGAAACCATCATCAGCAGATCGAACAAGCTGTTGAAAACTGGACACCTGCATGAACAAGGTCACATCTGACTCATATCTTGTAGATATTGAAGGAATTCTTATCGTTATAATCAGGTGAATCTCTGAGCAGCCATCCTCATAGGGCTGCTGTGGACAGCACACACATGAACAAACTAAAGGGCCAAGCAATCCCTCCTGTGCAAGAACATGTCTAGCATGGAGTGTAGAGCTCTGTCAAATACTACTGATGGGAACCCAGAGCAACCAGGTTATGTATGATGGCCGAGAAAACTGCCCCCTGATGCCAGCAATTGCATGCACAGAAATCCACATCTACACACACAGTGGTCGATATTCAAAGCCTGCTAAGAGACTTTGTATAATAAGAACATAAGATTTGCCATACTGAATCAGACTAAAAGTCCATCAAATCCAGTATCCAATTTCCAACAGTGGTCAATTCAAGTCACAAGTACCTGGCAGGATCTCCAAAAGGTACATAGGGGTAGATTTTAAGAGGCGCGCGAACAGCCTACTTTTGCTTGCGCATCAGACTCAAGCAAAAGTACGCTGGATTTTAGTAGATACGCGCGGAGCCGCGCGTATCCACTAAAATCCTGGATCGGCGCGCGCAAGGCTATCGATTTTGTATAGCCTGCGCGCGCCGAGCCGCGCTGCCTCCCCCCGTTCCCTCCAAGGCCGCTCCGAAATCGGAGCGGCCTCGGAGGGAACTTTCCTTTGCCCTCCCCTCACCTTACCCTCCCTTCCCCTACCTAACCCACCCACCCGGCCCTGTCTACACCCCCCCCTTACCTTTGTCGGGGGATTTACGCCTCCCGGAGGGAGACGTAAATCCCCGCGCGCCAGCGGGCCTGCTGCGCGCCGGGCCGCGACCTGGGGGCGGGTACGGAGGGCGCGGCCACGCCCCCGGGCCGTAGCCACGCCCCGTGCCCGCCCCCAAAACGCGGCCGACACGCCCCCGAAACGCCGCGTCGACCGGGCCCGCCCCCCCGACACGCCCCCGACACGCCCCCCTCCGAAAACCCCGGGACGTACGCGAGTCCCGGGGTCTGCGCGCGCCGGTAGGCCTATGTAAAATAGGCTTACCGGCGCGCAGGGCCCTGCTCGCCTAAATCCGCCCGGTTTTGGGCGGATTTAGGCGAGCAGGGCGCTGAAAATCCGCCCCATAGATTCTGTGAGAGGTGAAGCTCAAATGTTGCTATTACATATTACATAAAAAATAACAAATATAAGTTGCTTTATATGTCTGATATTGAAGCCTCTTTATGCTGCTACCTGAATATTAAAGCTGCTGAAAATAGAGTAGTGCAAATTGACAGCTAGAAATACCCTTGTTGCTTTGCTTAGTATAGTAAGTGTAAAAGAATCATTTTAAGGTAAAACACTCAAAGAATTTGAGAGAAAGATTGAACATGATCTTTAGAAATCATGTATGCTTTTGACACAAAAAGCACTTGCAGAAGGAGGAAGTGACAAATGAGCTGTGCTGCTGAAGCACTAAAGAGCTCTGTTGGAAAACAGGCTAACACCAGGCCTTAGTGAAGCAGAAAAGTAATGGAAGAAAGTATGAAAGCCCCCACCCCAATTCTTCCCCCTCCCTTAGAAACACTATATTTGTACACGAAACACCATGAAATTAACAAGCCTGGGAAATAAACAGGCCTCTGCAGAGCAGAGAATAAGAAACATAGAATCAAAGTTTAACCCCCCCCCCCCCTTTGATTTCTGCACTGCCCTGGTGAAACTACCTCTTTCTTCAGGGACCGTTATCTGCCAAATTAGGAAATCCTTCCTTGTTCCTTGCTAACCTCATTAGTACCCCCCCCCCCCCCCTTTGTCTTTGTTCTAAGTAAACAGCAGGTGCAATAAAAGGTCAAAACTGTTAGAATTAAGAAATATTCCTATGTTCAGGCTCAATATAGAGGAGTGGAAAGCACTGAAAAATTGAGAGGGCAACAACCTCCACCCCCACACACCGGCCCCTGCTCTTGCACCAGCTTTTTGCAGAAATAGCAAAGTAGGATGGCCTACCACAGGTGGTAAGGAGGAATGGGGATTAGAGTCAGATATGCTAATTGCAAAGCTAAAATTGGGGAACTTGGAAGGTATATAACCTGTATGTTTACACAATGTTAGTGGTACCTGCTAATTTCCTGTATGCACCCCAACTTGCAAGTTTGTAATAAAGACTTCTTTCACTGAAGCTTTGTGTTCACAGCCTAATTATTCCCAGAGAAGGGTACTTTGTTTATTTCTTACAGATTCCATGTTGCTTATCCCAGAGAAGCAGTGGATTTTCCCAAGTCCACCTTAATAATGGCTTATCAATTTTTCCTTAAGGAACTTTTTAAAATCCAGCTACACTAACAGCTTTTACCATATCCTCTGGCAATGAGTTCCAAAGAAAACTGCATATACTGAACAAAGAAAAGGGAGATGTTAACAGATATTAACATACGGATTGATGCCACCTTGCATCTGACTGTTAAATTTAACTTTACTTTCTTTCTGTTGTTACTTTAATGCTGAGATTACTTACCTGATAATCTCCTTTTCCTTAGTGTAGACAGATGGACTCAGAACAAGTGGGTATAGTGTGCTCGTGCTAGCAGTTGGAGACGGATCTGACGTCAGCACGGGTACATATACCCCCACAGGAAGTGAGACAATTCAGTAATCTTCCTTGCAAAAGCTGTTATGGATATATGTGTACTGACGATCAATGAAATAGGGAAACAGGATTCCCCTGACCGATGGATAGTAGCTGGAGACCGCCAGCGCTTCCAACCGGAAGGCGTCGACACCTGGTAGAGTGGACGCTCTTATGTAAGAAAATGACATGGCTAACCTTGAATCGGTGAAACCCATGTATACCGGCAGCCAGGCGGGATGCTGAGTCCATCTGTCTACACTAAGGAAAAGGAGATTATCAGGTAAGGAGATTATCAGGTAAGTAATCTCAGCATTTCCTAGCGTGTAGCCAGATGGACTCAGAACAAGTGGGATGTACAAAAGCTTTACTCCCGGACTGGGCGGGAGGCTGCCTGAGGACCGAGTAGGACTGCCCTCGCAAATGCTGTGTCCTTCCTGGCCTGGACATCCAGACGGTAAAATCTGGAAAAGGTATGGAGGGAGGACCATGTCGCCGCCTTACATATTTCTGCGGGCGACAGCATCCTCGATTTTGCCCAAGATGCTGCTTGTGCTCTGGTAGAATGAGCCTTGACCTGTAAAGGTGGAGACTTTCCGGTCTCTACGTAGGCCGCTCTGATAACTTCTTTAATCCAGCGGGCTATGGTGGGCCGAGAGGCCGCTTCCCCTTGCTTCTTCCCGCTGTGAAGGACGAACAGATGGTCCGTCTTTCTTACTGCTTCTGTCATTTCCAGGAATCTGGGCAGCAATCTGCCGATGTCGAGATGGCGTAGCAAACGCCCTTCTTCTGATTTCTTCAAACCCGCCGTGGTTGGCAAAGATATGGTTTGGTTGAGGTGAAATTGTGAGACCACTTTAGGTAAAAAGGAGGGAACCGTGCGAAGATGGATAGCCTCAGGAGTGATTCTGAGAAAGGGATCACGGCAGGACAGTGCTTGTAGCTCGGAGATGCAGCGTGCTGAACACACGGCCAGCAAGAACACCATCTTCAAAGTTAGCGAACGGAGAGACAGGCCCTGAAGGGGTCTGAAAGTGGATCCCGCGAGGAAATCCAAAACTATGTTGAGGTTCCACAGGGGCACTGGCCACTTCAGTGGCGGACGAATGTGCTTGACTCCTTTCAGGAAGTGGGACACATCTGGGTGCGTGGCAATGGTCTTGCCATCCCTCTTGGGACCATAGCAAGACAGCGCAGCCACCTGAACCTTGACGGAGCTGAGGGAGAGACCCTTCTGAAGCCTATCCTGCAGGAAATCCAGAACAATAGGGATTGTGGTCGCATGTGGATTGGTGCCATGAGTGTCGCACCAGGCTTCAAATACTCTCCAGATCCTTACGTAAGTAAGGGATGTGGAAAACTTGCGGGCTCGGAGGAGCGTAGCTATCACCGGCTCCGAGTAACCTCTTTTCTTCAGTCTAGCCCTCTCAATGGCCAGACCGTAAGAGAGAATTGAGCTGGATTCTCGTGGAGGATGGGACCTTGACGAAGCAGGTCCCTGAGAGGAGGCAGGGGAAGAGGCTCCCCTGCCAGTAATCTTCTCATGTCCATGTACCAAGGTCTTCTTGGCCAGTCTGGTGCCACTAGAAGAACTAGGCCTCTGTGTCTCTGAATCTTGTGAAGCAGGGCGCCCAGCAGGGGCCACGGAGGAAAGGCGTATAGCAGAGTCCCTGGAGGCCATGGCTGAACCAGGGCGTCGATCCCGTGAGAGAACGGATCTTGCTTGCAGCTGAAGTATCTGGGTACTTGAGCATTGGACCTGTCCGCTAGTAAGTCCATGTCCGGAATCCCCCACTGATCCACGATCATCTGGAAGGCTGTGGGGGACAGCTGCCATTCTCCCGGATTTAGGCATTCCCTGCTGAGGAAGTCTGCCGTGGTGTTGTCCCTTCCGGCAATGTGGATGGCGGAGATGTCCTGGAGATTCGCCTCTGCCCAAGCCATCAGCGGGATTATCTCTAGGGACCCCTGTTGGCTTCTGGTTCCACCCTGTCGGTTGATGTATGCCACCATGGTGGCGTTGTCGGACATCACTCTGACTGCTCTGTTCCTCAGTCTGTGAGCAAATCGCAGGCAGGCTAACCTGACTGCCCGTGCCTCTAGGCGGTTGATGTTCCACCCCGACTCTTCTCTGTTCCTCCGCCCTTGGGCGGTGAGCTCTTCGCAGTGTGCTCCCCATCCACTCAGGCTGGCATCTGCGGTGAGCAGAATCCACGTGGGGGAGGACATCTTCGACCCCCTGCTCATGTGGCTGGACTGCAACCACCACCGTAGCTGGGTCCGCAGCCTGGCTGGTAGCGGTAGATGTACGGAGTAATTCCGGAAGCATGGGCTCCATCGAGAGAGGAGGGAGCGTTGCAGTGGTCTCATATGGGCCGGCGCCCAGGGTACCACTTCCAGGGTGGATGCCATGAGGCCGAGAACCTGCAGATAGTCCCAAGCTATGGGCCGACTGGCTCCCATCAAGGACCATAGACGCATCTGAAGTTTTAACCTTCTCTTGGAGGTGAGGCTGACTGTGTCTGCCTGGGTGTCGAACTGGACTCCCAGGTATTCCAGTGACTGGGAAGGCTGTAGGCAGCTCTTGTTTAGGTTGACTACCCATCCCAGGCTTTCCAGAAGGGCGATCACTCTGTTGGTTGCCCGAAGGCTCTCCTCTCGTGATTTCGCTCTGATCAGCCAATCGTCTAGGTAGGGATGGACAAGAATTCCTTCCCGTCTGAGCGCTGCTGCTACTGCTACGATCACCTTGGTGAAGGTCCGCGGTGCCGTGGCTAACCCAAAGGGCAAAGCCCGGAATTAGAAGTGTTGTCCCAGGACCTTGAAGCGTAGGTAGCGCTGATGATCCCGATGAATCGGGATATGCAGGTAGGCTTCTGACAAGTCTAAGGCTGTGAGGAATTCTCCTGGCTGTACTGCGGTCTTGACTGAGCGCAGAGTTTCCATGCGAAACCTCGGGACCCTTAAGTATCGGTTGACTGACTTGAGGTCCAATACGGGCCGGAAAGTGCCCTCTTTCTTGGGTATCATGAAATAAATGGAATAGTGCCCAGAATCCATTTCCCATGCAGGTACTGGGATTATGGCTTTCAAGGACAGGAGCCACGCCAGCGTAGCTTCCAATGCTGCCTTCTTGTGGATTGGACACGGAGATTCCACAAACCGGTCTGGAGGGATGTGATGGAAGTCCAGATAATACCCCTCTCGGATGATGGCGAGGACCCACTGGTCCGACGTAATCTCGACCCATCTGGGGTAGAAGAGGGTTAACCTGCCCCCTATGGCTCCATCCCCCGGATGGATCGGCTGATTCTCATTGGGAGGAGCGGCTGGGCCCTGACCCCGAGCCGGCTCCCCTCTTGTGCTGCTTGGTCCGAAAGGTCTGGTTCCTGGCCTGAGGACGCGGTGCCTGATAGTGACTCCTATAGGGAGTGAAGCGTTGGGAGCCTCTACCTCTGGAAGGGCTCGGCAAGGCACGCTGGTTCCTTTTGAACCTGTCTTCCGGCAGTCTAGGTACTGGAGAGGCACCCCATGTGCTGGCCAGTTTATCTAGGTCGCTGCCAAACAGAAGAGACCCCTTGAACGGCATTCTAGTGAGACATGTCTTAGAAGGGGCGTCGGCTGACCAATTGCGTATCCAGAGCTGCCTCCTGGCTGCTACTGAGGATGGGACCCCCTTGGCTGTCGTTATGTTACAATTACTTCCTGCCTTTACCTTCTTCCAGCTATCAAGCGTCCAAGTTTTTACTCCTTGTTAAATGTAACTTTGCCTTATTCACCTCTATTGTTATCTACTTTGTTTTGCTTCAGTTATACCCTTGTTATATGTAAACCGATCCGATATGGTTATTACTATGAAGGTCGGTATAAAAAAGTGTTAAATAAATAAATAAGTCGGAGGCGGCATCCGTAAGGAAGAGAGTGCTGACTCCATGTCTGCTGCCGGAGCATTGTTCCTGACCTCTGACAAACAGAAACGCGTTACCACTGTGCAGCAGACAGAGCTGCTACCTCAAAGGTGTGTTTCAGGATGGTGTCCAGGCGTCGGTCATGAGCGTCCTTGAGGGCCGCCCCCCCTCCACTGGAATGGTAGTGCGCTTGACCACAGCACTAACCAAGGCGTCCACCTGAGGGCACGCCAGCATATCCTTGATCGCCGGGTCCAGGGGGTACATGCCGGACAGGGCCCGACCCCCTTTGAATGAGACCTCTGGCGCATTCCACTCCAAGTCGATCAGCTGTTGCGCCGCTTGCAGGAAGGGGAAATGGCGGGCTGTGGGACGAAGACCCTCCAGCAGGGGGATCTGCATGGATGCTTCCATGGTACTGGGGCCTGGAATAGCCAACTCCGTCAGGCACTGAGAAACCAGGTCGGAGAGATCTTCCTTGGGAAAGAACCGCCTCATGGTTCGGTATGGCTCTATCCCCGAGGGAAGTTCTCCCTCCTCGGGGGGTTCGGACTCGTCCTCCGAGACATCAGGGTCTGCATGAGCGGGACTGCCCGGAGGCGGGTGCCCGCAATAAGGGTGAGAAGGGCCAGGGGCAGGGTCAGCCGGAGTGGCAGCAGGGCCTGGACGGGACGCTGACTGCATCTGTACAAAGGCGTGGATCCCCTTAAATAAGTCAACCCAGGAAATGGAAGCGGTTTCTAGCCGTCGGGGTACCAGATCCCCCGGAATTCCTGGCTGTTCAGGGCGCCCCGCTAGATCCGGGGTGGCCCCTGGGGAACTGTCGGTAAACCTCGGTTGAGACTGGTCCTGGCCCAAGGCTCCCACGGCCTCCTCACATTGGGCACAAAAGGAGTCTGGCTCCTCGCTCTGCGTGGCTCTAAGCTGGCACGCTGAGCAGAGGCCTAGAGTTTTCACGCCGGAAGCAGGAGGTGCCGCCTCTGGAGACGCCGAGGCGTTTAAATGTTCCATCGCGTCTTGCCGGTGTTTATGCTGCCAATAATATGTGCTCGATACACAATATGCGCTCAAGAATATGCAGTCAGCAATATGCGCTCAATAATATGCGCTCAATATACAATATGTGCTCATATAATATGCGCTCAATAATATGCGCTCTATATACAATATGCGCTCAAGAATATGCAGTCAGCAATATGCGCTCAATATACAATATGTGCTCATATAATATGCGTTCAATAATATGCGCTCGAAATACAATATGCGCTCAATAATATGCGGTCAGCGATATGCGCTCATACAATATGCGCTCAAGATACAATATGGACCTAAAAAATTCTGTACTGTTAATAATGTTCCTTTAAGTTGATCCCCAGTACTATACGCCCTAGCTAATTCTAGTTTGGTTTTTTATTATACTATAATTTGAATGTTATCAGCTATTGTATCCTTTCTTAAATATGTTGGATTGTAAAGCCTGTTGCTCACTTAATGTTCATTGTAAACCGAGGTGATGTTTGCCAACGAGCCGCGGTATATAAAAATACTTAAATAAATAAATAAAATAAATAAAAATGTGCACTCAAGAATATGCGGTCAGCAATATGCGCTCATACAATATGCACTCAATAATGTGAAACAGTCAAATTTTGCCATGACACCACCACTCGTGTTATTGGGTATAAGCAGTTCTCTAAATCTTGAAACTTCACAAAATTACAATTATTCCATGAAATTACAGTTTAACTGCTTTCAGCAGTCAATTCATCTTCTGCCAATAAAATGCATTGCTCAGTGATGTGTATCCAGTTTATTACTTCCTGATCTTGAGAAAGAACAAACATCAAAGTTGATTACATTTTCTTTAGTTGAGTATAAAGTGTTCTCTTTCCATTTCTAACTTGTTCAAGGATAAATGTTAAAACTCCTGTTGTACCCATGAGGCTGGCTGCCCCTAGAGTCTGCAGGTCTGCTCCATCTGCATTTGATACATAGTCAAGTTCAGTCCTCGCTAGGTCCTACTCCTTCAAAAACAAAGGTCATCAACATTACATTTTAACATGTTATTTATTCAGTTTTACAGATTACATATGCCAAGAGCATCTTAACAAGAAAATCAAGTAGAAGTGTAAAAATAATTAATGGAAAAAAGCAACAGAAAATTCAATGTCACTTATACTAGTTTATAGCCCAAATAAGTGAGGTGCTAGTGGGTGGGGCATAGGGGGCCAAAGAGAAAAAGGGGAGTATAAAGAAAAATTGAAATATAAAGAAAACAAAATCTTAGAAAACCTAACAATGGCCCCAGAAACCCTTGCAGTTGGTGTCTCATGCAGTATTACAGTAACATTAGGACACTATGGTGTTAGCTGGCAATCCAGAAGTTTTAGAAGCCAAGAACATTTTTAAATGTTTAAGTATGCAAATATTTTTATTCATCAAATCGGCAACTCCATTGCTCCATTGCTCAAAAAGTCTGGGACTGACTTAATTTTCCTGCATCTCCGTGGTGACTCTAATATTGATTGTGGAGAGCAGTACTCGCTCCTTTTGATGTAAATGTTTAAGTAAACATTTGCAAGGTTAGCAAAGAAATATACTAACACCCAAGGAGGACAGCTCCTGATGAAAGGCCAGGAATTTTCTCCTCTCCTTTATTGTTCTAGAAAGGCCAGGTAACACCCATATCCTAATTCCATAATAAAAAGAAGTCATATGCTGAAAACATATACTTATAGTCCAGTAATTGAGACAATATGATGGTAGACAGCACCAGACACAAATCAAGGTTTCTGTCACCTGGAATAAAAAAATTGTTTTGCTTGAAAAAACCCTGAAGCAGCAATGTACCAAAGCGTTGGCAACGTCAAGCTTTTTGTTTCCAGGTGCGTTGTTTCTTCATACATCAGCTTTGAAAGTGACTATGAACCACAAACTCTGAGATAAGTGACTTAAAAGTATAACTGCACTAGGATACATAGTTTAATAAGAATACACAATAAATTGCACTATTTATTTCACAAAAGAGTTAAAAATTTTAGGTTTTTTGACCTATGATTGAATTGTTCTGTTCAAATTCTGATATTTTCCCTCCTGATTTCCTAATTTACTTCATTGTTTTATGAATATATTGATTAGTGGTCTATTTTTGTTTTTATGGACTTTTTCTCCTGGAATTTGTCTAAAGCCTTTTTAAAACCAGCTATACTGTTTTCACCACATCTTCTGACATCAAATTCCACAGTTTAATTGTGCACAAGTAAAAAAATACTTTCTCTGATTTGTTTGAAATGTGCTATTTATTAACTTCATGTCCCCTTGTTTTAAATATTATTTGAAAGGGTAAATAACTATTCCCTGTAACCCGTTCCACCTACTCTTATAAGTCTCTATTGTATCTCTTCCCAGCCATCGTTTCTCCAGGTTGAAGAACCCTAACCTATTTAGCCTTTCCTCATTGGAGAGCCATTCCATCCCCTTTATACTTTTGGTTACCTTTCTTTATGTCTTTTCTAGTTTCTCTCTATATTTTTTGAGATGTGGCTACCAAAACTGTGCCTTCACCTTCCTAATTAACCCGAGGTGTGGCTTCCGATGGTACTCCAAGATTTCCAACAGTTATTTCTTCAACATATCCAAGGGGGTTATGGGAGCAACCTTGGGAAAGTATACAAAGTAGAGATTTAAAATTCCAGCTTGGTTTTCTAATCACAGCATTATCCTTAATCAAAGCAGCATTGCAGCCTTTTAGCAATTTCCTAGGTGCGTGCGCCACTGGGCCCTCCTTTGAAGCCTGCTCGGCGGTAACCTCGGTGGCGTCCCGGTTTGATGACGTCAGACCGGTGTATTTAAACTCCACCTTCGCCCTCAGCTAGCCGACTTGGCAACATGTTCCGTATGTCTTCCTGTGACTACGCTTTCATGCCTGTGGACTTGGACCCTGTCTGGTACCCACTCCTCGGGGGCCAGTGTGCACATTGGGGACTCACTCTCCTTGCCTACCCCGCTCCTTAGGCTGGCTCTGCGTCTCCTGGGTTCTAACCTGCAAGGCCTCCTGTTCCTCGGGACTACCTCTGGGACACCTCTACTATCTGAGTTCTACAGTGGGGGGTCCCTCACTCCTCGGGTTGTGCCCACAGCCTGAACAAGACTGTCTGCCCCTTCCGCTCCTCGGGACCGCAGCTACGTGTTACTCAAGTAACTGCCAGAGTTTCCCCGCTCCTCGGGATAGCGATCTCCGGCTTCTCTGTGACTTTCTATGTTTCCATGCTCATCGGGGTCGCGTCTACATACTATATCGAGACTACCAACACTTCCCCGCTCCTCGGGGCTGTGCTATGTCATCACTAGAGGCTCAGCTTCGGCTTCCCTGTCCTGTGGGTTGGCCTACAGCGTTACATCATCCACTATGCTGTGCAGTTCCTCCCCTTTGGGTTGCCTTTCTGGAGTACCTCCTGCTTGGCTAGTCTTGCGCCTCTCGCTCTGCAGTCTGTCTGGCACTGACTCTCCATGGGGGTACTCTCCTGGCTCCTCGGGACCTCTCTATTGCTTCACCCAGAGCTCCCCGCTGTCTCTGAACTTGCCTCCCAATGGTGTAGACCTGTGCGGGTCCTCCCCACAGATAGTAACAACTTGCATCTCAGGTCAAGGGCCCTCATACCCACAAATCATGGCAGTTGTATTGTTTGGATCAATTAGTTCATCCAGAACAGAAAATCTTATATCCCTTTCAGCAGCTGGAAGAGAAATGGAATATCCCAAGTAGTAGTTTCTTTGCATAATTGCAAGCTTGGTATTACTGTCTCTCCTGTAGTAAAGGTGAGTTGTCGACTATTTACCTTTCTGAGGCAGATGAAAAGTTTATGGAAACCACACCGAAGGTTAATAAAATAAGCATCTGGATATGCCATAAATAGGGAGTTTCAGGATTGCTCATCACTGACAAAACTAGCAACATTATGGGGGGAGGATTTGGGTACGACTTTAGAGATCGATATAGAAAAAGCATTTGTAGCTTTATATATAAACTTACTGCCGACCAACCTGAGAGAAATACAGTTTAAGATCTTACATGAGGTGTATTTAACAGAGAAAAGGGGGCACGAATAACGTCTCTTGTTTAAAATGTAATAATCAAATTGGCAATTTATGGCACGTTTACTGAATAAGATAAGCTAAAAACTTATTGGAAGCAAATTCACGATGTCCTTTATTATGTATTAGATAAAACTATTGCTTGGGATGGTACGATGACATTTATACAATTTCAGTTTAAATATCAGGTTACCAATAGGAGTGAAATTTCTTTGTGTAGCCTTTCTATTGCTAAGTCAGTTATTTTGTCATGTTGGAATTCAGTAGAAGCACCATCATTTGGTCTTAGAAAACTGAAATGTAGTCTTATGCTGTGATGGAGAAAATATGACAAAGAGATTTGTCAGGCAAAACTCTCTAGTGAAACAAAGATTATTATAAGTTGTGGACTAGGTTTAAGAACATGTGATAAATGATCAAGTATGAATGGAAGGGTGAATAGAGTGCTTGACTGAATGATTGGGGGAGGGAAATGGGGGGGGGGGATTATAAATCATAAAACCTGCTAGTCTGGGATGTTATTAGCTTATATTGTTACATTTGAAATAGAACAGGAGTTTGCATGATATTTTGTGTAAAGTTATTATTTGTATGCTGTTATATGATTCACATTAATAAAGAAATTATAAAAAAAAAAAAAAGAAAAGAATTGCAAGTCCCCTCTTGCAACTAGGAAAAAGCAGAGTATATACCTTGCCCCACCCATTCGTGTTTTAGTTTGCATGCTCTTTATCTGTCAAGTGTATCTCCTGTAAGAACACAATTGGGAATTTAACCTTTTAAACATGCTTAACTTGTTTTTTGCATTTTACCAGCGAATGGATTCCATCTACATTTAGAGTGATTACATAGAAATGACGGCAGAAGATGACCAACAGGCCCATCCAGTCTGCCCAGCAAGCTCTCACACATTTTCCCCATACCTTTCTGTTACCCCGACCGCTGAGTTCAGGGCCTTTATTGGTAACTTTTTGATTCCAATTTCCTTCCACCCCTGCCATTGATGCAGAGAGCAGTGTTGGAGCTGCATCAAAGTGAACTGTAAGGCTTAATGTTTGAGGGTAGTAACCTTCATAACGAGAAGTTATCCCGATGTTTGTATACTCATACTGCTCAGATCAATGCCTTGTTAGATGTTGTCTGGATGTAAATCCTTTTTTCCTCATTCCCCTGCTGCCACTGAAGCAGAGAGCCACGCTGGATATGCATTCAAGGTGAAGTATCAGGCTTGATTGGTTTAGGGTAGTAACTGCCGCAACAAGCAAGCTACTCCCACGCTTATTTGTTTACCCAATACTGTGCAGCCTTGTTGGTTGATGCCTGAATGCAAATCCTCTTTTCCACATTTCCTATTGCCATTGAAGCATAGAGCAATGTTGGAGTTGCATTAACCGTGTGAACGTTTATTGAATAAGGGTATTAATCACCAGGTTGTAGCCGTCATTCCCGCAAGCCACCCCCATGCCTCTTCTCGTCATTCCCAACCTCTAGGCTTTATGGATCCACAGTGTTTATCCCACGCTCCTTTGAAATCCTTCATAGTTTTGGTCTTCACCACTTCCTCCGGAAGGGCGTTCCAGGCATCCACCACCCTCTCCGTGAAGAAATACTTCCTGACATTGGTTCTGAGTCTTCCTCCCTGGAGTTTTAAATCGTGACCCCTGGTTCTGATTTTTTTCTAACAGAAAAGGTTTGTCGTTGACTTTGGATCATTAAAACCTTTCAAGAATCTGAATGTCTGTATCACATCACCCCTGCTCCTCCTTTCCTCCATGGTATACATATTTAGATTCTTTAATCTCTCCTCATAAGTCATTCGATGAAGACCATCCACCTTTTTGGTCGCCTTCTCTGGATCACCTCCATCATGTCTCTGTCCCTTCGGAGATACGATCTCCAGAACTGAGCACAGTACTCCAGGTGAGGCCTCACCAAGGACCTGTACAAGGGGATAATCACTTCCCTTTTCTTACACTATATTCCTCTCTCTATGCAGCCCAGCATTCTTCTAGCTTTAGCTACCGCCTTGCCACATTGTTTCGCCGACTTCAGATCGTTAGACACTATCACCCCAAGGTCTCTCTCCTGCTCCGTTCACATCAGCCCTTCACCCCCCATCGAATACATTTCTTTCAGATTTCTACACCCCATATGCATGACTCTGCACTTCTTGGCATTGAATCTCAGCTGTCATATCTTCGACCAGTCTTCCAGCTTCCTTAAATTCCATCTCATTCTCTCCACACCTTCCGGCGTGTCCACTCTGTTGCAGATCTTAGTATCATCCGCAAATATAGACAAACCTTACCTTCTATCCCGTCTGCTATGTCACTCACAAAGATATTGAACAGGACCGGTCCCAATACCGACCCTTGCGGCACTCTGCTCATCACCGCTCTCTCTTTAGAGTAAGTTCCATTTACCATCACACATTGTCTTCTGTCCAGGCCACCACCTTGGCACTCACTCCCAAGCTTCTTGTTTTATTCACAAGCCTCCTGTACGGGACCATATCAAAAGCATTGCTAAAATCCAAGTAGATGACATCGAGCACTCTTCCTCGATCCAATTCCTTAGTCATCCAATCAAAAAAGTCGATCAGATTCATCTGACAGGACCCTCTCTTGGTGAAACCATGCTGCCTCTGGTCCATCAATTCTACTGCTTGTAGATAGTTCACTATTCTTTCCTTCAGCAGAGACTAATACTTTTCCCACCACTGAGGTGAGGCTAACCGGCCTGTAGTTTCCAGCCTCCTCTCTGCTTCCACTCTTGTGAAGCGGGACCACTGTCGCTCTTCTCCAATCACTCGGCACCACTCCTGTTTCTAGGGATCTATTGAACAGGTCACGCAGCGGAGCCGCCAGCACATCTCTGAGCTCCCTCAGTATCCTGGGATGAACCTCATCAGGCCCATGGCTTTGTCCATTTTGTTTTCCTAGCTCTTCCCATACATTCTCTTCCATAAATGGAGTTTCATCCATTCCACTCCCCTCCAGTTTCTTGTTAACTAGCGACGGTCCTTCTCCGGGGTCTTCTTTAGTAAACACCAAACTGAAGTATTCGTTTTCTCCTTTTAGTTTGGCCACTGTTGTTCCACATCTCTTGTTTTCTTCCAGCCTTCTAGTTCTTCCTCCAGGTACTTACCCATTTCAACAAAGTCTGTGTTTTTGAAACACAAAATCCGGGTCTTCGTGTGACTTCCCCATATCCTATTAGTGATATGAAACCATACTGTTTGATGATCGCTGGTGCTGAGGTGGGTGCCCACCCAGACATTAGAGACATTATCTCCATTAGTGAGCACTAAATCAAGTATAGCTCCCTCCCTCGTAGGCTCCATTACCATTTGTTTGAACAGAGCCCCTTGCAGGGCATTCACTATCTCTCTACTGCTGTTAGATTCCGCAGAAGGGATTCTCCAGTCTACATCCAGCAGATTAAAAACACCATTTTAAATCTTAAATTTTTACCCTTATAATCAAGTACAGCAATATCTTAAAGAAAAATAGAAAACTGTTGGATGAAAAATCAGTATGAGCGAGGAAAAAAAAAAAGGTAAATATGATATTTAAACGAGGCAACTAGAGATAACAACCGATTCTATTTCACCGCTCTCAAACATTTTCTGCACTTTGGGGGTGTGAATCGAGGAATGCCTGTAGTGCCACAACTTTAAAAAAAACCCATACTTTTGATCTTTATACCACACTTCACATTTGCATGGATATCTCAAAAGAAATCTGGCTCCCCTAGCAATGGTGCCAGATTTCAATTTGAGAAACTCCTGTCTCCTTATTTGTGTAGCCCTAGACAGATCAGGATAAATCCAGATCTGTTGGCCATGGTAATTTAACAATCTATTGCGTAAAAATAAACGCAATATTGTGTCTCTTTCTTGAGGAAACAAAGGAGACAAATAGAGTTTCTCTCGATGTTATCACTGTATCCAAATTTGTTTCCAAAACATCAGATAAATCAATGGATTGCCCCGGCTGCTCTGTTCTAACAGTAGATTTTTTCATAATATAATAAATCTTTACCAGAGCAGGAATAGCCTGTTCTGGTATTTTTAATATATGTAGAAGGTATTCTTTGAACATATCCTTAGGAGAAATCATTCTCAAATATGGAAAATTTAATAATCTTATATTTGAATATCTTAAATTATTTTCCATTGATTCCAATTTCTTCATATTTAAGATCTCACTAAATTATTTTGGACAGTTTCTATCTTATTCAATCGTTGTTCTTGCAATTCCAATTTATCCTGATGTATTATGGCTATTCTTTCTACTTCTACTATTTTTTTCTGAACTTCTAGATGAGTATTAGTCAACTTTAATATTGCAGTCTCTAATGACTTAATTGCAGCCCAGATCACATCCATTGTTATCACTGATGGAGGTGAAATTAAACTTGTATTCTCTTCAGGCTTTCCCCTCTCACCTCCCCCTGCATCGATGTTTCCCATCCCCAGTCCTTCTTCAAGTGGTTTCATATTAGAAGATTCTACATTGCCAGATTCTTGTAGGACTAATGGAGGGGTAGGGACATTGGGAGCTCCGGGGCTTAACGAGATGGCTTTGGCCAAAGAAGCAGGCTTTCGCTCCAAGTCCACTTCTAACGCGGCCCTGTCCACCGGATTGTCAGTTGTTGTAGACAGAAAGAAGGATGGAATATGGGATTGAACTTGGTCCGGTACAGGAGAGGATGTTAAAACCTCCCTTATACGAGCCTTCCTTTTAGTATGCGGCATTCCAATTATACATCGAACAACAGCCCAGTTCTCCTGTATATTATCTCTTTATTACACTTTGGTCCAACAGTTTACTAATGGAGGCCAAGAGAGAGAGATTGATCCAATTTTACTCACGTTTGTTGACTTCTAAGAATAAATTCAGTTCAGACAAAGATTAATCAAACATTTAAGATTTAACTTGTTAATGTTGGATACTTTGTATTAAGAAGTATTTTGCTTGTTATAATTAATGGAGAAAATTAAAATAAAGAATTAAAAAAAAAAACAAAAAAACCCCAACTCCATTTTATTATTTATTTTAAACTTTGCCATCTCTCTTCAAATGCAAGTTCCAAGCCCATCTGCTCCTTTCAGAACATATTGTACATAACACCTCTATACCAAAAGCTTCCCAGCCTCAGCCTCCAGAGTTCCTTGGCCTGCATAGAATTACAACTCTTGCCCATACAATATTCTGTTACCCCATCTTCATGAACCCCATCCCCTTCTGAAGAGTCATCTACTCATCCCTATTCATACTCACAATCACTCTCCACATATCCAACCCCCATTCCTCCTATGCTCCTAAGGACCTTTCCCCCCAGTATTACTCCTCGCCCCCTGGGTGTGTGTGTGTGTCCAAAAACAACCCCTCACAGCCATAAAAAAAATATTCAAAATAGAATATCCTTGCTTAACAGAAAATTTTAAACTCTACCCTCCACTTGCATGATATTAATTGTCAGATTTAGGTGCCCTGTCCAAGGCAGTTCCATTTTCTGGATTCTCCAAGAGGGTAGGAAATTTGTGAACTGTGGATTCCCAGTTTTGAAAAAACAGCTCATTACAGCCTTGCTATAGGAGGTGGTAGAACGCTTGATTGAGAACTCACAATGCAGAAAAATGAAAAACCTACTATAACTGTGCCCATAGCAAGGCAAACCTTAGAAACATGCTTAAATATCTCTGCTTCTTAAACAGGCATGAATTAGTTCCTTTTATTCACCAAGTAAAAACATCATGTTGAGCTTCCCCTCTGCAGGCCTTGAAACATACTCAGAGAGCCTGTTCTTCCTGCTGCTTCAAATGAGATCAAGAACGCTGTGGCCTCCACTTTTGAGGAGAAAAATAGCGTTTTATCATCAACACAAACACACAATTTGGCTGGGAACAGCAAGGCAAATCTGATCCATCTGTGGTGCAGCTCCAAGCATACTGCCACATCTCTCTTCTCTGAGCAGTTACATGAACAGAAAAGTAATTGCAAAGGAGGATCTTATTCCCCATGTAATCAATGCTGTCCTGCTGTCTGTAAGCTCATAGGAGCTTTGTTTTGTGGGACCAATTGATAATGCATGCCATAACTGGCTGAGGTTTGCTGTCCCTGTCTTCCAAACGGTGCGACACAATGTACCCTTTCATAGCAAAAATGTTCCTCTAGCAATGATAGACCTAAACATTCTGGGAGTCATTTTTCCACAAAGCTGCATAGCTTATCTTCCCGCAGCGCTTCAGGCAGTCTTATAATTTTTAAGGCTGTTGCGCCACTTCCTATTTTCTTGATCTTCAATGCGACCCTTAAGTGCCACATTTTTCTCAGTGAAGATGGTAATATGTCATTCAGTCTCAACCAGCCAATCATCTTTTGCTGAGATGCTATGCTCAGAGGGCTGGATTTCCGGAGGATTTACACGCATAACTGGGCTTACGCGTGCTGGGCCTATTTTCAAAAGGCCCAGCGACGCGCGTAAGTCCCGGGGCTTTACTAAAGGGGTGGGAAGGGGTCAGAGGCCTCAGACACAGCGGCCATTTGTCGCTGTGCGCGGGATCACGCACCGGCTGAAGTAAGTTTTAACAAGAAACAAAAAAAAGAAAAAGATAGGGGGAAAGGCGGGGGAGGTAGGGGAAGGGAAGGTGGGGTGGGGGAGGGGGTAAGGAACAGGGGAAAGCAGTGCAGCTTGGCACACTCAAGGCGCACAATTGTGTACCCCCTTGTGCGTGCCGACCCTCAATTTTATAACTTGCGCGCGCAAGTTACAAAATCGTGTGTACATGTGGGTGCACCTACGTGCACCTTTTAAAATCTACCCCAGAGTGATTGAGGTGCTTTGATTGTCCTTCTAGGTTGCCTTTTATATCTTCTATGGTAGCTTGTATTTTAATTAAGTGCTCTTCCAACGCTGAGGAAATGCTTTTAGAAATTTGTAGCAGTACCTCTTTTGAGATAAATGCCAGTGTTTTATCTCTCTCACCTGTCACTGCCATTTTAGGATCATCACTTTTCTCGCCCACCTCTGACTGATAATACTGCTCATGACCTCACAGAAAACAACATTGGCCCGCACAGATCTGAATGCAGCTGTTTCAAAAACAGGGCTCTGCTTTTTGCTTATGTTGCAGAGGGCAGTAAAAGATATGAATAGATCTATTGGAGGAGATGCTCTGAAGCTCTTTCCCCCAATACCCGATCAGCTCTGCGCCATAAATGGAAGTCCAAAACATGCTTTTAATTGGGTAAATTGAAGAATTGGAGATTGTGCGGACAGTGAAAAGAAGCGACCGACATTAGAAGCTCAGCAACTTGAAAATATACCATACATATTTTACCGGGGAGGGGGGAGAAGGTTTTAGAATTTAAGAGAGCATGAAGATCTTCAAGTAGTGAAGAAGCACATGCAGAGTTGGAGATATAGCTGCCTTGAGGAATTTGTCTTCTGCTACAGTCTATGATTTATGTTACAAGTATATGGGATAATTTGAATTGCAATTAATTGTGTTGTTATTTTTCATTGTTTTGCTATGTGTTTAATTGGGGCACTGGTAAAGATGTTTTTCATAGATAATGGAATGAGGTTTCTTTCTGTAAATATGTAACAAAAAGAACTTTGGCCAGCAGCAGACTACTGTTCTGTGTTGTGTTGGAATTCTAGAAACTTTCCACCTTGCTGTGTCATATCTGGAATAGTCTTCCTGAGTTGGTAGGTCATGTTCCCTCTCTGGCTGAGAATGATTGTCTTGACTAGATTGTAAACTACATGGAGCAAGGACTGTACAGCTCTGTGCATGTTTAGTAGTGCTTTAGAAATTATAAATAGTATAGTAGTAGAACCAGAATATAGTCTTGTTGGAATGGAGTTCAGTCAATAAGCACTAACCAGGACACCACAGACTGAAGAAGACTCAAAAGGTTGTTGAGGTTGAAATGCTACTGCATTTGTGTATTGAACTAATTTCCTGGAGATAGAGACATTTTAAATTAACTTTTAATTTTAATTTTTGTTTTATCGGAATTTTGGGGAAACTATTGTGCCAATAGCGAATGAAGAGATCCCCTTTTGCACCTCATTATGGAGATGTACAATATTCTCTTTTCATCCCTGATTAGAAAGAAGTTTCTTAAAAACCCACCAAGGATTTTACACCAACTGGCATCACAGAAACTGGAGGAATTACTTTAAAAAAAAAATTAAGATCTTATTAAAATTATGGTTCAAAATTTTCATTCTGGTTTTGCTTCTCTCATATTTTGTAACGGTGTTGGGGCTTCTTGGTAATAGTGATCATAACATGATCCAATTTGACTTGATAACCTGAGGGAGGGCATTAAGGAAATCTATTGCGATAGCATTTAGCTTTCAAAAAAATAAAGAAAATGATTAGGAACAAATTGAAAGGAACTGCTGCAAAGGTTAAGATTTTACATTAGGGATGGACATTGTTTAAAAATACCATTTTGGAAGCACACACCAGAAGTATTTCATGCATTAAAAAATGTGGAAGGAAGTCTAAATTACTGCCAGCATGGTTAAAAAGTGAGGGGAGAGAGAGGCTATTGTAGCAAAAATAACATCTTTCAAAAAATGGAAAAGGGATCCAAAGGATGAAAACAGGAAATAGGAAACAATGACAAGTTAGATGCAAAGCAATGATAAGGAAGGGAAAAAAAATAATTTGAAAAGAAGCTTGCCATCGAAGCAAAAATTCATAATAAAAACATTTTCAGGTAGATTCAGAGCAAAAAGCTTTTGAGGGAATCAGTTGAACCATTAGATGATTAAGTACATAAGAACATGCCATACTGGGTCAGACCAAGGGTCCATCAAGCCCAGCATCCTGTTTCCAACAGTGGCCAATCCAGGCCATAAGAACCTGGCAAGTATCCAAAAACTAAGTCTATTCCATGTTACCGTTGCTAGTAATAGCGGTGGTTATCATCTAAGTCAACTTAATTAATAGCAGGTAATGGACTTCTCCTCCAAGAACTTATTCAATCCTTTTTTAAACACAGCTATACTAACTGCACTAACCACATCTTCTGGCAACAAATTCCAGAGTTTAATTGTGCGTTGAGTAAAAAAGAACTTTCTCCGATTAGTTTTAAATGTGCCACATGCTAACTTCATCTAGTGCCCCCTAGTCTTTCTATTATCCGAAAGAGTAAAAAAACGATTCACATCTACTCATTCTAGACCTCTCATGATTTTAAACACCTTTATCATATCTCCCCCTCAGCCGTCTCTTCTCCAAGCTGAAAAGTCCTAACCTCTTTAGTCTTTCCTCATAGGGGAGCTGTACCATTCCCTTTATCATTTTGGTCGCCCTTCTCTGTACCTTCTCCATCACAATTATATCTTTTTTTGAGATGCGGCGACCAGAATTGTACACAGTATTCAAGGTTAGGTCTCACCATGGAGCGATACAAAGGCATTATGACATTTTCCGTTTTATTCGCCATTCCCTTTCTAATAATTCCCAACATTCTATTTGCTTTTTTGACTGCCGCAGCACACTGAACAGACGATTTCAATGTGTTATCCACTTTGACGCCTAGATCTCTTTCTTGGGTAGTAGCACCTAATATGGAACCTAACATTGTGTAATTATAGCATGGGTTATTTTTCCCTATATGCATCACCTTGCACTTGTCCACATTAAATTTCATCTGCCATTTTAATGTCCAATTTTCCAGCCTCACAAGGTCTTCCTGCAATTTATCACAATCTGCTTGTGATTTAACTACTCTAAACAATTTTGTATCATCTGCAAATTTGATTACCTCACTTGTCGTATTTCTTTCCAGATCATTTATAAATATATTGAAAAGTAAGGGTCCCAATACAGATCCCTGAGGCACTCCACTGCCCACACCCTTCCACTGAGAAAACTGACCATTTAATCCTGCTCTCTGTTTTCTGTCTTTTAGCCAGTTTGTAATCCACGAAAGGACATCGCCATCTATCCCATGACTTTTTATTTTTCCTAGAAGCCTCTCATGAGGAACTTTGTCAAATGCCTTCTGAAAATCCAAGTACACTACATCTACAGGTTCACCTTTATCCACATGTTTATTAACTCCTTCAAAAAATTGAAGCAGATTTGTGAGGCAAGACTTGCCTTGGGTAAAGCCATGCTGACATTGTTCCATTAAATCATGTCTTTCTATATGTTCTGTGATTTTGATGTTTAGAATACTTTCCACTATTTTTCCTGGCACTGAAGTCAGGCTAACCGGTCTGTAGTTTCCCGGATCGCCCCTGGAGCCCTTTTTATATATGGGGGTTACATTAGCTATCCTCCAGTCAAAATTAGAGGACAAGGCCATAGTGGAGAGATTAAATGAATTTTTTGCTTTGGTCTTTACTGAGGAAGATGTAAGAGAGATACTCATGCCAGAAATTATATTTAAAGGTGATGATTCAGAGGAACTAAAACAAAAGGCAGTGAATATTGAAGATGTAATAAGGTAAAGTGACAAACTAAAGGATAGCAAATCACCTGGACAGATGGCATGAAAGTGATGAACTGAAAATTGAAATTTCAGACTTAATATTTGCTAGTAATTTGTAAGTATTAGTAATTTGTAAACTATTATTAAAATCTACTACTGAAGATTGAAGGTATGCCAATGTAACTCCAATTATTATAAAGGGCTCCAGTGGTGATCCAGGAAACTACATAATGGTGAGCCTGACACCAGTACTGGGCAAAATGGTAAAAACTATTATAAAGAACAATATTACTGAACTGACATGGATTTAGCCAAGGGAAGTCTTGCTTCACTAATCTGCTACATTTTTTTGAAGGCATAAATATACATGTGGATAAAGGTGAGCCTGTTGATATAGTGTATCTGTATTTTCAGAAAGCATTTGACAAAGACTTCTGAGGAAATTAAAAAGTTATGAGATAGGACGACTGGGACTGGTTAAAGGATAGAAAACAGAGTATTACTAAATGGTTAATTATTTCAATGGCAAAAACAGAAAAAAGGAAATCCCAGGGATCTATACTAGAATTGCAACTTTTTAACATATTTATAAATAACTTGGAAATGGAAAAAAAGGGGGATGATCACATTTGCAGATAACACAAAATTATTCAAATTTGTAAAATCACAAGATGATTGGGAGAAATTGCATCTTCCAAGACTAAGAGAATGGGCATCCAAGAGGCAGATGAAATTCAATGTGACCAAGTGCAAAGTGATGCACATGGGAAAGAACAATCCAATTATATCTACACAATGTAAGGTTCCAAATTAGAAGTCACCACCCAGAAAAAGGATCATGGATAAAATACTGAAATCCTCTGCTCAATGTGCGGCAGCAGCCAAGAAAGCAAATAGAATGCTAGAAATTATTAGGAAAGGACTAGAGAATAAAACAGAGAATATCATAATGCCTCTATATTGTTCCATGGTGCGACCATACCTTGAGTAGTGTGTGAAATTCTGGTCACAGCAATAGCAGAATTAGAAAGCTCCAAAGAAGGGTGAACAAAATGATAAAGGGGATGGAATGAAAGGCTGGAAATGGTAGGGGTCTTCAGCTTGAAGAAGAGAAGACAGCTGAGGGGAGATATGATAGAGGTCTATAAAATAATGAGTGAAGTGAAACAAACGTGAATTGATTGTTAACTCTTTCAAAAAATATAAAGACTACGGGACACACAATGAGGTTATTAGGTAATTCCTTTTTAAACAAATAGGAGAAAATATTTTTTTCTTACTCAATGCATAATTAAGCTCTGGAACTCATCACCAGAGGATGTGGTAAAAGCCCTTAGTGTCCTTCAGACCTTGCATTTCCTAGAGCCCATTTCCAAGCAATTCCTGACCATGAGAACAAGAAATTTAAGGAAAATGATTTGGAGACTTGTAACTTTACGAAAAAAGGATTTGTCACCCAGAAAATGTGTACTTTTGTCAAGTTATGAACATCGACAAGTTTTATTATAGAAAACTTTTATTTGGTTGAAAATGAGCTCTTGTGAGCAGAAGTCCTTTTCTCTAAGGGCTTTGAAGACCATATATTCTACCATATTCAGGTTGGACTAGGGATTGGTATCCTGTGAGCACCCCCCCTATAGTGAAGACATGGAAGTGGGATTACATGTAGGAGTTGACTTGTATGACACGATGTTATATTTAAACAATATTTTCTTCTCTATATGCACCTAAGGGATAGATTTTTAAACTTACGCATGTGCGTCCAAGTGCGCACACTTTCCTGGCACGCGCACATGGATGCAGCTATTTTATAACACGTTTGCGTCAGTGCGCGTGCACATACGCGGCAGATTTTAGCATCTGCGTGCACATGTGCATGCGGCTTGGGTCTCGTGCGTGCAGGGGGGGTACATTTTTAATTTACGCACGGTGACATGATGGTCCTTTTTCCCAGTTCCCTCCCAGGCTGCTCCAAATAAGGAGCAGCCTGGGAGGGAACTTCCCTACCTCCCCTACCTAATCTCCCTTCCCTTCTCCTCCCCACCCTCTAAACCCTTTGTCCTACCTTTTTTGGTTTTTATTTTGTTGCTTACTGCTCCTTTAGAGAGGTAGCAACATGTGTGCACTGGCGATCCCTTCCCCGGTACAGCGGCAAATGGCTGCTGTACCGGCCGCCTCCAGCCTCGCCCCTCCCCTTTCATTCGGCCTGGCACTTCTGCGCGTAATGGGAGTTACACGTGTGGCCAGGCCCCTTTGAAGATGTGTGTGGTTTGTGCAAGGCCTGGCCACGAGCATAGCCCCCATTTTCCACGCGCACAACTTTTAAAAAATCTACCCGAGAATGAGGGTAGGACAGCTCTAAAACATATTTGATGATTTCATGGAGAGGGCAATTTTCAATAGCCATTTAGTCAGGTAAAAGGGCTCTCTGTAAACTGCCTACTCTGTATTTGGGTAAAATTACACCTGGGAATCAACATGATGGAAAAAGTAGGTGGGATCAGAGGCAGGGTTAGCTTGGGGGAAACAGCAGCATGCATAGTTTTGAATTTTCAAATTTGTGTGTATTGGTCAATAGGGAAAAGTTCTCTGCAGAAAATGGTAGTGTCGAGGGGGAGAGGGGAGAGAGGTTCTCAGAGGCGGTGTATGCCAGACAGACCTTGGCAGCAGCAATTCTGACCTTCCTCCCTAGTACTGTTGGTATGTGGCCAGCCCAGCATCATCAGCTATGGACAGTTCGGGCCTATAAAATCAGCGAGGCTGTGGCACGTAGCCACCGGCACACAGCTGAAGTTATTCACCAAAGGGGAGCGGCCCTTTGTTAGTTATTTTGTGGACCACAAATGCTAAAGGAGTATATCAATGGGAAGAAAAAGAAAGGGTAAGACTTTTGTTTCATCTCTTGCATTCGTCAAAGGTCCTACGGATCAACATATATGGCGTGTGCCAGAGTACACCTTTATGGACAGGGATAGGGAGGCTTCTCCTTCTTCGGGTGCCTTTGTAAGTCAAGCTATGGGTTTACCTACTCTATCATTAGCTAGTGTCACATCTGAGGTCATTAGAATGATTGGGGTTACAAATGCTTTTCCTGCATTACATGACTATGTGTCAAACCAACAGAATTTTGTCTTCTTTATCCCTGACTTTATATCTATCCAGAGCCTTTATAGAGGCATATAAAGCATCAGCCTAGGAAGAAATGCTTTTGGGCTTTTTGTAGAGGAATGGTTCTATTTCACAATTGATAAGTACCCCTTTGCCATCAGTATTCTCTTTTCCTAATGTTTCGGAGGATTTAGAACCAACTTGCAATATTACTTTGTTGGATATTTGGCGTGTAGTCACTAAAGTGGAAAAGACTATGTCCAACTCAATCTTGCAACTGAGTAAGATTACAGAAGATACTAAGTCCAAATAGTATGAACAGCATTTGCATCTAAATGTTATTGAAAATTCTCTATCTATTGTGAGTTCCCAGATGGCTTCTTTGCAAGCACAGCTAACATCAGGGATAGTTTAATTTTGCATCGTCAGATAGCAAATACCGAAAATAAAATTAGAGGGAAAAATTTACATTTCTTAAATTTTCCAATGACTAGGTTACCATCAGCTTATGGATCATTCAAGAAATATATAAAAGACATCCTGTTTATACCTGAAGATAAATGTCCTGTTCTTTAAAAAATGTATTACTTTCCTAAACACAGAAGGGTGACCTCTCCTGAAGAGGGGACGATAGACCCACCATGTTTGGAGAGTCCTTCAAAGTCCGATTTCCTAGAATCTTCTTTTGATGATATTCCAGTGAGAGCTACACTCATTTCTTTTTGTTCAGAACAGGACTAAGATATGGTGTTTCAGAAGTTCTGTAAAAATAATTAAATGTTTTGTTTCCAGAAAGTACAAATATTTCTGGATGTATCATGGCCTACACAATGTCACAGGATGCAGTTCTTACAGTTAAAACACAAAGTTTTGGCTTTGGGGGCTTTTTTCTTAAATATCCATGCAGCTTACCAAAAAAATAGATTTGTGTTTACTGATCCTCTCTTCTTAGAGACCTTCATTACTGATAAAGCTGCAGGATAATTTGTTAATATTTTGTTGTTGAGTTCTCTCTCCTATTATTGATATAACTTTTTGATCTTTGTTTTGAATATTTACCCCTTTTTATGAGGACTATGGCTTGGTATGCCATTGTGTATTTTTAGTGTTTATTACTTGTTATATTTTGACTTGCATACCTGTGTTAATGTTTTCTATTTTGATGTAAATGAAAATTTAAGAAAATTTAAATTAGAAAACGAAAAAGAAAAAATAGTGTGCAGATACTTTTCCCTTTGGCAATTTTCAAAGGGAAAGTATGCAATTGCTAAGTTTGTGCAGAAAAGTAGCCATGGTCTTTGAAGCAATCTGCATATTTTGGAAAATATTTTTTTTCTCTTTAGAGAGAGTTGAGTCACATGATAGCCTGCTTTCTCTACAGTTCTTTCTGTGATTGTGCAATGCTTCAGCCTTCAGTAAACACTAACTTTCCCTGAGGTGCTCGTCCTCTCTCTGCAGACTCTGTTTGAGCATCTCTCTCAGGCTAATATGCTCTGACCTACCTGAGATTTCAATTGAGTCGACTCCTTTCGCTAAAATCAAGGAAAATCAAGGCAAAACACAAAACAAAACCCTGCAGGGAATATCAGGAGACCATAAAAAGTGTGAACTGTGCAGTTGGGGGGTGAATGTCACTAGATACTCTACAATCTGCAGAAATCTGTGACTGGCAACTAGGATGTATCCTTAGCATTATGAACAGAATAACTGGGCAGACTGGATGGCCCAGATGGTCTTTTTTGCCATCATTTACTATGTTATTATGTCAATGTTGATGAATGATTTACAAGATATAAGGAGGGGATGACATATAGACACCCATTCATCATGATTATATAAGAGATTATATAAGATCTGTTTTCTTGTAAGAAATGAGGTAAAACATTTAAAATGAAAATCAGTATTTTTTTCACAATTTTGGAAAGGATAAACATTTAACTAATAATGGCTATAGCGACACACTTTTATATTATTTTACTGAAAGTGAACAAGTGCTGGCAGCCTAAACAAGGTACCTCCACAAGTAAATAGCACTGATTGAGCAGGATATCCCCAAGGTTGTGCAGGTCTGATAGAAATAGTCCCCATCGGTCAATGTTGTTTAGCAGATGATATTTTGAGTATTGTCTGTTTAGATTTTGTGGAGAAATCAATTAAAATCTGCTCTGAAGACCCATTTTCTAACTGAAAGTATAGTCCTCCAAGTCAGGAGCTCTTTTCAAAGGACAGGAGATCAGGGTGAGGCCTCTCATTCTCTAAGCTTGAGTTCCTCGGTAGGCCACTATCTGAATCCCGAGCTTCCTCTCCAAGGCTCTCCTCCTCGCTAAGGATGAGATGAAGGCTGGATTTATTAGGGCACTGAGAAGAGGCGGCAATGCTCTTCTCTGCAGGATTGTTCACTTTCGACTCCAGATTGTGCTTGTTGAGCAGGTCAGGTGCATAGAGATCAGCTTGAGAGAGGTCTTTCCTATTCTCCAGCAGCTCAGGACCATTATCACAGGGCTGGGTCTCTGGGTTCTCCTTCAGCAGCTTAAAGTAGGCTCTGGCTGATGGTGGCATTATCTCCTCCATTCCATCCTGAGACTTTTCCACTTTCTCAGATAAAGGTTCTGTATACTCCAAGCTACTCATTACAGGGTTAGAGGAGATCATCATGTCCTGGGTGGTCTTCAAAGCCCGAGGCGTCCGTTTCTTAGCCATAGCTGGAGGTGGATCAAGTCGAGGAAATGGCTCATGGAAATTAGACCTGCAGAATTAATTAATTAATTTATTTTAAATTATGGAATGGAACATTTTTTTCAAAGCTATAATTATGTCAGACAAAGTAATCCTGAAAATACAAAATGGTGATCCATATGGTACAGGTTTTGCTCTGAGTGCTCTTGAGCCTGCAATCATTACTCACAGTACTGACCTGCATCATTGCTACAGGATGCTGCAATGTGACATCAACATCTGTTTATTTATTTATTTATTTATTTATTTATTTAATTTATTAACTTTTATTTACCGACATTCGTGAAACACATCATGCCGGTTTACATAGAACTCAAATGGGAAATACAGTATAACAATATAACAGTATAACATTGAAACAATAGGATGTTACTAAAACGAGAAGCAACAGACAGAAAAACCAAAAGCAAAATACAGCAAAATAAATCATGTTAAAGGAAAACGAGGAGTGTAGGTTTGAAAGGAGGGTAGGCAGGGGGGGTAGGGCGAGGGGGGGGGGGAGGGTAAGGGGTAGACGGTAGGGAGGGTGGGAAAAGGGGGATAAGTAAGGGAAAGAAAGGTATAGATAGAGGAAAAAAGGGTAGAGAAAGTGGGAAAAGGAAAGGGAGGGGGAGAAAGGCTTGTTTGAAGAGATGGGGGGAGAGAAAGGCAGAAAAGAGGGATACCATGTACAGATGGCTAATGTACATGGAATCGCTTAACTAGGTAGGTTAATGGAAGAGTTGAAGTAGGCGGTATTCAATGGGGTAGAAGGTTTTCTTCTGAGGAAGGACCGGGGAAAGGGGGGGAGCAAGGAGTATAAGGTAGAGCAAGGGGGCTAGGGGATATTAAATTTGGTTTGTGTCGGGGTAGGCCTGTCGGAAAAGCCATGTCTTGACTCCTTTCTTAAATTTGTGAAAGGATGTCTCTTGGCGTAGGAGGGTGGGGAGGGAGTTCCAGAGGGTGGGGCCAGCGACGGAGAAGGCTCTCCCTCTGGTATGAGTTGAGTGTGCTGTTTTGAGGGATGGGATGTGGAGAGTGCCTGTATGGGTTGTTCTTGTGGGGCGGTTGGAGGAGCGGTAATGAGGCATTTCATCGAGCCAGGTGTGGTTGTGTTTATGTAGGGTGTTGTGAAGGATGGTGAGGGTTTTGTATTGTGAGCGGAAGGAGATGGGCAACCAATGTAGGTCCTTTAGTATGGGGGTGATGTGGTCTCTTTTGCGCGTACCGGTTATGATTCTGGCCATGGAGTTTTGTAGAATCTGAAGGGGTTTGATGGTGGTGGCGGGGAGTCCTAGTAGCAGGGAGTTGCAATAGTCTAATTTTGTGAGCATGGTGGTCTGTATGACTGTGCGGAAATCATTGGTGTGGAGGAGGGGTTTGAATTTTTTTAGGATGTTAAGTTTATAGAAACCCCCCTTAAGTAGAGTTTTGATGTGGGGTTTAAAACTTAGGTGCTGATCTATGAAGACGCCTAGGTCTCTTACAGACTGGGTCTGAGAGAGGGTTGTGGTAGTATTTTGAGGAGTGTTCTGTCGCATGGGGAGGGTGAAACGTTCAGGTTGGTTGGAGATGATAAGTAATTCTGTTTTAGAAGTGTTTATAGCTAGATGGAGTTCAGATAACAGGGCGCTTATGGTGGTGAGGCAGGATTCCCAGCGTTGCAAGGGTTCGCTTATGGATTCTTGAAACGGTATGAGAATCTGCACATCATCTGCATATAGGAAGAAATTCAGGCCTAGGTTGGAGAGGAGGTGGCATAGGGGTAGGAGGTAAATATTAAAGAGGGTGGAGGATAGGGATGAGCCTTGGGGTACACCTTGCGTGATAGGTATGCGTGAGGATTCGTGCTTGTCGATTTTTACTACGTATTCTCTGTTTGTGAGGTAGGAGGAGAGCCATGATAGAGCTGTACCTGCGATGCCTATTTCTGCTAGGCGGGCCATTAGTATTTGATGGTTGACTGTATCATAGGCAGCTGAGATGTCTAATAGGGCGAGGCGGTACGAGTTTCCGTGATCCATACCTTTGAGTATGGTGTCTGTCATGGCCAGTAATAGGGTTTCGGTACTTCGGGCTTTATGAAAACCGAACTGTTTAGTGTGGAGGACATTGTGGTCTTCTAAATAGTCCGTCAGTTGTTTGTTAATAACCCTCTCTAGGACTTTGGATAAGAAAGGAAGATTGGAGATCGGACGGTAATTGGCCGGGTCTGTGGGGTCAAGGGTGGATTTCTTCAGGAGGGGCTTAACTATGGTCAGTTTGAGTGGGTTTGGGACACTGCCTGCGGTAATGGAGCAGTTGATTAGGTCCTTAATAGGTTTGGTGATGGCGGGGGTAATAGAGAGGAGGGTTTTTGAGGGAATGGTGTCTGAGGGGTGTGTGGCAGGTTTCATCTTTTTTAGGGTAGCTTCTACTTCTATGCTGGTGGTGAGGTCAAATTCTCTAAGGGTGATCTTTTTGTCATTCGGGATGGGGGTGAGGGGGGTGACGTTAGCTGGGAAGCGAAGTAGGATATTGTCGACTTTGTTTTTGAAGTAGAGAGCTAGTTCTTCGCATCTTTTGTTGGAGATGGTTTCATTGAGGGTAGGTGTGTTTTGGTCGGTGAGTTCTGACACGTATGTGAATAAGGCAGTTGCATTAAATTGGTAGTCATGGATCTTAGCTGCGTGGAAATCACGCTTGGCTTGGGTAATTGCATGACGGTATGCGTGCAAGGTGTTGTTGTAAGTAGCTTTAAGCGTAGCGGATGGTTGTTTGCGCCAGGCGCGTTCTTTAGCTCTTAGTTCTTGTTTCATTGTTTTTAAATTGGTGGAGAACCAAGGTTTTCTTTTCTCACATTGTGCAATGGGTATTTCTTTGTGGATGATGGGGCATATCTTGTTGGCTATGGTCGTTGTGAGATTGTTCCAGGAGTGGAGAGCAGTGTCTGGGTTGGTGAGATCGATATTGTTAGATATTTTGTCGAAAGCTAGGTTGAGCTCTTCTGTACTACAGTGTTTACGGAAGGAGATAGTTTTATGGTGTTTTTGTGTGGAAGGTGTGTGGGATTTGGTTTCAAGGGTTGTATTAATGAGGAAATGGTCGGACCAGGGTACTGGGGTGATTACAGGGGGGGTGGCAATGGATATTTTAGAGTTCACGAAGATTAGGTCGAGTGTGTGGCCCGGGTGACGATTTGATTGAAACCCAGGGCTTTGAGGGTGTCCAGTAGGATTTCGCAGGCGGGGGTGGCGGGGTGGGCATCCACATGGAGATTGAAATCCCCTAGGATAATGGTGGGAAGGTCTATTTTGATGTTGACAGTGAGATATTCAGTGATGGGTGAGGGATCTTGTTCAATTAAGCCTGGGGGGGCGTAGACTAGGCAGATCTGCAGGGATTTGGATGTAAAAAGCGCAATTTCTAGTTTGGGCGGGGGTTGAGTGGATTGGAGCTTGAGGCTGAGTTTTTTTTTGGCTGCTAAGAGTAGACCTCCACCTCTCTTTTTAGGTCTTGGGATGGAGAGGAGGTCGTATGTCTTTGTTGGGAGCTGGTTAAGGAAAACCTGGTCAGTGTTTTTTAACCAGGATTCGGTGATGGCACATAGGTCGAGATTGTCGTCTGTAAGCAGATCATTTAGTATAGGTCCTTTTTTTTGAATGGATTGGGCATTGAAGAGGGTAATGGCTAAGGTTGTTAAACCTAGGAGTTGTGAGAAAGGTGGGGTCATAATAGGTATGAGGGATTTGCGAGGGTTGGGTGGGTGGGGGGGTGTTGTAGGGGGCTTACGTAGTAGTGGGCGGTGCCGTCTTGGGATGGGGAGTAGGCACATGGTTCCAGTAGCAGGGGTGGACTAGGGTGAGGGCTATAAAACTAGATGCGGGGGGGGGGGGGGGGGGGGGCTGTAGCGATAGCTGGAGTGGTAGGGTGTAAGAAGCAATGGTAAATAGTAGAGGTAACTTATAAATATGAACGGTATGTTACAATGACGTATTGGGTACATTCAGCAACATGGTACATTCAGCAACATGGTACATTCAGCAACATGGTACACTCGAAGGCAGTGTTGGATGAGTCACTAGCAGGGCTGACGATAGTCGCATAAGGGCGAGCAGAGCTACAGAGAAATACAAGGTGATCACCAGTAAAGGACATTCAGAGGCAGTGTACTGTCCTGAGTGTTTGTTTTTAGGCTGTTGTTTAAGGCAGCTTCGGATATCGCCAAGACAGGTAGCAGGGAGGTCGGGTATAGGTCTGGCGCTGATGTGCTGGTAGGCGGGTTAGGTGAAAGGCTCTTACCCCGCTTGGGCGGCGCCGACCGCGCGAACCTCTGTAGAGGAGGGTTGGGATGCAGTTGAGGCTTGGAAGGCAGAGCGTTGCGGTATCCGTTGCGAAATCCGTCTGGTTTCGGATGCTTTGTTGCCGGTCACGGTATATATGTGATAGATCTGCAGTCACTCCTTGGTACTGGGTTGGTGCTCCTTTGTGGCTGCGACGAAGGGGCGAGACAAAGGGGCTGGCCCCTTTGTCGCGCTCCTTCGTGCGCGCGACGCCCGGCGCGCGGTGCCGCACAGAGCGCTGAGTTTTAAAACCCGGCAGGCCGAGCTCCGATTGGAGGCCCTGGCTGGTAGGCGGGGTTTAGTGGGTCTCGTCGCGGTTTCTAGGCTGCGCTGTCGGCGCTGAGGTCGACCGGGCGGGGAGCGTGGTTACCTGGCCTTCCCCCGGTGGGGCTCGGCGCCGATCGCGCAGGCCCTCCCCGGCGATTGCAGCAGGACAAAGAGGAAGCAGGTAAGCCGCGCTGAGCTTTAAAACCCGGCAGGCCGAGCTCCGATTGGAGGCCCTGGCTGGTAGGCGGGGTTTAGTGGGTCTCGTCGCGGTTTCTAGGCTGCGCTGTCGGCGCTGAGGTCGACCGGGCGGGGAGCGTGGTTACCTGGCCTTCCCCCGGTGGGGCTCGGCGCCGATCGCGCAGGCCCTCCCCGGCGATTGCAGCAGGACAAAGAGGAAGCAGGTAAGCCGCGCTGAGCTTTAAAACCCGGCAGGCCGAGCTCCGATTGGAGGCCCTGGCTGGTAGGCGGGGTTTAGTGGGTCTCGTCGCGGTTTCTAGGCTGCGCTGTCGGCGCTGAGGTCGACCGGGCGGGGAGCGTGGTTACCTGGCCTTCCCCCGGTGGGGCTCGGCGCCGATCGCTCAGGCCCTCCCCGGCGATTGCAGCAGGACAATCTTTTGCTTTTGCTTTTGAACCTTTTGCTTTTGCTTTTGAACCTTTTCAGATGTATAAACCAAGTAATGCAATGCAACTAATGATGTAAGCCACTACTGTCTTCTGTTCATAGCATACAAAAAATGCAGAATGAAATTTTAATGTTTTGGTTCAGCTGTATCTGTCACAGTGCCTTTATGTCAATAGCCACAAAAGACGTATCCTATCAGAACGCTTCATGCCCACCAATTATTCTCAACTTAATTCTTCCTGAAAGTTTATTTAATGATTATCTGATCCCAAGTGAACACAGAAAGTATCCCAAACATAGTAGTATAATTTGTACCATAACAGATAAATGGTCTTAACATCCAAAAAAAAAATAAATCCTAAGAAAGTTCAAGTGAAATATTCAGGGTTTTTATTTACTGGAGTCTAGGGTGGGTTCTTCAGTTAGCCATTATTCTCTCAACCCCTCCTTTCTCCCTTTGCTTATCTTCCTTTTTAAGGCCTCTCTCCCTTCCATATGTCTATGATCAACCATCATGTGAAGCCCCTTCCTATGTCTTCAGAGCTTATTTCACTGCCGTGATTGTTATCATAAGAGCAGTATCCAGCTCTCGCTTCACTCAGCAATGTGAGTGCTGCTTCAGCATTCAAAGCCTGAAAAGGGAATTAAACCCAGAGCTGCTTTTTAACCTCTGGGCTTTCTTCTGGTATTACTGATCCTATTTATACAGTTCAAATAAAGTTTTGATATTATGCAGACTGTTCATATATGTGAATACATCCTGATGTTGGCAAGCAGTGCTCTGGGTGTCCAAGTGTTTGTTTCACCTGCTTGAGACACGTAAAGCATGCCTTTGTTGTACATACATAACTTGCTTTTTCCTTCTACATCTTTTGAAATTTTCTTGTGTTGCTTTGTCTTGGTTTAGCCTATTGATTTTATTGAAACCAGTCAATGAAATGACCAACCAAAGATGCACAAAAGTTCTGCTCATTTCCAGAGAAGACAACAAACAAGATAGATGCCAGATGTCTTTTATACACATTTATTGATGTGGAGACACAAAAATACCCGACTCAGGCCGAGTTTCGACACTACTCAAGTGGCTGCCTCAGGGGCTAAGATAAAATACATAAATATTAGTACACATATATTTATGCACAAACTCACAAAAATTAAAATATAAATAAGATACAGATCTTTGTATAATTAAAACCTTAAATAAAAAAACAAAATAATTACATGTAAATGGTGACATAACATTTAGCAAATAAAATCATAAATACAAAAAAAGCATATAAATAAAAATTATTGTAAATACACCAAAACATATCAGTGAGCAAGATAGACAACTAAAAAACTGAGTGACATGGACATAACTAAAAATTGCTGATATTGAGCACAACATTTAAAATGGCTATATTTGTGATATTGTGAACTGTATTATAAAATTGCACATGTGAAGATGAATGAAAACCAAAAAAAACATGTTTTTAGAAGTGATACCGATAACATTTTTTTTTTTATATATAGAAAAACTGATGAAATTGCCTGACTAGTTCAAGGGTTTGAACATGCATATATCATTTATTTGTACAGGTATGAAACACCAGTCACTATCTGTAATAATTAAGAGTATGACCAATGAATATTACATTTTTCTATTCTCTCTATATGTCTTTGTCAACCCTGAATAATGTAACAGGTTTTTTTTCAGTTTTAAATGTTTTATTGCTCAATTTTGCAACAATACAAAATGCATAACAACTCTACATAATGATTTGTACGTGGCTTACATCAGATAACACCTTGTTAAATAAAGCAATAAAAAGCAATATAAAGCTTCTATAATCTGGAAGTAGTACTGTGTCTTTGTTATATACAATTACGAAACATCCATAAAACCTCAGTACAGAGCTAGAAAAACGCTGTCCCCCCCCCCCCCCCCTAACTGCTAGATTATAGGTGATATTTGACCGCCTTCGTTTTAATCATAAAGTACACAAAAACAGGTATTAGTGTATATTAGTCGGGGACTCCTGGGTAGGTTGGCTATAAAAGATTTAAGGAAAGCATCTCACATCTCCTAGCCTACCACACAACCAGCACTTAAGCATTGACAGAACTGCCCAGACCCTTCCGCCATTCATAATATTTATGCCAGGTGCTCTTAAAACCTCCCACTGTGTGCCAGAGGTGGGCCGTAATTTCTGCGAGCCTGTAAATTAGCTCCACTTTGCTCTGAACTTCCACTAAAGTGGGAATCTGAGGGGATTTCCATCGTCTGGCTATTTCGATTCTGGTAGCTGAGAAAATATAAGTAGCCATAGTATTAGACTGTTCCTTCCCCTGAGACAAGGGAAAGCCCAACAAAGCTTGTTGAGGGAGAATACAAATAGGGATCTGGTATAGCTTGGTCAGCCAGGCTTCCAGCTGAGACCATAATGGATGCAGCACTGTACATTCCCACCACATATGAAAGAAACTGCCAGTGGCAAAGCACCCCCTCCGGCACTGTTTAGAAATTGAAGGGGACATACGATGTAATCTCTCTGGAGAGTAATACCACTGCAGCACCATTTTCCAACAATTTTCAACTATATGTGAGGCTATGGGACCCTTACCCGTGTTAGAGAATAGCTCTTCCCAAGTACCCTGCTCAAAGGTTCTGTGTAAATCTACTTCCCATGCTTTTACATAGGTGGGTTTCTGATAGTTCTCTTTACCCAGAAAAGCGTAAACATTCGAGAGTAATTTAGACGTTTGATGTGTATTCAAACATAATAGCTCAAAATCTAATTTCCCTTGTGCAAAATGCCTCTGAAGATAATGAGATTGTACAAAATGATGGAGCTGTAAATACAAGTACAGATCAGAGTGCGCTAGATCATATTTCTGTGTAACTCCGAGAAGCTTAATAAATTCTGTGCTCCCCAGAGCTGTCCCCAATAAAGAATTCCCTTCCTTGCCCAGCCCAGGAAAGCATGACTTGAGAGTGAATAAGTAATTAGCATACAAATATGTGCTGTGATGAAATTCTTGATCTCCTACCAACCCTGATTTCTTGGATTCCCACAGCTGCAGAGGCAATAACATAGAAGGCGGTAGGATATCTCGAGGCTGGAGAACCCAAGTCCTTTTGGGCTGCCAAAGAAGGCTAGATAATGGGACAGATGCCAATAATTGTTGACTAAACAGTACCCATGGCTTCTGTAATGAACTCCTATGCCATTCCACCAACGTCTTAAATCTGGCTGCCATATAATATCGCTCTAAATTAGGTATATCCAATCCTCCCTGCATTTTAGATCTGTAAAGAACCTTGCGGGCAATTCTAGGTCTGCGACCCCCCCCCCCCCCCCCCCAAATATAGGATAACAGGCGTTTCTGCCAAGTAATAAGATTTGCTTAGGAATGGCTAAGGGAAGCGTTTGAAATAAGTATAAAAATTTGGGCAAGATCATCATTTTCACTGCTGCTATATGCCCAAACCAGGAAATCCTGTAACGATTCCACGCTTCTAAATCTCTAGTAATCTGAGCCCGTAGTTTATCATAATTGAGTTGGGTCATATCTTGAGTGGCACTAATATAAAGTCCTAAATATTTAAGATGAGTTGGTGCCCATTGAAATTTTAATTTTTCCCTCATAGACTTTTCCATATCAGCAAAGACATTCACATTAAGGATCTCCGATTTCTCCCAATTGATTCGAAATCCTGAGACCTTACCAAATTCCTCAAGAGTATGGGATACTAGCGAAAGGGACTGCTCTGGCTCAGTAACCAAAAGCAAAATATCATCCGCAAAGAGTGATATTTTTGTTGAAAAAGCGCCCACCTGAACCCCATGTATCTCTGGATTACTCCGAATTTTGTTTGCTAATGGTTCAAGAAAAATAGCAAATAACAGCGGTGACAGAGGACAACCCTGTCTAGTGCCCCTCTGAACCCTAAAAGTGGGCAAGTATCCCCCATTAATCTTTATGTACACTAGAGGGTTCTGATAGAGCTGATGGAGCCACTGTAGGAAATCTGGCCCAAAATTTAAGCGTTGTAATAAAGCAAATAAATAAGGCCAATGAACCATGTCAAAGGCTTTCTCGGCATCAACCGAGAGAGCCACCGCTGGTATCCCAGTGGCGTAGCTAGGGGTGGGCCTGGGTGGGCAGTGGCCCACCCACTTTCCATTCAGGCCCACCCAAATTTCTTTGCAAGACACTGCAGCCAATAAAAGCAGGCAGCATCAGCAGGCACCCAAGGGAGAAAAAAAAAAAAAAATCAGCTGGTGTGTTGCGGCTCCTGGTGTCCCACAGCCCCAGTAATACTTCCCTTTACATTCTTCCTGCCCCCGCGGGCCAATGGGAAACCTATCTTCTTCCTGCCCCCGTGGGCCAATGGGAAACCTCCTATCTTCTTCCTGCCCCCGTGGGCCAATGGGAAACCTCCTCCCTTCTTCCTGCCCCCGTGGGCCAATAGAAAACCTCCTCCCTTCTACCTGCCCCCGCGGCCAATCGGAAGCCTTCTTCCTGCCAGTGGAAGGAGGAAGCCTCTGATTGGCTGGTAGGGCAGGAAGAAGGGGGTCATCAGGGTGGGAGGAGTGGCAGTGTTCAAGCCACGGGCTGGAAATGCAGGGCAGGGAGGTGAGTGGGGTGTGTGTGAGACAGAGACTGGGCAGGGAGGTGACTGGGGTGTGTGTGAGACAGAGACTGGGCAGGGAGGGTGACTGGGGTGTGTGTGAGACAGAGACTGGGCAGGGAGGGTGACTGGGGTGTGTGTGTGAGACAGAGACTGGGCAGGGAGGGTGACTGGGGTGTGTGTGTGAGACAGAGACTGGGCAGGGAGGGTGACTGGGGTGTGTGTGTGAGACAGAGACTGGGCAGGGAGGGTGACTGGGGTGTGTGTGTGAGACAGAGACTGGGCAGGGAGGTGACTGGGGTGTGTGTGAGACAGAGACTGGGCAGGGAGGGTGACTGGGGTGTGTGTGAGACAGAGACTGGGCAGGGAGGGTGACTGGGGTGTGTGTGTGAGACAGAGACTGGGCAGGGAGGGTGACTGGGGTGTGTGTGTGTGAGACAGAGACTGGGCAGGGAGGTGACTGGGGTGTGTGTGAGACAGAGACTGGGCAGGGAGGGTGACTGGGGTGTGTGTGGGGTGTGACTGGGGTGTGTGTGAGACAGAGACTGGGCAGGGAGGTGACTGGGGTGTGTGTGTGAGAGACAGAGCTGCTGCTCCTGGTATGTGCTTTCAAGGGAAAGGAGTAGGAGAGTTGCTGGAGATGGTAAGTAAAAGTGGCATTTTAAGTTTATTTTTCTTGATTGACTGCCATTTTAATTATTGAGTATTATGTGATGTGTTTGCTGTTTTGAAATATTTTATTGATATTTGGACAATGTTTAATAATTTTTATGAGTTTTGTTGGATGTTATTCTGTTCATCAGCTGTTTTGAAACATTTATTAATATAGTTTTACAGTTATTTCTGTGTGGGGCTCTATAGCAGCTTGGCTTGTTCTGTTTTCCTAATAGGAGGTGTATTAAGTGTTTAGGACCTGATTTAATATTTGTAGTGTTGCCTTTTCATAGATAGGGTTGTTATATGTTCCATAATGCAGGTGTAACTTTGTGCGGCTTAGTTTGTGTGCATTATTGCAGATTCTGGGACTGTTAGGTGCTGTATTTCTCTTTCCATTTCTCCAGGTTTGCACTGCATGCAGAGTGGCTTTTTTTGGTTTTCCATTCCAGTTTCTATCTCCATATTTATAATGTGTGGTCTTTCTGTACTTTGGTGAAGGTCGGTTCTGTGTGTGTGCCTGAGGTGAGGTATTTTACTAGCATGTAGGCAATTGTATCAATCTTATTTGTGGATGCAGAGTGTATGTTTACATGATGATAGCTTAGTAAATGACAGGGCTGGATAGCCTTTTTCTCCTGTCTACCCAGTTATCCTCTCCACACTGCTAAGGATACATCCCAGCTGTCAGCCAAAGGGTGTGACCACCTTCAAGACATCTCTTTATCCAGAACAGTCTTTTTTTCTGTTCTTCCTTTGTAAAGAAATGGGGATGAATGTCAGGAGCCCCTGGACTCGATTCAGCAAATGTCAGCATCAGAGGAAGACTAAAACTAAATAGTTGAGCCATAGGAAAGGAAAATAAATCTTCAAAGATATTTATCTGTTTTATTGATACAGATTAATAAGGCATTTGCTCAATTATGGTAAATATTTTGGTACAAATTCAATGATGAAGGAACCCTCTTTCCTATTTTCTTAAACTTATCAAACGCAGTAATTCATGACCATCATAATAGGCATCATTGTGTGGTAAAGTTTACCTTTGTCACTCTGCCTTATGCTTAATCATAGGTCAGTCCATATTTTTAAGTGTTTTTGTTGCTTAATTCACCCCAGTGATATACTCCAAATTTCTAGCAATAATCTTGTGTTACATCAATTCAAGGTTACTTTTGTTGAAAATTATGAACCAAATTTATCTGGATAATACAATGTTATTACTTCTTCTTAACCACCATCGACTTTGAGCTTGATGCCCTCAAATTGTCAGCAATATGAGAATTCACTATATTGCTGTTCTATGCCCGACATTGCACAATGTTTCGGACTAGCATCGAGTCCTTCTTCAAGGGCGTAATATATTCCACAGCATGGCGTATCTTGGCGTGGCATCAACTCAAAGTCGATGGTGGTTAAGAAGAAGTAATAACATCGTATTATCCAGATAAGTTTGGTTCATAATTTTCAACATAAGTAACCTCGAATTGATGTAACAAGATTATTGCTAGAAATTTGGAGTATATCACTGGGGTGAATTAAGCAACAAAAACACTTAAAAATATGGACTGACCTATGATTAAGCATAAGGCAGAGTGACAAAGGTATACTTTACCACACAATGATGCCTATTATGATGGTCATGAATTACTGCGTTTGATAAGTTTAAGGAAAGAGGGTTCCTTCATCATTGAATTTGTAATTAGTTTGAACCTAGTTCCATCTTAAAAGTACATTGCCTTTCTGAGCTTTTTTCAAGTAGAAATATTTTGGTACAACATTCCCAGAGGGTTTTAAAACATCTCACAGAATACTGTGATGTATGATGAGATATCTGTCTTTATAGTAGACTAGTATATGGTTCTTTGTAAGTTATGAGATACTGCCACTTGAGATCTCTTTAAGTATAATTGAAATGCTTTCATAACTATATATTAGGTTTAGCATTGGTAGTTGCTTGTAGTAATTGAGTTTAAATATTAAAAGTATAACAGCTGTAGCAGATTATTTAGAAATCTATTGTCAGGTGTGTGTGTGTGAAAGTATTTATCAATAAGAATATGAATTCCATGGCTCAGACTTTTAGTGCCCACCCATGTTAACCTTGGGCCCAGCCAAAAATTCATTTCTGGCTACGCCACTGTGGTATCCTATGTTGTTTTACCCACCAAATCATATCCAGTATTTTATGCATATTCTCACTGGCCTGCCGACCCGGAATAGAGCCTGCCTGATCTGGGTGGATAATTTGGGTCAAAAACCCAAATTTAACCGATTCGCTAGTATCTTGGCAAGAATCTTCAAATCAATATTAATAAGGGATATCGGTCTATAGGACCTGCACACTGAGGGGTCCCTGCCCGGCTTAACCAAGATCGTTATGCCTGCTGTATTGGCTGATGGGGAAAGCGACTGTCCTTCCTTCAGCGACTTAAAAATTTTTGCTAAAATAGGGGTAATCAATGGAGCAAACTGTTTATAAAATCTCCCCATATATCCATCTAAACCTGGCGATTTTCCGGGTTTTAGATTTTGAATGGCCTTTTGTATTTCAAGTTCCGAAATATCCCTTATCCAGGATAGACTGCTGTGAGGGCTCTAAGGCGATCAGGTCTGAGTTCTCCAAATATTCCTCTATAGCACTCTGAGGTATCTGACCATTAGCGGAATACAACTCAGAGAAAATTGCTGAAAATGCTGTCTGATCTCTCTACCATCAGATAACAATTCCCTCTTGACTTTTGATTTTAACAATAGTGGCCTGATCCTGTCTGCGTTTCAATTTATGAGCCAGTAGTTTCCCAGCTTTATTGCCGCCTTCGAAATATTTTTGTTGTGTCCGTTCAAGCTGATACGCAATAGCAGCAGCATCAAGAGAAGCTATCTGTGTGCGTACAGCCTCAAGGGACGCGAGAGAGCCCCTTCGTGTCTGATCCATTTTATGGATTTTCTCTAATACCTTCAACTGGCGCATCAATCGCTCCCGTTCTGCTTCCCTTTGGCATTTAACATAGGAGGCTCTTGCTATGAATTTTCCCCTTAGAACCGCTTTTAAACATTCCCAAACCATCTCGGCTGTCACCTCTCCAGTATCATTGAGCAATAGATAGTCCTGTATATCTTGTTCTATTTGAGAGATAAAACCCTGATCATTGAGAAGTGAATCATTCAGTTTCCAATAGCGCACACCCCTCTATCATAATCCTGAAGCTGTAGAGTAAACCATATGGGGGCGTGGTAGGAGCATACAATGGCCTCTATTATCCACTTTAGTCACCCAGGGTAACAAGCTTCTACTGCCCATGAACATATCAATCCTCAAATAGCTGCCATGTGGGGTAGAGTAGAATGCATAGGTTCCTGGATTTTGGGAATAGTGTGCGCCAAATATCCAAGATCCCCATGTCGGCCATTAGGCGTTTAAGTGCCTGTCTAGCCACCTTAGGGTCCGAACTATTCCCTGTGGAGGAGTCCTTGCCAGGATCTAGAGTCAGATTAAAATCCCCGCCTATTATATGAGATCCTTCTATTTTAGATGCCAATGTCTGATTCAGTGACCTAAAAAAATCAGCTTTTTGAGCAGTAGGCCCATAAACAGAGATCACAGAAAAGATTTCCCCACCCAATGAGAATTTCAACATAACCATTCTTCCCGATGGATCCATTATAAGATCCTTAAATTCAAAGTGGGTATCTTTATGCAATAAAATTCCTACCCCCGAATACTTCTAGGAGTGAGTAGCGGCCGCCCAATATTGATAGGGATATTTAGGATTTTTCATTAGGCCCACGTAATGTTTCCGTAAATGGGTTTCTTGGAGAAAGACCACATCTGCCTGCATGCGGTCTAGTTCCTTAAACAGTAAACGACGCTTACCCGGGCTATTAAGCCCTTTGGTATTAAGGGAAAAAAAATGTAAGGGTAACCATTTAAATAAGAACCCCCTCCTTCCTGCCTCCACTATCTACTAGGCCACCACCCAGGATCCATCCTCTTTGGAAAGCTAACAATATCACCTTCATTTTAGTATACCAAAACCCCAGTCCCATCCCCCCTCCCCCTTCAGACCCAGAAGCACAAACCCTGTGCTCCAAATAAGCATGGAGGAAGTCTTTGTCGCTCCTCATGGCACCTAAAATGGGTGATAATTGAAACTTTAGGTAACCACCATTTTTCTATTGCAAAGTAGAAAGAAGTCTCAGTACTTGTATAAGCTAAAGACTCAGTCATTCCGTGGTTCCAGTCGAGTTATCAGTCTCTGGGTTCCTCTGAAGCCTTCTTCATCCCTTAGGGACTCGCTGCCAGCGAGGCTGAGAGTTGAATGTAGTTGCGATATTGGCCAGAGAAGAGCCAGCTCCCTTCGTAGCAGGGGGAACTTCAATGATAATGCCTGCCTCCTTCAAGATCGCGCTGGCTTCCAGTACTGTCTTGGCTCTGTGAGTAGCTCTCTGAATCATGAAAGACAGACCTCCTGGAAAAAGCCACCTATATCTGATGTTAGCCTCAATAAGCTTAGTGGTGACACAGCGAAATTCCTGGCGCTTTTTTAAAGTGGCTGAAGAAAAATCAGCAAAGATGGCGATATCATGGTCCTCCCAAAGCCACGTGCGCTTGCTCCTGGAAATATTAGAGGTTTTCTTTAAGAGTAAAAGAGTGGAAACATACCACTATGTCTCTGGGTCTGTTTGCAATTCTGGGACCCAGAGTTCTATGCGCCCTGTCAATGATAATATTAGGCATGGCTGCATCTGACAGGTTTTCTTCTTTTTCCCAGAGAAAGATAGCAATCTTTTCCACCACAGCAAAACAGTCCCCATATTCCTCCGTTTCTGGGACCCCTCTTATCCGGAGATTGCTTCTCCGGCTACGTTTTCCATATCTTCTTCTTTGTCAGCTAAGGCTTGGCAGGTAACCTGCAAATCCTGATGGCATATTTGCATCTGAGCCCAGCCTTCCCCCTGAGTGTCTAGCCGGATCTCAGCTTCATCCACCCTTCTGCCCAGCTCAGCAGTCTCCTCTCTCATTTCAGCAATCGAATTAGTGATTTCTGCCTTGTAATTTTTAATGTCCTGCCTCAGCTCCATGAACCAACCTCTTAATTCGTCCCATATTGGAAATTCACTTGTGGTGGCCAGCAAGTCGGGCACTCCCTCCTCGCTCTCTGATAGTGGGTTCTCTGGCACCATTTTGGATTTTGCGCCGCCAACATCGCCGTTTTCCCCGAGAGTAAGAAAACTTCCGTAAATTGCTGACTTTGCGTTTGGCCGCCATGCCCCGAGCTTTGGGACCCCTTTTAAACGTAAGTGCTCAAATTTAGGCGAAAAACAGCGTGGTTCTAGCCTCTGAATCCCGCGGTGCACACGGAGCAGCCGATTCAAGCTGCTCGCATGAGGGGTGACGTCACTTCCTCCCCAATGTAACAGTTGTTTAATGATCAATTTAGTCTAGTCATGTTATACTATTTGAAGGATATTCACACCACTAGTGGATCTCTAGCCTGCTTTGCTATTGTCAGTCGAGCTACACATGTAAATAGAAACCTTAAGCCAATAAATGTGCTATATTTTCAAACACACCTTAACTCCTGTTCAAAAACATATTCTCAAACTTTTTCTCTATAGTAATGATGGAGATAGCACCAGATAATTACTCCTATATTTAAACAGATCAAAACGCGATCGCTGCGTTGATGCAAGTTTCAACTTATAATGGGAATTTTAAACATCTAGTGAGAGTGGAAAAATCACCAAAAATAAAACCAAACAATTACATCAATCTTTACTAGTGTGCTGAAATTTAAAGACATACATTCTACTCTTATCTTTTAATTAGTGCTCGCTTTTTTGCTATACTTTTATCAGGGCAAAAAAGCCAAGATTTCTCCTACTATTCAAAACCGCGATCGCTGCAGTAATACAAGTATCAACCTACAACAGGGCATTTAAACATCTAAACAGAGGGAAGAGCGCCAGAAGATTATATTAATTCTTACCGGTATACTGAATTTTCAAAATCTAATCACAACTCTTATCTTATATCAATGCTTGCTTTTTATTATGCTTTAGTAATGGCAAAGGACTCCAAAATATCTCTTTTAACAACGATCGCTGCAGTGCTGCAAATTTTAACTTACAACGGGACCTATAAACATATATTCAGAGGGGAAAAAGGACACCAGAAAATAAATCCAAGAAATAAAACTGATTCTTACCGACGTGCTGAAATTCAGAAATGTAGTCTTCACTCTCATCTATATGTACTGCTCGCTTTTTTGTTACAATTTTATGTGAAAAAGGCACCAAAATCAGGGGGGGGGGGGGGGTGTGTCTCAAAAAGTGTGAGTATCATGAAAATCCAATATTAATATATGTCTGTTATTAACTGTGTGAAAAAGGTGTCATATATGATCTTTTAAAGAAAAAAAGAGAAGAGACCCATGGATTGGATTGCTTGTCCCCTCACATACACTCCCATGTCACACAACATTGTTTCCATTATGAGAAAACTTTGGCCAATTTTACAAGGTTTAGCCATGTTTAAAGATAAAGAATTACTGGTAGCAAATAAACGGGAAAAGAATCTAAAAGATCTGATTTCTTCTTCAACATTGCCACAACGACAGATTCGAGATATAAGACCTCCGGGTCACTACCCGTGTGGCAGATGTTCAGTGTGTAATGTTAACATTAAAACAGATCATTTAGTGATGTCTGGACAGAACAGAATTTTTAAATTCAGAACCTTTACCAATTGCAATACTAAAGGGGTTATATATGCAGCAATCTGCCCTTGCAACAAGATCTATATCGGCAAAACCATCAGAGAATTCAAGAAAAGAATCATCGAACATAAAAGTAGTATCAAAACCATTAGTGGAGAATTCAATAACACACAACCACAAATTTACTGACTGTAAATTTTGCATAATCCAACAGCCATTATTGAGTTGGAGAGGGGGTAATTTAGACAGACGTTTGTTACAATTAGAACAGAAATATATTTATGATTTTAATACTATTACTCTGCATGGTTTGAATGCTGATATTGACTTTTCTGGTTTTTGTTTTTTTTTATGAGTATTTGTAAGTTAAGTTTTTTAGATGGCTATATACGATGCATATTTTTTAAATTATTTTTTTATTGCACACATTTTATTGCAAATAAAAAAACATTTTTTATTGCACACAATTTTTACTGTACACAAAAATTGTTTTCAATATAATTCTTCAAAAAGATAAGGTGACATTTCAATATTTTTTGATATATGTTTCTGCAGGGAAAATTAGGCACTCTTTTTTCACACACCAGCGTGATATACCTTTTATTTTTATAAGAAACAATCTTGTTTCATATATATATATAAATAATATAAGAATGTGTTTCATTTTATTTTCCCACCACACTGGTTGTTTGACATGCCCCCCTTTTTTTAGATGTTTAAATATTTCTTTTTCACCGGTATAAAATTGTAACAAAAAAGCGAGCAGTACATATAGATGAGAGTGGAGACTACACTTCTGAATTTCAGCACATCAGTAAGAATCGGTTTTATTTCTTGGCGTCCTTTTTCCCCTCTGAATATATGTTTAAAGGTCCCGTTGTAAGTTGAAACTTTCATCACTGCCATTACAAAAGCAGAATAAAAAGCGAGCATCGATACAAGATAAGAGTTGCGAATAGATTTTAAAAATTCAGTATACCGGTAAGAATTAATATAATCTTCTGGCGCTCTTCCCTCTGTTTAGATGTTTAAATGTCCTGTTGTAGGTTGATACTTGTATTACTGCAACGATCATGATTTTGAATAGTAGGAGAAATCTTGGCGTTTTTTGCCCTGATAAAAGTATAGCAAACAAGCGAGCACTAATTAAAAGATAAGAGTAGAATGTATGTCTTTAAATTTCAGCACAGTAGTAAAGATTGATGTAATTGTTTGGTTTTATTTTGGCAATTTTTCCCCTCTCACTAGATTTTTAAGTCGCTTTATAAGATGAAGCTTGCATCACCGCAGCGATTGCGTTTTAAGCTGTTTTAAATATAGGAGTAATTATGTGGTGCTATCTCCATCATTACCAGCACTGTTGGTTTCCTGCCTGTCATCACTTGCTGCTTGCTTGTCTGCCTCTGTAACCATCCAAGGCTTGTCTCCAAGACTTACCATCTTTAATTTGCTCCGCGTAAGCCCTAGTTCAGCCGCACTTTCCCCCTTGGTCAGGTGACCCGCCCACCTGTGACGTCATTCTTGGGAGACCAGGGGGCCATAAAAGTGCAGGCGTTGGGGCTCAGCATCGCGCGCCTTTGTGCAGCCCCTTCTAAAACTTTTTTCTACAACTTTTCGCTTTTAGTATAATAATAATATAGTTTAATTTATATAAAATTCTTCATAATGGAAAAACACAATTTTTCCATCCCAATATGCCTTAATCATGGTAAAAACAAAAATGAATCATTTTACAAATTAAGGGAACCTATACAAATTGGATATCGATTGAAAATCGACATCAACAAAGTAATGGAAACAACAAGCAAAGAAACAGAAGAACTATAAGTAAAAATGAAAATCCGAATCTGATTAATATTACAGACTTCAACTTTAAAGACTTTAGTAATTGGATTTTGTCATTTTTTCTGATAAACATGCAATCAATTGCAAAAAAACCCCAGTTATTTCGGACATATTAATAAATCATAAACCAGACTTTGTCGCGATAACAGAAACATGGTTAAAATCTACAGATTATAGTGATAGCCAATCAAATAGCAAACGAAAAATTTGATATATTTTGAATTCGACGACATCAACGTAAAGGAGGAGGCATTATGTTAATTATAAAAAAGGAATTCTCAGTTTAACTAATACCGAATAGTGTTCCGAAACAATAGGAAGTTGCTTTATTTAAATCAAAAATGTTACAAATATGTCTGTTATAATGTCCTCTTGGAATTCTTGAACATAATCTATCACTAATAATTGAATTCTTTGTAGCATCAATAAGTTCAGATATTCCAACATTAATACTAGGAGATTTTAATCTACATATGAATATTACTCCACATACAACAACATGTAGCACACTACTAGAGGTATTAACAGCACTCGGTTATAAACTATTAACTAGAAATCCAACTCATAAAGGTGGCAACACATTAGATCTAATTTTTTCTGATATCAAAGAAATCACTGACACTTCAATACATTATACTCCAGTCCCATGGTCAGACCATTTCTTATTACATACACAGATAACGATGAAAATCGATTCAGATAATAATCTAGTCAAACCTATAAATTTTAAATACCATCCACACTTCAATATAGATGAATTAAAAAATGAATTAGGAAATGGAATAAAAACTCTTGATACCTCAGATACCTCTACAGCCATTCTCTCCTGGACGATTATGACCACTTCTATAGCTGATAAAATAAACCCAATCAGAATTAAAACCATAAAGAATCCAAGAAAACAAAACCCATGGTATAATGAAATAATAAATAATGCAAAAAAACTTCTTAGAAAGAAGGAAAAAATATGGAGAAAAAATAAAACAAATTTGAATCTAAGTAAATAAAGATCATTCTTAGCCCGTTATAAAAAATTGATAAATAATGCAAAAAAAGAATACTACAATAAAAAGATAGAAAAATTTTCACATAACTCTAAAACATTATTCGATATTGTAAAAAATCTGACAGGCAATATTCCAAATGAAAAAAATAACCATTCCTGAGGACAAATGTAATGAGATAGCCCAATTTTTTGAAGAAAAAATAAAAAAATTTAAAAGTGCAGACGTAATACAGAAACAAGATATACATATGCAAGCAAGAGAAACAACAAAATGGACTCACTTTGAAGAAGCTTCAATAATTGAAGTTGAAAATGTAATTAAGAAACTTAACCCAGCAAACCACCCGCTTGATCAAATTCCTTTATTAACATTAAAATTATTAGCGCAAATAATGGTACCAGCTATTTCTACACTGATTAACATATCCTTAACAGAAGGCCATGTACCAATACCTAAACAAAATAATAATGACCCAAATCCATTTAACAATTATAGACCAATTTCAAATCTCTCCTTTTTAGCGAAATTAACAGAGAAAATAGTATAGAAACAACTGACGGAACATTTAGAAACCAATGAAATTTTATATCCCTCACTATTTGATTTTAGGAAACATTTTAATACAGATACGATTTTAAAAGGTTTTGATAATGGACAAAGGTATTTTTTTTTAATACTTTTAGACCTATCTGCCGCCTTTGACACGGTGAATCATTCTATACTATTAAAAAGAATGACCGAAATTGGCATAGATAAAATACCATTGAAATGGTTTGCTTCTTAACTCTCTGATCGCACCTACAGAGTAAAAATTAATAATTCTACATCGCATAAAATGAATGTAACAACAGGGGTTCCACAAGGCTCATGCTTGTCGGCAACTCTTTTTAACGTTTATATGTTGCCACTGTGTCACTTGCTAGCCGGATTAGACCTAAATCATTATGTCTATGCAGACAACATACAATTTCTAGTTCCAATAAATGATTCTATTGAGAAAACTTATAAATTGATAAACATGTATCTAACCATTATCAGTCAACTTTTAAAACAGATGAGGCTAGTATTAAACAAAGAAAACAGAAATAATACTTTTGGAACGAAAACAATCAAATGATATATTACCCCCATTAACTATAACTGAAAATGTCAAAATTACTCCTAAGAACAATGTACGGGATTTAGGTGTTATTTTAGAATCAGATCTGAGTTTTAAAAACCATATATCAAAGAAAGTAAAAGATGGATATTTTAAATTGGTGACATTGAAGAGACTAAAACCATTTTTAAAACAAAATGATTTTAGGACAATTTTACAATCTGTAAAATTACTGCAATACTCTGCTTTTGGGACTCCCGGCATCGACACTCAGGCCACTAGAATTGCTGCAGAACAGCGCAGCAAGAGTATTATTGGGTAAAAGAAGAGATAAACATATAACACCGGTATTAATGGCGCTACATTGGCTTCCAATAGAATCACATATATAGTTTAAGACCTTATGTAATTTACATAAAGTGATCTTTGGAGAAAACAACGATTGGCTGAAAGCAGCAATACGTCTTCATACGCCGCAAAGAAACTTAAGATCGGCAAATAAGGGATTATTGTCCATTCCCTCAGTTAACACAGCCAAATTAACATCAGTTCGTGAGAGAGCTATATCATTAGCGGGCCCTAAACACTGGAACGAAATGCCAACTAAACTAAGACTACAGTCAGATTTTAAGATTTTTAAGCGAAACCTGAAAACATGGTTATTTAAAAAGGCATAGGGTATAGATGAATAATGGTGCATGAATACAGTTTTAGTGCTTTTATCTTTTACCTGTTTTATTCTTATTGATAATAACCTGTTTTAAGATTATATTTGTAGTTTATGTATTTTAATGTTATTACCCAAAATGATGTATTTATTTTCTTAAAATTTGTAAACCGTTGTGAAAGTTTTAACTAAATGACGGTCAATAAAACCTGTTAAATAAATAAAAAAAATACTATAGAGAAAAAGTTTGAGAATAAGTTTTTGAACAGGAGTTAAGGTGTTTTTGAAAATATAGCACATTTATTGGCTTGCTAAGGTTTCTGTTTACATGTGTAGCTTGACTGACAATAGCAAAGCAGGCTAGAGATCTACTAGAGTGGTGTGAATATCCTTCAAATAGTATAAAATGACTAGAATAAACTGATCATTAAACAACTGTGTTACATTATTCAGGGTTGACAAAGACACATATAGAGAGAATAGAAAAATGAAAAATGTAATATCCATTGCTTCATACTCTTAATTATTTATTACAGATAGATAGTGACTGGTGTTCATACCTGTACACAAACGATACATGCATGTTCAAACCCTTGAACTAGTCAGGTAATTTCATCAGTTTTTCTATATATAAAAATCTTTTTCAGTATCACCTCTAACATGTTTTTTTTGGTTTTAATTCATCTTCATGTGTGCAATTTTCTAATACAATTCACAATATCACGTATATAGCCATTTTAAATATTATGCTCAATATCAGCAATTTTTAGTTATGTCCATGTCACTGTTTTTTAGTTGTCTATCTTAATAATTTTTATATATGTGCTTTTATTGTATTTATGATTTTATTTGCTAAATGTTATGTCACATTTTACATGTAATTATTATTTAATGTTTTTTTAAGGTTTTAATTATACAAAGATCTGTATCATTTATATTTTAATTTTTGTGATTTTGTGCATAAATATATGTGTACTAATATTTATGTATTTTATCTTAGCCCCTGAGGCAGCCACTTGGGAAGTGGCGAAATTCGGCCTGAGTTGGGCATTTTTGCTTCTCCACATTAATAAATGTGTATGTGAAAGACATCTGGCATCTATCTTGTTTGTTGATACCACTACAGCTTTCATAGATTGCCTCCCTTCTTGTTTTGTTGGTCATTTCCAGAGGAGTACAGGAGTTTTGCACACAAGAGATCCCCACCAGAAATTTTATCAGGCTACAATTACAAATGATATAGAAATATATCTGATTGTTCTTGTATTCTTCTGGCTTCAGATACCTAATAAACAAGTCATCTGTATACAGAAGAGACATTTGTTAACTTTCTCAGTTGATTAAGGGGCACCTCACAGGGGTCACGCAGTGTGATGTTCAGGGTGTACATTTGTGCGTGCCAGGTAGCGCGCACAAATGTGCTCACCGCGCGTAATTTTAAAAATCTGTCCCTTTCTGTTTTATTTGTAAATACGTAGCTATATCAATCAGTTGCTGCACACTGACTGGAGCAAGATTGTTAATGGTCCCTTTCAATGCTTCATGGGCTTAATTTTGGCTTAAAGAGTTTCATTATCCTCGTTATATAGATATTTATACTCCATTACCGCTCACCAAGTTTTTGAAATACTGGATGCAAAATGGAATATAGATTTAGGAGTTAGCATTATTGCAAAATTACTGGCGGTTCATACTGCATGTGTGCATAAAGTAATAAATAGTGTTAAATTTTAGGAAATCATACCTATAAGGGAGCTCGGACTGACGTGCCACAAATGCGCAGTAGAGAGCGGCTGGTACCGACGGCCGCACATGCGTGGATGAGAGAGCTCCAATGACATGCTGATTTGATGTCCCAAGGCAGAGAGATCGGGCCGACAAGATCTTGAGCCTGCCCGTCCGACACTGGGGAAGGGGGGAGGGAGCTGGGATAGCCGGCCGTCATGCACAGGGACAGCAGTGAGAAGACTCGCGACATCCCCCTCGGCCGCTGCTCCAGCTCCTGCCACCACCGCCACCTCCTGCCCTTCGTGGTGCGGGAGGGGGGAGGAGGTTGGACCGACAACAGCTTGAGCCTGTCCCTCCACCGCTGGGGAAGGGGGGAGGGAGTAGGGACAGACAGACCGGCACGCAAAGAGACAGCAGTGAGAAGCCACAGTACACAGGGAGGGAGGTACGGAGAGAGGGAGGTCCCCGTAGTGGCGCCCCTTGCCCTCTGCATCTCACAGGTTCAGCAGGGTACAGCCGGCCCTGTAGAAGAGAAAAAGAGGGAGTGGAGGAGGTCTGAGAGAGAGAGGGAAGGGGTTGTGGATGAGGTGAGAGGGGAAGGAAAGGGAAGATATGAGGGGATGGACGGAAAAGGGAAGAGGATATGAGTTAGTAAGTGGGAAGGGTAAGGCTTTCTGGAGAAGAGAAAGAGGGAGTGGAAGAGGGCTGAGGGAGAGGGAAGTGGTTGTGGATGAGGTGGGAGGGGAAGGAAAAGGATATGAGTTAGTAAGTGGGAAGGGTAAGAAGTTGTGGAGAAGAGAAAAAGAGGGAGTGGAAGAGGGCTGAGGGAGAGGGAAGGGGTTGTGGATGAGGTGAGAGGGGAAGGGAAGATGAGAGGGGATGGAAGGAAAAGGGAAGAGGATATGAGTAAGTGGAAAGGGTAAGAAGTTGTGGAGAAGAGAGCGGCTCTGACAGACATGCTGGTCTGACCGATGGAATCTCGCCCGTTTGAATGGGCCTAATGGCCTGTTTATTATAAAATAGTATGGAGATTAATATTTTGGCCTAAGAAAGCATATCTTGCAACTATAACTACGTCTAACAAATGTATGAACTGCAATTGTCCCTCAGCTTCTTTAATACATTGTTTATGGGATTGCCCAGTCATTCAAGGTTTTTGGATTTCCATATACCAATTTTTTACTGTGTTAAATGTATCAAAGCAATATTGGTCTCCCACTTTGTGTTTTAGGAATTTGTACTTTCAGTAAAGGAATACCAATAGATAGTTTATTGTTATTAACTAAAGAGTGTTTGGTTGCTCATTGCTCAATCCTTCAACATTGGTTGCTGTCCTCCGGCCCTTCAATAGACTCCTGGAAACTCGCTGGAGGGAAAATCTGCTACAATAAACTTGATGAAATATCTAGCTCATTTTACTCGCATATGGAAACAGATTACTCCTCTTCTTAATATGATGGATGGGCTGCTAATTGGATGCTAATTGGACATTAATTGGATCTTTTAATAAATATCATTTGAAGACGAGGTCGAATTCCGGAGTGACCGAAGGGGGAGGGAAGAGGTTGGGAAGAGGGAATTAGAGGGGATTTAAAAAGATACAAGTTACGTTTGAGCGTTACCTTGTATATCTAGTGGATGTTCATCTCTGATGGCATACATTTCATTTGTGAAATGTAACTTTAAGAATGTTCAATAAACAAATTTCAAACTTCACAAAATATCTTACTATTTCCAAGAAAAAACTATTGATTCAGTGTGATTCATGGTGAGGTAGATACAAACGCTCTCATTACACATTAGGCAGTAACATGTCCCTGATGTATTTGGATTTTTAGTTCACTTTAAATATTAATGTGCAGATGACAACTGAAAGCTGGGTACAGTATAGCTGAGTTTCTTACCCTTCTCCATCAGGCAGAGTGGTCTCACTGGTAGACAGCACAGCAGTTACATTTTTGTTGACTTCTGTCACCCCAATGTCTCCGAGGCTAACAATCTCCTTTCTGCGGAGGAAGTCATTGACCTTTGCACCAACAGCTTTGCCCAGGTTCTTCAAGTGCTGGGTGCTTCCCACCAGCAGGCCCATGCTAGAGGATTCAGCAGGTGCTGGAACTGCTGGCGTATTGCCCTGGGTATGTTTTGTTAGTTGTGAAAGAGACCGGCTCGGCAGTAGTTTAAATGGATGAGTTGTATTTGCATTCTCAAACATGCTTTGATCAACTGCAATAAAGAAAACCATGTGTCATTATTATGTATTTAAAGTGAGAATCAGTTTTAAAGGAAACCAAATCATGTTAAAGGATGAGAATATGACGACTTTGTTAATAACTTCAATAAGCTCCACTATTGTGGTTCTGAAGAATCAAAGTCAGAGACACATAAATAATTATTACATGCTTCTTTGTATAGGAATACAATCATGGTGCAAACAACAACATTCTCCATGCCTTCTGCTTTAAGATAGTTTCAACTAAAATGATCAATCCAAAAACTGGTGTTCAAAAATATATAAAAACATTTACTCTACCATTCCTGCAGATAAATTATTTTTTTGTGTTACCTCAATATAGCAATAATTTGGCGTTAACCACAGCTGTTGCAAGAGGTGGTTTTTTATTTATTTATTTTTTAACTTGGCTGAATGAATAATTAGAATCCTTGTGGAAAAAATCTAAGTAGAAAGTGTTTTTTTCTGAGCGTTTTCCTTCTCTAGTCATTGAAGGCCAGATATTGAAAGCACGTTTAGCATCAGATAGCTGGATAAGTAGGACTTACACAGCTAAGTGGTGGCCGCTGAATATCCAGCTATGTTCAGTGGCCACCACTTAACAGGATAAGTCGCTTAAGTACATAACTAGATAGTCAATGGGCAGTGAAAGGGTGGATCAGGGCAGTAGTACTTATTCAGTTATCTTTACCGAATAAGTGCCTACATTCAGCCTTATACGATTAAGATAAATGAATAAGTTAGACCTGCTCAATAGCAGGTCTAAAGTTATCCGGACATAACTTATCTGGATAAGGTTTAAAATGAACTTATCCGGTTATATTCAGCATTATAGCCATGCAGCTGAATATCCCTTCTAAGTTATCCGGATAAGTAATAACCAGATATCTTTAAATACTGGGCCCAGAATAGCAAGAGAGGATGTAGTAAAATGAGATATATTTTAAAAATCTGTATAAAAATCTTTTAATTGTAATTGTACAAAAAATATTAAATTTTCCTTCTAAAGTGCAAAATGTCTTTAAAGAACAAACTTTATCCATCAGAAACATCATCTTCGTTAAAATGGTTAGACAAATATTAGCAAGCGAGACAAACATCAATGGTGCAATGCCCTAGTAATGAGCTTCGTCAGGGGGATTAATTTTCAATAATGCATAATGCACCTACAATCAAATGAAACACACCACTTTCATAAATGGGAGAAAAATATTTCAAAGACTTTTTTTTTTTTACAAAAATACATTTCATCCTAAATGCAAATATAACCCCCTGTTCAGGCAGTGGACCTGGAAGGCAGGGTTCACATGAGGTTCCAGGGCCAACTTCTCTCTGTCCCTAAGCCAGGGTATTGGGGTGTTCTTCTGGCAGAAGTAGCAGAGGAGGAAGAGTACTACTACTTCAAGCCCCAAAGTGTGGGAGTGACTCTCTCTCTCTCCTGGGGAGGTCTCAGTAGGAGGGATGCGAGTGCCAACAAAATACTGTGGATTGTCAAGATGGGTGTCCAAATAAAACTTTACTGCAGAAGTTCCTCAAAGCAACTTTGTGACACTAAACATACTATGTCACAGATGATAAAAGCCCTCAATTTTTTTTTATTGAATTTTCTCAAAATTTACAAAGTCACATATACTTTGTACAGCAACAAAGAAACAACTTAACAAAAAGAAATTTTTCTACAAACAGAAATCTATCATTTTTACCTAAACCACAAATTTCTGGGAGTGTTAGGAGCCAGAAATAAAGAAGCAAAATAGAAAAGAAAATCATACTCTTAAAGAAATAGCTTAACATGCATCTACCCATATTTAATTAAATTTTACTCCTGGGTTATGGAACTTACTTGAGGAGAGGAGGCTAGGAGTACCCTTTTTCGAGAATCTAGGAACATAATTAGCTGTTCGGGGAAAAAATATATATAAACTTCATTATTTAATTTCAGTATACATTTACAAGGAAATTTTAATTGGAATGTTGCTCCTAATAATTGGGTCTCTTGTCGCAATAAGCAGCCTTTCCTCCTCTCCTGCGTGGATTTGGCTAAGTCTGGAAATATCTGAATCAACTGGCGATGGAAATTTACCCTTAAATTTTGGAAATAGCTACACATTACAAAACTGAGGTCTGGTTCATAAATGAAAGAAATTAGTATGGTAGCTCTCTCTACGATCGCGATTGTAGAGGATTCTAAAAATTGTGTTAGATTTTGCAAGACTAACTGATGTTGTTGTTCATTACTTCCTCTTATACTTCAAAAAGGCAAGAAATGTACCCTATTGAATGATGGCAAATTTTCTAAAGGTATTTTCAAGACCTCCATTAGATATCTCTTTAATGTGACTCTGGGCTGTTCACCAATAATTTTTGGGAAATTGAGAAGCCTAAGATTAAGACGTCTTAGGCGATTTTCCATATACTCTATGGGGCGGATTTTAAAAGGCGCGCGAATAGCCTACTTTTGTTTGCGCTCCAGGCGCAAACAAAAGTACGCTGGATTTTAGTAGATACGCGCGGAGCCGCGCGTATCTGCTAAAATCCTGGATCGGCGCGCGCAAGGCTATGGATTTTGTATAGCCGGCGCGCGCCGAGCCGCGCAGCCTACCCCCGTTCCCTCCAAGGCCGCTCCGAAATCGGAGCGGCCTCGGAGGGAACTTTCCTTTGCCCTCCCCTCACCTTCCCCTCCCTTCCCCTACCTAACCCACCCGCCTGGCCCTGTCTAAACCCCCCCCTTACCTTTGTCGGGGGATTTACGCCTCCCGGAGGGAGGCGTAAATCCCCGCGCGCCAGCGGGCCTCCTGCGCGCCGGGCCGCGACCTGGGGGCGGGTACGGAGGGCGCGGCCACGCCCCCGGGCCGTAGCCACGCCCCCGTACCCGCCCCCAAATCGCTGCCGGCACGCCCCCGAAACGCCGCAACGACCGGGCCCGCCCCCCGACACGCCCCCGACACGCCCCCCTCGGAGAACCCCGGGACTTACGCGAGTCCCGGGGCTCTGCGCGCGCCGGGAGGCCTATGTAAAATAGGCTTCCCGGCGCGCAGGGCCCTGCTCGCGTAAATCCGCCCGTTTTGGGCGGATTTACGTGAGCAGGGCTCTGAAAATCCGCCCCTATATTCTTAAATATCTGTTGTTCCTGTATAATTGTAGATTGAACTTCCAGCCCTTTTTTAGCGCCACCTTCCAACCCTTGAATTTTAGTTTTTTGCTCTTCCAATTTAGTATTCATTCTTGTGAAAAATTGTCCACCTTTTGTGCACTTGCTGCTATTTGTTGGGAACATTTTTTTTTACTTCAGACCCAAGCTGTGCCACGAGTTCCCATAAGGAGTTTAGTGTCACTACCGTAGGTTTAGGAAACAAATTCTCCAATTTGAGGCAAAGCAACTTGTACTGCAGTGACCATATTCTCCTGAGTCATCGCTGAATTTGAACTCAAAGTCCCCAGTTTTACCCTCTGGGAGCCTAACAGACCCTCCAGCTTGTTGGATACCAAAACCATATCTGGGATACTTTGTGAGGTTGTCGATGATAATTTCCTCAGGACTGAGGGACTTAAGGTGACATTCCCAGATGAGATGGAGGCTCCTTCTCCAGCCTCAGTAGCGGGGAAATTTGCCCCCTCCATATGAGAGTAGAAAGCTGTGTATTGCGGAAGAGTATGGTGTCCCGATGGGATTGTGGGAGTAGAGGGATATACTCTGACTTTCCCTTTTCTTTGAGGGCATTTCTTATAACAAGTAAAAATCAAAAGAAGCTTACCCGGAACAAAGCAGTCACAGCTTGCACGCCACTCTATTAAATCTCCTGACCCTTCCAAGAGGTAGAATTTACTTCTAGAGGTATAGTTCTTGAATCTCGGTCCAATGTTAACTTCTGATGGTAATCTTTTTTCAATTTCCCAGACAAAGCTGTGCGCCCCTTTGGCGCGCACAGAGGTGGCACGCACCGCTGTAGGGCAGCTTTTAAAGCCCCTCTGATGATCCCTGATTGATGATGTCAAAGGCGGGGTCAGGAGAACAGCATCTGGGACACCGTGTGAGCAATCACCAAATTACTCCCAGCAACATAAGAACATAAGAAATTGCCATGCTGGGTCAGACCAAGGGTCCATCAAGCCCAGCATCCTGTTTCCAACAGAGGCCAAACCAGGCCACAAGAACCTGGCAATTACCCAAACACTAAGAAGATCCCATGCTACTGATGCAATTAATAGCAGTGGTTATTCCCTAAATAAACTTAATTAATAGCCGTTAATGGACTTCTCCTCCAAGAACTTATCCAAACCTTTTTTGAACCCAGCTACACTAACTGCACTAACCACATCCTCTGGCAACAAATTCCAGAGCTTTATTGTGCGTTGAGTAAAAAAGAATTTTCTCCGATTAGTCTTAAATGTGTTACTTGCTAACTTCATGGAATGCCCCCTAGTCCTTCTATTATTCGAAAGTGTAAATAACCAATTCACATCTACTCATTCAAGACCTCTCATGATCTTAAAGACCTCTATCATATCCCCCATCAGCCGCCTCTTCTCCAAGCTGAACAGCCCTAACCTCTTCAGTCTTTCCTCATAGGGGAGCTGTTCCATTCCCCTTATCATTTTGGTTGCCCTTCTCTGTACCTTCTCCATCGCAATTATATCTTTTTTGAGATGCGGCGACCAGAATTGTACACAGTATTCAAGGTGCAGTCTCACCATGGAGCTATATAGAGGCATTATGACATTTTCCGTTTTATTAACCATTCCCTTCCTAATAATTCCTAACATTATGTTTGCTTTTTTCACTACTGCAGCACACTGAGCTATTTTAAAGTATTATCCACTATGATGCCTACATCTTTTTCCTGGGTGGTAGTTCCTAATATGGAACCTAACATCGTGTAACTACAGCAAGGGTTATTTTTCCCTATATGCAAAACCTTGCACTTGTCCACATTAAATTTCATCCGCCATTTGGATGCCCAATCTTCCAGTCTTGCAAGGTCCTCCTGTAATGTATCACAATCCGCTTGTGATTTAACTACTCTGAATAATTTTGTATCATCCGCAAATTTGATAACCTCACTCATCGTATTCCTTTCCAGATCATTTATATATATATTGAAAAGCACTGGTCCAAGTACAGATCCCTGAGGCACTCTACTGTTTACTCTTTTCCACTGAAAAAACTGACATTTAGTCCTACTCTCTGTTTCCTGTCTTTTAACCAGTTTGTAATCCACGAAAGGACATCACCTCCTATCCCATCACTTTTTAGTTTTCTTAAAAGCCTCTCATGAGGGACTTTGTCAAACGCCTTCTGAAAATCCAAATACACCACATCTACTGGTTCACCTTTATCCATATGTTTATTAACCCCTTCAAAAAAATGAAGCAGATTTGTTAGGCAAGACTTCCCTTGGGTAAATCCATCTTGACTGTGTTCCATTAAACCATGTCTTTCTATATGCTCTACGATTTTGATCTTGAGAATAGTTTCCACCAATTTTCCGGCACTGAAGTCAGGCTCACTAGTCTATAGTTACCTGGATCGCCCCTGGTGCCTTTTTTAAATATTGGGGTTACATTGGCCACCCTATCCAGGCCACCTCAGAAAGATTCTTCTCCCTAGCTCCTTCCTAGGCCAAGAACCAGGGGACTTGCAAAAACTCCAAAAATCATAAAAAATCCCAGGAACACAACCCAACTAGAAAGGTGGTGTATTGGCAAAGGTCAGGTCTTCCAGTTCTCCTGATTATAGACCATGAGGCCTGGTCATTGGGGTAGGCCGAAATTATAAACAAGGAAAAGTCTCCTTTCTCCCAACTCTAAATCAAATCTGCACTACCACAGAGATTTATAATGCAACCTGCTTTTATATAGGCAGGGGTGCCAACCAGTCCACCAACCCCAGTGGAGGTGCTGTTCCAGAAATGGTACACCCCTCCCCTCCACTACTTAAATCCTTCTTCTAGCTCAAGGTTTTGGGAACTAGGGCCATATAGTGGTGATCCCAAGGGGTTGCTACACCAACATACAAAAATATAAAGAAACAAACTAAAATCCTATCTATTACAAAAGAATATTTTTGTTAGACTGCAATATCCTCTTAATGAATGAACTCACTTAGGTCCAGCATATACAACTCATTTATTAATCTCATATCCATATATGGGAACTCTCCGAATTTCTAATGGAATTGCTGGGTCTCCAGGCCAACACCTATAATCTCTGGGTAATCTGCTGCTGTGCTAGTGAAGCAGCCAGACTAGAAGGCATCTGATTTGCCTACATTGGCCAACTGAATGTCTCCTTCCCTTTTCCCTGCCCTATGACCAATTGGAGGCCACCTTTCTTCTTCCTGCGCCTGCGGACCAATGGTATGCCTTTTTCCTGACTGTGTGGCAGGAAGAAGGGAGGAGGCTGACAGCAGAAGCAGCAGCAGCTGTTGCTACTGCTATTGGCTGGAAGGAGTTGTCCTTACAAGTATATCATTACTTACTCTCACTGGGAATTACAATGGATAAGATTAAACTCAAGCTTAAACTTGCTGTTGAGATGGAGCAGATTGCAGGGGGAAAGAATTCTATTTCTCATTGGTACAAGTTTTGTAAAATTAATAAGGATCAAACTATATTATCTGGGGTGGTGGAGTATTGGCAGAGGGAAGTAGGGGTAACAACAACTGATAAAATGGCTGTAATATTTTGGGAAGCTAACAGATTTGTAGTGGCAGAAAATTTCAGAGAGATACAATATAAAATACTACGTCACTATCAAGCAGATTGGGTTCGTCTACGTAGAATGAGGTTTGTAGTGATGGAGGATTGTCAAAAATGTAAAAGGGAGAAGGGCTCCCTTACCCATTTTTTTTTTCATGTGTTATAAGAACTAATTCTTTCAGGAAAGAGGTTATTACATACTTGGTTATGTGAACTCAGGTTCCATTGCCTTTTCACAGGTATATTTTATTACTAGGAGATATAGAAGCTATACAGACCTCATTTCCCCATTTGACGAGGGGTCAATATGCTTTTATTGCAATAGCTTTATAGTGACACGTAAATGTGTTTTAAGAGATGGATTGGTGAAAATTCTCCCTCTTTTCTGATATGGTGAGAACAAATTATTAGTTTTATGCAAATGGAAAGAAATGATGTGTGTTCTTCAACATGTACAGTATCTGCAAAGTATATGCTGATCTGGCAATGTTTCTTTCATTCACTATTATTAAGAGACAAAAATGTTCTCAAAAACTTAGGTTACTCTCCAAACTGGAAGGTGACAGAATGAGTGGGGGCTTTAACCTTGACTAAGAGAATGGAGAAATGGGGGTGGGGGATGTTGGGATGTATGAATGAGAGGATAGGTGGATAAACTTCTGAGGGGGGAATTATAGGGTTGAGATGGGGGATACTAATTTGTATAAAATGATATGGTGAGAGATTTGGATTATATATATTTTGTGGTATGCTGTATTTATGTTTTCTCTTTAGGACAAATTGGGCATTAACTTTGTTTCTTCCATTATCACAGTAAAAAAGATTTTGAAAAAAAAAATCTTATTCATACTTCTGATAATGGAGCTTGCCTAATCAGATGCAGGAATGTGAGCTCTGGTGAAGTTCTCCACTAATCCTTGTTTTAAGTAGTAGCTGAGTTGGGGAATTTCACTTTTTTTTCTGGCACATTGTACTGGAGACTGCGTGTCTTGTGGTGCTCTATATGCAGTAACAGCGTGGGATATGTCGGTAAAATCTCAGGAGAGTTCTAGAGACAAAACAAAAATGTCAAACTAAAATGGCTCCTGTTGACACTGCAGAGAAGCTTTTGACAAGGGCCCTTTCTGCAGATATAATACAGCAAATTACAAAGAACCTGCAGTGGTTTTAATGAGCATTTGGTAAAATTGTAGACAGCATTAGAAGACATAAAGGAGGGCTTGAGAAACAAACTATTAGACTGGACTCCGCAGAGGAGTCCAGTCTAATAGTCTGTCTAATAGTCCAGTCTAATAGTCCATTGTGATACAAGAAGATAGGTCAGAACATATGGGACAACAATAACTAATCTTCAAAACCTGATGACTTTTCTGGGATCATGTAGATAATCAGGAAAACTGTAACAGGTAAAATAATCTCAGGATTATTGGAATTCCCAAAACATATCATGAACAGGACTTACTGGCATTTGTTAAAAAAAAAAAAAGGCTTCCTGATGTGCTGGGCCCGCATGTACCTGAAGACCTCCCTCACTGTGAAACAGTACATTGAGTGGGTATGCTGCACAAAACAGAAAGTAGGCTGTGCTCAGATGTGGTGAGAATTCTAAATTGGGCAAATAAAGTGAAACTACTAAGACATATCACAAATTTAAAGTGCTGGAATACCAAGGCGGCAAAAATTTAATTTTTATTGACTATTCCATTCGAGTGCTTGCACAATAACCACACCACTCTGCTCTGAATTATATAAAACGGGGGTCAAATTTGAGCTTTTATATTCCTCAAAACTGAGGGTTCTGCATGATGGCAAAATGTTTTTCCTCATTACTAGAGCAGAAGCAGATGCTTTCTTGGAAAACGTGAAGGGCAATGTTACTAATAACAACCCAGACTGCTCGGTTGAAACTTAACATCGTAGTAGCCTAGGTCTGGTTTTAGGGCAGTGGTGAAGGGAGGCACTATATGAATCAAGTCTACTGAGAGCTATTTCAAGGAGTTGTTTAAGTTTTTCTCATACATCTTTGTTATGTTTTTTCAAGTTGATATTGGAAAGGAGGAGCCCAAGCTACACATAGCATAAAGTTCCTCATAGTTATAAAAGGATTACTTCATTGAAAACAAACTCTGCATTGTTAGCATTATAATGCTGATTATAATATGGATTACAATCCATTTGATTTTTATTTCTGGAATTCACAGCAAAAGTTCTTATGTTCTTATGCAGTTCCCTATTCATATAGCGGACAGCAGTCATGCCATCCTTATGGGGAAGAAGAGTGGCCTGTTATGCTTTTGTTTTCTTTTTTTTATTCTACACTGCCACAGTGAATGGTGAAATACCAGATAACACGTGTTATCGAAACAGTCACATTTACTTTTCGCATATGTACCTAGTATGTTCCCAGATCAAGCAATGATGCTGGGACATGTTTGACTTTTATAGGCTTAGATATTTTATTTCATCAATACGACTCTGCCTCAACTAGTTCCTTTTTTTGTTTTTGTCAACTCAGCTGTACTTTAAATGCATAATTATTTTTTGCCTTGCAGTTACAATGTGGGGAATGGCCTGGGTATACCCTACTGGGAGATACAATAAACACTTAGGGTTGTAGTCCCTTGGAGCATTATTTGGGGGGGGGGGGGGGGGCGGGCAGGGGATTGAAGTATGGGATTAATTGGTGTGTATGAGTGTGTATCTAGGGATGAATGTTTGGTCATCCAGAGAAAAGTTACATATGTGTGACACAGGTTGCCGCAGATGTGGGAACTAAATGTTGGGGATTCTCCCTTTCAAGGAGGTGGTTTGGGTCATGGGGGTTTAGGCTGGGAAGCCTCCAGAGCCTATATCAGAATGGTTACACACTCTATTATGGAAAGCGCATATATTGCATTTAGTTTTGCCATTTATCACTTCAGGCATTGTTAATTGTTACTTTGAATGCAGACAGTATACATTCACCTATAAAAAGAAAGCGATTGTTAAATATGTTAAGTCGCTTAAAATCGCATATTGAATTGTTACAAGAAACACACCTTCCCAACTAACATGCAAAACTTAAACATGAATGGATGGACAATGGTACTATTTGTCCTACACCAGAAGGCAATTGGAAGCTATACTAATCCATAAATCTCTCCCCTTCCTGGTAGAACACCTATTGAATTTGAGGAAGGTCGCTATACTGCTATTGTGGGTGCACTAATGTGTATGCTCCTAATGTTTATTCCCATGATGTTTTAACCCATTTGGTTCAAAGAGTTTTGCAATATAGTGAATACAAATTAATTGTGTGTGTGTGGGGGGGGGGGGGGGGGCGGGGGATGATTTTAACATGGACTCTGATGCTGGGATAGAGTGTAAACTGGCACAAAACGCCAGGAAAGATGATGCCATTTAGGTGTAAACTATATTGGCAGGGAGTTGGAACTGGTTGACATGTAGCATATCTTACATCCTAGAGAGGCTAATTTTACTTTTTATTCCAATCCCCATAAGTCCTAATTGAGACTTGATTACATTTTAGTGTCAGAGTCCTTATTCCCAATAGTTTGTGCTACTAAAATTGAGCTCACAGATGTTTCTGATCATGCCTGATTATAATGGAATTCGATTTTGAAATCAAGAGCCCATCCGCATTTGTATGAAACCTGAATCCTGGTTTATAAAGGGTGGCCCATGGAAAAATAGCCCACTTCCAATACCAGTGCAGGCTACTTTTCGATGGGCCACCCTATATTATGACGACACTTTTGTGATACACATCGCAGTTTTATATGCTCTCATCCTATTTTGGAGACACAAATTGAGCTAAGCGATTATTTCATCTTGTGCTGCACGGCACGACTACATGGTTTAACATACAGATTTATACCAACCAAAGGAACAAAAGACAATATACAAAGTGGATATATAATCTTTGTGGCATCAGCCCTGCAGGCATGCAATAAGCCCTGCTAACATCTATTGCCCTGAGGCAGCTTTTGACCAAAGAGCGAAACTCGGCCAGAGTCGGGCCAATTTCAATAAAGGGCTTTTTCCATACACTGATCTTCGCTTTCTTTACTGCTATACAGCTAACTGGATCGGCTTCCGATTTGTTTTCTGGGTCCAATGACAAGCTTCTTACAGCCATCTTAGCAAATAGGATTAGTGGAGTACTTTCTAATTTGGTAGCTTAAGATCAAATGGGCTTTATTCATGGAAGCCACATTGTGGCTAATGTCCAAAAATTAATTGCTGCCATCTCAATTGCACAATTGATCTGCAATGATTTTAAGCCTGGATGCTGAAAAGGCTTTTGACTCCATTGTTTGGCTGTACATATTTTGGGCCTTGGAGTGTTTCAGTTTTGAGGGTAATATTTTAGCATGGATCAAAAATCTATATAGTGATCCTGGTGCTAGATTACTAATTAATGGCTCAGTCTCCTCTAGATTCCAGCTAAAAGGAGGGGTTTGAAAAGGTTGTCTTTTATCCCTGCTATTATTCATCCTAGCTGTGGAACACTGGTGATTAAGTTATGGCAAAACAAGAGGTCAAGGGTATATTGGTGGGTTCAAAATGTCTAAAAATGACAATGTTTGTGGATGACATTTTGCTGTTTGTGAGGGAACCCGATTGGGAAATACCCATCATTACAGATACTTTTCTGAAGTTTCAAAGATTTTCGGGTTTAAAAATCAATTTTGACAAATCGGAGGCCTTACCTGTAGATGAGTCTCTTACATTGGGCTGCTTTCATGAGTTTCCATTCAAGTGAGCAACTGAAAAGCTGAAATATTTGGGTATATGGATCCCCTGGGACCTTATAAAACTGTATCAGGTTAATAATAAAGAGATACACTCTCAAACTAAAACTCATTTAGGAGGGTGAAAATATTTCCCTTTTTTAGCCACTGCACCTTGATTAAGATGTCTATATTGCCTAAGATCTTGTACAATTTACAAATGCTTCCTTGCTGGCTGGCACACGCTGATATAGCAAAAAAAAACCCAAAACACTTTTTTAATGTTCATTTGGCACAGTAAGTTACGTAGGATAAGCTATGATAAATTGACCAAAGGGAAAGACAATGGGGGGGGGGGGGGGGGGGGGGGGGGGGTACTGGATATGCCCAGTCTTTGATTATACAATGCTGCCTGCCAGTTGAGGGTTGAGAGAGTACACACTGCACTGAAGGATTTGTATAAAGTTTGGCTAAACCATGGTCCCCTCTTTACCTCATTATTTAATAAATGCCAAAGGCAATAGACTAAGTCAGCTGATCAAGGAAAACGTTTTGCTAAAGGTATTAAAAACCAAAGGGTCCCTTTTTATATCTCCGGCAGGTAATTATGATTTCATGCCAGGGAGGGACACTAATTTATTTCAGTTGTGGAAAGCAAATAACCTGGCGTGTATAGTACAATTATTTGGCCCAGATAATGTACTGCTCTCCTTTTATAATTTGAAAGAACAATTCCACCTCCCAAACAGCCATGTTGCTGCCTTCTTGCAAGCAAGGCCTATTTACAGAATTTGAATAAGAATGAGCTTGAGCTTCAGATGGAACGGATACTATTAGAAGGCAGCTGTAATATGAAGGAGACGAAAAATTCTACTGCACAATAGCATGCATATTGTAAACAACAAACTGTGCAATCCACATTAGAGGGTCTCAGCAAAATATTGGTGTAAAATATTGGATACTGAAATTTCAGGGGCAGATATGCAAAGGTACTTTCACTTGACACAAAAACTCAATACAGATGCTGCAATGAAAAGAGATGAAATTCAAACTGTTATACCACTCCTACATTGACAATGTTAAACGCTTTCATATGAAAATAAATACTTTACCTCTAATGTTATATAAATGAAATGAGGAAAATGGAGCACTGCCGAACAACTTCTTAGTTGTAAACACATTCTGAAGTTTTGGGACACTGTAGCACAGGAATTATGTACTGAAGCAACACTCCCTCACAGAGGAGAAATACTAATTTGGGGAGTGTGATAGAGTACATGACAGAAGGCCTCAGAATGCCTTAAGGGACCGGCTCCAGCTATCTGGCCTGGTCCACCTTAAGACAGACAGGTAGGGGATCCTCGGGTGGGGGGCGTTTCCCTGAGGTAAGGGATAAAAAGCTGAGGCCCTGAGAGAGAGAGAGAGAGAGAAGGCCCCAGGAAAGAAGAAGGAAGCTGTAAATTAAGTGCTGTGTCTGTTTTGGAAGTTTTCTTTTGCTTGTCAGTCTGCTGAGGTAAGCAGCCATTTTCTTCTGTTCTGTTACATGAATCTGTAAATAAACTAGTGAAAAGCAGAACAGACCTCCAGCCTGGTTTGTCTCCGGCCTACCCCAGTCCCAGACCGCTCCAAGGGCATCACATATGGTGGCAGCAGTGAGACTACCTGCTCTAAGCGCTTGCACAGATAGGGACCCACCCTAGTGAAAAAAAAAACAAAATTGGGGGGGGGGGGGGGGGGGGGCCATGGCTGCAGCGGCAGCCGCACAGGATTTTTTTGGGGGGAAAGTTTGGTTTGTTCATTGGTACCGGCTAAGGAGAGAAGCTCCGCTGGAGTGAGGGAACAAAAGAAGTGGGTCAGAGCTGGAGAAACAGGCTTTTCTTTTGTTTGTTTATTTCCTGGGAAAATGGAGCAGTTACTGCAAGCCCTGGTGGAGGACAGCAACAGCTCCGGGCAGCCACTCAGACCAGTATGCGCAGCACCAGCAGCTACAGCTGCAGCAACACCTGGAAGCCCAAGCACAGCTTAACACCCAATTACTACGAAGGATGCCAGTGGCAGGGGCCGCTGGAGTACACACCGGCACGGAACAGAGTCCATCCCCACCAACACTGGAAATCCGGCTGACAAAGATGGGGCTCCAAGATGACCCAGAAGCATTCCTGGTCACCTTTGAGAGGGTAGTGGAGGCCATGCCCTGGCCTAGGTCCCAGTGGGCCATGAGAGTAGCCCCATATTTAACCGGTGAGGCCCAGGCCGCATATCGGGCCCTTAACAACCAGCAAGCCCACGACTATCAGGAGGTTAAGGCTGCCATACTTGATAGATTGAAACTGTCTAAGGAGTCTTATTGGAAAAGTTTTCGGGGCTTAACCTTTACACCAGGAGAGAGGCCCCGAGTTCTGGCTCAGAAGTTAAAGGACCGGTGCTGGCGGTGGCTAGAACCCGATAATAAAAGGGGAGTCGAAGTGGCAGAGGCTGTCATAGTGAAAGTGTTTGTGAACATTCTCCCCGCACGAGTGCATGAATGGGTGCAGAGACAGATAGCGGTGACCTTGAAGGATGTGGTTTCCCTAGCAGAGCGTTATTTGGATGCTGCAGACACAGGCCTTGGGCTCATTCCAGCAGAGAAGAATTCCCAAATAAAGGGCCTAGAGAGGGGAAGGAGAGAATCAAGGGGCAGAACCCTAAGCTGCTATATCGGCCGAGAAGTGGAGAGTCTCCCTACCCCCTGAGACCCCGATAACGCATTAGAAGGGCCTGAGGGCGGAAGGAGTAAACGCCTAGAACCAGTGACGCCCAAAGGGACCTGCTTCAACTTTGGAGAGAGGGGGCACTTTGCTCGTGACTGCTATCGAGTGGAGAATGAATCTATGGACATCAATTTGGTGGCCCTTCACTCCTGCTTTATTTATTTTTTATTTATTTATTTAAGTTTTTTATATACCAACATTCAAGACGGTGGTCCCATCATGCTGGTTCACAAGAAACAGGGGTGAAACTTTACCATTTAACAAAAGTGCAGAAAAGCAGTTACATAAAACATTTCCCGCTCGTGGTTTGCAACCTTTGTTGTTCCGGTGGAGCTTGATGGCGACCCGACCCAAGCCCTGGTAGACTCGGGAAGTGTAAAAACTCTCATTCGGAGGGAACTGGTCAAAAGAATACAGGGATTATGAACAGACAGTGACCCTCACTTGCATATATGAAGATCAGAGACAATACCCAACCAGTCAGGTCCTGTTGAAGACTCCAGTGGGACAAGCTATAGTAAAAGTGGGAGTGCTCCCCTAGATACCATATCCTGTGATACTGGGATGAAATTATCCAGACTTTGGGACTCTCTGGACCCGGCTCATGAGGGGCCCAAATGACACCAGCGAGACCTCATTTCCGGGGGTCTTTCTGTTAGAAGACCCGGACTTGTATATTAATAATCCTAAGACACCCAAGCCTCATAGACAATGTAGGCTAGAAAAGTATAATTATACCCAACGTTTAGAGGCAGCCGTGGCGTTAGAGGGGGCTCCCCACCCCATAGGGGTTCCCTCTGACTAGATAGGCGAGAGAAGCCCTGGGAATTTTAGGCAGGCCCAACAAGAAGATTGGACACTAAAAGGGGACCGGGAGAATATACAGATGATAACTGGGGAATTAGTCTCTGGGATGGAGGGTCAAAAGCCAGTCCCCCCCCCCCCCCCCTTTTTGTACTAAAAAATCTAGTATACAGAGTAGCAAAGGGGAATCTGAAGGGCTAAATGGTTGAGCAGCTTTGGTCCCCCAACAGTATCGTCAGCAAGTGTTATAGCTCGCCCGTAATCATCTCTTGGGGGGCCACCTAGGGGAAGAGAAAAGATTCTAGCCCATTTCTATTGGCCTGGCTTGTATCGACAAGTTCAGGACTACTGTCAGTCCTGTCCTACTTGTCAGCTGATCAGACCAGTGGCAATGCGCGTAGCTCCCTAGTACCCATGCCAATTATAGAGACACCTTTTGAGAGGGTCGCTATGGACTTGGTAGGCCCCTTAGAAAGGTCTAGCCGTGGAAACAAATATATCCTGGTCATTGTCGACTATGCGACCAGGTATCCAGAAACTATTCCCCTACGAGGTATGAAGACTCAAAAGCCACAGCCTTGATGGAGGTGATTTCCCAGATTGGGTTGCCCAAAGAGATATTAACCGACCAAGGGACCCTGGTTTGTCTCTAAAGTGATGAAGCAAGTTTGTGCATTCTTGCAGGTAAAAGCCCTGCGAACATCGGTTTACCATCCACAAACTGATGGGCTCGTGGAGCGTTTTAACAAAACTCTCAAGCAGATATTGAGGAAGTTCATCGTGGAAGATGGCAAGAATTGGGACTTACTCTTGCCTTATAAATTGTTCGCCATTCGGGAGGTCCCTCAAAGTTTGACAGGGTTTTCCCCGTTCTAATTATTGTATGGTAGAAGACCACAGGGAATCCTGGATGTCGTACGAGAGACCTGGGAGTAGGAACCCAACTCTGGACGGAATTTGGTCGACCATGTGATCAAGATGCAGGAATGACTGTGGAGGGCAGGGGAGGCTGCCCAACTATGCCTGGAAAAGGCCCAGGCTACCCAAGCCCAGCAATATAACCGGTCCGCTGTTCATCGGGTCTTCCAGCCGGGAGACCGCATACTAGAATTACTACTGTCTTCAGAAAGTAAATTGTTGTCCCGTTGGTAAGGTCCGTATGAGGTACTGGAGAAGATGGGCCCGGTGCATTATAAAATGGCCCACCCCAACAAGTGGAAGAAAGCCCAGATCTTCCACGTGAATCTACTAAAAAAATGGGTTGCTTCAACTTGCAGTCTGGTCCAAGAAGATGACTTTGTTCCAGACATTTCACAAACTTCCAGGGCCCAGATGACCCCATATGGAGACCAACTTTCCACCACGCAAAAAGTGGACCTAAACTGTTGACTTGGAATAAAGATGTCTTTTCAACTATGCCCGGGAGAACTCACTTAGCTTGTCACGATATTATTACAACCCCAGGAGTTATAGTTAAACAATGGCCTTATTGGATTCCCGAAGCCAGGAGGCAGGTTGTAGAAGCTGAGGTGAAAGAAATGCTTCGACTTGGGGTAATAGAGGAATCCAATAGCGATTGGCCCTCACCTATTGTACTGGTACCTAAACCAGATGGTAGTATCCGGTTCTGTATTGACTTCCGGAAGGTCAATGAGGCTTTGAAGCTGGACGCATACCCGATGCCCCATGTGGATGAACTCATTGAACGCTTGGGAACTGCCCAGTTCATCTCCATGCTTGATTTGACAAAGGGATACTGGCAAGTTCCCCTTACGCCAACTGCGAAGGAAAAGACGACTTTGTCAACACCGGGAGGACACTTCCAGTTTACGGTCCTGCCGTTCGGACTTCATGGGGCTCCAGCTACCTTCCAGCATGCTTGGTAGACCGCTTGCTGCTATGCCCACATCAGGGTTATGCAGCAGCCTATCTTGACGACATTGTCATTTACAGTGGAGACTGGGAGACACACCTGAGCAAATACAGGCAGTACTTACAAGTCTACGAAGGGCTGGACTGACAGCCAACCCCAAGAAATGTAAATTAGGGGGTCAAGAAGTACAGTATCTGGGATACTCCCTTGGGAGAGGAAAGGTCCACCACCCGCAGGTACGCAAAATAGAAGTAATTACCCGAGTGCCAGTCCCACAGACAAAGAGTAAAGTGAGAGCCTTTATGGGTCTCATCGGTTACTACTGACGGTTCATACCAAACTTTTCAGATAAAGGAGAACCCCTCACATGCCTATTACAAAAAAGAGCCCCAGAGAAAGTTAGATGGTCTGCGGAGGAAGCCTGCCAGGGTTTAAAAAAAGCCATATGCTTGGAACCTGTTCTGCTAAGCCCAGAATTTACCAAGCCCTTTATAGTACAGACAGACGCAGAGGTGGGGCTAGGAGCCATTCTCGCGCAAGAGAAAGAAGACAAGGAACACCCAATAGCCTTCATTAGCTGAAACTTCTACCTCGAGAGAGATGCTCTTCTACAATAAAGAAAGAGGCCTTAGCTGTCAAATAGGCCTTGGAGGCTATTCGCTACTACCTACTGAGCCACCAGTTCACACTGGTGACAGATCACCAACCCCTTCTCTGGATTTCTCGGAATAAGGAGTCCAATGGACAAGTAACGAGGTGGTTTCTGGCATTCCAACCATTTGATTTTAAAGTCTGACACAGAGCAGGGAAAGCGAACGCAAATGCTAACTTCCTTTCTAGGGAAGTCTCCCTTATACAGGCAGGCACTCAACTAAGAAAGAGCTGAGGGGGAGGGAATTTGATAGAGTACATAACAGAAAGCCTCAGACTGCCTTAAGGGACCACTCCAGCTATCTGGCCCAGTCCACCTTAAGACAGGAAGGGGATCCTCAGGTGGGGGACGTTTCCCTGAGGTAAGGGATAAAAAGCTGAGGCCCTGAGAGAAAGAGAGAGGCCCCAGGAAGAAGGAAGCTGTAATTAAGTGCTGTGTCTGTTTTGGAAGTTTTCTTTTGCTTGTCAGTCTGCTGAGGTAAGCAGCTATTTTCTTCTGTTCTGTTACATAAATCTGTAAATAAACTGGTGAAAAGCAGAACAGACTCCAGCCTGGTCTGTTCTCCAGCCTACCCCAGTCCCAGACTGTTCCAAGGGCATCACTGGGAGATTGGTCATCACTGCTGGCTAATAGGATCAAAGAGGTCCCATCTAAAGTGCTGAGCTGGCAAATTAGAATGACAACCCTTATGCATCTGAGAATATTGATGTGGGATTATCAAAACATAAGGGAAATACAAAATATATTGTACATCTGTGTAGAAATGTTTTTTTTTCCATGTTACATACTAAAAAGCAAGATTATGTGTTAAATTGAGATACCTACCAGCTTGGCCCTCCTCCAAGGCTTCTGTTACACATCATTGTAGATAAGTGAAAGTGATTAGTGTGGATGTTTCTCACAGTTGATGTTGGATCCTCAGAGGAGTATATAAACGCACTTGGGTATGAGTACACTTTGGATGACAGCGAATGATATATGTATGTGGAGTGTTTGGAGGTGTGGTTGTATGGGGGGTGGTTGGGATTGAATTTTTGGTTAAGGATGTGATGGGGTTGGGATGACATTGTGTAATGTGTCTAAAGGAAAACAGAAAACTATAATCCCATGGTTCACGACAAGTTCAAGTCGAAGTTATACTTTTCTCACTGTGTATGCATGTTTAGCTCCAAGATACTGAGCTGTTTTCTTTCAATGTTTTCATACATGCCTATGCAGATTGGGTGTTAATTTTCATGTGTTATAGAATAAAAATTATTTAAAAAAAAGATCTTATTCTCTACAAATGGATATGTGTTTAGCTTAATTCAGTGTATTTAGTGAGATCAGGAACTGTGAGAAAACTATCTGTGAGAAAACATTTGAGGAGGTAGAAAGGCACGAATGCCATAGATGTCACTACGGGGTGGCAAATGCCATCTCAAAAAAAGCTTTGCAGTCTTTTTGCCACCCCAGTTTTTTACATTGGATTGGGCAGGGATAAACCAAACCTCTGTCCTATCTGATGCTGAGATACAGCCTTCAGCTATGTGAGCTTCCTGCTCTAATCCATCTCCTTTCCTCCCCCATCAACCCATTGCAGCAGCAGGAGTCATTTAAGCAACGTCATCTCCTGCTGCCATGGGGTCAATCTCGTAGCTCTTACTGTGAGACCGGCCCCATGACAGCAGGAGATGTTTATTTACAGTATTTAATTTATATTCTGCCTTTCAGCCACTTCAAAATGGATTACATTCAATTAGTGTAGATATTTCGCTGTCTTCAGAGGGCTCACGATCTAAGTTTGTACCTGATGCAATGAATGATGAAGTGACTTGCTCAAGGGGACACAAGGAGCAGCAGTGGGATTTAAAACCTGGCTTCCCTGGACTGTAGTCCACTGCTCTAACCATTAGGCTACTCCTGCTGCCGCCCATGTTATGACCATGGGCTGGAAGAGGGGGGCTGGTATCCCCCTCACCATAAAAAGATCTGATGGCCGTCAGCGGAGCCCATCCCACTGGTAGCTGAAGAAAAAGTGAGGCCCACAAGGTCACTGCAGTCGAAGGAGCAGAGGACCCAGTGCCTGCCAGCAGAGCCCATCCCATTAGTGGCTGAAGGAGGAGTGAAGCCCGGAAGGCCACCACAGAGCCCATCCCACGGATAAAGTTTGTGCCTACTCTCCCTTCCTTACTGAATCCAGGACAATCTCAGGGTGACTGGAAATCAAAAGATCTCAGATACGGAGAGCAAAGGATTTTTCTATGCCTATTAGTTCTAAATATTGGATGTTATTTGATGTGTCTGCTGTACTGTTTTAGTGTTTGGTCCATTTTTAAACACTTTAATATGAGTTTTTAATTATTGGATGTTATTTTATTTGTCAGTTGTTTTGAAATATTTAGGGGCAGATTTTCAAAGATTTATGCTCGTGTCAGAGATTGTGTGCCGGAAATCGGCCAGCGCAGGCGCAAAAGGTAAACTAAAGATCAGGGGGGATTAGAGTAGAGCTGGGGGGTGGGGGGAAGGTTAGGGGAAGGGGTGGGAAGGTCAGGCTAGGGGGGAGGGAATGGAGGAAGCCAGCGCGGCTCGGCGTGCACCTCCTTGCGTGTGCCGACCTCGGATTTTATAACATGCGTGCACGTGCATGTTATAAAATCGGGCGTATATGTGCACATGCCGGGTAACGCGCGCACATATAGGCCGCGCGTGCTCCTTTTAAAATCTACCCCTTATTCTTTTATTAGTATGGCTGATGTTTTAATTTCTGATTTTATGGTTTCTGTTTTTCCATTGTTGCGCTGCTTACAGAATTTGGCTTGTTGCGGTTTCCAGTTCAGTTTTTGTCTGGATGTTTTTTTATTTATACTTTATGGTTTGTTTATTCTATTTGGTATGGGTCTATCAATGTTCTGCATGTGTGATTATTATGGTTTGGTAGTAGTTCCTGCTCAAGAAATTGGACTTGGATTTTAAAAGCACTTTTTTTCTTGTTTGAGAATAACAGGATTGAAGTATCAAGACAGCTTCTGTGTAAGACTATATTTCCCAGATACCTCAGCTAACTGGCTTTTGGCAGAGAGCCAGCAGGCATTGGGTATGACCAGTAGCACCTCATTTGCTAGCTTGTTTAGTTGTCAAAGAAAGGCTTCTGCTGGGGGGGGGGGGGGGCAGCAAGACAGAGTAAGAAAGACTCTCCCAGTGGTAACTAAATTCAGCAGAGGAAGACCCAGAGACTGACTTGACAACTTATAACTAAAAGTTAAGCTAAAAATTATAATTACAGAGAACTAGATTGTCTTAGTTTAGTTACTGAAACTGACTTTAGAGAAAAATCAAAAGGGACCCTTGCACATGTCTTAGAACAAACAAAGTAATGGAGAGGGGAAATTAAGCCAGGCTGAGTAACATTGTGAAGCTTTGAATGTGGGATTTTTGGCTCTCTTAGGAAGAGTTATAGTGATACTCGGTATTCATCTAAACTTTAAGCTCATAAAAATCATGTTTTTAGCTGCAAAATCCCCCCTCCCTGTACTAGAGAGAAAGCGTAACAAGAATTTAAAACACCAGCAGGGTTTTCAAAAGTTGTACCAGATCCCTAAAAGAAGAATAGGACAGGTTAAGAAAAGTACTGACATTGTTCAGGTTCTTAAGTATTATCTGCTAAAAGAAGCTGTGTTGGTTCATGAGCACTGCTCCAGACTGGTTGCAGGTGACCGGGGATTATTAATTCATTGCCTGCTAGGAAAACTGCATGTTTAGTCCAAGAGTGCTTGAAACTATGGAGTTGTTAATTAATTGTTTACTCAAAGAAACTGTATGTTCAGTCCAAGAGTACTGCTCCAGAGTGCCTGCAGCTAATAGAGCTTTCTTAATTATTTGCTAAGAAAAACTGCATTTTGGGTTTAAAGGTACTGATGTATAGAGTTTACAACTAACAGTTATTAAAGCAAACTCTATGTTGTGTTTAAGAGTACTGCTTTAGAGGGCTTGCAGTTTATAGAGAATTATTAATTAATTGATTACACTGGGCAACAAATTTTCACAAAAGTCATGTTACGGAAATGAAATTAGTCAATTCTTATACATTTCCATGTGCTACACACAAATGTGACTGTGAAAATGCAAAATTGGCTCTAGTTTTTTTGTAATATGCAATAATATAATTACATCTTGAATTGTATGCCAATAGTAGGAGACCTACGGTTAATACCGTTTGAAAAATGAAGTCATAGACTACTTCTTAGATTTCTTTCCTTGTCTCTTGTACACCTGTTCGGGAGCATCTCTGCGGAGTGTCCAGCAGTAGTCAGCCAGCATGAATATATCAAATGCTCACCCTTTCTGACTGGGCTTCATATAGTACACTGCTGACGTCAGCTTACTCAGCAGCAGCATGGCAGTAGAACTGCATTGCATCAGAAAATGATGTAATAAACTCTGGATGATGTGTGCATGATGGTATTATGCAATATGATGCAATATTACATCATTCTAGGCTTATTTACAGTCCTACTGGATAAATTTACATGACTAAACATAGAAAGTGAACTATATTAAATATCTTCAAAACGAGAGCCAATAAAAACTTTTCATGGTCATATTCGTGTTCAGCACATCAAGATACTACAGAGTAGGACCTTTTTAGGTCAGTAACACTTTCATTGTTGCCCAGTGTTATCAGAAGAAACTGCAGGTTTGGTTCAAGGAGTACAAGTGAGTAAGCCCATAGGATTTACATCTGTGAGTCTTGGAACATGGAATGCTGTCCCTAAACTAATAGAATCCATCTGTAACTGGTTCTTCCTGCTCTTAACCTTGTCTCAGGCTCTAAGAAATGTTGAGTCCTACACTGAAGCTGACTGAAATTAAACCTCATAGGCTCTGTAATGTTTGGATGGAACCTTAGGCCTGTTTTGTAACTAAATTGAAAAGGAAATAAAGTTTTATTCTGATATATTTGAGTTACTGGTTTAATGAATGGGGGAAAAGGTGTGTTAATAAAGTGTTGGGAACTATACAGGTACAATCCTCATTCTTTAAGCTTTATGGGAATGAAGTTAGTTGCTGGACTGGTAGGTGGCCAGAGAAGGAGCTATTACTAAAGCTGTACCCTGGGTTTTAGAAAAGGAAGTAGCTGACTGCCCTTATTGACCCTATACTGCAATACCCACTGGTCACGATAATTCTACTGCCCAGAATCAAGGCAACTACAGCACCCCCTTGTGGACCAGAAGCAGGTGTATCATTACAGTGACTAAGATGAGGTATTCTGCTAGCGTGTAGTTTCTGTGTAGGGATCTATGGCAGCCTGGCTTGTTCTGTTTTCCTAATTGGAGGTGTATTGGTGTTAAGAACATAAGAACATAAGAAAATGCCATACTGGGTCAGACCAAGGGTCCATCAAGCCCAGCATCCTGTTTCCAACAGTGGCCAATCCAGGCCATAAGAACCTGGCAAGTACCCAAAAACTAAGTCTATTCCATGTAACCATTGCTAATGGCAGTGGCTATTCTCTAAGTGAACCTAATAGCAGGTAATGGACTTCTCCTCCAAGAACTTATCCAATCCTTTTTTAAACACAGCTATACTACCTGCACGAACCACATTCTCTGGCAACAAATTCCAGAGTTTAATTGTGCGTTGAGTAAAAAAGAACTTTCTCCGATTAGTTTTAAATGTGCCCCATGCTAACTTCATGGAGTGTCCCCTAGTCCTTCTACTATCCGAAAGAGTAAATAACCGATTCACATCTACCCGTTCTAGACCTCTCATGATTTTAAACACCTCTATCATATCCCCCCTCAGTCGTCTCTTCTCCAAGCTGAAAAGTCCTAATCTCTTTAGTCTTTCCTCATAGGGGAGTTGTTCCATTCCCCTTATCATTTTGGTAGCCCTTCTCTGTACCTTCTCCATCGCAATTATATCTTTTTTGAGATGCGGCGACCAGAATTGTACACAGTATTCAAGGTGCGGTCTCACCATGGAGCGATACAGAGGCATTATGACATTTTCCGTTTTATTCATCATTCCTTTTCTAATAATTCCCAACATTCTGTTTGCTTTTTTGACTGCTGCAGCACACTGAACCGACGATTTCAATGTGTTATCCACTATGACACCTAGATCTCTTTCTTGGGTTGTAGCACCTAATATGGAACCCAACATCGTGTAATTATATCATGGGTTATTTTTCCCTATATGCATCACCTTGCACTTATCCACATTAAATTTCATCTGCCATTTGGATGCCCAATTTTCCAGTCTCACAAGGTCTTCCTGCAATTTATCACAATCTGCTTGTGATTTAACTACTCTGCACAATTTTGTGTCATCTGCAAATTTGATTATCTCACTCGTCGTATTTCTTTCCAGATCATTTATAAATATATTGAACAGTAAGGGTCCCAATACAGATCCCTGAGGCACTCCACTGTCCACTCCCTTCCACTGAGAAAATTGCCCATTTAATCCTACTCTCTGTTTCCTGTCTTTTAGCCAGTTTGCAATCCACGAAAGGACATCGCCACCTATCCCATGACTTTTTACTTTTCCTAGAAGCCTCTCATGAGGAACTTTGTCAAACGCCTTCTGAAAATCCAAGTATACTATATCTAACCGGTTCACCTTTATCCACATGTTTATTAACTCCTTCAAAAAAGTGAAGCAGATTTGTGAGGCAAGACTTGCCCTGGGTAAAGCCATGCTGACTTTGTTCCATTAAACCATGTCTTTCTATATGTTCTGTGATTTTGATGTTTAGAACACTTTCCACTATTTTTCCTGGCACTGAAGTCAGGCTAACCGGTCTGTAGTTTCCCGGATCGCCCCTGGAGCCCTTTTTAAATATTGGGGTTACATTTGCTATCCTCCAGTCTTCAGGTACAATGGATGATTTTAATGATAAGTTACAAATTTTTACTAATAGGTCTGAAATTTCATTTTTTAGTTCCTTCAGAACTCTGGGGTGTATACCATCCGGTCCAGGTGATTTACTACTCTTCAGTTTGTCAATCAGGCCTACCACATCTTCTAGGTTCACCGTGATTTGATTCAGTCCATCTGAATCATTACCCATGAAAACCTTCTCCATTACGGGTACCTCCCCAACATCCTCTTCAGTAAACACCGAAGCAAAGAAATCATTTAATCTTTCCGCGATGGCCTTATCTTCTCTAAGTGCCCCTTTAACCCCTCGATCATCTAACGGTCCAACTGACTCCCTCACAGGCTTTCTGCTTCGGATATATTTAAAAAAGTTTTTACTGTGAGTTTTTGCCTCTACAGCCAACTTCTTTTCAAATTCTCTCTTAGCCTGTCTTATCAATGTCTTACATTTAACTTGCCAATGTTTATGCTTTATCCTATTTTCTTCTGTTGGATCCTTCTTCCAATTTTTGAATGAAGATCTTTTGGCTAAAATAGCTTCTTTCACCTCCCCTTTTAACCATGCCGGTAATCGTTTTGCCTTCTTTCCACCTTTCTTAATGTGTGGAATACATCTGGACTGTGCTTCTAGAATGGTATTTTTTAACAATGACCACGCCTCTTGGACATTTTTTACTTTTGTAGCTGCTCCTTTCAGTTTTTTTCTAACAATTTTTCTCATTTTATCAAAGTTTCCCTTTTGAAAGTTTAGCACGAGAGCCTTGGATTTGCACACTGTTCCTTTTCCAGTCATTAAATCAAATTTGATCATATTATGATCACTATTGCCAAGCGGCCCCACCACCGTTACCTCTCTCACCAAGTCCTGTGCTCCACTGAGAATTAGATCTAAAATTGCTCCCTCTCTCGTCGGTTCCTGAACCATTTGCTCCATAAAGCTATCATTTATTCCATCCAGGAACGTTATCTCTCTAGCGTGACCCGATGATACATTTACCCAGTCTATATTGGGGTAATTGAAGTCTACTATACAGAAACAGTTAAAGAAAAAATGTGCAACGAGCCACACTTATCACACAAAAAACACGTTGCCAGCAAATTTGAAAATTTTATGTGCTTAAGGATATTATCTCAACATGTGGACCATCATACCACCCTTGGTTGATATAGGCAGTAAGCCACACTTTCAACCATATCGGGTCATGTTTAATCATCGGTCCAGGATAGACTATTAGTTTCTTTTCAGATTTCTTCAGTTTTCTACTTTATTAATTTTACTATTTTTTTATCATTTTTTGTCCATGTTATAAAAATGTATTTTTTAACAGAGCAAGGGGCGGAATCACCTTACTTATACGGAGCGCTTCCGCGCTTCCGAAACTCACTTGTGTAGAGCGCCGCCGCGCTTTCAAGGCTGTGGGGCGCCGCCGCGCTTTCAAGGCTTTAAACTCACTTGTGTAGAGCGCCGCCGCGCTTTCAAAGCTGTAGAGCGCCGCCGCGCTTACAAGGCTTTTTAGTTTCAGTGCTGCTGTACATTCGAGGCAGCCGGTTCCGATCAAGGGTGCTCGTGCGACTTTGAGCTCCGTAGTCCGGTTCCGATCAAGGGTGCTCGTACGACTTTGAGCTCCGTAGTCCGACGTACGTTTCGCAGTTGTGCTGCTTCAGGGACTCTGTCCTAATCGGAGGACGTACGTTTCGCACAAAAACATGACCCTTTTCAGTTTCGATGTGACTTCCATAAGTTCATCCGGCAGCTTCAGAGAAAAATTTACTTATCTCAAGTCCCCGCAACCCCTTCACCATCAGTCATCACTCCACTTGTAAAATCTAAATCCAAATGGAGCCCGCCTCCACCGGGAGATGCAGCAGTCAATACTTTTTTCACCTTGGTGATGCATGATATTGAAAAAATTGAAAAATCGAATCAGCATTCCTACTTTAATCTATCCAGAGAGGAATCACAGGCACTTCATCAATTACAAGATAGAAAGGATATAGTTATAAAACCAGCTGATAAGGGAGGCGCAGTTGTAGTGATGACTACATCAGCATACATCGAAGAAGTACAACGTCAACTTTCAAATACAGCATTCTATCGGGAACTTGATGGTGACCCGACAGATGACATTTTGGCGGAGATAACACGCATAGTAGACTATGGTTACCAACAGAATTTTCTCACAAAAAGTGAAAGTGATTTTTTGATTAACAAATATCCTAGGGTCCCCGTACTGTACATCGTACCGAAAATTCATAAAAATTTACAACAGCCTCCGGGAAGACCGATAGTGTCGGCAAAGGAATCAGTATTAGAACCAATCTCTATTTTTCTGGACAAATTACTTCAACCATTCGTGTCGCAAGCATCCTCTTACATCAAGGACACGTCTCATATGCTTCAATTTTTATCTACTATAAAATTGTCAAACCACAGTTTACTAGTCACCATGGACATAGAATCGCTGTATACAGTAATCCCTCAAGAGGAATTACTTACTGTAATATCAGCTGTCCTCAAGACACGCCCAAATCCGCAAAGGATACCAACCACCTACATCATTGAATTGTTAAACCTAGCTCTGAGCAACAACTATTTTACCTTTCAAGATAAATTCTATCTACAAATCCGGGGAACTGCAATGGGGGCAGCCATGGCGCCGGATGTTGCAAATTTATTTGTAACAGCATTTGAGAATCAATATATTCAACAACATCCATGGTCCCTGTCTTTAAAACATTGGAAAAGATATATAGATGACGTGTTCATCATATGGGAAGGAACACAGACAGCCCTTCAGGAATTCCACCTGTGGCTCAACTCATTAAACTCATGTCTTAAGTTCACCATGAACTTTCATGATCAGCAAATATCATACTTAGACATCCTCATCACCAAAAAAGAAGACTCAGTTGTCACCACTCTGTATCGAAAACCCAGCGACCGTAACAATCTCTTAAGATTTGATAGTTTTCACCCGACCACCTTTAAGTTGAATTTACCTGTTGGCCAGTTTATGCGCATACGGCGATTGTGCACAGATGATTCGGAATTTTAAAAAACAGTCTCAAATCATGGCAGAAAGATTTCTGCAACGAGGATATCCCCTGTCAAGTGTTAAAAAAGCTTATCGACGAGCCCTTTACTCCAATAGGGAATACATGTTCTTGCCAAGACAGCCCGAGGACTCGAACCCACAGACGATGGTGATGAGACACACTTTGGCCGCTCCAATGATTAGCAGAGCCTTACGGAGACACTGGGCAATCCTTCAAGAAATCCACCCTTCATTCAAGGAACCACTTAGAATTGCATATTCTCGAGGCAGAAACATTAAAGATCAAGTGGTTCACTCTTGTCTCCAACAGTCCCGGCATGTTGAGGACCCAATCATGAACTGCACAAATTGTGCACACTGTATTTTAAAATCACCACAAACCACCATCATTCTACCATCAGGTCGGACAGTGTCTCTACCACCAGCAACATGCAGAACTTCCTTTGTTGTGTATGCCATTTTTTGTCCGTGCCCACTAACTTATGTAGGCATGACCAAACGCCTGTTTAGAACCAGATTAACAGAACACAAATGCTGTATCAATACAGGACGAACAGAAGAACCATTGGTGACACATTTTAGAGATCACAATCATGACTTTTCTGATATTAAATGGACCATCCTAGAAATTGTTCACCCCCATTGGAGAAAGGGAGACCGAATTAAAAAGCTGCGACAAAGTGAACAACGCTGGATCTTTGAATTACAAACAGTGACCCCTGGTGGCCTCAACAAGGACATTGAATGGATTCACTTCATGTGAATCCACTCCTGTGGTTAAATCAGATCACAGGTGTGGTTGGGTGATCCTATAAAATAGCCCAGATCTCGCGGCAATTCAGCAGAATGCCGGCGAAAGTATCAGGCGACTGAACGCGGTAAGACAAGACTATAGAGGTGTTTTAGCCTCGAATTCATTTGGGAGTGCATGATTTTATTTAAGAAATATTGGTGTTAAATACATAAGTGGACTTATATCTATTGTTAATCCCATAGGCATTTAGACGGAAGTCAATATGAAGACATTTTAATATTGAAAGAGTTTGGCGGGAATTAACCGTGTGTATCTCTCAAGCCTAACTTCTCCGATTAGGACAGAGTCCCTGAAGCAGCACAACTGCGAAACGTACGTCCTCCGATTAGGACAGAGTCCCTGAAGCAGCACAACTGCGAAACGTACGTCGGACTACGGAGCTCAAAGTCGTACGAGCACCCTTGATCGGAACCGGACTACGGAGCTCAAAGTCGCACGAGCACCCTTGATCGGAACCGGCTGCCTCGAATGTACAGCAGCACTGAAACTAAAAAGCCTTGTAAGCGCGGCGGCGCTCTACAGCTTTGAAAGCGCGGCGGCGCTCTACACAAGTGAGTTTAAAGCCTTGAAAGCGCGGCGGCGCCCCACAGCCTTGAAAGCGCGGCGGCGCTCTACACAAGTGAGTTTCGGAAGCGCGGAAGCGCTCCGTATAAGTAAGGTGATTCCGCCCCTTGCTCTGTTAAAAAATACATTTTTATAACATGGACAAAAAATGATAAAAAAATAGTAAAATTAATAAAGTAGAAAACTGAAGAAATCTGAAAAGAAACTAATAGTCTATCCTGGACCGATGATTAAACATGACCCGATATGGTTGAAAGTGTGGCTTACTGCCTATATCAACCAAGGGTGGTATGATGGTCCACATGTTGAGATAATATCCTTAAGCACATAAAATTTTCAAATTTGCTGGCAACGTGTTTTTTGTGTGGTAATTGAAGTCTCCCATTATTACTGCACTACCAATTTGGTTGGCTTCCCTAATTTCTCTTAGCATTTCACTGTCCATCTCACCATCTTGACCAGGTGGACGGTAGTATATACCCCTATCACTGTAGTCTTCCCTGATACACAAGGGATTTCTACCCATAAAGATTCAATTTTGTATTTAGTCTCATGCAGGATGTTTATCCTGTTGGACTCTATGCCATCCCGGACATAAAGCGCCACACCTCCTCCCGACTGCTCCTCTCTGTCATTGCGATATAATTTGTACCCCGGTATAGCACTGTCCCATTGGTTATCCTCTTTCCACCATGTCTCTGAGATGCCAATTAAGTCTATGTCATCATTTACTGCTATACATTCTAATTCTCCCATCTTACTTCTTAGACTTCTGGCATTAGCATACAAACATTTCAAAGTTTGTTTTTTGATTGTATTTTTATTCTGCTTTTTAATTGATAGGGATAAGTTAGAATTTTTTAGCTCAGGTGAGTTTTTAGTTACAGGCATTTGGACTACTTTTCTAATTATTGGAACCTCACTGTCGGGATGCCCTAATTCTAGTGCATCATTAGTATCCTTTAAAGATACATCTCTCCGAACCATGCGCTGCTGAGCGACTGTCGGCTTTCCCCTTTGTTCTAGTTTAAAAGCTGCTCTATCTCCTTTTTAAGGGTTAGCGCCAGCAGTCTGGTTCCATCCTGGTTAAGGTGGAGCCCATCCCTTCGGAAGAGACTCCCCCTTCCCCAAAAGGTTCCCCAGTTCCTAACAAAACTGAATCCCTCTTCCTTGCACCATCGTCTCATCCACGCATTGAGACTCCGGAGCTCTGCCTGCCTCTGGTGACCTGCGCGTGGAACAGGGAGCATTTCAGAGAATGCTACCCTGGAGGTTCTGGATTTAATCTTTCTACCTAAGAGCCCGGTGTAATATTTCCAGTTCTGCCTCATCTACCCACACACTAACACACATGCCCACATACACTTTTCTACCTGTTCTTCCCATGCTCTCACACATACTCACTCATTCTCTCTCCTTACTCCAACCCACCAGCGACAATAGCCAAGGCTCACTGGATCTCCTTCTCCTGCTCTGAGGGGCTGACCGATCACCGATCACTCCTGCTGTCCTGCGGGGCTAATTGCCTTCTCCTCCTGCTGTCCTGCAGGGCCAACCAATCTCTTCCTCCTGCTGCCTCATGGGGTCTACTAATTTCCTCTCCTTTCCTTCCCTATGTGGGGGGCTATGCAGCCTCGTTTCTTCTTCTTCCAGGAAACGGGAGATGTGCGATGCTCTGACATTCCTCTTCCTTCTCTTCTGCTCTCCAGCACGCGGCCTATATAGTTTCATTTTCTGGGGCTTACATTAGCAACAGCACTTGGAGTTTTCAGATGTTAGCCTGGAGACCCGGGCATCCCTTTAGAATTCCGGAGTCTCCGGGCCATATCCAGAGAGTTGCTATGTATGTATCTGAGGAAAACTCCTTCCACGTCTCCCCAGCAAAAAAAATACATTGCTATCTTTAGCAGTTCAGTGCTACAGTGGTAACCCTGCTTCCCATAGAGTTTTGTGTATTTCAGGCTGAATACAGGTCCTAGCCAGACAGTGTCAGACTATTGCTCATTGTATTTATTTACAATTATTTTTATATTGGCTCCATTTTTCTGTTCTTTTTAATTTCCCATTCTCTCTAGATGCCAGGTGTACCTGGGGTGACACCAGAACCCTTGTTGGTGGATTGCTAGAGACTTTCCTTCAGTAGGCTTCTTTGGCTAGCAGTGGTCACTGCTCCCCCCTCCCCCCTCCCCGCTCAAGCTTGTGCACCACAGAGCACCTGAGCCCCGTCTTCTCAGACAGCTCAGGGTAGTAGTTCGAGAGAATTGTGGCAGCCCATCAGAAAGGAGCGTTGATGGTCCACTAGGAAGGCAAAGCAATAAGGGAAGTGGTGAGAAATTACATTAGTAGGACACTAGGCAGGCCTGGCGCTACCGGATGTGCACACTGTACAATTGCACCGAAGGAATAGGGAGGCGTGCAGTGAGGAAAAGGTCAAGTGGCAGGATTGCAGGTAGGGGTAGCAAAGGGAAAATGCTCTGGAGGCCTCCAGGAGGGAGCAACAGTAAAAGGCAGCATCAGCAGAGGCAGAAGTGAGGGCATTATAATTGGCCTTAGCACTGCTGATATCAGGAGAAAGGACAGTGATAGGTCTTAGCAATGGTGATGGGTAGTGATCGCCTGCAGGTAATTTGTTCCAATTGTGCAGCAAGAAGTAAATTGAGCCATTCTTGCAGCTGCATAATTATAGCATATAGGGCTCTAGACTATATCCAGTATGTACCATTAGATCCAGAGTGTGAGAGATTATTTGAGACTCCATTGTTAATGTGAAAAAAGAGTGTGCATATTTCCATGATGGCCAAACCAAGCCAGGAATGAGTAAACAAATGTGCAGAAGCTCACACACAGTGGAGCTGAAAGAAAACTTGGAAAATCAGAAAAAAGAAGAAAAACTGGATGTCCCTAGGCAGCACTTCTGAGGAAGGACTGAGTTTTATCCAGACTGGCCGCATCCTAAGGTCTAGAAAGCACAGCCAAGAAGCCACATCCCTATGACAGACTGGAGATTCTCTGGGTGAAAGAGACTGGACTATTGAGAGAGAGAGAGAGAGAGAGAGAGAGATGCCACCAATGTTAACAGAATGAGATATGGCCTGTGGCAGTAACCCTGAGACTGAAGCAGAGGAATAAACAGGATGAGCTGAGAATGTTGTACCCAGGAACTCAGGGGAATATTAGGGGAGGAACTAAAATAATTTCAAAATAAATGGCTTAGTTGTCTTCATGCAGTGTTAGACCTTAGGCTGTGACGTGGTTGATATAGCCTGGCAGGTAAAACCAGCAGGTGGGCACGCTCAAACTGGGACTAAGACTAGGCTTCACCTATACCAGCTTCTTCCCTCACAGATTCAGCCCTTGGGTTCTGAGGCATCCATAAGCAGACAGCTGGGGTTTAAATACGCTGCTGGCTATGATGTCATCTTCAGGAGCCATGGCTGAGTTCCTGCTGTGGGGAGGCACACATGAGTGCGTAAGAGTTGGTGGTGTCCTGCCGTGGGAATAGCAGTGTTGGGGTGAGTGAGGCCAACCACGGGATGGCCCCTGCAGTTGGCCAAATATTACAGCTGTTAAATATTTATATGATAGGGAAGATTTATATTTGTTTTTTGTACTTTAGAAAAACTATATGGTGTATAAAGAAGGCAAGTTTCTATTACAGATTTAATTCTTTTTTTGGCACACACATAATTGGTGACAGATTACTCAAGTGTAATATTGTTTTACATTAATATAATCTAGAAACTGGAATTGCCTTCCAAAAAACAACAAGTTCTTGAAATCTATAAATTCACAAATGCATAAACACTGCTACTATACCACACATACACACTATATCATAAATACCACAAGCACACGAATAGTATTCACACACACACACAGATATTATACCCCATGCACAAATATACCATACTAGATAGACCCATACTATAATACATAGCCAGAATTGTGTTTCAACCAGATGGACATTAGGTAAAAGCATTTCTTACCTTATGTGGAAAACTCGGAAAGCATAGCAAAAGGAGAGAGAGGAAAATGAAACTGTTTTCCAAGCAATTATTATTAGCTAATTTTGAAAAGAATATAACAAGCAACCTGTATCATATAATACAAAATATTTTGGTTATACCTTCCCTAGGGCTAGGGATACTGTGGAGGCACCATTCAGTTTCTTGGAAGGAGGGCATCACAGCCGTCCTTCAACTCATACTCATTGGCTGATTCAAGAGCTACAGTCCAGGCCTCTCATGCAGAGAACTGTCACTTCGACTGCTGTGCTATGGCAAGCAATGAAGATACTCTCTGGCTAGTTGTGAATGAAGGTTTATAGTACTATAGCTTAGTTAATGCAGGTTCAGATTGAACTGGATGTCTAAAAGGAGCAGGATGCAAATGATAAGCCAAGAGAGTTGAGTCAGATACTATTGTTATACCTCCTATTTCTTAGAGTACAAGGGTATCTCTCTTGCAAACAGGCATCAACCTCCTATCTGCCTCCAAATTCTAAAAGTATAACCTTCCTAAGCATTTCATTTACCACCAGAGTTTACAATGGCATAACCTTCCTAAACAGGCAATTTACAACCTGAAATTCCGATGGTATCATACTTGTAAAGATCAAAAGAAGAGAATCTCACACAATAATGAAGAAGTTTGAGAAGTATGTTGTATTATAGATAAATACCATGCTAACAAGATATGTTATTTGATCTTATACCAGGACCTTCTAGTCTACAACCTGGAATATAAGAACTGCCACACTGTGTTAGACCAAGGGTCCATCAAGGCCACTATCCTGTTTCCAACAATGGCCAATCCAAGTCACAAGTACCTGGCAAGATCCCAAATAGCAGACAGATCCCATTCTGCTAACACCCAGGGACAAGTAGTGGCTTTCCCCAAGTCTCCCTGGTTAACAGTTTATGGACGTTTTCTCTAAAAACTTATCCAAACCTTTTTTTAAACCCAGCTATGCTAACTGCCTTTATCTGGCAATGAATTCCAGAGTTTAATTGTGCATTGTGAGAGAAAATATTTTCTTTGATTTGTTTTAAATGTGATAGATATTAACTTTATTAACTTCATGGAGTATTCCAGAGTCTTTGTATTTTTTGAAAAAGAGTAAACAACAAATTCGCATTTACCCTTGCTACTTCATTCATGATTTTATGGTGTAGTGAAGCAGCCTGGAAAGATAGTAAGCTCAGGTGGAACAAGATCTATGATGAAGGGACACCTACTCTCCCTGTTACGATTACATAATGCATTTTCTGTAGCTTTAGTCAGGATGGTTAAAAGAGAGAGAGTTCTTCCTATAGATGGGAGGAAACAGAGGGGTGAAGGAGAACCGGGAAGTAACCTCCTGGAAACAGAGATGCCTGTTGCCTTTTGGTTATGGATTTGAATCCACAAAAGACTTGGAAAGCAGGTTATATATGATCCTAGGGAATTGGGCTAACCTACAACTAATTGCAATGTACATTACTGGAGTGATACTGGAGTCTCACAGGGAGAACTGAAAAACCTTAAAAGTGTGAACTGAACACTGTCTGGAATAACGTTGTTTTTACTTCAAGTGGTTGGCTCTGAGTGGTGTATACCAGAAGATTGTTAGAGGATTATGTAGCACTTAGGGTACAACCTGTAACAATAGACCTCTATCATATCCCTCCCTCAGCTATTTCTTCTCCAAGGTGAATAGCCCTAACCTCTTTAGCCTTTCCTCATAGGGGAGTTGTTCCATCCCCTTTATCATTTTAGTCGCTTTTTTCTATACTTTTTACAGTTCTGCTAAACATTTTTGAGATGTGACGACCAGAATTGTAAATGGTATTCTAGGTGCCTGTAGCACTTAGTTCTGTTAATACATTTCTTTCACTCACCAGGACCCCCTCCCCTTTTCCTTTTCAAATATAAGGGGAGTACTATGGTCACTGTACTATTTTTACACACTCAAATGGACTATTATGCTCAATACATCTGTGACTAGCTTTCAAGCGCTATCGCTCCCTTCATCATATCAGTGAAGAAACAAAGAAGTTAACTGGATTTAGATAGGTAACCCCCTTACAGAGCACATGATAGAGGGTAGGATGCCTGTTTGGGAGCTAAGCACCAGTCTTTGTGGATTCAAAAAAATACCACTGTGGTCGAGAAGAAGGTGTAATAGACCTGGCATACAGACAAGTTATATTCCTCAAACTGGATAGGGAAAATTCTACAGAACACTTTCCCTTCTGTGAGCCCTCTGACTGTGCCCCAACTTATTCCATGGACTGACAGATGCATCTTTTGAACCCACACCATGGGATAAAGGAGGGTCTCATGCAAAAGGTATGTTCAACAAACAAAACTTTTTTCTGGTGTTTTCAGCACTCAGAGTTAAACAAATATTAAAATTCACTGATTAAATCAGAGATCAGAGCATTGATTTTGTAGCAACAACAGCACAACGAACACTTTTTCTCAGATGAGAATACTCGCATCTACTAACAATTATTCTCAGTCATAGGCCCAGCAATACAGTTCATGGACTTTTAGGACAGGGGTGACCAATTTTGGTTCTCAAGAGCCACAAGCAGGCCTAATTTTCTGGATATCCATAATGAATATTCATGACATAGATCTGCATGCATTATCTCCTTTGTATGCAAAACATCTCAGGCATATTCATTATGCATATCCTGAAAACCAGGCCTGTTTGATGCTCTTGAGGTCCAGAGTTGGTCATCCTTGCTTTAGGATTTTCATAAGGCTATTGTGATCCATATCCCATCCAGGTTGTCAATGGACACCACCCAGGAGCCCCTCAATGATTCTCTGGTCTCCTGTGTCTGGCCCTTGCTGTTTTGGTTAGATTAGCTTTCCTCCAAGAAGCTATAAGAGCTTCCCACTCCAAATAGAAACCAAGCCAGAGACAAAAAAAAGAGACCAAGGCCCCTTTTCCACTGAACACTATCTTATATTGACCCAATAGAGACTCCCCTAGTGGTTCTCCCTTATAACACTCCCTTAAAGGAATATACCAGGTCCCCTTAATAAACCTCTGCCACAATAATTCATCACCCTAACCTAAAGAAAGGGTTAAATGACATCCCTGAATATTTCTCCCAGGAATCAATCTCTGGAGACCAGGACCTGATTTGAATCTCCCATCACTGAGTCAAGAAGCTGTTTGATATACTCTTTCAGCTCAGTAAAGGGATGGCTACGGGGGATGGTTCATAGAAATGACAGAGATGGAAACATTTTACATTCCAAAGGACCCTATGTCTGATAAGGTGTGAGAAAGCATATGCTCTTATTAAATCCTTTTTTATTTAATAGTGTTTGATCAGCTTAATTTCAAATGTTTTGCATTCTTGTGTAGAGAAGTGAAGGTCTGGAATGAAACTGGAAAAAAAGTAGAGAAAATATTTACCTCCTCCTCCCCCTCCCACACCAGAAGTGGAAAAAATAGGACATTTTCAAAAAATTGAAAAAAATAAATGACAGTTTCTTTTTACAGAATGATACATGAAATGATTTTCAAGACATGGTTTAAAAATATGAAAACAACCTACCCACTGCACTCTCAAAATGCTTTCTATAACTATGTAATATGAAGATTTAAGACCATACCATGCAAAATATTAGATAATCACAATTTCAATCCTTTATTTCAGAGCTTTCCAAACTTTTCATGTTGGTGACACACTTTTTAGACAAACATAATTTCACGACACGGTAATTCAGTCTACTAGTAAACCAGAGGTTAAAGGTTAAACGAACGAAACATATTTCGACAATTTATGTATGTTTCCTTAAATATATACATAAATAGGTTGTGTCGTGAAACATTTTATCTCATGAAAACCTTAAATTTATATTAAAAATATATATTCCAAGATTCATGTTATTGTTATAATTTATGAGAAATAATAAAACAAATTGTCTGTCCCCCACACACTCATCTCTCTCCTCCCCCCCAGCACATGTCTGGCCCCCACACACTCATATCTCTCCCCCTCAAGCACATGTCTGTCCCCCCAGCACGTTTGCCCCCCACTCACTCATCTCTCTCTCCCCAGCACATGTCTGGCCCCCACACTCATGTACCTCGTCTTTTTGATTGTTGCTAGTTAAGTGCTTCACTCCCTTCCATGATCACCAGACACTGCTGCTTGCAGTCAGTACTCCTCATGGCCAGGCCTCATCGGCAGCAGCAGCCAATGCAAGGATGGCTGGGCTCGTTCCACCCACCAAGCCCCCCCAAAAAACGCGATTGACAGCAAAAATCACCCAATAATAAGCAAACCCATAAACTGAAAAAAAAAAAGTGAATCTCTAGAAAAAAAAAAGCCCAAACTCGCATCAGAGTTGCGCGACACACCTGCACACTGCAGGCGACACACTAACGTGTCCCGACACACAGTTTGGAAAGCTCTGCTTTATTTCTTATGGAGTTATATTGGGAAGGTAATATTCAAAAGTCTGCATAAATCAGAACATAAGTGTATATACTGGTGTGTCTGAAGTTAAAGTGCTATTTTATAACTGTGTAGTGGGAGCTGCAGTTTATAAAATATCACTTATTTCTATCCCCAAAGTAGGCATGTATATTTGTATTGTGGGAAAACACATACTTTTTCTATCCTCTTATAAAATGACATGTATATATAATTTTTAAACTGTTGAATTAACAAAACACTACACATAAAATAGTCTAAAATATGTTTGTATATTTGTCATCCGCTTAGTATTAAGATAAGCAGACCATAAATTTATAAATAAAGCACATCTCTATGATCTCACTACCTTCTTAAAGGAAACAGCAGCCCTTTCGGAACCCCTGACCCAAAAAAAAGAACTCGAAGAAACAATTGAGATAGATTCCCCTCATGTTAAATCTTACAACAGATTTATACAGCTCTTCTATTCCAATATTCCCAAAAGTTTTCCCAGCTCTTACCATGCATAGCCACATTGTGTATCAGCATGCAATTCTAGATATGGCTATCAGAGGGAATGACCACCACATATGGAGGTTGATGGGGCAGTTATAGGACCTGTGGGGTGGCAGCATCTCAGCGTGCTTCTTACTGAATACGTCCGCAAATGCTGAATATGGGGCGGGAGATCAGGGAAGATTGGTGCCATAGTCCGGCCTACAGGTATTAGCAGGGAAATCCAACTAAGGCATTGTTGCTGACAGGATGGCCCCCAGTAGGTGATTTGCAGGCCCTGGCAGTAAACAATGGGGTTGTGTTGCATTAGCCAAGGAAGGCCAAAGATGGATTGACAGCCTTTGGTAAGAGAGAGTGTGATCTGTTTCTTGAGAAGGGCTCCAATCTAAACGGTTAGTGGGGAGTGCTAGTCGTGGCCAGGAGGCCTGGAAGGGGTTTGACATAGATAGAGGAGATTGTGACCGGTTTCTCAAGGTCACTACAGGGAAATGGTGTTGGCGTACCAATGCTTCTTCTATAAAGTTGCACCCAGTGCTGGTGTCAAAAGCGGCCTTGGTGTGAAACTCCTGATAGGATTTTGCCTGCTAAACAGCCTCATCCTACCCTGACTCAGATGACTATGATGCCTCTCCACTGGCAGGGGCCTCCAATAAGCTCTACTCCTAGCCTCCGAAGCCATTTCCTGTGGTGCAGATTCCTAGCCACCAGGAGTCATAGACGAACCCAGACTCCAGCCTTGCCAAACTCCTCCTCCTTGCCTGCACCACACCCAAGCTCCAGTCCTATGAAATCCAGCCTTGCAAATCCCTCCTTGCTTTTGTATGGAATTGCCCTTGGCTCCTTGCCCTAGCCACTGTTGCTTTGCTTTGTGGCCTTCAGGCCTTCTTGTTCCTTGCCTTGCAGCCTTCAGGCCTTCTTGTTCCTTGCCTTGTGGCATTCAGGTCTTGTTGCCCTTGCCTTCCTTGTCAGCCTATCCAGGTCTACCTTTTCTCTGTGGCCTATCTAGATCTTATCCTGCTCCATGGCCTATCTAGGCCTCTCTTGCTTCTTGAGCCTTTGGGCCTCTGTCTTCAGTGGTCCTTGCTCTCTGTTATCCTGCCCCTGTCAGTCCTGTCCTTGTCTGTATCCAGTTCCAGTCCTTGTCTGCACTCAAGCCTTAGCTCCAGTCCTTACCTGCCCTATGTTCCTGTACAAACTCCAGTTGTTACTTGCACTCTGTTCTGGTACAAGCTCCAGTCCTTACCTGCACTCACCAAGATGAACAGCCACCATAGCCAAGCCTTACTAGCCCCCAGATCCCAAGGGCTCAACTTGCAGTGGAGGGGGCTGGCTAGGTGGAAGACCGGCTCAAGCTCTGATCTGTCATCTTTTGCCACTTCTCGGATGGTGTACCCCAAGCCCAGTCCATCCAAACCTGACAACTCCATGCCATTGTAGATGAGGCAAACAGGGATAAGTAGTTGAGGAGAGGATGGGGGCTGGCCTAGGGTTGCTTGGAAATTTCCTGCCTTTTCGGAACATCAATTGGCAAAATGCTTCTGAGTAGCACAGTAAAGACAGAGATTGAGCCACTGACACCTCTGCTTCTTCTCTTTGATGAGGTGGGCCCTACCAAGTTGCATAGGCTCTTCAGTGGAGTGATATATTAATGCTGAAATAATAAAAAAAAAATAAGCAGGCATAATGTCTTTGGTAGGGGTCAAAGGGTGCTGGAATTTGGGCACCAGCTTGAAGTGCCACCGAGAAGCTTCTATCTCTCGAGCCTGCTCTTGAAAGCGGATATCAACACGGACAGCAAGTGCTATGAGATCCTTAGCCTGGTGGCAAGATCTCTTCCAGCCAGTTCATCCTTAATCTGTTTGGCAAGGCCCTTCAATGGAGTTCCTAGGTCAACATCCAGAAATGTATGGTTGTTCTGGTACCTTGCCTAAAATGGAGTAAATTAATAATGGCTGAAGAGAACCATCCAGGTTCATTAAAGATTTGCTGGAATTGCCTGAGGAATTGTTCAAATTCCACATGAGGGGATTGTTCCTGTCCTAGAGGGGTGAAGCCCAGTCTAGGGTGGAATCAGCCAAGAGAGAGAGGATATAGGTCACCTTGGTCTGGTTGGATGGAAAGCTGGCAGCCTGCAGTTCAAAATGAATTGAATACTGGTTAATAAAGACTCTGCAGACCTTGGGAGCATTGTCCTATCTGGGAGGTGGCGGCAAGTGTGGCATGGATCCTGGAAGCCAAGTCAACCCAGCTGCATGCGGTGCGATGGGAGCTAGAGCAGGTAGTTCGGCCTGTATGTTGACCAGGTGCATGGCCAAGCCCTGGAGCAACTCTTACTTGGTTAAGCTACTCCTGTTAGATGTGGGCAGAGCTGAGGGCAAGTCCACTGAGCTCATATTCTCAGTAATCTGTCATGATGTGTCAGGGAGTGAGAGCCCTTTGGCTGTGGCACAGTTGGCCTAGCAGATGAACCCAGTAGGCCCACACTGACAGCAGGTGGGCATACTCTTACTAGGACTAGGTATAGGGCTTGACCTATACCAGCCCCACAGGTTGAGCCATTTGGTTCTAGGGGCTGGCAAGGCTTAAGCAACAGACCTGTAAGGAGTGGTTAGAAGAAGCCAGATAAGCAGGCCAAGGTGAAGGCAGGTAGTGAACAGGCATCTAGATCCAGGAAGAGGGCAGGACAGGCAGAGATCAGTCAGCATCAAGGTCCAGGCAGAGGTCAGGGGGGGAGGAGGAGATCTAGAAGCATAATCAGGTCTAAGACCAAGGTCAAAACCGGAAGTCAGGCAGAAATGGACAGACAAGAGCAGAGGCATGAAGTGACCAAGAAACAGTGGGAACAAGCAAGGTAAGGCAAGACAGAACAATGAAAAGACAAGGAAATGAGACAGCAAGAATAGCAACATGCACTGCAAGGCTGCAGGAGAACCTGTTGTTGAGGTAGCACAGCTGAGGTTTAAATACCCAGCTGCATGATATCACTGAGCACAGGCAAAGGGATTTCCCGCTGCCCGGCTGTAAAGTAGTGGTACCTCGTGCACATGTACATCTATGAGAGCCAGGAGGAGCAGCAGCTTGGCAGCATGCCCAAGCTGACGTGCTTGGGGGTGAGTGCAGCTGGTTGCGGGGCATCCCACAATCAGCCAAACATCACAATTCAAATTATCTTGTTAACCTTCAAGGATTATATAGATTAGTTCCAATTCAATGGCTATCTGGTAGTTGAGTAGATTGTAAGGGTCATTAGCCATCACATAGGTAGGGGCCCTGGTGGACAAGTTCTTGGAAATAATATACACTTAGAACATGACTCCGCTGAACACCACTTCACCCAACTGTGAATCCAAGTCCACGCTGATCTTGCCAATTTGTTGCTAATCTGCTTCATCCTATCCCAGTTATATAATTCATATGGAAGGCCCAAATCACAGAAATTCTCCAAGAAAACTGGCAAATGCATCCCCATTCAGAAAATGGACAACTATAAAAGCTATAGGTGTATCTTTCAAGGAGCTTTTAAAAGACTGTGATTTTCCTCTTAAGTGCATCATTTTCTTTATTTTTTTTTTTAATTTTCCTGTCCACCATTATTATTTCTACTTCTTGTTATCATCCAGATATCCATTCTCATCATCAAGTAAAACAAAGATAACTAATCCCATCAGATCAACCCAGTTGGTACAAACATTTAACTAGTAAAAAATTTCTCCCCCATACCAGAGAAAAAAGCCAATGAAACTAATAAAAGACAGATAAAGCCTCGACAAGAAATTTCCTTACTTGCTGAGGTAGTTATGGTTATGGATATGGAAAACAAATAAGAACATGCCATACTGGGTCAGACCAAGGTTCCATCAAGCCCAACATCCTGTTTCCAACCGTGGCTAATCAAGGCCACAAGTACCCAGCAAGTACCCCAAAAACTAAGTCTATCCCATATTACTGATGCTAGTAATAGCAGTGGCTATTTTCTAAGTCAACTTGATTAATAGCAGGTAATGGACATCTCCTCCAAGAATGTATCCAAACCTTTTTTAAACCAGCTACACTAACTACACTAACCACATCCCCTGGCAACAAATTCCAGAGTTTAATTGTGCGTTGAGAGAAAAAGAACTTTCTCCGATTAGTTTTAAATGTGCTATATGCTACTTCATGGAGTGCCCCCTAGTTCTTCTATTATCCAAAAGAGTAAATAACTGATACATATTTACCCGTTCTAGACCTCTCATGATTTTAACACCTCTATCATATCCCCCCCTCAGCCGTCTCTTCTCCAATCTCATGTTGCGGTTCTCGGATGCGGCAGCCTCCGGCCGATCCCCTCTACCTGCTTTCCTGCTCCTCTTCGCCATGGCTCAACACGTTCCACTCCACGGCAGGCCTTCCATGGCCTGCCGCATGACTGCCAACGTCGTTCTTCTCCACCCAGCAGGGCTCTCCCTAGGCGCGCGCGCGGGAAGCCCTGCCCTTTAAAGGGGCCGTGGCAGCCCGAAAGATGACAGCATTAGCTAAGAAGGACGGTTCACTAAGACCCTGCATGGACAACAGGGGGCTCAACGCTATCACTCACAGGGATCGTAATCCACTCCCCCTGATCCCAGAGCTATTGGACCGTCTCAATGGAGCCAAAGTGTTTACTAAATTGGACCTTCATGGGGGCCTATAATTTGGACCGAATAAAACCTGGAGACGAGTGAAAGACCATGTTTAATACGCACGATGGTCACTACGAATATCTCATAATGCCATTTGGATTGTGCAACGCACCCTCGGTATTCCAAAATTTAATGAATGAAGTATTCTGGGACATGCTTCATAAGGGAGTAATTGTCTACTTAGATGACGTCTTAATCTACTCCAAGGACTTGACTACACATCGCTCAGAAGTTTGTCGGGTTCTCCAGCGTCTAAGGGAACATCGCCTATTTGTGAAACTTGAAAAATGCCTCTTTGAACAGGAGTCCCTGCCCGTTTTGGGTTTCATCGTATCTACCACCGGCTTCCAAATGGACCCGGACAAACTAACCAGTATCCGGGAGTGGCCGCAACCTGTGGGACTTCGCTCGCTGCAACGGTTTCTTGGCTTCACCAATTTCTACAGAAATTTCATCCCACATTACACATTGTGGCACCTTTAATGACGCTAAGAAAGGGGAAAATACTAGGCATTGGCCAGCTGAAGCAGTCTGTGCTTTCGAGGAATTGAAGAGGGCATTTTTGCAAGAACCTTGCCTCCACCACCCTGATCCAGCTCGCCCCTTTATTGTAGAGGTGGATGCCTCTGACTGCTGTGGGGGCAGTGCTCAGTCAGCACTCTACCCAAGGGACTCTTCTTCCCTGCTCCTTCTTCTCCAGCAAATTCTCCCCAGTGGAGAAGAATTATGGAATTGGAGACAAAGAACTGTTGGCCATCAAAATGGCCTTTGAAGAGTGGAGACAATGGCTAGAGGGGGCGCAATACCCTGTGTTACTGTCTACACAGACCATAAAAATCTTGAATACCTCAGTAAGGCCCAATGTTTGAACCCATGCCAGGCTCGCTGGTCTCTTTTCTTCAGCTGGTTTGATTTCATGCTATGCTATCGTTCCGCAGCAAAGAACACACGGGCAGACACACTTTCCAGACTGCACGAACCAGAGGACACACTGGATTTACCCCACTACATCTTGGATCCTGCCAAGGTTCTACTAGCGGCTACTGATACCATAGCTCAAGGAAAGACTGTGGTTCCACTCCACCTTTGACCTAAGGTATTAGCTTGGGTACATGATTCCCTCACTGCCGGGCATGCAGGCAGAACCCGAACTTTGGAACTACTGTCTTGGTACTATTGGTGGCCTGGGATGGTCCAGGACGTTCGGTCCTATGTTGATTCCTGCCCAACTTGTGCGCAACAGAAGCCACTGCCCGGTTGGCCCTGGGGATTGCTACAGCCTTTTCCTGCCTCTCAAGACTTTGTGGACCTGCCCACCTCCTCGGGCAATCATGTGATCTGGATCATAATCGACAGATTCTCTAAGATGGCGCATTTTATTCCTCTACCTAAGCTATCATCAGCTCCTGAGTTGGCATGACTCTTTACCCTGTACATATTCCATCTGCATGGTCTTCCACGGCACATCACATCTGATCGTGGCCCCCAGTTTACAGCCAAGTACTGGCATGCCTTGTGCAGGAAGTTTGGGGGATGCTTGGATTTCACTACAGCCTTTCACCCACAAGGGAATGGACAAGCCAAACAGCTTAACCCAGGGTTAAAGACCTTTCTCCGATCCTTTGTAGGGAGCCGCCATGATGATTGGTCTTCCCTGCTGCCTTGGGCAGAGTTTTCACACAACTCACATGTCCATTCTGCCACTGGGTCTTCTTCTTTCCAAGTGGTCTATGGGAGACATCCGAGGCCTCCGTTATCCCTACTGCTCTCAGTACCTTCTCTAGCAGCTCAACTCATGGCTGACCAAATGCACGAGTTTTGGGAGACCACCAATGCTACTATTAAAGGCTGCTAATTCTGCCAAGTGCACGTCCGATAAACAACTCCGTTCGGCTCCTCTCTTTAACTCAGGGGACCGGGTTTGGCTCAGCACTCACCACATCCGCCTTCGGGTTCCATCCATGTGGTTGGCACCTAGATACATTGGTCCATTCTCCATCTCTGAACGTCTAGGTCTGGTGACCTATCTTCTACGACTTCCCTCCAGTCTCCGGATACACAGCTCCTTTGATGTGTCTCTGTTGAAGCCCTTGGTGCTTTCTTCATACCATGCTGTTCCACCCAAGCCTCCAGAAGTGGTCTGTGCAGACGATCTGGTCTATCAGGTTCGGGAGGTTCTAGATGTCCGTCGGCACCATAGATGCTGGGAATATTTGATTGCCTGGGAAGGCTTTGGTGTTGAAGAGGGCACTTGGGAACCATCGTCTAACATTCTGGACAAATCATTACTTCAGCACTTCCATCGCACACACCCTGGCAAGCCCAGTCCTTCTGTGAGGAGGCGTAAGGGGGGGGGGGGGGTACTGTTGCGGTTCTCAGCCGCAGCAGCCCAGGGCCGATCCTCCCTACCTGCTCTCCTGCTCCTCTTCGCCATGGCCTGGCGCGGCGCGTTCCACTCCGCAGCAGGCCTTCCACGGCCTACCGCATGGCTGCCAACGCCATCTTTCTCCACCCAGCGGGGCTCTCCCTAGGCACGTGCGCACGGGAAGCTCTGCCCTTCAAAGGGGCCATGGCGGGAAAGCTCAGCACGGCCCCGGAAGATGACATCACTAGGGAGGGGTATTTCTACCCCACAGCTGCTTGCAGGACTTTGCCTTCACAACAAGTCTCCTCTTCTGAGTGCTATTTGCAGTTCCAGATGTCCTGTTCCTGCTTGATCCAGTTCCTGCCTTGTGATCCTGCTTCCAGTTCCTGCCTTCCTGACCGTGCCTTCATTCCTACCTCCAGCCTCTTCCTTGCTCCTCAGTTCCAGTGTCCAGTCCTCAGTTTGATCTCCAGGTATGACCTCGGCTTGACTTCTCGTCTCTGATTGTCTCTTGCCTGTTTTGACTCCTGGCCTGCCTCTTTGTCCTTGTCTGTCTGCTGCTTGCCCCAAATCTTCTGTCTGAACTCTGTTTTGCTGCCTGCCCAGACCCGGTCTCTGTCCTCTTCTTCACCTGCTTCGCTGAGGCACCCGCACCTAAGCTCTACCGGCCCCGGCACTCAAGGGCTCAACCTGCGGGGAACGAGGGCTGGTATAGGTGAAGATCCTGTCAGGTTGTCCTCACCAGCACCACCTCCCGGAGACTAGTTCCATTGGGGGCAATCCCTCACTGGTCCTCCACTCGCTCCAGCTCAAGGGTCCACAATCATAACAGCTGAACAGTCCTAACCTCTTTAGTCTTTCCTCAAAGGGGACCTTTCCATCCCCTTTATCATTTTGATCGGTCTTCACTGTACCTTCTCCATCACAACTATATCTTTTTTCAGATGCAGCAACCAGAATTGTACACAGTATTCAAGGTGCGGTCCTCACCATGGAGCGATACTGAGGCATTATGTCATTTCCGTTTTATTCACCATTCTCTTCCTAATAATTCCTAACATTCTGTTTGCTTTTTTGACTGCCACAGCACACTGAGCTGAAGATTTCAATGTATTATCCACTATGATGCCTAGATCTCTTTCCTGGGTGGTAGCTCCTAATATGGAACCTAACATCGTGTAACTATAGCATGGGTTACTTTTCCCTAAATGCATCACCTTGAACTTATCCACATTAAATTTCATCTGCCATTTGGATGCCTAATTTTCCAGTCTCACAAGGTCCTCCTGCAATTTATCACAATCTGCTTGTGATTTAACTACTCTGAAATCTTTTTTATCATCTGCAAATTTGATTACTTCACTCGTCATATTCCTTTCCAGATCATTTACAAATATATTGAAAAGCACAGGTCCCAGTACAGATCCCTGCGGCACTCTACTGCCCACCCCCCTCCACTGAGAAAATTGTCCATTTAATCCTACTCTCTATTTCCTGTCTTTTAACCAGTTTGTAATCCACAAAAGGATTTTTTACTTTTTCTAGAAGCCTCTCATGAGGAACTTTGTCAAATGCCTTCTGAAAATCCAAATACACTACATCTACCAGTTCACCTTTATCTACATGTTTATTAACCCCTACAAAAAAGTGAAGCAGATTTGTGAGGCATGACTTGCCTTGGGTAAAGCCATGCTGACTTTGTTCCATTAAACCATGCCTTTCTATATGTTTTGTGATTTTGATCTTTACAACACTTTCCACTATTTTTCCTGGCACTGAAGTCAGACTAACTTGTCTATAGTTTCTCGGATCGCCCCTGGAGCCCTTTTTAAATATTGGGGTTACATTAGCCACCCTCCAGTCTTCAGGTACAATGGATGATTTTAATGATAGGTTACAAATAGATCTGAAATTTCATTTTTGAGTTCCTTCAGAATCCTGGGGAGTACACCATCCGGTCCAGTTGATTTACTATTCTTCAGTTTGTTAATCAGGCCTACCACATCTTCTAGGTTTACCGTGATTTGGTTCAGTCTATCTGAATCATTACCCATGAAAACCTTCTCCGGAACAGGTATCTCCCCAACATCCTCTTCAGTAAACACCGAAGCAAAGAAATTGTTTAGAATGATGAGAGATGCTAGGAAGTGAGGAAAGAGAGGGGAAATGCTGAGTAGGGGGTGGGGTGAGAGAGAGATGCAGGGCAGGGGGAAAGATAATTGTCAGATGATGTAAGAGAGTAATGAAAAAGAAAACGGACAGGAAAAAGAGAAGACAGACGAGAAAAGCAGAAAACTGGAGACAAGGACCAACATGATTAAAAAACTAAAATGTCCAGATAAAGGTAGAAAAATATTTTCACTTTGGTCATTAAAATGTCAGTTTTGGCAATGTGTATGCTTTACATTTTTGTACTTTTTAGTACAGGAGAAAATGTATTTCTATTTGTATTTCTCTAGTGTTGCACTGCATGTAGAATTGAGCTTCTTGGGGGTCCCATTTCATTTTTTGTCTGAGTATTTCATATTTGTGGTCACACTTTATTTGGTGAGGTTCTATCCATGCTGTGCATGTGTGACTGAGGTGAGGGATTCTGCAAGCATGTAGGTTCTGTGTAAGGATCTGATCCAGTCCGGCTTGTTCCGTTTTCTCAGTAGGAGGTGTATTATTGTTCTAAGCCTGGTGTAATTTTGCTGTATAAATGATAAACTTCTGTCTAAAGGGCAGAAGGGTTAAATTGAATCAGGTAAGGTTGGAGCAGAGCAGGACCTTGCCTTATTCTTTTGACAGGAGCAATTTTAGATCTAATCCTCAGTGGAGCACAGGATCTGGTGAAAGAGGTAACGGTGATGGGGCTGCTTGGCAGTAGCAATCATAATATGATCAAATTTGAATTAATGACTGGAGAGGGAACACAGTAAATACATCCACGGCTCTAGTGGCTGACCATGCCCCCCGTGGGCATGGTCAGCTGCCACAGTGTCCAAGGGTCCACCCAAACCTCACTAATTATAACACACAGAGGGCAGCTCCATGCCACAGGCAAGACCGAGAAGTAAGGCCTCTCCCCACGGAGGGGACAGGTAATATCGGTGGCCTCCGGGCCGCATGGTAATGCTGTTGGCAGCCTCCTGGCTGCAAGGGCAGCACCCGGGCGACTCCCTGCCGCCAGGTAGTGTAGGAAGGTCGGTGGTCTCCGGACTGCATGGGAAGCGTTGGTGGCACGGCTGTAAAAAGGTTGGCGGCCTCCGAGCCACATAGAAAGGCCGTTGGTGGCCTCCTGGCCGCAGCGCGGCCCTGGAGCAGCTCCAGCCACGCTAGAAGGTGTCAGCGGCCCCTAAGCCGCGGGAAAAGAGAGGAAAAAAAGAGATGAGAGGCTGCCATGGCAGAATCGTAACAGCTAGATTACTGAGGTTAACTGAGGCTCAAACAGAAAAACTTAAGGCCCCTATTTTAGGCACAGGAAATCAGAAGGGAATCCAGTAGGCAAAATTACTTAAGGCATTGGAGCCCAATGGGTTCTCTGTGGAATTTTTAAAATTGTTGTCTGAAAAACTATTACTGCTTCTGAGCAATTTAAACTTTAAAAAAAAAAAAAAAGGGTGTTTTCTTTCCTGAATGATGCCTTTGTCATGGCGATCCCTAAGACAGGTTGACCCAATGAATGGTCCCAGATTCCTATAGACCTATTTCATTGTTGAACTTCAAGGTGAAATTACTAGCTAAGATAATGTTAGATAGACTAGGGCAGCATCTTTAATCAGGGAAGATCAGGTAGACTTTGTAAAGGGGTGGTGTTCGTCATTCAATGTTTGCAAAATAGTTGCTTCAATAGAGACCAGTAAGTGGAGGCAGATCCCCTCTCTCTTCTCCTCAGTTTTGATGCAGAAAAGGCATTCAACCACATGTTCACAACCCTCCTGAGGTGGGAATCGAAGGATACTTTCAGCAGGTCATTGAGGTCTTATACCATCATCTATTGACACGAGGAACACAACAAGGTGCCCAAGTGTGTGTGCTGGAAAAATATTCTGAGAGAACTGACTGGATTTTGAAACTGCATGACTTTCTGAAGATAGAGGATACTTAACTGCAGTCCTTATCCCCTAATGCCACAAGCTTGATTTTGAATGACATGCCGATACAAAGAGTGGTACAAATGTGTAACTTGGGTTTAACACTTCCTAACAACTTGGCTCAGTTCACTAGAGCTAGGGTGGGAGGGGTGGGTAGGGGTTGCGATGGAAGGGAAGAGGCGTTCTTAAAATACGATTTTTCTTACCCCCAACAGTAAGAACATTTATATATTCCATAATGGTGTTCAGAACCAACTCACTATTAGGTGAGCCACATGTTGAGTTGTAAATTGTTGATATTAAAATGCAAATAAAAAGATTAAAACAAAGAGAAATATCGCAGGAGCACTGGAACACACGTTAGTGTTCCGATACTCCCATGGGAAAGTTAACTATACCTTTTGAGGTGCAGTTAGCATTCATCAAATAACAAAGCCTGCAAACTTTAGAACAAGCCATGTTAATATGGAAATCTTACGCAAATAAATTAATAAACTGATTCTCAACATTTGCATGTTTCGCTAGGTTTATTAAGTTATAATTATTATGTGGAATTTGAAATTATACAAATTATCTGTGTGGCAACGCAGGCAATGCATTTACCATAACTTTAGTAAATAACCCCCCCCCTCCCCCCAAAGCATGGAACTGAGACTAACATGCTTAAACTATCACCCATGACAACATTTTTTAAATTTAATGTAATTTAAGATTTCCATTCTGCAATCCCTTCTTAAAGCCTTACTAGAGAGCAACACTAAAGTCCTCCTTGCCAGAGTTACAGCACCCTCCCCCACCCACCCCCTGACCTTTTTGTTCAGGCTGGCTTCCTACTGCCCAGAGAATTCAGAGAAAAAATGAACCACCTGAGCCTGTAGTCATAAGATATTCTTCTTAGCTTTGCATTATTTGAGTCAGGCATATTAGGTGCTTGGCTTCAATTAAGCTAGTACTAGTGACCCCGGATCGGGTCTAGGTGTTTTGATTTGGCACCTCCATTAGGGGGCACTGAAGTTCTGGAGCATCAAAAAGGGGCAGTGATGGCCCTCACCACCTTACTGGCTTAAACAGAGGCCCAGATGACATGGTATTCTTCTGAGAAAATATTATTACTGTTCAAATGAAACAAGATCCCAGTATGTCAGTGTGATGATGATATGATCCTAAATCCAGGAAAACAAGTATGGGGGTGACATTGCTTAAATCCAGCAGGGGGGGGGGGTGCGGTATACTTGAACAAGCTGCAAGTTCAGTACATGGCTAGACAATAAAAAATAGAACTAATGCCATTAGGAAAAAGTGAGAAAATGTTTGCTTTAGTGGCTATGTGTACTAAAGATTTAACTCCTACAGGAGGACACTTTTTAAATCTGAGTGATGTACCTACAAATAAATTCTGTTTTCTGCAGGCATCATTCTTGCTGTATGACACTGTTGCACACACAGGCCCTTTCTTACAGGGGAGTCTGTTGTGTAAAGCTGATACACACAAACACTTCCGTAAACCCAATTTTTAAAAGTCTACATCAGACTAACACTGTAAATGAATGACATTACAAAGTTTGAATGACATCATAAAGGTTAGTGATATCAATGGATGACACCAGCAGAGAACTCTCAGAACAGAAGATGCCATGGCAATGACAACTCAACGGCCTTGGATGCAGCATTCTGTTTATAGCTTTACAAAGTAAATTGTAGGAAACAATAGAAAATGGAGAGTTTCTCTCTTTTGACAATCTCTGGACCTCTCATCCAAAACTCTGCTGTTACTCTTCCAAGGAAAAACAGCTTTTCGGTTTTCACCACACCCATAAAGGACTTAACAGGTTACCTCCAATTCACGTTTATGCTGTCTTTAGGAATATGTGTATGTACAGGCTTCTGTGGAATAGCTACATGCTGTGGAAGAAAAGACAAGGCCACTCCACTTATTTTCCAGTAGACCTGAATGGCCAAGAATACTCTCATGTTGGGGGCTGTGACCCCTGTGGGCCCTCTTTCAGAGTTTGTGCTCAAGGTGAAAGGTTTAAAAGTGCAGTGCTAACAGCTGGAGAGTCGCTTGCTATTAAAGCATGCTTTTGGCGGAGGGGGAAAGAGGTAGCTCGCAGGGGCGGATTGGCCTATCGGGGGATCGGGCTTCCCCCGGTGGGCCGGTCGGTCCCATCACGTGATTTTTTTTTTTAAACTTCCCGGCCAAAGACAAGAAGAGTTTCTGCTGGCGCTGCGGCCCGAAGAGAAACCTGCACATAGCAGGCAAATCGGCAGGGCCGTGGTGGAGCTCATGTCACCACGGCCCGAAGAAAAAGATCGCGTTTAAACGCGCTGAAGCTCTTCCTCCTTCCTGCCCGTGCAGCCCCGGAAGTAAGCGTTGCCGGAGCCGCGTGGGCAGGAAGGAGGAGGAGCATCAGCGCGTGCAGAAGAGGAGCAGCGCTTACGGGCCGCCTCGAATCCCAAGTCGCAGCAGCCCGAGAAGAGGAAGAGGCCCGGTAGTAGGGCCGCCGCGGCCCGAGAAGATCAGGGCTGTTGCAGAGCCCATCCTGCGGCGACCTGCGAAGAAAAGGCCCAGAAGCGAGAGAGAGGCTGAGGGCCTGTAGAGTGTATGCGTGTGCGTGTATGAGATGAGTTGAGAGATTGGATGTGAGAGTGAGTTGAGAGACTGTGTGTGGGAGTAGGGACCTGAATGTTTGCAGAGACAGCATGTGAGATCCTCCTTGTGTGTGAGAGAGACAGCATGTGACAGTGAGAGCCTGTGTGTATGAATGATTGTATGAGAGAGAGCATGTGACAGTGACAGACTGTGTATGAATGATTGTATGAGAGAGAGCACGTGACAGCGAGAGCCTGTGTGTGTGTGTGTGTGTGAGAGAGAAATGCATGTGAGAATGAGAACCTGACTGTGTGTTTGAGGGAAGAAGATGGAGAGAAAAGAAACAGAAAAAAAGACAATATAAAAGGAAATAGCAAAAAATAAGAAAGGAAAGGTGGAAAAAAAAAGCCTGTGACCAACCAATTAGAAAACTAAGATGAGACAGCAAAGGTAAAAAAAAATAAATTACTTTTTAGTGATTGGCACATGTAATCTTTGGGAATGTGCAAGAATAGCACTTTCTCTATGCAGATCTCACAATGTACAAGATCAGCATGGAGAAAAGTGGAAGCCCACGGGGCCTGCACAGAGGCAGCAGAACGGGCTTCAGTGTCAGTAGCAGCAATCGGCACCTCCCCAATAGCCATGTGGCAGCAGTGACAGTGGCAGCAGAGGAATGAGAGAGGTTCCGAGGTTGCTGGCAAAAGAGATGGGGTCTGCCTTTAGTGTGTGCATGTGTATGGATGGGACTCTGCCTGGGGGTGTATGTGTGTGAATGCATGGGTGCCTGCCTGGGGGTCTGTGTGTGTGAGAATGAATGTGTGCATGCCTGGGGGATGGGGAGGGAGTGGTGTGAAAATGAATGGGAGCCCGCCTGGGGGTCAGTGTGTGTGTGTGAGAATGACTGGGAGCTTGCCTGGGTGTGTGTGTTTGTGTGTATGTGAGGGAGCCAGTGAGTGTGAGAGCATGAGTGTGTATGAGAAAATCCAAGGGAGTAAGAGTTTGTGTGTGTGTGTGTGTGGGGGGGGGGGGGAGAGAGTGTCTTAGAGCCTGAGAGTGTGTCAGTATCAGTGAGAGCTAGAGGTTATGGTGGATATAAGAGCATGAATGTGTATGTATGTGACAGTGTATGTGAGAGAGAGAATCGACATGTGAATATGTGTGAGAGAGAGAGGATAACCTCCTAATCCTCGACAATATCAGGGTGACTGGAAATCAAGAGCTCCCACAGAAGGGGACAGCAAGGGCTTTTTAAAATCCTTATTAGTTTTAATTATTGAATATTATTTGATGTCTGCTCTTTTTGAAATATTTTATTGGTGTTATATACAAATTTTTGAAAATTTCCCTGAGTTAAATTACTGGAGGTTCTATTCATCAGCAGTTTTGAAATATATATTTTTAGTATGATTTTCCTATTGTGATGTTTTATAGTTCTTGATTTTATTGTTTGATGTTTTTTGAGGAATGATGATATTTTCTGTTTTTCCATTGCTGCATTACATACAGTTTAACTTGTTGTGATTTCCAGTTCAGTTTGTCTGTGCATTTCTGTGTATATTTTATGGTCCCTTTATTCTGTATTTAGTGACTCACCAAATTGTATGTGTAATTGGGTACCCATGGGCCAGTATGGAGAAAAATCCCCCGGGCCACTATTTTCCCACAATCTGCCCCTGGTAGCTCCTGACCAAGTGATTGCGTCAGATGAGTTTCCTGCTTCTCCAGTGTTACAAAAGCACACCTGACACAACTCTGGCGTCACTGCTAGAACATTAGAGTATGAAACCTGATTATTAATCCACTCCTATGAAATTATGATCTTTTCATTTTATGAGGTCTTGATCATTTTAACTTGATTTTTTGCAGGTTCTAAAACTGTTTATTGGATCAATGTAAGCAAAATCTAAAGTTGATGTTCTACATGAGCTTTTCAGATCACATAGATCTCCTTTTTTCTTTTTTGTAATTGCGAATGTACAAACTATGGGGGTAAGGGGTAGACCTCAGAATGAGACCATGGGACCTACATAGTAATACAGTAAATGAATGCAGATAAAGACCATGCCCAGCAAGATGTTTAGACTGTTACTGCCCTCTGTGCAGGTTACAACCCTAAAAAGGAGGTGAAGGGGCAGCCTGCATGGAGCAGCAGTTACAACCTTGAACAGAAAGCCTGAGGGTAACTGCTGCTTCCTGCAGGTTACCCGAATATTGAAAAGTTACTACATATTCCTTCAGTGCTCAATTTCCATCCTCTTGCCACTGAGGATCCTCTGTGTATCTTACACCCATGTTGAATTCATTCATTGTTTTTGTTTTCACTTCATCCTTTCCAGCAGTGCATTCCAGATATCTATCACTATCTGTCAAAAACTATTTCCTGAGGTTGCTCTTAAGTCTGGTACTCTGGAACTTCATATCCTAGATCTATAGCTTCCTTTCTTATGCATTTTAATACCCTTTAAGTATTTAAAAATCTTTAAAATCCCATCTCTCCTGTCCTCAAGTCTCATCTCAATTGGCTTTTGGTGCAAACCCCACACCATTTTGGTTGCCTTTCTCTGGACCATTTTTATCCTATCTTTATCTTTGCTGAGATATGGCCTCCAGAACTGGACACATTACTGCAGGTGAGGCTTTTTTCTTGCTGGTTATACCACCCTCTATGCAGCCCGACATCTCTCTGGCAAAAGCCACCATCTTGTTGCACTGATTTGCTACCTTAAGACCATCAGACACTATCACCCCAAGGTCTGTTTCCCAAGCCATGCATATCTGCCTTTCACCTCCATCACAGCTCTTTTGCTTTTCCACACTTCAAGTGCATGACTGTGCACTTCTTGGAAAAAGTATTTTGGCTTTCATGGTGGTCAACTTGAAAGATTAAAAAAATAAAACAAAAAGAAAAAAATATATAAGGTGAACTAACAATACATTTCTTGACTAGCTTTTGAGAGGTAATGCTCTCTTCTCCAGGACATATAAAGTAGTGTGGTTGCAAGAAATGAATCATAAAAAGCATTTCAATGTTAGCGTAAAGGGGAAGTGGTGAGGGAGGTTTGTTGCAACAGAGAGTAGGATTAAATGGTCTGTTTTCACAGTGGAAAAAAGTAAACAGTGGAATGTCTCAGGGATCTGTAATTGGACTGTTGCTTTTTAATATATTTATAAATGATCTGGAAAGGGGTACAACAAGTGAGCTGATCAAATTTGTGGATGACACAAAAGTATGCAGAGTAGTTAAATCTCAAGCAGATTGTGATAAATTGCAGGAGGACCTTGAGGAACTGGAAGATTGGGCTTCCAAATGGCAGATGAATTTTTTTTTAATTTATGCATTTCAATATACATAGGAAAAATAACTTTAAATACAGAAATCCAAAAGGAAATAACATATCGTTAATCGATTTCCATTTGTAAGTTTATGTACATTTCTGTATACATTGAAAATAAATTTAGTAATCAACAAGGAGATTTATAAAAGAATATAAGTGGTATAAGGAAAATCTGAGAATTACTCATTGTACCATTGAAATATAAGGTAGCGCCTTACTGACTATTACCCAAGACTAAAGATTTATGGGCCTGTGAATCTAAAAAACCTCTTAATTGTGATGTATCATAGAAAATATATTTCTGATTTTGCAGAGCTATCTCGCATTTACAGGGAAACTTTATTAACATTTTCCCCCCGATATTTTCCACTTCAGTTTTAAATAGAAGAAATTTCTCTCTCCTCATCTGTGTCTGTCATGATAAATCCGGGTATATCCATATTGGAGCCCCGTGGAATTTTTTCCATTCTTTTCCTCATGTAAATACGAAATACAGCATCCCTATCTGTTGCAAATACAAATGATACATGTAGTATAGCCCTGGATGAAATATTAGTTTCTACTGAAGCTTCTATAATTTCTGATAAATTTAACTGTGGTTCCAATGGCTTATCTTCTGAATTTACACCCCTCCCCTTTGTTGCTACATAGTAAATTTTTGAAATAGGGGGAATGGATTTTTGAGGCATTTGTAAAATTGCACTTAAATATTCTTTAAACATATCAATTGGTGCCACAAGTTATAGGGAGGCTCGAGGCGACTGGCCGAGCCGCCCCCGTAACGGCGCGCCACCCGCGATGTGCGGCGGCCGTCGGGGGGGCGGGGATGCACAGGGTGGTGGAGGGGGCGCGTCATCAGAGGCGACAGGCGAGCCGCTGACGCGCCCCACACTGGGCTCCGCGTCATCGGCGGGCGACAGCGGCGCGGGCCGATGACGCGGAGACCCCCTTAAAAGGGCCGCGAGGCAGGAGGGACAGCCCTTTTCCCTCCGCATCGGGGACGCGGTCGACACGATCGTTGCGGCGCGATTCGGGGCGGTCGACGCGATCGTTCGGGCGATTCGGGCGGAGGCGATTCGGGCCGAGGCGATTCGGGCCGAGGCGAGACGGAAGGCGGCGATTCGGTCAGGCAGCGATCCGTTCGGGCGATTCGGGCGGAGGCGAGACGCAGGCGGCGATTCGGGCGGCGCGATTCGGCAGGCGGCGATTCTTTCCCGGGCCGAGGGCAATCGCGGCCGCCGGGCCTAGCGGCGACCGGGCGGCGACCGAGCCACGAGGCCTTCTGGCCTGGCCGAAAACAGGCGGCGACCGAGCCACGAGGAGCAGGAGAGGTATCCAGGAGCAGAGAGGATCGGCAGTAGGAGGTGGCTGCGCGAACCGCAAGTATTAAAAAGCAGCATGTCAACCCGCAGAACAGCGAGAGATTCGCAGAGGACCAAGACAGCTGGCAGAGGAAGGATGGCGACTAGATCCTCAGCACCTGCGAAAGACAAGGGCAAGAGGGGAGCGCCCCCAAAAGCCGCACCGGAGAACGGGCGGGGTGCGAAGAGAACAAGAAGAGCGGCCAACAAAGGAAGAAGGGGCACCGTGAGGTTAACAGACCAGAGAAGAGGGGAACAGCAAGCAACAAACATAGAGGAAGTAGCGGAAGTGGAAGCAGTGGAGCCAGCGTGAGGGGAGGTGACTGGAGAAGACACCCGTGACGGAAGGAGGGCGCACGAGACACAGGCAGGGCACGGGGGTGCCCGAGGACTATCACCGCGCCCCGCCAACGGCCGGGATGAAGAATGGGGCGCATACAGGTGGAGTCACCCGAACTTCCAGAGCAGCGGGCCACGGCAATGGGAGCAATGGGGATACAGCAATCAAATGGAGCACCCGTGGCGGAATCAAGACAGCACAGGATGGTATGAAGGCCCCACATCGGGATGGAACGATCCAGGCCCGTACCGCGGATGGGGCCCGGCGAGGCGACCATGGGAGTGCCCTCAGGCAGAATGGTCCTGTCAACAAGCCCGGTCTTCATGGGGACCCTGGTCGGGGCCACCTCGGGGGACATCACTGGAGCATAGGGGCAATCAGGAGCCGGGGTCCGGCACTAATACGGGGGCAAACGGAGTAAGAGCGGACATGCCAATGCAGACTTCGGATGCTGTACCGACAGAGGGGCAGACTGTATGGAGTGGAGCCCAAGAACAACCATCCACTAGTCAAGCGGCACAGCAAGCACAGGCTGAACACGGCAGTGCGGGTGAGTGCGGGCACACAGAAGGGGGGCTTAAGGCAATACCTCCAGAGGCAGGGCACACAGCGAAGGAAAGTAACCAGGTCAGCAAAAAGAAGCGCAAGGCGAAGCGCAGGCGTAGGGCAAGCACCAGCTCTGATAGCTCCACAGACTCATCATCTTCAGATTCAAGCTCAGATAGCGAACAGCATGCAACAAACAAAGCAATAGATAAAGAGGCAAGGGGGCCACCGGCACTCACAACATTGTCGGAACTATGGGAGGAAGTGCCTAAACAGCTGAGGAAGAGAATATGTAAGAGGAAGTATATTGATATATTCAGCATTCTTCAAGGGCGACGAAAATCTGGCGAAAGGAAGAAGTCGAAAGACTCAACCACAACAAAGGATAAGGAACTCAGAATACCCAAGAACATAATCAACTGGACGAAGGCATTCCTATATATGACTAGCGTCGTAGGGCGGAAGGATCCGTCGCAATACGGGCCCATGTTAACATACGCAGTACACATTATGAGAACATACCAACAACACGAGGGCTGGTCATGGTTGAACTATGACGAGAAGTTCCGCGACAAAATGGAGGAGAACCAGCACATGACTTGGGGAACGCAGGATGTCAGCCTCTGGATCGAGCACATGACACGCAAGTCATCCGATCAAGGAATGAGAGCAAGGAGCACAAGAAGGACATCACCATATAGGCAGACTACAAGACAGACATCGACGCATGATAACACCTGTTGGCGTTTCAACAAAGCCGTATGCTCATTCCAGGATTGCAAGTTCAAACATGTTTGCACTAATTGCGCAGCCCCGCACCCAATGATAAAATGCCCAAGAAGGGCGACGGAAGGGAGTAAGGCGAAAGCAAACTGAGAATCTACAGGGCGAAAAAGCTCCGTCACCAGTTCAGCTGGAGGCTATGGAGCCATGGTTGGATTTGTATCCGAATAAACAAAAAGCGGACAGGATTAGACAAGGATTCAAGGAAGGCTTTATCATCCCGTTTCAAGGACAACTGTTAACAACAAACGCAGGCAATGCCCCATCAGCAACAAGGTATGAGGACATAGTCCACGAGAAGTTGGAGACGGAACTATCACTCGGCAGGATGGCTGGCCCGTTCACGCAACAACCTTACCGGCACATGTTCTTATCACCACTAGCAGTAATACCCAAGAAAGAAAAAGGAAAGTTCCGACTTATACAGAATCTGTCATTCCCACCGGGCCAGTCAGTAAACGATCACCTCCCCCCGGAGGAGTGCTCGGTGCAGTACGCGTCATTTGATACGGCACTGGCTATGTTACGTACATGCGGAAGAGGGGCCATGCTGGCAAAAGTAGACATAGAGTCCGCATTCAGGTTACTTCCAGTGCACCCGGATAGCTTCCCATTGTTGGGATTCACGTTCCGCAATCAGTACTACTTCGACAAATGCAGCCCATGGGGTGTTCAGTATCATGCTCATACTTCGAGCTGTTCAGCTCATTCCTGCACTGGGTTGTAGCGACAAGGACGGAATCCGAAAATATCATCCATTACTTAGACGATTTTCTATTCATCGGCCCACGGAGTCTCGCACATGCGGCGACCTGCTTGCCAACTTCCAGAAGGTAGCGGAGGAATTCGGAGTGCCATTGGCCAGCAATAAAACTGAAGGTCCAACAACGATCTTATCTTTTTTGGGAATAGAATTGGATTCCGAAAAGATGATGGCCAGACTACCGAAAGACAAACTAGACAAGCTCCGCGAAATGTTACAGCGGACGACCACGGCAAAGAAAATAACACTGCGGGCCGCACAAGCAATATTGGGAACACTAAACTTCGCTTGTAGGGTGATCCCCATGGGCAGAGCATTCATGCGAAGGTTAGCGTTAGCGACCGTAGGGATAAAGAGACCACACCACTACCTGCGGATATCGAAAGAAATAAGATCAGACTTCGCGATATGGAACTCCTTCCTAAAAAATTTCAATGGCGTGGCAGTCATACAGGACTCACCAATGTCAAGTACAGAATTGAACATACAAACGGATGCGTCAGGCGGTTGGGGCTTCGGAGCGCTATGCCAAGGGGCGTGGTGCGCAGAGCAGTGGCCAGAGGACTGGAAGGAGAAGGGTTTAACAAAGAACATAACCTTCCTGGAGCTGTTCCCCATATGGGTGACGCTCGTATTATGGAACACGAAGCTTCAAAACAGGCACATTATTTTCTGGTGCGACAACCAAGCGGTTGTTCATGTTCTGAACGCTCAGTCGGCAAAATGCCCAAGGGTGGTGAGCTTACTGAGAGAGATAGTGCTAGAGGCATTACGCCACAATATAACCCTTAGAGCTAGACACGTCCCAGGGGTTCTGAATGGCGCAGCGGACGCGTTGTCGCGTGCTAAATGGAATCTATTTCATAAGCAGGTACCCACGGCGGAGACAACAGCAACTGCAATGCCGGCGCAACTATGGGAAATTGGTCGGCAACAACTAGGGACCTAAGCAGATCGGTAGCTCCGTCAACGTGGGCGTCGTACTGTCAAGGATTCGAGGAGGTAACCAGCTTCCTGGGGAAGAACGGATGGAAACAAGGACCAGCCACAGAGGAACTTATGCGCAAATTCATAGACTCATCAATAGAGAGCGGAGTCTCCAGAAACGCTGTCAGCAAGCGCCTAGCAGGAGCGGCCTTTTTCTTCAAGGCACGCGGGTGGGGAGACCCCACAAAATCCTTCATCATAAGGAAGATGCTGGCAGGATGGGCAAGGAAGACCGGCGCGACCAGAGACGAAAGACATCCTATTACACATCTCAAGTTGAAAAGGCTATGGGAGACCCTGGCGGAGGTTTGCTCATCTGCATACGAGACCAGGCTATTCAGAGCCGCATTCGCGCTAGCTTTCTTCGGAGCCCTTCGAATTAGCGAACTGGTGGCACCCAACAAGAAGGACGACGGACAGGGCGGATTGCTACGCAAGAACGTCGAGTGCACGGAGATGGCATTAAGCGTAAAAATTCATAGGTCCAAGACGGACCAGCAGGCACGGGGCACCACGATATGGCTGAAACAGGTCGTGGGTTGTAATACATGCCCCATCTTAAATGCGAGGGAATACTTGGCAGTGCGACCAGAAGGCGGGAAACACTTCCTGATTCATAGCGACGGTTCTCCCTTGACAAGATTTCAATTCACGGCCGTCTTGAGAGCGGCAGTAACCAAGTTAAAGTGGGACGCGACAAAATTCAGCTCGCATTCCTTCAGAATCGGAGCTGCGACAAGCGCAGCACAGGCGGGTTTGGGAAAAGACACAATAAAAAAAATAGGAAGATGGAGGTCAAATGCAGTCAATGCATATGTAAGGTTGGACAGAGTGTCTACTGTAAATGATAACTAACCGTCTGATTATATTTTGCAGAGCAACAATGAGTGCACCGAATAGCATGGATTGTAGGTCACTCGTACATACGTTGGGCGGCCAAGCGGGCGATTGGGCGGCCTTATGGACAGCATCTGGGATTGGCAACGCAAGGGTGGGTCGTTGCGTGGACAGGAAAGCCCGGCATGCGATGGGAGCAGTTATTGCCCTTACTACGGCGCCTGAAAGATTCTCGGGCGGCTCCAGATGTAATGATCATGCACCTGGGGGGCAATGACTTGAGTACGATAACATGCAAGGGATTGATCAACAAGATAAAAGATGACCTAAACATCATAACTCAGTTGTATCCACAGACAAAACTGGTATGGTCCGAAATCATACCAAGGCCCAAGTGGAGGGACTCCAAATTATGGAACAGAGGTAAAAAAAAAAAAATTAACAGGCAAATGGAGCTGTGGACAAGCAAACGAGGGATACAACAGATCAGACACGAATGGGCCGAGGACTGGTGCCCAGGACTATTCAGGGAGGATGGGGTGCATTTGTCTGATATTGGTTATGATATATTTAATAATGCATTGCAGGATGCCATAGAAGCAGGATATGCAGGAAGAGTACAGGCCGCAGCTAATTAGTTGAGTGGGGGACACGAGGCAAGGGTACCCCTACCTCGTGTTATGGCGGTTACCCGGGCCGGGGGATATAGTGGAAGTGGTGCCGGCGGCACCACCGGACGGCGTGGGAGCCAGTCCGCGCAGAGGGGGCGCAAAGGCGGAGCGCCGAAGGTGCCAAATGGCGGGACCCCCGACTGGGAGCGGGGACTCCGTGGGGGCCCAGGGCAAAAGGACGCCTGGCTTGGTTACGGCGGGCCGTCAAGGACAGCATACCGGCTCGGGTGGCCCAAGGATGTTTATTAATATGTTAAGAAAAATAAAGCTGCGGCCTGTTGATACCAATAACCGTCTCAGTGTGGTCACTGGACAAAGTAAAAGAGTAACAAGTGGAAGGTCAAAGGGTGGAAAGGGGGAGGGGGGCGGCCAGAAAAAGGACGCCAGCACAGGAGTAAGTGGTGGCTGCCAGCGTTACATGTTTGGGAAAATTCAGGATCCTTAAGTTCAAATATTTCAATGAGTTCTCTATATTCTCCAGCCTCTTGTCATAGAATATTTCCATTTTTGTAAACTTTTGAGAACTCACTTGGAGATTATCTATTCTCTGATCCATAAGATGATGTTTTTCATTCAACTTTGAAACTGCGGTCTCTAATTTATTAAAGCGATAGATGATGCTGTAATTTTAGTTAAATTAACAATTGCTGCTTCCAACGATTTAATTGCTGTCCATATAGAATCCGTTGTGATTTCTCCTGGTTTTATTATTGGGAGTAAATTTTCTTCAAGATTTATAGATTCACTTTGGGCCCCTTTAGCTTGGTCTCCTTCTCCCTTCTCATTTGAGGAATTAGTTGGTAAATGGTCAAAAGACAATGTCTGTGGTGGAGGAGGAGTCTTAGGGGCTCCGGGGCTTAAAGATGTCTCGGTCAAAGGATCTGCTATCTGCTCTATAGCAGATTCCTCAGCGGCCAGGCAGATGAAATTTAATGTGGACAAGTGCAAAGTGATGCATATAGAGAAAAATAACCTTTGCTGTAGTTACACAATGTTAGGTTCTATCTTAGGAGTTACCACTCAGGAAAGATATCTAAGTGTCATAGTGGATAATACATTGAAATTGTCTGCTCAGTGTGCTATGGTGATCAAAAAAAGCAAACAGAATATTATGAATGATTAGTAAGGAAATATATAATAAAAGGATGGATGTCATAATGCCTCTGTATCACTCCATGGTGAGACTGCATCTTGAATACTGTGTGCAATTCTGGTCACTGCATCTTAAAGATATAGTTACACTGGACAAAGTACATAGAAGGGCAACCAAAATGATAAGGGGCATGGAATGACTGCCCTATGAGGAAAGGCTAAAGAAGTTAGGGCTATTCAATTTACAGACAAAATCACAGAATTTACAAAATCACGAAAGGACTTGAACAAGTTAATGAAAATCGATTATTTACTCTCTCATAGGCCGATGCAATACAGTGCGCTCAGCCAAGTGCACTGTATAACTCTCAGTCGGACGTGGGTTATACAGGAACTAAAAAATGAAATTTCAGACCTATTAGTAAAAATTTGTAACCTATCATTAAAATCATCCATTGTACCTGAAGACTGGAGGATAGCTAATGTAACCCCAATATTTAAAAAGGGCTCCAGGGGCGATCCTGGAAACTACAGACCGGTTAGCCTGACTTCAGTGCCAGGAAAAATAGTGGAAAGGGTTCTAAACATCAAAATCACGGAACATATAGAAAGACATGGTTTAATGGAACAAAGTCAGCATGGCTTTACCCAAGCAAGTCTTGCCTCACAAATCTGCTTCACTTTTTTGAAGGAGTTAATAAACATGTGGATAAAGGTTGATGACACAATTGAAAAGACACTGAACATAGCAAACATGTATCTGGATATCATCAAACAATTACTGAACCAGATGGAATTAGTGATTAACATAGAGAAAACAGAATTCCTACTATTGGAACACAAAAACATTGAAATCATCCAAAACCCTATCATACTCAAAAACAACCAAACAATTAAACTTTCAGAGAAAGTGAGAAACCTCGGAGTGATAATTGACACAGAACTTAACCTAAAACAACACATATCACTACTTACTTCCGTTCAGTGTTACAAGCTCTAATTTTCGCTAGCACTGATTACTGTAATGCCCTCCTACTTGGATTACCACACACAACGATTAGACCACTCCAAATAATGTAGAACACGGCTGCCAGAATTCTGACTGGTAAAAGCAAAAGAGACCACATCTCCGAAACCCTAATAGATTTATACTGGTTACCCATCGAGCAAAGAATACATTATAAAACACTATGTACCATACATCAATTAATACATAATGAAAAAGCTGAATGGCTCAATACAGCCCTCCGCGTACACGTCCCTAACAGAAACCTGAGATCAGCAAATAAAGCATTACTAACCATCCCTCAATTAAAACAGCTAAACTAACCCAAGTAAGGAAAAGAGCACTTTCCTTAGCTGGTCCTATGTTATGGAACTCCATGCCTATCAAGATCCACTTACAAACAGACATCAAAACCTTCAGAAAACATTTAAAAACATGGTTATTCAAACAGGCATACAAAATAGAGAAAGGAGAATAGAACACAGGGAATAAGAAAAGCAATCTGCAGAACACTCAAGCACCCTACCCCAATCTACACGGGTATATATTCGATTTTTATTTTAAATGTTTGCTCTTGATTTTAGAATTTTAAAATCTGGTAAAATAAAGAATGGACATGATATAACATGATACAACACTTCCAATTATGAGTAATTATAAACAAGCTATGTTACCGTAAATTCTTGGCACCTGTTTAATGATAGATTTTATTATGTTTTCCAATATTATTATTTGTGCCTTATTGTAAACCGTTATGATGGTACCTAACTTAATGACGGTATAGAAACGTTTTAAAATAAATAAATAAACTGGTAGATATAGTGTACTTGGATTTTCAGAAGGCGTTTGACAAAGTTCCTCATGAGAGGCTTTTAGGAAAAGTAAAAAATCATGGGATAGGTGGCGATGTCCTTTCATGGATTACAAACTGGCTCAGGTCATGCCCTTCAACATTGTACACTGTTACTTGATACACTCAATTTATTTTAATATCTATTGTAGATATTTTTATTTTTGTTTTTTACGTCTTTTGAACGCTGTTTGACGTGTTATTGATGTCTATTTAATATTTACGTTCTAATGTTCAGAAACTAATATTTTTATGTTCTCATGTTTAGAAACTCCGTTTAATGTAACGCCTTAACCGCGACTGTTTTGTTCAATGGAAACCGACCTGATTCGATATGTGTATCGAGAATGTCGGTATATAAAAATTCTAAATAAATAAATAAATAAATAAGAGACAGGAAACAGAGAGTAGGATTAAATGGACAATTTTCTCAGTGAAGGGAGCGGGCAGTGGAGTACCTCAGGGATCTGTATTGGGACCCTTACTTTTCAATATATTTATAAATGATCTGGAAAGAAATAAGACGAGTGAGGTAATCATCTTTGCAGATGATACAAAATTGTTCAGAGTAGTTAAATCACAAGCAGATTGTGATAAATTGCAGGAAGACCTTGTGAGACTGGAAAATTGGGCATCAAAATGGCAGATGAAATTTAATGTGGATAAGTGCAAGGTGATGCATATAGGGAAAAATAACCCATGCCTTAGTTATACAATGTTAGGTTCCATATTAGGTGCTACCACCCAAGAAAGAAATCTAGGCGTCATAGTGGATAACACATTGAAATCGTCGGTTCAGTGTGCTGCGGCAGTCAAAAAAGCAAAGAGAATGTTGGGAATTATTAGAAAGGGAATGGTGAATAAAACAGAAAATGTCATAATGCCTCTGTATCGCTCCATGGTAAGACTGCACCTTGAATACTGTGTACAATTCTGGTCGCCCAATCTCACAAAAGATATAATTGCGATGGAGAAGGTACAGAGAAAGGCTACCAAAATGATAAGGGGAATGGAACAGCTCCCCTATGAGGAAAGACTAAAGAGGTTAGGACTTTTCAGCTTGGAGAAGAGACGACTGAGGGGGGATATGATAGAGGTGTTTAAAATCATGAGAGGTCTAGAATGGGTAGATGTGAATCGGTTATTTATGCTTTCGGAAAATAGAAAGACTAGGGGGCACTCCATTTATTTATTTATTTATTTGATGAGTTTTATATACCGTTATTCAGTTGAGCTATCATAATGGTTTACAAAAGTGTATAATATCTTGTAACAGAGCATTAGAAAGAATAGTACTTAACAGATGGGTAGCAGTACATAACCATTTGAACTATTAAACAATGAAGTTAATAGAAGTTAAGCTCTGGAATTTGTTGCCAGAGGATGTGGTTATGCAGTTAGTATAGCTGTGTTTAAAAAAGGATTGGATAAGTTCTTGGAGGAGAAGTCCATTACCTGCTATTAATGAAGTTGACTTAGAAATTAGCCACTGCTATTACTGCCAACAGTAACATGGAATAGACTTAGTTTTTGGGTACTTGCCAGGTTCTTATGGCCTGGATTGTCCACTGTTGGAAACAGGATGCTGGGTTTGATGGACCCTTAGTCTGACGCAGTATGGCATGTTCTTATGTTCTTATGAATAGGCACTAATGAATCCCCTAATGCCATAAGGGGATTAGCGCCTTTTCAACATGCGTCCCACGCAGAGTGAGTCTAAATGCATGTGATTGACGCTATTAGCATTCAATCCAGTTGCAAAAAAAAAAAAAAAATGTGTATCTAGGATGCACATTTAACGCTCAACAGTTAACACCTGCCTGGAGCAGGATTTAATTGCTGAGCACGCCTTAAACCAGTACAGAAAAGCAGAAAAAACTGCTTTTCTGTACTGCCTCCTACTTAATATCATTACGATATTGAGGAGGAAAAACAATTAAATAAAGTTAAAAAAAATAGAAAAACAAACACTGGCAGTCAGGTGCAGGAAACAGGTACTTGAATGACAAGCATCCTTTTTCCTGAACCCCCTGGCTGTGCGGCGTTTAGGGAAACCGACGCCACTAAACTCGGCATCGGTTTTCCTAACTTACAGACTGCCGACGCCAATTGGGTTCTCATTAACAAGGAGGCGCAAGGACCCCCTAATTTAAATATTGCATGGCGTGTTAAGAAAGTGGGTGCTGACTGTTCAGCACCCGCTTTCTACACAAATTTATTGTATCGGTCCCTCAAATAATAGAAGGACCAGGGGGCATTCTATGAAGTTAGCAAGTAGCTCTTTTAAAACAAATCGAAAATTCTTTTTCACTCAGCGCATAGTTAGGATCTGGAATTAATTGCCAGAGGATGTGGTTACAGCAGTTAGTGTAATTGGGTTTAAAAAAGGTTTGGATAAGTTCCTAGAGGAAAAATCCATAAACTGCTATTAATTAATAGGCAACAGTAACTCGTGAATTATTTAATGTTTGGGTACTTGCCAGGTATTTGTGACTTGGATTGGCCACTATTGGAAACAGGATACTGGGCTTGATGGATCCTTGGTCTGATCCAGTATGTGATATCTTATGTTCTGGTAAAGTAGAGTTGCTTACCTGTAACAGGTGTTCTCCCAGGACAGCAGGATATTAGTCCACACAGATGGGTAACATCATCAGATGGAGCCCGGCACGGAATACTTTTGTACAGCCTGCCACTATCCCCCACAGCCACGCAGGGTCCCCCTTCAGTCTTGTAACAAAGCATAAAAGACAAGCAAAAAATAAAATAACAAAATTCAGACGAATCCAACTCCGCGGGGTGGCGGGTGGGTTTCCTGAGGACTAACATCCTGCTGTCCTGGGCGAATATCTGTTACAGGTAGCAACTCAGCTTTCTCCCAGGACAAGCAGGATGGTAGTCCTCACAGATGGGTGAATATAAAGCTGCAGGCTGCCTCCGGAATATACTGGGCCAACAGACACCCAATAACGTGGAACAGGCAGAACAACAGGAGTGCTGTTGGCAACAACGGGAGGTATACTGAACCACATATTGGGCCCTAAGCAGAGTGAGTTGGGTTCTCACACTTGGAACAGGTTACGGAGGACAGAGTGGCCGAAGACGCTTGTCCAGACAGTAATGTGCCACAAAGGTATGGAGAGAACTCCATGTTGCAGCCTTGTAGATTTCCACAACAGGGACTGCACAGAAGTGAGCCCCTGATACTGCCATGGCTCTCACTGAGTGAGCTTTTACTAGACCTCCGAGCAGAAGGTCAGCTTGCTCATAGCAGAAAGTGATACTGTCCGCCAATCAATTGGACAGTGTGCGCTTGCCAAGTCTATTTTTGTCAAAGGAGACAAAGAGTTGGGTGGACTGTAAGCGAGAGCATGCTTACAGTCCAAGGTGTGCAGGGCCCACTCCCCTTGGTGAGAGTGAGGTCTTGGAAAGAAGGTGGGCAGTACAATGGATTGATTCAGATGGAAGTCAGTCACCACCTTAGGCAGGAATTTAGGGTGAGTGTGCAACACCACCCTGTCATGGAGGAACCTTGGATACGACGGATAGGTCTCCAGGGCCTGCAGCTCACTGACTCCACAAGTGGAAGTAATTGCCACCAGGAAGATAACCTTCCATGTGAGGTGCTTTAACTCAAAGGAGCGCAGAGGCTGAAATGGAGACTGCATGAGCCGCGCCAATAATATGTTGAGGTCCAAGGCTACAACAGGATGACACAATGGAGGCTTCAGTTGGAGTAAGCCTCTCAAGAAGCGCCCCACTAAGGGCTGCACCGAGACCGGAGTGTCGCCCACTCCGAGGTGGTAGGCGCTGATGGCACTCAAGTGGACCCGAATTGAAGTAGTCTAATCCCGACTCTGAGACATGCCAAAGATTGTCCAGGAGCCGAGGCGTGGGGCAGGTAAAAGGGTCAAGACCTTGTTCCTCACACCAAACCGAGAACCGCTTTTCCATTTCAGCAGGTAGGATTTCCGGGAGGAAGGCTTATGAGAAGCTACTAGGACTCTGGAGACATTGTCAGAAAGGTCGAGGGACTGTAATACTAGCCTTTCAACCTCTAGGCCGTGAGGGCCAACGGCCGGAGGTTCGGGTGGCGCAGCCTGCCCTGATCCTGTGTGATGAGGTCGGGAGAGGTGCCCAGGAGGTTCCTGGACTGACAGGTCGCACAGGATCGGAAACCAAACTTGTTGCGGCCAATGCACGGCTATCAGGATCATGGAGCCCCTTCCTGCTGGAGTTTTATGAGGTTCTTGCCTATGAGTGGAATCAGAGGATACACATACAAGAGAGTAGCACTCCAGGATTGGGTGAAGTCATCCACTGCTCGTTCCCTGTTGTCCTTGTACAAAGAATAAAAGCAACTTACTTTGTGGTTCTGGGGGGACGCGAAGAGATCCACGTCCAGCAGACCCCAATTGTGGAAGATCTAGTCCGCCATGGAGGGGTTGATGGACCACTCGTGGGGGTGGACTGTCTGACTGAGGCGGTCTGCCACCACATTCTTCGTCCCTGCCAGGTACACTGCTCATAGAAGCATGGCTTGTGACAGGGCCCAGGCCCAAATCTGCACTGTTTCCTGGCAGAGGAGATAGGAGCCTGTGCCCCCCTGCTTGTTCACATACCATATGGCCACTTGGTTGTCTGTCTGTATCAAGACAACCTTGTGGGACAGGCGATCCTGGAACACATAGAGGGCATATCGCATTGCCCAAAGTTCTAGAAAATGTATCTGGCATCTCGCCTCAGGCTTCGACCACACACCGAGCGCAAAGGCCGTCGACATGTGCACCCCAGCCGACAGTAAAGGCATCTGTGGTGAGGATCACCTGAGCCGGAGGGGGCTGAGTCCCTTGCTTAGGTGGGATTCCTGTGCCCACTAGGCGAGGGAGAGCTGGAGCGGCTTGGTTATCTGGACCAGCTTAGAGAGTTCCTGAGAGGCTTGGTGCCACTGAGAAAACAGGGTCCATTGTGTCACTCTCATGGCAAGTCGGGTCATTGGGGTGACATACACTGATGCCACCATGTGGCTCAGCAGTCACAAACACAGGTGGGCCTAGGCCATCCATCAGCAATGAATGGGATCTGGACAAACTCGCCAAGGCGGTTACCCGATTGTTGGGGAGGAATGCTCTGGCCACTGTGGTGTCCAGGTCTGCTCCGATGAAACTGAGCCGCTGGGATGACGTCAGCTGGGATTTGAGGTAATTGATAAGAAAATCCAGTGATTGGAGGAGTTTAACTATCACATGCAGGGATAGGAGGGCTCCCTCCCTTGAGGAACTCCTGATGAACCAGTCATCCAGATATGGAAACGTGCGCTCCCTTGTGGCGCAGGTGTGCACCCACCACTGCTAAGCACTTGGCGAAGACCCGATGTGCGGAGGCAAGGACAAAGGGCAGAACTCTGTATTGAAAATGCCTCTAGCCTACCACGAAGCGCAGGAATTTCCGTTGAGGTGAAAATATAGCGATGTGCACATAGGCGTCCTGCAGATCGAGAGAGCAGAGCCAATCTCCCTGATGAAGCAGGATTAAGGTGCCCAATAAGACCATTTTGAACCATTCCCGTGTCAGGAATCTGTTCAAGGCTCGAAGGTCGAGGATAGGACAGAGGCCACCTGTTCTCTTTGGAATGAGAAAGTACCTGGAATAGAACCCCTGGCCGCATTGGGCATGGGGAACTGGTTCAACGGCTCTGAACCTCAACAGGGCTGAGAGTTCTAACTCGAGGGTTGCTACATGCTCTACGAGGCTCCACCCCGGCGAGGGAGGGGAGTCCAGCGGAATCTGGAGAAAATTCAGGCGATAGCCCCATTTTACAATGGTTACAACCCATCGGTCAGGGGTGATGGGGGTCCAGTGGTCTGCAAACAAGGCTAGTTGGCCCCCAATCGGTGGACTGGGACCGGAGGGCACCGGGGTTAGTCCGCTGCTCTGTTTCTCTGCCAGTCAAAAGCATGCCGCAGGGCTGGGCTGAGGCATGGGCTGAGCCCGAGATGCCCACTGTTGATGTGGATGGCCCTTTAGGGCAGTCCAAAGCATATGAGCTCATGATGCCGAAGGATAGTATTTCCACTGCCTGTAGAAAGGTTTCTTGGGGTCTCTACACAGTGCCCTGCGGTTCGCCGAGGAAGGGTCAGAGGTGCTGGCGGATAATTGATGCAGGGTCTCATGGTGATCCTTCAGCTGGGCCACTGCATCTCGGACCTTATCCCTGAATAGGTTTTCCCCTGTACAGGGGAGGTCTGCTAGCTTTTCCTGGACCTCAGGGCGGAGGTCGGAGGCCTTAAGCCAGGCCCAGCGCCGGGCACTAATACTGGCCACCGACACCCTTGCCGCTGTCTCAAATACATTGTAGGCCGCGCACACTTTATGCTTGTAGGCCTCAATCCCTTTTGCACAGTAGACTCCAAGCCTTCTTGGAACTGCTATGGAAGACTTTCAGCGAGCTCCTGGACCTGCTTCCAGAGGTTGCGGTTGTACTGATTCATGTTCAACTGATATGCCACTATTCGGGCAAGGCTCTTTGGTCCTTCCCATGAGGGGCAGAGGAGTGAGTGCAGGACCTCTTGGCCTTCTTTAGAGCCGACTCTACTACACGGATTGGTGTGGGAGCTGGCTCTTCTGGAAGCCTAGGGCTTGTTGCACCAAATAAATGGCATCCGCCTTCCAGTTCACTGGAGCCTGGGTGTTCCCACAACCGGTAGAGGAGCTCTAGGAGAACCTTGTGTTCTGGGACAGCCACCACCTCCTTATGGACATCCACAAATTGGAGGACCTCCAACATTTTATGGCGGGTGTCCTCCTCCATTAAGAGTTGGAAAGGTACGGTCTCCGGCATCGCCCGAACAAAACTGGAAAAAGATAAGTCCTCCTGTGGCAAGCAGCGCCTCTCTTGTCTGGAGGCAAGGGTTCCGATGGAAGATCAACAGAAACATCTGAGGAAAACTCTGAGAAAGCAGCACCCCATGGGTCATAAGGGGCCTCCTCCTCACCACCAAGCTGTGTGGGGTGAGGAGGGATGTCGATGGCCGGTCAGAAGGCCCCAATATCGGCCGCTCGGGCCTCGAGGGCACCGGGACCTTTGAGGGCACAGATGGAATCCGGGATGCCGGGGCACCTGATCGGCCCGAGAGTGGGATCAGGCACAGACTGTATGTCCCGTGGTGGCAGGCGCGGAGTCGCATCCTCCTTCTCTGAGGAACCTGGAATCGGGATAGTATCAGAGGGAGGAGCCAGTGGCAGATGGAGCACCAGAGGACCTCCGGGCACCGGCTGAATTGGTAAGGCACCAGAGCTGCACGTCCAAGCTGTCCAGCAAGGGTATCAACATCAAGGGCGCTGGCTCCAGAGGCCCTGGAGGGCACTGAGCACTGCCTGCTGGACCACGCGGTCCAGCTCCTCCCGAAATGCGGGCAGTAGTAAGCACTGATGTGGGAGGAGAAGGCAGGTGGGGCATAACCAGGACCTCCATGGGGGGTCCATGGAGGTTCGGTATCCAACCGATCGGTTGGATACCGATCGGCTGGATCGGTGGGGAACGCCCTGGGCTCCTGGGTTTGGAGGAGAATGGGGCCTCCTCGCCCCAGGGCTACTTCGGAGGGGGCTCAGCTGGGGCCGGTGCCCCTCCGGTATCTGTGCCAGCACTGTGCAGCGATGAACTTCGGTGGCGGTGTCAGTGCTTCCTTTGGTGCTCGGCCTAGTCCTTGTCCGGCGCCGAGGAAAAGGATCCTTAGAATGGCCCAAATCCGGTGAGGGGCGATCCACCCCACCTTTTTGATGATGGCGGGAAACAGAGGATGAGAGTCCAGAGTCAAACCGATCTCCTTGACTCGACGTCTCAGGGACTGGAGTCGATGGAGCCGATGTTCGGGAACTTAACAAGTGTTCCATCTTGTCAGGCGGGTTCGCCGGCCTTTGAGCACAACTGGGACACCGAAGGATATCGTGGGAAGGCCCCAGGCAGAGGACACAAACGTCATGCAGATCACTGGGGGCACTTCTGAAAACCAGTCACCATTGAAAAAAAGATGGTGTACGGTCTGTGGCCAGTGGCCATCGGGGGGCATATGCTCTGGAACCAACCACAATAACTCGAAGAAATGTACCTATTGAACGCTGGAGGAACAGATTCAAAGAAGGGGATCCTGGAGCGGGAAAGTACCATCAAAAAAAGATGATTTCTTCCGTGAGGAAAAAAACATAACTGAAGAGCTCTAAGAACTGTGAGGCAACAGCACAACGGAAAAAAGACTGAAGGGGGACCCCCGCATGGCTGTGGGGTTAGTGGCATGCTGTGCCGGGCTCCATCTGATGAAGTCACCTATCTGTGAGGACTACCATCCTGCTTGTCCTGGGAGAATATCATATTTTGCTCATTGGAGAAGTATTAACACTCAAAAACTAGTCAAGCAATCTATTAAATTAGGTCAATAAAAAGGTTTTGTTTTTTTGTTAACCTTTATTTTTCTGTAATTTTCGGCATTGAATCTTAGCTGCCAAGTATTTGACTGCTCCACAAGCTTTCTTAGATCACTTCTCCTTAGTGTCCACACTGTTGCAGATTTTAGCATAATCCACAAAAAGAAACTTTTCTTTTTAAGCCCTCCACAATATTGCTCACAAAGAAACTGAATACAGCCAGCCTCTGATTCCTGAGGCACTCCACTCATTACCAATCTCTCTTTCGAATTAATTCCTTTCACCATTACTCTGTCAACTATCAGTCAACCAGTTTCAAATCCAGTCCACCACCCTGGGACCCACTCCCATGCTGCTCATGTGGGACAGCTTTGCTCAAATCCAAGTAAACCACATCCAACACATTCCCTTAGATCAAATTCTCTAATCACCCAATCAAAAAAAATTAATGAGATTCATTTGACCTGCATGCATAACCTGTGAAGGAACTGAACATTTCTACCCAGTTATGCTGGCTCACTTCCAACTTAACATTTGCTGTTACAAGGATACACTTATTATATATTACACTTTCCACAAAGGCAAAGCCAGTGTCTCTGTCAGATGATTATTACTATGACATTTTTTTTTTGCATCATTTCAGTTTTTCTATGGTGTCCTGACCAAGACACACATACACAGATGCTACATGCACAGATTTAAAGGATTATGGCAAGTCAAGTAGCACATAATTGAGCAGAGATGATCGCATATCATGTTATGTTTGAAGGGATTAATTTCAAAATTATGCACAGGGCTTGCAGGCCCAGAGATTTCCCTCTGAAAATGTGAGGGCTAGTGGCATTACCTCCAGGTGATTAAAAATGAAATTTCAGTGCGTGCTGGGTGGCATCCCCCCCCCCCCCCTCCCCTGGCCCTGTTCTTTTGGCCTAGGGCAAAGTACAGGCACTGTGAAATGGGATGGGTGCTCTTACTTGCAATTTTCAGCCCCCCACTAACTCTTTAGTTAGCCGGGTAAAATCTTTTGAAAATTGTACTCTAAGTATCAGGGAAAGCCAATATGAAAGAACCATTTTTTTGTTCCTGCAGATTCCTTCACCTACTTTTATATTTCCAGCTCAATCAGATCCAACCTCTATTGGGCGATAGCAGCAAGAGCCTTTCTTAGCAATTAGTTGGAGGATTTTTCCCCTGTTTATATAATCTCCACCCAATTCACCCGTCATTGCAGCAACAGGCGGCTACAAGTCACAGCTCCACCTGGAATATGGGCTAACAGGGCTAGCCACTCCCTCTCCCCACAGACTGAACTCTGCCTTCACAGCAAGCCCAGTTAGGCTAGGGAAAAGAAGTCAGTTCTGGGAATCTAGATCAAGGTTTGAGAAGCATCTGCTACTGAGCTGGCACCCAAAATGGAGAAATTACTTACCTGATAATTTCGTTTTCCTTAGTGTAGACAGATGGACTCAGGACCAATGTGTATAGTGTACTCGTGCTAGCAGTTGGAGACGGATCAGATTTCAATCTGACGTCAGCCCCTAGTACATATACCCCTGCAGGAAGTGCAGCTCCTCAGTATTCTTCCTTGCAAAGCATTGTGGATATATGTGTGACTGACTGATTGATTAACTTAATATGATTAACTTAGATAACTTTTGTTAGAACGTTAAAACTTGATTAACTTGATTAACTTGAACAGGTTGGTTGACTATAGCTGGAGACCGCCAGTGTGCTCAACCGGAAAGCGTCGACACCCAGCAGGGTGGATGCCCTAGGGAAAAGAAAGCATGGCTTACCTTTGCATCATTGAAGGACCATGTATAGTAGCAGCCGCGGGTGGGCTGCTGAGTCCATCTGTCTACACTAAGGAAAACAAAATTATCAGGTAAGTAATTTCTCCATTTCCTAGCGTGTAGCAGATGGACTCAGGTCCAATGGGTTGTATAAAAGCTACTCCCAAACTGGGTGGGAGGCTGCCTGTGGTCCATTAAGGATTGCTCTTGCAAATGCTGTGTCCTCCCGAGCCTGAACATCCAGACGGTAGAATCTGGAGAAGGTATGGATGGAAGACCACGTTGCCGCCCTGCAGATCTCGGCAGGTGACAGCATTCTAGTTTCTGCCCAGGAAACCGCCTGGGCCCTGGTGAAATGGGCCTTGACCTGTAGAGGTGGTGGTTTTCCCGCTTCTACGTAGGCCGCCTTGATGACTTCCTTGATCCAGCGGGCAATGGTTGCCTGCGAGGCCGCTTCCCCTTGTCTCTTTCCGCTGTGGAGGACGAAAAGGTGGCCCGTCTTTTGTACTGGTTCTGACATTTCCAGATATCTTGATAGGAGTCTGCCGATGTCGAGATGGCGCAGACTACGGGCTTCTTCCGGCTTCGTCAAGCCGTCCATCGCAGGTAGTGAGATGGTTTGGTTAAGGTGGAAGTGTGAGACCACTTTGGGGAGGAAGGAGGGAACCGTGCGTTGCTGAATGGTCCCCGGGGTGAGTCTGAGAAATGGCTCACGGCAGGATAGGGCTTGTAGCTCTGATATGCGGCGGGCCGAGCACATGGCCAGCAAGAACACCGTCTTTAAGGTTAGCAGACGGAGGGACAGGCCTCGGAGGGGTCTGAATGCGGATCCCGCTAGGAATTCCAGGACAAGGTTGAGGTTCCACAGGGGCACTGGCCACTTTAGTGGTGGGCGAATGTGCTTGACTCCTTTCAGGAAGCGTGATACATCTGGGTGCGAGGCTAAGCTGTCGTCCTCGATCCTGGGGCCGTAGCATGACAATGCGGCCACCTGTACCTTGATGGAGTTGAGGGACAGACCCTTCTGTAGTCCGTTCTGTAAGAATTCCAGGATCACGAGAACTTTAGAGGCACGTGGTTTGACATTGTGGTCTTCGCACCAGGCCTCGAAGACTCTCCAGATCCTTATATATGTTAGAGATGTGGAGAATTTGCGTGCTCGGAGGAGAGTATCTATTACTGCCCCCGAGTATCCCCTCTTTCTCAGGCGGGCCCTCTCAATGGCCAGACCGTAAGAGAGAATTGAGCTGGGTCCTCGTGGAGAATGGGACCTTGTTGTAGCAGATCCCTGTGTGGAGGCAGGGGTAGTGGACTCCCTGCTAGTAGCCTTCTCATGTCTGCGTACCAGGGCCTTCTTGGCCAGTCCGGGGCCACCAGAAGAACTAGTCCCCTGTGCCGCTGAATCTTGTGAATGATTGCGCCCAGTAAGGGCCACGGCGGAAAGGCGTATAGCAGGGTCCCTGGTGGCCAGGTCTATACCAAGGCGTCGATCCCCTGGGACTGCGGATCGCGCCTGCGGCTGAAGTATCTGGGTACTTGAGCGTTGGATCTGTTTGCTAGAAGATCCATGTCTGGAGTCCCCCACCGATGCACTATCATCTTGAAGACTGTGGGTGACAGCTTCCATTCTCCTGGGTTTAGACTTTCCCTGCTGAGGAAGTCTGCCGTGGTGTTGTCCTTCCCAGCGATGTGGACGGCGGAGATGTCCTGGAGACTTGTTTCCGCCCAAGCCATCAGCGGGTCTATTTCTAAGGTCACCTGTTGGCTTCTGGTTCCGCCCTGCCAGTTGATGTAGGCTACTGTCGTGGCGTTGTCCAACATCACTCTGACCGCTTTGTCTCGAAGTCTGTGGGTGAACCGCAGGCAGGCTAATCTGACCGCCCGTGCTTCTAGGCGGTTGATGTTCCACCCCGCCTCTTCTTCGTTCCACCGCCCTTGAGCGGTTAACTCTTCGCAGTGTGCTCCCCACCCGTGTAGGCTGGCATCTGTGGTGAGCAGGATCCAGGTTGGGGAGGATAGTCTTGATCCCCGGCTCATGTGGCTGGTCTGTAGCCACCACCTTAGTTTGGTCCGGACTCTGCCCGGTAGTGGTAGACGTACGGAGTAGTTCTGGGATCGTGGACTCCACCGTGATAGGAGTGAGCGTTGCAGGGGCCTCATGTAGGCCCGCGCCCATGGCACCACTTCCAGTGTGGATGCCATTAGTCCGAGGACTTGCAGGTAATCCCATGCTGTGGGACGAGGGGCGCTCAGCAAGGTCTGGAGCTGGTCCCACAGCTTTGATCTCCTCGTGGGGTTCAGGCTGACCTTGTCTTCCTTGGTGTCGAATCGGACTCCTAGGTATTCCAGCGACTGCGAGGGCTGTAGGGAACTCTTGTTTGTGTTGACTACCCATCCCAGGCTTTCCAGTAGAGCTATGACTCTGTTGGTTGCTTGGTGGCTTTCCTCCGGTGATTTTGCTCTGATCAGCCAATCGTCCAGGTAAGGATGAACGAGGATTCCTTCCTTCCTGAGTGTTGCCGCCACCACTACTATTACCTTGGTGAACGTTCGGGGAGCGGTGGCTAGCCCGAAGGGTAGTGACGATTCAGGACCTTGAAGCGTAGGTAGCGCTGGTGTTCCTGATGAATTGGGATGTGTAAGTAGGCCTCTGACAAGTCCAGGGAAGTGAGGAACTCTCCTGGCTGTACTGCACGTATGACTGATCGTAAGGTTTCCATGCGGAAGCGTGGGATCCTTAGGTGCCGGTTGACCGACTTGAGGTCCAGGATGGGCCTGAATGTACCCTCTTTCTTGGGAACGATAAAGTAAATGGAGTAATGTCCAGTATTTGTTTCCCGAGTAGGTACCGGGGTTATGGCCTCGAGGTCCAGAAGTCTGGTCAGTGTAGCTTCCACTGCCGCCCTCTTGCGGGGGTCGTGGCAGGGAGATTCCACGAACTTGTCCGGAGGAGTTCGAAGGAAGTCCAGCTAGTACCCTTCTCGTATGATGGCTACGACCCACTTGTCCGAAGTTATCTCGACCCATCTGCGGTAGAATAGGGTTAGCCTGCCCCCTATGGCTTCTTTCCTTGGATGGGTCGGCTGGATCTCATTGTGGGGTGCGGCTGGGGCCTGGACCCGAGCTGGTTCCCCTCTTGCTATGTTTGTTCCGAAAGGACTGGATCCTGCCCGTAGGGTGGGGCGCTTGAAAGTTATTCTTGTACGGGTTGAAGCGCTGTGACCTTCTGCCCCTGGTGGACCTGGGAAAAGGGCGCTGGTTTCTCTTCGTCTTGTCTTCCAGCAGGCGAGGTAACGGGGAGTCGCCCCATTTGTTAGCCAGTTTCTCTAGTTCGCTGCCGAACAGGAGGGATCCTTTGAAGGGCATTCTCGTGAGGCGTGTCTTGGAGGAGGCATCAGCCGACCAATTTCGAAGTCAGAGTTGTCTCCTGGCTGCCACTGTGGATGTGACTCTTCTGGCAGCTGTGTGCACTAGATCGGAAGCAGCGTCAGTGAGGAATGATAGAGCTGATTCCATGTCTTCTCCCAGGGTGTTGTTCCTTGCTTGGGATAAACAGGAACGTGTCACCACGGTGCAGCAGGTCGTAATTTGCTGGGACATGGCTGCCACCTCAAAAGCTTGTTTTAGTATGGCTTCCAGGTGCCGGTTGTGTGCGTCCTTGAGCGCTGCTCCTCCCTCCACCGGGATGGTAGTACGCTTAGTGATCACGCAAACCATGGCGTCCACTCTGGGGCACGCCAGAAGCTCCTTGGTTGCTGGGTCCAGGGGGTACATGGCCGCTAAGGCTCGACCCCCTTTGAATGAGGACTCCGGCACATTCCACTCCAGGTCAATTAGCTGTTGTGCCGCTTGTAAGAGAGGAAAATGGCGAGACGTTTGTCGAAGGCCCTCCAGCAGGGGGTTCATTCTCGGTTCCCCCTGGGTGCCTTGGCTCGGGATAGCGAGTTCCGAAAGGCATTGGGATACAAGGTCCGGAAGCTCATCCTTTGAGAAGAAGCGTCTCATGGTTCGGTGTGGCTCTGTCCCCGAAGGAAGTTCTCCCTCCTCAAGGGGCTCGACTTCTTCCTCGGAGAAATCCGTGTCCCCGTAGGTGGGGCTTCTGGGTGGTGGGAGCCTGAGCCTAGGGCTCGAGGGTCCTGGGGCATGAGGGTCTTCCGGTATCGCATATGGCTGGTCCACCCGGGATTCAGTCTGCATCTTGACAAAGGCGTGAATCCCCTTGAATAACTCTACCCAGGAGATTGATGCTGGGTCTAGGTTGAGGGACGCCGGATCCCTGGGGGTCCCCGTCTGTGGTATGGACTTGCTGGGGCCTGCTAGGTCCGGGGTGCCCCCTGAGGAGCTAGCCCTGTGCTAGCTCCTCAGGGGGCACCCTGAGGAGCTAGCACAGGGCTGGTGAGACTGGCCCTGACCTGGATCTCCCAGGGCCTCCTCACAGTATGTGCATAAGGGCAGTGATGACCAACCTTTTGCGCTCAGTGTGTCAAAATTCATAAAAAAACCGAGCATAACTCGGGTGGTGTGTCACTTCTAGAAAAATCCATAATTTTGTGATATTTGTAGCTCTAATATTAATAACAAAGTTATAATTTTAATATATGTTCTGTATTTATTAATAAAGCAAAAACAAATAATTCTTTACCTTACCTGCTTAGTGACTTTTTTGTTGCTGAATTTCATTGGCTAAATCTTCAATTAAAACACTCTCTCCCCCTCCACCCCCCCCCCAAACTCTTACTCCCCTGGATTTTCTCATACACACTCATGCTCTCACACTCACTGGCTCCCTCACATACATACACACACACACACACACTGAACCCCAGGCAGGTTCCCATTCATTTTCACACCACTCCCACTCCATCCTCCAGGCAGGCACCAATTCATTCTCACGCAGGCACCCATGCATTCACACACATACACCCCCATGCAGAGTCCCATCCATTCACATGCACACATTAAAGGCAGACCCCCCTCTCTTTTGCCAGCAACCTCAGAACCTCTCTCATTCCTCTGCTGCCACTGTCATTGCTGCCGCATGGCTATTGGGGAGATGCCGATTGCTGTTACTGACACTGAAGCCCATTCTGCTGCCTCCTCTGTGCAGGCCCCGTGGGCTTCCATTTTCTCCATGCTGATCTCGTACATTGTGAGATCCGCATAGAGAAAGTGCTATTCTTGCACATTCCCAAAGATTACATGTGCCAATCACTAAAAAGTAATTTATTTTGTTTTTTACCTTTGCTGTCTGATCTTCATTTTCTAATTGGTTGGTCACAGGCTTTTTTCCCCACCTTCCCTTTCTTATTTTTTTTTTGCCAATTCCTTTTATATTGTCTTTTTTTCTGTTTCTTTTCTCTCCATCTTCTTCCCTCAAACACACAGGTTCTCATTCTCACATGCATTTCTCTCTCTCTCACACAAACAGGCTCTCACTGTCACATGCTCTCTCTCATACAATCATTCATACACACTGGCACATGCTGTCTCTCACACACACAGGCTTCTCTCTCACTCCCACATGCTGTCCTGCTCAAGCACAGGCTCTCACTCCCACATGCTGTCTTGCTCAAGCACATGCCGTCTCTGCAAACATTCAGGTCCTCACTCTCACACACAATCTCTCAACTCATCTCATACACGCACACACACACACCCCTCTACAGACCCTCAGCCTCTCTCTTACCTCTGGGCCTCCTCTTCGCGGGTCATCACAGGATGGGCTCTGTGGCAGCCCTGCTACCAGGCCTCTTCCTCTTCTCGAGCCGCTGCGACTTGGGATTCGCGGCTGCCCGTAAACGCAAGTGCAGCTCCTCTTCTGCACGCGCCGATGCTTCACCTCCTTCCAGCCCACGTAGCTCCGGCAACGTTTATTTCCGGGGCCGCACAGGCAGGAAGGAGGAGGAGCATCAGCGTGTTTAAACATGATCTTTTTCTTCGGGCCGTGGCCCTGACTATCTGCCTATCTGCCTGTCGCTGCGCCCGGGGGCATTTGGGGGGGGGGATACTAAAAAGCTAGTTTTAAAGGGTCGGCGCAGCTGATATATTAAAAAAAAGGCTCGGCGCAGCCGATTAAAAAAAAATTCCCGATAGTCCACGAAACGCTGCGCGTGTCAGCAAAACGTCTCGGCGTGTCACCTCTGACACGCGTGTCATAGGTTAGCCATCACTGGCATAGGGCGTCTGCTTCCTCACTTGTTTCTAAAGGTGCCATTTCTGTGGACGCGTAAGCTCTTATGCGCTCCATTGCGTCTGATATGTGCGCGCAGATGTGCACCTAGCCGTAGATGTGCGCCTTGTACTGTGCGTGTAAGATATGCGCGTAAGGTTTATGTGCGCCTAAGATAATGCGCACAAGGGATTTTGTGCGCTTAGCTTAATTTGCGCGCTCGGATCGGGTGGCGGTCGGCGAGGCGAAGAAGGCCAAGATGGAGACGGCGAGCGTGCGGACAATATGGCGACCTCCTCGGAGGGTCTCCACGTGGGCAGACCCTAGGATGGCTGGGGCCTAGCCCTTCTAGGGCGGATCAACCCGGTGGCACAGACTTCCGATCGCCGACCTGTGCTCCTCCTCGATCTTCGGAGACCGGCTTAAAGTAGAAGATTTCCACCTTACCTTGTCTTCGGCGCTTCCCGGTTTCGTCCCGGGCGGTCTCCGGCTGCGGGGGGAGAGGGTAAGTACCTTCACCGCCGCGCTCGAGGGGATGCACCCACTGCCTCTCAGCCGCACCCGAGATCGGGGGCTAAGTCCTCGCCGTGATTCGGCTCCGGACCGAGGCTGCCTCTACGCCGCGCCCGAACTCCTCTCGCTCAGGGGCTAGGTCCCTGCCGCAGTTCGGCCACTGGACCGAGGCTCTCACCTCCGAGGGACCATGGAAATCACCTCGGGAAACTCAACTGGGGGAGGGACCTGAGGGTATCACCGCAGGAGTGCGGGGCTCGTCTTCAAGTAGGATTTTCTTCAATTTTTCTTTTAGATTTGGTCTAACGCTCTAAGAGTGTGCAGATAGTTCCTATCTGCTTTGGAGGCTGAAAATACTGAGGAGCTGCACGTCCTGCAGGGGTATATGTACTAGGGGCTGACGTCAGATTGAAATCTGATCCGTCTCCAACTGCTAACAGGAGTACACTATACCCTTTGGTCCTGAGTCCATCTGCTACACGCTAGGAAACATATTTTAAGACAAGATCAGAATAGGGCAATGAGACCGAAAGTCTGAAACTATGAGGTAGCTTGTCTTGTTTAAGGTTTGAAGCATACAAAGGAAAATGCATGACTGATAGCATAGGTTGTGAGATGAGATAGAAGATAAGAGAGATATGGAGGTTCTCAACCATTAAGTTCAACATGGAGTCCAGTGCACAAAATACCAGGCAGCTGTAAATGAAGGTCCATAAACCCTCATTTTGAACCTTATTCAACACCATGGGATGAGACTGTAAAGTAATGGCTATGAAATTCAAAAACCTGGGGTCCAGTTCCATCTTTACCACTCAGTATTTAACCTGCAGTCCTGAAATTACCATATCTCATGTAATTTGCATGAGCAGTTCAACAACATAACATATTAAGAAAGATACAAAAGATAATGGTTTCTCCTTAAGATTTATACTGTTTTTATGGACTCTGAGGTCTTTCTATATCATTATGCAAGAATAATATTTTGCCAAAAATATTGTTAAATACCTACTACCATTATTTTTATATGTCTGAGACTGTCACTATGCCTCTGGAATGCACTGAAAATTATTTTCTGAAAGGGCTGATTTTATGACTTTGATTAAACCTAAGTGGTTGGGATGGTCTGCTCTATCACCGCATTCTAGAACTCCAGGGCAGAGTTTAAACTTCTAAAAAAAAACATACTTAATGCTTCTTAGAAGTTTTTTTTGTTTTGTTTTTTTTAAACCTGGCTCACCTTTTCCCATAGCTGAGCATCCAGTTTAGTCAAAAATCTATCTGAAACTTGTTGCTGTTAATGATAGGCCAGGCCAGACTTATCTGAAGGCCCGGACAAACTTCCAGCTTTTCTAAAGTTCACAACCCAGTCACATATTCATCTAAAGCTCATAACCTAGTTACAGACTCACAAGAAAGTAACATCCCTGCCATACACTCATTCAAATGCCATAGTCACGCACCAAACTCATCTGAAAGTCAGGAAAAAGTAACAAAATGCATTTCTGAAGGTCACTGCTAAGTTAAAGTCTCCAATGAAACTCAAAGATACCAAAACTACTAGAAAGTCAGAAAAAAGCTTTTTAACATGATATTTTGCTGTGTTGCCCTGTTGCAATTAAGAATTTTGAAATGTCACATATACAATACAAAGAGCCAGCACATTACTCTGTATTCATTAGAAGAAGCTTCTTGGGTTAATATGCTTTTTTTTCCTATTTATAATGTAGGAATTCCTAATGTTGCTGCTGCGTCTGAAGAAATAGGCTCAAACCAGCACAACCTGGATGCAACAGACCTCACCTTGTACAGTAAAGGCCAGGGTAAGCTGCTCTTGTCATGTACCTGAATGTAATCTGCTTTGAAGTACCTGAAAAGCGGAATATAAATCAAATAAATAACATCATAAGAAATGCCATGCTGGGTCAGACCAGCATCCTGTCACTGGGTCATATGTACCCAGCAGATCCCAAAAACTAAATCTATTTCTGTTAGTCCTGCTCAGGGGTTAGCAATGGCTTATTCTAGTCTGCCTACCTGATGTTTTACGGACCTTTCCTCCAGGAACTTGTCTAAACCTCTTTTAAACCCGCATAATGCTAATTGCCATGACCATGTTCTCTGCAACAGATTCCACTGCTCGATTGTACATTGAATGAAAAAGTTTTAAATCTGCTGGTTTTTAGTTTTAAATCTGCTGGTTTTTAGTTTCATGTTTTAGTATGTATGTACCTGTTCCTCCCCACTTAAAATTTTATAAACTTCTATAACAGAAACATAGTAAATGTCAGCAAAGAAAGAGCAAAATGTTCCATTAAGATTGCCCAGTAAGGTTTTTAGGGTTGTTACTGTCAGTCCTTGCAGGCTAGCCTAAGGGTAATGATGTCCCATCCAAATTATAAACGTTTGTGATGACCAAACCTCTCCTTTCAATGTTATTCATTCCTTCTTGTGATGTACAGAGGGACTGCCCTGGCCACAGAAGTACAAGAGTGGACTGCCCCTGTCCCACCACTTCATTGCAACAAGATAACAAAACCATAGGTTTTATTTAAGTTACGCCCAAATGGATCTCTTGAATGCTCACTGGCAGATTGTAACTGCTGCTCTGTGCAGGTTATTTCCATTTAAAAATGTTTCATCAGAAGTTAACAGATTATCCATTCTTCATTTCCATCCTCTAGCCAGTAGGGAACCTCTGTTTTTATCCTCCTCACTTTCGAATTTCATTACTGTTCTTGTCTTCACCATCTCTTCTGGAAGGACATTCCAGACATCCACCATCCTTTCTGTGAAAAATATTTCCTGATGTTATTCTTGAGTCTACTACCCCCACCCTCATCCCCCAGTGTTTCATATCATGAACTCTAGTTCTACAGCTTCCTTTCCATGGGAAATGATTTGATTCTTGTGCATTACTACTGTTGAGGATATTTAAATGTTTGTGAGAAGTGGTATTGCATGAGGCAAAATGGCGGCATAGCCTGAAGTCGGAGCAGGAGCTACTCTCTGCTATTTGAGTTTTGAGAAAATTTCCCTATTCAAATGCCACCGAAGCGGAAGGGAAAGGTGAGGGTTTACTCTTCCCTACCTTTACCTTCGCCTTTTCAGCAAGAGATTAGCCGTTATATGACCTCACCTGCACCAAGAATAGCAGGAACCGAGGAAACCGATGGTTTGAGCTGTTTGGGAGGGCAGCTCGAAACGGCAGAGGAGGCTTCCCTGAGCCCCAATCACAGACCACCACCAGCGCAGAGGATGAGTGAAGGGAGCCCCGTAAGAACTATCGGAGAGGTTATCAGCTCTGGTCCGGAGACCGGGGCTGTGACGGCCCACGAGGAAGGACTAGAACCGGAGACAGTCAGCCCGAGACCAGAGGAGGAGAGTGGAGAACTGGTTTCGACAAACATCCTGGGTGGGGGAGAGGAACAGGCTGCTGGCGGTGAGTCCTTTGGAATCCTAACACGCCCTGCTGTGATCACGCTAGACACATTGTGGGATTGAATGGCGTCTAATATCAAAGGCTTGAATGAGAAACTGGATATATTTAATGTCAGAAACCAGCAAAATATCCTCCAAATCCAAATTAAGAACTCTGTGGATAGAGTACAAATTCTTGAAGAAAAAGAGAAAAAGAGTCAAGAGTTTAATGTGGCTGTGGTCAGAGACAGAGACTTTATCCAGGCAGATTGAGTCTTTAGAAAATAATGCCAAGTGTTTGAACTTACGATTTCTCAATTTCTCCAGGATGACAGGGGAAATACCATCAATAACAGTTAAAAAGTTTTTTAGAATCACTTGGTTTTACTGAGATTGACCTTCCAGTGATTAATTAATGCTTTTTCCTTCCGAAATAAAAAAATGTTAAAATCTGTCTGAATTGCCTTTTCAAGGAAATCTCACAAATGTTTTTAGAAAATTATACGTTACAAATCATTGATTGGGGTACTTTACTAGTTACCTTTTCTAGTCTTGCAGATTTAAATAAAATGATGAAGAAATATTTCAGTAAATACCCCATTAAGTTCTGTGATAAATTTGTGAAGATCTTTCCTGATTTAGCGATCATCACACAAGTTCGGCGAAAAGGTTTTTTAGCCTTTCGCCAGGAAGTAATAGCATTGGGTTTCTCTTTTACCTTACGTTTTTCCATGTAGGTGTTTGATAAGAAAACAGGTGGATCTCTTCATTTTTTATATGCCAGAACAATTAAAGTTTTCTGGAACAAAGGAAACTAGCCACTTCTTCCCCTGTATCTAGCTAATGACGTATGAGTAAAGTGTAGGTGTGATATGTTATGTCTTACTTAAAAATGTATTTTTCTGCTGGATTATATCTCCCTTAAATTTCTGACTCATGTCTAAATTACTAAATGGTGGATTGTATTCTTAGTGGAACTGACATTTGATTTCATATAAAAGGATATTGTATAGATTTATTTTTGCTATATTGTCATGACCACTGATAAACCACTGTCTAGACTCCTAGACAATTCCATTCACTAGATCCCTTCTCATGTTTTCCACACCTTCCAGGGTGTCTACATTGTTGCAAATTTTGGTATTATCTATAAAAAGACAAACCATTCCCGGTAATCCTTCAGCAAATTCGCTGATGAAAATGTTGAAAAGAATCGGACCAAGTATCAATTCCTGTGGCACATCACTGGTAACCCCCCTTTTTGTTGCCTCTCAATCAACAAGTTTCTAATATAATCAGTCACTTTTGGGCTCATACCTAGGCACTCAATTTATTTATAAGTCTCCATGCATAACTGTGTCAATGGCCATGCTGAAATCCAAGAATATGACATCTTGCGCTCTCCACCTAAGTCTCTAGTCCTCCAATCAAAGAAATGTATTAGATTTGTCAGATATCCTACATATATATATAGAAACATAGAAATGACGGCAGAAAAAGACCAATCGGCCCATCTACTCTGCCCAGCAAGCTTCCACACAATTTCCCATACTTACCTGTTTCATCAACCACCAAGTTCCGGGCCCTTGTTGGTAACTATTTGATTCAAATTTCCTGCCATCCCCTGTCATTGATGCAGAGAATAATGTTGGAGTTGCATCAAGGGTGAGCATAAGGCTTAATGGTTAAGGGTAGTAACTGCCGCCTCAAGCAAATTACCCTGCTTGTTTACCCAGACTGCACAGATCAATGCCTTGTTGGATGTAGTCTGAATATAAATCCTGTTTTCCACATTTCCCCCTGCCGTAGAAGCAGAGAGCAATGCTTTATATGAATTCAAAGTGATGTATCAGGCTTAATTGGTTGGTTTAGGGTAGTAACCGCCATAATAAGCAAGCTACTCCCACACTTATTTGTTTACCCAGATTGTGAAGTTCAGTCCTTGTTGGTTGTTGTCTGAATGCAAATCTTCTTTTCCACATTTTCCCCTGCCGTTGATGAAACCAGTTCCTGTAATCCATTGGATTCCAGAAACTGCATTATCCTCATTTTTTAGCAGTGATTTTATTAATTTACTCACCATTGAGATTAAACTAACCGGCCTGTAGTTAATTTACTCACCAGTGAGATTAAACTAACCAGCCTGTAGTTCTCAGACTCTTCCTTACCCTGTCTCAAGTCCTTTGGAATCTCTCCTGTCTCTAAAGAAGCATTAAAGAGATCAGACATGAAGCTGCCAGAATTTTCTTAATACACTTGGATGTATCCTATAGGGCCTCAGCACTATCTACTTTTAGTTTTGCTAGCTCCTTGCGAAAACAGTTTTTTGAAAATAGATTGAGGTCTACCATCATTCCATTCCTATTTGTGTCAATTTTCTGAGGTCCTAATTCCTGGCCCTTTCTCAGTGAACACCAAATAAAAATATTTGTTAACCAATTTCACTTTCTCCTCATCAGTCTCTACATATTCCCCCCTTCGCCTTAGAGTCTCCCATTTTTTCACTTTTTCCTGTCATTTATCTAAAAAAGTCTTGATCCCCTCTTTTACAGTATAAGCTATATTTTCCATTTGTATGTTCACTCTTTTGACTACTTTCCCAGCTTCTCTTAACTTCTCCAGATATTTTTGCCTGTTTTTCTCTGTGATCTCTTGTAGTTTATGACACTAACCTTTTTTCCTTACCTTTTCAGCCACTGCTTTAAAAAACTATAATGTCCTTTTTTTCCTCTTACTTTTATTTACATCTTCAACTACTGAGCTTATTGATTGACCAGCTTGGGATCAAATTTAGGGTTTATGCTATTTAGCTATATTTTCCAACGAAAGATACATCATCAAACATGATCAGCAATATTACTGATTGTCTCACTATTTCTGGTTGGATGCCTAACAAAAATATAACATTCAATTTTTAAAAAATTGAAGCTGTGCACTTTAGACATCATCCAGATCCTATTTTGATGTAAATTCCTGTTCCTTGATCATAAACAGACACCCACCTGAATTTAAACCTGTCCTAATAAATTTAAGTGTTCAAATATGATTCCAGATTCAAATAGTTTTAAGTTCAGGTTATTTTAAATTAAAACTCCTTTGTTATCAAAGATATATTTTGGACTGAGACAACTTCTGTATCATAGTTCAAGCTTTTGTAATTTCCACTATTGATTGTTATGGTGGTCTATATATTGGACTGTCTTTATCAAGTTGCAAACCTTGCAGGTGCTACAAAATTCAATGGCATGCCTTGCCCTAAGAGCATGTGAATCCACTACTACAGCAATTACATTGGCTGCTGTTATAGCAACAGATTAAATTTAAAATCTCAATACTTGTTTTTAAATCCTTAAAGTTTGATAGCCCACCATATTTGGCTAAGCTGTTGTATGTCTTTTAGGTAATTGTTTATATGTAAACAATTAAAAGCCTTGTCATTTCAGGAAGCATTTGGAGGGGGGACAGGTTAGGGAGTTGGTAGATTTTTTTTTTTAAGTGATCTGTGCTTTGGATATATATTCCACCACTATTGTACTGTTATTATTTTATTATTTTGCATTTCTTTTATAATCTTCTTAGTAAGGCAGATTCTCTACATGTGGAAAATAAATGTTGTAAATAAATAAATACATAAAACAAATCTCTAAGAAAAAGATTCATTGTCCTTATAACATTTCAATTTTGTCCATTGCTCCTTTTCTTCCCCTAGGTTATCTCATTCAGTCAATAACTCCGTGAGTTACTTTCCCATCTTAATAAAGTTTGCTTTCCTGAAGTCCACAATCCTTGCCTATGAATGAATCAACCACCACCTGTATTCTAATATTGAACCCCAACATCCGGTAAATCACTAAATCCAGGTTTTTCCTCCCTATATCATCAGTAGGGATCTTTGTTTTCAATTTTTATTTTATTTTGTCTGGGAATTTCACTGTTATAACAAAAAAGATCAATGTGTAAAAATACCTTTTCTGTTGATTTTTCTCATGTGTGCTATATCAAAGTGATTTTTCCCTGACTGTTATAACAGTGAAATTCCCAATTAAAATAAAAACTGAAAACAAAGTCTCTAAATATCAGAAACACTCGCTACATTTATAAACACCAGGTCCAGTATCATCTCATGTGTGTTTCATTACCAGTTGTCAAAAGTTCTTCCCGCATACAATTTAGGATCTCCCTACTTCTAGACAACACCCCATTTGGAATGCCCACCCCATTTGGAATGCCCACCCCACATCATTTACATATAAACAATTACCTAAAGACATACAACCCCCATTTGGAATCCCCACCCCACACATTCATTGCGTTCCAGTCTCCCCCTCCAACTGGGAGCCGCTGTAACCTGCCACAGGTTCCATTACAACTCTACCTCCTGCTTCTACACTGTAGATCGTCCAGAGAAAGTTTACTCCCGCTCTCAGCATTCAACCAGCATCAGACAACAACCTCCCAGCACTCAGCAATCAACCAGCATCAGACAACAACCTCCCAGCACTCAGCAATCAACCAGCAGACAACAACCTCCCAGCACTCAGCAATCAACCAGCATCAGACAACAACCTCCCAGCACTCAGCAATCAACCAGCATCAGACAACAACCTCCTAGCACTCAGCAATCAACCAGCATCAGACAACAACCTCCCAGCACTCAGCATTCAACCAGCATCAGACAACAACCTCCCAGCACTCAGCATTCAACCAGCATCAGACAACAACCTCCCAGCACTCAGCATTCAACCAGCATCAGACAACAACCTCCCAGCACTCAGCATTCAACCAGCATCAGACAACAACCTCCCAGCTCTCAGCATTCAACCAGCCTCATAATTAGGCTCTTCTATACTTGTCTTTGTCCTCTTTCAAACATCCACTTACAGTAATCGATTTTTCTAGAACAAACACATTCACCATGATCACCTCCCACATTCCAGTTCTAAAATACTCTAACTTCACCACCAATATAATGAGAACGAAGACTGTTAACTCATACTACAAATCTCTCATTCCTATTATGACTTCCCCCTTCACTCAAATCATGGGATTAATGACGTTCTCCATCCTTCTTCTGAACACACAATCACTACTAAAAAAAGCCACACTATTAGGTGATATCCTTACTGATGAGTCCCCTGACATATGTGCAATAACAGAGACCTGGCTCAAAAGCACTGACGTCTCCATAATAAACCAACTACCAACAGACTTATACGATATGTTCTCCATTCCGAGACCTAAAAGAAAGGAGGGGGACTTCTACTGGCTGCAAAAAGAAATTCAATCTCCACCCTGCAACCCAGCTTACCCCCACACAAGATTGAAATTGGTCTCTTTAAATCAAAAGACCTTCAAATTTGTTTAATTTATGCACCAATATACCCCCGGGCATATTGGAAAAAAAACCCTTCGCCCCTTGCGGAATATATTACAAAACACATTGACATCAACATACCCGCCATCATCCTAGGAGATCTAAACCTCCATTTTGACCGATCCCCTCTCACACCAGCATGTGAAGCCATACTCTCTACTCTTAATGCCATCGGATTTAAACAAATTGTCTCAGGCCCAACTCACAATGCAGGCCATACCCTGGATGTGATTTTCACGAACTCTCTAATCCTCTCTGACCACCCCCAATGCACCCCCATACCATGGTCAGACCACCACCGAGTAGACACTCGCTGCACTTTCAACTGTAATCACCATGCGACACACCCTAAAAAAATAATTATAGAATTCAGAAAAAAATGCCAAATGGAAGACATCATTGAGGCGCTCACAGATCTCCATAAATTAGATCTCACTGATGCCAACTCGGCCTGTCTCACTTGGCATCAACTCACCAGCTGCATTGCAAATCGACTATGCCACATCTACTAACAAAAGAGCTCAGCTCAGATAAGAAAGATAAAAAACCATGGTACAACCACGGACCTTAGAAATATGAAACGCGAACTCCGTAAACTGGAAAAGAGGTGGCGTAGAAACCAAGACTCAACACATCTACAAAAATACAAATCCCTTCTCCACAAGTATCGTAAAACAACTGATGAAGCCAAAAAAAACTTCTACACAGCAAAAATTCATCAATACCAGTTCAATCCGCGCGCCCTCTTCCAATATGTTTCTAACAATTTCCCCCCCAATAAACATCAACCCTGATAATGAGGATAAAAATAAATGTGAGAAACTAGCCTCCTATTTCCATGACAAGATTGCTAATATCATGGCTCGCTTTACCTCTCCTTCTCAGCCGGTATCTTTACTGCCCACAAGCACCATGAGCTCATCACCCACACTCAAATTTCGAAACCTCAACGGCATCAGAAATTGAAGCAATTCTAAAAAAAATCAAACCTGCCTTGCACCCCATTGATATAATGCCAACAAAAACACTCCTTGCCATTCCTACTAGGATTGCCCCTTCTATTTCTAACATCATCAACAAATCCATAACGGATGGTGTTTTTCCTACGCAACTCAAACACGCAATAATAAAGCCCACACTCAAAAAATCTGACCTGGATCCCTCCGAACCCGACAACTATCGGCCAGTCTCGAACCTCCCGTTATTGTCTAAAATCTTAGAAAAAGTCATTAACAAACAACTCACAGACTTTCTAGACGAAAATCGATTACTCTTCCCTTCACAATATGGTTTCCGTAAGAACCATAGCACTGAAACTCTGCTTGTGTCCCTCTCAGACTCTATACTAAAAACCCTAGATACTGGTCACTCTTATTTACTGGCGCTACTTGATATTTCTTCTGCGTTTGACACTGTCAACCACAATACCCTTCTTTCTCTCCTCTCACAAATAGGCATCACTGGCACTGCCTTATGCTGGATCCAATCTTTCCTGAAAGACAGGACATACAGTGTCAAGATGGGACTCCAAACATCGAAACCCAGAAATCTATCTCAAGGTGTCCCACAAGGTTCCTCTCTATCATCAACTCTATTCAATGTTTACCTATCTCCTCTTTGTCGACTTCTGGTGAAACTGGATCTCCGTCATTTCATATACGCCGATGATGTACAGATCCTCATCCCCATCTATGATTCACTCGCTAATGCCCTGAAAACTTGGAATTCGGCCCTTGCCCGAAATAAAAAATCTACTCACAGAAAACTGTCTTGCTATAAACACTACCAAGACAGAACTCCTCATCATCACTCCACACAAGAACACCGCCGCTAACACCACACCTATATCAACATCAGACCATCCCCATTTGCAGCAAGTCCGCAGCCTTGGCGTTATGATTGATAATCACTTTTCCTTAAAGAATTTCATCTCGGCCACAATCAAAAATGGTTTCTTCAAGCTACATACGCTAAAAAGAATTAAACCTCTCTTACACCCACAGGACTTCCGGACTGTGTTACAAGCCACAATACTGCCGAAACTAGACTACTGTAACGCCTTACTACTAGGTCTCCCGAAAAACACAATTCAACCATTGCAGATGCTACAAAACTCTGCTGCTCGCTTACTCACCAATACTCGCCGACACGAACACATCACTCCAGCTCTCATGTTCCTGCACTGGCTTCCTGTAGCTTACAGGATTACATTTAAAGTACTCTCCCTCATTCATAAATCAATACATAACCAGGAGATGCAATGGTTTTCCGATCAGTTTATATTCCGTACATCTAATAGACCAATAAGAAATATCCACCAAGCTAAACTTGCCTCTCCTCCCCTTAAACACATCAAACACATGACCACAAGAGACCGTTCTTTCTCCATAGCTGGTATCAACATCTGGAACAAAATGCCCATGGACTTGCGTCTCGAATCCTGCCATAAAACTTTCAAACAAAACCTCAAAACCTGGTTGTTCGAACAAGCTTTCACGCAATGATCATCGATTAAGCTGAAATGCCGTATTCTTGTTTACTTTTCACTAGCTCCCTGTTCCTTTTCTCTCCCTTATGTTTGTTTCAATCTGCTAATTTCTCTATTCTCCCTTTACGCCTGCGATCCCTATTTGCAATATTTGTGACTTGACATTAACTAATGGAATAGGCCTGTAGCAGGTTAATTGCATATTATCTCTCCTGCTTCATTACTGAATTAGAATATGCATTTGTTCTTAATAGTTAAAGGAGTTATATTAGGCACTCCTGAAATCCGTTATTTATGTAAAGCCTGTTGCTGTTATTTGTTTACTTCCTGTAAAGCCTGTTGTATGTAAAGCCTGTTGCTAATTTATTGTTTACTGTAAACCGAGGTGATGTATATCTTTACTTGCCGCGGTATATAAAAATCACTAAATAAATAAATAAATAAATGCCCCAATCAATATCTGGCACATTGAAATTACCTAGCACTAGTACCTTCTCTTTTAATAGCAATTTGTTACATTCTCAATTAAAACTCTATCCATTTTTTCTGCCTGCAAAGGAGATCTGTATAGCACCACTAAAACAAAGGAAATATAGAAATATGATAACAGGAAAAAAAACCATAATAGCTTGTCTAGACTACCCATCAACAGAATTGCTCTGCTCTCCAATCCCTACCCGATCCCCTCAGAGGTCTTCTCTGCTTATCCCATGCTTTCCTGAATTCAAATACTGTCCTTGTCTTCACCTTCTCCACCAGGAGACTGTTCCATGGATCCACCACCCTTTCAATAAAGACATTTTTCCCTAGATTACTGCTCAGTCTACCCCTTTCACTCTTAACCCATGATCCCTCATTCCAGAGTCTCCTTTCTGTTGAAAGAGATCCACCTCTTGTGCACTGACTGATACCTCCGAAGTATTTAAATATCTTTCTCATATCTCATCTGTCCTGAAGGATATACATGTTTAAAGATTTAAGACTGTCCCAATATGTTATACAACAAAGATCACTGACCTTCTTGCCAATTCCATCGTTTTTATATTCTTTTGAAGGTGCAGCCTCCAGAATTACATAGTATATTCCAAATGAAGCCTCACCAGGGACTAATGCATCCAAGAGAATATTCCTCTCTCTAGGCACCCAAGCATCTTACTGGCTTTTGCCATCATCTTCTCCACTTGTTTAGCCACCTGATCATCCATCCCCAGAACCTGCTCTTGTTTTGTACATAGAAGAACTTCACCTCTTAGATTGTACCTCTCTCTTGATTTTTGCATCCCAAATATCTTAATGCCAGACTCTAGACCATTCCTCACTAGATTCCTCCATATGTTTTCCACACCTTCCTGCCTATCTACCCTTGTTGCAGATTTTTATATCAACTGCAAAAAATACAAATCTTACCCAAAAGTCCTTCTACAATATCACTTACAAAATTGTTGAAGGGAACTAATTCAAGAACTGATCTGTGTGGCATACCATTATTAATGCCCTTTTCCTCCGAGTGAGCTACATTTACTACTATCTTTGTTGCCTCCCACTCAACCAGTTTCTTCAGTAATTTTAGGCCTCATACCAAGGTCATCTAGCAGCTCAACTGCCTTCTTCACAAGCTTTTTGTTTTGAATGTATTTGAAAATGTTTTTAAAATTGTTATCCTCTATGGCAAGCTTCTTTTTAAATTCTCTCTTGGTCTGCCTTACCATTGTTTTATAATCTAACTTCATAATTCCTCCTGTCTACTTAACTCATGCTCTAGTTATTTTAAAATATATTTGTAATGAGATAGGAGGTGCATTGGTACAAATAGTAAATCTATCATTGAGTGAGGGATCGCTGCCTATAGACAAAGTGACCGAGTGTAAGGACAACATTAAAAAAGATGAATCTCAAACCGGCGGAGTTTTCCAACTATAGATCTATTTCATCTCTACCTGACTTGACTAAAACTTTCAAGGCAGCTGCTTTAAATGTTCTGGGTGACTAAATGATCAATTTCAATTTGGGTTTCAAATAGGGAGGCTTTCATAAAGGTTATAAGAACATACGTTTTTACCAATCTGAGTCAGACAAAAGCCTAGCATTCTGTTTCCAACAGTGGCCAATCTTCATCACAAGTACCTGGCAGGATTCCTAAATTCAACAGATTCCATAATGCTAATCCAAGGAACAGGCAGAGGATTTCCCCAAGTCTACCTTAATAATAGTTTATGGACTTTTCCCCCCCCAGGAACTTGTCCAAACCTTTTTGTCAACCCAGCTACAATAACAGTTTTCACCACATCCTCCGGCAATTAACTCCAGAGTTTAATTATGCATTGAGTAAAAAAGTATTTTCTCCTATTTGTCTTAAATGCATCACTTAGTATATTCATTGCACGTCCCCTAGTCTTTATACTTTTGAAAGTGTAAACAACTTATTCACATTTACCTATTCCAATCCACTCATTTTATAGACCTCTATTATATCTCCCCCTTCACTAATCTCTTCTCCAAGCTGAAGAGCCCTAACCACTTTAGCCTTTCCTCATAAGGGAATCGTTTCATCCCTTTTATCATTTTGGACACCCTTCTCTGTACCTTTTCTAATTCCATTATACCTTTTCTGAGATGCAGTGACCAGAACTGCACACAGTATTCAAAGTGTGGTCGCACCATGGAGCGATAAAGAATTATATTCTGTTTTATTCTCCATTCCTTTCCTAATAATCCCTAGCATTTGATTTGCTTTCTTGGCTGTCGCTGCACACTGGGCTATTCCCATCTCTAGGTCATTTATAAATGAGCAAAATATCCAACAAAACCAAAAGGAAATTTTTGTTTTGTTGGATATTTTGGAAGCATTTGACACATTAAATCATAAAATTTTGTTATTAAGGGATTCAAGGTACAGTTGACAATTGGTTAAGGTCTTATTTAGAGGATTGTTCCCAGGGTTTTACATAAAGAATATAAAAGGGCAGTAACTCTGCATGGTTTCCTCTGAAATCTAGAGTTCCCCAAGCTCAGCATTATCAGCTAATATATATTTACAACCAATATGTCGGCTATTAGCTAATCTGTATCTCGATTATAAAATCTATGCTGATGATATTTAGTTTGCCTTTCCCTTTGGGTCTTCAACAAATGGAGTTGTTTTCAGGTTAATGAATGCCATCAATGAAATTATTCAGTGGCTCCAAGCAAATAGATTAACTATGAATATTAGCAATACCAAAATATTGCTGTTAACTCAAATTCCATCAGATGATGTGCCTGTGTCTACTTACTGCCCCAAAAGTCAGAAATCTAGGGATAATCTTTGATTCTACTTTTTCTCTGCAATTGAATGTGGTTAAAGCATGTTTTATAAATTACATATATTACTTAGATTGAGATCCATTATTAGTTTTGGAATATTTTTGCATTGTAATACAGTCAGTGGTGATCTGTAGTATGAATTATTGTAATTCTGTATTTTTGGGCCTTCCATTGCAAATGCTATAGATAGCACAGAATGCAGCTGTTACGATTGGGTGATCGCCAGGGGTGGTGAACACCACCTGCAGGAGTGACTCAGGATAGAGAGAACAGGAGTCACAGTAAAGTCTCTGACAATGGCTGGAGAGGAATCTCTGGTAGTGCTGGAGGAGTTTCTGATACCAGGTGCTGGCTGGAAGGAGTCTGTGGTGCTGGGTGCTGGCTGGAAAGGAGTCTCTGGAACAGGGTGCATGGGGGAAAGGGCGAGCTTCGTGATACACTGGAACAGCATGGGGGTACATGTGGATGTGAGTGCAGGTAAACGTGGTCTGAACACTGGAACTGAGTGCAGGTAAGGGTGGACTCAGGATAGCGTGCAGGTAAGTGTGAGACTGACTGTCAGTATATGTGTGAACTGGAATGAGAGAACCAAAAGAGCAGGACAGACAATGACTGGACTAGACAAAACCAAGACAAGACTTACACTGAACAGAAAACATAAACGCCCGAAGGCAGCAGGGCAAGGAGCCAGGATACAAAGCCCGAAGGCAGCAAGGCCAGGAGGCAGGACACAAAGCCTGAAGGCAGCAAGGCCAGGAGGCAAGACAGAAGGCCCGAAAGCAGGACAGAAGGAAACAGGAGGCTAGAGCAGGGAGCCCAAGGGAACTTGATGCCAAAGCACTGAGGCATTGGCTAGGCGGGGTTAAGTAGCAAGTCCAGGTCATGGAGCAGATAGGTAGGACAGACTGGGCCAGCCAAGAGAGCATGCTCGTCAGGGACCTCTGGTGGTGACACAGTAGCCATAGTCGTAACAGCAGCTACATATATTACAATTAGAGTCTCAAGTTATCAACAAGTGACACCCATTTTGAAGTCTTTGCACTGGGTTCCTTAAAATTTAACTTTTAATTTTCAATGTACTCCATAGCACAGTTCCCTCTTATATTAGTGTAGTTTTGAAAATCTGTGTTCTCCAACCAAAAATATATTAGTAATAACATTTAAGCATTTACATTTTTATAAAATGAGAGAAAGAATGTTCGATGTTGTGGGACCAGTACTCGCAATTATTCACCAGAAGATCTTCACTGTGAAGGATGTATAAAAACCTTCAGGAAAAAGATTAAGGAATTTTTTATTACAGGAGGCATTTTAGGGCTGAATTACGCAAGATACAATTCAATCAGTAGCGGATTGACAATGTTCAAATTGTTTACATTGTTATATGTTTATTTTAACATTTGTTTTATCTATTTTAATTAGCTGTATTAATATCTTGGTAGATATGGTTTTTATGTTGATCAGATATGTATGTTTAATTATTATCTGCTTCGAATTTTAGATGGGCAAGTTAAAACTATTTTAAATAAATAACTTGCCAGTGATTATGTTCTTGCCTATTTTCAGCATTTGGGTCCGCTTTCCAGTTATTTAAAGATACTCTTGACTTTAACTGCCTCTTTCACCATCTGTTAAACCATGCTTTGATTTCCTTTGACCTTTTTTTATGCATGGAATGCATTTTATGTGGGCTTCTAAGATAATAATTTTAAATAATGTCCATGTTTCATACAAACTTTTAATCTTTGTGTCGCCTTCTTTTAGTGTTTTCTAATTTCCACATTCTATCATAATCTCCCTTTTAAAGTTATATGCTATTGCGGTAGTTTTATTTTATGTCCTCCCTCCAGTGATTATGTCAAATGTGATTACATTATTTATTTAATTTATTTGGATTTATTATCCACCTTTTTGTATAAGAAATTTACCCAAGGTGAGATAAAACATATTAGATTGGGAACATACAATCAGAGACAGCAGCTGCTTAACAATTCTAATCTGAAGAATGACTAAACGAATTAAACTTGAAATAAATCAGCAATTTATTTACAGATTGATTTATTTAAAAGATTTATATCCACACTATCTTCTGTTCTATGTTGGGTACATAAAATACTCCTGGGGGAATTCTATGCAAAAAAAATTTAAAATTCTGCAAATTTTATATTGGTCAAAATAACAATTTACATGACAGTCTAAGTAATTACATTTTAAATTAATACAGAAAAAAAAGATGCAGAATTTTAAATTTTTTTGAGCAGAATTTCCCTAGAAATTCACTGTAAGAGTGTCTCTTCCACTCTCTCTCCCTATTCCCCTGGCCACTTTATCCTCTCAGGCCCCAACTCCTCCACCTGCCAGTATCTCTCCCCTCCACCACTAGGCTCAACCCCTTCCAGTCCCAGAGTTTGACCCCATTCTCATTACTGCCCCTCACACAGGCTCCCCCTGTCCCTCACTCTCTCTAGTACACATAAACATACCCTCATAAGGCTCTCTCACACACACACACACATCCCCTCATACAGGGTTCCCTCTCTTGCATATACACCCACACAAGCTCCCTTTCTCTCTCACACATACACACTCCTTCACAGTCTCCTCATATCGGCTCCCTCTCTGGCACCCACACTCAAGCATCCCCCGCCCCCTGCTCTCTCACCTCCCATGCTCTCTCTCATACCCTCCTGATCATCTCTCTGCTCTTTCACACCCTCCCCTCTCTTCTCCTCTCTCACACTCCCTCACATCCCTTTCCTCTCACACACACACACACTCATTCTCACTGGGGCCTTCATCTTCGCCACGAGCAGAGCACGTCCCACAGCACACATGGGCCTTCATCTTTGCGTGCTCTGTTTGCGGCATTCCGGGGTGTCCTCTGCCATTTTCTGCACAGAATTGTCAAATTCTTTGCACGGGGGGGGGGGAATTCTGCACTCCGCAGTAGTGCAGAATTCCTTTAGGATTAATAAAACATCCACAATCGGAAAAGCAAAGAGAATATAACAGAAACATAGAAATTGATGTTAGAAAAAGACCATATGGCCCATCAAGTCTGCCCTGCCATCTTGTTTTAATTTGAGTCACAGACCTATAATCCGGGCCCTTTCATTGTCACTAGGGTTTAACTGATATTGCTAACGCCATGCCTCTTAGCTTTAGCTAAGGCCTAAGATATAGGCGGAAAGAAGAATTGAAACCAAAAGCCACTATCAGACCGATTCAATATTCATGCGAGAAAAGCGAGTGCTCCGGTTTGAGCACCTGCTTTCCTAAAGCTCGCCCATCCACCTCTCCCAGGCATGCATTGCAGTAGGCTAATGAGCCGCTGTGTTAAAAAGGAGGTGCCAGGGGACATGGCTTAAGAAAACATATGCTCATGAATTGAGCATCTATTTTCCTAACCTGTCGGCAAGACCTTTTAAATATTTTTTTTATCAAGTTGCTGCTTTCTGTGTTTCCTCCAACTTAATATCAACACTATATTAAGTCATAGGAGCCACAGAAATGCAGTATTTTCTGCTTTTCTGTAAACGTTTGGGGCTCCTCAAGACTTAACACCAACTCATGAGCTAGTGTTAATTTTTGAGGGTAAAAATGTGTGCGTCGGGTGCACATTTATTTTTTACATAAGAGGGTACTAGCTAATAGCCTCATCAACATGGCGTTTACATGTGAAGTATACTATTAGCTACGCACTGGTTTGGCCATGGTAATCCCCTTATTGTATAAGGGGTTATGGACGTGTGTCCAACCACAGGTTAACCAGTGTGCTAGCCTGAGTACACAGTATTGCATTGGCCCGTTTGTGTGGGAAACTATGATAAAAGCCACTTTGCTCAAAGAAGACATTTATGTGATTGAAGTCAATGACTTATGATTCAGTGATAATTGGAACTAGAAGGCAACCATATTGTGAAATATTCATTTCAGAAAGGTCAGAATAGGTGAACAAGGGAGAAAAGTAGCTTTTAAACATTAGGGATTGAGGATCCAATAAGGGCTGACAATTAAGAGGTACGTGGTGGCAGCCTATCTTGCTGTTTCGCTCAGTTTTGTCTTGAGCGTGTTTACTAGACATTAGATTTCTGAATTTTATGGGGAGGAAAAGAAAACCGAGGGCGCCTTTCCCAACGACCCCCTTGGCACAAATTTCAGGCCCCATGGACGCCCACGTTGCCCGTAGTAGCCTATACCGGTGAATCAGCCGTTAGATGGACGAGGAGGAGAATTTGAGCTCCCATCCATTTCAGGCTCAATGTCACCTTTAAGCCCGGTAAGAGGATCGCCTCCCCAAAATCCAGCAGCTGAAATAAGAACCCCGGGAACTGTGGAGACGCCGAAGACCTTAGATGTTGCGTCGGCGAATCAGTTGGTGAACAGTGGGGTGAATGGAACAGCTGTTAACCCATTAAACATCTTAAGTGGTATGGTGGGGAGGAATATTCAGGGCGGAGAAGGACTAAACACAGAGGGAGAGATACAGGAAATATCTTGGCCTGAATTACAAATCCCAGAGCTGCCTCCAGTTCAAAGACCAGGAGAGATTTCACTGCTTTCAATATGGGAAGCAATATCAGAGTTGCGGAATTCTTTAACACAGCAGTTAACTCCTATAGTTAAGAGGTATAATGAAATGGGTCAAAAAGTTGCTGTTATAGCACATTCCACTATAGAATTAAATCAACAGATGTCTAATTCCCGAGTACAAGTAAAAGCTATGCAGCAATCCCAAGAAGCATTGATTAAGGATAATATTAATTTAGCATTAAAAGTGGAATCATTAGAGAATTCTGTTAGAAATAAAAATTTAAGAATTATAAATTTTCTGAAAGTTCCACTAGTTAATCCTAAGGATATGTTTAAAAGATATCTAATTGAAGTTTTAAAAATCCCAGAGAACGCTATACCTCCTATAGCTAAAGCTTTCTATTTACCACCTTTTAGGAGAGTACCTGATACACAGAGGGAAGGATTAGATATTATACAAACAGTTGAGACTCCAGTATTAGATATGACTGCGATTATTGAAACGTCCGACTCTGAAATTGCTGTTCCAGCTACTTTAATTGTATCTCTAGTCTTAGAACCAGATAGAGACTGGCTACTGAGATTATTCTTTAGGCATAGACTAGAACTATTTATGCAATTTAAGATAAATATGTTTCCGGATGTGTCTCGTCAAACACAAAAAAGACGTAAACAGTTTTTATTATTGATAACTGCTGTGCAACCGATTGGGGGGCTTTTTATTTTGAAATTCCCGTGTAAATGTCTGGTTAAGTATCAGAATGTTTCATATATATTTTTTGATCCCCCCCAACTGTCTCAATTTCTTGCTGGAAAAATTCCTCTTCCTAACTCTGTGGAAACTCCAGAACCGTAGTATCCTGAAAAGAAAGGTCCTTAATAAATGTTGTGCTAATACATCTTAATTGTCAAATACCCACATAGTTAAATATGTATGTGTAATATTTCCTAAAGTTGCGTTATGGATCCTCCAATATTGAGGACTTAAGATATAAAGTTATGATGTTTGATTTCTGGTAAAAGAAATTTTTCCTTTTGTGTTATTTATGCAAACTTTATTTGTTTCAAACAAGGTATTCTTGTAATGTATTTAAAATTCATAAATAAATAATGAAAAAAAAACCCCAAAAACATTAGGGACAAAATAAAAACTACTGAAATACACGGTGAGAAAGGAGCAACTGAGTTGTTCTAGATTTTGAAGCATAATCAAAAGCTTTTACATGGGAAAATACAGGGTTACTGGCATAAAAAGAGGGTTTGATTCTTGGCCTTCTTTCCTGCATGAACATTGCTAAAAACATGAGCGTTAGATGACAAAGTAATGAAAACAATGCTATTTAAAAAAAAAAAAAGTGCAGTTCCTTAAAACCGTGGATCACACTATTATAGTTTATAAGCAATATAGTATCATAAAGGGAAAGTTCTTACTAAATAAACTTGATTGAATTATTTCATAAGGAGATCACAGTAGTAGATCATAGGGATGTAGTAGTTATGACCATAGTTCCTCCTCTACGATAAGCGTGTGAGCAATAACTTTTACATTTCAGAGCATTGTTCACAGATTTTACATAGTCGCACACATACATTTTTCTTTGTGCTATATACAGAAATACAATGCTAATACTTGCTGCAATGCTAATACTGGCGCTCAAAATTTGTTGGTTTAAAAAAATTGTTACTCACATGAAAAAAAAATTGCACACCTAGTCACTCCTTAGAAGGAACACTGGTTATGACCTATCTGGATTTCAGTAATATTGATATTGTTTTACACAAAAGACTGATGAATGAGCTAGCCAGACTGGGAATTTGGAAAAATGTTAGGAATTATTAGGAAGGGAATGGCAAATAAAACGGAGGATGTCATAATGCCTTAGTATCGTTCCATGGTGAGACCGCACCTTGAATACTGTGTGGAATTCTGGTCACCACATTTCAAAAAGGATATAACCATACTGGAGAAACTACAGAGAAGGGCGACCAAACGATAAGGGGCATGGAATGGCTGCCCTATGAGAGAAGGCTAAAGAAGTTAGGGCTGTTCAGTTTGAAGAAGAGACAACTGAGGGGGCGATATGAGAGACGTCTACAAAATCATGAAAGGACTTGAACAAGTTAATGTAAATCAGTTATTTACTCTCTCAGATAACAGAAGGACCAGGGGGCACTCCATGAAGTTAGGAAGTAGCTCATTTAAAACAAATCAAAGAAAATTCTTTCATATATCAGTACATGGTTAACCTCTGAAAACAAAAGTTAGTGTAACTGGGTTTAAAAGAATTTGGATAAGTTCCTAGAGGAAAAATCCATAAACTGCTATTACGGTAATTAATAAGCAATAGTAGCTTGTAATTTAGCTAATGTTTGGGTACTTTCCATGTACTTGTGATTTGGATTGGCCACTGTTGGAAACAGTGGCCAATCCAAATTACAAGTACATGGAAAGTACTTTTTTGGAAACAGGATACTGGGCTTGATGGACCCTTAGTCTGACCCACTATGGCATATCTTATGTTCTTAACTGAGTGAAACAGGATACTGGGCTTGATGGACCCTTAGTCTGACCCACTATGGCATATCTTATGTTCTTAACTGAGTGAAAAGTTGGTTGAGTAACAGGTTGAGCTGATATATACTACTGCCTATTATAGAGTTTTCATTCAGTAACATACTCTGAGCTCATCTGCTGGAAGAGTGTAAGATGGTCACAGAGTGTGGTCCCAAATTCAGTTTAGCAGCCCTTGCGCTGCTTTGGAGAAGCAAGGTTACCTGGCAGGTGACCATTACCTTGGTGCAGCAGAAAGTGATTCTGTAGCTAGGACCTGCCCTCCAAGTGATGATTTATACTTTTGTACTGAGGATGTATCTCCAGGGATCCATGACTAGGAGGGAAGAGTTAGGACAGCCATTTTGATGGGTAATTCAAGCATTAGAAATGTAGACAGCTGGGTGGTTGATAGTTTGAAGAGCATTTGGTAATTTGCCTGACTGGGACAAAGTAGCGGACCTCACGTGCCACCTAGATAAGGTTTTAGTGAGAGCTGGGGCTGTTGGGCACATGTGGATACCAATGACATAAGATGGTGCAGAAGATGTCCTGAAGGCTAAATTTAGGCTCCTAGATAGGAAACAAAGCCAGAACCCTCCAGAGATGAATTCTTAGAAATGTTTCTGGTTCCTCATGCAGGTCCCCAGAGGCAGGCTGAGCTTCAGAGTCTAAAAGTGTGAATGAGACAGTGGTTAGAGAAGGTGGTTTTAGATTTGTTAGGAACTGGAGAACATTCTTAGGAAGGTGGAGTCTATTCCAACAGGATGGACTCCACCTTAACAAGAGTGGAACCAGACTGCTGGCAATACTTTTTAAAAAGGACTTTGGAAAAGGTCACATGGTGTGTTGAGACTGTACAGACGAGGTTCTGTGCTGCTCCAGGGCCCCACTCTATATCTGCCTGCATCTATCTCTTTCAATGTGGCAAATACTTGGAAAGGAGGTATTTGTGGTGTCGATCAAACGTCCTAATGTTGAGTGAAGTTTTTGGGAGAGGTCGCACTGTCGATGGCCGCAAAACTGATCAGAAAGGAGAAATAAAAGCCAGTGGTTAGTAAAATGGCTGACACCATGAGCAACCCCCCGTCACCGCGAGCTGTTGCAGGGGAGCCAGGAGATTTAGCAGCCCTGATTTAACAGCGATGGACGAAAAATTAAATAAGCTACACTCCCGATTCAATGAAATACAATCTTTGCTCTCAGATCACACACTCCATATTGACAAGGCAGAGACATGGATCATGGGCATGGAACAGCGCATGCAGAGTTTGCAATGAGAGCTGGCATTAGCTAAGGCAGAAACAGTGAAACAAATTGAAATTTGAAGACCTCGAAAACTGCTCCCATCAGAGCAGACTGATTTGGATACCGGAGGCAGTACAGGAGCGAGACCTGCAAGAAATGATGTAAAGATGGTTGCTGCAGATTTTAAACTCCCTGGAGGTGCTTGTGGCCTTCCAAATTGAGTGAACTCATTGCCTTGGTGCCCAGAGAGGAGAGCAGGGGAGATCCAGGCCAGTAATTATTAAAGTGCTGAATTTCAGACATAAAGAAGTTATTTCGTACCAGTATAGACAGCTCCGATCTTTGGAATATGAGAGGCAGAAAATTCTATTTTCAGATTACTCTGCGGTGGTTTCCGCTCAGCACAAATCCTTCATGGTGATATGTGCCCAGCTTGTACAGTATTACATAAGATTCATGCTACAATTTCCAGCTGAGATAAGGGTGACATGCAGACAGCTGCAGAAGCACAGGCTTTCTTTCACCCAAGCTGAAAGAAACAGAATGTCAGAACGCTGATATAGAGATGAATAATCAAGTTGGCTCAAGGGGTCATTATATCTCCTTAAGATGACTTGCCAAGATCTCCAGAAACGTATCCATTGACCTCGTTCTTAGGACAGGAGAGCTTGAGAAGGAGGAAGTGATGATGTGACTGAATGGAAGAATAATTTGTGACTGATGATATTTGAGGGGATGCTGTGAGATTAGTTGGGATTTTGGGCATTTTACTCTGCTATTTTAGGGAGTGGGGCCCTAGCATATGGTATACGTGACCTCTTTGCTCATCAGTAAGTTTTTCATGTTGTTTGTATATTGTTTGGTTGATTGGGTTTGGGAAGGAGTAGGTGGAAAAAGGGGAGGGTGCCACCGGGATATGAAGCTGTCTTCATTGCTATGAGTATAGATTACATAGGAGATCCATATATTGTTTCTGATAGGAGGTTGATTATTGGTTGGGGCTCAGGCTGGGGGGCCTTGATCAAAATAAGTGGATTGATAGAATTCTTTGCAGGGATTGTGAATAACTAGGATTTAGACAATGACGGCGACAATTAGATACATTACATAGAACGTGGGAAGTACTGGATCAGTGACTAAATGCTATAAAGTGCTATAAAGTATAACAAAGGTGAGGAGCAGATATTGTAATGATGCAGGAGAATCACTTGGATGCCACTGAACATAGTAAGTTGCAGCGACAATGGGTGGGTGCAGTGGAACAAAGAAGGCGGGGGTAGCAATCCTTCTGGGGAAATCGGTTCCTTTTCAGATGACAAAGGTAATCTCCGATGGGGAAGGCCAATACACAATAGTAAAAAGAATGTTTGGGAAACCACTTGTCTTGTGCCATATATATATGCACCAAATAACTATGAACAAGGGTTTCTTGTGTGCTTAGTAAAAATTTAATGACAGTATAGAAAAGATTCAAAATAAATAAATAAATACCCCATTGGTGGAAGGAGGGATTTCTATTGTGTCCTGGATAATTACCTGGATAAATCAGTGTTATTATAAAGGGAAATTTTTTCACAAAGGAAATAAAATTGGGAGAACAATGGCTAATTTAATTATAAACTGGACTACTGCCAAGCACATAACTGTGATATACAATAAAGAGGGGCGACTGCTGAATGCTGGAAAGGTTATCAGCAACATATTTAGGAATTACTATCAAGATCTTTATGTGGCACGCCCAGGGCCAGTATCAGATATAGCGGAATATTTGTGCTCAGCTGGGTTGCCTCAAATAACAGAAGACCAAGTGAGGTTATTAAATCAGCTCATACAGCTGCAAGAAATTGTACTGAAGGTACCAGGGCCTGACAGTCTCAGCAGGATTTTATAGATTGCTGGTCTCTTAAGTTGGTAATGGCTTTGGGGATGATGTTTGAAAATCTGATTGGGCTGCAACGATTCCTTCTGACACCTAATAGTGCCATAACCACTATCTTACCCAAAGTAGGTAGGGATTTAATGCCCCTGTCTACATATCGACCAATCTCCTTATTAAACTTTGACACTAAATTACTGGTAAAATTGATGGCACTCAATTAGTGAAGATTCTTCCACAGGTCATAGGAGAGGAACAGGTGGGATTCGTATGGGACCCCTATGTAACTAAGAATATTCGCAAAATTATTGCTTCTGTAGTAGGTAGTAAACAATGTAAGATCCCTTCCATACTAATAAGCCTTGACGCAGAAAAGGCCTTTGATAGGTAGGAATGGGATTTTATGTTACGAGTGCTAGAGGCATTTGGAATTTCGAGGTACTTTCTCCAAGTGCTACAGACATTGTATAATAACCCCAGAGCTTGTGTCTCAGTAAATGGATGCAATTTGATGGAGTTCTATTTTGAACAGGGGGCATGACAGGGCTACCCTCTCCCCCCCCACTTCCTATCATCCTATCTCTGGAACCATTGCTTCAAAAAAATTTGCACTAACTGATCTCTTCAAGGTGTTTCCATAGACGAACGTTCAAAAAAACACTTCAGACTGGCTAACCCCCATGCCTCATTGTGGGATCTTTTAGAAGAATTGAAGATATATGGAAGGCTTGTGGGTTTCAAATTAAATTTAGACAAGTGTGAAGCATTACTGGCCATTCCAGAAGTGAGGCAGACATGGGGGAGGGGTTTCCCATGCAATGGATGGATGAGTCCTTTACATATTTAGGTATCATCTTACACAAAGAGCCAGCCAAGTTATAGCTGAAAGTTTTTCAGATGTTGCAGTCTACTAATAACATGCTGAGGGCCTGGAGAGACTTCCCAGTGTCATCAGTGGGAAGAATTAATCTCTTTCAAATGAAATTACCAGAATGGTTGTACTTGTTTCAGACAAAACCCTGTTATGTATCAAGAAAAAACTTAGTACAAATAGAGAGCTTAATAACATGATATCTGTGGAAACAGAAGAGGCCGAGGGTGGATTGGACCAAACTGATACGTAAATAGGAACAAGGGGGGTTGGGATTGGCAGATTTAAAACTATACAACATGGCCTGCAACTTACGCCATGTTGCAGATTGGTTGTTGGGAACAGATTTTTATACTCCCATTTGGATGGAAAAGAAAATGTTTTTCTCTGGACAATCAGATATCTTTTACACTTATTGATGGCAATACCAAGCCATTTTAGAGAGAGCTCATTAGTTACTCCTCTAGTCTTATCTTGGCGATATTTTTGTTCAACTTTGCAACTGAAGGGTAATATTTCTCAGTTCCTGCCCTTAGCTGAGAATGAAACATTTCCTCCAGGTACCCATAGTGCAGCTTTCAAAAGGTGGGTCACTCAGGGATTGAAAGTGATAGCACAATTTTTAACTGAGGAAGGAAATACTAAATCTTTTTAGATGGAGTTGAGGAACTTGAGTTAGACAACAAGCATTATTTTGCTTACTTGCAAACTAGACACTATATTCGGTCATTAAAAGTGTCTGATTGGAATGAAGAAAGCAGATCAATGCTATCTGAAATATTTGATATAGAAGATCCCACCCGGCATTCTATATTCAACTTTTATCATCATTTACTTAATTTGAAACCTAATATTGATTTTGAACAAATAATATTGGGCTGGAAATCTGAGCTTGACTTTGATATTACAGAACATCATTATCCTCTTTATTTTAAAAAGATAAAGTCTTGACCTAAGGGAAGTACAATACACATTTTTAATGCAGTATTACTGCTCTAAAAAAAAAAAAAAGGCTTTTCAGATGAATATTGTTCAATCAGCTGTTTGGGAGAAATGTAGCCAATTATGGGAACTTTGAGACATCAATTCTTGGGATGCTCAAAGGTGAGCTCTTTTTAGAAATCTGTGGTAGTATATATTTCTAAGGTTACGGGGATAAAGATTCCTTTACAGGCAGATGTGGTGGTGTTTGATAATATGTGAGGTGTGTCCTTGGGCAAGAAGTCTCTTAAACTTTGGATTAGGAAAGTCTTGTTAATGAGGAAAAAATAATTCTGCAATATTGGTTGGGAGATCTCTCCCTTCCAATGTTAATGTATTGGACAAATCAAATCTATATTATGTATAAATGAGAAATATGTAGACAAGGTTGACCTGACCAGAAAATACAGAATATTTATACCTTTATGGGACGCTTATTTACAATTGTTGCCACATCAGGCAAGAAGCCAAATATTAAATGACTATTGATTCCTTATATGTACGAAAGAGTATAGCTTCACCAGGGGAGGGGCTGGGGAGAGGCTTTGGGAGGAGAAGGGGGTTGTTCTGTTGGAAATATGGATAGATACTTATCTCATTTATGGGCATTGGGCAGTACTAACTCTTGTGCCCTATAACTTGTTTATTATGCTGCTAAACTTAGTATTTGTATTTCTCTTTTTAAAATTAATATAAACTAACAAAAAAAGAGCTAATAAAAAAAGTGCTAATAAAACAGAGATGTTAGGGCATCCCAATGAAGAGGTTGTAATAAATGCTAAAGTAGCCAAGGTGCCTTTCAGTAAACCTCAGAACAGAAAGATTCAATATTACCCCATGTCAACTGATAAGCATGCCGATATTAAAAACAATAACCAAATACATGGGAATTACCCACTACCACAATTAAACAGAATAAGGTTTTGCAATCCACCAACACATAATACAAATATTAGGGAGCCTGAGGTGTAAGCAAGTCAGTCGGTGTGCCCTGCAATGCACGGATCACCCAGTCTTATCATTCATTCACCTCAGGTTGGTGTTCAACAAGCATAATTATTAATCTTTTAAGTATTTTTTGTAAGCAGGTAAAAGGTGAAAACAACAGTCCAAAGCTAAGTATTTGAAGAGCCCAACAATGGCCGTAGTTCCATGGGAAAATGCTTATTCAGGGGCTGTTTAAACTTGGAGATCAAAAGACTTCTGTCTTGTAGAATGGACATGCAAGTCTCAAGAAACTTAAGACGTATTCTCCCCATGCAAGACAAATGTTCATCTGTTGCAGGGGAGTAGATTCCCAAGAAAGGGAAACTACTATATATATATATTTTTAAACCATTTATTTATTGAATTTTAACAAGAGTACAAGCAAAATATTGCAGTACATGCAAAGTTGTTATGAAAAGGAAAGCAAACAAACAAAAACATTATGAGGAAATAAATTCATAAAACAACCAAAGTCCATAACTGGAGAGATATGATAATTTGCCAAAAATACCATTCTAAATTCAGCCGAACCTTCAAATTAATGGACAAGACTCAAGTTTCTACACAGCATCACCTTTATCATCAAGGACCTTTTTAGTTGCAGGGAATCATAAAAAATAAACTTATTACTTTGATATACTATTATGCATTTGCAAGGAAATTAAAAAAATTAAGACGCACCCAGGCCTAAAATCTAGGATTTTAATTGTAAAAGTTTCTTTGCACTTGTGTATACTTGTTACTTAGATAAATGATAAAAAAAAAGGAGGTGGATCTATATCCAAACAAAAATTTCAACACTATATTACAATCAACTTCCAAGGCAAAAGTAACTATCAGAGTTTTCCTAGCAACATCTTGAGAATGTTCTAATAAAGCAGAACCATCTAGCCTTTCAGATGAAACAAATACATTAATATGTCCCTCTTAAGAAGCAGGCAATCTTTTTTGAGGAGTAACATAATATGCTTTGGGGCGGATTTTCAGAGCCCTGCTCGCGTAAATCCGCCCAAAACCGGGCGGATTTAGGCGAGCAGGGCCCTGCGCGCCGGTAAGCCTATTTTACATAGGCCTACCGGCGCGCGCAGAGCCCCGGGACTCGCGTAAGTCCCGGGGTTTTCGGAGGGGGCGTGTCGGGGGGCGTGTCGGGGGCGGGCCCGAACCACACGGCGTTTTCGGGGCATGTCGGGAGCGTTCCGGGGGCGGGCCCGGGGGAGTGGCTACGGCCCGGGGCGGCCCGGGGGCGTGGCCGCGCCCTCCAGACCCGCCCCCAGGTCGCGTCCCGGCGCGCAGGAGGCCCGCTGACACGCGGGGATTTACGCCTCCCTCTGGGAGGCGTAAATCCCCCGACAAAGGTAAGGGGGGGGCTTAGACAGGGCCTGGCGGGTGGGTTAGGTAGGGGAAGGGAGGGGAAGGTGAGGGGAGGGCAAAAAGAAGTTCCCTCCGAGGCCGCTCCGATTTCGGAGCGGCCTTGGAGGGAACGGGGGTAGGCTGCGTGGCTCGGCGCGCGCCGGCTATACAAAATCCATAGCCTTGCGCGCGCCGATCCAGGTTTTTAGCAGATACGCACGGCTCCGCGCGTATCTACTAAAATCCAGTGTACTTTTGTTTGCGCCTGGAGCGCAAACAAAAGTAGGCTATTCGCACTCCTTTTAAAATCCGCCCCTTTATATATAGGAGGCATATTTTGAGGCAATATCTTCAAAACCTCAATGAAATATTTTTCACCATCTCATGAGGTGATACTTTATTTTTTTATTTATTGCTTTTATATACCATCAATCTGTATTACAATCTTAATGGTGTACAAGGTAGTAAAATAAATTCATAAAATAAATTACAATTATAAAATCATTAGACAAAAAATAAAAGTAAGTATAAAAGAAATAAAATAATCATAAAATCAACATAAATAAAAAAAAGCAGCTGACAATCATACAAATAAGAGCATACCAGGACTGCTATTTCAACTATCATAGGCCTTTTTAAATAACCAAGTTTTTAAGATCTTTTAAAAAGCTTTTAGGTCTTTCTGCATCCTTTGCTCACATGGTAACTGGTTCCACAGTTTTGGGCCTGCGATTGAAAATGCTATCTAACTTCTGATAAATGAGCAGATCTGGTAGAGTCCTTTATTAGCGGATCTTAGGTTTCTTTCAGGGGTATGTAAATGGAGTGAGGCGTTAAGCCATTCAGTATTTTCATGATTTATTGATTTGTGAATCAAACATAAGACTTTATAGTCGATTCAATATTTGGGAGCCAGTGTAGATCAATTATGGTAGATATAATGTGGTCGTATTTCTTCCCTCCACATAGGACTCTTGCAGTTGCATTTTGCAATAATTGTAAAGGTCTGATACAGACTGTCGGTAAGCCAAGTAAAAGAGTTGTAATAATCAAGTATAGAAAAAATTAACGTTTGCAAAATGGTTCAGAAGTCATCGAATTCTAAAAGATTTTAAGTGTTTTAGTACATGGAGCTTATAAAAACCTTCTCTGATTTTGTGTTTTATGTCAGAATTACATTTTAATTCAAGATCAAGAAAATTACTTAGATCTCTGACTTGGGCTACAGAATCAATCTGCATGAAATCAGTATTAAACCAAAAGGTTTTGTCAAAGGTGCTTTTCCTGCTCAGTAGTAGTATTTCAATTTTTTGGTGGTTTAAGATCAGTTTCATACGAGACAACTATTGTCTGATAGATGACAATAGACCACTCATTTTAAGAGTTTTTGCAATGGAATCTATGATGGGAATTGAGAGCTGCACATCATCCGCATATATGAAATGGGTAATACTTCTAGGAAAATTAACAAAATGTAAGTTTTTATTTCTAAGCATTTCAAGTCTAGTTTGAAGAAACACATCATCTTTAACCAAGTCTCCTTGTGTAGATGAAACTTCTGAAACCTGATTTGAAAGAGATCTTAAGAGAGATGAGTGACTATCTAATAGAGACATTTTAGACTCAATTTGTGAGGAAACATAAAATTTGTAAAGTTTAGCCACATATCTTTCAAGAATACCTTCCACACACTACACAGAGAGAGAGAGAGAGAGAGAGAGAGATAAATTCCCTAAGTAAATATTCTTAGAAATCAGAATATTAGTGTTCCTCTGGGATTCAGGAAAGGTAACAGGAACCAAAATAGTTTGCGGAGGAGGAGGCAGCAGAAAAACAAGCATCCATCAGATCATAAGGAGTTAACCACTCTAAGAGGGTTAGGGGAGGATGAAAATCCACCCTCCACAGACCCCAAAATAGAGCTTTCAGCAAATCTCAGAGACTGCTCCTACTTCACAAGTTTCAGGAGCAGACAATCAGGAGTCCACAGAAGATAATGAATCAATGAGAGACTGTGAAGGAGGATTCCGATTCTCAGTGCTAGGTTGACACATGTTGCTCAAAGGCAACACCAAAGATTCTACCATCAGCATCACTCCTAGAGTGCCCCCAGCTTGTTGGTTGATGGCAATTGTGACCCAAGAATTCAAAGGGCTAGAAGCAGGGACAGCAGCCACTGCAGATGGTAACATTTTGCCCCTTCCTCTTTTTACCCATGAGCTTACCAAGTTAACTTACTTTCAAGAATCTAGTCGGGGAGGCAAAACAAGGGAACAACTGAAGGCTCCCAAGGGCTCACAAAGGGCGTGCCCCTTTGGCTTGTGCCTTAGGCAGTGCCCCAACAGCAGCGTGCCATAGTTGCCAATCTTTGTAGGCTGCAGACACTTGGATGGCGACATCAGCAGGGGAGTCAACAGCGTTCCTTCTGCCTGTCTGACAGTCAGCAAATCTGTGAAACAGTAGGTGATTCAGCCTCACCGAATCTCTCAAGCACTTTGTATGCTCCAGACGCTTGGATGGTGACATCAGTGGGGAGGATTCAGCAGTGTTCTTTCCATCTGCTCGATAGCAAATCTGGGAATCAGCAGGTGGTCCAGCCTCAACAGGTTTCTCTAAATTACTATATTCAAATGTTACAGATTCTAATCTGAGGGAGATGAAATATAAGCTACACCACCACGTTTATATCGACAATGTTATGAGCATCCCCTATATGTATAAAATGCCAAGCAGAAAATGGGTCATTAGATAATTTTTTGAAATGCAAAAAATCTGATATTTTTTGGGACAAAGTATTGGCCTCTATTTAGACATGTACAGGAGTTACAATTCCAAAGACTGGAAGGCCATTATTGCTTGGGGATATCTCAGGCCTTACTATTAACTTCAAAGATGTAGAAAAATGTATACAGTTGGCCCTGCTAGTCGCATGTAAATTCACCCTTACTTTCTCGACAACAGATGCCCAGCCTACTTGGACATCTGGCTTTATAAATGGTACAAGTGATGCAGATGGAATGGTTGGATGGTCAGGTGGGCAAGTGCAAAGTTATCTAACCCTATATGGATACATGGAAAGTCTTTTTTGAACATCTGTCACCTGATCTTAGGAGCGGTTTATTGACTTTGGGCTATTCTACAAAATGGTAGAGAGGATAAGCCGCATTAAGTTGGGTACTTCAATACTTCAGTTATTACTTAATGTATCCACTTGTTTACTTCAGCCCTAAATAGTTGGTGCTTTCTATAATTCTTGGTTTACCCAGATTTTGAAATGGGAAGGAGAGTCAGTATGGAGGGAGATGAGAGGTAAAGGGGGGGGGGGGGTGTCTTTTGGAAGTCTAAAATTTAGGATTAAAAGTATTGTGAATGGGTGTCTGAATATAGTATGTATGTTTTTGGGGAGCCCAGTTGGGTAATGCAAAATAAATGATGGAGGGAATGACTGCTATATGCAAATTTAGAACAGCAAATGACAGTATGATAAAGTGGGTGGAAGGTATGGCCGTTACTCGGTATTGGTTTGTTCATTTTCTTTGTGTTCCCATAATTGTCTTTAGATATTTCTGAATTATATTCCCATGAAACCGCTGTAATGCTTTACATATATAATCTGTTTTTGTGGTAAAAAATATTTTGCAAAAAAAAAAAAAAAAGATTGAAAAACCATCTGATATTATTAGTGGAAGACTTGTCTTTTATAAATCCAGTTTGATCCTGGATCAAATCAGTTCAAGATCCTTCAATCTTAGTTGTATTTTTGCCAGGATTTTGACATTGGTGGTAATCAATGTGCCTGTGGGAGGCACATTCAAAGGAATCTTTAGATTTCTTATGAATAATACTATAAAGACATCTGTCAGATGTTTAATTTTTGCATTGGGTTCCCAGAGATAGTTGAACATTTCACACAACATTGGAACAACAAGTCCTGAAAGAGTTGGTAGAAATCAAATGGAAATCTGTCTGGGCCCGTGCTCTTGCCTGATGCTAAAAGCTTAATGGCCTTATAAGCCTCCTCAGTAGTAATAGGAGCCAATAGCTCATCCGGAACAACAGCATATATGGTTGGTAACCCTAGGGGGTTTGTAAACGCCTGAATCACACCTGCCTGGTATAGACCCTCAAAATTAGTAGCAAACAAAATGTATATCTGAAGGAAGACATTTAACAATACTCTCTGGATTTCTAATATCATATGATGGAGCTTTCAATATGTTCCTGCAGAGTTTTGGCCAGGAGCGCCCCTGCCCTATCACCTTGTTCATAATGTTTTTCTTAGTAAACCATAAAGAGCACTCAATGTCTGAAGACCATAAAGTTCATCCCGAGATAGGGTCAACTTCCTGTATACAGAAGAGAACCACACAAACACAGGCAGGGGACAAAAACAAACAAACAAACAAAAAAAATGACAGCACACAATGCCCAGGGATGAATTTTCATAGCCCAGGCAAGGACTCCATGCCACAGAGCACAAACTCCTAAAAAAACCACCAAAAAACCCAATCCAAATAAAGCAAAGTATGAATACAATAAAAAAATAAGCATAAAATGAAAAAAATCATGAATAGGAGAGTTCAGACTGAGAAAATGTCCCCGAGCCTGGCCTCCTAAGGCAGATCACTGCTTTCTAAAAGATGAAATGTGCACAGTCCCAGTCCCACAGCGTGAAGAATATAATTCACTCCAGTGCCACAGAATAAGAAAAAAAACACCTATTGATGAACCAGAGCCAGTGAAATGAATAGAATCAAGAAAAAGTCCATGTACAAGTATGTACCTGTGAAAGCAGGCCTTGGGTTGAAAAAGTAGGAACAAAAGACTTACAAATGAAGATAAGCCCCACAACCTAAAATATATTAAAAAAAACAAAACTGTACAAAATGAAACTAGAGAAGCACTTTCCTAGTGGGTCATACCATGAACTGGATTACGCAGCTTGCTACTCCTGATCACAATACATCTGGGGGAATTCTGCACAAAAAAACTGTAAAATTCTGCGCACAAAAACAAAATTCTGCAAACTATATTGGTCTAAGTAACACAATTTATATGACAATCTTTAAGTAATTACATTTTAAATTAATACAGAAAAAAGTTATTACTTAGAGATGCAGAATTTTAAATATTTTGAGCAGAATTTCCCTAGAAATTCACTGTAAGAGTGTCCTTTCCACTCTCTCCCCCCTGGCCACTTTGCCCTCTCAGGCCCCAACTCCCAGTATCTCTCCCCTCCACCTCTAGGCTCAACCCCTTCCACTCTATTGCTAGTCCCAGAGTTTGACCCCGTTCTCAGTATTGCCCTTCACACAGGCTCCCTCTGTCACACACATGCTCCCTTCTCTCTAGTACATATACACACACCCTCATACGGCTCCCTTACACACATCCCCTTATACAGGGTCCCTCTCTCTTGCAAGCACACCGACACAAGCTCCCTTTCTCTCTCACACATACATCATCACACAGGCTACCTCTGTGTGTCTCTCTTATGCACCCCTTCACACAGGCTCTGTCTCACACATACATACAATCCCTTTTTCATACACACGAACTCCCAATCTCTCACACCCCCTCCCCTCCCCCACTCCCTCTCCTTTCATTCACACACATTCACTGTCACTGGGGCCTTCATCTTCGCGCAATCCGTTCACGACATACTGGGGTCTCCTCTGCTATTTCTCATTTCTGTGCAAAAAATGGAAATTTTGCACAGGGGCGGAATTCTGCGCTCCGCAGTAGCGCAGAATTCCCCCAGGACTATCACAATCAGTTCTTTTATTTTTTGAATGAAGCATATTACATAAAAATATAGTCAAATATCTTACTCATGATGGACAGATGAAAGTCATCACAGTTGCCTAGCAATAGGAGGCTACTGCGATCCTGGCCATCAACTTTAAATAAAGCTACTGGGCAGGAGGGATGATTTGAGGACAGCAAAATTTAAAATTTGCACATTTACGGGGAAGTTGGAGCAGCGGGTGGAGGAGGAGGGTGGTTCAACCGGCACTATTAAATTTTTATTTTAATTTAATGGGCTGTTTTTTGAGGGTGGAAAGGTCCAGCCCCAGAGGGCTTTTGCAACTTGAGGGGAGGGAAGTGGGGGGACAGGCCGCACTGGGATATAATTTTTTTTTTTTAAATGTATCTGGATATGTTTCAAGTTGTACAGCTAACCACAGTCAATTAACGTCATACATAACCAACGATATTCAAAAAGAATATCTGGTTATGAGTAATGTTATCTGGCTACTGTTAGTCGGACAACTTTAAGCAAGTATATTCAGTGGGACGCTTATCCCGCTGAATACATGGGACAAGTTATCCGGCTACCAGTAGATGGATAACTTGTCCACTAAACATCCTACTGAACACGGACCCCATGATTTTTATTATTAGCCATAATCTTAAGCTAGGGAGGATCCAATATACAACATTGCATACGCTAAGAAGTCTCAGCGGTTTCATTACTTCAGCAAAACTTTCCCTTTTTTTCTGTACCATCTGCAAAAAAGCCTGAAAAAAATATGTGTGATACTACTTGAATTGGATGGTAGGGGAAAGACGAGCTTTACTTAGTACTCATACTTTGTGTGATTATGAAACTGCAGGATTACTGAATGAGGCTTACCTCCTGGTGCGCAGCTGGGGGAGCCAAGGCCTTGTGTGCATGCTTCAACTTCATACCCCCTCCCTTCACACATCAAGGCCTAGCGGCTCTGGAATCCATTGAGAAAAGAAAAGTACTGCATCCATTCCCTTCAGCTAGCTCAAGAACCCCAACAATTCAGATATTTTTCTGGCATCCTTTATTTTTTATATATCGATCTTATCCTTCTTGGAAGAAAGTTTCCTCTCCAGGATCTCTATCTTCTTATGAGCCTCTGTGAGGAAGATCTCTAATTCTTCTGTGTGGCCCACCATTTCAGTAATTTGGGTTGAATTTTCCTGCACCATGGAGACTAGCTGAGCCACTTTTCCCACAATCACTGCCAGATTACTATTTATTTCAGAGGCAAGTTTCGTCGAGAACGTCTCAAACATGTCCTACATGATTTTGGTGGTGTCCATAGGTGTAGTCAGCAAAGACCATTCATCCTCTGATATGGAGTCTTCTCCCTGGCTGGCACTCTGTGACCTGACAGATCTTGCAGGGTTTGGACTTTCAGCCCAAAAGGTTGGCAAGGACTGTTTCTGTTGGTCCTTTGTTATAGTCATTAACACAGGGAAGAAATAAATATATATATTAAACAGAATTTCTTAGTCGGGTCAGAGGAACTCCTCACTTAGACAACCGCTCTCTAGCAGCACATCATGTGACCTTCCATCTGTACTTTTAAATGTAAAACCCTGGCATAATTTTCAAAAAGATTATTTACATGTGTAAATATTTTGAAAATTAACCCATTATATAATTTAATATAATGGAAGGTCATGTGATGTGCTGTTAGAGCGTGGCTGCCTAAGTGAGGAGTTCCCCTGCCCCTGCCCCTACTAAGAAATCCCTTTTAAATATATTAGTACTGAAGAACAGGTTGGGGAGATATCCAGCCCAGAACCATGCTTTGATGCTTCAGAGGTACTGAAGCAAATGATGGTGAAACTTGAATATATATTACAGCAAATTGACAAGCTTAATATCTGCAAATCAGCAGGACCTGTTGGTATTCACCACACAGTTCCGAAAGAACTCAAATATGAAACTATAGGCTTGTTTCTAGTAATCTGTATTATATCATTAACATCTGCAATGTTACCTGAGGACTGTAGGGTAGACAATATAATACCAGATTTTAAAAAGGGCTTCAGGATGATCCTGGAAATCTCAGATCCACTGACAGACAAAATGGTAGAAGCTATTGTTAAGAACAGAATTATAGGACATAAGAGGCAACATAGATTTAGCAAGGGATCTTGTATTTTACAGGTCTATTAGAATTTTGGAAGGTATAAACAAACATATAAAGGCAAGCCAGCTGATATAGTGTATTTGGATATTCAGAGGGTATTTGATAAAGTCCCCCATGACAGACTCCTCAGGAAGTTAAAAAGTAATGAGATAGAGGGCAATGTCCTATTGTGGATTGGTAACTGGTTAAAAGATAGGAAAGAGAATTGGTCTAAATGATTCGTTTTTCTTATGAATATACCTGGATATAGAGATTCTCATGGATCTGTATTGGGACCAATGTTATTTAACATATTAATGAGCAGTCTGGAAAAGGGAGTGAAAGTGAGGTGATCAGATTTGGAGACGACACTAAATTCTTTAAAATATTAAAAATATAAACTGATTTTGAGGAATTCCAGGATGACCTTGGGAGCTGGACATCTAAAATGGCAGATAGAATTTAATGCGGATAATTGCAAACTGATGCACACAGGGAAAAATTCTTCTAACTATGGATTTGATTTTCAGGATGACCTACAGTTATATGCATGAGACACTCTGAAAATCAACCAGGAGTCAGTATGCGTACCAGTTTTACACTTACTTTTGCATGCACTGGGAGTAGGCATTCTCATAGGCATGGATTTGACTTCCGTGCATACTTTTGTATTTTTAGAAGTATGCATTGAATTTACCATACACAAATTATGCCCTGCTTGGAACAAGTGTAACTTTATGCATGGATAATTTCACATGTTCCCCATTAAATAAGGAAAGATTTTCAAAGCAAACTTGCACATATGTTTACTTTGAAAATCCTCAGTAAAGTCTGCATGTACACTATACTGCTATGCAGGGAGCTATAAAATTACCCTCTTTATGGACACAATGATGGGTTCTTGGATGGATCTTGGGGGTCACTGAGGATGATAAACGGAAATCTTCAGCTCAATGTGCAGCAGTAGCCAAAAGAACAAATAAAATGCTAGGACTTATTTGGAAAGGAATAGAAAACAAAACAAAGTCTATAAAAGTGCCTCTGTATTGATCCATACTGTGACCATACTTTGAGTACTGTCTGTAGTTCTGGTTGACATCTCAAAAAAAAAAAAAAAAAAAAAAAGACTGAAATAGAAAAGTTCAGGGAAAGGCAAGAAACGTGATTAAGGAGATGGAATGTCTTCCTTATGAAGAAAGGCTAAACTGGTTCGGGTTTTTCATTTTGGAAAAGAGACGTCTTAAGAGGTAGAGGTTTATAAAATTATAAAGCGGTAGAGGTTTATAAAATTATAAAGAGGTAGAGGTTTATAAAATTATAAAATTGAAGCAAGTTTACAGTGATCAGTTATTTACGCTTTCAAATAGCAGCACATAATCGTTAAAGAGAGACCAGCAAACAGAAAAGGGTGAGGGAAGGATGACCAGTTGGCAGATAGAGTAGGCATGCACAAATAAACAGACTGGGTGGACTAAGTGGTCTTTGTCTGCTAACATCTTCTATGCTTCTTTCTGGCTCACTGTATAAATTTGATTGGGAAGAATAAGGAATCTATGGTACTATGGCGCCTGAGTGAAAATCAGATAAGAAAAAGTAAAAAGAGAAACTATGCAGTGTGGATTATGGGTGGGAAGTAATAAAATGATTTTTTTTTATGAGATCTGGACTGGAGGAAGTAAGGAGGAAAGTCTTAGATACAATAAAGGATTAAGAAAATTAAATTAAATGGAATTCTTTTTTAAGAACATGAGAATAATTTTTAAAGCTATGTGTACATGGGTAAATAGCTATTTATATGCATAAATTGGCTGTCTGAAAATTGCCCTCACGAAAAGTATATGCAGTGTTCCACAATGTGCATACTTTCAGTTGTATTTAGTCGCTGTTACCAGGAAAAAGAGCATTGCATTGTGATGGCATCACTGTCTGTCCAAGGCAAAGGATAATTAAATGACAAAAGTGGTGAAAGAGGAAGGTGCAGTAAACTTTGGCTTATCTAGACATCACTAAGGCTTTTGATATTGTTCTGCATAGAAGATTAGTACATAAGCTGGATGGTATGGGTGTAAGACAGAAATTATAAAGTGGTTGAGGAATTGGTTGAGTACCAAAATACAAAGTGATGGTCAATGAAATTCACTCACAGACAAGGTTAAGTGAGCAGTGGGGTACACCTCAGGGCTCAGTGCTAGGACTGGTTTTTTTTCAATATCTTTATTAGAGCTATTGCAGAGGGGTTTGAGGGAAAATAGGCTTGATTGTGATCAAATGATACAAAAATCTGTAACAGTAAACACAACAGAAGGGGTGAAAGAAATGAAAGATGACAGAATGTGGAAGCACAAGTAGAGATTTGGAACATGAGCTTCAGTGCTAGAAAGTATAAAATCTGCTGCTACTACTACTATTTATCAACTCTCTCTATCCTTAGAAGGACAAGAACAGGAAATTGTTAAAAAAACAAAAACAAAACAAAAAAACAAAGATGTAGAAGGTCTGAAGGTAATAAAGCAGTAGGGAAAGCTAATTGTAGGTTTGGTTGCATAAGCGGAAGTAATGGTGCATAGGTCCCTGGTGAAACCCACATTCTGAGTGCTGTGTGCATATCTGGAGGCCATGCTGCTGTAGGAATATTGAGAGAATGGAACCAGTTCAGAGAAGAGTTACTAAGAGTCTGCAATACAAAGCTTACACATTCAAATTGTACTCATTGGAGGAAAGGAAAAGACAAAAAGATTCAAATATTTGACAGGCTTCATTAAATAACAGGGAAGTAAATTTTTCAATTGCATAGAAACACAGAACATAACGGCAGATAAAGAACAAATGACCCATCCAAGTCTGCTCATCCACATTTCCTGTTCAGCTTTATAGTCCCTTCTTCTCCCTCAGAAATTCTCTGTACCTGTCCCATGATTTCTTGAATTCTGATATTGTCCTTGTCCCCACTACCTCTACAGGGAAGATGTTCCGTTCATCCACCACCCTTTCTATAGAGAAATATTTCCTTAGATTATTCCTTACTTTATCTCTTTTCACCCTTATCTCATGACCCCTCATTTCAGAGTCTCCTTTCTGTTAAGAGACCCACTTCCTCTGCAAGTATTATTTGCAGGAATTTAAATGTCTCTATTATATCTTTCCTTCCACTCCTTTCTTCCAAGGTACACACATTTAGCTCTTTAAGTCTGCTGTATATGCTTTATTATGAAGATCCTTAATCATTTAGTAGCTGCCTTCTGGACTATTTGGTTTATATTCTTTTGAAGGTGCGGTCTCCAAAATTGTACAAATTACTCCAAATGAGGCCTCAACAGAGACATACAGAAGCAATATCACCTACTTTCTCCTCTCCCTATGCACCAAAGAATCCTACTAGCATTTTCTATCGCCTTATTTACCTGTTTGGCCACCTTAAGATAATCAAATATGATCAACAGCAGATCCCTCTGCTGCTGCGTGCACTGAAAAACGTCTCCCAGATGAATGGCCCTGAATTATTTTAGTATTAAATCTTAGCTACCAGACTCTAGACCATTCCGAAGTGCTTCACTAGATCCCACCTCAAGTTTTCCATATCATCTAGGGTGCATAACTGTTGCTGATTTTGATATCAATCTGCAACAAGGCAAACCTTTCTCAATAACTCTTGTACAATATAGCTTATGAAAATATTAAGCAGAACTGGATCAAGGACTGATTCCTGTGGCTTAGTACTGGTAACCATCCTTTCTGTAGAAGGAACTCTGTTTATCACTACTATTTGTTGCTGCCCATTCAACCAGGTTCTAACCTAGCCACTCAGAATTTCAAGGACAAGAAGTTACGATATGAAATTGGAAGGGAAAGATTCACAGGAAACTTGAGAAAATACTACTTTACTGAGGAGGAGGTAGAAAGTAGTACTGTGAGAGTTCAAGCATGTTTTGTGACAGATTTAGAGTACATTGGTAGAAACAGGGTTGGGAGGTTGCAGTATTAACAACCCATCTTTCATTTTGAGGCAAGGGGAGAGATAAGGAGAAACACAAGGGGCAGATAAAGGAAGTACAATATAGTGATGCAGATCACAGAATAGCAAAGGTTTGAACAAGCAGGCTACACCTCTCCAGAAAAAAACCCCAGATTATTGGTGGCAAGGTATTAAGCAAAGCGATAAGAAGAAAAGAGGCAGATAAAGGAAATATGACCTAGTGACACCACACTACAAGTATAGCTATGTTGGAACCAACAAGCTAGATGCCAGCTGGATCCATGCCAGCTGGTTAGTGATGCCCTGTTGTTGTCCACCAAGGCTATAAGTAACTGTATATTTATCTACCCAGGATGGTAGAAAAACAAAGAAAAAGAAACAAAAACTGATTTGGATAAGATGTTTCTAAGACTCTAAACTGGGATATAATTGAGAGTGTTGACCAGAATAACTAGGCAGAATGGAGGGTCTAATTGGTCTTTATCTGTTCCACTAAGAACATTCTGTGAATTGGAGAATTTATACAATATACTTGGAAATAAATCTATCATGTTAATGTATACATTTCTATGACCCAAAATGACTGCTTGAGAATTTAGGTGCACAAAAAACATTTTAGCCACACTGGTATGCAATAAAGAAATAAGTCTGGAAACAGGAAAAAGACTGGACATTCAGATGCCACAAAGGTATAAATAATGCATAAGAGACAAGCATTTTTCAACTGAAAGGAAGTTCTAGAAAAAGGGATTATAATATCAGGCTGGAGAGGGATAGATTGAAGACTCAAGTGTAATGTGAAAAAGCATTTTTTTCACACACAGGATGATGGATAAATAGAACTTCCTCCTAATGGATATGGTGGGAGCAAAAATGAAAATGGTATGCAATAAAGCATAGAAACAGCACAGAGGATCCCGAGAAAAAAGGAAAGTAAAATTTAAGTCAGAGACCACCTAAGGGTCTACATTTCTGCAGTGGAAAGGGAAAAATCAGCAGATTATATAGGCCTTGCAGTTTTCATTCTGCTGTGATATTCTGTTTCTATGATGAGAGTGTTGCCCTGAGCTTGGAAATTGATATGGCTGGCTTTTATGTGCTTCTTTTTTGCAGGTTCTTCCCTCTCCACCATGCAGAGCCAAGACTCCACACGCATTAACTGCAGTATCTATCGCCCCTGGTTCTCCCCTTACAGCTACTATGCCTGCACAGGCAAAGAGAGCCTACTGGATTCCTGCAGCTCCCAGGGGACATCAATAGATGATGTAAGAGAAGTAGCTGGAGATGCTGCTGGCCTGCTGGAGATCAGCAAGAGTGCTCCTTCTAATTCCTCCTCCTTTGGAAGCCCATGTCCTAATGCTTCCCAGTGGAACCTAGAATCTGTCTTGGACTCCAAAGATAGTATATCACCTCAGGATATTTTAGCTGCTTCCAAATGGTTCCCAGAGCAGCAAAGTGGCTACAAATGCGTGGCCTGCTGCCGGATGTTCCCAACATTGCATTCCCTACAGTCTCACATAAGGCATGGCTTCCGAGAAGGCTTCAGCTGCCGTGTCTTTTATCGTAAAATTAAAACATTCTGGGAACGTGATAATGTGCAGAAGACTACAGATGAGTCTTCTTCTGAGATGGAGCAGTTTTCACCACCTAATTAACACCTGCTACCTGCCCAGCAAAAGGCAACACTAAAAATAAAATACTTTTATGCTAAAGCATACTACAATGTTTCACTGCTAAGCTTAGCACAACCAGCAGATGAAATTCTCAGTTATGATTATGTAGAAGTAGTTTCCAGAAACACAGTTATTTAAGATTATGCCAATTAAAGTATATATTGGAATACTACGCATTGCTGTCTCTGCATGCTTCTCTCCCTCTGACAGGCATGTTTTACATTAATCAGTCAGTCATTCCTGAAGAATGAAACATACAAAAAGATACAAGATGCAGGCTTGTCCCAATGGGCAAGGCTATAAGAAACTTATGGAATGTTACATACAATGGTTGTTTACCAAAAAAATGCAGAGTTTCTTACTTGTAACAGCAGAATGTCAGTCCCCACAATTGGGTGACATCATCAGATGGAGCCTGGCCTGGAACTTTTTCGTTAAAGTTTCTAGAACTTTGACCATGCTCCACTGAGTACGTATGGCATGCATTGATACCTCAGGTCTAGCGAGAATTCTTTCAGTCTAATTTATTAGCTTTTTCTTGGAGAAACCAACTCCAAGAGGCGGCGGGTGGGTTTTGTGAGGATAGACATTCTACTGTCCTCGGAGAACACCTGTTACAGGAAAGCAATTCTGCTTTTTCCAAGGACAAGTACGACGTCATTCCTCACATGTAGACAATCCCTAGCTACAGTCTTCCCTGAACATAAAAAGGGTAAACAACAGTACCAATGGACAACCAAAAACCCCCCACCTATTTTTAGTGGCAAAAAGCCTTTTTTTCTGTATATGCATTATAGGGGCAGACTGGAACAAACAACAGGCCCTAGCTGGGATTCAGTTGGGTTCTACACTTCAAAGAGATTCTGCAAGACAGATTGGCTAAACCTACTGTCAAATCAAGAGTCCATGTCCAAATAGTGTGATATGAATGTGCAGAGAGAATTCCATGTTGCAGCTTTGCAGATCTCCTCCATGGAGACTGATCTTAGGTAGGTTATTGACACTGCTTTGGCTCTCATACTACCTAACAGACTCAGGCCTGCCTGGGCATAACTGGAGATACAATCTGGTAGCCAAATGGATACAGTAAGTTTGGCACTGGCAATCTCAGGTTTGTTGGTATCACATAAAACAAAAAGCTGGGTGGACTTTCTATGGGCTTCAGTCTGCTCCAGACAGAAGGCCAAGGTTCTTGTGCCATCCAAACTGTGCATTGCTTGTTCACTTTGGTGGATATATGGGTGGGAAAAAATGTTGGAAGGACAATTAACTGGTTAAGATGGAATTATGACACCACCTTAGGCAGAATCTTAAGATGTGTGCACAGAACTACACTATCATGAAAAAAACTTGGTATAAGGTGGATCAGTCACTAGACCTTGCTGACTCTGAGCACCAAAGTCACTGTCACCAAAAATACAACCTTCTAGGTCAGGTACTTCAGGTCACAGGAGCGCAGCGATTCAAAAGGAGATTTCATCAGCTGGGCCAGACACAGTGGGAGGCCTAATAGAAAGCTTCAAGTGAAGCAAGTCCCACATGAATCAGGCAACCACAGGCTGTACAAAGATCGGTATACCTTTCACATGGAGGTGACATAACAAATGCAGTGAGATTAACTGTTATTGAGTTGGTCTTGAGACCTGATTCTGAGAAGTGCAGAAGATAATCAAGCAGTTTTTTGTGAAGAGTAGAAGAAAAGGTCTAAGGCCTTTGCTTACATCACAAGACAAACTTCCTCTATTTTAGCCTTTTGCGGTCCTTTTTTGAAGCTAGAACACAGGACACATCCTCTGACAGATCCAGGAGTTGTAAGGTTACCATCTCCACATTCAGGCTGTGAGAGCCAAGGACCTGATATTGGGATGGTGGAACTGTCCTTGATCTTGAGTGATGAGAGTTGGGGAATTCTCCAATCTGATTGGATCCCTGATGGATATCTTCTTAGGAGTGGGTACCAAGTCCGTTTTGGCCAAAATGGAGCTATGAGAATCATAGTCCTCTCTGAGCTCAACAAAGTCTTGGAGATGAATAGAAATGGAGGATACAAATATAGCAGGTCTTTGCTCCAACTGAGGGCAAAGACGTCTGATGCTTGTTTGCCTCGAGTCCCTTTCTTGGAACAAAAGAGCAGGATGTTCTGGAGGGATGCAAACAGATCCATCACGGGTGTGCTCCTCTCATAGAATATCTAGTTTGCTATCCTCCGATCCAGGGAACATTCAAGGGGTTCCAGGACCCGACTCAATCTGTCCACAAGAACATTCCTGTTGCCAGCTATATATGTGGCTCTGATCATCTTTTGAGATATAGCCCAGTCCCGCATCTTACAGGGAGGAAATGGTATGATCCATTTCCTCCCTGCTTATTGATGTAAATCATCGCTACTTACTTGATTGTCTATCTAGCCCAGGATTACTTTGCTGGCCAACCGATTTCTGGAAGTTGTCAGAGCATACTGAACTACATTTAGCTCTAGGAAGTTTATCTGATGATGCTTTTCCTCAGTAAACCAAAGGCTCTTTACCAAAAGTGAGGAACCCTTCTTAGCATCCCTGACTGGACATATCCATGGTCCGGACAATTTGAAGTGGAGACATTTGAAAGGATATGCCTCTGGTCAAATTGGAATTAATATGCCAGCAGGACAGGACGTTTTTCAGTGATTGCATGATATAGATGCTGTCTCAGAGATTCTGAGTGGCTTGAAACAACTGAGATCTCCTCATATGGAGACATGCCATGGGAATAACATGCACTGTTGAAACCATGAGACCCAAAATCTCAATATGTCCCACGATTATGTCTGCTGACTCACTTGAATCCTTTCCACTGCAAATAACATTAATATGTTATTAATGTTATGGAAGGAAGGCTTTTGCCTGTGCCTGAGTCATGTCTAGCAGTGTTCCTATAAACTCCAATCAAATGACTGGCTCACGTGTGACTTAGGGTAGCCGATGACTAACCTTAGCAGCTCCAAAATCTGGATGGTTCTACATATTGATTCTCCTGCCTGAGATGTGTTCTTCACCATCCAATCAACCAGGTAGGGGGAACATGTGCACCACCAGTTTACACAGATGCACTGTCACCATGGCAAGACATTTTGTGAAGATCAAAAGGAAGTGACAATCAATTACTGCAAACCTGAGATATTATCTGTGTCCTGGAAATCTCTATGCCTGGGTGCGAGAGCATAGCTAGTCCCCTTTTTATAGAAAGGGAATTAGAGTGCCCAAGGAAACCATTTATTTATTACAACATTTATATACCACATTATCTACAATTCTAAGTGAGTTACAATAAAAGTCAAACATTTTTTGACAAAAGCCTACTGCACCAAGAAAAATGAGGTACATAGCAAAAAAAATGCAATCTACAGCATAATTTCAGACAGACTAGGAAATTGCTTTTCTAAGTAAGTATGTCTTCAAGTCCTTTTTAAAGGTCTTGAAGCATGGTTTTTTCCACAATAAATCTGGAAGACTAGAGCAAACAGCTTCTCTCGAGATTCAGTGAGCCTAAGGAGAAGTACAGATGGTATATCAAATAAGCACTGGCTGGCAGAATGCAGATTCCCTCTGTGGTCTAGATTTTGAGTAATAAGCTAATTTACTGCGGTGAATCATTATTCAAAGCTTTATGGATTAATGTAAGTATTTTAAAAGATATTCTTGATTCAACTGGCTAGTGAAAGGAAAAGAGAATTGGTATAATATAATCATAGCAGCTGGATCTGGTGAGAACACGGACTTCTGAGTTTTGAATGACCTGTACAGCATATGCAAGAAAGAAGCTGGAAGACCCATTTTGAATTTTTCTCATTTCAGAAATGTGTTCAAGGCTCTTAGATTCAGGATGGGAAGGATTCCTCCTGTTTTCTTTGGAATCCTGGAGGAACAGGCTCAATTGCATTGGTCTCTAAGAGGGAGAAGAGCTCCTTCTGCAGTAATTCCTGATGCTGAGACTTTCCCCAAGCAAGGTCCTAAAGGCCAGTTTTGAGAGACATCCAATATATGCAATCTGTACCCTTTTCTTATTATGCTGAGGACCCACATGTCTGACATTACACCATGCCAATGGTTTATGTAAAACCTCAGCCTGCCTCTGACAAAGAGATCCTATGGCGCAGGTTACAGGATTCAGGCTCTCTGTGATCCAGTCAAAATCCCATCCTAGTTTTTGACTAGGGTGCTGGTTGTTGCTTCAGGACCCTTTGCTGTCTTGGACAAGTACAAAGGCCCTATTGTACACAGAATCCAGGGGATAAAGTAAAACACTTCTATGGTTGGAAGTGTCACTTTAGTCCCATACTCATACTTCACTGAGGATAGTGGGTCTGGAGTGGCTGTGAAGAATTACTGAAGCATCACAGTATTCTATAATCTGTGCCACCGCTTCCTTGAGTTTATGTCCAAAGAGATAAGGTCATATCAGTAAATCTTGCCTGGACCTCAGATCAAAGGTGAGGCCCGAAGCCAGGTGAGTCTGTAGGCATCAATCCTCACAGACGAAACTCTCGATGTCCTTATGAAAACAATGAAGGTTGACCTGACCATGCATTTTCCACACTCCATACCCTTGTCCACCAGTGAATGGAAATCATCATGCTGCTTCTTGCATCTGCTTCAGCACGTCTTGCACATTTTAGCTCAAGAAAAGATGGTAAGAAGACATTCAAGCATGGAGCATAGCACCCTGAAAAAGCTTCTTTCCAAGAGCATCCAAGGTTTTGAAATCCTTCCCTGGGAGCACAGAGGAGTGAATCTTGCTTTTCTTGAGATCAAATTTGACCACCACATATTGGTGTAGTACCTGCCTTTTTTTTTTTTTTAAATCCAGGAATCTTTTTACAAGATAAATCACATCCACCTTCTTATTCCTGGAAGCCATAGGGAGGGTGTTCTCTCACATCCACATCTACACCTGAAGGATCTCGTGTACTGTTACTTCTGTAATCTCCTTAGGAGGTTCCATAAACTGGAGGATGCCCAGCAATTTTTCTGGTAATTGGAATGGCCACCACTATCCTCTGTACAAAGCAGGTGAAGGAGAAAGTCCTCTGGTGAAGACGTCCTTCTTTTTGGCAGAGAAGAGGAGTCTGAGAGGAGACCTGTAGATTGCTCCCCTTCAGGGATATGTCCAGATCTATAACCTTACCCTGGAGAACTCTAAGACCAAATCCTACTGATACATTGGAGCACGGATCCAGATATTGCCCGGCCAGCAGACAAAGCCTCAGAGAGGGGAGCATTGTCTACTGAGGCCTGGAGCCTGAGGAAATCCTGTACCTCAGGGATGTTTCTACTCCACATAGGCTGGAGACATAGATGACAATCCCTCTCTAGTAACTGACAATGATACTGATACAAAGCTGTTAGGCAATTGTATAGACACCAGCAGTGGCTGGACATTGATTTGCATCAACACTGATGCTCTTATTGCTGGAGCACCGGATGCCATGCATCGCTGTGTCCAAGGTCTACTTGAGTTTCATGCAATTTCTCCTCAAAGACTGCCAATGCCACACAGGTTGGCAGGAGGGGAGGCCATGTTTTTCTGGGAAGCCAGAGGTATATTAAGACAGACATCTGGATCCCTGGCGATTGTTGAAATTCTTGGGAACACAGAGGATGAGCTCTCCCTTATATGGTTTGCATAGACACTGATGCTCTCATTGCTGGAGCACCAATGCTCTGCATCACCTTGTCCAAGGTCTAACTAGATCTTCCTGCAATTTCTCCTTAAAGACTGCCAATGCCAACACTGGCTGGCAGGAGGGAAGGCCGTGTCTTTCTGGGAAGCCAGAGGTATATTAAGACAGACACCTGGATACCTGGAGATTGTTGCAGTTCTCGGGAACACATGGAGGATGAGCTCTCCTCCTTCATGGGAACACTTCAGGGATTTCATGGCCATAGCCTGCTCCCGGCATCATGCTCCCGGCATCATGCACTAATGGAGACCAATGCCAGAACTGAAGAGGCTGATCCCTTCAAACTACTTAGGTGGAAGGAGACAGATGACTATGTCACCATGTTCCTTCTTGATGCTCGATGTTGAGAGGTCCCAGTGCTCTCCTGTTGATACATCCAACATCTGGTACAGCTGCTCTGTTCATCGGTGATGATACCTCTGATAACAATTATGATGGGCCAGTGTTATGGCACCGGAAGTGCTTCTCCTTGAGCTCTAAGTGAGACCAGCACCTCCTCAGGGGTCATGGTTGTGCAACAGCAATACCTTGGGAAATCTTGCAAAGCCCAAGAGTAGAGGACAACTATCAAAGAAATTCTGTGATAGACATGACCCTATTGCATCAGGGACATTGTTTCAAGCTGTTGACATGCTTCTCCATGGAGGCTAAATTGATATAAGGATTGACCACATGCAGTTGATGAGCCTCAGAGCACCAGAGCCAGTGCACCACCCAGGCATGACAAATGAAGTGAAACTTAAAAATCCAACCAAATACCTACTGTTAGGTTATTGGGCCTCCTGCAAGTATGACAGCACTATCCAGGAGTTGCCAGCCAAGTTTTATCAGATAATTTGACAGCACATAAGTGTCCTGGCTTATAGTGCAGGTTTACACAGAATGTTAAGGCAATTGTCTTCACATACACGATATATCACCACTCACTTACATCATGATCTCAAATGTCTGCTTTCTGGTCTGCTTAGCTCAACCCTCAGCCCTTGAATTGCTCAGAACACGGAGGTGTTCCCAGAGATACCTTTTAAAGTCCTGATAACCAATCAAATTCCTCCAGGGCAAGATCACTGGGTTTATATCAAGGCTCCATGCAGGCTAGGAGTGTGCATTTCCCCAAACCACTCTGTGGCTCAGAGGCAAGACATCTGTTTTCAACCCATGCGACCTGAAGCTCTAGGACACATCTGCCATTACACCTTAAGTACTACAACAGCGGAATACAAATAAAATATATAAAGGGAAGAAATAGGTCACAAAGTGATTCCTACCAGTTCAGGACTTAAAAGAAAATCTGAGGGAGTAGGAAAGTGAAGATTTGCTATCAGTGGACTCTGTGAAAAAGTTGAGACTGAGGGGCTCCCACATAGATGAGTGGTATCATGGTATTCCATACATGCCCAATGAGGCATGGTTAAAGTTTTAGAAACTTTTTTTTTTTTTTAGATTTTTATTTGCAATTTCTCCCAAAACATTTACAAGTTGAATCTGAAACAGGAAAAGCTAGCTAGAGGTCCCAGTTAAACATAAAAAAATCAATGCCAAAAGATAAAAATAAATCTACTATTCGAGACCTCAAATCCTACATTAGACCACAGTACTAAAAAGGAGGGAGAGAGGAGAAAGAAAATTCTAGGAGAGACAAAATAAAAAATCTCTAAATAAGAAAAATACATATTTGAAAATCCACGCATAATTCTAATGCCTACAGATGCCATTCACTAATCAGTACTCTTAGCGTTGAGGAAGTATCTGAATTGAGCTGGGACAAACTACACCACTATATCTGACCAAATATTTGAAAAGGTGTCTACGAAGAAATGTAGCCTCAACAGACTCAGTCTCCTGGCATATATCAATAAAACATTTTCTACATTCCTGTGTTGTTTTTGCTAGATCTGGATAGATCCAAATTCTCTGCCCCCACAAAAAGTTCTAGAAATTTTATATAAAATTTCCACGCTGGGTTTCATCTGATGATGTCACCCACTTGTGAGAACTAACATTCTGATTGTCCTTGGAGAAATAACATTATGTTTCTCAGGACAGAAAAATCATGTTTATTTTTTCTAGCACTTTATGAGGCTGAACAAGCCAAAAAAACAAAACCAAAGCTTAAATATTACACATTGTATTCCAAAAAGACAAAATTAGAATTCTGTAGGTAGAACACTGTTTTCCATGCACAAATTGCCTTTTACAAAACTGTTTGTCTGATAAGAATATAAGAACATAAGATATGCATTACTGGGTCAGACCAAGGGTCCATCAAGCCCACCATTAAATAGATCTCAAGCTACTATTCTTTATTGATCAATAGCAGTTTATAGATTTTTCCTCTAGGTATTTATCCAAACCTTTTTTAAACCCAGTTACACTAACTGCCATAACCACATCCTCTGGAAATGAATTCCTGAGCTTACTTATGTGCTCAGCGAAAAATAATTTTTTTCAATTTGTTTTAAATGAGCTACTTGCTAACTTATTGGAGTGCCCCCCTTGTCTTGAGAGAGTAAATAACTGATTTAAATTAACCTGTTCAAGTCCTTTCATGATTTTGTAGACCTCTATCATATCAGTCCTCTCTTCTCATAAGAACATAAGATATGCCATACTGGGTCAGACCAAGGGTCCATCAAGCCGAGCATCCTGTTTCCAACAGTGGCCAAGCCAAGTCACAAATACCTGCCAAGCACCCAAACACTAAGTAGATGTCAAGCTACTATTGCTTGAACAGCCCTAACTTCTTTAGCCTTTCCCTCATAGGTGAGCCGTTTCATACCCTTATCATTTTGCTCGTCCTTCTCTGCACTTTCTCCAGTGCAACTATATTTTTTTGAGATGTGGCAACCACAATTATGCACAGTATTCAAGAAGCGGTCTCACCATGGAGCGATACAGAGGCACTGACACCCGATTTATTTGGCATTCCCTTCCTAATAATTCCTAACATTCTGTTTGATTTTTTGACTACCATAGAACACTGAGCCGATCATTTCAATGTATTATCCAGTATGACACCTAGATCTCTTTCCTGGGTGGTAGAACCTAATATTATGTAACTGCAGCAAGGGTTATTTTTCCCTATATGCATTACCTTGCACTTGTTCAAATGGCAATTTCATCTGCCATTTGAAAGCCCAATCTTCCAGTCTCATAAGGTCCTCTTGCAATTTATCTCAATCCGCTTGAGATTTAACTACTCTGCATATTTGTGTGTCATTTACAAATTTGATCACCTCACTTGTCGTAGCCCTTTCTAGATCATTTATAAATATTAAAAAGCACAGTCCAAGTACAGATCCCTGAGGCACACCACTGAATATCTTTTTCCACTGTGAAACAGACCATTTAATCCTACTCTATGTGCTGCCTTTTAACCAGTTTGCAATCCACTAAAGGACATTGCCTCCTATCCCATGACTTTTTAGTTTTCTTAAAACCTTCTGAAAATCCAAATACACCACATCTACCGGTTCACCTTTATTCACATGTTTATTTACCCCTTCAAAAAAGTATAGCAGATCTGTGAGGCAAGATTTCCCTTGGGTAAATCCAAGCTGGCTGTGTTTCATTAAACCATGTCTATATATATCTATTCTATGTTCTTTAGAATACTTTTCACTGTTTTTCCATGCACTTAAGTCATGCTCACCAGTCTATAGTTTCCCCGATTACCCCTGAAGCCCTTATTAAAATATTGGGGTTACATTGTTCTCCCTTCAGTCTTCATATGCAATGGATGATTTTAATGATAGGTTACAAATTAATTGAAATAGGTCTGGGGTGTATTCCATCTGGTCCAGGTGATTTACTACTCTTCAATTTGCCAATCTGGCCTACTTCATCTTCCAGATTCACTGTGATTTGGTTTAATTCACTTGAATCATCACCCTTAAAACAGTCTCCAGAATGGATATATCCCAAACATCCTCTTCAGTAAACACTGAAACAAAGAATTTGTTTAGGGGAGTCACGTGATGTGGTGAAATCGGTTAGCTGCTGGTACACTGAGCTCTAGCCATTTCCCACATATTTTGCAAATATATTGCTTCTTCAGCACTCACCAGGAACTCTCTCACTAATACTCACTTGTAGTAGAGCTGAACGGACCACTTGTGCCGAAAAATCCTGTGAATGACAACGAAAACGCAAAAAAAAAGATACAGAAAAGATGAAAACTCCCGAACCTAAGATGGCTGCTGCCCCTCCTGAATTGCCTGATAATGTAGGTGAAGAACCACTGGAGGATAAAATCTCTCAAGCTGTTATCACGGCACTCGATGCCTGCATTCTTCTAGTTCCTCTGTTCCAGATCCTGCGTTCTTCTAGTTACTCTGTTCCAGATCCTGTCTCCGAGTTCCTGTCCTGCTCCCCATTCTTGAGTTCCTGTTCCAGCTTCCTTCTCTGGTTTGACTTCTGCTTGGCTCCCGGTGTTGTCTTCGTCTGCTGCCTGCCCCGACTCTTGACTCATCCATCACCTCCGCTTGTCTTCAGCCTGCCTCGACCTCTGGCCTGGATTTTTGTCTTGCTCCACTGCCGCCTGCCACGACCTCTGGATTGTCTGGTTACTCCTACTTTGCTGCCTGCCTCAACTCGGACTGTACTTGACTTTCTCGGTGCCAGGAGACCCTCGCCTAAGTCCTGCCAGCCCCGGCACCCACAGGCTCAACCTGCAGGGAACGAGGTCCTGTCTGGTCTCCTGGTCCTGCATTGCTTACCAGCTATGAGTCTGCTGCAGGCCTTCCTCCAGCGGATCCTCACCACACTCTAGCCGGCCCAAGGGTCCACATTCACAACAGTCTGCTAAGGCCATGGACCCTGCGGACCTGTCTGGCTTCCAGGCCATTCCCGGCATAGCCCAGTGCTTGCAGCAGCAACACGTTTGCATGGGTGTCTTTGCAGCTTATGTGGAGAGACTAGCTAATCGCTTGGACGCTAATCTTCCTGTAGCAACTCCGCCTCCAAGTACTGCTCCAGGACCAGCCGCATCTTTACATCTACCAGCACCGCCATGGTATGCAGGGGATCCGAAAGCAGTGCCGATGTTTTTTTTAAACCATTGCTTTATGCGGTTTGCCTTACAGCCTGCGCAATTCCCTTCAGATCAAATCAAAACTACCTATATTTTGTCTCTCTTGGACGGTCGAGCCCTAGCTTGGGCGTCACCACTATGGGAACGAGGCGATGCATTACTTGGGAATATGCAACAATTTGTTCATAATTTCAAGATGGTTTTTGACGAGCCAGCTCGCCAGTCTACAGCTGCCACAGGATTACTACATTTGCGTCAAGGGTCCCGTCCACTTGTCGACTACTCGGTTGAGCATCCGAGCTAGGTTGGTGGGAGGACAGCCTGAGAATCATCTTCTTAGAGGGGCTATCCTCTCGAATAAAGGACGAGCTGGCTACTCAGGACCTTCCGGAAAGCCTTGAAGATCTAATCGACCTTGCAGGTTGAATTGACCAACGGCTTTAACATTGAGCCCTTGAGGTCAAGCCTGATAGGAGACCAGTTCCTCTGGCTCCATCTTTCTCACGTCCGCTTGTTTCCTCTTCTGAAATTACCGACAATCGTGGAGAAGAAACTATGCAATTGGGATGCAGTCCTCTTACGGTAGAAGAGAGAAGGCGCCGGCGCACATTAGGCCTCTGTCTGTATTGTGGAGGCAAGGGACATCTTCTGGCCCAATGCAGTGAGTGGCCGGAAAACTCCAGGGCCTAGATGTCTTCGGGGAGCTGACCCCTAGGTTGCGCCAATTCCGCTCAATGTACTGTTCCAGTTACCTTGGAATATCCTGGAATATCTCCACCCTGGCCTTCGTTGACTCAGGAGCCGGGGTAAATTTTATCCTTGTGGACCTTGTACAACAGCTTCAACTCTCTGTATTACCTCACAAGCCGCTACTACGGATTTCATCCATCCATGGTACACCACTCCTAGGCTGTGTCTCTGCCACCATGATCCTGTTGACCCTCCGCAAGGGAGTGCTCCATACTGAAAAGTCCTAGAAAAGGCCATCCACCCTATTGGCTTGGGCTTACCATGGCTACAGAAACATTCACCCATCATCCAATGGGACACTCTCCAGATAGCGGCCTGGAGTCCTCACTGTTTCTCATCTTGCTTGCCTGTGATACCTCGACCTCTTCTGGCCACTTCTTTATCATTGCCCATACAATACTCCGAGTATATGGATGTATTCTCCAAAGAAATGGCAGAACTCCTTCTGGAGCACCACCCCTTTGATTGCGCAATAGACTTGCTCCCAGGTACTATGCCACCCAGAGGGCGAGTGTATCCATTGTCTCTTCTTGAAACACAAGCCATGTCTTGCTATATTCAAGAGAATTTAGACTGTGGCTTAATTCGACCCTCAAATTCTCCAGCAGGAGCCGGCTTCTTTTTTGTCGCAGAAAAAGATGGCTCCCTCAGACCTTGCATCGACTACAGAGGTCTCAATGTGATCACCTGCCGAGACAGATACCCATTACCACTCAACCCGGTACTCTTATACCATTGACAGGGAGCCAAGGTCTTCACCAAGCTCGATCTCCGTGGGGTCTACAATCTGGTACGAAATCGTCCAGGTGATGAGTGGAAAACCGCTTTCAACACTCGTAATGGGCATTCCGAGTACCTGGTCATGCCTTTCGAGTTGTGTAATGCCCCTGCAGTTTTTCAAAACCTGATGAACGAGGTAATACGTGACATGCTCCACTCTTCCGTTGTCTTTTATCTGGATGATGTGTTAATATACTCAAAAGACCTCTCTACACATCAACAGCAAGTTAAGCAAGTGTTACAAAGGCTTCGGGATAATCGCTTGTTTGCTAAATTAGAAAAATGTTTATTTGAACAGGAATCACTGCCCTTATTGGGATACATAGTTTCTTCTACAGGATTTCATATGGACCCTGAGAAATTGTCCGCCATTAAGGTCTGGCTCAACCCATGGGGATCAAAGCTCTCCAACGATTCCTCGGGTTCGAAAATTTCTACAAACAATTCATACCTCACTATTCAAGGGGTAGCTCCCCTTACTGCCCTCACAAAGAAAGGTGCAAACGCTAAGGATTGGCCTTCAGAGGCACATCAAGCTTTCGAGGATTTGGAAAGAGCCTTTTTACTAGACACCTGCCTGCATCATCCGGACCCTCAATGACCGTTCATAGTAGAAGTGGATGCTTCAGATCTAGCTGTGGGAGCGGTCCTCAGCAAAATATCCACCAAGGGTAAGTTACTGCCTTGCTTGTACTTCTCTCGGAAGTTCTCTGTCACTGAGAAAAACTATGGTATAGGTGACAAAGAACTCTTGGCCATTAAACTAGCGTTCGAAGAGTGGCATCAATGGCTGGAAGGGACCCAGCACCCAATAACAGTTTATATGGATCACAAGAATTTACAGTTCCTATGTCAAGCCCAATGCTTGAATCCAAGACAAGCTTGTTGGTCATTTTTCAGTCGTTTTAATTTCTCTCTACGCTACAGGCCTCTCCCATACTACCGAGACAGAAGACACATCTGCCTCTCCTCAGTACATCTTAGATCCAGCAAGGGTCATTGTGGCTGCTACTGATGTAGTTTCCCTTGGCAAGACAGTTGTTCCTCTCAGTCTAAGAAGGGGAGTTCTCGCCTGGGCTCATGATTCCCTAACAGCAGGACATCCTAGAAGGGCACATACCTTGGATCTGCTAATATGGTATTAACTGGTGGCCACATATCAAGCGAGATGTCGAAGCATACGTCAGCTCTTGCCCTACCTGTGCCAGACAGAAACCTTTGTTGGGACGTCCTTGGGATCTCTCACAACCGCTCCCCATACCTACTGAACCATGGACCCATCTTTCTACCGACTTTCTGGTAGACCTGCCTCTGTCTGAAGGAAAGACCGTCATCTGGGTCACGGTGGACAGGTTTTCTAAGATGGCCTACTTTGTGCCACATGCCAAGCTCCCTACGGCCCCCGAGCTGGCACAGCTCTTTACCCAACACATTTTTCGCACTCATGGACTGCCACTCCACATTGCTTCAGATCGTGGCTCCCAGTTTACAGCAAAATACTGGAGAGCACTTTGTAAAATGTTTGGGGTTCATTTGGACTTCACCTCTGCTTTCCATCCGCAGGGCAATGGACAAGTGGAACGAACTAATCATTCACTGAAGGCCTTCCTCTGATCCTTTGTGGGGGACAAACAAGATGATTGGGTGTCTCTACTACCATGGGCCGAGTTCTCATACAATCATCATGTGCATTCTGTGACCGGGACTTCCCCCTTTCAGTTTGTTAATGGTAAATGACCCAAGCCTCCCTTGCTGCTTCCGTTGACTGTACCTTCACCTGCGGCCCAACTCACTGCTCAACAGCTTCATTCCCTCTGGGAATCCACTCAAACTAAATTGCAACACATGGCTGCCATCGCCAAGAGAAACACTGACAAACACCGGCGTCCGGCTCCTGTGTTCAACCCTGGGGATAGAGAATGGCTGAGCACTAAGCATATCCATCTCAGAATTCCTTACATGCGTTTGGTGCCTAAGTATATCGATCCATTTGTAGTGTCTGAAAGAGTAGGTACGGTTTCCTACCGCCTACGGCTTCCAGCCACTTTAAGGATTTACAACATATTCCACGTCTCGTTACTCAAATCATTGATACTCTCAGTCTTCAATCGTAAACCGCCTGAACCCTCCAAGATGGTGGCATAGGTAAAGTATAAAGTAAGAGATGTGCTGGATGTATGCTTCTACCATCGAAGATGGGAGTACTTGATTTCTTGGGAAGGTTGTGGTCTGGAGGAGAACACTTGGGAACCTGCGGTCAACATTCTGGATAAATCCCTTCTTCACCAGTTTCATCGGGATCATCCAAGTAAACCAGGACCCCCAGGGAGGGGCGTAAGAGGGGGGTACTGTTGTGAATACCGGCCATGGGAGTCCACTGCTGGGCCCCACCTTACCTGCAGTCTTGTCTCCGGTCAGTCATGGCATCCTCCATGGCGCTCCGGCTGCAGCTGGGCCTTCCTGCGGCGTTCTCCCCATGAGGGAGACACCGCCATCTTCCTGCTCCAAACCCCGCCCCTTAGGCACATGTGCGCAAGGGCTCGGGATTTAATGGGGCTGTGGCGGGAAACCTCAGCCCGGCCCCTAAAGTGAAGTCAGACGCCATAGGGTAATTTAAACCCAGCCAGGAACTCCATTTCTTTGCTTAGCAACAGGTCTTCTACGTTGCAGTGCTAGTTGCTATTCCTGAGTTCCTGATCCTGCGTTCTTCTAGTTCCTGTGTTCAAGATCCTGCCTTCTTCTAGTTCCTATGTTCCAGATCCTGCCTTCTTCTAGTTCCTGTGTTCCAGATCCTGCCTTCTTCAGTTCCTGTCCTGCTCCGCTCCTGAGTTCCTGTTCTGCTCCTGAGTTCCTGTTCCAGCTTCCTTCTCTGGTTTGACTTCTGCTTGGCTTCCGGTGTGTCTTCGTCTGCTGCCTGCCCTGAGTCTTGGCTCATCCATCACTTCCTCTTGTCTTCAGCCTGCCTCGAGCTCTGAATTGTCCGGTTACTCCTACTTTGCTGCCTGCCTCGACTTGGACTGTACTTGACTTTCTCGGTGCCAGGAGACCCTCGCCTAAGTCCTGCCGGCCCCAGCACCCAAGGGATCAACCTGCGGGGAATGAGGGCTGGTATAGGTGAAGGTCCTGTCCAGTCACCTGGTCCTGCACTGTCTACCGGCTATGAGTCTGCTGCAGGCCTTCCTCCAGCGGATCCTCACCACACTCTAGTCGGCCCAAGGGTCCACATTCGCAACAGTGCAATCCTCCCTAGGAGATTTTTTTTTTTTTAGTTGAAATATTGTTATTGAGATTGTACATCTTACAAAAATAAACAGGCCAACCGAATAATCAGCAAATACACGGTACATAGCATATGGTCTGTCATTACAATGCACATAGTCAGACAATAAGAATATGATAGGAAAGAAGAAGAGAGCAAGGAAAGACAGATGAGAAAAACTAGAAAAGAGGTAGATAAAAGAGAAGAAAAAGGAAAGAAATAGGAAAGCAAAGGGAAGTAATACATGCAAATGAGCAGCACATCATCGGAGGGAACAATCACAGTCCACAATAGCAGAATAGTTATAACGAAGCTATATAGGCGTCTAAAGGCTTCCACACCTGTGATCATTTAGTAAGTCTACCAAATTTAATCGCCATTGCCTTCTCATATTTAGAATATAAACATACAGTATTCCACCATAAATGTTCAGATAGCAACTCACTACACTTCCAGTTGGACATGATATTATGTTGGGCAATTGTTAAGAAAAAAGCTAGTAATTTACGATGAGGTAGTGGAAGTTGTATGGATGGATCAGTTCCTTTTAATATTACTGAGTAAGAAATGGGCTGATCCAACTTCAAAATTAAGGAGACTGTAGCCCAGAGCTGATGCCAAAATGTATTCACATAAGGGCAAGAGAAGAGCATATGACTCAACGTGGCCTTGGCGGCTGAACAGGACCAGCAAGCATGGGAAGATATGAGACCCGCCCTGTGAAACTTCCAAGGAGTCCAAACTGCTCTGTGCGTGATAAAAAAGGAAGTCTGTAACAAACTGGAAGAGAGCGAGATGCGAACAGAAAAGGCCACTCAACCCAGTTAAAAGCTTTTTCCGCATCCAAAGAGACTGCAACTGCCGGAGTCGGAGCAGAAAAGACAGCCTGTTGGATATGCAAAAAGAGACGGGTATTATTGGCTATAAGGCAATGTTTGATAAATCCAGATTGACCCGGATTAATCAATATACCTAAGACTCGGGAAAGTCTAGTAGCCAGAATTTTAGTGAATATCTTATAATCAATATTCAATAAAGAAATTGGCCTATAATTAGCTGGATGTGTCTCATCTCTACCTCGCTTTGGAAGCACAACTATACAAGCTTGTGTGAAAGAAGAAGGCACCTTGAGAAAGAAAAGAAGAAAAATAATCATGTAAATGAGAAACAAGGGTCTTCTTGAATGCTTCATAAACGGTGTGATTTGTATATTATACAAGAACATCGGTATATTAAAAACTAAAAATAAATAAATAAATAAATAAATCTGAGGTAAATCCGTCAGGTCCAGGAGCTTTCTTAGGAGCAAGAGAAGAAATAGCAGTTGCAATTTCCCCAGAAGAAATCAGTTCATCCAATGTAGCCATCTGATCAGGTGTAAAAGTAGGATGAGCTATGGTAGAGAAAAAGTCTTGCCACGATGTTTGGGAGAGAGAAACCTTCGACTGATATAAAGTAGCATAGAAGTCTCGGAATGCATGCAGGATGTCGGCTTTTTTAGTCAGCAGCTCATTAGAGAAGGACAAGATCTTGATGATGCGTTTTTTTTCTCAGATTTCTTTTTAAGGTAAGAGGATAATAAGTGACCGCATTTATTATTGCCAGCGTAATATTGCGCTTTGGAGTGAAAGGTGTAAAGATGAACTTGGGAGCTGAGAAGTTGATTGTATTGATATAGGGCTTTGACCAATGCAGACAGAGAAGGAGAAGGAAATTTGAAATGATCCTGTTCAAGAGAAGTGACGATTTATTGGAGAGTATTCAGTTCTGCTTTTTTAAGTTTACGCCATCGAATGGAGTAGCTGATGATTTCTCCACATATTATAGCCTTGAAAGCATCCCATAAAGAAGTAGCCGAAATATCATCAGTGGCGTTAAATTGAAAATATTCCGAGATCTTTTGTTCAATCATAGTGGAGAATTCAGATAACGCAAGAAGCGTCGGATTGAACCGCCATTGTCTGTTGATACTAATTCAGTGAGTGAGATTGCAGGTGAGAGTGATAGCTGCATGATCTGATATTAGGATGGGGCAAATCGTTGCAGAGGTTATCTTAGAAATTAAGGAATTGGAAGTTAAAAAAAAAAATCAATGCGTGATACGAAGAGTGCAGCAATGAAAAGAAAGTGTAGTCTTTTCCTGTGGGATTTAATAAGCATCAAGGGTCTGAAAGACCAAACGTAGTGGTAAGATGCTGTAGGGAGCAAGTAGATTTGGAAATAGTCAGGCGAGCCTCTGTTTTTTTTTTTTTTAATCTAATACAGGATCCAGAGGTTGGTTAAAGTCTCCACCAATAATGCATTGAGAAGAATCCAATGCTAGCAGCTGTGCAAATACGTCTTGAAAGAAGACCGGATTGTCTATACTGGTGCATATAGGTTGAGTATAGTGAAGAGCTCATTGTGAACGGAGAGTTGAATAATATTCCATCTGCCTTCAATATTGGCAGAGTGGTGAGATATTGTCACATTTAGATCTTTGTGAATCAAAATAGCCATGCCTCTTTTTTAATGCATGGCTGGGCTAAAAAAAAAAACACTTGTCCCACCCATCGCTGCCGAAGCTTAAGGGTTTCAGAAGTAGAAAGGTGAGTCTCCTGAATGAGAGCAATGTCCGCTTGTAAAGTATGCAGATAATTAAGAACCTTTTTGCGTTTAATAGGGTGCGAAAAGCCATTGACGTTTAAGGATACTATTTTGAATGAAGTGATGTTGGACGCCATAAAGAAAAAAGAAGGCACAAATCATCATTGTGGCTGGGTTTGTCCTCCGCCAGTAAATAGCGTGCTAATAAAAAATAGAGGAAGAGTCCATAGCATGGGATAGAAAAAAAGGAAGTAACCAAGTCCTAAAACGTAGAGAAAGTGGCAGAGAGAAAGTCAAGATATATCTCATATTAAAAAAAAAAAAAAAGAGATTAAGGAGCAATGCATAATAAGGCTTGACCATGCAGAAGCATGGGTTGCCAAAATAAAAATACAAAAAAAGCCTCAGGGCAGACCAAAAGGCATCCAGAGTCCCTCACTCCTTGACAAGAAGCTTAATTAGCCAGTATGCGAAGGAAGGAAAAAAAATGGCCTGATTTCGGTGAGAAAATTGAAAAAGAAAAACAAAGTAGCTGGAACACCTTTCCAATAACATAAGGTTGTAATGAATATCTCCCTAGGATAAAAAAAAGACATAGCACGTATTAAAAGACCACAGACTGCCAGGGTCTCTCATGATCCCAATTTTGAGAACTATATGAGGAATATAATAGCAAACTGATGGGTCCAGTTATGTCTTAAAAAACTGGTGGGTCCAGTTATGTCTTAAAAAAAAGATAGTGATTACCTCTTAGGATTCAAAAAAGATAGTGATTACCTCTTAGGATTCAGGTAATCATTGAAGCAGCTGGTACAAAAGAGAGCAGAAACTCCTCTGGATCTCTCAGATCGTGAAAAACTTAGTTTATTGTATGTGACCCTCATTTGTGCTTGATATAGCAAACCATATTTTGCCCCTAAAGATTGTAAATGGGGTCTCAGCGCCAGAAGAGCCTTATGTTTTGTAGCTGTAGTCTTTGCTAGATCAGGGACAAAAAGAATAGAATGACCCTGAAAGGCAAGAGATGCTTTGCTTCTGGCTGCTGCAAAAATCAGGAGGGCCTGGGGATATCTCAGTACTTTAAAAATAATAGGCCTGGGATATCTGGAGTTCTTGAGAGGTTGTGATTGTATCCTGTGGGCCCTTCTCCAGTTCAAAACGCTGGTCAAATTTGAGCTGTAAACTGGAAGGGATCATTTGTATTAGAAATTGCAAGATATTACCTTCAGCTCCTTCAGGTACCCCCAGGATTCTTATGTTATTGCGACAGTTTCTATTAGAGAGATCTTCCACATCCTGCTTCAGTTGTTCCACTTCCTTTGTTAACTGAGGAAGTGGCGCAGTAAAGAGAAGGAGAGATGAAACCTGTGTTTCAGTGTCATCTAGATGCGTTTGAAACCCATTAATTTGAGCAGTCAGAGATTGCAGATCACTGCGAACAGCAGAGGTAGTATCGATATTCAATTGAATTAAGTCTTTGAGTTGTTTCAGTTCAGCTTACACCCTTTCCCCTGACACCATGCTTTTTGACTGCGGGGCTTATCCGGCGACGGAGGGTCTTGCTTAGATTGCTTCGTTCCGGCAGCCGCAATAAAGGCAGCTTCTATTTTCCCTGGTTTTGATGCAGTCATAAGGTGAGAAGAACGGGAGAATCAGTATGGTAGAAAAAGATGTCCAAAGAGCTGAATGTTCCAGGAAATAGGAGTGAGGGCTTGCAGAGCTTCAGACTCGGGCAGCCATCTTGTGCGCTGCGCGAGAGCGCCCCTCCCTAGGAGATTTTGATACGGGTAGAAGGCCGTTTTGCCCTCGTGGAAGATGATGTCGGAGCTCTTGAAAGAAGAACAGATGAGCTAGAAAAGGCTGCTAAGGCCTGAGATGAAAAAATCGATCTTGAAAATAGATCCCAAAGGAACAATTTGCATTTTGTTGGGTTCCCCAAAACTATCACGGACACAGAGCTAGTGGCAATACTGGAAAAGTAGTTGACTGCAAAGATCCCTGCTGTACTGCCCTTCATGGGGAACCTCGTGGAACGGGCCCACAGGCTGGGTGCGAAACCAGCATCAGAGGAGGTATGCAGACCCCGGGTAGTTATCGCCCGGCTTCTCAATTACGCCCATAAAGCAACCATTCTGCAGCATTATCAGAAGGTGGGAGATCTTCATTACGATAATAGAATAATCCTAATCTTCCAAGATTTTTCAGCCTGAGAGTCCGGACTAAGAAAGGAATTTTCCCCTAACTGCACAGAACTGGTCACAAAGAAGCTTTGGTTTTCATTACTATTTCCAGCCAGATTGAGGATCTAGCATCAAGGGAAGCCTCAAACGTTTGACACAGTTTCAGCAGCAAGGGAATTTTTCCAAGCGATTCAGATCACTGACAATGAACAACCAGGCTGAGAACGTTTCATGAGATTTATTTGGATCCTCCAGAGCAACTAAGTGATCTGGTACTAAAAATGGGTTGGGTAATGAAGGATATTGTTTTGAATCATATTTGCTGTTTTGAAAGTTCTATTGGTTAAGCTGGGAGAGCACACTGTATTAAGAGAATGAGTGCCATAGAATTCAATTTTGGGAAACGGCTGATCACGTCAATAATAGATGACTTCCACTCCCGCTAGAGAGAAATATGTTACCAGAGGGATTGAAGGTTGGGGTGTTTTGATAATATGGACTTTTGATATGGAAATATTGTGTTCATATAAGGAAGGGAGTAGTGTCGGAGAGGGGCGGGGGATGGCTGATGCAGAAAATATATCTTTTAATTGGGGAAACATCACTGCAACTTGTAAGATACAGGTTTGTTTTTTTTTAGCATTAACATACCAAAAAGTTGGGGAAACTTTATGCACTGTGTTTCTGGGTCAGATATCTTGTATTGCAGCCTAAGAATCTCACTGCTTGTAACATCAGTCTATCTGATACAGGATGGTTTATAAAATAGTCACTTGGAATGTCTCTGGCCTAGGGACACGGATAAAAGGGAGAAAGATTGAACAAGCTAAACTCATATTTCTTCAAGAAACATTTAAATCAAGAAGAAGAAGGTACAGAGAAGGGCTACCAAAATGATAAGGGGAATGGAACAACTCCCCTATGAGGAAAGACTAAAGAGGTTAGGACTTTTCAGCTTGGAGAAGAGACGACTGAGGGGGGATATGATAGAGGTGTTTAAAATCATGAGAGGTCTAGAACGGGTAGATGTGAATCGGTTATTTACTCTTTCGGATAGTAGAAAGACTAGGGGGCACTCCATGAAGTTAGCATGGGGCACATTTAAAACTAATCGGAGAAAGTTCTTTTTTACTCAACGCACAATTAAACTCTGGAATTTGTTGCCAGAGAATGTGGTTTGTGCAGTTAGTATAGCTGTGTTTAAAAAAGGATTGGATAAGTTCTTGGAGGAGAAGTCCATTACCTGCTATTAAGTTCACTTAGGGGCGGATTTTAAAAGGCGCGCGAATAGCCTACTTTTGTTTGCGCTCCAGGCACTAACAAAAGTACGCTGGATTTTAGTAGATACGCGCGGAGCCGCGCGTATCTGCTAAAAACCTGGATCGGCGCGCGCAAGGCTATGGATTTTGTATAGCCGGCGCGCGCCGAGCCGCGCAGCCTACCCCCGTTCCCTCCAAGGCCGCTCCGAAATTGGAGCGGCCTCGGAGGGAACTTTCCTTTGCCCTCCCCTCGCCTTCCCCTCCCTTCCCCTACCTAACCCACCCGCCCGGCCCTGTCTAAACCCCCCTTTACCTTTGTCGGGGGATTTACGCCTCCCGGAGGGAGGCGTAAATCCCCGCGCGCCAGCGGACCTCCTGCGCGCCGGGCCGCAACCTGGGGGCGGGTACGGAGGGCGCAGCCACGCCCCCGGACCGCCCCGGGCCGTAGCCACGCCCCCGTACCCGCCCCCAAAACGCTGCCGACACGCCCCCGAAACGCCGCGACGACCGGGCCGCCCCCGACACGCCCCGACACGCCCCCCTCGGAGAACCCCGGGACTTACGCGAGTCCCGGGGCTCTGCGCGCGCCGGGAGGCCTATGTAAAATAGGCTTCCCGGCGCGCAGGGCCCTGCTCGCGTAAATCCGCCCGGTTTTGGGCGGATTTATGCGAGCAGGGCTCTGAAAATCCGCCCCTTAGAGAATATCCACTGCCATTAGCAATGGTTACATGGAATAGACTTAGTTTTTGGGTACTTGCCAGGTTCTTATGGCCTGGATTGGCCACTGTTGGAAACAGGATGCTGGGCTTGATGGACCCTTGGTCTGACCCAGTATGGCATTTTCTTATGTTCTTATGTTCTTAAGAAGCAGCTAAATTGAAGAAAAAATGGATCACCCATGTATTTTCCTCTGCAGGGATATCCAAAAGCTGTGGGGTGCCCATCATTATTCATAAGGCACTCGATTTCCACATGACTAAAATGGTGGTGGACTCAGGGGGGAGGTATCTAATTCTTGTGGGGAAATTAATGGGAATTATATTGCCGTACGCCCCCCAACAGATATGACCATTCTTTTTTCTCAGGGTTGGTTTCCCAGGTTTCACAACTTGATGATACTATTTTAGGGGGAAACATAAATTTTACCATAGACCCCACTTTAGATAGACAACCTTATGGGGCGGCGGGGGGGAGCGGCATCCCATGAGCGATAATAAAGGTCCCCCCTTTTTTTTTTTTTTAATGTAAACACTTGGCCATGCTAGTCCTTTGGAAGACTATGCATCCGGGAGAGAAAGCATATACTCATATGGAACGCGCCCATTCAACTTGGTCTCGGATTGATTACTTACTGATCTCAGAAAACTTTTTCCTCGATTTTCCAAAGCATCAATTGAGGACCTGATTATCTCCGACTATAGTGGCGCATATTGTGTTGGGGGAATCTCAGGGACATAGTCAATGGAGGATACCTCCCAGTTTATCTACAGCCCCCAAATTTCCTATATATTTACATATAGAACCCTGTCTGCGGACGTTTAAGAAAAAGCTAAAGACTTGGCTTTTCACAAATGCCTTCTCTTAAAGCCAATACCTCAGCTTTGTTTGCCACCCCCAGTTTTCCATTCATTTCTTCATTTTGTGCTAGTCTATGCTCAGACCAGGGCCTCGGGTTAGAATTCCTATGGCTAATGCCAATTTGTCTATCTGTTTACTGGTATAATCTTATGTTCTTAAGTTTTCCTGTGTTTACCATGTTCGATGTAAAGCTTTTTTTTTTTTCTTCAATCAATATGTACTCCATGTTATTTCTAACTCTTATGTTCTTTGTAATTTCGAACTTTAGTTCTCTGTAAACAGATGCGATATGTTCGATTACATGAACATCGGTATATAAAAGCCTTTAAATAAATAAATAAATAAATAAATAAATAAATACATAAGAAATGGAAGGAGTATGTTGAGTTTAATGGTAATCATGCCACCCAACTGATTTTGTTTTGGGAGACAGCAAAAGATATGCTGCGTGGTAATATAAGTTATGATAGCCATAAATGGAAACAAGTGCATATTTATTTATTTATTTAGCTTATTTATATACCGTTTACCAATATAAAAATTGACCAAAACGGTTTACAGCAATATAATCGAAACTATAAATCTTAAAACTTAACTAATCACTTAAAATAATAAAATAAAAATAAAATAAAACTAGAATAACGAAATAAAATAAAAGCATAATAAAATAAATAACTAAACAAAGTTTGAATAAAAATACAATTAATAACGATCAATAACGTAAAATTTGGGTGAATAGGATAGTAAATAATTGGCTGCTACATTACAAAACTAAAAGAAGGAAGAAAGAAAGAACAAAACTATGATAAGACATCATTCTATTCTTGATAATGGTTAAGAAGAGCTGGCTTCATGACAATTTATTTATTTATTTATTTATTTGTAATTTTTATATACCGACCTTCTTGCATGAAAATGCAAATCAGGCCGGTTTACAGTGAAACTGAATAAGCAGGAAATCTAATTCCTTAGTCTGATACATTGAACATCTAAAACGAAACAAATGTTAACAAGGCAAAAGGCTAAACAACTTAATAAAGGTTAATTAAAAGACAAACATAACTAAACTTATTTTAAACGAGGCACAAAGGTTAGCACGAAGGGGAGCACAAAGGGGAAGAGCCCCTTTGTCGCGCCCCTTCGGCGCGCGACGCCCGATGGACCGGCGTCGTTTACCGGCTCTGATGCTAGCGTGGTGATGTCATTGGGGGCGGGTCTATTTCTCTCTGAGGAATCCCATTCTTGAAAGTTTCATGGCGATTTTTCAAATTTTTTCACTTTTTTTCAGCCCGGGATAGTCTCTCAGGGTACCCGATGTTGGTGGGTTGCCCCTTACCTTCCTTGCCCGATGGACCGGCGTCGTTTACCGGCTCTGATGCTAGCGTGGTGATGTCATTGGGGGCGGGTCTATTTCTCTGAGGAATCCTATTCTTGAAAGTTTCATGGCGATTTTTCAATTTTTTTCACTTTTTTTCAGCCCGGGATAGTCTCTCAGGGTACCCGATGTTGGTGGGTTGCCCCTCACCTTCCTTGCCCGATGGACCGGCATCGTTTACCGGCTCTGACGCTAGCGTGGTGATGGGGTCTATTTCTCTCTGAGGAATCCCATTCTTGAAAGTTCCATGGCGATTTTTCAATTTTTTTCACTTTTTTTCAGCCCGGGATAGTCTCTCAGGGTACCCGATGTTGGTGGGTTGCCCCTCACCTTCCTTGCCCGATGGACCGGCGTCGTTTACTGGCTCTGACGCTAGTGTGGTGATGTCATTGGGGGCGGGTCTATTTCCCTCTGAGGAATCCCATTCTTGAAAGTTTCATGGCGATTTTTCAATTATTTTCACTTTTTTTCAGCCCGGGATAGTCTCTCAGGGTACTCGATGTTGGTGGGTTGCCCCTCACCTTCCTTGCCCTATGGACCGGCGTCATTTACCGGCTCTGACGCTAGCGTGGTGATATCATTGGGGGCAGGTCTATTTCTCTCTGAGGAATCCCATTCTTGAAAGTTTCATGGCGATTTTAGTTGTTAATTGGTAGTTTCTATGTTCCCGAATGCTTCATTAAATAAGTGAGTTTTTAATGCTTTCTTAAACTCCTTTCCATTAGAAATTAATCTTAAGGAGTCTGGCAAGACATTCCTCAGAATGGGGCCCGTGACAGAAAAAGCTCTTTGCCTTGTTATATTTAACGCGGCCTTTTTCACTGAGGGAACTTCTAAAAGGTTTTTTCCCGCTGATCTAATTTCTCTTCCAGGTCTATACACTCGCAAGATGGAACATAGCCAGATGGAATCTGTGCTATTTAGCAAAGAGTGAATTAGTGTGATGATTTTATAGCGTATCCTAAATTTGACTGGCAACCAGTGAAGTTTTTGCAGAATAGGAGATATATGCTGCTTTAGAGGGGTAAGGAGTCTGGCTGCTGAATTCTGAATCAGTTGCAGAGGTCTAATTGCTGTATCAGGTAGACCTATGTATAATCCATTGAAAAAATCAATGCCTGCAACACTAAGCGGTAGTCATGAAAAAATAATAAGGGGCGGAGTCGCTTCAATACATGTAATTTGAAGAAAGAGTTTTTTACTATCTTGGAAATGTGTTGAGATAAAGATAAATTGGTATGAATCCATACTCCTGGATTGCGTACTAATTTGGTAATTTGTATGACATCTTTACCTAAAGTTATATTCGCAGGGGGGGCATTGCTAGAATTTGAAAGAAAGCTGAGATAAAGGATTTCCATTTTTTTTTTATTTAATATTAAGCGATTGTGAGCCATCCATTGTTCAATTGTACTGATATATAACTGAATCAATGAGAACGTCTCTGTCCAGGATGATTTATATGGTATAAACAATTGAATGTCATCCGCATAGAGCTTGAAGTGTACATTCAAAGATGATAAGATATGACACAGAGGTAGAAGATAAATGTTAAATAAGATGGGCGATAATGAAGACCCTTGTGGAACACCAGTTGGTTGCATGAAGAATTGGGAGGAACAAGAACCAATATTAACTTGACAGGTACGATTGGATAGAAAACTCTCGAACCATTTTAACACTGTGGACTGTATTCCTATATGGTGAAGGACTAACAACAGTATTTTGTGATCCAGCGTGTCAAACGCTGCTGAGATATCTATGAAATAGGGAGATCATTCAGTTAGAAACACTGCCCAGGACCCTGAAATGTAAACTAATAGGGTGCCCCGCAGACCCTTACTTGGAACAATACAAAGCCATTCAGATGGCATCAATAACTTGTCACATAACAGAGTGATAAATTCCTTACAGCGTGTGAGATACCATCTGTTTCACCACACTAATAAATCTGGATGTATGCTGGCGAGACTTTTAAAAAGTCAAGAACCCTTTCAGTTTATAGCTGCTATAAAAAATCATGAGGGAGAAATTTGAATATTTTCCTCAGAAATAGCAAAAGTATTTTCCAAATATTATCAGGAGCTATACTCTGTGGATGAAACAGATACAAATTCTGTGTCTAAATTTATTGACTAAATTCTTTGTGGTTCACCATTTGAGGAGGCACTTACTAAGTTGAACTGGGACATAGGAGTAGGAGTAGCAGTTGAGGCTATTAAATCCCTACCAACACTTAAAGCCCTGGGCCCAGATGGGTTGGATACTTTATTTTACAAAGTGATAAATTAAGGACATTCCAGACACTTTATGCGGTGTTTATGAAGATATGTCTGTGCAGGGTATTTGCCAGTTTCCATGAAGACAGCCATGATAGTAGTATTACCGAAACCAGGATGGGATGTGCAGCTTGCCTTGTCCTAAAGACCCATTTCCCTGCTAAATTTAGACATCAAAATCTATGCGAAGATTTTAGCAAATCATTTGAAAGGAATAATGCTTCAGATTATATCTGCAAATCAAGTAGGCTTTGTATATGGCAGGCAATCTACAGTCAACATCTACAGAGTTCTGAATGCATTGGAAAAATGCAAAACTGATCCCATCCCAGACCCCTTTCTGGTCAGTTGCGATGCAGAGAAGGCCTTTGATAGGGTGGCATGGCACTTTTTATGACAGGTCCTTCTCAAATTTGGATTTGTTGGGAAAATGTATAAGTATATAGCTTTATTATACACAAACCCTGCAGCTAGAATCTTGGTAAATGGAATGTTATCAGATGAATTCCCCCTATTAGAGGGACCAGCCAAGGATGCACTCTATCACCCCTTTTATTTATTTTGTCGGTAGAACCCCTCGTTCTCAAACTGCACTCTGCCCCTAAGATTTCAGGTATTCCCCTGGGTTCCTTTATCATATAAAACTCTTTATTTGCTGACAATATACTTCTACTTCTATCTAATACTAGACATGCTCTCCCCAGTGCATACACATTTTTGCACAATATCAAACTATAGCGGGGTTTAAATTAAATCTCTATAAAACAGTGGCCGGAGATATCTCTGGGAAGCTTAAACCAAATTGGCCTCTTTTTCCAGTAAAGTGGGTGGGAGACACTATAAAGTATTTAGGAGTAGTATTATTTATTTATTTATTTATGCATTTCTTATATACCGTGATTCAGAACACAAGGATCTATCTTTATGGTTTACATATTCTATCAATAAAAGTAAGAATAAGAAATAGAAAATACAATAAAACATCAATAAAATAAGATAAAATAATAATTAAAAGGATAAAGGCTAGATAAATATTAAAATGAATAGAAAATCCTTAAATAAAACTAGATTTCTCTTGTGGATTGCAGCCTTATATAATATCCTAGTTATGAGTTCCATATGCTTGTTGAAAGCACCATGTCTTTAATTCCTTCTTGAATCGTTTCAGATCAACCTGCATTCTCAAGCTTAATGGTAAACTGTTCCAAAGTTTCGGTCCCGCGACCGAAATTGCCCTTTCTCTCACCTCGCTTAGTAATTCATAAAGATCCAGAACAATGGTATCAAATCTATATTCCCCTGCTTATTGACAAATTGAGACAAACTGGAAGCCTGGCATTCTCTTCCACTATCCCTACAGGACCGTGTAGCAGTTATAAAAATGATCATTGCCCCGAAACTCTTGCACCTTCTGCTCATGCTCCCAGTAGCATTATGATTTAAAGAGCAAAGAAATATACAGAACATTTTGAGAACCTTTCTATGGAAAAGGAAAAGATCACATCTGGGTATTCCACTTTAACTGCCCCAAGAGCACAAGGGGGTTCAAGCTTCTGGACTTCAAGCTATACCTCTTGGGTGGCAAATCGCCATTATTTGGGAGACTGGTTACATGGTACATCTGACTATACGAAGCATAGCTTGATCTCTGCCATATGTGCTCCTTTAGATCCAAAACTGGTTCTCAATATCTTGTCCAGAGAGTTTCAGACCTTTGGTATCAAATCTGATTTGGTCAAAAAAGGTTTGGATAAGTTCTTGGAGGAGAAGTCCATTACCTGCTATTAATCAAGTTGACTTAGAACTTACTAGCATCAGTAGCGTGGGATATACTTAGTTTTTGAGTACTTGCCAGGTACTTGTAGCCTGAATTGGCCACTGTTGGAAACAGGATGCTGGGCTTGATGGACCCTTGGTCTGACCCAGTATGGCAATTGCTTATGTTATATTCTAAAATGATTCGCCGGGTATGGGTAGAGATGAACAAATTAATGAATTTACCACCACAAGCGTCCCCACAGTATCCTATCATGGGCAACCCATTACTCCCTCTCTCTAAAACCCTCCCCCCTACATACATGAATTTGATATTAAAGGATTTTTTGGACCCGTTCTCAGGGAAACTCTATTCATTTGCTTATCTTCAAGAGAAGCTGGGGCTGCATCCGATGCACTTCTTGCTGTATGCCCAATTACGGGCTTTCTGCCAACAGCTGATGAAGGGGATGTAGGGACCATTCGACAATTCCTCATAAAATATTTTACTTAAACTTTTCATGGCGAGGCAAGGAACCCTTTCTCATTTGTATATATTTTTTTTTTTACAAATCTGTAACATATTCCATTTATGACAACCTTCTGGTAAAATGGCAATCTGAAGTTCAAGAGGAGTTGGACTCCCAGATGCTTTGAGATTCTTACTTGTCTATACAAAAAAATCACTAATAATGTTAATCTTAGAGAAATGCAAGCAAGAATTTTTCATAGAATTTTCCAACGAGGGCAAATCAACTGGGTATTATAACAACTGGTGAATGCTTGAAATGTGGTTCTCAACAGGCCTCATTAATACACTGTTTATGGTCATGTCAGGGTGTTTGGGACTTCTGGGAATCTATACACAAACAGTTATCTGCTCTTTTTAGCATGGACATTCACTGGTCATGTTCATTTTGTATACTGAACAATGATAATGGAGATGTCTCAATAATGATAATATTGTGTTTTTTTCTAAGGCTTGTCTAATTGCTAAAAAATGTTTATTGTTGCACTGGCTAAAACCTAGATCTCCTACAGAACCCATATGGACATTCTTAATGACAGAACTTTAGCAGCTGGAATTCGGCTCCCTATATACCTTTTTAACTCGGAAGAAGAAGCTGTTTTTCAGAAATATATGGTTTACGTTTTATCAGTCTTTACCAAAGTCTGTTCCAATACTGTTTCCCTTGGAACGGAATCTATGAGTAGGGTTTGGATATTCTTCTGTGTAATTGCTTGGTCACACACAGGTTATGTCAAACAAAAATAAAATGTGTTTTTATCAGCATCAGTGGGAAGGGGGTGGGGGCAAGGGAAGGGTTAAAGGGGAAAAATGGGAATGTCCGCTGACAAGTTTTGCAAACCATGTTGTTCTTGTATATTCATAAATCTGTTTGTGAAGCAACATTCCTTAATAAAAATGTTATTGAAAAAAGGATGTGTTTAGTCTTTCTGTGATGGCCTTATTTATTTATTTTATTTAAAAATGTTTATATACCGCTTTTATAATTCAAAAGAATTAATTATCTTCCCTAAGTGCACTTTTAAACCCTTGATCATATAACGGTCCAACCAACTCCCTCGCAGGCTTTCTTTGGATATATTTAAAACATTTTTATTATGATTTTTTTCCTCTATGGCCAACTTATTTTCAAATTTTCTCTTAGCCTGGCTTATCAATGTCTTATATTTAACTTGCCAATGCTTAATCCTATTTTCTTCTGATGGATCCTTCTTCCAATTTTTGAATGAAAGTCTTTTGGCTAAAATAGACTATTTCACCTCAATCTTTTGACCTTTTGTGTGGAATATATCTAGACTGTGCTTCTAAGATTTATTTTTTTTTTAAAACTATGTCCACACCTGTTGTACACACTTAACCTTTGTAGCGGCACCTTTCAGCTTTCTTTTTTTTTAAACTAATTTTCTCATTTTATGAAAGTTTCCCTTTTGAAAGTTTAGTGCTAGAGCCGTGAATTTACTTAAGAACATAAGAAATTGCCATGCTGGGTCAGACCAAGGGTCCATGAAGCCCAGCATCCTGTTTCCAACAGAGGTCAACCCAGGCCACAAGAACCTGGCAATTATCCAAACACTGTCCCCCCACCAGTTATTAATTCAAATTTGATCATCTTGTGATCACTATTGCCAAGCAGCCCCACCATTACCTCTTTTATTAAATCCTGTACTCAACTGAGAATTACATCTAAAATTGTTGTCTCTCTCATCAGTTGCTGAACCAATCGCCTCATAAAACTCATTTATTCCATCCAGGAACTTTATTTCTCTAGCATGTCCTGATGTTTCACTTACCCAGTCAATATTAGGGTAATTGAAATCTCCCATTACTACACTACCAATTTGGTTAGCTTTCCTAATTCCTCTTAGCATTTTACTGTCCTCATCATTATGGCCAGGTGGATGGAAGATACTTCTATTGCCATATTCTTCCCCAACACACAAGGGATTTCTACCCATAAATATTTGACTGTGCATTTAGGAGCCGATTTTACATTTTGCACGCGCGGGGTACATTTGTGCCCGCTACCCGGCGCGCACAAATATACACCCGATTTTATAACATGTGCGCGCTGCCACACGCATGTTATAAAATCCAGGGTCGACGCGTGCAAGGGGGTGCATACTTGTGCACCTTGCGCGCACCGAGCCCTAGGGGAGGCCCGATAGCTTTCCCTGTTCCCTCCAAGGCCGCTCTGAAATCGGAGTGGCCTTGGAGGGAACTTTTTTTTCTTTTGTTGTCCCCCCCACCTTTCCCCTATCTAACCCAACCCCAGCCATACCTGGACATACAGTGCCACCCCACCAAGTTGCGCCTCTCTATCAATGCGATATAATTTGTACCCTGGTATAGCACTATCCCATTGGTTATCCTCTTTCCATTATGTTTCTGAGATGTCAATTAAGTTTATGTCATTCATTGCTATACACTCTAACTCTCCCATCTCACTTCTTAGGCTTCTGGTATTAGCAAACATTTCAAAGTGTGTTTTTTGTTTATATTAACAATCTGATTTTCAGTTGACAGGGATAAACTGGAATCATTTAGCTCAGGCGAGTCTTTAATTATTATTGGAACCTCTGTTGGGATGCCCTAACTCTAATGCTTCATTAGTATCCTTCAAAGATACCTCCCTCCGAACCATGCACTGCTGAGCAACTGTCAGCTTTCCCTTTAGTTTAAAAGCTGCTCTATCTCCTTTTTAAAGGTAAGTACCAGCAGCCTATTTCCACCCTGGTTAAGGTGGAGCCCATCTCTTCAGAAAAGACTCCCCTTTCCTTAAAGATTCCCCAGTTCCTTACAAAACTGAATCCCTCTTCCTTGTTCCATCATCTCAACTACGGATTGACACTCTGGAGCTCCACGTAGAACGGAGAATGTTGAGATTACTTACCTGATAATCTCCTTTTCCTTAGTGTATGCAGATGGACTCAAAACAAGTGGGTATAGTGTGCTCGTGCTAGCAGTTGGAGATGGATCTGACGTCAGCACGGGTACATATACCCCCGCAGGAAGTGCAGCAATTCAGTAATCTTCCTTGCAAAAGCTGTAGCTGACCGATCGATTAAATGAACAGGATTACCCTGACCGATTGATAGTAGCTGGAGACCGCCAGTGTTTTCAACCGGAAGGCGTCGACACCCGGCAGGGTGGATGCCCTATTATAAGAAAAACATAGCTTACCGTGAGTCGGTGAATCCCCATGTATACCGGCAGCCGGGCAGGATGCTGAGTCCATCTGCATACACTAAGGAAAAGGAGATTATCAGGTAAGTAATCTCAACATTTCCTAGCGTGTAGCAGATGGACTCAAAACAAGTGGGATTTACAAAAGCTACTCCCGGACTGGGCGGGAGGCTGCCCGAGGTCCGTTCAGGATTGCCCTCGCAAATGCTGTGTCCTCCCTGGCCTGGACGTCCAGACGATAGAACCTGGAGAAGATATGGAGGGAGGACCACGTCGCCGCTTTACATATCTCTGCCGGTGACAGCATCCTAGTTTCTGCCCAAGAGGCTGCTTGCACGCGCTGGTAGAGTGAGCCTTGACCTGTAGAGGCAGTGGTTTCCCTGCTTCTACGTAGGCTGCCTTGATAACTTCTTTGATCCAGCGGGCGATGGTTGTCCGTGAGGCCGCTTCCCCTTGCTTCTTGCCGCTGTGAAGGACGAACAGATGGTCCGTCTTTCGTACTGCTTCCGACATTTCCAGGTATCTAGACAGTAGCCTGCCGATGTCGAGATGGCGTAGTATTCGACCGTCTTCCGCCTTCTTTAAACCTTTTGTGGTAGGCAAGGATATGGTTTGGTTGAGGTGGAAGTGTGAGACCACTTTGGGTAAGAAGGAAGGAACTGTGCGAAGATGGATAGCCTCTGGAGTGATTCTGAGAAACGGATCACGGCAGGACAGTGCTTGTAGCTCTGAGATGCGGCGTGCTGAGCATACAGCCAGCAGGAACACCATCTTCAAGGTTAACAAACGGAGGGACAGGCCTCGAAGGGGTCTGAAGGCGTGTCCCGCTAGAAATTCCAAAACTAGATTGAGGTTCCACAGGGGTACTGGCCACTTCAGTGGCGGACGAATGTGTTTGACTCCTTTCAGGAAATGTGAAACGTCTGGGTGTGTGGCGATACTGTTGCCGTCACTCCGGGGACCGTAGCAGGATAGCGCTGCTACTTGGACCTTGATGGAATTGAGGGACAGACCCTTCTGAAGTCCATCTTGTAGGAAATTCCAAATGATAGGAATCTTTGCGGCATGTGGATTGGTGCTGTGAGTTTCGCACCAGGCTTCAAATACTCTCCAGATCCATATATATGTTAGTGATATGGAGAACTTGCGTGCTCGGAGTGTATCTATTACCGGCCCCGAGTATCCTCTTTTCTTCAGTCGAGCCCTCTCAATGGCCAGACCGTAAGAGAGAATTGAGCTGGATCCTCGTGGAGGATGGAACCTTGCCGCAGCAGGTCCCTGCGTAGAGGCAGGGGAAATGGAGTCCCTGCCAGTAATCTTCTCATGTCTGCGTACCAGGGTCTTCTTGGCCAGTCCGGGGCCACTAGAAGAACTAGGCCTCTGTGCCGCTGAATCTTGTGCACGATGGCTTCCAGCATGGGCCATGGAGGAAAGGCATATAGCAGGATCCCCTGCGGCCATGGCTGTACCAGGGCATCGATCCCCTGAGATAGCGGATCCCGCCTGCGGCTGAAATATCTGGGTACTTGAGCGTTGGACCTGTCCGCTAGTAGGTCCATGCCCGGCATCCCCCACCGATCCACAATCATCTGGAAAGCTGTGGGCAACAGCTGCCATTCCCCTGGATTTAGGCTTTCTCTGCTGAGGAAGTCTGCCGTGGTGTTGTCCTTCCCGGCGATGTGAACGGCGGAGATGTCCTGGAGATTTGCTTCCGCCCAATTCATCAGGGGGCCTATTTCTAGGGATACCTGTTGGCTTCTGGTTCCACCCTGTCGGTTGATGTATGCCACCGTGGTGGCATTGTCTGACATCACTCTGACCGCTCTGTTGCGAAGTCTGTGAGCAAATCGCAGGCACGCTAGCCTGACTGCCCGTGCCTCTAGTCAGTTGATGTTCCACCCCGACTCTTCTCTGTTCCACCTCCCTTGGGCGGTGAGTTCTTCGCAGTGTGCTCCCCAACCATTCAGGCTGGCGTCTGTAGTGAGCAGGGTCCAGGTTGGGGAGGACATTCTTGACCCCCGGCTCATGTGGCCGGGCTGCAACCACCACCGTATCTGATTCCGCACTCTGGCTGGTAGAGGTAGGTGTGTGGTGCAGTTCTGTGATCGTGGGCTCCACCGAGATAGGAGGGCGCGTTGTAATGGTCTCATATTTATTTATTTATTTATTTATTTTGTATACCGACATTCGATCGAGATATCACATCGGTTTCCAGGTAACAGGTTGAATAGGGCGAGATCTGCCCTATTTTACATTTAACAAGATAACAATTGATTAAACTATTGAAGTAAAAAACATTGTAACATATGAATACAAATGAATGGGAGTATAATTTGTAGCATCTAACCTATATACAATATATACAGTTTGAATTGGTTACGATTACGATTAGTTCTGGTGGGAATAGGGGGGGAAAAGGAGGGGGTGGTTGTGAGGGGGGTGATATGCGGTAGTGCATGTAAGGGTCAAGTGGGCAGGTTTTCAAGAACATGCAGTTGAAGGGGTTGGGAATCCGGAGGAAAGGCTTTCAAGAACAGACATGTTTTTAGCTGTTTCTTGAAGACTTGTGGTGAGGGTTCGTGTCTGAGATGAGTGGGGAGGGAGTTCCATAGGGTAGGGCCAGCTATTGTAATGGCTCGTTTGCGTGTTGCATTGAGGTGAGCATTTTTGAGATTTGGGATGGAGAGGAGACCTGTGTTGGAGGATCTGAGGTTCCTTTGTGTGGTGTATGGTTGGATAGTGTTGTTTAGCCAGACCATTTTGCTATTGTTTATTTTTTTGTGTATAAGGGTGAGGGTTTTATACTGTATTCTTTGTGTGATGGGCAGCCAGTGGAGGTCTTTGAGAGTGGGTGTGATGTGGGAGGATTTTCTGTGGTTGGTGATAATTCTGGCGGCAGCATTTTGTAGGACTTGGAGGGGTTTGATGTGGATTTCTGGTAGTCCAATGAGGAGGGAGTTGCAGTAGTCGAGTTTTGAGAAAATAATTGATTGAAGTACTGTTCGGAAATCATGCGGTTGGAGGAGGGGTTTGAGTTTTTTAAGTGTTTGAAGCTTGAAAAATCCATCTTTGATTGTATTGGAGATGTGCCGTTTAAAGTTGAGTTGGCTGTCGATTGTTACTCCTAGGTTTTTTGTGGATGGTGTGAGTGAGGTTCTTGATAAGTTTGGTGTCCCAGGGTTGTTTGAGGGGGTGCTCGTGAGAGGAGAAGGGGGACGGTCGTCATGGATGTGAATGATTTCTGTTTTGGCTTGGTTAAGGCAGAGAGATAGTTGGGATAGCAGTTGTGATAGTTTTGAACTGAGTTTGTTCCATCTTTCCATGGTGAGTTCAATGGACTTGGTTATGGGGAGTAGAATTTGTATGTCGTCTGCATAGACAAAGTAGGTGAGGTTGGCATCTGAGAGGTATTTGCATAGTGGGAGGAGGTAGATGTTGAAGAGGGTTGAAGATAGTGAAGAACCTTGAGGGACTCCATGTGTGAGGGGCACTTGGGAGGATTCAGATGAGTTTGTCTTGACAATGAAGGATCTGTTAGTGAGGTAGGATTTGAACCAATTGAGTGTAGTGTCTTGAAGACCGATTTCTTTAAGCCTGGTGAGGAGTGTTCTGTGGTTGATGGTGTCAAAGGCGGCTGATATATCAAGGAGTATCAGGAGGAATGTTTTGCCACTGTCACGACCTCGTAGGATGGTGTCGGTGAGAGCGAGGAGGAGGGTCTCTGTGCTGTAGAATTTTCTGAAGCCATGCTGTGTTGGGTGGAGAAAGTTGTGGGCGTCTAGGTGGTCTGTAAGTTGATTGTTGACAGTTTTCTCGATGATTTTTGCTAGGAATGGGAGGTTGGAGACTGGTCTGTAGTTTGCAGGATCTGATTTGTCGAGTTGCGGTTTTTTAATGATTGGTTTGATGATGGCGTTTTTGAGTTTGTCCGGGAAGATTCCTTGCTCAAGTGATAGGTTGATGATTTGTGTTATAGGTTTGACAATAATCTCTTTGATGAGTTTAAGGGTTTTGATGGGGATGGAGTCTACGGGGTGGGAAGCTGGGTTGGTTTTTTTGATGATGGGTTCAATTTCAGTAGATGCAACAGGTGTGAATTGAGTCCATGTGTAGATGGGTGGGGGGATGTTAGTTGAGTCGTTTTGGGATGGGGGAATCTTGGCAATGATGTTGTCGACTTTGTCCTTGAAAAATTGTGCTAGTTTGTCACTGGAAATGTTGTTGGAGTTTGGTGTTGTGTCATTCTGGATAGGGTTGGTAAGTTCTTTGACGTAGGAGAAGAGGGTCCTTGGGTTGAATTGGTATTCATGAATTCTTGTTGTGTAGAAATTGCGCTTTGCTGTGTTGAGGTCAGCTGTATAGTTGTGTAGTAGTGATCTGTATTTGTCTTTTAGGTTTGGTGTAGGTGTTCGTCTCCATATGAGCCCGCGCCCATGGTATCACCTCCAGAGTAGATGCCATAAGGCCGAGGACCTGTAAGTAATCCCAAGCCGTGGGCCGAGTGGCGCTCAGCAGGGCTTGCAGACGATTCCGGAGCTTTGATCTTCTCTTGGAGGTCAAACTGACCTTGTCCTTCCTGGGTGTCGAATCGGACTCCTAGGTATTCCAGCGACTGAGAAGGCTGTAGGGAACTCTTGTTCAGGTTTACTACCCATCCTAGGCTTTCCAGAAGAGATATAACTCTGTTGGTTGCCTGGTGGCTCTCCTCCGGGGACTTTGCCCTGATCAGCCAATCGTCCAGGTAGGGATGGACGAGAATTCCTTCCTTCCTGAGGGATGCCGCCACTACTACTATGACCTTGGTAAAGGTTCGCGGCGCGGTGGCTAACCCGAAGGGTAAAGCTTGGAACTGGAAGTGTTGATTCAGAACTTGGAAGCGTAAATAGCGCTGGTGATCCTGATGAATTGGGATATGCAAGTAGGCTTCCGACAGATCTAGGGAAGAGAGAAATTCCCCTGGCTGTACCGAATTTGACAGACCGCAGAGTTTCCATGAGAAAGCTGGGGACCCGTAGGTGTCAGTTGACCGACTTGAGGTCCAGGACGGGCCTGAAAGTGCCCTCCTTCTTGGGCACTATGAAATAAATGGAATAATGCCCAGAATGTATCTCCCCTGTAGGCACTGGGATTATGGCCTTTAGAGACAGGAGCCTTTGCAAGGTGACTTCTAGTGCCGCCTTCTTGAGGGGTGAACAAGGAGATTCCACAAACTTGTCCGGTGGGAGCCGAAGAAAGTCCAGGTAGTACCCCTCTCGGATGATGGCGAGGACCCACTGGTCCGAGGTAATCTCGACCTACCTGTGGTAGAAGAGGATTAGCCTGCCCCCTATGGCTGCTACCCCCGGATGGGTCGGCTGATTGTCATTGTGGAATGCGGCCGGGACCCGAACCCGCACCGGTTCCCCTCTTGTTGCGCTTAGTCCGAAAGGACTGATTCCTGGCCTGTGGACGAGGTGCTTGGTAGCGAGTCCTGTATGGGTTGAAGCGCTGCGAGTTTCTACCTCTGGATGGTCTAGGAAACGGGCGCTGGCTCCTCCTTGGCCTGTCTTCTGGTAGACGGGGTAATGGAGAAGCACCCCATTTATTGGCCAGTTTCTCGAGGTCGCTGCCGAACAGGAGGGATCCCTTAAAGGGCATTTTCGTGAGGCATGTCTTGGAAGAGGAGTCGGCCGACCAATTACGTAGCCAGAGCTGCCTCCTGGCTGCCACTGCGGATGATACTCCCTTGGCTGCCGTACGGACTAGATCGGAGGCTGCGTCAGTGAGAAACGAGAGAGCTGATTCCACCTCTTCTCCTGGCCTGTGATAAACAGGAACGCGTCACCACGGTGCAGCAGTTCGCAATACATAGGGACATGGCTGCTACCTCAAAGGCTTGTTTCAACGTGGCGTCCATGCGCCGGTCATGTGTATCCTTGAGGGCCGTCCCCCCTTCCACCGGAATGGTGGTGTGCTTCACAATTGCACTTACCATGGCGTCTACCTGAGGGCACGCCAGCAGTTCCTTAGCTGCCGGGTCTAAGGGGTACATGCCAGCCAAGGCCCGACCCCCTTTAAATGAAGCCTCCGGCGCATTCCACTCTAGATCGATTAGCTGCTGTGCTGCTTGTAGGAGGGGAAAGTGGTGAGTCATTTGAAGCAGGCCCTCTAACAGGGGGTTCACTCTCTGTTCCCCCGGGGTGTCATGGCCCGGAAGGGCCAGTTCCGACAGGCATTGAGAAATCAGGCCTGGAAGATCCTCTTTCGGAAAGAAGCGCCTCCTGGTTCGGTATGGTTCGATCCCCGAGGGAAATTCTTCCTCCTTGGGGGGGCTCTTCGTCTTCCTCAGGGCAATCTGAATCCCCATAAGTGGGGCTTCCGGGTAGCAAACGGCTGTGCCTAGGCCTTGAGGGTCTGGGGGCCGGGTCATCCGGTACATATGGACCCGGTCGGGGCGCAGCCTGCATTGTGACAAAGGCATGAATCTCCTTAAATAATTCCACCCAGGAAAGCGAGGCCAAATCTGGCCATAGGGGCACCAGGTCTCTCGGGTTCCCTGGCAGCTCCCCGCTGCCTGCTAGGTCCCGGGTGTTACCTGAGGAACTGGCAAGTACACTGGGTTGCGACCAGTGCTGGCCTGGAGCTCCCAGGGCCTCTTCACATTGGGCACATAGGGAGTCTGCTTCCTCGCTCTGTGTGGCTCTGAGGTTGCATGCAGAGCAGAGGCTTATGCCTGATACTGGAGGTGCCGGCTCCGCTGACGCATGGGCTCTCTTACGCTCCATCTCGTCTATTAACCCAGCCAGAGTCTGCACTTTGTAATGTGCGCGAAAGATGTGCGCCGAACAGTGTGCGCCTATCTACTGGCGCCTATGAACGTGCGCTTATTATGAACGTGCGCTTATCAACGTGCGTGTAGCAATGTGCGCCTAACAACTGGCGCCTATGAACGGGCGCTTATTATAAACGGGCGCGTATCAACGTGCGGCTAACATTGGCGCCTATGAACGGTCGCTTATTATAAACGTGCGCATAGCAACGTGCGCCTAGCAACGAGCGCGTAGCAACGGGCGCCTATCAACGGGCGCCTAACAACGTGCGTGCAGCAACGTGCGCCTATCAACGTGCGCCTATCAACTTGTGTGTATCAACGTGCGCCTCTCAACGTGCGCCTCTCAACGTGCTCCTCTCAACGTGCACTTAGCAACTGGCGCCTATGTGCTTAGCGGCGGGCGCCTAACAGCATGCGCTTAGCAACTAGCAACTAACAGTATGTGCTTAGCAGCAGGCGCCTAACAGTATGCGCTTAGCAACTGGCGACTAATAGTATGCGCTTAGAAACATGCGCCTATCATCATGCGCGTATTGCAAACCAAACCAGGCGAATGGCGACCTCTGTGGCGGGCTGCCACACCGGCAGACTCTGCTACTCCTCGGTTCCTCGGAGTCCAACAAGTAAAGATGTACGCCTTACCTTGTCTTCAGCGCTTCCCGGCTGCAACCCGGGCGGTCTCCGGCTGCGGGGGGAGAGGGTGATTACCGTCACCGCCGCGCTCGAGGAGGTGCACCCGCTGCCTCTAGGCCGCGCCCGAACTCATCTCGCTCGGGGGCCAAGTCCACGCCAGGACCGAGGCTGCCTCTAGGCCGCGCCCGAGCCCTTCTCACTCGGGGGCTAGTTCCCTGCCGCAAACCGGCCACTGGACCGAGGCACTCACCTCCGAGGGACCACGGAAATCACCTCGGGAAACTCAACTGGGGGAGTGACCGAACGGTATCACCGCAGGAATACGGGGCTCGTCTTCAGGTAGGTTTCTGTTAAGAATTTGGAAAAGGAAACGCTCAGCGAGCGTGTGGTAGCTCCAAACAGCTTTGGAGAGGGAAATTACTGAATTGCTGCACTTCCTGCAGGGGTATATGTACCCGTGCTGACGTCAGATCCGTCTCCAACTGCTAGCACGAGCACACTATACCCACTTGTTTTGAGTCCATCTGCTACACGCTAGGAAATGCTACCTTGGAGGTTCTGGATTTCAGTTTTCTATCTAAGGGCCATAATTTGGCTTCCAGAACCTCCCTCCCCCATTTTCCTATGTCGTTGGTGCCCATATGTACCATGATAGCCTGCTCCTCCCCAGCACTGTCTAAAATTCCATCTACGTGACGCGTGAGGTCTGCCTCCTTCGCACCAGGTAGACATGTTACCAGGCGATCTTCACACCCACCAGGCACCCAGCTGTCTACATTCCTAATAATCGAATCACCAACTATGACAGCCAACCTAACTCTTCCCCCTCCTGGGCAATAGCTCTGGGAGACAAATCCTCAGTGCGAGAGGACAATACACCACCTGGTGAGCAGGTCCTTGCTACAGGATCATTTCCTGCTGTACCAGGTTGATGCTCTCCAACCAGGAGACCTTCCTCCTCCAAGGCAGCACCAGGACTACACAGACTGGAGTTGGGACCTGGCTACTATGTCCCTGAAGGTCTCATTTATATACCTCTCTCTGCTCAGTTCCTCCAGGTCTGCCAATCTAGCCTACAGAGATTGTGGGTAAACGAAATAAACAAGGAAACATATATTATGTTTGCTTGTAAGTTTGCTTTCACTGAGTAGAGGTGCTCCTGGGGGCAGACTTTCGGAGGCGTTTGGACTTAAGCTCAAACTTTAAAAATCCAAAAGTTCTCATGTAAATTTTTATGAAAAATTTGAGCAGGTAGATTTGGTGGGATAATTTTCAGAACAAACTTAAGTAAAGTCCACTCTGAAAATTGGTGAAACGTGCATATTTGCCAAGTTTGGCTTATGTGGGATATTACAAAATTACGTCCTAAAATATAGAACCAGCCAAATATTTTTAAAAATTCCTAAAATCCTTTAGGGTTGGAATTGCTCCTCTTCTTTGTCTCACAGTTATTCATTGCTCTTTAGAAAGGACCCAGAGTCTGTAGCCTGAGTAATTAAGACATCCAAGGAAGAGAACTTGCATAAAAAAAGTAGTTTAAAAAGTAATCACTAGTAGTTTGGGGCAAGATGGAGGCATAAACAGGTCATGGAACAACTTCTGAATTCCTTCTCTCATTTCTGTGATTTCCCCTCACAATATACCTCCTAAACGGAAAGGCAAAGTTTGGGCTTACCTTTTGGAGCCTGCCTTGCCTGCCAGTGATTTATTCCCAAGTTCATGGCCTCTGTGATCCTACAAGTTGGATCCTCCGTTGCCGGTCCTGGAGGAGGAGATCTAGTTTCAGCTGGGGAAGAGGTTTTCCTTAGCATCCTCTATATTTATCCACCATCGGCTTAGCATAACCTTACTCTGGGGGTAGCAGTGTTGCTAACTAATTATGTCATAGTTTAAGCAGCACTGAATGGAGCTGCTGGGTATGCTGTGGCTGCTGCTGGAAGTTTATCAGGAGAGGTCGCCTTTTGTCATCTATGGCCTTATTCTAGATAGCTGAGGAATTTAGTGGCGAGTCCTGTTTGGCCTCTCTCACTACCTCGGCGATTCCCATACCTCCCAAGCTTTCAGTGGTTACAATGGACATGCTATGGGATTTAATGGTCGCTATAGGTCAGACCAGTATTAACTGCTCTAAGGTTGATAATATTTATAACCGCCTTGAGACATTTCTGCATGTGAAATTTCTCAGAATCAATCCCAGGAGAAACTTTTCTTATTAGAGCAAGTTTGCTCTATTAAAAAATGTTCAGACTACGTTAAAGAACAAAGTAGTTTCTACAGAAGAGTGGAATTTCTAGAGAATAGATCACACCATCTTAATTTAAGAATTATTAATTTTCCTAGGGTGGTTGCTGAACCCTCTAGAGTTACTTTGAGGTGATATTTTCTGAAAACTTTGACGATTTCCTCAGACCGTTGCTCCTTTAAAATCTTATGGCCTTCTTAGAGAATTCAAATTTAGAGATTATTGAAAGAACTACATTACTTGTTTCATTTTTTTCAGAATCTGATCTGAGTTTCATTATGAAAAGTTTCTTTAAATATATAAATGATCTTTTCATGGGTTTTGCTGTTTGGATCTTTCCTGATTTATCTCAAGCTACCCAGAAGAGAAGGAGATTCTTGCATTAGGAGCTAGTTTTATATTAAGATATCCTTGTAAACGTTTTAGTAAATTGTGTATTGACAGCTTTATATTCTTTGTTCCTGAATAACTGCGTTTGTAAATTCTAGGAGAGCTTCAATGGCATCTAGTCCCTTATTATTTTCAGCAAAATAGAACTATTATGGTTTGATCACAGATTTTTATTATGTTAATGTGGTTTCCTGAGAACATTTTCCTCCTTTTTTCAGCCTCCATTAACTCTTTTTAAGAATGTAGAGTTTCTACTGAACTTTATTAATGTATAAGTTTATTGCTTTTATGTTTTTGTGCCAAGTGTAAATTTGTAAAAAAAAAATTAAAAATTTATAAATAAAAAAGTTAACTGCAGAGGAAAAAAGGCATGAAGTCTGAAAATGACAGTTCTTGCAATTTTATTGTAGCCATATTTCCAGTAGCTCTGCCTAAAGTCCATCAAAGCAAAACTGCTTACTTGTAAACAGGTGTTTTCTGATGCCAGCTGGTTACCAGCCACACAGGTGGGTCACATAACCTTGCTAGGTGCCAAATGGATGATGATTCTACAACTTTCTAGGAAGGCCTATAGGCCTTGACTGCATGTGTTCAGGATTCCCCCATAGTTGGAGCTCTGATGCTGATCTCAGCTATAATGTAGAGATTACTTACCTGATAATCTCGTTTTCCTTAGTGTATGCAGATGGACTCAAAACAAGTGGGTATAGTGTGCTCGTGCTAGCAGTTGGAGACGGATCTGACGTCAGCACGGGTACATATACCCCCACAGGAAGTGAAGCACTTCAGTAATCTTCCTTGCAAAGCTGTCATAGCTATATGAGTGCTGACCGATCGATTAATTACACAGGATTACCCTGACCGGTTGATGGTAGCTGGAGACCGCCAGGATTCTCAACCGGAAGGCGTCGACACCCGGCAGGGTGGATGCCCTATGTAGTAAAACATGGCTTACCTTGAGCCTGTGAAATCCCATGTATGCCGGCAGCCAGGCGGGATGCTGAGTCCATCTGCATACACTAAGGAAAATGAGATTATCAGGTAAGTAATCTCTACATTTCCTAGCATGTAGCAGATGGACTCAAAACAAGTGGGATGTACAAAAGCTACTCCAGAACTGGGCGGGAGGCTGCCCGAGGTCCGTGTAGGATTGCCCTCGCAAATGCTGTGTCCTCCCTGGCCTGGACATCCAGACGGTAAAATCTGGAGAAGGTATGGAGGGAGGACCATGTTGCCGCTTTACATATCTCAGCAGGCGACAGCATCCTCATTTCTGCCCAAGAGGCCGCTTGCGCTCTGGTAGAGTGGGCCTTGACCTGTAGAGGCGGTGGTTTACCCGCGTCTACGTAGGCTGCCTTGATAACTTCTTTCACCCATCGGGCGATAGTTGCCCTTGAGGCCGCTTCCCCTTGCTTCTTCCCGCTGTGTAGAACGAACAGATGGTCCGTCTTTCGTATTGCTTCGGACACTTCCAGGTATCTGGGCAGTAGCCTGCCTATGTCGAGATGGCGTAGAACTCGACCTTCTTCTGACTTCTTCAAACCGTCTGTGGTAGGTAAAGAGATGGTTTGGTTGAGGTGGAAGTGCGAGACTACTTTGGGTAAGAAGGAAGGAACTGTACGAAGATGGATGGCTTCTGGCGCGATTTGGAGAAACGGATCACGGCAAGACAGTGCTTGTAGCTCGGAGACACGGCGCGCGGAGCAAACAGCCAGCAGGAACACCATCTTCAAGGTTAACAAACGGAGGGACAGGCCTCGAAGTGGACGGAAGGCGTGTCCCGCTAGAAAGTCCAAAACTAGGTTGAGGTTCCACAGAGGTATAGGCCACTTCAGTGGCGGACGAATGTGCTTGACTCCTTTCAGGAAACGTGAAACGTCTGGGTGTGTGGCGATGCTATTGCCGTCACCCCGTGGATCATAGCAGGAAAGTGCTGCCACTTGGACCTTGATGGAACTGAGGGACAGACCCTTCTGAAGACCATCTTGCAGGAAGTCCAAAATGATAGGAATCTTAGCGGCATGAGGATTGGTGCTATGAGCTTCACACCAAGCTTCAAATACTCTCCAGATCCTTATATAAGTTAGCGATGTGGAGAATTTGCGTGCTTCTGAGGAGCGTATCTATTACCGGTCCCGAATATCCTCGAGTCTTCAGTCTAGCCCTCTCAATGGCCAGACCGTAAGAGAGAATTGAGCTGGATCCTCGTGAAATATGGGACCTTGGTGCAGCAGGTCCCTGTGAGGCGGCAGGGGTAGTGGAGTCCCTGCCAGCAATCTTCTCATGTCTGCGTACCAGGGTCTTCTTGGCCAGTCCGGGGCCACTAGAAGAACTAGGCCTCTGTGCCGCTGAATCCTGTGTATAATGGCACCCAGCAGGGGCCATGGCGGAAAAGCGTACAGCAGAATCCCCTGGGGCCATGGTTGCACCAGTGCATCGATCCCCTGAGACCGAGGATCCCGCCTGCGGCTGAAATATCTGGGTACTTGAGCGTTGGATCTGTCCGCTAGTAGGTCCATGCCCGGGGTCCCCCACTGATTCACAATCATCTGGAACGCCGTGGGTGACAGTTGCCAATCCCCGGGATGTAGACTTTCTCTGCTGAGGAAGTCCGCCGCGGCGTTGTCCTTCCCGGCGATGTGGACGGCGGAGATGTCCTGGAGATTCGCTTCTGCCCAAGTCATCAGGGGAGCTATTTCCAGAGATACTTGTTGGCTTTTGGTTCCGCCGTGTCGGTTGATGTATGCCACCGTGGTGGCGTTGTCTGACATCACTCTGACTGCTCTGTGTCGTAGTCTGTGGGCAAGTCGCAGGCACGCTAGCCTGACTGCCCGTGCCTCTAGTCGGTTGATGTTCCATCCCGACTCTTCTCTGCTCCATCGCCCTTGGGCGATGAGTCCTTCGCAATGTGCGCCCCAGCCGCTCAGGCTGGCGTCTGTTGTAAGCAGGGTCCAGGTCGGAGAGGACATCCTGGACCCCTGGCTCCTGTGGCATTGCTGCAGCCACCATCGCAGCTGATTCCGTACCCTGGCTGGCAGAGGGAGGTGTACAGTGTAAGTTTGTGATCGCGGGCTCCACCTGGATAGGAGTGCGTGTTGTAACGGCCTCATATGCGCCCGTGCCCATGGTATCACCTCCAGAGTGGATGCCATCAGGCCAAGGACTTGTAGGTAATCCCAAGCTGTGGGCCGGACGGCGCGCAGCAGGGCCTGCAGACGACTCTTGAGCTTTTCTCTTCTTTTGGGAGTCAAGCTGACTGTCTGCCTGAGTGTCGAATAGGACTCCTAGGTATTCCTTCGACTGAGACGGCTGTAGGGAACTCTTGTTTAAGTTTACTACCCAGCCTAGGTTCTCTAGAAGAGCAATCACTCGGCTGGTTGCTCGATGGCTTTCTTCTGGCGATTTTGCCCTGATCAATCAATTGTCCAGGTAGGGAAGGACGAGAATTCCCTCCTTTCTGAGGGCCACCGCCACGACTACTATGACCTTGGTAAAGATCCGCGGCGCTGTGGCTAACCCGAAGGGTAACGCCCGAAACTGAAAGTGTTGGCCCAAGACTTTGAAACGTAGGTAGCGCTGATGATCCCGATGGATTGGGATACGCAGGTAGGCTTCTGACAGATCTAGGGATGTGAGAAACTCCCCTGGCTGTACTGAACTTTTGACAGATCGCAGGGTTTCCATGCGAAAGCTGGGTACCCGTAGGTAGCGATTGACTGACTTGAGGTCCAGGACGGGCCTGAAAGTGCCCTCCTTCTTGGGCACTATGAAATAAATGGAATAATGCCCAGAATTTATCTCCCCTGCAGGCACTGGAATAATGGCCTTGAGGGAGAGAAGCCTCTGTAGGGTAACTTCTAGTGCTGCCCTCTTGAGGGGTGAACAAGGAGATTCCACAAACTTGTCTGGCAGGAGCCAAAGAAAGTCCAGGTAATACCCTTCTCGGATGATGGTGAGGACCCACTGGTCCAAGGTAATCGTGGCCCACCTGTGCTAAAAGAGGGTCAGCCTGCTCCCTATGGCTGCTACCTCCGGATGGGCCGGCTGATTGTCATTGTGGGGTACGGCCGGGGCCGGAACCCGAGCCGGCTCCCCTCTTATTGTGCTTGGGCCGAAAGGACTGGTTCCTAGTTTGCAACCGAGGTGCCTGGTAGCGAGTCCCGTAAGGGTTGAAGCGCTGAGAGGTTCTACACCTCTGGGTGGTCTAGAACAGTGTTTCCCAACCCTCTCCTGGAGGCACACCTAGCAGGTCAGGTTTTCAGGATTGCCGCAATAAGAACATAAGAACATAAGAAAATGCCATACTGGGTCAGACCAAGGGTCCATCAAGCCCAGCATCCTGTTTCCAACAGTGGCCAATCCAGGCCATAAGAACCTGGCAAGTACCCAAAAACTAAGTCTATTCCATGTAACCATTGCTAATGGCAGTGGCTATTCTCTAAGTGAACTTAATAGCAGGTAATGGACTTCTCCTCCAAGAACTTATCCAATCCTTTTTTAAACACAGCTATACTAACTGCACGAACCACATTCTCTGGCAACAAATTCCAGAGTTTAATTGTGCGTTGAGTAAAAAAGAACTTTCTCCGATTAGTTTTAAATGTGCCCCATGCTAACTTCATGGAGTGTCCCCTAGTCCTTCTACTATCCGAAAGAGTAAATAACCGATTCACATCTACCCGTTCTAGACCTCTCATGATTTTAAACACCTCTATCATATCCCCCCTCAGTCGTCTCTTCTCCAAGCTGAAAAGTCCTAACCTCTTTAGTCTTTCCTCATAGGGGAGTTGTTCCATTCCCCTTATCATTTTGGTAGCCCTTCTCTGTACCTTCTCCATTGCAATTATATCTTTTTTGAGATGCGGCGACCAGAATTGTACACAGTATTCAAGGTGCGGTCTCACCATGGAGCGATACAGAGGCATTATGACATTTTCCGTTTTATTCATCATTCCTTTTCTAATAATTCCCAACATTCTGTTTGCTTTTTTGACTGCCGCAGCACACTGAACCGACGATTTCAATGTGTTATCCACTATGACACCTAGATCTCTTTCTTGGGTTGTAGCACCTAATATGGAACCCAACATCGTGTAATTATAGCATGGGTTATTTTTCCCTATATGCATCACCTTGCACTTATCCACATTAAATTTCATCTGCCATTTGGATGCCCAATTTTCCAGTCTCACAAGGTCTTCCTGCAATTTATCACAATCTGCTTGTGATTTAACTACTCTGCACAATTTTGTGTCATCTGCAAATTTGATTATCTCACTCGTCGTATTTCTTTCCAGATCATTTATAAATATATTGAACAGTAAGGGTCCCAACACAGAACCCTGAGGTACTCCACTGTCCACTCCCTTCCATTGAGAAAATTGCCCATTTAATCCTACTCTCTGTTTCCTGTCTTTTAGCCAGTTTGCAATCCACGAAAGGACATCACCACCTATCCCATGACTTTTTACTTTTCCTAGAAGCCTCTCATGAGGAACTTTGTCAAACGCCTTCTGAAAATCCAAGTATACTAATATCTACCGGTTCACCTTTATCCACATGTTTATTAACTCCTTCAAAAAAGTGAAGCAGATTTGTGAGGCAAGACTTGCCCTGGGTAAAGCCATGCTGACTTTGTTCCATTAAACCATGTCTTTCTATATGTTCTGTGATTTTGATGTTTATAACACTTTCCACTATTTTTCCTGGCACTGAAGTCAGGCTAACCGGTCTGTAGTTTCCCGGATCACCCCTGGAGCCCTTTTTAAATATTGGGGTTACATTTGCTATCCTCCAGTCTTCAGGTACAATGGATGATTTTAATGATAAGTTACAAATTTTTACTAATAGGTCTGAAATTTCATTTTTTAGTTCCTTCAGATCTCTGGGGTGTATACCATCCGGTCCAGGTGATTTACTACTCTTCAGTTTGTCAATCAGGCCTACCACATCTTCTAGGTTCACCGTGATTTGATTCAGTCCATCTGAATCATTACCCATGAAAACCTTCTCCATTACGGGTACCTCCCCAACATCCTCTTCAGTAAACACCGAAGCAAAGAAATCATTTAATCTTTCCGCGATGGCCTTATCTTCTCTAAGTGCCCCTTTAACCCCTCGATCATCTAACGGTCCAACTGACTCCCTCATGCATGAGATTGATTTGCATACCCTGGGTCTCCAATGTATGCAAATCTCTCTCATGCATATTCATTATGGATATTCTGAAAACCTGACTGGTTAGGTGTGCCTCCAGGAGAGGGTTGGGAAACACTGGTCTAGAAGACGGGCGCTGCCTCCTGCGTGGCCTGTCTTCTGGTAGACGAGGTAAGGGAGAATCGCCCCATTTATTGGCCAGCTTCTTCCAGGTTGCTGCCGAACAGGAGAGATCCCTCGAAGGGCATTCTCGTGAGATGTGTCTTGGAAGAGGAGTCGGCCGACCAGTTACGTAGCCAGAGCTGCCTCCTGGCTGCCACTGAGGATGACACTCCCTTGGCTGCCATACAGACGAGGTCGGAGGCTGCGTCAGTAAGGAATGAGAGGGCTGATTCCATCACCTCTCCCGGGGCGTTGTTCTGAGCCTGAGATAAGCAGGAACGCGTCACCACCGTGCAGCAAGTCGCAATTCGTAGGGACATGGCTGCCACTTCAAAGGCCTGCTTCAGGATGGCGTCTAGACGCCGGTCATGTGTATCCTTGAGGGCCGTCCCTCCTTCCACCGGGATGGTGGTGCGCTTCGCAATTGCGCTGACTATGGCGTCTACCTGAGGGCACGCCAACATATCTTTAGTTGCCGGGGCTAAGGGGTACATGCCAGCCAAGGCCCGACCCCCCTTGAATGGAGCCTCAGGCGCCGCCCATTCCAGATCGATTAGCTGCTGGGCCACCTGTAGGAGGGGAAAGTGGTGAGAAGTTTGGCGCAGGCCCTCTAGGTTCCCCTGGGGCGTCATGGCCCGGAAGGGCCAGTTCCGACAGGCATTGCGAGATCAGGTCTGGAAGATCCGCTCTGGGAAAGAAGCGCCGCATGGTTCTTTCCCAGAGGTTCTACCCCCGAGGGAAGCTCTCCCTCCTCGGGGGGCTCATCTTCTTCTGCCGGGTAGTCTGAATCCCCATTATTGGGGCTATCAGGTGGCGAGTGGCCGCGCCTAGGCCACGAGGGTCCAGGGGCCGGGTCATTCTGTACGTACGGACCCAGTCGGGGAGCTGACTGCATCGTGACAAAGGTATGAATCCCTTTGAACAATTCCACCCAGGAGATCAAAGCCATATCTGGTCGCATGGGAACCAGGCCCCCCCTGCAGCCAGTGAACCAGGCCCCCCTGGTTCACTGGCTGCTCCCTGCTGCTTGCTGGCTCCGGAGTGTTCCCTGAGGAACCGGCAAGAACGCTGGGCTGTGACCGACCCTGGCCCGGGACTCCCAGGGCCTCTTCACATTGGGCACATAGGGAGTCTGCATCCTCATTCTGTGTGGCCCTGAGGTTGCATGCAGAGCAGAGATTGATGCCTGATTCTGGAGGTGCCGGTACTGCCGAAGCCTGGTCACTTTTACATTCCATGCCGCCGGTGAACTCAAGAAGAGTCTGCGCTGTGCGCGAAAGCAGGCGCCGAAATATAGCGCTCAGCAACGTGCGCCAATAAACGGGAGCCTATAAACGGGCGCCTAAGAACTTGCGCCTAGCAATGTGCGCCTATAAACGGGCGCCTATGAACGGGCGCCTATGAACTTGCGCCTAGCAATGTGCCCCTATGAACGGGCGTCTCGCAACGTGCGCCTATGAACGGGCGTCTAGCAACGTGCGCCTATGAACGGGCGTCTAGCAACGTGCGCCTATGAACGGGCGCCTAGCAATGTGCATCTAGCAACGTGCGTTTATGAACAGGCGCCTATCGCTGCGTTGACCTTCCCGGTGCGCGTAGCAATAGGCGGGACACTTCAGACAGAAGCTGATGGCGAGCAGGCAGTCGGAATGGCGGCCCACTTAACTGGCCGCCCCAGAAGCACACTCTTCTTCTCCTCGGATCCTCGGAGACCAACAAGTAAATATATATATATACGCCTTACCTTGTCTTCGGCGCTTCCCGGCTGCAACCCGGGCGGTCTCCGGCTGCGGGGGGAGAGGGCGAATACCTTCACCACCGCGCTCGAGGAGGTGCACCCGCTGCCTCTAGGCCGCTCCCGAACTCGTCTTGCTCGGGGGCCAAGTCCACGCCGGGACCGAGGCTGCCTCTAAGCCGCGCCCGAGCCCTTCTTGCTCGGGGGCAGGTCCTGCCGCGAGCCGGCCACCGGACCGAGGCACTTACTTCCGAGGGACCACGGAAATCCCCTTGGGAAACTCAACTGGGGGAGGGACCGACTGGTTATCACCGCAGGAGTGCGGGGCTCGTCGATAGTAAATTTCGTCTAGGAATTTAGTCGTTAGAATTTGGAAGAACGCTCAGCGAGCGTGAAGGAGCTCCAAACTGCTTTGCAGACGGAAATTACTGAATTGCTTCACTTCCTGTGGGGGTATATGTACCCGTGCTGACGTCAGATCAGTCTCCAACTGCTAGCACGAGCACACTATACCCACTTGTTTTGAGTCCATCTGCTACACACTAGGAAATATAGCTTTGACTGGGAAACGGAGGGACGAAACAGCTTCAAAAGGTAGGAGGGTTTGTCTGACTAATAAGCTGCTGTCTTCAAAGAACATCTACTGCAGGTAAGCAATATCACTGTCTCTGAAGACAAGATTTCACCATGTGACAAAAGCGGGATTTCCTAGCTAAGTGTTTTCTTCAGGAAAAAAAAAGGGCAAATAAACACAAGCTTATCAATGATCAGAAAACATTTCTGTTGGGAAAAACCCTTTTATGTATTGACATTTATCTTTTATAACATGGAAAACATGGTGAATTAAAATAAAATGCCCTAGGGGCATGGATATGGCCTCTAACCCTCAAAGAGGCCACAAAGAATAGAAGGTCCAAACCGGCTATCCTGCTCTGTAAACAGTAATGTGATGTGAATATGTGGACTTAATGGTCCAAGAAAGCAAACCGGTAACCGATCCAATGTAGCGGACAGCAGAAGAATGAAAGGATGGATCGGTTTAAAATGGACTTTATTGAAACTTGCCCGACTCTGGCCGAGTTTCGCTCTGCCGAGCTGCCTCAGGGGCTTGTTGAACCAGAAACTTGGCTCTATATACTTTTGCTGATTTTCAAGGATGAAGGAACATGAGTAAACACACCGAATCCTGACTTGTCACTTGTGATTCATAAGTCACTTGTGTGAGCAGTGTTGATGCGATTCTTTGTTGAACTAGCACCCGGTCACATACCGCTCTGACAAACGCTGCAAGAAGCCTTGCAAATCTCTGCAATGAACGTAGATCTTAGGTGGGTAAGCAACAAGTCCATGGCCCTAGCATTATGGCCTTGATTTAGGCTTCTCTGCGCATAACAAAAGGAGATAAAATTTGTTATCTATTTCAGAATGTCACCATATTCCCTCTTTCACAGACTGAGACCCAAGCCATGTCTGAATACATTAGTGAGAACTTGGCCAAAGGGTTTATCCGGCCCTCCAAGTCCTTTGCAGGAGCAGGGTTTTTCCTTCGTTGGGAAGAAAGATGGCTCCCTCTGTCCTTGCATCGACTACAGTGGCGTAAACAAAATTATTCTCAAGGATTGCCTCCTACTGCCACTTATCTCGGAGCTTTCCGACAGGCTTCAAGGAGCTAAGATCTGTTCAAAACTAGACCTTTGTGGAGCCTATAATTTGGTCCGGATCCATGAGGGTGACGAGTGGAAGACCGCCTTTAACACATGCAACGGTCACTGAATACCTTATAATGCCGTTCGGGCTTTGCAACGCACTCGCGGTATTTCAAAACCTGATGAATGAGTTTTTCAGAGATATGCTTTACCAGTGTGTGGTTGTATACTTCAATGATATTCTCATCTTCTCTCAAGATCTGCCTAGTCATTGCCAGGACATATCTCGTGTCCTCCAGTGGTTGTGAGATAACCAACTTTTCGCTAAGCTTGAAAAATACTCCTTCGAACAAGAATCCATTCCTTTCCTTGGCTACGTGGTATCCAGTCAGGGTTTTTGAATGGATCCTCAAAAACTAAAGAGTATCCGTGATTGGCCTCAACCCACAGGCCTCAAGGCCCTCCAGAGATTCCTTGGCTTCGCCATCATTATTCCACGCTGACTGCACCACTCATGGCCATGATTCGCAAGGGGGCCAACCCCTCCAGGGGTCACCCAAAGCTATGACCGCCTTTCAGGACCTCAAGTCTGCCTTTCTTGAAGGAACCTCGTCTCCGCCATCCGGATCCTACGCGCCCGTTTGTGGTTGAGGTCGACGCCTCAGATGTTGGAGTAGGAACCGCGCTCGCCTAACTCCCCTAATCACACTCTGCACCCCTGTTCTTTTTTCTCCCGATGCTTCTCACCAGCGGAACGTAACTACGGCATCGGGGATAAAGAATTGCTGGCCATCAAGCTGGCCTTTGAAGAATGGTGATCCTGGCTCGAAGGCGCACAGCACCAAATTACCGTATACACGGATCATAAAAATCTTGAGTATCTACATCACGCCCAGCATTTAAACCATCGCCAGGCCCGCTGGTCCTCTTCTTTACTTGATTCAATTTCATACTGCGTTATCGCCCAGCCAACAAGAATACTTGAGCCGACACCCTCTCCAGGTCGTTCATCACCGAGCATGTTCCTGATACCCCTCGGCATATAATAGACCCAAAGTTCTGTCTGCCACCTTCCGAGTACCTCCGTGGAAAACTGTGGTCCCTCACCTGCTAAGATGAAAGGTTTTGCAATGGGCCCACGACTCTTTGACCACCGGACATCCGGGTCAGTCCAGGACACTTTCCACACTGCAGCGATACTACTGGTGGCCAACCATGCAGAAGGATACCCAAGAGTACATAGAATCCTGCCCCACATATGCCAGACATAAACCTCCTGCAGGAAGACCTTGGGTACTCTTACAGCCACTTCCCATTCCGAGTGAACCCTGGACTTATATTGCTACAGATTTTATTGTGGATTGCCTGTCTCCAAAGGGAAAAACACCGTATGGGTCACGGTTCATCGCTTTTCTAAGATGGCACATTTTGTGGCTCTACCTGGTCTCCCTACAGCACCCTAGCTGGCCAAATTATTCTTTCGGCATGTGTTCCGGCTCCACGGTCTTCCCAAGCATATTCTCTCAGACCGTGGGGTTCAATTCACCGCATGCTTCTAGAAATCTCTTTGCAAGAAGTTTAATATTTCCTTAGACTTCACCTCGGCTTACCACCCTCAAGCAAATGGCCAAACAGAGAGGACCAACAGAACTCTAAAGCAATTCTTGCGAGCCTGTGAGTTTGCGGCAGGACGATTGGGCCGACCTCCTTCCCTATGCGGAGTTCGCCTTAAACTCACCTATCAGGTCCAAGATGTCCTACACATTAGGAAATGTGGAATAAAATGGGAATACCTCCTTGCATGGGAGAGCTTTGGGCCTGAGGAGAACAGCTGGGAACCCATGGCCAATATCCTGAACAAGGATCTCTTTTGGCAGTTTCACGCTAAGCATCCTTGCAAACCCAAACCCCTGGGGAGGGGCCTTAAGGGGGGGGGGGTACTGTTACGCCCGGTCGCAGACGGCTGCGACCATGCTTAGATCCTGCACCATTCTCCAGGCCTCCCCGGGTCTGGATCACGGCACAGGCCAATCTCTACAGCCGCGTTTCCCCATGACTTCTCGTGGTGGCCGAGACACCGCCGCCAGCAACGTAGTCTCAGGGCCTTCCTAGGCACGCGCGTCACCGGGCCCTCCTTTGAAGCCTCTTTGGCGGGAATCTCGGGGGCGTCCCAACTTGATGATGCCATCGGATCAAGGTACTTAAGCTCCACCTTCGCCCTTAGCTAGCAGACTTGGCAACAAGTTCCGTACGTCTCTACTAGCTCCTGTTCCGTGTTCCGATGGCTACGCTGTTGGACTCTGTCTGGTACCCGCTTCTCAGGGGCCAGTAGCGCTCTCATGGGGACTTTGTCTCCTGGCCTCCCCCACTCCTCGGGGCTGCCCTCTGGAATACCCTTATACCACTCGCAAGTTACTCTAGCACTTCCCCGCTCCTCGGGGTTGTGCCTACATGCTGAGTGGACCGTCAGCGCTTCCTCGCTCCTCGGGGCTGCGTCTCTACTTTTCAAGAGACTCCCAGCGCCGTCCCACTGGTCGGGACAGTGTCCTTATGCTTAACTGTGACTGTCCACGCCTCCCCGCTCCTCAGGGTCGTGTCTCTGTGCTACGAGACTACCTGCACCTCCCCGCTCCTTGGGGCTGTGCTTCTCTATCTACAGAGACTGCCTGTGCTCCCCGCTCCTTGGGGCTACCTACTTCATCATCGGAGACCTGACTCGGGCTTCCCTGCCCCACAGGTTAGCCTGCATCACTACAGCCGCACCTCCCTCACTCCGCAGCTCCGCTCCTCGGGGATATGTCTCCGCTATTCCTCCTGTATGCCAATCTCAAGCCTCCCACTCTAAGGCCTGCCTGGCGCCTTCCCCTCTGTGGGTCTCAGTCAAGGTATTATCGGCAGTCCACTTGTCTATCGGGGAATCCCTCCTGGCTCCTCGGGACCTCTCCACAGTCTTACCCAGAGCTCCCTGCCGTGCATGACCTCACCTCCCGTCGGTTTGGGCCTGTGGGGCTCCTCCCCACAGGTTGTAACAACTCATACCATAGGCCAAGGGTCCACCAACCCACTAACCATAACAGAGGTTCTCGCCAGTGCACGGCAGGTCTGCGAGCTTCTGAACCTCCAGCCAGAGATCAGAGGCCCAGAGCCAGGCCACCTTGTGGGCACGAATGCCCGCTGCCACCACCCCAGCTACCATTTCAAACATCTCGTGTTTGCCACATTCCAGGCCCTGCTGGACAAACGCCAAAAAAGCATCTGTTGTTGTTGGGGCAGGCGTTTGGACAATTCTGGGACCTGCTTCCAGAGGTTCTGAAAGTATTTCGTCATGTTCAGCTGGTAGGAAGCAATACAGGTGATCAACATGGCGCCCTGAAACACCTTCCTACCCAGCACATCCAGTGCCCTGTGCTCCCGACCTGAAGGGGTAGATGCGGGAACGCTTGGCCTTTTTGACAGCAGACTCTACCATGACTGATTGATGTGGAAGCTGACACCTCTCAAACCCCGAGGCATGCTGTACCAAACACCTTCCTACCCAGCGCATCCAGTGCCCTGTGCTCCCAACCTGAAGGGGTAGATGCGGGAACGCTTGGCCTTTTTGACAGCAGACTCTACCATGACTGATTGATGTGGAAGCTAACACCTCTCAAACCCCAAGGCATGCTGTACCAAACAAACAGCATCAGCCTTCCGATTCCCTCAGAGGCATGGAGATGGGATTTTCCCAAATCCTAAGATCTCATGGACAGGAATAGCATCTTTTGCCTGGCATCTTCTTCCATCAGAAGATGAAATGGAATTGTTTCTGCCATGGCCCAGACAAACCCCGCAAAGGTCAGGTCCTCAGGCGGGGACCAGCTCTGCTCCTCCAGAGGAGACTGGTCCGAGGGAAGATCTGAGTCATCAGACAAAGACTTGGAGGTATCATCCCCCCACGGATCATATGGGGTATGTTTCTCACCTAAGATCACCTGGAGACACCGGTGGAGGGCCCCTTTCCTGGTCTCTCGGCTTGGGCATTAAGGGCCCTGAAGGAATTGGCACCTGACCAGGCAATGCTGGTCGGAGGACCAAGGGCCTCGATGGTGCTGTGGGCTGCGTACACCTTTCCTCCTCAGAGGAACCCGGCACCGGGAGGAGAAGGCAACGGTGGCAGAAGCTGCATGGGGAAAACACTGAGGAGCACATGAAGGCTCTCCAGCAGCGGTGCCAACATCAAGGGCGCAAGCTCCGGAACAGGTGAGGCTGGTGGCTCGATGCCCTGCAGGGCTCGGACAACCACCAGTTGCACCCCGCACTCCAGCTCCTCCTGGAACGCCGAAAACAGGGCAGACAGAGGAGGGGAAGGCATAACCCGACCTCCCTAGGGAGATCGGTACCAGTCACCGTAATTGGTGGGGAATGCCTAGAACTCTTGCGTTTGATGGAGGGCAGTATCTCTTCACAACGGTATCACTTCAGGGTATCACAGTAGAAGCCGGTGCTGACCTGAGCCCGGCACCATGAGAAGACTGTGACTGGAGTCGATGCTTCCTGGATTTCCCATGATGCTTGGCCCGGTCTTTCCCGGTGCGAAGGAGGAAGGAGACGTTCCAGACTTCGAATGCGATGAGACCAACAAAGGCCGATCACCAGCACCCTGTTCCACTGAAGGCCCCAGTGGAGGCGTAGACAACGAAGGCTTGGTGTCCATAGGGGTTCACTGCAACGTTTAGGAGTTGATGCCCCCCAATGCCAGCATCGAGGGTTTGTATTTCCTCGACCCGAACAGCTGGATGCGGTCGGCGTACCCACCGCATCCAGGAGGGTGCGCCGACTCTTGGGGATCATCTGGTCACAAAAACGACACCTCCATATGTCGTGCCGACATCCCCAGGCAGAGGATACACATGTGCGGATCCATGAAGGACATAGTCCGAGGACACTGGGGGCACAGACAAAAACCCGACACCACAGGAAAAAAAACCCAGCAAGTGGTTGATGATTGGCGGACCCTGAAGGAAAACAAGCCAGGAATCAACATGTAGAACGAAGAAAATTACCATGCTGCCTCACTAAGCCGGGGGAAGGAAGAGGGACCCAGCACAGAAAACAGTCGCAGAAGCAACTGGGAAAAATTTTCCATAAAAAAATAGAGCACAAGATCCACTACCTTTAGACAACTCCATGGAAAAGAAGACTGAAGAGGGACCCCACGTGGACGCGTAGTTAGTGGCATGCTCAGTGTGCCAGTCAAAGTTTCTAGAAACTTTGACATAAGTTTTCCGACCTAGGCTCCATCCGATGATGTCACCCATGTGTGAGGACTACCATCCTGCTTGTCCTAGGAGGATGTTGGGGAGGTACCCGTAATGGAGAAGGTTTTCATGGGCAATGATTCAGATGGACTGAATCAAATCACTGTGAACCTAGAAGATGTGGTAGGCCTGATTGACAAACTGAAGAGTAGTAAATCACCTGGACCGGATGGTATACACCCCAGAGTTCTGAAGGAACTAAAAAATGAAATTTCAGACCTATTAGTAAAAATTTGTAACCTATCATTAAAATCATCCATTGTACCTGAAGACTGGAGGATAGCTAATGTAGCCCCAATATTTAAAAAGGGCTCCAGGGGCGATCCGGGAAACTACAGACCGGTTAGCCTGACTTCAGTGCCAGGAAAAATAGTGGAAAGTGTTCTAAACATCAAAATCACAGAACATATAGAAAGACATGGTTTAATGGAACAAAGTCAGTATGACTTTACCCAGGGCAAGTCTTGCCTCACAAATCTGCTTTACCTTTTTTTGAAGGAGTTAATAAACATGTGGATAAAGGTGAACCGGTAGATATAGTATACTTGGATTTTCAGAAGGCGTTTGACAAAGTTCCTCATGAGAGGTTTCTAGGAAAAGTAAAAAGTCATGGGATAGGTGGCGATGTCCTTTTGTGGATTGCAAACTGGCTAAAAGACAGGAAACAGAGAGTAGGATTAAATGGACAATTTTCTCAGTGGAAGGGAGTGAACAGTGGAGTGCCTCAGGGATCTGTATTGGGACCCTTACTTTTCAATATATTTATAAATGATCTGGAAAGAAATACGAGTGAGATAATCAAATTTGCAGATGACACAAAATTGTTCAGAGTAGTTAAATCACAAGCAGATTGTGATAAATTGCAGGAAGACCTTGTGAAACTGGAAAATTGGGCATCCAAATGGCAGATGAAATTTAATGTGGATAAGTGCAAGGTGATACATATAGGGAAAAATAACCCATGCTATAATTACACAATGTTGGGTTCCATATTAGGTGCTACAACCCAAGAAAGAGATCTAGGTGTCATAGTGGATAACACATTAAAATCGTCGGTACAGTGTGCTGTGGCAGTCAAAAAAGCAAACAGAATGTTGGGAATTATTAGAAAGGGAATGGTGAATAAAACGGAAAATGTCATAATGCCTCTGTATCGCTCCAAGGTGAGACTGCACATTGAATACTGTGTACAATTCTGGTCGCCGCATCTCAAAAAAGATATAATTGCGATGGAGAAGGTACAGAGAAGGGCTACCAAAATAATAAGGGGAATGGAACAACTCCCCTATGAGGAAAGACTAAAGAGGTTAGGACTTTTCAGCTTGGAGAAGAGACGACTGAGGGGGGATTATGATAGAGGTGTTTAAAATCATGAGAGGTCTAGAACGGGTAGATGTGAATCGGTTATTTACTCTTTCGGATAGTAAAAAGACTAGGGGGCACTCCATGAAGTTAGCATGGGGCACATTTAAAACTAATCGGAGAAAGTTCTTTTTTACTCAATGCACAATTAAACTCTGGAATTTGATGCCAGAGGATGTGGTTAGTGCAGTTAGTATAGCTGTGTTTAAAAAAGGATTGGATAAGTTCTTGGAGGAGAAGTCCATTACCTGCTATTAAGTTCACTTAGAGAATAGCCACTGCCATTAGCAATGGTAACATGGAATAGACTTAGTTTTTGGGTACTTGCCAGGTTCTTATGGCCTGGATTGGCCTCTGTTGGAAACAGGATGCTGGGCTTGATGGACCCTTGGTCTGACCCAGTATGGCATGTTCTTATGTTCTTATATACAGACCATCACAAACAGAGGATATGGATAGAGATTTAATGGAGGATATTCACAAAAGTGCTATGAAAATGGAGGTGCTATTACATAAGAACATGCCATACTGGGTCAGAAGATGTAATTATATTATTGCATATTACAATAAAACTAGAGCCAATTTTGCATTTTCACAGTCACATTCATGTTTAGCATATGGAAATTTATAAGATTTGACTAATTTCATTTCCGTAACATGACTTTTGTGAAAATTTGTTGTCCAGTGTTTTCTAAAGAAGCTGAAAAGGTAAGGAAGAAAAGGTTAGTGTTCATAAACTACAAGAGATCACAAAGTGGAAGACAGGCAACAATATCTAGAAAAACCGGGAAGAGTCAGGAATACAAAAATTCAAATGAAAGAAAAATATCAAATACAGTAAAATGGGGGAGGGGAAGACTTTTTTTTTTTTTTTAAAGATATGTTAGTGATAGAAGGAAATGCATGAGTTGCATCGTGAAAGCAAAATTGCTCTACAAATATTTCTGATCAGTGTTCACTGTCGAAGGGCCAAGAGAAAATAATAAAAACAAACACAAAGAAGATTACAAGCAAGGTACATCTCAATCAATTCTCCGAACAGCGTGCATATGAATAGCAGCTAGCTAAACATAAAGGGGCCGATGCAATAAATCTGTGCAGAAAATGGGCGCTCACTGTTGAGTGCCGCTTTCCTAACATTGCCCAGCCACCTCGCCTGGGGGCATGAACAAATATTTAAATGAGGAGTCATGCTCAGCTGCCAAGTCGGTGCTAGGGACAAATGTGCGCCCCTAGCACCTCCTTGGCAGAGGGCGCCCAGGAGAGGTGGCTGTCAGCGGGTTAGGAAAATGGATGCTCAGTTTTATGAGTGTCTGTTTACCTAACCTGTGCACAGCCACAGGTTAGGGAAAGGGATGCTCGTTATCTGAGCATCCCTTTTCCTAACCTGACTGCCAGCACCCTTTTTTAAAATTTTTTTTTTTTTTTTTTTTTTAAACCTTTTGGTTCCTCCAACTTAATATTGCCAGTATTTTCTGCTTTTCTGTACTTTTTTTGGGGGGATCTCAGAAATTAACATCTGCTCTGGGCAGGCGTTAATTTCTAAGTGTAAAAACATGCAGGTTGGGTGCACATTTGTTTTGGATCTGGGGAGAATAGCTAATAGCCTCATCAACATGCATTTGCATATAATGAGCGCTATTAGTTTCGAGGGGTGGTTGGACATGCGTTTTGGATGCACTAATCCCCTTATAGAATAAGGGGTTGTGGACGTGCGTCCAAAACATATGTCCAACTACGGGTTAAACAGTGTGTTCGGCTGATCGGACTGAAATGCATTGGTCCCAAAGTAGATAAAGCGATGGCGTTGGGTGGGATACATCAGTACTGAAGAGATTTAAAGTTCTGGCAGCTCTGCTGGCTAACCTTTTCAATTCTTCTTTAGAGTCAGGAATAGTTCCTTAGTGGAAGAAAGTACCTAAGCACCTGCGCAATTTCACAGCAGTGCATTATAAATACTTCAGAATGTGAATTAATCAAGTTTCATCATAACAAAATAGCTGACATCTTAAAAAGACTAGATACCGAAACTTGGCAAGATACTAAAGATAAATCAACTACAACCTGTGAACCCACCTTAAAGGAAGCAGTGACAAAAAACCCCAAAAATGTATCTCAGAGCTCCCCAACACAAGAGACAGGAAATAGATACAACCACCCTCAAAGAGTTCCACAATGTAGGCCCTGAAAACAAAAGAAAACAAACTGACAGATTAGGAAATGGAAGTTGTGCATCAGGCCTATGCCTCCTCAAGGACCTACCAAAAACTATCCTACAGCAACGGCATTACCCAGAATTATTAAAGTCAACCCACATCAGGCCTACACTGAAAAAAGAAATGTTGCTGGATGCCTTAAAATGTGCCAACTACCACCCAATATCAAATCCACCAAAACTGGCCAAACTTGGAGTCAGCTGTCACTAGGCAAGTAAGAAACTGCCTAGAAAAGACCAACAGACTGGACCTGGCCCAATCAGGTATCCTTATTAGTCAGAAAGCGATCATAGCCGATCAGGTCTCCCTATTCCTCCTTGACCTTTCACAGCATTCGACACAGTCAACCTCCAAATCATCTCAGACTAACAATTTACTATTGTGAGCCACTTAGGAAATGTGATGTGGCATATAACTTTATAAACAAATAATAAACATAGGGATCTGGGGAAAAGTGAAAAGCTGGTTCAAATCCATCTTTAGGGGCAGAACCCAAGAAATAACAGAATGCACTGGCAATAACAGAATGCATCCTAACACTGGGGTACATCCCAAGGCTTGTCACTGTCACCCATCTTATTCAATGTATACCTCATGCCCCTCACAACCATAAGAAGATTTGGACTTGCATCTGCTCTGACAAAATTAAAATGAAACCAAAGCACTCCTAAAAAAATTTCCTAATGAAGATAATCTGAAAATGTAAAACTGGACTTCTGCTAAACAGGGGCAAAACAGAGATCCTATGGGGGACCAATTTACCATGGTTTGACAATACCCCTCACTCCATCTGCTCGGCCTTAGATGATATTACCCTATATTCACAACAAAAGTTAAATAGACTAGGAGTCATTGTACACTCTCAGCTGACCATGGATAACCAAATTATAGCATTTTACAGCCTCTGAATAGTGTAGCAACAATGCCCCTTCCTGTTGCCAACTGACTTCAAAACAGTAATGCAAATTATAGTACTAACACTGCTATCCGTACAATGTTTCCAAATAAAGCAATAAAACTCCAGGAACTCTAAAATATCACTTTCAGAATAATTACTGGCAGCAAAATATGGAAACATGCTTCCTCCCGCTTAATTTCCCTACACTGGCAATTACCTACCTAATTTAAAATTCTATCATTCACATTCAAGGCACTGAAAAACATTGTCCTCACATATTTAACAAAAAAGATAAACGGATATCATCCAACCAAAAATATTTTCTTATATCAACAAAAATAGCTAACTGCCCAAACCATTAAAACAATTTTACAGAAAAAAAATTTGAACCTGAGCTTTCACAGGCAGGGCACTGCATCTTTGGAATATATTCCCCTCTTACCTACAAGGAATCAATGACTGCTTAGACTTTCAACACCAATTAAAAACATGGCTGTTCACTCAAAAGAGCAACACCCTTTGTAAACTGTATGGCACTGGCTAATTACAAAGAAACAGTGAGTCAAAAACAAAGAGGCAGAGATACTTGAGAAATTGACATATATAAAGAAAAAAAACCCTTGATATAACATTCCATTGCATGCAAATTTCCAGTTACGATTTGCATCTTTAATTGCCTTGGAATGTAATGCCAGAATGCAATGACCTATTCTACATTACTGTACCATACCTTACTATAAACTCTCTCACTATAATCATTCTCCCTGTAAGGCAACCCCCAACCTGGGCCTAACCTAACAATGTAATGTTATCCCCAACTATGACCTAAGCTACCACACTGTAATCCAACGAAGTGGCCAGAGACCATTGTTCTAATTCAGTAGCTCTGATTTTTGCACTAGACCTTGGAGCTTTGTCTGGGGTAGTATGCAGAATGGATATCCTTAGAAATGTCCATATCTTGCCTCACACTTGTATCTGAAGAGATGGCCGAGGGGAAATATGATAGAGGTCTATAAATTAATGAGTACAGTGGAATGTAAATCAGTTTACTCTTTTAAAAAGTACATTAAATTAAGCTATATTACTGTTGCTATATCTAAGACAAATAGGAGAAAATATATTTTTTTTCTTCAACTCATAATCAAGCTCTGAAATTTGTTGCAGGATATGGTTCAAGCTGTTATTGTAGCTGGGTTTAAAAAATGTTTGGACAAGTTCCTGAAAGAAAAAGTCATTAACCATTATTAAGATGGACTTGGAGAAATCCACTGTTTATCCCTGGGATCCTGCCAGGTACTTGTCATTTGGATTGACCACTGTTGGAAACAGAATACTGGGCTTGATGGAACTTTGGTCTCACCCAGCATGGTAAATCTTATGTTCTTATGAATACGTTGAAGGTTTCAATGTCAAAGGATAAGAAGGTTTGGAGTTTGATGTCAAGTTTAGAATGGTCTGGAAGATATCCTGAAACATAGAAACATAGAAACATAGAAATGACGGCAGAAGAAGACCAAACGGCCCATCCAGTCTGCCCAGCAAGCTTCACATTTTTTTCTCATACTTATCTGTTTCTCTTAGCTCTTTGGTTCTATTTCTCTTCCACCCCCACCATTAATGTAGAGAGCAGTGATGGAGCTGCAACCAAGTGAAATATCAAGCTTGATTAGTTAGGGGTAGTAGGGGTAGTAACCGCCGCAATAAGCAAGCTACACCCATGTTTATTTGTTTTACCCAGACTGTGTTATTCAGCCCTTATTGGTTGTTTTTCTTCTCCCCTGCCGTTGAAGCAGAGAGCTATGCTGGATATGCGTGAAGTATCAGTTTTTCTTCTCCCCTACCGTTGAAGCAGAGAGCTATGCTGGATATGCATTGAAAGTGAAGTATCAGGCTTATTAATTTCTTAAGTTTTATAATTAAGGAGAAACTTTAGAAGAAATTAGACAATATGGATCATCATTTTCAAGCCCTAGACAGCAAAATCATTAGGCATGGTAGACAGTTAAGGATATTTTTCTGTTCCAGGTAGGGCACCAGTTAAATCCTGTGGTTATTTTGTCAAATAGATTCTGACAAATTAAGTGATAGTTTTTATGGGTTTGAAAAGAGGCCAAGGTATAAAAAAAAATAAATTAAAGTTGAGGTAGACTCATGACGTAAGGGAAATGTTTCTGATGCAGGGAAAATGTACCCATTTCATTCTGTGGAAAAAGCATTATTGAGGCTGCCTTGTGTTGGCAAACCTTTCTAGCTCTATCCATCTGGGCTCAATCAGATGATATCACCCTCATGTCTGGCCAATTCATCCTGCTTGTTCATGGAGAATTCTCTGTCCTAGGTGGCAGTTAGTGATTAAGACCCTTGCACAGTCAGAATATAGGGCTTAGTTTGATCTAGAAGGTTAATTCTCACATCTTCCTAGTTAGTTTACAAAAATATTATGAGGTATCAATTTTTCATATAGAAATCTCTAGCTTCTGACTGGCTGAGACAATCCATTTGTATTAATCAGAATTACCCTATCAGTGGAGTGCTTAAAAGAACAAGAAAATGGAGCAGGAAAGGTCAAAGAAGATTGGTAGGAATCAGAAAGATTTATTATTTTAAGGAAGAAGGTGATGACATTGAGAGTAAGTGCACTTTACATAATACAGCAAAAGAATTTAGAATAGAACTAGAACAGATCTTTAATGACATAAGTTCTAGATAGAAAAACAAAAAACCAAGAAAGGTAAGAAACAGAACAAAGTTTACAGATAGCATATATAGGTATAGGATTTACATATTTACATTATACAATGAAACTTTTTTTTTTAAATTAAATTAGCTCAAGAGATCATGGCAGTATCAAATAGCAACAACATGGCTATGGGATCATCAGACTTAATCAACAGCAAGACATTTCTAACAATGCCCAGTGACATACAGCTAATTTCATGGCTGCACCCACCATAGAATTTACAATTGAAGTACAGCTGGTTTTTACAATTGAAGTACAGCTGATTCCTGACAAGCTTCATTGGGCACCGACAGTAGTAAAAACCCATTGAAAAGAAAATTGCAACATTAAAATAAGGAATTTTTTCTATTTTCTTTGAACAGTTTCTGATAGTGGTGGTAGGCCCTGTTGACAGGAGAATAGAGCCAGATAACTGCCTCTTCTATACCATGAGCTTTGGCTTAGTATACTTTCAAGCAAGGACTGTCCAATCATGTAAAAATAATTCCAGCTTTTGATTGGCCTCATGGCTCAGGCCACAATACTATGTGCTGCAGTGTTGGAAATTGGATGTTAGATCCCCTGGCTAGAAGGCTCATCAGCCTGAATGTAAAGTTGCCAACTGGCTCTAGACTTTCAAGACAGGATGCTCCACTCTTGGTTTTACATCACAGCATGCAGAGACTTGTAGTCTTGCTTTTTTCAGGGAATGCAATAGGGAAATCAGAATTACAAGGCTCTCCACATGCATCGGGGTAAATCCAGTCAATTGCCCTGAAAATCTGGAACTAGTTGGCAACCATACCTGTGAACACTATGGAAGTGCTCTGCTCAAACCCAGAGAATGAAATATGACAGAAGAACTTGCTGTAGCATCTTCTGCTGACCAACCAAGTACACAGAAGATGCACCTGAACACTGGGGAGAAAAAAGAAAGCAGAGGGATGTCAAGCATAGAAGGATGTCAGTCCACACACATGGGGACATCATCAGATGGAGCCTGACCTGGGACTTTGATTTCAAAGATTCTAGAGCTTTCAAGCATGCTCTATTGCAGTGGTTCTCAACCTTTTTTCGGCCAGAACATACCTGACAGATGGTTCTCACATGCGTAACACACTGAACATGTGACTATCACGGGGCTAAATGTAAATATACATTCTGCATCCTCAGGAACCCCCTTGACCCCCAAAAATGGGTGCACAGCAGAACTAGGGCATTACCCGTACAGCTCACCATACAAAAAAAAAAAGATATTCTGGATCTGATTACATCTCAGTAAAAGCAAAACAAACTCTTTACTGACAGGCACAATACCTCTCCTTATGAAAAGACAGTAATTTACCACTACAAATATTTAACCAGGCCCTAAACACTAATACACCTCCTATTAGGAAAACAGAGCAAGCCAAGCTGCTATAGATACCCACTTAGAAATAAGTGTAAAACTATACTAATAAATGTTACAAAACAGCTGATGAACAGAATAACATCCAACAATTAAAAACTCAAAAATTATTAAAAATTGTCCAAATATCAATAAAATATTACAAAACAGCAGACATCACATAATGCCCAATAATTAAAATGGCAGTCAATCAAGAAAAATAAGCTTAAAAAGCTGCCTTTACTTAAACTCTCCAGCAACTCTCCTACTCCTTTCCCTTGCAGGCCAATAGCACTCACCAGAAGCAGCAGTGGCTGCTGAAACTCTGTCCTCACAGTCCTCTTCCTTAGGGTCCACAACCAGACCAGTCACCTCCCTAACTAGTATCTCTTCCTCACACACACACACACACACACACACACACACACACACCAGTCACCTCCCTGATCAGTCTGTCTCTCACACACACACGCCAGTCATCTTCCTGACCAGTCTGTCTCTCTCACAGAAACACATCACCTCTGACCAGTCTCTCTCAATCACACACATGCTCTGTCACTTACATACAAGCTCACACATACTCTGTCACTTACAACCACACACACTCACATACACTGCCACTCATGCACCCATTGTACCACACACACACAAGCTCTCACTCATGCACTCACGCACCCATTGTACCACACACACACAAGCTCTCACTCATGCACCCAGGCACCCATTCTACCACACACACAGCCACTCATGCACCCATTCTACCACACACACACAGCCACTCATGCACCCATTCTACCACACACACACAGCCACTCATGCACCCATTCTACCACACACACACAAAGCTGCCACTCATGCACCCATTCTACCACACACACACAAAGCTGCCACTCACGCACCCATTCTAACACACACACACACACACACACACATACATACACACACACACACGCGCGCGCGCGGAGGGGCACCAATTCAAAAGAATCGAGGCTTCAGTTCTGTGACAGACCTACAAGGAATGGAGCCCAGAGGCTTCCCCACGAAGAGGATTCAAAGGAAAGCTGACATGGGAGGGGTTGAAAAACATACTACTCTTCTGTGAGAGGGGAAGACTTCCGATACTACTCTCCTAGTATCCATGCCCAAAGTGGTTTGACCAGAAATGCAGTCTTAGGTTAGTCTGGTGACTGCACTGCACCACGTTGTGCTTGCCATTAGGGAAACCCACACACCCATACATGAGGGCCAACTGAAAGAATAGTGCCCTCTGCTTTAAAAGTGGAATGATCAGCACTCATGCAGCAGTACTCAGTCCTGCATATAGCAGCTCTTATACATGCGCTTGTGGGTAGAACCGCACGGTACTGTTAAAATCAAAGAATGTGTGATGGCACTCTCCTCGTTAGTATCCCATAGCACCCTAAGGTGCGAAAGACAAAAAAAGCTGATACCTTGATGCGATGAAGGTGGTTCCACTATCTCTGGCATGACTGTGCCAGAGAAAATGTTGCCTGCCAGCGCCTGATGTTCTTGGAGGAGTAGACGACCCCCACCGTACATGATCGTGCATGATGTACTCCACTGCTGCAAGATGTACAGTGAGACAATGGCATCTCGGACTATGGCAGTCCAAGGCTGGAGGTGGTCTGCGGCATCGCCCCCATTGTACCTGATAATTGTCCAAGAGGCTGATTGCAGCCCTTGGAGTCATGAATGGCTCACCGCCTTTCCATCGTGTGACGGCAGCAGGGAAGCCCATGGAGATCAATGGTGCCATGGTGCTCTGTGGTGGTATCCGGCGGCATCCAACCATGTCCACAAGTGCCAATAATGCTCTTGGCACTTGCCAGCAATGGATCACATCCATGGCAACAAATGACACCACGCCCAGGGCTTCGATGGTGCTTGACCACACACCTCAGGTGCTCAACATGTTCAGCAAACAATGCCATTGATGGTGCCCCAAGCACTTGTGGACGTTGATAGCCCGGCGGAACCCATGGTCCCCACAGTGCCTAAATGTGCCAATGACTCGCTAATCCTGAAGGTCGAAAAATTTCGAGGGTCGGTGGCACGGATGGAGATCCTGGAACTCGAAAATATCAATGGTCTAGTAGTACCGAAAACTTCTGTGAACTCGAAGGTGGATGCTCTGTGGCACCAACACACCAGCAGGCACCTCATGGCACTGACATGCCACATCAGTGCCCAAAGGAACCATGATCTTCAGCGCCATTTACGGGTCTCCTTGGTGCACCTATGCACCTGAAGGTGTCTATGTTGTGAGCTCAATGGCGTCCATCGTCAGCACCCATAGCTGATGATAGCCTTGACAGCAACCTTAGCACTCATCAGCACTGATGATACTTGAAGCCTGGTGGCATTCCCAGATACCCTTGACTCCAACATCTTTGGCGCTGGACAGCAGCTCAGGGCACTCGAGTGTCGGCATCCATGATGCCAGATGGCTGTATGCTATCGAAGGTACACCATGATGCACCTTGGTGCCCTTCCTGACATCACAAAGGGGCTTGTCAGCACCCTAAACATTTGATAGCCTCAAGTGCACCAGACCATGGTGCTCCCAGGATACCTTGGCACTCAAGGTTGTCTCAGATTGTGGCTCAATGCCTATGCCTCTGATGAGGATGGCAACCTTGGTGCTCAATGGTGCTGAGGCAGTCCAAGACCCAAAGCCCCTGTCACCCGAGGGCTCTAAGGAGCTCCTTGCCCCAGTGGTCGATGGCCTTGAGGGCACTCAGGACCTCCTCACCCCAGTGAATAATGGCCTCAAGGGCAACCAGGGTGCTCGATGGCAATCTCTGTGTCCCATGGCAGCGACTGTGCACATTGAGAGCAGCAACGAATGGCATCGTTGACAACATGTCCGATGGTCTTCATGGTGCACGAAGGATTTGAGGGCAGCCGTGTACCTTGATGGCATTGTGGGCGGCTTTGCTGGCGTCGAGAGTGAACATGGTGATCAATGGTAGACCTGGTTTTCAATGCTGTCCTGACTTTGATATGTTAGTCCAAGGCCTTTAATGACACCTGAGGTTAATGCTGTAACTCCACTCCACTGAAGCCCATGGCACTTGATGATGCTTGGGTTGATGGCCATTCTTCCGGTGCATCAAGAACCCATGGGGGCTCGATGGCATCTATGGCGCATGATGGCGCCTGCCGAAGCCTATGGTGCAGAATGGCTCTCACCTGAGGCCAGGGTACTCGTTGGAGCCCATGGTTGATGGCCCTTAAGGCATCAAGGGCACCACGGCACCTTGATGCTCAATGCAATCCTGGTCCCCAATGTGTTTCTAACATCACTGTATCAGATCATCAATGCACTGCCTGAATGTGCACAGGCAATTGTAACCAGGCATGGCACCGAAGGAATAGCAGCAGTGCTGCCTGCCCAGGCTCCTGCTCACCCTCTCTCAAGGAGACTGCATTTCCACCACTGGCAAGCAGAAGGAGAGGCTATGTCATCCAGGGCTTCTGCATGTGGAGACTAGTTCCTTAGAATGTAGGGAGGATGAGCTCTCCTCTCCACAAGAACGGTGTGGTCCTTGATCCCTTCACTGTTCGAGCCTCTATCAATGCTGATTGATCGGTGAAACGACATGGAACTCCTGCCTGGGTAGAACTCAGGCAAGTGTCCAGGTTCAGTGGCCTACACAGATGACACACAAACTGCATTGTCAGTCCTGCCAACACCAGACAAAGGTACAAAGACAGAGCAAGAAGAGGACACAAACTAAATTGCAGGTGCAGTATTTATTTATTAAGGGTAGATTTAGTCTCTGCCAGGCTGCTCGGCGACTAAGGCCTGCCATGCAGCTAGCAGATAGTCGAGGGGAAGGGGAAGAGAAAAAGAAAAAGAAAACTACTGCATGGTAAAAGAAATAGAAAAACAGCTGCAGCTCCAGAAAAATCACAACAAAAACTGCGAGGAGAGAGAAAAGCTGAATACCATGACCACTCTGCTCCCATGATCACACAGCTCCGTAGGAAAAAAAAAAAGACTGAGGCACTCTGCCTAGGGGGCAGGGTGATAACAATTGCACATGCTCAGCAGAGCAAGTTTGAAAGCTCTAGATTCCGTCAGATCAAAGTTCAGGGCTGGGCTCCATCCAAAGATGTCACCCATGGGTGAGGACTGCCATCCTGTCCTCAAAGAGAAATATCATCTGTTAAAAAAGCAGAGCTGCTTACCTGTAACATGTGTTCTCCAAGGACAGTAGGATGTCAGTTCTCTCACATGGATGACATTTATTTTTATTTTATTTATTTAGACATTTTGTATACCAACATATCGTATGCACTTCACGTCGGTTTACATAAAAGATGGATAAGTCATTAACACTTTATCCCAAAAACTCGTAATAAAATGAAATTAAAATAAATTAAAATAAAGTTAAAATGAAACAATTAAATTAAACCCCATGTAGCCAATAAATATATAGCTCTTAACAATCTTGACTAAAAAATTACAAAATAAAATATAATTTAAATTTAATCAAACCCTACCTGATAATACTCTCTTATAAAATAAAATACTAAATATTCTTAAACTAGAGCTATGAAATTCCCAGGGGGAGTCACTGTAGATGTTAATCTGTATTAATAAAAACCTGCTCAAACAACCATGTTTTTACCTGTTTCTTAAATGACTGAACGTTAACTTCTAATCGTATGTTGGATGGGAGGGAGTTCCAGAGTTTTGGTCCAGCCAATGAGAGTGCCCTTTCCCTGACTGCGTTTAGATGTGCCAATTTAGGTGATGGAACTGTGAGTAGAGCCTTGCCTGAAGATCTAAGATTACGAGCAGGAGTGTGCATATGAAGAGATGCATTTAACCATTCTGAATTGTCACTATAAACGGTTTAATGATTAAGAGTCAGGCATTTATGATGGATTCTGGCCTGGTCGGGGAGCCAAATGTAACTCCTTCAAAATGGGAGTAATATGATCAAACTTCTTGACATTTGTGAACAGGCACGCAGCCGCATTCTGCAGCAACTGCAGAGGGCGAATAGATGAAGCCTGGAGGCCCAAAAGAAGGGCATTACAATAATCTAGCTTGGACAAAAGCAGAGCTTGTAGAACCGTACAAAAATCGCTATGATGTAAAAGAGGTTTTAGTTTCTTTAAAATCTGCAATTTATAAAAGCCTTCTTTTACTATGGATTTTATATAAGCCTTTAAATTAGGTTCACTATCAAATATGATGCCTAAATCCCTAACTTCCTACTTGATATTAGCAGAGGGCAGGTTTGAATTGATATCTAATGAAATTTTTTCAGTTATTTTATTGCAAATGTAAAGAATCTCTGTTTTTGAGTCTTTTAGAGATAGTGACATATGGGTAAGAAGCTGTTTATTAGAGTTGAAATAGATTTCCCAAAGTTTCAAAGTGTTATGTAGCGAAACTGTAATTGGTAGGAGGATCTGCACATCATCAGCGAATATATAATAATCTGAGACAACCTGTTACAGAAAACATGTGTCAAAGTTTCTAGAACTTTGACTATGTCAATAGGCGTCATAATGGGGGGAGGGGAGGGGACCACAGGGGCCATGGACCCTCCCTAAAAAGAAGCCTCATTGGTAGCAGATGGGACAGCACATGTCCTTCCCATCATTGCCCCCTCCCCCTAGGCTTTGCCATGATCCTTTCACTTACCCTTCTTAATCCTAATGAAATGGAGAATTGCGGCCTTGCAGTGCTTTGGGATGCTTCCTCCTTCTTGACTACTGGCATCTGAATGACATCATCAGGCACAGAGAGCCAAGGAGGAAGAGGGGGCTCATGTGGCAAGGCCTCAATCCTTTGAAACCAGGTTCGGCTAGGCCACTGTGGAGCTTGTCCTTGCGGCAGCTGAAAAAAAAGCCCAGAATGCCATGGAATCCATTCCATGGCAGATGAAAATGAGGTTCTAGCCTGCCTGTGTGTGAGTGCCTTGTCTGCCCGCATGTGTGTCTGTGTGAAAGTATGTCTGTATGCACGTGTATGCCTTTCTGCATGTATGTGTGAGAGAGTGTGCCATCCTGTCTGCCTGCATGTGTGCCTGTTTGAAAGAGAGACTGTCTGCATGTGTGCGTGCCTTTCTTCCTCTGGTTGTGTGAGAATTCCGTCCTACCTGCCTGCGTGTGTGAGAGTGTGTGTCTGTGTGCATGTGTGAATGCTTGCCTACCTGAGAGAGAGTGTATGTGTATGTGTGAGTGAGAGAGAGCACATGTGGGGAATGCTTTAGAGAATGAACATGTATAAGTGTTAGAGAGAAAAAGGATAAAGTTTGTGTGGCCATGTTCCCGCCACCAACTGCAACATTCTTAGGGTGACTGCCCATCAAAAGATCCCAGGTATGGAAAGGAGGAGATTTTTTTTTACTCTTTATTAGTTTTAATTTTTGGGTGTCATTTGATGTGTCTGCTGTTTTGAAATATTTGTATTATTTTTTGAGGAAATATTAAAACAGTTAATGTGAGTTTTAAATTACTGGATGTACTATTTGTTGCCTGTTCTGAAATATTTATTCCATTCATTAGTATGGTTTTACAATTATGAATGTTTTATATTTCTAGATTTTATTTGATCTATAATGAAAGATGGTGGTTATTTTTTCTATTGTTGCACTGCATAAATTGTCATCTTGTTGCGGTTTCCAGTTTAGCTTTTATCTGCATGTTTCTATTTCTACTTTATGGTCTCTTTTTTTGTTCTGTACATGGTGAGGGTCTTTCTGTGATCTGCAAGTGTGAGGAATTCTGCAAGCACAGGGGTGGGCAACTCGCATCTCATGAAGTTACCACTGAAAGTTTTGTCTGCATATTTCTATTAATTTGTGATTACTTATTTTGCAATCTATTGAGGGCCATTTTGTATGTGTGACTAAAGTGATGTGGTCTGCTAGCATGTAGTTTCTGTGTAGGGATTTGTAATGGTCTTGTTCATTGTGTTTTCCCCACAGGAAGTGTATTTGTGTTCTACTTTTAGGTGTAATATTTGCAGTGCTGCCTAATCATAGGTAGATTTGTTGCTTTTGGAGTCTTGTGAATTAATGTTTCTGTAGTATGGGCAGGTTTGCTATATATATGCAGAATTTTTGTTTTCCAGGATGTTATATTATTTCACAATGTGCCTGATAGTGGAGGAAATCTGTGTTTGTTACTTAGATGGCACCATAATTTTTCTCTATGGTGAGGTATAGGGGAAAATATCCTACTCTGCTCCTATTGTTAGAGGACTGGACTTAGTACTGACATTTCTATTAGTAATGTTTTTGTTGTTTCCTCATTTACCACTGTCTGGTTTTCTAGCATCAAGCATTTAATTGGTCTGGAAATGAATTATGTGAAGAATGTATGTAAAACAGAATGACTAACTGTAAGCATAATGTAAAAAATTGGCAGTGGGAACATGAGCAGAGCATGCGGCAGAGTTAGGGGTAGAGCTGGGATGGAGCTTGGTTGCCCCCTCCTATCAAAAAACATTCTGCTACCCTTGACTATGCCTCCGCTGGGCAAGCCCACGCATGCCATTATAACATGTGTCCATACAGGGTCCCTTCAGCTAATTGGTTATGGATAGTAATCCCATTGCCTTCTGTTAGGGGTAGGTGGTGGCACTCCATGCTGGTTAGGCTTACATACCTTTGATGCAACTGCAACATCTTTCTAGCCTTTAGAGATCCACAGTGTTTATCCTATGCCTTTTTAAATTTACCACCTCTTCTGGAAGGGCTTTCCAGGCATCCACCACCCTCTCCATGAAGACATATTTCCTAACTTTGGTTCTGATTCGTCCCCCCCCTGAAGTTTCATGTCGTGACCCCTAGTTCTACTTCAATCAAATTCCTAAGAACAGATTGGCCAAACCTACCGCCATGTCGGCCATCCCTGTCCACATAGTAGTGAGATGTGAATGAGTGGCGAGAACTCCACGTTACAGCTTTGCAGATCTCCTCCATGGAGACTGATTACAGGTGAACCATCAATGCTGCCATGGCTCGGACAGATTCAGCCCTGCTTGGGCATAACAGTCTGTATGTACATGTCAGTGTGGGGTTCTGTGCATATTTCTATATGTAGAACTGGATTTCTGATATAGTAAGGAGTTTTACACACACAAAAAATGTGTACCCAAACCTGAGTAAAACTGTTTACACAAGTTAGCTCTCCTTCATGCAAATCCCATGTTAATCAAGGAGTTAGGTAATACTAAAAGGAGCAAGTCACAAAGTTAAAAACTTGCAGGCGGCTTGGTCATTGTTTAAAATTATAATTCTTAAGGCCCAGACAAAATGTATTCCATGTATTTAAAAAGCTAAAATGAAAACCAAATGACTGCTGGCATGTTTTAATAGTGAGGTGAAACAAGGCAATTAAAGCTAAAAGAGTATCTTTCAAAAATTGGAAAGATGACCCACATGAGGAACATAGGGAAGACTATAAGCACTAGCAGGATAGACATAAAAAATTAAGCAGGTTAAGAGTTTTAAAAGAAGTTTGCCACAGAGGTAAAAACAAATAACAACAACTTTCAAATACATTTGAATCAAAAAGACTTTGAAAGAATCAGCTGGGCTGCTAGATGACTGAAGGGTAAAAGGGGTACTCATGGAAGACAAGGGGATAGCAGAAAAATTAAATGAAATCTTTGCCTCTGTCTTTACTGAAGAGAATGTTGTCATCATACCCACACTGGAACCATGTTTTGATGGTGATGACTGAATTCCTAAACAAAATAAACTGGAGGATGTAATAAATGAGACTGACAGACCAAATAAACTACTAGGAATGGATGGTATTCACCCAGAGCTCTGAAGAAATTCAAACATAAAATTGCAGACTTCTTTCTGGTGATCTGCAACTTCTTTAGAACTGTCAGTGTATCTGAAGATGCCAATTTTTAAAAAAAGGCTCAAAGGGTAATCTAAGAAACTATACTGGTGAGCCTGATGTTATTTCTGAGTTACCCTTAAAAGCAAAATTACGGACCACATAGATAGACATGATTGAATGGGAAAGTGTCAACATGATTTTTGAAAAAGGAAGGTTTTTTCCTTACCAATTTACTTGAGTTTTTTTTGAAGGTGTTAACATGTAGATAAAAGGTGAGTTGGTTGATATAGTGTATTTGGATTTTCAAAAGGAATTTGATGAAGACCAGATAAGACATTCCTTTGAAAATTGGGAGGACATGGGATAGCAGGTAGTGTTCTATTGTGGATAAATAACTGAATAAAAGACAAGAAACAGTGAATAGGACTTAATGGTCAGTTTTCCAAATAGCTAAAAGACATTAGTGGAGCTCCCCAAGGGTTTGTACTGGGACCTGTGCTATTTAGCATATTTATAAATAATCTAGAAAAGGGAATAGTGAAAGAGATGACCAAATTTGCAGATGACATAAAACTGTTTTGTTAAAACAGTAGCAGATTGTGAAGAACTGAGGAAGGGCCTTGTGAGACTAGGCATCTAAATAGCAGATGCAATTTAATGTGAGCAAATGCAAAGTAGTGCACGTAGGGAAAAAGAATCAACCACAGGTACATGATGCTGGGCTCCACATTAGGAGTCAGCAGCCAGGAAAAGGCCCTCAGAATTCTTGTGGACAATATCTTGAAATCTTAGGCTGTGTGCAGCGGTATTCAAAAAGGCAAATATTTATTTATTTCAAAGTTTTTCTATACCACCCATGCATGTAGAAGTGTGATCAGAGTGGTGCACAAGATTAAAGCAATAAAAAAATAAACAAAGAAAATGCTAGGAATTATTTGGAAAGGAATATAAAACAAACCCTTGGTCTCCCACTAGCTGGCCCCAGATCCCTGCCTGCAGGTGACAGTGAAGGGGACAGACCATTTCCAGCAGAACCACCCCCTGAGGATGCCTGCAATGATTCAGTCGTTGTCCAGAAGGGGAGCTCAGAGCCTTAGTGAATGTGGTGAGTTTGGTTTGGGTTTTGTTGAGAAAAGAGCTAGTCTTTGCTCCTGCACTGTATTTGGTTGGGAGACTGCCCAATTCCAGTACACCCCTTGCCTGGTAGGGGCTATCCTTTCCTGAGAGTAGAAAGGACTTTAGTAAGAAGATGTTTCAGGATTTTCTTTGTGCCTGGGTGAATCCTGTTCCTGCTGGTGAGGAATCCCCATAACCACAGGACAGGAGGGAGAAGGGCTGGTTATTCTTTTCCAGCCAGAGAGAGGATTACAGTGACTCCTCATCCTGTGGTGAAGTTTTTGAATTTTTGAGAGTTGTATTTTAATGAGGAGGTTGTTTGTACCAGCCCTCCCTCACTGTGTGGCTGGACTGTTTGTACCACCCCTCCCTCACTGTGTGGCTGGACTGATCTGATAGTATCTAGATAAAGACCTTTTCTCCTAAAAGGTCAAGCACAGAAGTAGTCCAGAAGAGAAGAGTTCAAGATCAATTGGAGACCTTAGTCGAATCTCCACCCCGGGAATGCAGGACACAAGCTGGGAACATCTGGGACTCTATTGGACTGCATGTATGAGACTTTTTTGGGATTTAAGGGACTCTCCTCAATAGGTTTCCCTTTTTGGCTACAAACAAGAAAAGGGGGTGAGCTACTCCCAGAGAGTAAAACTAAAGACATCTGCACAAACGGGCCGATACAGTAAGGACACGTAAGAAACAGTGCAGCAGTGCCAGGCGCCCGCTCGTTTGCCGCGTGCACATTTTGGTTCACAAGCCGCTCGATTCAGTATTCAAATTAGACGTAAATCCAAGCGGTGTCCAAAGCGCGTCCATGAAGCGGTAGGTGTGCGCAATCCATTTTACTGTATAGAGCGGTAAACAGCGCCTATACAGTAGCCAGGGTGCGCTGGTACCTGTCATTTCAAAATGTCATTTCAAAATGTCATTCCACCAGGTAAGTGGATGGTTCTTTTCTACAGACCCTGCTGCCTTGAGCGCCCGGCTGGACATCCAAGCCGTGACCTCGGACATCCAAATGACTCCTTTTCTCCATCCCACATCCCTCCTTGATGTTAATTTCTAGCAGTGTTTCCGTGCTCCCATACTTTCGTGTAGATATATATATTCTTTTGAATGTCGTATGGTCTCATCTCCGGGTTTTATAGAAAATGAGGTCGGATAAGTACCGCCGCTGGACTCCTTTTAGGATGCATATCTAAGCCATTCACTGGGGTGGGGAGAGCAGGGCTCCCTTCACTCTCCGGCCTTGCTTCCAGAGCTGAACCCATTCAGGGGCCGTCCCGGGTGGGGCGCCAACAACAGAATCCCGTAGGTGCGAGATGAAGCTGATTCAAGGATATTCATTTTGGGAAGTACCTAGCTTCATTGGAAAGAGTCAGATGTTTGAGAAGTACAGATTACATCACCATAATCATAAGTGCCAGCTCTGTAGGTGTTTGAGCAGTAACGGATTTTGGACACATGGTGCCCTGGGCGAAAAGCACCTCCCCCCCGGCTGCATTAGGAGATGTCCTGCATGGCCTCCGGACCTCTCTCCAACCGCGGCAGCTGGGATCCTTTGCGGCCAGGCAGCCGCAGAATGGGAGATGTTGGCGGTACCCCGGGCGATCACCCATTTTTGCCCACCCTAAAATCCAGCTCTGTGCTTGAATACTCCCGATGTTGAGCAAACTCTTTCACTGTAGCTCAGGAGAGGTACTTTGAATTGAGCTTAGCACTCCCAATCCTTTTGAAAAGTTGACTCCAATTTATAATTCATATTTTCAGGTTTGCGACCTCGGACGTCATGGACCTTCCCCGCTGCCTTGAGCGTTCGGCTGGACGTCCAAGCCGGACGTCCGAGGTCGCGGCTTGGACGTCCAGCCAGGCGCTCAAGGCTATAGAATGGAAGTAACAGCTGTTTACAGAGTCAGTCTTCGTCCTCTTCACCCCATTTATCACCTCGGTCAGCTGAGTCACGTCATGGCTGGCGAAAGAGATTGATGTAATTCCACTCTCCACCGCTCCATTTGCAGCCATGGAGAAAGGATTGCTGCGCCTCCTAATGAAATTAGAACTCTGATTCTATGCCTGCGGTGGTAGGGCAAGCGGGCCCAGATCGGGCCTTCCCAGCTGACCTGGCCCACCCGGCACTAGAGTGAAAGGAACATGTTTTAAATGACTTTTGTGCAGAGAAGGTTGAAGGAGGGAGATCCAGAGGGGGCGAAGATACAGCTCAAGGCAGCGGGAAGGTCCATGAACATCCGGCTGGATGTCCGAGGTCGCGGCTTGGACGTCCAGCCAGGTGCTCAAGGCAGCGGGAAGCTGACTGAACACCACACTAATGCCAGGGTCAGGGTAGGCGGTAAATATGCAGGTTAAAGACGTGGCAAATAAGCTGGTTAAAAAGGCGATAATCTGGGCGCACGTTACAGTATCGGAGGGAATAGCTAAATCGATCATTAACATATCATATACATGCGGTGGGCGGTGATGGAGAAGCGTCCATTTTGGCAAGCAGTAAGGACGTTTAAAACCGGATACTGAATCGCGGGTTCGCCTTAAGCGCCCAAATTGTGCGTCCAAAGCGGGTTAGAAACAGGGTAACCGCAGCCGCGCTTTACTGGCCCGAGAGTGAAGAAGAGAAAGTTCCCTATGTATGATCCAGACTGAACACAGATGTGAAGTAAGACAAGTAACCCATCAATTGGACATTTATTTTTCTGGAAATCAAAGTAAAGTTCCTTTTGAACACTCACATTGTGTTCTGCCTATTTATATAGCACTATCACCACCAAAGGGGACAGTAACACACCTAAGGGAGGATTGCAGTTCATAGCCTGGTCCTAAAAGATTAAGCCTTTCTCCCATAAAAAGAATACTCCTTGGGACTTGTTAAACTTGGGGAAGCGGCAAAAGTGGCAAGAGAAATTCTTGTGTGTGCCCTTGGAATATCATAAAATCCAAAAAATGGTTACATGGAGAAAGGCTAAATAGATTAGGGCTCTTTAGCTTGGAGAAGAAAGAACCAAGAAGGGATATACTTAATTAGATCTATAAAATCCTGAGTGTGTAACAGATAAATAGGGAACCCTTTCAAACAAGTCTAGGACTAGGGATACTCCATGAGATTAGCAATCAACATGTTTGAAACAAATTAAAAAAGTATTTTTCACTTAACGCACAACCAAGCTATGGAATCTGCTGCTAGACAATGTGGTCAAGCCAATGAACATAGTGGGGCTCAAAAGAGGATTGGACAAGCTCCTAAAGGAACTGTCCATAAACAGTTATTAGCCAAGCAGATGTGAGAAAGCCAGCACTTATTCCTGGGAGGGAGATACAACAAAATAGATCAACTATTGGGATCTGGACAGGCCACTGCTGGAGAATGGATACTGGGCTGGATGGACCTTGGACTGACTTAGCATGGCACTTCTTATGATCTCATGTTATGCTCGTCTCAGTACAGAGAAGTGCAAAAACTTTACTCATGTTTTCTTAATGCTGGAAATTAAATTCTTGCTTAGAGATGAAAAAGTTTCTGGAGCAAACTTTAGATTATGGGCTGAACCTGGAGTTCGTTGTGTTATGGTCCTGTACTTGGCATTTATACACATAAAACATTCTGGGGTGGATTTCCAAAGGACTTAAGACTACTAACATTTGGAGCTGGGCTCCTAAATTGACCCTTTTGAAAATTTGCTAAGATTGAGTCCTAAATTTAGAATCCTAAAAAGTGGGTGGCTACAGGGGTGCAGGGAGAGAAAGTTATGAGCCTAGCACTGATTTTCAGAACTAGGTGCCTAACTTGGGAGCCTAAACCTAGGCAAGACTAGCAGGCCCAATGTGAGGTGCTCAGTTTTTTTCTGAATATCGGCCTCATCATGTTTTGTATGTACAACGTTTAGGGGCACAGCTGATATTAACTCGTATTTTGCACTCACAACTTTTAGGAGTATGTTATGCATAGAAATGGAGAAATTACTTACCTGATAATTTTGTTTTCCTTAGTGTAGACAGATGGACTCAGGACCAATGGGTATAATGTACTCCTGATAGCAGTTGGAGACTGATCAGATTTCAAACTGACGTCAGCCTTAGTACATATACCTCTGCAGGGAGTGCAGCTCTTCAGTATTCTCCTCGAAAAGCATTGTGGATATATGTGTGACTGACTAATTTGAATAACTTGAATAACTTCATAACTTGAATAACTAACTTTATAACTTGATTAACTTGAATTGGTTGAATTGGCTATAGCTGGAGACCGCCAGTGCCCTCAACCGGGAAACATCGACCCCCGGTAGGATGGGTGTCCTAGATGAAGGAAAGCATGGCTTACCCTTGAATCACTTGCTCCCGGGGATGTCCCCTGAGAATTCCATGAGTAACGGCAGCCGTGGGTGGGATGCTGAGTCCATCTGTCTACACTAAGGAAAACGAAATTATCAAGTAAGTAATTTCTCCATTTCCTAGCGTGTAGCAGGACCAATGGGATGTATAAAAGCTACTCCGAACCGGGTGGGGAGGCTGCCCGTGACACCACTTAGTACAGCCCTTGCAAATGCTGTGTCCTCCTGAGCCTGAACATCCAGGCAGTAAAACCTGGAGGTGGTGTGGATGGAGGACATGTCGCCGCCCTGCAGATCTCGGTGGGTGACAGCATCTTGGTTTCTGCCCAGGACACTGCCTGGGCTTCTAGTAGAATGGGCCTTAACTTGTAGAGGCGATGTCTTGCCTGCTTCTACGTAGGCCACCTTGATGACTTATTTGATCCAGCGGGCTATGGTTGCTCGCAAGGCCGCTTCCCCTTGCCTCTTCCCGCTGTTAAGGACGAATAGGTGGTCCATTTTTTGTACGGGTTCCGACATTTCCAGGTATCTGGATAGGAGTCTGCCGATATTGAGGTGGCGTAGACTTGAGCCTCTTCAGAATTCTTATGCTCATCTGGCGATGGTAGTGAGATGGTTTGGTTAAGATGGAAGTGAGACACCACTTTGGGGAGGAACAAGGGGACCGTGCATAGCTGGATGGTTCCCGGGGTGAGTCTGAGAAACAGCTCACGGCAGGACAGTGCTTGTAGCTCGGATATACGACGGGCTGAACAAACTGCCGCATGAAGGCTGTCTTTCAATGTTAGCAGTCGGAGAGACAGGCCGTGGAGAGGTCTGAAAGAGGCTCCTGCTAAGAAATCAGGACCCAAGTTGAGGCTCCCAGAGAGGTACCGGCCACGTTAGGGGTGGTCAGAGTGCTTGACTCCTTTCAGGAAGTGTGAAACATCCGGGTGAGAGGCTATGCTGTCGCTCTTGGTTCCGTAGCATGACAATGCGCCACCTGTACCTTGAAGGAGTGAGGGACAATTCCCTTCTTTAGGCCATTCTGTAGGAATCCAAGACTGCATGAATTTTGACTGAGAGTGGTATGATGTCTGTGGTCTCGCACCAGGCTTCGAATACTCTCCAAATCCTTATGTATGTTCGAGATGTGGAGAACTTGCGTGCTCGGAGTAGAGCGTCGATTACAGCCCCCAAGTATCCGCTCTTTCTCAGGTGAGCCCTCTCAATAGCCAGACCGTAAGAGAGAATTGAGCTGGATTCTCGTGGAGGATCGGCCCTTGTTGGAGCAGGTCTCTGTGTGGAGGTAGTGGCAGGGGGTCCCTGCCAGTAGTCTTCGCATGTCTGCATACCACGTTCTTCTTGGACAATCCGGGGCCCCAAAAAGTACTGGTCCCCTGTGTAGTTCTATCTTGTGAATGATTGCGCCTAATAGGGGCCACGGCGGAAAGGCATATAACAGAGTCTCCTGTGGCCAGGTCTGTACCAGGGTATCGATCCCCTGGGACTGAGGTTCCCGCCTGCGGCTGAAGTAACTGGGCACTTGAGCATTGGATCGGTTTGCCAGAAGGTCCATGGTTGGTGTTCCCCAATCGTTCACTATCAGTTGAAACGCTGTGGTCGACAGCTTTCATTTTCCTGGGTCTAGACTTTCTCTGCTGAGGTAATCCGCTGTGATGTTGTCTTTCCCGGCGATGTGGATGGCAGAGATCTCCTGGAGATTCACTTCCACCCACGACATTAGGGGGGTCTATTTCCAGAGACACCTGTTGGCTTCTGGTTCCTCCCTGACTGTTGATGTAGGCCACTGTTGTGGCGTTGTCCGACATTACTCCTGACTGCTTTGTCCCGGAGTCTGTGACTGAACCACAGGCAAGCTAGTCTGACTGCCCGGGCTTCTAGGCGATTGATGTTCCATCCCGACTCTTCTGCGTTCCACTGCCCTTGGACAGTTAGCTCTTCGCAGTGTGCTCCCCATCCATGTAGGCTGGCGTCCGTGGTGAGCAGGATCCAGGTCGTTGAGGATAGTCTTGTTCCCTGGCTCAGGTGGCAGTCTTGTAGCCACCATTGTAGTTGGGTCTGAACTCTGCCGGGAGCTGTAGACGAACGGAGTAGTTCTGGGACAGTGGATTCCATCGCAATAGAAGTGAGCGCTGTAGGGGTCTCATGTGAGCTCGTGCCCATGGCACTACTTCCAGTGTGGATGCCATGAGACCGAGGACTTGTAGGTAATCCCATGCTGTGGGGCGAGATTCGCTCAGCAGGGTTTGCAACTGGTTCATCAGTTTTGATCTCCTTGTCGGTGTCAGGATGACCCTGTCTTCTTTGGTGTTGAATCGGACTCCTAAGTATTCTAGAGACTGTGAGGGCTGCAGACAGCTCTTGTTTGTGTTGACCACCCATCCAAGGCTCTCCAGTAGAGTTTTGACTCTGTTGGTTGCCTGGTGACTTTCCTCTGGGGATTTCGCCCTGATCAGCCAATTGTCTAGGTAAGGGTGTACGAGGATTCCTTCCTTCCTTGGTGCTGCCGCCACCACCACTATGACTTTGGTGAACGTCTGGGGTGCTGTGGCTAACCCGAAGGGTAGTGCCTAGAACTGGTAGTGACGGTCCAGGATTTTGAAGCGTAGGAAGTGCTGATGTTCTTGATGGATCGGAATGTGTAGGTAGGCTTCCGACAGATCCAGGGATGTGAGAAACTCTCCCGGTTGTATCAACCTTATTACAGAGCGTAGAGTTTCCATGTGGAAGTGGGGAATCCTCAGGTTGACAGGGGGGATTCCACGAACTTGTCCGGAGTGGTTCGGAGGAAATTCAGGTAGTACCCCTCTCGAATGATGGTTAGGATCCACTTGTCCGAAGTTATCTCAACCCATCTTTGGTAGAATAGGGCAAGTCTACCCCCTATGGCTTCTTCCTTGGACGGGTTCGGCGGATTCTCATTGTGGGGCGTGGCTGGTTCCTGGACCCGAGCTGGTTCCCCTTTTGTTGTGCTTGTCCGAAAGGACTGGTTCCTGCCTGTAGGACGAGGCGCTTGATAAGTGTTTCTGCATTGTTTGAAGCGCTGTGAACCTCTGCCCCTGGAAGATCGGGGGAAGGGTTGCTGGTTTCTCTTATTCCTGTCCTCCGGTAGCTGCGGCAGTGGGGACTTGCCCCATTTGTTAGCAAGTTTCTCTAGTTCGCTGCCAAACAGGAGGGATCCCTTGAAGGACATCCCTGTGAGTCTTGTTTTGGAGGATGCGTCTGTTGACCAGTTTCGGAGCCATATTTGTCTTCTGGCTGCCACGGCGGATGAGACTCCTCTAGCTGCCGTGCATACCAGATCCGAAGCAGCGTCCGTGAGGAATGATATGGCTGGTTCCAGAGCTTCCCCAGGAGTGTTGTTCCTGGTCTGTGCTAGGCAGGCGCGTGTCACCACGGCACAGCAGGCCGCGATCTGTAAAGACAGAGCGGAGACATCAAAAGACTGTTTGAGGATAGATTCCAGACATCTGTCTTGAGCATCCTTGAGCACAGCTCCTCCCTCCACTGGGATAGTAGTGCGCTTCGAGACTGTGCAGACCATGGCATCCACTTTGGGACATGCCAGGAGATCTTTGGCAGCGGGGTCCAGAGGGTATATGGCTGCCAGAGCCCGGCCCCTTTTGAACGTGGTTTCTGGGGCCTCCCATTCCAGGTCAATTAGTTGCTGGACGGCTTGTAATAGTGGAAAATGACGGGAGGTCTGATGAAGTCCCTCTAACAGTTGGTTCGGCTTAGGTTCCCCCGAGGCGTTAGTGCCTGGGATGGCCAGCTCTTTCAGGCTGTGCGTCACCAGGTCTGGAAGTTCGTCCTTGGTGAAGAAGCATCTCATGGTTCGATGGGGTTCTGACTCCTCATCTAAGAAGGTGGGGCTTCTGGGCGGTGGGATCACCTCCCTGGGCATAGAGGGTCCTGGTATGTTGAGGTCCTCTGGTGGTGCCTGCGACCGCATTGTAGGAGGCCCCGGCTGCATGTGTACGAAGGTATGCAGACCTTTGAAGAATTCCACCCAGGAGATAGAAGCTGGTTCTAGACTAGGGGGTGCCGTGTCCCTGGGGAGCCCCATTTGAGGGGGAGTCCCACTGTGTGATGCTAGGTTCAGTGTACCGCTGGAAAGGATGGGGTCCGGTACCGGCTGGGGAGGGCCATGAGTTGGGTCCCCTAGGGCCTCTTCGCACTGTATACACAGGGCCGTGGCCTCCTCATGCTGTGCAGCCCTAATGTGGCATGCTGGGCAAAGTCCCTGAGCCTTGAGCTTATTTTCAGGTCGGGACATGGTTTGTGCGCGTGTAATACAGTTGTGCGCCGAAGATGCGCGTGTAGGTTTAGTGTGCGCGTGCCGTGAGATGTGCGCGTTGATGTGCAACAGGGGTCGAATTGTGCACCCAGCACCGTGAGCGCAACGTTGTTGCGCACAAGGATTTTGTGCGCACGGCTCGCCTCTGTGCGCACGGGCCAAGAGCGGCGAACAGGGGCGGCGAACAGGGTCAATATGGCGATGCGACCACCGGACAATATAGGAGACTACCTCGAGGGACTCCATGTGGGAGTGTCCTCGGATCTGACCGGGGTCTAGCCTCGCTAGGGGGCCGATCAACCCAGTGGCACTGGTCCCAGCTGGCGACCTGTGCGTCTCTCCTCGAGCTTCCGAGACCGGAGACTTTTAAATAGATCTCTACCTTACCTTATCCCTGGCGCTTCCCGGCTTCGTTCCGGGCAGTCTCCGGCTGCGGGGGGAGAGGGGAAATACCTTCACCCGCTGCGCTCGAGGTTGCACCCGCTGGCCTCTCCAGCCTCACCCAATGTCGGGGGCAATGGTCCCTCCCAAGGACGGCCGCCGGACCGAGGTTCACCTCCGAGGGATCTCGGAAATCATCTCAGGAATCTTGAATGGGGGGAGGGACCCAACGGGTGACACCGCAGGAGAGCGGGGCTCGTCTGTAGAGGTAAGATTTCTTCTTAATTTGGGATTCTTCTGTAAAATTTACTCTAACGCTGTGCTAGCGTGCATAGAGTCCCTAACTGCTATGGAGATGGAAATACTGAAGAAGCTGCACTCCCTGCAGGAGTTATAATAGTACTAGGGCTGACGTCAGATTGAAATCTGATCCGTCTCCAACTGCTATCAGGAGTACACTATACCCATTGGTCCTGAGTCCATCTGCTACACGCTAGGAGATCATGGTTTGCCTGCATGGACCATGATTTATACATGAAAAACATTATTTGTAAACATAAACCAAGTTTTGTGTGTATAAATCATACTATATATGTAGAAGAAACTGTGTGTACAAATATGTTTTCTATCCATAAATTATATTTTAGGTGGACTAAGCATGTCTTGCATATTTTTGGGTTAACATGGTTTTTTTAGCCCCTGATATATTAGCATACCATTATTTTAATGCATCACAAGTTAAATTATTTTTAATGAATGTGTTAAGAAACTGTGCGCTAAATTTCATCAGAATGTAAGTGAGCATAATGTTAATGTTAGCATCGTGCTTGGAGCAATTGCTTTGTTTTATTCATGTATCTGATGTTGAAGTATGGCATTTGTGCTTTTTTGTTTGCTTGTACATTCTTTTGTGTGTGTCAATTGTGCACCCTGCCCTCAACCATGGAGAGGCAAGTAATAAAAATTTCAGCTAGCTAGCCAGATAATAAATAGAAAGCACCAACACAGTACTGGAGAGAATACAGAATGTGATAGAGAAGATTTGAGGGTTGTTATCTGATTAGATCAAGGTCACACAAATACTGCTGAAGCTTCATAAGGCATTTTCACTAAGAATATGCATTTTAAAATGTATGTTTAATTAGTAGAGTAAAAAATATTCCTTGTTAGTTTCGAAGAAGCACAAGTCTGAATGTCACAAACAGATGTGAGGTAGCATACACAGTTGTGATCACAAGTTTAATACCCTTGGCAGAATTTGTAAAATGTGTAACATTTAAGAAAACTGATCGATCAGACAAAACATCTGTTATTTTTAATGTGTTCCAAATTAAATTATTATGCATCACAGAATAATAGCACAATCATTAAGCAAACCATAGCATTAAAGGAATTAATAAAATGGTCCTGTTCAAAAGTTTACAAACCCTTGAATATTCGGGTGATAATATACACACATGTTGATACACACAGGTTGAGATGGCAAAGAGGAGTATGTATCCATACCTGTATCTTGTTTGATTGTAATCAGTGTTTGTGTATAAATAGTCAATGACTTTCTTAGGTCTTGAGCAAACCCTTGTGCATTTCATCAAGGGCCTGCACTAACTTGGTTGGTTACTGAAGCACAGGGAAAGCACAAGAACTATTAAAGGATCTGCAAACAAAAGTAGTTCAACTTTATAAATCAGAAAAAGGATATAAGAAGATTTCCAAAGATTTAAAAATACCAATCAGTACAGTTCAAACTCTGATCAAGAAATGGAAAAGTGGAAAAATGAAATTTCAGATCAATTAGTAAAAATTTGGAACCTACCATTAAAATCTTCCAATGCATATGAAGACTGGAGGGAGGACAATGTAATCCCGATATTTTAAAAAGGGCTCCAGAGGTGATCTGGGAATCTCTAGACTGGTAAACCTGACTTACGTGCAAGGAAAAACAGTGGATACTATTCTAAAGAACAAAATCATAGAACACAGATAGACACGGTTTAATGGAACATAGCCAGCTTCGATTTACCCAAGGAAGTCTTGCCTCAAAAATCTGCTATATTTTTTTGGAAGGGGTTAATAAACATGTGGATAAAGGTGAACTAGTAAATGGAGTGTATTTGGATTTTCAGATGGCATTTGCCAAAGTACCTCATGAGAGGCTTCTAAGAAAACTAAAAAGACATGGGATAGAAGGTAATGTTCTTTCATGGCTTGCAAACGGTTAAAAGACAGGAAACAGAGAGTAGGATTAAATAGTTTTCTCAGTGGAAAAAGGTAAATATTGTAGTACCTCAGGGATCTGTGTACTTGGACCAGTGCTTTTCAATATATTTATAAATAATCTGGAAAGGGATATGATGAGTGAGGTGATCTAATTTGTGGATGACACAAAATTATGCAGAGTAATTAAATCTCAAGTGGATTGTGAAATTGCAGGAGGACTTTGTGAGACTGGAAGATTGGGCATCCAAATGGCAGATGAAATTTAATGTGGACAAGTGCAAGATGATGCATATAAGGGAAAAATAACCCTTGCTGTATTTACATGATGTTAGGTCCCACATTAGGAGTTACCATCCAGGAAAAAGATCTAGGCGTCATAGTGGATAAGACATTGAAATTGTCGGCTCAGTGTGCTGTAGCGGTCAAAAAAGCAAACAATGTTAGGAATTATTAGGAAGGGAATGGTGAATAAAATGGAGAATGTCATAATGCCTCTGTATCACTCCATGGTGAAAAGGCACCTAGAGTACTGTGTGCAATTCTGGTTGCCACATCTCAAACAAGATATAGTTGCATTGGAGAAGGTACAGAGAAGGGTGACCAAAATGATAAAGGGGATGGAACGGCTCCCTCTATGAAGTCCTTATGCTCGTCTGGAGATGGCAGCCAGATAATTTGGTTTAGATGGAAATGAGAAACCACCTTTGGGAGGAAGGAGGGGACAGTGCGGAGCTGTATGAATCCCGGTGTGAATCTAAGGAACGGTTCTTGACAGGATAGTACTTGAAGCTCGGAGATGCGACGGGCAGAACATACTGCCACTAGGAATGCAGTCTTCAAGGTCAGGAGCTGTAGTGGCAGACCGCGTGTAGGTCTGAAGGAAGTTCCCTCTAGGAAGTCTAGTACTAGACAGATTCCATAGGGGCACTGGCCACTTTACTGGTGGTCGGATTTGCTTGACCCTTCTCAGGAAGCGGGAAACGTCTGGATGTGATGATAGACTGATGCCGTCCACTTTGGCACTGTAGCAGGCCAGCACAGCCACCTGAACCTTGGAGTTAAGAGATAACAACCCCTTCTTCAACAGTCCTGCAGGAATTCCAGGATCATGGGGATTTTGACTGTCCGCGGAAGGATGTCGCAGTCTTCACATCAGGCTTCGAATATTGTCCATATTCGTATGTAAGTTAGAGATGTGGAAAACTTGCATGCTCGGTGTCAGTCACTGCCTTAGAGTATCCTCTCTTCTTCAGGCGAGTCCTCTCAATGGCCAGACCGTAAGAGAGAATAGAGTTGGGTCTTCATGGAGGATAGGTCCTTGCCGGAGAAGGTCCCTGTGTGGAGGCAGGCACAGAGTTCCCTGCAAGAAGTCTTCGCATGTCTGCGTACCATGGTCTTTCTTGGCCAGTCCGGGGCCACTAGAAGTACTAGTCCCGTGCGGTGTTCTATCATGCAGATGATTCTGCCCAGAAGTGGCCATGAGGGAAAGGTGTACAGCAGGTCTTCCTGTAGCCAGGTCTGGACGAGGGCATAGATTCCTGTGATTGCGGTTCTCGTCTGCGGCTGAAGAACTTGGGAACTTGGACCGGGTTGCAGAAGATCCATGGCTGGGGTTTCCCAGTGGTTTACTATCAACTGGAAGGCTGTGGTCAACAGCGTCCATTCCCCTGGGTCTAGACTCTATCTGCTGAGGTAATCCGCAGTGACGTCTTTTCCTGCGATGTGGGCGGCTGAGATCCCTTGGAGGTTTGCTTCCGCCCACGCCATTAGGGGGTTTATTCCCAGGGACACCTGGTGGCTTCTGGTTCCTCCCTGGTGGTTGATGGAGGCAAATGTTGTGGCGTTGTCTGACATGACTGACAGATTCGCCCAGGAGTCTGACTGAATCGTAGGCAGGCTAGTCTGACTGCTTGGGCTTCCAGTGAGTTTATGTTCCATCCCGACTCTTCCTTGCCCCTTTGCCCCTGGGCCATCAGTTCTTGGCAGTGGGCTCCCCACCCTCGTAGGCTCACATCCATGGTGAGCAAGACCCAGGTCAGTGGAGATAGTTTTGCTCCCTTGCTCAGATGGTCTTCTTGTAGCCACCATTGGAGCTGGATCCGCACCTTTGCCGGTAACTGGAGGCGAACGGAGTAGTTATGGGACATCGGGTTCTATCGTGACAGTATGGAACATTGTAGTGGTCGCATGTGGGCCCTTGCCCATGGGACGACTTCTAGAGTTGATGTCATGAGACCGAGGACTTGGAGGTAGTCCCATACCTTGGGGCGAGCACAATTCAGAATGTTTCGCAACTGGTCCATCAATTTCCTTCTCCTTGTAGGGGGAAGAATGACCTTGTCTTGTTTGGTGTCGAACCGGACTCCCAGAAACTCTAGCGACTGGGAGGGCTGCAGGCAGCTGTTTGTTGTGTTGACGACCCACCCGAGATTCTGCAATAGGTTCTTCACTTTGGTGGTCGCCTGGTAACTTTCCTCTGGAGATTTTGCCCTGATCAGCCAATCGTCCAGATACGGATGTACAAGGATTCCTTCTTTCCTCAGTGTCACCGCCACTATGACCATGATTTTGGTGAACGTCCGAGGGGCAGTAGCTAGTCCAAAGGGTAACGCCCAGAACTGGTAGTGCTGGTCCAGTATCGGAAAGCGTAGAAAGCGCTGATGGTCGTGATGGGCTGGGATGTGGAGATAGGCTTCTGACAGATCCAGAGAAGTCAGGAATTCTCCCGGTTGTACTGCCCTTATGATTGAGCGTAGGGTTTCCATACGGAAGTGTGGTATCCTCAGGTAGCGAGTGATGGACTTGAGATCCAGGATGGGCCGGAATGTTCCCTCCTTCTTGGGAACGATAAAATAGATGGAATAGTGGCCAGTATTTTGTTGGTGCATGGGCATTGAGGTTATCGCCTTTAGGTCGAATAGTTTTGTCAGTGTGGTTTCCACTGCCGTCCTCTTGGAGAGGGAATGGCACTGGGATCTCACAAATTTGTCTGGAGGGATGCTGTGGAAGTCCAGGTAGTATCCCTCTCAAATGATGGTTAGGACCCTCTTGTCCAACGTTATCTCGACTCATCTTTGGTAGAAGAGGGCAAGCCTGCCCCCTATGACTTCTTCCTTTGGATGGGTCTGTTGATTCTCATTGTGGGGTGCAGCTGGGGCCTGGGCCAGCTCCCCTCTTGTTGTGTCTGGTCCGAAAGGACTGGCCCCCTGCCTGCGGGGCGAGGTGCTTGGTATGTGTTTTTGTATGGTCTAAAACGCTGGGCTCTTCTGTCCTTGGATCTTCAGGGAGAGGGGCATTGGTTTCTTTTGTTCCTGTCCTCCAGTAACCAAGGTACTGGGGATTCGTCCCATTTGTCGGCTAGCTTCTCCAGTTCGCTTCCGAACAGGAGGGATCCTTTAAAAGGCATTCTCGTGAGTTTCGTCTTGGAGGTCGCGTTGGCTGACCAACTTTGGAGCCAGAGTTGCCTTCTGGCTGCCACTATGGATGAGATGCCCCTGGCTGAGGTGCGCACCAGGTCGGAAGTCGCATCCGTAAGGAAAGATATCGCTGGTTCTGTTTCGGTGGAGGTTGTTGCATCCCTAGAGAGAGACAAGCAGGCAAGTGTCATCACAGTGTAGCAGGCAGCGATCTGCAGGATCATGGCTGAGACATCAAATGACTGTTTAAGGATGGATTCCTAATGCCTGTCTTGGGTATCCTTGAGTGCAGCTCCTCCTTCGACTGAGATGGTAGTGCGCTTTGAGATAGAGCAGACCATTGCATCCACTTTGGGGAACCCTAGGAGTTCTTTGGCTGAGGGTTCCAGGGGGTATAGGGCTTCTAGGGCCCGTCCTCCTTTGAAGCTGGCCTCCTGGGCCTTCCATTCCAGGTCAATCAGTTGTATGGCCTGCAGCATTGGGAAATAGCATGAGGCCTGCCGGAGCCCAACCAAAACAGGGTTCATCTTTGGCTCTGCTGCAGTACTTGCACCTGGGATGGCCAGCGTCTTCAGGCTCAGAGCCACAAGGTCTGGTAGCTCGTCTTTGGAGAATAAACGCATCATGGGTCGGTATGGTTCCATTCCTGAAGGAATTTCCCCTTCTTCCAGGGAGTCCGGCTCTTCCTCCGAGGAGTCTGTCTCCTAAGGGTAGGTTTTTACCCGGAGTAGGCACGTCTTGGGGAGGCCGAGAGGGGCCTGTAAGGTTTTGCTCTTCTGGTGGGGACTGTGGCTGTGTCACAGGTGGCACCAATTGCGCCCGGACAAAGGTTTGCAGCCCTTTGAAAAATTCCACCCAGGAAAAGGTCCCTGGGTCTATATTGAATCCAGCGGCGTTCCCCGAGGGGCCCATCTGAGGAGGGGTCAAGCTGGAGATAGAGAGGTCCAGGGTAATATAATTGGTGGAACCGGATTCCTCTACTGGCTGAGGGGGGCCTTTCCTCAGTTCCCCCAGAGCCTCTTCACACTGCAGGCACAGGGCAGAGACCATTTCGGGTTGCGCAGCTCTCAGGTGGCAGACTGGGCAGAGAGCTTGTCCCTTGGCTTTCTTGGCCGGCAGTGCCAAGAACTCGTCTGTGCGCATAGGTGCGTGCGCCGGCAGACTTAGTTGTGTGCTCCGGTGCACTGATGCTGTGCGTGCAGGATGCAGGAGATGTGCGTTCAGGCCGCTAATGCGCTTAGCGGAGATGGCATGCCACTGGGCGCACAGGCCTATCTGTGCGCCTGGCACAGATGCGTGCGCACAAGTAGTTTGTGTGCCCGGCTCGCTGCTATGCGCACAGCTCAGTTGTGCGGACAATACGCCGATCAAGGGGGGGGGGGGAGGGAATGGCACCAATGACCACGCGGGCAAGATGGCGACCCCCCCGGAGGGTCTCCACGTGGAATGAGCCTCGCACCGGATCGGGGTCTAGCCCGGACGGGGCTGCTCAACCCGAATGAACAACACCGGAAGGACGATCTGTGCGGCTCGCTGAGCCTCGGAGACCAGAGATTTAAAGAAAGTTTTCTACCTTACCTTGCCTCTGCGCTTCCTGGTCTCGTATCGGGCGGTCTCCGGCTGCGGGGTGAGAGGGAAAATACCTTCACCGCCACACTCGGTATTGCACCCGCTGCCTCTCAGCCACTCTGGGGGCTAAGTCCACGCCGGGAACCTGCTACCGGACTGAGGCTTACCTCTGAGGGATCTCGGAAATCACCTCAGGAATTGTCGACTGGTGTAGGGACCCTTAGGTATCATCGCAGGAGAGCGGGGGCTCGTCTTGTAGAGGTAAGATTTTCTTTCTTCTTTGGTTTGGATTTTTTAACACTGTGTGAATGTGTGTGGAGTCCCAAACTGCTTAGGAGACGGAGAAATACTGAAGAGCTAAGCTTCCTTCATGGGTATATGTAGGCTGACGTCAGATTGAAATCTGACTCAGTCTCCCAACTGCTATCAAGAATACACTATCTCCATTGGTCCTGAGTCCATCTGCTACACGCTAGGAAAGAAGCCATTGCTGCACCATCATCACAAAACAGCCTGCTTACAATATGCCAAACAGAAAACTTCTGGAACAAAATAATTTGGAGTGATGAGACCAAAACTGAACTTTATGGTCACAACCATAAACGCTATGTTTGGAGAGGGATTAACAAGATTTATAAAGAGAACACTACTACCGTGAATCATGGAGGTGTTTTTGGGGGTGTGTGTGCTACAGCGGCACAGGGAATTTAGTCAAAATTGATGGCAGGATGAATGCAGCATCTTATCAGAAAATATTGGAGAATTTGCATTCATTACCCACGAAGCTGCGCTTGGGGTGCACTTGGACGTTCCAGCATGATAATGATCTAAAACATAAGGCCAAGTCAACCCTTCAGTGGCTGCAGCAGAAGAAGAAAGTGAAGGTTCTGGAGTGGCCATCACAGTCTCCTGACCTCAACATCATCGAACCACTTTGGGAAGAACTAAAACATGCAGTTCATGCTGGACAACCAAAGAATTTATAAGATCTGGAGGCTTTTTGCCAAGAAGAATGGACAGCTTTACCACATGAGAAAATAAAGGGCCTCATTCACAACTATCACAAAAGACTGCAAGCTGTCATTGATGCAAAAGGGGGCAATACATGATATTAAGAACTAAGGGTGTGCAAACTTTTGAACCAGACCATTTTATTATTTCCTATTCTATGGTTTAATTATTGTGCTATTCTGTGATGCATAATAGTTTAATTTGAAACACACAAAAAATAACAGATGTGTTTTGTCTGATCATTCATGTTTTCTTAAAAATGTTACACATCTTTCAAATGTTGCTGGGATATGTAAACTTATGAGCACAATTGAATGTACTGTATCAGTAACACAACTGACCTCTCACATACTGTACAGACGTTGCTCCCTCTGAATGTAACAGCTAGTATCCCAGATCAGTCAGTCCAAGTCCTGCTCGCAATGCATGACCTTTAAATTCATTGCAGTTCCTGCATGGGTTCCAAAGCTCCATGACATCTATTTTGAGGCATGTGATATTTCTTTACTATTCTGTATCTCATAGCTCAGGTAATGGTAGGGTCCCATTTTACAGGGGAGTGGCGGAGTAGTTTTGTACTTAATGCAGCAGGCTACAAACCAAGAAAGCCAGGCTTCAAAACTCACTGACTTTCCTTGTGACCTGGGACAAGTCACTTCACTCTGCATTGCCTCAGGTTGAAACTTAGGGCCTCATTTATTTAGCTGTGATATTTTTCTCGGAGACTTACAGAGCGGCGGTACTTGTCATTGACACTTTGTGAATCCTGTAATATTTTTCACAGTGGAAAAACAGTGCCAGGAAAAATACATTATTTAACCTTTTAAAAATGCATGGCAGCAGACCTGGAACTATAGTGCCGCCAAATTTTTATTTTTTTTTGTTAAGTTAAACATTGTGAGGTAGGCCATGCCTCAACTCCTCCCCTTTAAGAAAAAAATTAGTCTTCCACCCCCATTCAAACTCACCTTTCAGACCATCTCTGCAGTTTCTATTGTAGACCTGGTGGTATAGTGAGGCCCAGAGTGTATCCCTAGGCTCTGGGCCTGGGGGTGGCCATTTTCAAAATGGCACTGACTGCACCTATCACGATTAGGGAAAAGGTATGGTCTGGCTAGCCGGCACCATTTTGAATAATGGCACTGTCGGGCGCAGAGCCTAGGGAGTACATGTTAATCAGTTCATTATAATACATTTAAACACCTTGCATTTTCCTGCATTAGGTCTTTATCATGCAGTATATGGTCTAAAAGACCTTAGTAAATGAAGCCCTTAGTTTGAATGCTATCTGGGTGTAACGTATTGTCCTGCAACTGACCGCACTCACCCCAGCTTCACGGTTCACTGATGCAGCTGAGACGCCATCCTGCTGAGTCACCTTGGGGCTTTCTAGATGCACGGCACCTCTTAAATGAATTGCGGCGGGAAACTCTTCTGCCGGCACTCCTTGATGATGTCATGCAGCTGGGTAGTTAAACCCCAGTCATGCTTTGAGTAGATGCCTCATCAACAGGTCCTCCTGCTCCTGCAGTATGTGTTGCTTTGCTGTCCTGTGCTTGCCTTATCTTCCTGCCTTGCATTGCACTGCCCTACCTCATTGCTCATGCTGTGCTTTGGTCCTCTGCCCATCACTGCCTGACTTCTGGTTTTGACTCTGGCCTCGGATCCTGATTACTCTTTTGGACTGCCGCCTGCCCTGTCCTCAGCTTGGATCTCGACCTTGCCTGATATCTTCACCTAACCCAACCTGGACCTCAACTCTGCCTGATCGTCACCTGCCAATACCTTTGCCTAGGCACGGCTTACTCTCTCTACCTGCCCTGACCTGACCTCTGCTTGCTACTCGACTGCATCTGACTACTCCTTACAGGACTCTCGCCCAAGTCCTGCGGGCCCTTGAAATCCAAGGGCTCAACCTGCAGGGAACGGGGCTGGTATAGGTGAAGTCCTAATCCTTGTAAGAGCGAATCCACCTGTTGTTGGTATGGGCCTAGGGGGTTCGCCTGCTAGGCTGCATCAACCACGCCTCAGCCCAAGGGCTCACATCGGTGACACTGGGGTCTGAGAAATTCCTATGGTACCTGAATGTAATCCACTTTGAAGTGGCTAATTAATCACAAAAGGTGGTATATAAAAAAGAAGACCTGTTCAACAGACAAATTCTTGCAAGGCAAGTAACACATTGCCCTCATTGCAGAAAGGGTGGCACTCAGAATTTGAATTATTGAGACAAAGCAACATATTGCCATGGATAAGAAATGCTTCCACTTCACCAGTTCCCTAATGTGATAGTAGGATCATAGCTCAGTATAATGCCAGCAAGTTCTGAAGGCACATTGTCATTCAGAAGTTCCTTAAGAATTTTCAGTTATCAAGGAGATTTAGCACAATAAAACTCTAGTAAAAGTGTTTACACAGTATGCAAAGGAACCATATCATACACAACAGCATCCAGAGAGATAAAGTGGTTCTGTGACTGTGCTCTCTCTTTACATACTGTCCTAGTTCATTCTTTGGAACATAATTGTGCAGAATATGGGCTAAGGATGAACAATATTATTGGGGAAGAGTCCTTTATTTCTAAAGACTAACCAATAAATTAATTCCTTGTAGTTGTGGACAAATATGATAGTCCTGGAGACCATGTTTAATATTTTAGACTTTGAATCCTTAATTCTTGCAAAACCGAGATCTGGACTGACCCAGATTAGGCACTATCAGAGGTACGATGCTGGACTTGATGGACCCAGCATGGCACTCATGTTATGTCCATAGGTAATGCAAGAGAGCTGGAAGCCTTATAAATACCATCAACTACAACCCCTGCTGCTTCACCTATTGCCTATGGCTTAGTTTGCCATTTCTGTCCTTTGCCATATCTCTCCCTTCTCTTCAGAGCCCTGGCACTACATCACACTGCCTACACAGCAATCTCATTTTCAAGGCTGTCTCCCAACACCTGTTTCTGTAAGACATTCATCAGCCGTATATGTTCCTCCTGGGCCCAGGAATCCTGTTCCTCACTCTCGTCTGCGTTTGACTCGTACTCCGAGGTGATGCCTGACTTCCGAAACTTGAAGAGCTCCAGACTGCCCAGGAGCTTCTCTGAGGACTGTTCACTGGGCAGGAAATGGAAGCACTCAAGTTTAACCAAGCAGTAGGTCCTACCTAGAGGGCTGCTGAGGTCATGGGAGAGGTCAGTACCATCATTCAGCTGGGGTAGATAGAGGTCCTCAGGCCTTGGAGTGGTGGGGTCACACAGGACTGGCAGCATACTGGAGCGGAAGGTGATTTCCAGCAAGCTGTCCTGTGAACCCACTGCAAATGGAAAAGAGAAAAGGAGAAGAATTAGGAGAGATATGACTACTTTGTAGGCAGTGTACCTCTGAGTCTATCACCTCTGAAAACTAGAAATCACTAAGCCTCCTGTCTGGTAAGGCTAAGTGGGTGGATGACAGCTGCTGTACAGACTGCTCAGGAGGGGCAATCTCGTAGGAGATTCTACTACAAGCCACAGTCAACCTAAGAAAGTTGTACTAGGGAGGAGAGAAGAGCAAAAGACAAATGGCGACAGGAAGTTGTGAGATTTTAATTTTATAGGTCTTTATTTTAAATAGAATTCTGAAGAGAGCAGCTGACATGCCATCCCACCACTGGAGATTTATTTGTATTGTAATGCAGCTGCTCACAGTTCTCTTCCTAGTGCTGTTACAACCCTCAGGGAAGCCTTCTCAGAGATCTGTGCTCCCAAGCAAATCTCTTATAGGCGACAGCAAAGAGTTAGAGGGCAAACTTAGCAAGAAGCATAACAATTCCCAAAACTTATTGAGTAAATAACTATTTAATCCTATTTTCTCAATAAGAATCTGAATAGCATTACATTATAGCACTTTGCACTGACAAGGAAACACTTGCACCTCTTTTTTTGATAGTTCTTACATTTTCTGTAACATAAGAAACAGTATAACTTTTTTGCAGACTTTTCTACAGTGTGCTGAGGAACTGAAGTCTTCAATAATGGCAAATTGTCCTTCTGTACTTTTCTTCTCCCCTCCTGCGACATGCAGGAAGCAGCTCTGTTTAGATACATTGAGTCAACTAGTTTCAAATGGGTTTTAAAGATACAGTCTGGACACGCTGCCCCTCTTTTACACAGATTGCTCCTGCTGTATTACAGATACCCATCTAATGTGCAATTAAGAATAAATGTAAGGGCCGAGACTGGGGACAGCAACAAGCATAATCATCCAAAAAATGCAGAAAAATAAGGCAAGTTAACAGGACATTGTATAACTAAGTTCCTTCCTTGTAACATTTATTCTTCTAAGTATATATCCTGTATAGAACTAACACTGTTGGGAAGCTTATGGTGTGTTATAGATGCGGTAGTCACTGAAAATAGATAGGTAGGTAAAAAACCAGAACTGGAATTCAAGAAGGCATGGGATACACACAAATGAAGAACTGGGGTAACATGCATGATGTGGCAGTTACAGCCTTAAATAGAAGGCATGGGTTTACCTGCACATAGGAGCAGTTACAGTGCTGAAATATTTTGCTGGGCAAACTGGCTGGGCCATTTCTGGTTTTTTCTGTGGTTATTTGCTGTCAGAGCTTCTTGGCGCACTAGTGTGCTTTGGGAAACTTCTTCCTGTGCTGCAGTGCAGAAGTAAAATTGTCCTCCCTGGGCTCAGGCTCTGACTTTATTGGACAATACCTCACATCTCCTGCTTGCTGCTCTAGTCCCTCTGCGCTATCCCCTATGGCAACCAGACTGCATTCAGGGCCATGGGAAGAGAGGGGAAGGAGCAGGGGAGCCAGCACTGCATGGCAGAGAAGAGCGCTCCCTGTTTCAATAAAGAATTGCAGTAGTCTATTTTGCTGGTGATTGGTGCATGGATTTCTGTAGCCAGATTCTGTTAATCTTCTAGATAGTTTGGTTGTTGTAATAATGTAATGCGCCTGTACCATTAATGAAGCTAATTATCTCTCAGATGCTGGCACATTTTGTACTGCATAGTCTCATGGGGCAGGCAAGTTACTTACTGATACTCTGTCCAGACAGTTTCAGCTCCAGCTCTTGTATCTGTTTGACCAGTAGTGATATATGCTGGAGCAAGTCTTTGTTCTGCAAAAGAAGCTGGTGCACACGGGCTTGAGCCTCGAGACGAGCTGCTGCCTCGGCTGCCAGCTGGTCCTTCAGCAGATGGACCTGTAAAGGGAAGATAAAAGTATGTGCATGCTGTTTCTGAGCTTTGAACATGCAGTGCCACAGCCAGATATAAATTCTTAATAATCATTGGATTTGACTTCCATTCCTTGAGGTAGCTGTGGGAACACCACAAAACACCTAGTAACCATTTTAGTGACAATTCTGAATTTAATTCAGAAAAACTTACTCTTCAGAGATGTTAAAGGTACTCTACAAAAATCCACTGATGCTAAAAATGGCAAGAAAACGCCTATTACAATCAGTACAAAAGGTTTGTGAAGTTGTCAAATCCTGATAGTGGTGAGACCATTGCAATTGGAGGGAGTAAACTACAGGATGGGGGTTGAGGGGGCAGTGAGGGACTGAAAAACAAAGCAACAGTTACAGTGGCAGCACATGACAATCTAACTAGATAAACGACGCTTGACCGACGTGCCGCAAATGCGCAGTAGAGAGCAGCTCTACTGCGCATGTGCGGGCGAGCACGTCAGTCTTAGGCAGCGTAAAAAAAAACCCAAAAAACATGGCGGCAGCGGTGGTAGCAGCGGCAGCGGGCAGCGGTAGCGGGCGGTAGCGGCGGCGGTAGCGGGTGGCGGTAGCGGGCGGCGGCGGTAGCGGCAGCGGGGGCGGCGGCGGTAGCGGGCGGCAGCGGAGGCGGTAGCGGCGGGCGGCAGTGGCGGCGGTAGCGGGCGGCGGTGGCGGGTGGCGGTGGTGGGCGGTGGCGGTAGCGGCAGCGGGCGGCGGCAGCGGTAGCGGCGGTAGCGGCAGCGGCCAGTAGCGAGGGAGGGAGGAGAGAGAGAGAGGGAGGGAGGGACGGACTAAGTGGGAGGGACGAAGGAGAGAGAGTGGGAGGGAGTGACTGAGTAGAGGGAGGGATTGAGTGAGGGGGAGGGACTGAGTGAGGGGGAGTGATAGGGAGGGAGGGAGTGGGACTGAGGGGCGGGGTAGTGAGTGGGACTGAGGGAGGAGGGAGGAGGGGATGTGGACTGAGGAGAGGGAGGGAGGGAGTGGGGACTGAGGGAGAGTGAGTGGGACTGAGTGTGAGGTGAGAGGGAGCGAGGGGGAGGGAGTGAGTGAGGACTGAGTGAGAGAGTAGGAGGCTGGGGAGGCGTGGGGAGTAGTGGGTGAGTGGGTGGGAGGGAGGTAGGGGAGAGAGAATGAGGGAGGTAGGGGAGAGAGAATGAGGGGGAGGTGAGAGACAGAGGGATGTAGCCCGTTTTAACGGGCTTAACGGCTTGTCATTCAATAAGAAAAGAATCCTGCACATCTGCTTAAGAGAAAAGCCAGTGTCTTGCTTTCTGTTAATAATGAAAATAAATCACGAGCAAAAGACCAAAGTTAGCCAGGTGGAACTCAAATGTGAAACAAAACAACTCAGGAGAAAACAATAGAACACACCCCACTGAAAGACACCTTCATAAACTGGGAACTTCAACATTCACTAAAGTGCTTTTCCATATAAACTAGGAACGCTTAGCGTGAATGATTATGTAATATAATCATTGGTCTTCAAAAATGTTCAAATATATTTTGTTTTCACAAACCTTTCCCAGTGATTTAGGTTTTATCTTATACTAAAGTCTTAAAATTACATTCATTAAACAAAGGTGTGCACTTTTCTTTGAACACAGCAGCAGGAGCACTAAATAGTGAATAGTTGATGGGAATTTCAAAAGTTAGTCCGAAAAAAGCCCAACATGAAGCACATTTCGTTTCTTCATCAGGGGCAACAAATCTTAACTAAAACATTAAGAGGAAGAACATTCATTTAAAAGTACACAAATAGTTAAACTTCATACATGATTCAATAAAACTTGCTTTTGAAGTAGCTGTTTACACTTATTAAAAAATAATGGACACCCATTCTTTTATATTTCCCATCACAATTACATCATATACGCATTAAGGCGCACAAACTTCTGCTTTTTAAACTGATTGACACCGGTTTAAACATGAAAGACACAACAGTACACCAATCAGGATCCTTGGCCCCTCCTCCATTTACATAGAGGACAGAGGGTCCGTATACCAGAGAATACCAATCTATAGCTTCATTCGTACCTAAGGATGATATGGTTTTCAAATTAAACATATATCATTATTCCATGAAACTGAGCTGGGCAGAGATATCCCCTTCTCTTCGTGACATTACAATGGAATCTATGACCATCCAAGATACTTCTTCATATTTGTGCTGAAACTGCATATAATGTTTGACAATCGAAGCCTCCTTCCTCTTTATGTTTAGACGGCTTCTATGTTCACGTATCCTTTTCTTAAATGCATGAGAAGTTCTGCCAACATAGAGTAAAGGGCAACTACATATGATCAGGTTCACCACATCTGATGAATTACAATCGGTTAGAGTAGTTCTCTCGAAAAGTGAAATGAGAGATAGGATGTTCCCAAGATATTCTAATCTTCGTGTTTGAACAGATGTCACATTAATTGCAAGTGTAGTGTCCTACATTAGGTTCTTGTGATGTAATAAGATGTAATAAGATGTAATACCACATTATATGGTAGTGTATTCCCTTATATTGCTAATGTTTTCACATATCTGTCTTATCTCCCCGCACGTTCCTTGTTCCAATGTTACTTTTCCCCACACTGTTTTATTTCCTCGAACGTTCTTTGTTCCTATGTTTCATTGTATTCCTATGTTTCATTGTATACACCTCCCGGCGACTGTTTTCAGTTCCATGTAAACCGGTGCGATATGTATCCTGTACAGGAGCATTGGTATAGAAAAGTTAAAAATAAATAAATAAATAGCTGCATGCGGTAAATCTGTTTTCATCATATTCTTGATATTTTTCCCCTACTATAAGCTATTAAAGGCTTTTCTTTAAAAACAGATTGGAAAGATAAATTGTTCCAATGCTAGAGGCCACCAGAGCAGACATTCGAATGTGGCAATACACATTTTAATTGGGTCTTAGCATCCTTACATCGATATTGGAGTAGTGATAAGCAGTCTGAGCAAAAGGCATGCCTATAAACTGTTTTTACCACCAAGAGAGAATAACCCCGCAGAAAAAAGTTTTGAGCTAAAAAGAAAGCTTGGTGCTTTAATGCATCTGTTGATGAAAACATCCATTTAATCTGGAAAAATTGGCTGAAAGGACAGAAATTGCAGTTAGTTGTCATGATCAGTTTTTTTGCGAAACACTGATGTACATAAACCATCAGAGACCCTAATGATCAATAGATCCAAATAAGCAATTTGATTGGAAGTAATTTCAAAAAAGGATCTACCATACTCATCCATATATGAAAAGTCAAACAAAAAATAAATCATCGATGTACCAAATCCAAATTACAACTTTTTGAAAAAAGGGAGATGTGCAAAGGTATACTCATATTTGGCCATCACTAGACTAGTGATGGATGGGCTACTGATGAGTTCATACTGTCCAATATTTTTTTTAAAAGAATTCATTTTCATAGAACATAGAAGCCATCTAAACATGAAGAGGGAGGAGGCTCCCATTCTCAAGCATTGTAGGCAGTTTCAGCACAAATCTGAAGAACTATCTTGGTCATAGATTCTGTTGTAACATGAAAGAGGAAGGGTTAACTGCCCAGCTCGATTTCATGGTACAATGATGGATATTTAAATTTGAATACCATATCATCCTTAGGTATAAATGAAGCTAGATTGGTATTCGCTGGCATAGGACCCCTCCATCCTCTATGTAAATGGGGAAGTGTGTCAAGGCTCCTGATTGGTGTATTGTCATGTCCTTCATGTTTAGACTGCTGCCATTGAGTTTAAAAAGTAGACGTTTGTGCATCTTCACACACATATGTCGTCGATGTGATGGGAAATATAAAAGAACGGGTGTCCATTATAACAGCTACTTCAAAAATAAGTTTTATTGAAGCATGTGTGAAGTTTAACTATGTGTACTTTTGAATGAATGTTCTTCCTTAATGTTTCAGTTAACATCCATTGCCCCTGATGAAGAATCAAAACATGTTGTGTGCTGGGCTTTTTTCTGACATTTGAAGTTCCCATCAACTATTCAATATTTAGCACTCTTGCTGCTGTGTTCAAAGGTAAGGCCACACTTATTTAATGAATATGTTTTTAAGACATACCATAAGATAAAACATAAATCACTGGGAAAAGTTTTTGAAAAATTAAAAAAATATTTGGACATTTGTGGAGACCAATTATTATATAATAAAGGGATATCTTCATTCATGCTAAGTGTTCCCAGTTTATATGGAACAGCACTTTAGCAAATGTTGAAGTTCCCAGTTTATGAAGGTCTCTTTCAGCAATATGTGTTCTATTGTTTTCTCCTGAATTTCTCAACGACGACTGGGCCCTAGCATGGAGAAGATGGCCAAACAGCAGGAATATTCCATAGTATGATGGCAAAACCCAAACTTGCTGCCAGTGGTTGACATAGAAATAGTAGAAAAGGATATGTTAGGCCTCAGTTAGATGCCTCTTAGCAATCTGAGCCTAAGACTTGCTGTGGGTAAGATACTCAGAGCCTGGACTTGCAAGCTGAGGCCACAAAAAATATAAATAGTGGGGGATAAGGAAATTGGGAGTTATAAGAGGGACTAGATGATTATGACAAATTCCTTGTTTACAAACTGGGTCCTGGAGGGACAGGGAGATAAGATGATTTAATAAAAGTTAGTCAGTGAGAAGTAGTCACTCAAACTCATGAATCTGGACATCTCCTGAATTAGTTAAATACTCAAAACACTAGACCATGCCTCATCCCATCTGGTGCATGCAAGAGTGAACAAGAAAGGAGGAGACAACATTAGGGAAGGGGGTGAGAAGGCAAAATAGCAGACCTATGAGGGATAGAAAAAGATAGATGTGTTCTTGCATTGGCCTACGTGGGCTGGAAGGAGGAAACAGTATGACTGGCCTTCCATCAGCTGGAGTAGAAAAAGAAAGCTGCAACACCAGGCTAGCAATATTAAATTATTGGAGAGGATGAAAGGAAGAGATGTGGTGGGCAATACATAAAAAAAAAAATAAAGGGGACCTGTAGGGAAACCTCAAATTCTTACTAATTGTGTGCAGCCAAGATGGATTCTCTACCGGACAAGAAGAATTATCTGACATCACTAAAATGGACACTGGTCACTTTTCTGTACATCACCAGCTTATCTGATTTATAGAACCTTTCCAGCCATGAAGATACTCTATAGGCACAGAAAAAAAAACATAAGGACAATATGTATTATGTATGTGTGAAAGACAGAACAGCCAGGGCCCCTGGGTTATGACATCCAGGCCAATCAGGGCTGGAAGATCTGCTAGTTGCAAACAGCTAGTTAGTTTTAGCCTAGCCTGAAGCTGAACTGGGAGGAGAAGACAAAGGTCTCTTGAAGAGTGTGACAAGAAAGCTTATCATATTTGAATTGTGTATTCTCTTTACTAAACATGAAGTCACTGAATTAAGCATAGGTAAGCCCTTAAAACAAAAAAAGCAGGGAGCAAAACCACTGGATTAGTGACCATTCAAAGAAGCTGATACGACCCTGCATCAGTGCTGCCGGCCCCTCCCGATATCTGGGCTGAAAGAGAACTGATGCAGAAGAAAGAAAAGAGACAGCAGATCTGACCCCATGCTTCCATGGGGTCAGATCTGCTGCTTCCATGGGGTCAGATCATTAAACAGAAGGGCTGAACCCGTTCTGTTGCATTTAGTGACACAGAGAGGGTCCTCTCTTAGCTCAGTACCATAAGACCAGCAGAGAGCTGAGACTGCCAGCATCTGAATCCAGCAGCAGAGATTCCTCAAGAACACCATCGCTGCAATACATCACAGTGATGAGAAACTGGGGTTCTACTCTCAGCTATGGTCCATGGGTTAGTAAGCTAGGCTTCATATGCAAGTATAGGCTAGGGTGATATGATAAGAACATAAGAAATTGCCATGCTGGGTCAGACCAAGGGTCCATCAAGCCCAGCATCCTGTTTCCAACAGAGGCTAAACCAGGCTACAAGAACCTGGCAAATACCCAAACACTAAGAAGATTCTATGATGATATTGCTAATTCCTTAATCTGCTAAATCTTGAAGCCAAGTATGTTTTTGTACCATGCTTTCTAGGGAGAAATGCCTTGCCCGACTACTAAAGTTATTATGGTAACCCATGATGATAAAGTGATATTCATTATCTAAGACAAATGGACTAGTATTCTCAGACTGATGGTAAAATTATATGGTGGAATAAATGCTTAGGTGATAAAACCCTACAAACCCATCGAAAAATGTTTGCTCAGAGCCCCTTAAATGGTTAAAGTGCACATGATTACCCCACCCACCCCTAAAAAAAAATGCTTGCAAAAATGTGCATCCAATATTTGTGCTGGTTCTGTTTTTTCCAATTCAAAGATTATTAAATAATCCAAAATTTTAACACAATGCACAACAAAGAACAAATAAATAACAAAGAGCCTGTTATCACAACATAAGGGATTTTTTTGTAATTATTTCCCCACAAATCCCTCGCTCACCCATTCTCCTCACCATATCATTTACCCTCCATATCTACAACATACGACTCAGAAGTCAGTGGTCTCATAAATGCTAACTGTAATTCCTAAATCTTAGACCAAAGCTGGAATGGTTTTCAGATATTTTCAAATTTGACAATCTTATTGCAGCCCTGCCTTGATCTGGACTATGAATTACCCCCCTATGCTTGGGGTGGGGAGTGCCACATGAGAAATTATATTTACTAACATGATTTATCTTTGGGTTCGTAACCTGAATGGGGGATAAGACAGGGTCCCGGTCACTCCGATACCACAATTCTATGTCCTTCCCAAACACTTGAGACACCATAAAACAGATACAATTATCACACCAGAATAAAATAATTACCGTATTTTTCGCTCATAAGACGCACTTTTTTCCCCCCAAAAGTGGGGGGAAAATGTATGTGCGTCTATGGAGGCGAATATTAAAAAAAAACTAAAACCTAAAAATCTAACAAAACCCCCCCCACCCTCCGACTCCCCCAAGACCTGCCAAAAGTCCCTGGTGGTCCAGCGGGGGTCAGAAGCGATCTCCTGGGCTTGGGATACTTTATTTTGATTACTGGCAGCAGACGGCCCTTTGCCCTTACTATGTCACAGGGGCTACCGCTGCCATTGGTCGGCCCCAGTGACAGTAAGGGCAAAGGGTCATCGGCGCCATTTTGTTTACTGGCAGCAGACGGCCCAAGCCCAGGAGATCGCTCCCGGACCGCTCCTGGACCCCCGCTGGACCACCAGGAACTTTTGGCAGGTCTTGGGAAGGGTCAGGAGGGTGGGGGGTTGTAGTAAATTAAGTTGGTAGGTCTTGGAGGTGAGTCAGGAGGGTGGGGGTTGTTAATTAATTTAAAGGGTTGGGATGGGGTTTTCTTTTGGGGGGGGGGTTCCCAGAGAAAGAAAAAAGTTTTCTGATCTGGGGAGTGGACCGAAATGGCCCTCCCCAGACCCGAAAACAAAATGGGAGAAAAAAAAAAAAGTTATGCACTCCCCTAATTTGCTCCACAAGACGCACAGACGCCCAGGAACAGAGCCGGTTTAGCACAATTTTTTTTTTTTTTTAAATTTTCCCCCTCTGAATCCTAGGTGCATCTTATGGTCAGGTGCGTCTTATGGAGCGAAAAATACGGTAATCTTTTTACTAGTATTATGTAAGTAGACAGTAAATCCATCCAGAACAATAAATGGGAAAAGTACAGCAGTGAAGTATAATATAAACTTACAGTTAAGAACATAAGAAATTGCCATGCTGGGTCAGACCAAGGTCCATCAAGCCCAGCATCCTGTTTCCAACAGAGGCCAAACCAGGCCACAAGAACCTGGCAATTACCCAAACACCAAGAAGATCCCATGCTACTGATGCATTAATAGCAGTGGCTATTCCCTAGGGGGCCGGATTTTTAAAAGCCTATTTTAAAGTTTAAAACTTTACACGCACGCCGGGCCTATTTTAAAAAGGCCCGGCGACGCGTGTAAAGTTATTGATATGGTATTGAGATGGTCCCATGACTCCCGAGTTGGTCACCCTGGATGGGCACAAACCTTTACACTGCTTCAACCATACTATTAGTGGCCTCAAATGGAAGCAGGATGTCAAGGCATACTGTGGATTCTTGCCCCAACTGCGCTCAGCAGAAAGCTGTGAGACTGACCCTGGGGGCTGTTACAGCCATCACTGGACCCATTTGTACACCGATTTTAACGTGGACCTCCTCTCTCAGATGGTGCCATCATAATTTGGGTGTGGTATCGATCACTTCTCAAAATGGCTCACTTTGTCCCACTCCAGCCTCCCTGCCACTCCAGAGTTAGGATGGCTCTTTACCGTTCATGGTTCCACATACGTGGCTTACCCAAACATACTCTTATCCAACCGGGGAAAGTACATTCATGGCAAACATACTGGTGCTCTCTATGCAAAAAGTTCAATAGCACTCTGGATTTCACAACAGGTTACCACCCACCCAGGGAATGGAAAATAGGAGCATTACAAACCGCACACTCAAGGCCTTAATCCGAACCTGTGTCAATGAACACCAAGACACCTGGGCTTCCCATTTAAACTGGTGGAATTCCTACATAATTCCCACGTGGATTTCGCCATTTCAAGTGGTTTTAGCGGAAGAAATCGTTACCACTGCTGCTTTTTCCCATGGTAGTATCCTCTCCAGCAGCTCTACTGTCTGCCCTAGAACTGCAAGACCTCTGGACCCACACCAATATTCTCATCCAAAAGGCAGTGGACAGAGCGAAAAGGACTACGGATACACAGCAAAGGTCCGCTCCCAAATTCAAGATAGGCAAGAATGTGTGGCTCAGCACTTGCCACATTTGCCTGAGAGTGCTTTTCATGAGCCGCGTCCCACAATTTATTGGTCCTTTTCCATAATTCGCCAAATAGGACCTGTGACCCACCAACTAAAACTGTCACCCCACATTGGGCATCCACAATGTCTTTCAAGTATCTTTGTTGAAAGCCACTGATATTCACCTGGCCTCTAAGGCACCTCCAAAACCTCAAAAGTAACCATTGAAGACAGCACAGACCATGAAGTGGAGGAAAGTTTAGACTTTTGACACAGAGGTAAGAAATAGGAGTACCCCATTGCCTGGAAGGGGTATAGCCCCGAGGAGAACTCCTGGGAACCCGCCTCTAACATCCTGGACCCCAACCTGCTTAAGGATTTCCTTGTCCATCATCCCACCAGATTAAGACTGTCAGGAAAGGGGCTTAAGAGGAGGGGTACTGTTGCGTTCGGTGGTTCACGGATTGGTCTCACGAACTACTGCTCTTACCTCCAGCCCCAATGCCATTATGGAACCCTCAAACTGTGATGCAATAGGCTACTATGCTCAAGTGGGGCAGGCATCATCAGCAGCAGCACACCGCCGACTCACCCCAACGTTGCTCCTTGCACGCACACACATGCTCTTCCCAACCTTAAAGGGCTTGCAGTGGGAAAGCCCTGAGGCACCCACAGATGACATCACTGCCTTCGGCCCATAAAAGGGCCTTTCTCCCAACTATCCATGCCTTGGCAATATGTCCACTACCTTGTGCAGAGCAAGTTGCCTCAGCGTTTGTTCCTCTGTTCCTGGTTCTCATTCCTGTGTGTCTGGTCTTCGTCCCCTGCCTGTGGCCCATCTTCAGTTTTGTGGTCAGTCTTCAGTTCTTCTGTGTTTGTTTATTTATTTATTTAAAAAATCTTCTATACCGTCGTTAAGTTAATTCACCATCACAATGGTTTACATAAAGGCACAAAAATAAAAAATATGATTGGTATAGATTACAATTTAAACATGTGCCAACACAGAACGGTAACATTTTTAATAAGAGAAACTAGGTGTAAATTAGAGTTTATACTTCGGTTAGGTAACTGTTACGTGGTTCAAGTCTACATTTAATATGTATTTGGAGACATAAATGAAAAAAAAAAACTGATTGCTTAGAGCTACCCTATCTATCGATTGTTTTCATCCTTCTCTTTGTCTTTATAAAAAGCTTGTTTAAAAAGCCAGGTTTTCAGATTGGTTTTAAATAGTTTCAGATGTGTCTTCACTGTCTGCCTGCCTGTGCTACTTGCCTCCCTGCCTGCTTTCCATGCCTGCCTTACCTTGGACGGATCTCTGGTTTGATCTCAGCCTGTGACCTACATCTACATTTGAACTCCACCTGTCACTGACCATAGCCTGACTCTTGTCCATGTTTGAACTCAGCCTGCCGACTAACCACATCTGAATGCTGCCTGCCTTGACCACTGACTGTCTCCGATTATACTGGAACCCAGCCTTCCCCAGACCCTGGACTGTGACCCATAGACATCCAACTTGTCTGCAGAGGCCCCCACCTAAGACCTGCTGGTCCTGGCACCCAAGGGCTCAACCTAAGGGGAACAAGGGCTGGTATGGGTGAAGCTCCAGTTGGGTTTCTGCCATAGCCAGCTCTACCAGCTGATGTTGGGGACCTGCAGGGCTCTTCCCTGCAGGATGTGCCAATTCCATCTCGGTCCAAGGGTCCACGCCCTCAGCAACAGCCTTTTTCCAACTTAACACTGTGAGTGCTGGAATTTGTTTCTTGCAAAACATTTGTCATTTACAGGAGAGCACACAGGGGTTTTTGACAAATTGTTATATTCTCTCATCTTAGCTGCGATGGCTTGCAGTCTCTGCAGTGTTGAAACCCCTTTTTGGCAGGTCCAAAAGACATCACTCAGATCCGGATGCCAGTTGGTCCACATTGTAAAGCTTCAACAAATGATAAGCTCATGGAGGCAGGAACCTGATTTATAGTAGCTTGCTACAGTATCATTTTTAATAGCTGTCAATTTCCCCAAACAAACTTTCAGCAAATTGTCGTCTCACTGAAGTCAGTGTTTTACTCCACCAAGCTGCCAATTCATACAATTTGCAATATCAAATCATTCAATTTAGCAGAAACTATAGATATAGGAAGAACTAAAACAAATTTTCAGGTCCTTAGGGATATCTGTGCAGGTAATCTCTTTAATCAACCCCAATACCTCCTTCCCAAAATGTCTGTGCTAAAGGGCTTTCCTATCAAATATGGAAGAAGGACCCCAATTCTCCACAATCACAACAGCAGGTTATCCTTCTTCACTTGTGGATATATCTTATGTAAGCACACCAGTGCAAGATACCATTGTTAAAATACTTTGTAGCTATTCTCAACTACTCCTGAGGAGATAGAATGTTTTCTCTCTAATTAGATAGCATAAGTCCCAAGATGTCTTGCCAAGCACCTCTCCCAACCCCAGGTTTTACAGGCAGGTCAATATTAAACAAAGAGTAAATCTTAGAAATCAATCCCTTGGCATTGCCAGTCTCATCACACAACTCTTCCAAAAGTATTTTCCCCTTTTGGAGGTCCATTGTCTCACATTCCAGTGTTAAACAATGCTGTAATTGAATGTAGGGGAATTTAATGGTAGTTTTCCTGCAATGATTCAAAATATCACAGCTTGCTATTCTCCCACAAGTGACCAAAATTGGTAATGCCTAATCTTGCCTAATCTTTCCCAGTGCCTGAAGACAATCGAGGAGGTCCTTGGGGGAAAAAATGTATTAAATCTAATTGGAGATTTTAAGATTGTGAGCCCTCTGGTGACAGGGAAATACCTATAGCACCTGACTTTAATCCACTTTGAAGAGTCGAAAGGCAGGATATAAATCAAATACATAAATAAATGATATCCTCTTTGTCCTCTTTGCCTGGGAGCACTTTCATATCCCCTCTCCTGTCTGTGATTACATCAGTAGCCTGAAAAGCTGTGCTGAGTCCATGAACTGTAACCTGATACTGCCACCATCTATCACTGCCTTAAAGCATGGAAGGATCGGTCCAATAGAAAACCTGCTCAGTGAAAATGCAAATAAATTTACCCTGTCAGTTATCATAGTTGCTGCCTGTAAACAAAAGCATGTAATAAAAGCATTAGAGAAATTTGAAACTGACAAAACCAGTTTCCTAAGGAAAATTAATAGACTGCAACTCTGCCCACATTCTAATACACGTAAGTTCATTTGCACTCTGGGATAGAAGAAATTCAACAAGCTATAAATCAGTTCAAGTACGATTATAAATGTTATCAAATGCAAGCAAACAGATACCTTGAATTTATTACAATACAGAAGAGTGTTGAAGAAAAATCTGCCTGAGAACATTGATCTAGAACAGTGGTTCCCAACCCTGCCCTGGGGACCCCCCAGCCAGTCTGGTTTTCAGGATATCCATAATGAATATGCATGAGAGAAAATGTGAATGTTATGGAGGCAGTGCATGCAAATTTTCTCTCATGCATATTCATTGTGGATATCCTGAAAACCCGACTGGCTGGGGGGTCCCCAGGACAGGGTTGGGAACCACTGATCTAGAACATGACAATTTAGTGCAAAGCACTTCTGCACAAGCATAGCAACAAATTGAGAATGTAAAGGAAACTGTTTCCCAGCCTTTGCAAATGCTCTGCTAGGTCTACAAGATCACTGAACTCAGTCCGCTCAAACCTAGTCTCAGTAAGTGCAGCCATCGCCAGGGCATACAGAGAAGTAGAAACTGTACAGGCACATGCTTCCTTCAGTAAACAAGATTCCACTATAAAGTTAGCTAGAGCCAGAAACAAAGAGGAGGAATGTATAGCAGCTAATGCTGCTGCTGTCAAAACTGCTATATACGAGAAAGCTGATCTAGAGGCAGAAGAGCAGAAAGTTGCTATTGTCATTGCAGCAGAAGGCTCATGCAGGAAGGTTGAGTTGGATGCAGAGCTAAACATGTTGCATCAAGAGAAGAAAGTCACTGCTGCAGATGCCTAAGCTAAACCTTGAAGCTGTTGCAGGACAAGAAAGTCAGGTGATCCAGTTTGATCAGATTATCTCAGAGGATCCTGTTAAGCACACTAACCTCTGAACATGGTGATACACTCTCATACAAGCAGCCAGGAAAACCAACAGATATTGAGTCAAATCAGCCTGTCTGTGAAGCAGACTCTACACCTAACAGAAATCAACTTAATGCACACTCTACCATGGATGTTAATCGCCATCACAGGTGATCCACACTCTTGCATGCTTACGGATGAACTATTACTGGTTCACAATCCAGGTACATATGTACAAGGCGGCACTTTGTTTCAAGCCTACAGCCCAGCATCCTATATGAAGTGGGTTCCATATTTGGCTGGGAGTGTGTCAACAGGAATATGCACTACATTTCCACCATAAGAGCGATATGCTTGTGATCAACCTCACACTTACTCTGTCTTATCAATGTCTTACATTTAACTTGCCAACGCTTATGCATTATCCTATTTTCTTCTGTTGGATCCTTCTTCCAATTTTTGAATAAAAATCTTTTGGCTAAAATAGCCTCTTTCACCTCATCTTTTAAACATGTTGGTAATCGTTTTGCCTTCCTTCCTCCTTTCTTAATGTGTGGAATACATTTGGACTGTGCTTCTAGGATGGTATTTTTTTTTTTTTCACAATGTCCACGCCTCTTGCACACTTTTTCCCTTTGTAGCTGCTCCTTTCAGTTTTTTTCTAACTATTTTTCTCATTTTATCAAAGTTTCCCTTTTGTACGTTTGGCACGAGAGCAGTGGATTTGCTTACTGTCCCCTTCCAGTCATTAATTCAAATTTGATCATATGATCACTATTGCCACTGGGCAAGGCTAAATTAACCCTTCAGTTTAACCACACCATACCACAATTGAATTACATGGAGCAGTGTTGGCAGTGGAGATAGCAGAATGATACTAAGTGCAACAGACATACAACCAGACATGGTTAAGTTCTGTACCAACAGTAAGGTAGTGCTGAGCCACATATATGAATGCACCAGGATCGAGCGTATCAGGAAATCAATCCAGCAGACCATGCCAGAAGATCCATCTCAGCAAGTCACCTGATGCAGACAAGATGCTAACTGGACTTGAGTTCCTCTTCAAGAGCCATATTAAATTCCCAACTGGAAGCCATTATTTTGAGCTCATGAGCCGTGAATCAGATGCAGAAATCCATCCATAGATAACCAAGCTTGCTACTAACATCGTTTCTTGAAGGCAATTTGGGAGCACACCGGTTCGACAGATTTTTGAAATGGTCAATGTTGAGGTGAGCTATTGCACATCTCATCCATATTGTGTTCTTTCATCAGACCCCAGACAGAACCCCAGATGGTTATCACTAGCATCTCTGCACAAAAATTCATATGGTTGAAGAACTCTCACTTCAGAGAATGTTGTCCTGCGCTACATACAGCAAGAAGCTTACGCTAAAGAAATTAAGACAGCAAAACAAGGAGCAGTAAAGACATTCATCAGACCAGTCACTGAGACAATGCTCCTCGTGGCTCATGAAAATACTGTAACATTATGGACCATTTGCATGTTTTTGACATTTCTTTGTTTGCGTAATGTTTAAAAATAGTGGTATCTATGATACCAAATAGAGATTGTTCTGCCTCTGCAGTATATGTATATACATCTTATGCTGCCTCTCTGTGCTCTTTTACAATAATACACAGCTTAGATTCTCTGCATGTTGTGGGGCTTTCCTGATTGTTTATTGTTTAAATATTGCTAAGCTTCTATTTGTTCTCCCTCTGTTTATGTTCTCTTGCTTCTTCTATTGGCCTTTTCCCCTTTAGAAACCCTGGGAGATCTTACTTCCTGTTGAAAGTTCAATTTGGAACTGGCTCTTGACAAGCACACAGCTCTCCTGAATCCTCTGCAGGCTCTTGGAAGCATCGCTCTGTTCACCTTGCTTCCTTGCCTTTTTTCTCATTTGTTTTCCACTCACTGCTGGTTTCTGCTATTCTGGTAGCTACAGTTTCCTCTACAACTGCTGTTGTCTGCCTTTGACTGAGCTCTCAGAGTTTCTCATCACAGATGTATCAGGCCTGCTATGTGTGCATTCGTAGTGAATGTCAAAATCATTCAATAAATGTTTTGGTATCAGATCTGAGTTCTCTCTGACTTTTGGAAGCTAAAAAAAATAGAAGAGGTTTAACTTTCTGTATAGGCTCCCAAGATAGGGCATCAAGAACTGAGGACAGAACATCATTTGATAGCTGGTCACAAGCTTATCTTTTAATAAACTGTCATTGATATACCAAAATCATCTATCTTTATCTTTGTTTGTAAAAATGTAGTCCACCAAATTGGGGCATAATCAGCCAAACTTAAGATTTCTATACCCACCTCCTGAGTTCTGGACAACAATTTTAGTAATTAAAAAAAAAAATCCATTCTGGAATATGATGAATGTGGTTTAAATAGAAAAAAATAATTGTGACTAGAAGGATATAAGTTTCTCCAGATAGCGATTAACCCCATTTGTCCAGCAACTGTTTCAATTTAAGTCTATGGGATGTAGCAATCATACCCACAGAATTATTATCCAGAGGGGGAAACCTGACATTTGAATCTTCCCAATAAGAACATAAGATATTGCCATGCTGGGTCAGCCCAAGGGTCCATCCAGCCCAGCATCCTGTTTCCAACAGAGGCCAAACCAGGCCACAAGAACCTGGCAAGTACCCAAATACCAAGAAGATCCCATGCTACTGATGCAATTAAAAGCAGTGGCTATTCCCTAAGTCAACTTGATTAACAGCAGTTAATGGACTTCTCCTCCAAGAACTTATCCAAACCTTTTTTGAACCCAGCTACACTAACTGCACTAACCACATCCTCTGGCAACAAATTCCAGAGCTTAATTGTGCATTGAGTGAAAAAGAATTTTCTCCGATTAGTCTTAAACGTGCTACTTGCTAACTTCCTTCTGTTATCGAAAGTGTAAATAACCGATTCACATCTACTCTTTCAAGACCTCACATCTACTCTTTCAAGACCTCTCATGATTTTTAAAGACCTCTATCATATCCCCCCCTCAGCCGTCTCTTCTCCAAGCTGAACAGCCCTAACCTCTTCAGCCCTAACCTCTTCAGCCATCCCCTTTATCATTTTGGTCGCCCTTCTCTGTACCTTCTCCATCGCAACAATATCTTTTTTGAGATGTGGCGACCAGAATTGTACACAGTATTCAAGGTGCGGTCTCACCATGGAGAGATACAGTGGCATTATGACATCAGATGTTAGGGGAGGAAGAGAGAACTGCCAATTAGTTTAGGGGATGCAGTTTAAAGTATCACGGTTTGGGTGGGAAGGCATCACAGCTTTGGGAGACGGTAAAGGAGGGTGGGTTGAGGTACCCATTTTCAGGAAGAGCAGCACAAATCTAGGCAGCCACATTTTGACTGTCTAGATTTAAGTGAATTTTCAGCTGAACCTAGGATTCCAGTGTTTTAGCTAAAAATTCACCTCTTCAGCCTTTCCTCATACGGGAGCTGTTCCATTCCCTTTATCATTTTGGTTGCTCTTTCTGTACTTCTTCATTGCAACTATATCTTTTTTTGAGATGTGGGAACCAGAATTATACACAGTATTCAAGGTGCGGTCTCACCATGGAGCGATACAGAGGCATTATGACATTTTCCGTTTTATTAACCATTCCCTTCCTAATAATTCCTAACATTCTGTTTGCTTTTTTGACTGCTACAGCACACACTGATCCGATGATTTCAAAGAATTATCTACTATGAAGCCTAGATCTTTTTCCTGGGTGGTAGCTCCTAATATGGAACCTAACATCATGTAACTACAGCAAGGGTTATTTTTCCCTATATGCAACACCTTGCACTTGTCCACATTAAATTTCATCTGCCATTTGGATGCCCAATCTTCCAGTCTTGCAAGGTCCTCCTGTAATGTATCACAATCCGTTTGTGATTTAACTACTCTGAATAATTTTGTATCATTCGCAAGTTTGATAACCTCACTTGTCGTATTCCTTTCCAGATCATTTATAAATATATTAAAAAGCACCGGTCCAAGTACAGATCCCTGAGGCACTCCTCTGTTTACCCTTTTCCACTGAGAAAACTGACCATTTAATCCTACTCTGTGTTTCCTGTGTTTTAACCAGTTTGTAATCCACAAAAGGACATCGCCTCCTATCCCATTACTTTTTAGTTTTCTTAGAAGCCTCTCATGAAGGACTTTGTCAAACGCCTTCTGAAAATCAAAATATACTACATCTACCGGTTCACCTTATCCACATGTTTATCCACATGTTTATTAACCCCCTTCAAAAAAATGAAGCAGATTTGTTAGGTAAAACTTTCCTTAGGTAAATCCATGTTGACCGTGTTCCATTAAACCATGTCTTTCTATATTCTTTTGATCTTTAGAATAGTTTCCACTATTTTTCCTGGCACTGAAGTCTATAGTTTCCCGGATCGCCCCTGGAGACCTTTTTAAATATTTTTAATACAATGCTGTGCTAGTTCTTTTTAAGGCAAAATAATGCACATAGTTTCTCCTACAACCTAATCCTGACCTGGGAAAACCTACAAAAATATGTGGGTAAAAAAATGCATGGTGCTGATATACACATGCATTTTTGCTTATGGGAAGGCAGACAATAATCAAATAGCCTATTTTTGCCAGTAAAGCAGCATTTTGCCCGGAACAATGGCTCTCTTTATACTATATATTTATTTACTTATCTAATTTATTTATTAAATTTGTATGCTGCATCATCCTATGTCCTGAGCAGCTTTCAAATTGTGCATTCACAAGAAATAATAAAATACAAGGTTGTACAAACAAAATAAAAATTTAACAAGTCGAATATTCAAATATAGATTTAAAATAAACATAAAATACATGATCAGCAGATAGATGTTTCATATTCTCATACTACAAAGAAGGCCATCTCAAACATGTGAGTTTTCAGTGGCTTATTTTTATTACAATCCTGCTTATGCAACATCAACTGGATCAACACCTTTTGAAGTGGTATATGGACGCTTTCCAACACTGCCACGTCCACTGAAGCTCTCAGTGACGTCCCCAGCAGCTCAGTCTACTGCTGATGAAATCCGTAACCTGTGGACTCAGACAAGACATGCTAGTTAAAGCGAGTGACCGCACTAAGAAGTTCTATGACGCTCACCATTCTCAAGCATCTGTCTTCAAACCTGGTGACAAAGTCTGGTTATCTACCAAACATCTCAGACTGAAGTTACCCTCCACTTGGGTTCACTCCTCGCTACATTGGACCATTTCCAATCCTCCGACGACTTGGCAACATCACCTACAGTCTGAAGTTTCCACCTGGACTAAACATCCACAACGCTTTTCACGTTTCACTCTTGAAATGTTGCGATTCCGGGTCGCCCCCGGAATCGCCACTCACCGGCTCGCGGGTTGGCGCAGGTCCCGCGCTCCCCAGGGCCCCAGGGACGCCGGCGACCGCAGGCCCGGCGTCTCCCCAGCTCGCCCGGGCCTACAGCCGCTTCTACTGCCGCTTCCCTGCCTCGCCGGAGCAGCCGGCGCCTCGCGGCGCTAAGCCCCGCCCCCTAGACGCACGCGCGCGTCTCTCTCTATAATTTAAAGGGGCCAGCGCGGGAAACCTTGGGGACGCCCCCTGATGACATCAGACGCCTCCAGGGTACTTATGCCCTGCAGCTGGACCTGAACGTCGCCTTGCAACGAGGTTCCCAGGTGTTCCCTGCTTCCAGTTGCTGCGTTCTCTTGTCCTCTTGTTCTTCGTGCTTCCTGATCCCGGACTGGCTTACGACGTTCCCTGGCTCTCGACTCTGGACTGGCTTACGACGACTCTCTGGCTTCTGACCCCGGACCGGCTTACGTTGTCTCTCTGGCTTCTGACCCCGGACCGGCTTACGTTGACTCTTCGGCTCTTGACCTCGGACTGGCTTTCGGTGATCCTTTGGTTCCTGACTCTGGACTGGCGAGCGACAACTCTTCGGCACTAGGACTTCAACAGCCTCGGCCCTCGCGGGCCCTCCTAAGTCCCAGCGGCCGGGTCCCTACGGGCTCCTCCTGGGGGGACTCCGGCTTCCAGGGTGAATCTCCTAAGTCCCAGCGGCCGAACTCCTACGAGCTCCTCTCAGGGGAGGATCGGCTTCCAGGGCGAAGATCTTCCCACCATTGGACCAGCTCCGTCGTCTCCACTCTCCTCGCCAAAGCCCTTGGTCGCATAGGGCTTCCAGAGTTCATCCTTCGGCCAGTTCCGAGCCCGTCTTTGCTGCCTCCCGGTCGGGGCCACTGCTGCCACCACCTACAGCAACTTCTCCTCTGGTTCCGACCGACCCAAGGGTCCACGATTCCAACATGAAACCTCTCATACTCAGTGAATTCTCTTCCAAGACTCATGAACCACCTGTCATCAACGCAGAAGATGACCTAGAATTCAAGGTTGAAGAGATTCTTGATGTCCGAAGACAAGGCAAAACACTTGAATACCTCCTTTCTTGGAGAGTTTCGGCCCCGAAGAAAACTCTTGGGAGTCTCAGGCTAACATCCTTGATAAATAGATGCTCCGTCAATTTCATCTCACGCATCCTTCAAAACCTAAACCTGGTACACGCAGAGGAGACCGCCCTTTGAAGGGGGTACTGTTATGACTGTCGCTGCCCGACATCTCCACTTCGCCCTCCTTACCTCTCTGGCAACGCCTCCCACGGTTGACATGTTTGGCTGCCGCGGCATCTGCCTGCCGTCCTCTCCAGCATCCCCGGTCCGGCTTGGGTGCTGCCTCTCGCCATGCTGTCCAGCTGCCTTAGGGCGTGCGTGCCGCCCAGCCCTGCTTCAAATACATTCTTTGATGCGAACTTCAGGGGAATCCCCCTGTGATGATGTCACACATCCCGGATACAAAAAGCCTACACTACTGCTAGCTAATCGAGTTAGCAACAGGTATTCATACTGGTGAACTCCTTACGGATGGGATTCGCTCTCTGTATCTAGCTACTTTGCCTCTCCATTACTGGACTTACTCTATTTGGGGTACCCTCTCCTCGGGGGCCTCTCTCTTTTTTCAGGTTGCTGTCTGGAACTGGTACTCACTCCTCGAGGGCCCATGCTCCCGGACTTGCTGCCTGGACTTCACTTCTGCCTGGAAGATACCGCTGCCTACACCATCAGTGAGTTACTATCTACTTCTCTCAGAGCTGTTCCCTGGAACCAGGTACTCGCTCCTCGAGGGCCTGCCTCTACTCCAGCTCCTGCGATTCCTACCGAGAGAAACCGCTGTGTGAGTACTCAACCAACGAGGCTCTATTCTAGAACCCTGCATATACTTCATTATAATCACTATCTCAGTTTCTCTTCACTACAGCACAGCCATTGTGGGATTGCTGTTCCAGAGCCCTGAGGAACTACAAGCGCAGCCGGGCTTCATCTCTGCTCACTACTGCCACCTTTGGTGGCTCCTCAATACTGTTAATAAAAGATCTATCTGTGTTGTGTGTCCTAAAGCTGAGCCTGACCTGTGGCCCCTCAAGGGACTTCCCCCCCGTGGGCATGGTCAGCAGCCACAGTGTCCAAGGGTCCACCCCAAACCTTACAAACAACAATTATCCCAGATTTTCAGCTGGGCTGCTATCAGGCTTTAGCAACAAGGGGACTGACTTGTTCTCTAGAATAACTTTAGGATAGTATATTTAGTATCCTGCTGAATATACGGGACAAGTTATCTGAGACAAGTTAGCTGGATAACTCGTTCACTACCAGGCTTTCTGAATATGACCCTGCTTCTGATTTATTGCCATGTTGCTATTAGAGAATATATAATTGTATATTCTATCTGTATTTATTGCAACAAACACTGAAGATGTGTTCTTCCTGCTATTAGCCATTATGGTGTTAGTTCTTACAGTCTGATTTTTGCTGTTTGCCAGGTCTTTGTGAGGTCATGTTAATATTCTAAGTTTCCAATTGGGCCTTCATCAGAGCCATGGCTCTTCTTAATCTGGTTTCCAGGCCTTTCCATGATTTAAATGTTTGCTTTTCCTATGTTGGATAGCCATTCTACTTCTCTGCTGTGTTCTATGGGAATTCATATACATTTCTCCAGACATAAGAACTTGCCATGCTAGGTTAGACTGAAGGTCCATGAAGTCCAGTATCCTGTTTCCAATAGTGGCCAATTCAGGTCACTAGTACTTGGCAAGATCCCATGCTGCTATTGCATAGTGATAACTAGTGGCTATTTTGTAAGTCTATTTGGTTAATAATTTATTGCTTTCTCCTCCAGGAATTTGTCCAAACCTTTTTTAAATCCAGCTAAGCTAACTGCCTTAATCACATCCTCTAGAAATGAATGCCAGAGCTTAATTGTGCACTGAGTGAAAAATAATTTTGTCTGATTTTTTTTTTAAATGTGCTACTTACTAACTTCATAGAGAGTGCCCTAGTCTTTGTATTTTTTGAAAGAGTAAATAACCAATTTACATTTACCCATTTTATTTCACTCATGATTTTATAAACCTCTATCATATTCCCCCCTCAGAAGACTTCTCCAAGCTGAAAAGATCCAACCTTTGGCTTTTGTTATAGAGGAACCATCCCCTTTATCATTTTGGTGGCTCTTCCCAGTAGCCTTTCCAAAGCAACTACATCTGTTTCAAAATGTGGTGGCCAGAACTACACACAGTATTCTGTGCGATCTTACCATGGAGCGATATAGGGACATTATGACATTCATTGTTTTATTGCCCATTCCTTTCTTAACTCCTAACATTCTGTTTGACTGCCACCGCACACTGAACCAAGGATTTTAACGTATTGTCCACTATAACGCTCAGGTCCTTTTCCTGGGCGGTAACTTCTAACATGGAACCTACATTGTGTAGGTTACTTTTCCCCATGTGCATCACTTTGTAATTTTCCACATTAAAATTCAACTGTCTTCCAGTCTCACAAGCTCCTCCTGCAATTTTTCACAAATCACTTGTGATTTAACAACTTGGAATAATATGATCACTTCATTCGTTCCCTTTTCCAGATCATTTAAAAATATATTAAAAAGCAGCAGTCCCAGTAGAGATCCCTGAGGCACTTCACTGTTTATCATTCTCCACTGAAAAACCTGACCATTTAGTCCTACTCTATGTTTCCAGTTTGCAATCCACAACAGGCCTTTTCCTCCTCTCCAGTGATTTTTTAATTTTCTTGGGTGTCTCTTATATGCCACTTTGTCAAATGTCATTTGAAAATCCAAATACACCACATCCACTAGATCAGTGTTTCCCAACCCTCTCCTGGAGGCACACCTAACCAGTCAGGTTTTCAGAATATCCATAATGAATATGCATGAGAGAGATTTGCATACATTGGAGACCCAGGGTATGCAAATCAATCTCATGCATATTTATTGCGGTAATCCTGAAAACCTGACCTGCTAGGTGTGCCTCCAGGAGAGGGTTGGGAAACACTGCACTAGATCACCATTGTTTATTAACCACATCAAAAAAAATGTAGCAGATTGGTGAAGCAAGATTTCTCTTGTGTAAATCCATGCTGGCTGTTTCCTATTAAACCATGTCTTTTTATATGTTCTGTGATTTTGTTCTTAAGAATAGTTTACACAATTTTTCCTGCAGACTCAAAGGGGGTCACTTGTGGTAATAAGAGGCAACCTGCAAGGCCTTGACAATCTACAGCCTTGTGCTCATAGATGTGGCCATTTTATAACATGCTCGCGTATATGCGTGCATCTTATAAAATCGGCTGGACATGCGTAACCGTGCACGCCATTTTATATGGATACACGTGTGCCGCTTCTACTGCATAAGTTGGGGGGATTTTAATATGCATGTGTGCCGTTGGAATTACTAGTTAAACCAGTTCATTCCCATTTTGCCCATTTATAGGATAGGACTTCCTAACCTCCCTAGCTAACCTCTCTTATACCCTACCTGCCCCAACCCTTAACACCCCCACTGACTAGCCTAGTTTTTTGTTTTACAAAACTTACAGCCATCTATAGCAGAATTAAAATAATGCGGTATGGGACCCTAGCACGTGCATGTGAGCGTAAATACTTATATGTCGGTTTCCATTTAAATTCCTGAATGTCCATGCCCAGCCCCTTTTTTGGACTTTTCTTTTGTGCGCATTTCGGGAGAGACGCGTGTCCATGGACGCTTGTTAAAATACACGGGCCGACCCGAGAGACACAAGTATCTCCCTGATTTGGCATGAGTAGGGCTAATCTAACCCTAAATGCTTTATTTTGATGTCTCTGTTTTCCTCTTATCTTACCAACTTTTCTGTTTCTGCTGTTATTTTCAATTTGTTATTTAAGCATTTGAATTTAAGGTCATCTTCTGTTAATGCAGTGAGCTTCAGCCTGATGTTTTGGAGATTTCTCTAATTTTAGCATCTTCAGTCCTTGGAGGTACTCATCTACCAGTGATACCTATGTTTTTTCCCCTAGGAGATTATTTTATTGTTCTCCTTTTCAACTGGCCATGTGTTCTTGTTGGTAGGACTCTCTCAGTAATGATTTTCATTGCACAATATTGTTTTCAGTTTATTTTGGTTATATAACTAGATGGTCCTTTTATGCAGGTTATGGCCTTTTTCTATATATGTGTCTAGTCCTTCTATGTACACTGTTGTACAAATGTCTCTAGGTACGTCTCTAGGTATGTCTATCTCACCCGTAGTGTCATTGCCACTCAGGATTCCTATTCTTTCAGTACCCAAGTAATTGTTATGCCAGTATCTGTCAGGATCCCTGCTTTCTGGCTATCCCAATAACCTCAGTGATAGTGTTTGTCTTGTACAATTCTCTCCTAAAGATTGCCTGGCATCTCTCTATTCACCTATCAGACTGAACCTAATTTCTGCTGTATCACATATAAACATTTCAAGGTTTCTGGTAAATTCAGTTAAGATTTATCTTCCTTAATCACAATCATGCTTTCAAACACCACAGCAAAGTGTCTTAAACCTTTTAGATTCCTTATCAAAAGACTCTGGGAGAAGCCAGTGACTCTGGCAGTGATGTATGCTGTCATGCAGGGTATCACAGTTTGATTCCTTGGCTTCTATTCCCTGGCTGGCAGGTAGCACTCAGATTGCCAGAAACGATCCTCAGCCTTATTCAAGGACAACATCTTAGAGGCCAGACTCAGTGTGTAGGCGTAACAAGTTCCAGAGGGCACTACTCTATGTGGACCCTGGCAGAGGAATGTTTATTACCCGCTTGTATTCAGATACCTTTACGATTGTCTGCTGTGCTCCTATTGGCAGGACCGCAGGCGCTCTTTGTGAAATGTACGGGGGCACAGGATCGTTTTGGCAGGACTGCTTTTCTATTAGCGTGCCGAACAATACTTGCTGAGTGGATTGAGCCTGCGAGTACACCCTCACTTGTGGCCTGGCACCATCGCATGATGGACATGATTTTGCTGGAATGAATGAATTTTCCTAAGTCTCCTAAGCCCATGGATAAACGATATGCAGATTGTTGGGCTCGCTATTACTCTCATCTCTCTTTGGATTTACAGACTCAATTGATTACAGCAGGATATACTGATATTTGGTACACCAATTCTCCCGGGGCCAGTAATCCCTGAGTGGAATAAATTGCAGATCTTTCCTGTTTTTTTCTCTTACGAGTTGTTAATGCCTGAGGGTTATCTTAGCTAAAATGACTTGGGGGGGGGGGGGTGCGAATGTGTTTGGAAGGGAGATGATTGTCTGAATGGGTTGTGAGAGGTGTGCTTGGGTTGTGCAGTTGAATGCAAATGGGGAGTGGTGGGGGTTATGGTTGCTTATTGGGATGGGTACTGTTACTTAAAAGACCAGCATAACTACTGTACTGTTTGTTCTCTTGTTATCGATTTTTTGACAATATTGTAGTACTTGTGGCATTGCTTGTCTTTGCAATAAAAATGATTTTGCAAAAAAAAAAAAAAAAAAAGGAGAATTTTGCTGTGTGTCTCTTTTCTCCTTCTTCACACCCATTTGAAGTTATTTAATATTGTAACTTAGTGCTGGACTGCCTAGCTCCTGCTCCAGTGAATCAATGGCACGCCCCCACTACCTATTCATTCAGCAAGTAGTCAATGGTGATACAATGCCTGAGCTTTCTCCACCCCCAACATTCATTCAGCAACTACATAGGACTGCAGTGATGTGGCTTACAGAGCATTGCTACCCAACCTCTATTCTCTGCTCACACTACTCAGTGGCGCCAAGAGCAAAATTCATACACCTCTCTGCTGATGTTTTCCTTTACTTCCTCTAGATCTTTCTCTCTGGAAAAATGTATTTGCACCTACAACCACAAGATACCACTATGTCACTGGCTATGTTTTTGTTCAAAATATTTTGCTGAATATCAACATGAACTCACCGTCATGTCCAAAACAAATACCTAGAATTTGATTTCAATAATCTTATTTGCTTATTTGTCTCACTACAATGCACTGCTCTTATATGGAAAGCTAGAAGAATGCATCACTGGTATTCAGGAGTTAGCAACTTATCTATGTGCCATTTGGAAACAAAAGCAGATAGCCAAGCACTGTGGTTGGTGCCATGCAATGCCTCAGATTATATGAATCACTGCCATATTTGAATGTTAAGGCGGTGCTGCTGCTGACCTGTGCGGCGGACACTTGTGTCTGCTGCTGTTGCTGCTGCAGCTGCTGCTGGAGGAGCTGGACTTGGTGATGTAAAGTCAGAGGAATCCCCAGGGGCAGCTGGCTAGAAGTAGGCAGAAGCATCTTGGGAGAAGCTATCAGGATGTTCTCTTGATGAAGCAGACTCTGAAAATAAAGATGTAAAACAATACTAAGAGACAGAATAAGAGTAAACAACATGTAAAAGATTGTGAATGCAATGGGAAAATTCTATCAGTTGAATCGAGGGACTGACCTTTCTTATTCTGAGTGTTCTCCTGTAGGGAGCAATACTGGATTCACCTAGTCCACTGCTCAGTGATGGGGAGGGTTTCATTCTGGTTTTAATCCCCATCTTAAAGTCTTTTTCTTTACTTTTATCCACCTCTCTTCATAAAATATCCTGTCTCTAGCATGCCCCATTTTCTACCGTCCCTTGTAGAAGTCAGGTACAGACAATGAGAGGGGTCCATGATAAAAGCACAGATTTTGTTTTAAAGGTTCAAAATGTAGGAAGATATCCCATGTTTTGCCACTGATTCAACAATTATGAATCATAATAGCCAAGAAATGTTCAGGCTCAGACACCGTCACAGCAAGCAAGAGAGACTTTTACCCAGGTGAACTTTAAAACTACACTGACTCAGTGGAAAAGGAAGAACTTTTGTCCTATTACACTGAAGGACACTATCAGATGTGCCTGTTTACATGTTCCTGTGTCAACAGGAGCAAAGCAAAGACAATATGACAAGCTCCTAAGCCAGTGTCAAGGATGAACCAAGGCAAGTTCATAAGTCAGAGAAAAATGATACTGGCAAGACAGCTTGACATATTCTCCCCCCCTCCCCGAAGAAATGGGGAGGGGGAACAAGACCTACAGGGTTCGCACCTGTCACCTATTTTAAGGTAAAGCTTCAGCCTCAGCGACCTTATTGGAAACCTGGGGCTCAGAGTATATATTTATGCTGATGATATACTTTTATCTTGATAAGTGTTAAACAATTTTCAGAAAGCCAATTTACCAGATAAATGGGCCTTCCTGTGCCACTGTAAGAGCAGTGCCTGATACTGCTCTTCAGAACCTAGGGTCTGACAGCCTGAATCTTTCCCAAGCACGAAGTACAAAACCACAGCAAAAGACCCAATAACTGGGTCAGCTGCACTCACTCATAAAGGCCTATAAAATTCTAGGGATTAAATGAAAGATTTTTTTCCACTTTTCCATATACAATTTTGTAGCACAGGATAGGTCTCAGCACAGCATATGCCAGTCAGGGACAATGTTGGCAGTTAGAATGAAGTGCTGAGTGTTATAGTACACCAATGCCAGTTTACACCTAAATTAAGTGCATTGTCCAGGCAGGGAAAGTGCTGTGCTGCTGTGAATATGATTTCATGCTGTGGATTTCTGACCTGTACTGTGCTCACTTGGCTATACTGTGACCTGTTTTGTAGTAGCCACAATCACGCTGAGATACAGATATATGTTTTCATTTGCATGAAATGCTGTAATTTGCTGGTGGAAAACCTATGGATGGCAGCCAGGATACATTCTTTTAGTGTGGATGAGAGTAACTGGGCAGTCTGGATGGGCCTGGTGGTCTTTTTCTTCTGTCATCTACTATATTTTATTTTTGTTTTAAACAATGAATGCTAGCTTGTAAGCTGCCTCATGTTGTGTAGAGGCGGATTATAAATGTTATAAATAAAATAAAATAAATGTGTTACTATGAAAATATAGTTGGCATGTGAGATGTTTATGGAATACCTTGTAGTCCTTTGTCCTAACTGTGTCCAGATCAGTGACTCCACGGCTGAACTCCATGTTCTCGCTGCCTGGCAGGGGACTTTCCACTGCATCAATGTCTGTCTCCTCTGTGGTGGCTCTTTCTATACTGGTCAGCTGGTGGGCTTCTAGAAAAGAGACAGACAGAAAGTCATGGTAACATAATAAATAATGGTGGATGCAAATCGATTTGCCACTGAGTTGTCTTCCTTTCTGGTTCTCTATAACTGAGTAGATGAACAAATATGGGATCTATATTTGACACATTTATCTGGCTAAATTTGGCCCTTAGGCGGAGAATGCTGGGATCTGAAAAGCCCACTATGCTGACAGCTCCCGATTTAGCCGACTAGTAACTTATCAGAGATGTTTTGTAGGCATTCCTGGACAAAGTGCTGTGGCTAAGTTAGCCAACATTCAGTTATCCAGCTAACTTAGCCATAGCTCTAGGACAGTGGTTCCCAACCCTGTCCTGGGGACCCCCCAAGCCAGTCGGGTTTTCAGGAAATCCACAATGAATATGCATGAGAGAAAATGTGCATGTTATGGAGGCAGTGCATGCAAATTTTCTCTCATGCATATTCATTGTGGATATCCTGAAAACCCAACTAGCTGGGGGGTTCCCAAGACAGGGCGGGGAACCACAGCTCTAGGACTTCCACAATATTTTAAAATATTCTGGAGGTACCGGCCACTTCAGAGATGGCCGAATGTGTTTGACCCCTTTCAGGAAACGTGACACATCCGGGTGAGAGGCTAGGCTATCGCTCTCGCCCCTGGTGCCGAAGCATACCAGTGCTGCCACCTGTACCTTGATGGAGTTGAGGGACAGTCCTTTTTGGAGTCCGCTCTGTAGGAACTCCAGCATCACAGGAACTTTAAGTGAACATGTCTTGATGTCATGATCTTCGCACCAGGCTTCAAATATTCTCCAGATCCTTATGTATGTTAACGATGTGGAGAACTTGTGTGCTCGGAGGAGGGTGTCTATTACTGCCCCCGAGTATCCGCTCTTCTTCAGGCGAGCCCTCTCAATGGCCAGACCGTAAGAGAGAATTGCGCTGGGTCCTCGTGGAAGATCGGACCCTGTTGTAGCAGGTCCCTGAGAGGGGGCAGGGGTAGAGGATTCCCTGCCAGCAGTCTTCTCATGTCTGCGTACCACGGTCTTCTTGGCCAATCCGGGGCCACCAGAAGAACTAGTCCCTTGTGTAGCTGTATCTTGTAAATGACTGCGCCCAAGAGGGGCCACGGCGGGAAGGCATATAGAAGGGTCCCCTGTGGCCAGGCCTGCACCAGGGCATCGATCCCTTGGATCGATGCCCAAATTGAGCTGGACGTTCACTTGGATGCAGATACGGCGCTGCTCTCTAAATTGGTGGTGGGGTGGAGGGGAATTAGGGCTGGAGGGTACTGGAAGCCAATAGTAACAGGTGGGAGAGAAAAAAAAGGGGAAAAAATGGATAAAGTGCGTAGCTTGCTGGGCAGACTAGATGGGCCATTTGGTCTTCTTCTGCCGTCATTTCTATGTTTCTATGATTGTAGATCCCGCTTGCGGCTGAAATATCTGGGTACTTGAGCGTTGGTTCTGTTCGCCAGAAGGTCCATTTCCGGTGTTCCTCACCGGTTTACTATCATCCGGAAGGCTGCGGGAGACAGCTTCCATTCTCCTGGGTCTAGACTTTCTCTGCTGAGGAAGTCCGCCATGATGTTGTCCTTCCCGGCGATGTGAGCGGCGGAGATCTCCTGTAGATTTGCTTCCGCCCATGCCATCAGTGGGTTTATCTCCAGTGACACCTGTTGGCTTCTGGTTCCCCCTTGTCTGTTGATGTAGGCAACCGTTGTGGCGTTGTCGGACATCACCCAGACCGCTTTGCCTCGGAGTCTTTGGGCGAACCGCAGAAAGGCGAGTCTGACTGCCCGCGCTTCTAGGCAATTGATGTTCCATCCTGCCTCTTCTGTGTTCCACTGCCCTTGGGCGGTTAATTCCTTGCAGTGTGCTCCCCATCCCCGTAGGCTGGCATCTGTAGTTAGCAGAGTCCAGCTTGGGGATGATAGTCTTGAGCCTCTGTTCATGTGGCTGGGCTGCAGCCACCAGTGTAGTTTTGTCCGAACTGTGCCCGGGAGGGCTAAGCGTACGGTGTAGTTGTGCGACCGTGGGTTCCAACGGGACAGCAGTGAGTGTTGTAGAGGCCTCATGTGGGCCCTCGCCAAGGGGACCACTTCCAGTGTGGATGCCATCAGCCCTAGGGCCTGCAGGTAATCCCATGCCGAGGGGCGAGGGTCGCTCATCAAGGATTGCAACCGGTTCCACAGTTTTGATCTCCTTGTGGGAGTCAGGCTGACTTTGTCTTCCTTGGTGTCGAAGTGGACCCCCAGGTACTCCAACGATTGTGAGGGCTGCAGGGAACTCTTGTTCGTGTTGACCACCCATCCGAGACTCTCCAATAGAGACTTGACTCTGTTGGTTGATTGGATGCTTTCCTCTGGTGACTTTGCCCTGATCAGCCAGTCGTCCAAGTAAGGATGTACGAGGACTCCTTCCTTCCGCAGTATTGCCGCCACTACCACTATCACCTTGGTGAACGTCCGTGGTGCTGTGGCTAGCCCGAAGGGTAGGGCCCGGAACTGGTAGTGATGGCCCAGGATCTTGAAACGTAGGTAACGCTGGTGTTCCTGATGAACTGGGATGTGCAGGTACGCCTCTGACAGGTCCAGGGAGGTGAGGAACTCTCCCGGCTGTATTGCCTTTATTACGGATCTCAGGGTTTCCATGCGGAAGCGGGGGACCTTCAGGTATCGGTTTACGGATTTGAGGTCCAGGATTGGTCGGAATGTTCCCTCTTTCTTGGGAACGAGAAAATATATGGAATAATGACCAGAATTTATCTGCTGAGGAGGTACCGGAGTTATGGCCTCGAGGCTCAGAAGCCTGGCCAGTGTAACTTCCACTGCCGCCTTTTTGGTGGGGTCGTGGCAGGGAGACTCTACAAACTTGTCCGGGGGGGGGTGCGTATGAAGTCCAGGTAGTACCCCTCCCGGATGATGGCTAGGACCCACTTGTCCGAAGTTATCTCGACCCATCTTTGGTAGAATAGGGCCAGTCTGCCCCCTATGGCTTCCCTTGAATGGGTCGAATGATTCTCATTGCGGAGCGCGGCCGGGCCCTGAGCCCGAGCTGTTTCCCCTCTTGTTGTGCTTGTTCCGAAAGGATTGGTTCCTGCCCGGAGGGCGGGGCGCCTGGTAGCTGCTCCTGTATGGGTTGAAGCGCTGCGAGCTTCTGCCCCTGGAGGCCCTGGAAGGCTGTCGCTGGGCTCTCCTCGACTTGTCTTCCGGAAGGCGCGGTACTGGGGATTCGCCCCATTTGCCCGCCATCTTTTCTAAATCGCTGCCGAACAGAAGTGTTCCTTTGAAGGGCATTCTTGTGAGGCGTATTTTGGAAGATGGGTCGGCCGACCAGCTTCTGAGCCAGAGCTGTCTCCTGGCTGCCACCGCCGATGATACTCCTCTGGCCGCTGTGCGTACGAGGTCTGAGGCTGCGTCCGTTAGAAAGGATAGCGCTGGGTCCAGGATATCTCCCGGGGTGCCGTTCCTGGCCTGGGATAAGCAGGCACGTGTCACCACGGTGCAGCAGGCCGCAATCTGAAGAGACATATTGGCCACGTCAAATGACTGTTTAAGCATGGCTTCTAGCCGCCGGTCATGCGTGTCCTTGAGTGCTACCGGAATGGTGGTGCGCTTGGAGACTGCGCAGACCATGGCATCCACTCTAGGGCAAGCGAGCATGTCTTTGGTTGCTGGATCCAGGGGGTACAAGCTGGCCAAGGCCCGCCCCCCTTTAAAAGCAGACTCTGGGGTGTTCCATTCCAGGTCAATTAGCTGTTGAGCGGCTCGCAAGAGCGGGAAATGACGGGAGGTCTGTCGAAGGCCTTCTAGAAATGGGTTCTCCTCGGGATCCCCCTGGGTTTCTGAATCCGGAATCGCCAGTTCCGCCAGGCATTGAGAGACCAGATCTGGGAGCTCCTCCCTTGTGAAGAACCGTCTCATGGTTCGGTGGGGTTCTGTCCCCGGGGGGAGTTCTCCTTCTTCTAGGGGTTCGACTTCTTCTTCTGAGATGTCCGTACCCCCGAAGGTGGGACTACTTGGTGGTAAAAGCCTATGCCTAGGTCTTGAGGGGCCTGGAGCATAGGGGTCCTCCTGCGACGTATGTTGTTGGTCCGCCCGGGAATCTGTTTGCATTCGGACAAAGGCGTGAATCCCCTTGAAGAGTTCCACCCAAGAAATAGATGAGGGGTCCACATTGAGTGGCGCTGCTTCCCTGGGAGCCTCCGGCTGAGAGGGAGTCCTGCTGGGGGTTGCTAGCTCCAGGGAGCCCCCTGAAGAGCTAGTCCCCGGCCCTGGGCGAGACTGAGCCTGTGGTGGAGCTCCCAGGGCCTCCTCGCATTGGGCGCATAAGGCATCAGCTTCCTGGCTCTGGGCGGCCCTGAGGTGGCATGCTGAGCAGAGGCCTAGGGATTTTACTTCCGTTATTGGAGGTGTCGAGGTTGCCTGCGCGTACATGTTTCGCTCCGGAGCGCCTGGCCGCGTGCGCGTGTATCTGTGCGCTTAGCCGGGGTTTGTGCGCGTATCTGAGCGCTTAACCCGGGATGTGCGCGCGGGTAGTCGAGTACGCATAGTCCGTGCGACCGGGACTTGCACGCGCCGCTTATGCGTCCAAGGGTTCTTGTGCGTATAACTTACGCGCAGAAGTAGGTTTGTGCGCACAGGTAAATTTTGTGCGCTCGGCCGGGCGGCGATGTGAACGGCGAGAATAAGGCCAAGATGGCGACGGCGACCATGCGGGCAAGATGGCGACTACCTCGGAGGGTCTCCACGTGGGAAGGCCCTTGGAAATGCTGGGGTCTGGCCCTGCTAGGGCGAATCAACCCAGTGGCGCTGGCTTCGGCCGATGGCCTGCGCTCGTCCTCAATCCTCGGAGACCTGCACAAGTAAAGATTTCTACCTTACCTTATCTTCGGCGCTTCCCAGTCTCGACCCGGGCGGTCTCCGGCTGCGGGGAGAGAGGGCAACTACCTTCACCGCCGCTTTTGAGGGTGCACCCGCTGCCTCTCAGCCGCGCCCGAACTCCTCTCGCTCGGGGGCTGTAAGTCCTCGCCGCGATTCGGCCGCCGGACCGAGGCTGCCTCTATGCCGCGCCCAATCCTTCGGGGGCTAGGTCCCGCCGCGATTTGGCCGCCGGACCAAGGCTCACCGAGGGATCACGGAAATCACCTCGGGAATCTCGACTGGGGGAGGGACCCGAGGGTATCACCACAGGAGAGCGGGGCTCGTCTTCAATAGAATTTTCTTCTTTAAATTTGGTTCCAACGCTCGGAGAGCGTGCAGATAGCTCCTTACTGCTATGGAGACAGAAAATACTGAGGATCTGCACTTCCTGCAGGGGTATATGTACTAGGGGCTGACGTCAGATTGAAATCTGATCCGTCTCCAACTGCTAGCACGAGTACACTATACCCATTGGTTCTGAGTACATCTGCTGCACGCTAGGAAAGACAATGTTTATTATATGATTTAGTGACTTTTTTTTTTTTTTTTAAGATTATGGCATTCATGAGCACTGAATTGTACTATATCATAGATTAAACATGAAATGGAAAGAAAAGTTGCTTACCTGTAACAGGTGTTCTCCTAGGACAGCAAGATGTTAGCCCTCACAGATGGGTGACATCTTCAGATGGAGCCCAGCACGGAAAATTTTTGTCAAAGTTTCTAGAACTTTGATCGGCACACTGAGCATGCCCAGCATGCCACTATCTGCACATCTACGCGGGGTCCCCCTTCTGTCTCGTAACAGAATTCACGAGTGAAAAAATAAAATAAAACGCAGGAGAACCCAACTCTGCGGGGAGGCGGGTGGGTTTCCTGAGGACTAAAATCCCACCGTCCTAGGAAAACACATGTTACAGGTAAGCAACTCTGCTTTCTCCTAGGACAAGCAGGATAATAGTTCTCACAGATGGATGAATGCCAAGCTACAGGATGCTCCCGGCAACAAGCATGACCAACCAGCACCAAACTGGGTGCCAACAGGCACAAAAACAACAACTGTGCTGTTGGGAAGATAGGGAGGCAGCCTGATCCAAAACTATGGACCTTAGGTAGGGAGAGTTGGGTTTAAGCCTGGCAAAGTTTGCGAAGGATGGATTGGCCGAAGCTACTGTCATGCCGACCATCCTTGTCCAAGCAGTAATGGGCCGCGAATGTATGTAGAGACCTCCATGTCACAGCCCTGCAGATATCAGTGAAGGGACCAGCCCATAAGTGGGCTACTGATGCCGCCATAGCCCTCACAGAGTGAGTTTTGACTTGGCCGGCCAGCTGAAGACCCGCTTGTGCATAGCAGAAGGAGATAGAATCTGCTAGCCAATTGGACAGGGTTTGTTTGACCACCACAACTCCTAACCTTTTCTTGGTCGAAAGATATGAAGCACTGAGTGGATTGCCTATGGCCTGCTATGCATTCTAAATAGAAGGCTAAGGCTCTCTTGCAAGCCAACATGTGCAGATCCCGTTCGCCCTGGTGTGAATGGGGCTTTGGAAAAAAAGGTGGCAGAACAATAGATTGAGTAAAGTGAAAATCAGTCACCATCGTAGTCAGGAACTTGGGATGCATACGCAGGACCACTCTATCATGGAAGAATTTTGTGTAGGGCGGGTACATAACCAAGGCCTGAAGCTCACTAACCCTATGAGCCAAAGTAATCGCCACCAAGAACAGAACCTTCCAGGTGAGGAACTTCAGATCGCAGGGGCGCATAAGCTCGAAATGATCTTGATTTAGTCACACCAGTACAATGTTGAAGTCCCAGGATATACAACAGGAGGCCGGAGGAGGGGGGTTTCAGTTGAAGCAAGCCCCAAATAAAGCATCCCACTATGGGCTGCACAGAGATGGCCTGCCAGCAACACCATGATGCTAAGCGCTGATGGTGCTCAAATGAACCCCGACTGAGGTGGTTTGCAGCCTAGCCTCAGAGAGGTGCCACAAATAGTCCAACAATCTCAGAGAGGGGCAGGTGAATGGATCTATGCCATGACCCTCACACCAGATGGAAAAATTCCTCCACTTCAGTCGATAAGACTTCCTGGTGGAGGGCATCCTGGAAGTTACCAGCACTCGAGACACGTCATCAGATAAGTCAAGGGGCTGTAGGACTAGGTGCTCAACATCCAGGCCATTACGACTAATGCTCGGAGGTTTGGATGGCGCAGTCTGTTCCAATCCTGCGTTATATCGAGCTCAGTTCTCTGAATGACAGGACCCAAAGGAGTGGGAACCAGACTTATCTAGGTCAGTATGGGGCCATGAGAATCATGGTCCCCCAGTCTTGCTGGAGCTTCAGGAGAATCTTCATGACTAGTGGAAGAAGAGAATACATGTACAGGAGACCTGTGCCAGAATGCTGGGCAAAGGCGTCTGAAGCTAGAATTCCGACTGACCTGAATAGGGAGTAGAAGTTGTTCACCTTGCAGTTGCATGGGGAGGCAAAAAGATCCACATCCATAGTTCCCCACTGGCTGAAAATCCAGACTGCCACTGCCAGATTCGGTGACCATTTGTATGGCTGAACATAAGAACTTGCCATGCTGGGTCAGACAAAGGGTCCATCAAGCCCAGCATCCTGTTTCCAACAGAGGCCAAACCAGGCCACAAGAACCTGGCAATTACCCAAACACCAAGAAGATCCCATGCAATTAATAGTAGTGGCTATTCCCTAAGTAAACTTGATTAATAGCCGTTAATGGATTTCTTCTACAAGAACTTATCCAAACCTTTTTTGAACCCAGCTACACTAACTGCACTAACCACATCCTCTGGCAATAAATTCCAGAGCTTTATTGTGCGTTGAGTGAAAAATAATTTTCTCCGTTTAGTCTTAAATGTGCTACTTGCTAACTTCATGGAATGCCCCCTAGTCGTCCTATTATTCGAACATGTAAATAACCAATTCACATCTACTCATTTAAGACCTCTCATGATCTTAAAGACCTCTATCATATCCCCCCTCAGCCGTCTCTTCTCCAAGCTGAACAGCCCTAACCTTTTCAGCCTTTCTTCATAGGGGAGCTGTTCCATCCCCTTTATCATTTTGGTTGCCCTTCTCTGTACCTTTTCCATCGCAACTATATCTTTTTTGAGATGCGGCGACCAGAATTGTACATAGTATTCAAGGTGCAGTCTCACCATGGAGCGATATAGAGGCATTATGACATTTTCTGTTTTATTAACCATTCCCTTCCTAATAATTCCTAACATTCTGTTTGCTTTTTTGACTGCTGCAGCACACTGAGCCGACGATTTTAAAGAATTATACACTATGATGCTTAGATCTTTTTCCTGGGTGGTAGCTCCTAATATGGAACCTAACATTGTGTAACTACAGCAAGGGTTATTTTTCCCTATATGCAACACTCGAGACACAGCTCAAGTGGTCCGCTACCACATTGGTTGTGGCTGGTCCTATAAAGCTGCTAGTGCAGCTTACTACTAAAACCTGATCCGGAGATCCTGGATTTTTTGTAAATGCTGCAGAAGTTTGTACATGTACTGTGTTCCAGTGTGCTTCGAAAGATGCCTATTAATGCATATGCCATGGGGCAGAGCCACAGTGTACATACGAAATGCTTCATTCTGCTTTTCTTTTTTAAATGTACATCTCTGGTATAGACTTTCAGAATAAAGTGCTGGGGTACACACAATTTAGAAACTCTTCTGTTGCCTGTCTGTCACATTCAGGTCAGGTAGACATTTTTTCATGCTAAAGAGACATTCTTTTAGGAAAGTGTTTTTTGTTTAAGGTGTTTAGAATGGCAGCTATTAAAATGCAAGAAGGTATTTGTCTGTCTGCAGTAGATCATATGAATAAGATTATCAAAGGGAAGCTTCTGAACATTAACATTCGCATTTTAAATTTACATCCCTTGAATGTAACCCATTCTATAAAGCAATGTAATTAATTTGAGCCTCTAACAAACCAAACCAGTCTAGTCATCCATATCTTATGGTATAGATATTAAGGGAATTCCTTTTACAAATAAAGCAAAATATATTCACCAGGTTTGGAGCAGAGGTCACAGCCATGGGATGCCATTCTTTTAACTTAGAATTTCCCATGGAAAGCAGAATCTTTAGTAAGTGTGGTTTCACTTAATTGGTATGTTTAATGTGAAAGGTACACAGAACATTTTTCCTTTCCCGTAATGTAATGCTAACAGTTTCTAGTGGCAGCAGAGTTGCAGTGTAGCAGGCACTTCATCAAGAGGAGATGGCCTGTGTTCTGGTGGCTGAAACTGCCCTTATTCGAGTAACTCGATATTCAGTGCCCTCCTTACTTGCTCTTTTAGTTCTAGTTCATGGCTTTTTGGGCTAGAAATGCCCTCAAGCTATATTCCAAGGGGTTAAAGGGGCTCTTAGGGAAGATAAGGCCATTGCAGAAAGACCAAATTAATTCCTTGCTTCTGTGTTTACTAATGATGATGTTGGGGAAATACCAGTTCCAGAGATGATTTTCAAGGGTGATGATTCAGATGAACTGAACCAAATCACTGTGACCCTGGAAGATGTAGTACGCCAGATTAACAAACTAAAGAGTAGCAAATAACCAGGACCGGATGGTATACATCCTAGGGTTCTGAAGGAACTAAAAAATGAATTTCTGATCTATTAGTTAAAATTTGTAACCTATCATTAAAATCATCCATTGTACCTGAAGACTGGAGGGTGGCCAATGTAACCCCAATATTTAATAAGGGCTCCAGGGGTGATCCAGGAAACTATAGACTAGTGAGACTGACTTCAATACTGGGAGAAATAGTAGAAACTATTCTAAAGATCAAAATCACAGAGCATATAGAAAGACATGGTTTAATGGAATATAGTCAGCATGGATTTACCAAAGCAAATCTTGCCTCACAAATCTGCTTCATTTTTTTGAAGGGGTTAATAAACATGTGGATAAAGATGAGCCAGTAGATGTAGTGTATTTGGATTTTCAGAGGAATTTGACAAAGTCCCTCATGAGAGGCTTCTAAGGAAACTAAAAAGTCATGGGATAGGTGGCGGTGTCCTTTCATGAATTACAAATTGGTTAAAAGTCAGGAAACAGAGTAGGATTAAATGGTGACTTTTCTCAGTGGAAAAGGGTAAACAGTGGAGTGCCTCAGGATCTGTACTTGAACCGGTGCTTTTCAATAGATTTATAAATGATCTGGAAAAGAATACGAGTGAGGTAATCAGATTTGCAGATGATACAAAATTATTCAGATTAACTCACAAGCTGATTGTGATAAATTGCAGGAGGACCATGCGAGACTGGAAGATTGGGCATCCAAATAGCAGATGAAATATAATGTGGACAAGTGCAAGGTGTGGCATATAGGGAAAAATAATCCGTGCTGTAGTTACACAATCTTAGGTTCCATATTAGGAGCTACCACCCAAGAAAAAGATCTAAGCGTAACAATAGATAATACATTGAAATTGTCTGCTCAGTGTGCTGCGGCAGTCAAAAAAGCAAACAGAATGTTAGGGATTATTAGGAAGGGAATGGTGAATAAAACAGAAAATGTAATAAAGCCTCTCTATTGCTCCATGGTGAGGCCGAACCTTGAGTACTGTGTACAATTCTGGTTGCTGCATCTCAAAGATATAGTTGCGATGGAAAAGGTACAGAGAAGGACGACCAAAATGATAAAGGGGAAAGGCTAAAGAGGTTAGGGCTGTTCAGCTTGGAGAAGAGACGGCTGAGGGGGATATAAGATAGAGGTCTTTAAAATCATGTGAGATCTAGAATGGATAGATATGAATCGGTTATTTACTCTTTCAGATAATAGAAGGATTAGGGTGCACTCCATGATGTTAGCAAGTAGCACATTTAAAACTAATCAGAGAAAATTCTTTTTCACTCAACACCCAATTAAGCTCTGGAATTTGTTGACAGAAATTGTGGTTAGTGCAGTTAGTGTAGCTGGGTTTAAAAAAGGTTTGCATAAGTTCTTGGAGGAGACGTCCATTAACTGTTATTAATCAAGTTGTCTTAGAGAATAGCCACTGCTATTACTGGCATCAGTAGCATGGGATCTACTTAGAATTTTGGTACTTGTAACCTGGATAGGTCTATTGGAAACAGAATGCTGGGCTTGATGGACCCTTGGTCTGACCCAGTACGGAAATTTCTTATGTTCTTATTGCTTAGACTAGATACATTGCCCTCAGGGACATGCCCTGTGACAGAGCCCAGCATCAAATCTGTACTGCCTCCTGACAGAGGAGGAATGATCCTGTTCCTCCCTGTTTGTTGATGTACCACATCGTTATCTGATTATCTGTTCGAATCTGAACTGCCTTTTGGGACGAGCAGTCTCAAAACGCCCAAAGAGCGTAACGATTCGCCCAAAGCTCCAGGAAGTTTATCTGGCATAGAGATTTCTGAGCTGTTCACAGACAGTGCGTGTGGAGGCCAATGGAGTGACAAGGACTGAAGCAGCCATTTAACCTAAAAGACGAAACAGTAGATGAGCATGAACTTGTCGATGGCTGTGGAACAAGCTCGCCAGCAATGACAGGCCAAGTACTCGATCTTGGGGCAGAAACGCCTTGGCCTGAATCATGTCCAGTTTGGCTCCTATGAAGTCCAGATGGGGCGATGGGCAGAGGTGGGACTTGGGATAATTGTTGACAAACACCAGAGTTCGCAGCACTCACATGGTCAGACTTAAGGAGTGCAGCGCTGCCTGCTGGGAGTTGATTTTGACCAGCCAGTCGTCCAAGTAGGGGAACACATGAACCCCCTGATGTCTGAGGTGTGACCCCACCGTGGTGAAGACCTGAGGGGCTGAGGCCAGACCAGACAGTACTCGATATTGGTAGTGATCTTCTCCAACCACAAAACAAAGATACTTCCTGTGACTTACATAGATCGCAACGTGGGCGTAAGCGTCCTTCAGGTTGAGGAAGCAGAGCCAGACTCCTCTTCTGAGGAGTGGGATCAGGGTACCCAGAGAGACCATGTTGAACTTTTCCCTCTGAAGGAATTTGTTCAAGGCTCTGAGCTCAAGAATGGGGAATAGGCCCCCAGCTCTCTTTGGTATCAGGAAATACCTTGAATAGAATCCTCAGCCTTGCTTGTGTGGTGGTGCGGGTTCTACCATTTCTGCCATTAGAAGGGCAGAGAGCTCTGTTAAAAGTATTTTCTGTGGAGTGAACAAATCCCACGATGGACATGGGGGAAGGTCCGCAAGGATGTTCCTGAAATTGAGCCGATACCTCTGGTGGATGATCGTGAGAACCCACCAGTACGACGTAATGAGTGGCCAGCAGTAGGTGAAGCGAAGTAGCCTGCCTCCAAACTGGAGGGCAGGATGCTGGGGTATAGCGGGTTAATTCATGCTCCCTCACCCCCAATCAAAACCCCATTGCGGGGCTCTGCTGGGGGGCTGGCTGAGGCCTGGGGGTCCTTTGCTGGTGAGAAGGACCCCTGGAACCAGCACCAGGGGCACAAGCCCTGGAGGTGGGAGGGTAATACTTCTTTGACAGTAGAAGGATTTCCTTGAACCTTGTCACGAGAACTTCCTGATGGAGAATGGCAGATCGGAAGCACTATCCGATAACTGTTGAAAGGTCTCATGGTGGTTCTTCAATTGGGCTACTGCATCCCTGACCTTGTCCCCAAACAGATTCTTTCCTGTGCAGGGCAGATCAGCTAGTTTTTCCTGGACCTCCGGCTGAAGGTCCAAGGCGCGGAGTCAGGTCATCCTGCAGCTATCCTAGCTGCTGTCTCAAAAACATTGTTGGTGGATCTCACATCGTGCTTTCCCACCTCCACACCTTGCTGTGCTTTCCCTCCTCCTCACCTTGCTGTACCACTATAGTGAACGCCTCTTGCTGCTTCTGTGGCAGGCGTACTGAGAGCTCCTGGACCTGCTTCCACAGGTTCTGGATATATTGGGTCATGTACAATTGGTAGGAGGCGATGCAGGTAATGAGCACACTGTCCTGAAATACCTTTCTACCTAGAGCATCTAGAGCCCTGAGATCCCAGCCCGGAGGGGCGGAGGCAAGGGTACAGAAGTGCATACCTTTTTTGAGGGCGTACTCTACCACCACCGATTGGTGAGGGATGTGACTCCTCTCAAATCCCAAAGCCTGTTGGACCAAATAAATGGCATCTGCCTTCCTGTTTACAGGAGAACTGATACCAGATGTTCCCATATCCTTAGGAGACGTTCCTTAAAGATATTGTGGACTGGGACAGCCAATATCTCCTTTGGGGCAACAACAAACTGGAGAACTTCTAGCATCTTATGTCGATCGTCCTCTGAGGAGCTGGAAGAGGATGGCTTCAGCCATGGCCTGGATGAAACCAGCAAAGGAGAGATCCTATACCTTTCATTTGGTAGCAAAGGTTCTGATAGGAGATCAATGGAGTCCTCAAAAGACGACTCTGAGGTATCATCTCTCCAAGGCTCATATGGGCCCTCTTCTTTGCTAAGATCTCTGGGGGACCTGCTTGGGTGGGCCCTGTCCAAGTTCCTTCGTCTGGGCATCGAGGGTATCAAGGGCACCCATGGCCTCAAGGGCAGGAAAGGCACCGAGGTTCCCAACAGCCCAGGAATGGGCTCGGGGAACTCTGGCCGCAGGACCAAAGGAGCCGATGGTGCTGGTGGCCATAACAGATCTTTCTCCTCCTCGGACCCAATAATGGGAATCACAATGGAGGGGGGCACTGGTTGCATTGGAAGGACACCGAGAAGAATGTCCAGGTGCTCTAGCAGGGGCGCCAAAAAAGATGGCTCAGGCTCTAGCACCAGTATGGGGGCCGGTGCCAGCAGTGGTTCGATGCCCCACAGGGCTTGGAGAAGCGCATTCTGTACCTTGCGGTCTAACTCCTACTGGAAGTCCAGTGAAGCCAGGACTGATGGAGGCGGATGAGTTGTCATCTGAGCCTCCTCAGAGCCTGAGGAGGCTCAGTGCCTGGTATAGATATCGGTGGAAACGCAGCATGACAGTTGCTGGTGCCACACCGATTCCGGAGCCGTGCGCAGACACCAACCTGTGACTGTGCTCGTGGGACTTCTTGCCATGCTTGGCCCAGTCTTTCCCGGGTGCTGAGGAAGTTGAAGATCCCGATATTTTCAAGAGCGTTGACACCAGAGATGGCCTATCGCCGGCCCCTCTCTCCCTGGAGGAGCCTGCCGGGGGTGTAGCTAGGGACAGGATATCAAGTGATTCACTTCGGCCCCTGGGCGTCGACTTTTTGGGACTTTTTGGGGGTGATCTGATCGCACAGCTGACACCCTTGGATGTCGGGCGATGCCCCCAAGCAGAGGATGCAAATCTTGTGTTGATCAGTAATAGACATGGTCTGCAGGTAGTGAGGGACTGCCAAAAAACGGACAATGCCATGTAAAACAGCCAGCAAGCGGTCGATGGCCGGCATCTTCCAAGGAGCAACACACCGGGTATAGACCGCAAAGCAGGTGAAAAATAAACCTACCATGCCATTGAAGGGACCTCGATTGGAGAAGGGGGACCCGACGGAGAAAACAGGACAAATTTGAAGAAATTGAGAAAAACTCAATAAGATCAAAGCTCCAACTACCGGGCAACTAACACCGTGGAAAAAAAGAGACTGAAGGGGGGACCCCGCGAGGATGCACAAATAGTGGCATGCTGGGCATGCTCAATGTGCCAGTCAAAGTTCTAGAAACTTTGGCAAACGTTTTCCGTGCTGGGCTCCATCTGATGATGTCACCCATCTGTGAGGACTACCACCCTACTTGTCTTAGGAGAAGGACTTTTTCTAAGCAATACAACTTTAAACCTCTATGAAAGTCACAAGATAAGTCTGCAGTTATAATGCAGGTTTATGTCCCTATGGTACGCGGATGCAAGTTCAATGTTTCAATGTTTTGTATCACCACCAGAAGCTTTATTTAGTGAAATGGAGGACACATATTGGAGTATTATATGAAATAATTTAAGTTTAGAGGTTGAACACTGATTTGCTTCTATTACTAACATTTATCATTCTACGTTATAGACTAAATGTGGCTGTCTGAAGGATACTGGTTGAACAAAATGATGGACTTATTAGTATTATATTAATGCATTCACCTTTATTTTTTTCTAATGGGATTTTTTTTTTGCCAGTAATGATTTTAATAAACTTCTTATATAAGCCTGGTAGCAAAAATAAGGTAAAGAAGTTTTGCTTGCTGCTCATTTGCAATAAATTATGAACTGGCGTTTTCATCCCTTTTAAAATTAAGTGTCATTTTGGAAAAAAACGGATATATATTTGTGAATTTTTTAGTATAGCTTTAGATATATATACATATAAACAAATACCTGTCTATATATCTATATAGGTATATTCCAAACAGATCTCCTGTCCAACAACCTAGTTACCACAGTATTCCTATTTCTATAGCAACAACAAATTAAACTGATTCAGTTTTTAAATATATAGATCCGCAAGCAATATTGTTTGTTGATTTAATAATATTATAACCTACATTAAATTTACTGTAATCCACCTTGATGTTAATAGTAAAAAGCAAAATAGCAAATGTCAATCAGTCAAATATATATACACACATAAATATACATATACAAACAAAAACATATACACATACATATAAACACATAATATATACATATTTACTCGCACAGATATATAAATACAAACATACAAATATACACATGTAAGCACACATACATACACACACACACACACATAAAAACGCATACACAGTTGTGCTCATAAGTTTACACACCCCTGGCAGAATTTGTAAATGTATAGCATTTTAAGAAAACATGAGTGGATCAGACAAAACATCTGTTATTTTTCATGTGTTTCAAATTAAAACTATTATGCATTACGAAATAGCACAATTATGAAACAAATCATAGCAATAAGAAAAATAATAAAATGGTGTTTTGTCTGATCACTCATGTTTTCTTAAAATGCTACACATTTTACAAATTCTGCCAAGGGAATGAGCACAATTCTGCCAAGGGAATGAGCACAATTGTACATATACATACATACACACACTGTATATGTACACAAATGTATTTATTTAATATAGTTATAGCTTGCTATATCCAACTACAAATAGATCAATGTGAATTACAGCATGGATGCTCAGAAACATTAATACAGTACGTAACTTGTCACACAAGTAAAACAAGACATCTTACTTAAAATCAAACTTACAAATAAAAAAGAATAAACTTGCTTAACAAAAATATTCTTGAGTTGCTTACTTAAAATTTTATAATATTTGTATGATCTAAAAATAGGAGGTAATTCATTCCAAAGCATTGGACCTACTTGAGAAAAAGCATTTAATCTAGTTTGTTGTATTTTTCAATTCCCAATTCAAGCAAACTTTGACCTTCAAAGTGTAAGGAATTAGCTAGAAGATAAAGCTCATTTCAATCAATTAATGGGTAATTATCACAATGCAATGATTTTAAAACTGAAGTCAGCAATTTATTTTTATTTTTTAAATTCTTTATTTTCAATTTCACTGATTATAACAACAAAGTACATATAATACCAAAATATTATCAAATAATCATAATAGCCAAAATTAATTAATCAACATATACCTTTACAATCAGTATATAGCAATCACATGATAGAAATAGTAAGACATTGAATCAATTATTGAGCGAGTTCTAATGAGGACAATTTGAGTTATCACACTATTTTAAAAAAAGAAAAGTGCAACATTTTAATAATTCTTGCTCTCAAACATTAACTGCTTTTTAGGGGGTGTGCGTCTAGAAAAGTCTGTAGCGCTGCTACTTCATAAAAGAGATATTTTTTGTCTTCATACCAAATTTCACATTTACATGGGTATTTGAGATAGAATTTTATCCCTCTAGAGCAGGGCTTCTCAACCGGTGTGTCGCGACACACTAGTGTGTCGCCAAACATGGGCAGGTGTGTCGCGTCTCCCGGTGTCCCACTGCCCCATTGTACTTTCCTTCTCCCTTTTTCCAGCCCCCGCGGTCCAATTGAAAGCCTCCTTTCTTCCTACCCCCACTGCCCAATGGGAAGCCTCCTTCATTTTGCCTTCCCCCGCGCAGGCCAATCGGAAGCCTCCTCCCTGCCACCTGCCAGTGGGAGTAGGAAGAAGGGAGGAAGCCTTTGATTGGCCGGTGAGGCAGGCACGGCACATAGCCCGGGAGTGGGGTGGGAGGAATAGCAGTGTAGAACCCCAACGAAGCAAGGCCGCTACGGGAGCCCAGCCCCGTAGCGGTGATGAGGAAACCCGACCCCGATGGTGCAAGGCCGCTACGGGAGCCCATCCCCGTAGCGGTGAAGAGGAAACCCGACCGCGACGGTGCAAGGCCGCTACGGGAGCCCAGCCCCGTAGCGGTGAAGAGGAAACCCGACCCCGACGGTGCAAGGCCGCTACGGGAGCCCATCCCCGTAGCGGTGAAGAGGAAACCCGACCGCGACGGTGCAAGGCCGCTACGGGAGCCCAGCCCCGTAGCGGTGAAGAGGAAACCCGACCGCGACAGTGCAAGGCCGCTACGGGAGCCCATCCCCGTAGCGGTGAAGAGGAAACCCGACCGCGACGGTGCAAGGCCGCTACGGGAGCCCAGCCCCGTAGCGGTGAAGAGGAAACCCGACCGCGACGGTGCAAGGCCGCTACGGGAGCCCAGCCCCGTAGCGGTGAAGAGGAAACCCGACCCCGACGAAGCAAAGCCGCTACGGGAGCCCAGCCCCGTAGCGGTGAAGAGGAAACCCGACCGCGACGGTGCAAGGCCGCTACGGGAGCCCATCCCCGTAGCGGTGAAGAGGAAACCCGACCGCGACGGTTGCAAGGCCGCTACGGGAGCCCAGCCCCGTAGCGGTGAAGAGGAAACCCGACCGCGACGGTGCAAGGCCGCTACGGGAGCCCATCCCCGTTGCGGTGAAGAGGAAACCCGACCGCGACGGTGCAAGGCCGCTACGGGAGCCCAGCCCCGTAGCGGTGAAGAGGAAACCCGACCGCGACGGTGCAAGGCCGCTACGGGAGCCCAGCCCCGTAGCGGTGAACAGGAAAACCCGACCCCTAGCGACGAAGAGGAAACCCGACCTCTGACTGAGGCGCCCATCCCCGTGGCGCCGAAAAAAGAAGACCCGCCGGATTAAAGCCACGGCGGAACCGGAGCCCATCCCTGCAATGAAGGAAGAAGTTATTTTTGAAGAGAGCTGGTGTGTCTGTGTGTGAATGGGGGCCTGGGTGAGAGCTTGTGTGTGAATGGGGGCCTGGGTGAGAGCTTGTGTGTGAATGGGGGCCTGGGTGAGAGCTTGTGTGTGAATGGGGGCCTGGGGGAGAGCTTGTGTCGGAGGGTGTGAATGGATGCCTGGGTGAGGGCTTGTGTGTGAATGGATGCCTGGGTGAGGGCTTGTGTGTGAATGGGGGCCTGGGTGAGAGCTTGTGTCTGTGGGTGTGAATGGGGGCCTGGGTGAGAGCTTGTGTCTGTGGGTGTGAATGGGGGCCTGGGTGAGAGCTTGTGTCTGTGGGTGTGAATGGGGGCCTGGGTGAGAGCTTGTGTCTGTGGGTGTGAATGGGGGCCTGGGTGAGAGCTTGTGTCTGTGGGTGTGAATGGGGGCCTGGGTGAGAGCTTGTGTCTGTGGGTGTGAATGGGTGCCTGGGTGAGAGCTTGTGTCTGTGGGTGTGAATGGGTGCCTGGGTGAGAGCTTGGGTGTGAATGGGTGCCTGGGTGAGAGCTTGGGTGCCTGGGTGAGAGCTTGGGGGCCTGGGTGAGAGCTTGGGGGCCTGGGTGAGAGCTTGTGTGTGAATGGGGGCCTGGGTGAGAGCTTGTGTGTGACTGGGGGCCTGGGTGAGAGCTTGTGTGTGACTGGGGGCCTGGGTGAGAGCTTGTGTGTGAATGGGGGCCTGGGTGAGAGCTTGTGTGTGAATGGGGGCCTGGGTGAGAGCTTGTGTGTGAATGGATGCCTGGGTGAGAGCTTGTGTCTGTGGGTGTGAATGGATGCCTGGGTGAGAGCTTGTGTCTGTGGGTGTGAATGGATGCCTGGGTGAGAGCTTGTGTCTGTGGGTGTGAATGGATGCCTGGGTGAGAGCTTGTGTCTGTGGGTGTGAATGGATGCCTGGGTGAGAGCTTGTGTCTGTGGGTGTGAATGGATGCCTGGGTGAGAGCTTGTGTCTGTGGGTGTGAATGAATGCCTGGGTGAGAGCTTGTGTCTGTGGGTGTGAATGGATGCCTGGGGGAGAGCTTGTGTCTGAGGGTGTGAATGGGTGCCTGGGGGAGAGCTTGTGTCTGAGGGTGTGAATGGGTGCCTGGGGGAGAGCTTGTGTCATTGGGTGTGAATGGGTGCCTGGGGGAGAGCTTGTGTCATTGGGTGTGAATGGGTGCTTGGGTGACAGCTTGTGTGTAGGGGTGTGAATGGGGGCCTGGGTGAGAGCTTGTGTGTGAATGGGGGCCTGGGTGAGAGCTTGTGTCTGAGGGTGTGATTGGATGCATGGGTGAGTGCTTGTGTCTGTGGGTGTGAATGGATGTCTGGGTGAGAGCTTGTGTCTGTGGGTGTGAATGTGTTCCTGGGTGAGAGCTTGTGTCTGAGGGTGTGAATGGGTGTCTGAGGGTGTGAATGGGTGCCTGGGGGAGAGCTTGTGTCATTGGGTGTGAATGGGTGCTTGGGTGAGAGCTTGTGTGTAGGGGTGTGAATGGAAGCCTGGGTGAGAGCTGGTATGAGCTGGTATGAGCTTTTGTGTGTGATTGAGAGCTTGTATATAAGAGAACATGAGTGTGATTGAGAGAGCGAGACTGGTCAGGGAGGTGATGTGTTTCTGTGTGAGAGAGAGAAACTGGTCAGGAAGATGACTGGTGTGAAAGAGACCGAAACTGGTCGTGGGGTCTAATTGGGGGTGTGTGTGTTGTGAGTGACTGGTTGTGGGTGCTAAGGAAGAAGATTGAGGACAGAGCTTCAGCAGCCCTTGCTGCTTCTGGTTAGTGCTATTGGCCTGGAAGGGAAAGCAGTAGGAGAGTTGCTGGAGAAGGTAAGTAAAGGTGGCTTTTTAAATTTATTTTTCTTGATTGACTACCATTTTAATTATTGGGTATTATGCGATGTCTGCTGTTTTGAAATATTTTATTGATATTTGGACATGTTTTAATAATTTTTATGAGTATTTAATTGAATATTATTCTGTTCAGCAGCTGCTTTGTAACATTTTTGGTATAACTTTACAATGATTTCTGTGTGGGGCTCTGTAGCAGCTTGGCTTATTCTGTTTTCCCAATAGGAAATGTTTTAGTGTTTAGGGCCTGGTTTAATAGTTGTATTTCTTAGATAGGGTTGTTACTGTTTGCGTGTGTTCCGTAATACAGGTGTAACTTTGTGCGGGTTAGTTTGTGTGCATTATTGCAAATCCTGAGTCTGTTAGGTGCTATATTTCTCTTTCCATTTCTCCAGGTTCGCACTGTATGCAGAGTGGCTTTTTTGGTTTTCCGTTCCAGTTTCTGTCTCCATATTTATAATTTGTGTTTTTTCTGTACTTGGTGAAGGTCAGTTCTGGGTGTGTGACCAAAGTGAGGTATTTTACTAGCATGTAGGCATTTGTATCAATCTTATTTGATGTGTTTTCTCAATAGGATATGCATTAGTGGTAAATTACTGTCTTTTCATAAGGAAGGCTATTGTGCCTGGTAGTAAAGGGAGTTTGTTTTGCTTTTACTGAGATGTCATCAGAACCAGAATATCTTTTTTTTGTTAAGTGAGTTGTACTGGTTATGCCCTAGATCTGCTCTGCACTCATTGCTGAGGGTTGAGGGGATTCCTGTGGATGCAGAGTGCATGTTTACACTTAGCCCCGTGATGGTCACATGTTCAGTGTGTCACGCATATGAGAACCATTTGTCAGGTGTGTCCCGGCCAAAAAAAGGTTGAGAACCACTGCTCTAGAGAGCATATTACTTTTCATACTAAGAAATTCTTTTCTCCTTAACTGTGTTGCTCTTGACAGGTCTAGATACATCCAGATCTGCTGACCATAAAACATTTGTACCCTATTACGTAGAAACAATCGCAGAACATTGTCCCTTTCTAATGGAAATGTGAAAGAGACAAATAAAGTCTCCCTTTCTACTATTTCTGTCTCATTTGACATTTCCAGGATATCCGATAGGTTCATGGATATTTCGGGGTGCTTGTCCCTTTTAGTTGTTTTTTTTAAGAATATAATAGATTTTTGCTAATGCAGGGATTGCCTGCTCTGGTATTTTCAAAATTTGTTTTAAATAATCCTTAAACATTTCTTTGGGGGCTATAGTTCTTAAATAGGGAAAATTCAATATCCTTAAATTTGCATATCTAAGATTGTTCTCCATATATTCAAATCTTTTTTCATATGAATTTTCTGACTTAAATTACTTTGAATAGCTTCCACTTTATGTAGTCTTTCATCATATTTATCCAATTTTTTTGTTATTTATACCAACTACTTTTTCTACTTCCAATACCTTTTGTTGAGTGTCAGTATGTACTTTCGTTAACTTAATAATAGCAGTCTCAAGAGACTTAATAGTAGCCCAAATAACATCCATAGTAACCTCAGATATCCCAGATGGAATAATTGACTCCACTACAGACTTATCCTCCTCAACACCCCCAACAGCAATGTTCTCCTTCCCATCTCCCATGTTAGTGATCTCATTTGGCTCGAAAGCCAGAAGTCCATTATTTCCCTTAGAAGATAGTGGCGGGGTCGGAGTATTGGGAGCCCCGGGGCTCAATGAGATGGCTTCGGCCGGAGAGACTGACTCTCGCTCCAAGTCTGTTTCTCCAATGGCCCTGTCTACCGGGTTACTTTCTGTTGCAGTCACAAAAAAGGAGGAAATCTGAGGTTGATTTAGGCCGGACAAGGGAGATGATGCTATTACCTCCTTTATACGGGCCTTCCTCTTTGTATGAGGCATGATGGTAACTAATTATATATTTGTCCTTCTTGTGTCAAGCTTTAAATTCAATGACTTACAGTGGAGATCGAGAGAAAGATTTAAAGTTGTACTTACAAATCTCTTGGAGTTTCTGTTATTAAGAAAAGGGCAAAAAGTCCGAATCAGCTTTCCAAACAAAGCCGCGGCTTCGGCAGCGCGCCGACATCGGCTTCACCCCGTAGGGGGGTCCGGTTTTAAACTCCCCGGACCCTCCCCCAAGTGATGTCAGCAGCAGCGGCAAGATGTTCTCTCAGCTGAAGGGCCAGATCATTTCTGATGAAAAGTTCAGTCGGGGCAAGAATTTCTCACCCTTCTCAGGTAAAATATTTAGTCGGGGCAAGAGTTCTCACCCTTCTTTCTCTGGGCCTCCTAAGTCAGCAATTTAAATTAAATTTGTACTTCAATTGGGAGCCAGAGCAATGATCTTAAAACAGATGTGATATGATTACAGTATTTTGCACCCGTTAAAACCCTGGCTGCCCCATTTTGTATTAACTGTAAAATGTGAAGTATCTTTCTTGGGTAGCCCAATAAACAAAGCATTACAATAATCTATTTTAGAAAACACAAGAGTCTGACTAGTGAACACAATTCAAAAGGGGACAGTAAGGGCTTTAAAGGATGATCTGCAATTTTACAAATGCAGCCCTCACCACTGACTTAATATGTGGTTTCATTGTCATGTTAGAATCTAACTGAACCCCCAAATATAGAAATATACACATATATATGTACACATAGATGCACATATAGTATATGTGTATATATGTGTGTGTCTGCATATACCCACATATATATTTTGAAGAGAAACTGTGATAGTTTAGAATAGATGTTTTGATAGGTGTTGAAAACTAGGTGATATTAATCTATGCAGGGATTCAAAAATTCCAACAGGACTTCCTTGCCAGGGATGAAATTCACTTACTATGTACACTCCCCCCATTCATATGTTGATATTTTGGGAGGGGATGTGTGACAGGAATGCATGGTGAGTCCATTTCTTCCCTGGCAAGTGAAAATCTGCCTACCTACCATCTCAACCTGTTAAAATCCTTTCACTCTCCTCCTCCACAGCCCACCCAGATGCAGTCCTCTCTTCTTACAGTCCCTGCTCCCAACATTCTCATTTTTCAACACCATCCTTTCACTCGCCTCCACTGCTCCCATAGTAACATAGTAAATGATTGCAGATAAAGACCAATGTCAATATTGCACAGCACTGTTTAGCAATGCTCTTGGGCCTACATACAATACAGTTATATCCAGCTTGACTTAATCAGACTTGAACTGGTGCTTCTGGGAAATATCGCACAATTAGAAAGTCTTCACTCTGACTTCTGTCTTAATGAGAGGTAATGGCTCATTTGATAAGACGTTAAGAAATTTCTAAAAGAGTCATCTATATCAGGGGTGGCCAACCAGCATCTTGAGAGCCACATACAACTTGAGTTCAAACTGCAATTTCTGGGTGAAGTTCTGCTGACTGCTGCAATCTACTTCCTGCAAGCAAGAATACTCCCCCTTTTCAGGTACTGGCTCTTGGGCAGAAAATGTAAGTTTACTGCTGAGTCTCTGCCTACATGAGCTGCTCACCTCCGTACTGCTTTCCCCATTGCACCACTCCACAGGCTGAGATGGCTCTGGAATCCAGGGGCGGATTGGCTTTTTTTCATAGTAGGAGTCTCTCCCGAGGCTCTCTACTTGATCCTGCTTTTTATTTTCTCCACAGAGAGCAATTAAATGTAAAAAAAAAAAATTAGGTGCTCCCTAGCACTGCTCCCTCAGACACTCACCTGTGGTTGGAAACATTTCCACTGCTTCCTCTAACACTCACTCTGCCTCTCTTGCAGGAGGCAGCTAACAAACCTCCCACTGATTCCTCAAAGGCCCCTACTGCTTTCATCTGCTGATGGCTCCTTCATTCTTGAGCTGTTGCAAAAAATTAAAAAATAAATAGTATGGAGGATCTTGCAGCCCATCCCTTGCCAGCCAAAGACCTCCTCTAGAAGCATTAATTGGCAGCCCACCCCTGAATGACCAATGTAAGTAAAAAAATTATTTTTATTATGTCAGTTTATGTCTGTGAGAGACAGTGTATGTGTGAGAGTATGTATGAGCAAGCATGGGTAAGTATGTTAGTGAGAATATGTTTGCGTAAGCTTATATTTGTGATCATTTATGTATGTGAGTGAACATAGAGAGTCTGTATGAGTGTGTCACCAAGCATATGAAAATGTATGTATCTGTGAGCATTTGTGTGAATGTGCATGAGCAAACGTGTGAGTGCGTGGGTGTGCAGAGTGAGCATACTCTATAGGCGCTGTATAGCGCCTATACAGTAAAATGGATTGCGCTTCATGGACGCGCGTTGGACGCGGGTTGGACGTGGCTTGCATTTGCATGCCATTTAAATACAGTATCGAGCGGTAGGTGATCCAAACTGTGTGTGCGGCAAAAGCGGGTGCGCCGGGCACTAACGCACCTCTTTCTACCGCCCCTTACTGTAACGGCCCGTAAGTGAGCACATGAGCAGCAGCACAACAGCAGAATGTATGTTTGTATGTCTGGGAAATAGGGAGAGAGGGTATGTCTGTGTCTAGGAGATAGAGAGAAAGTGGATTTGTGCACGTATCTGGGAGAGGGAAGGAGAGAAAGGGTGTGTGTATGTCTGGGAGAGAAGATGTGTGTGGGAGAGAGAGAGGATGTGTGTGTCTGGGAGATGTGGTGGAGAAAGAAAGTGGGTGTGTACATGTGGGGGGAGAGAGAGACATTTTTTGTATATGTTTGTGTCGGTAGAGAAAAAGGGTGGATGTGTGTATGTCTAGGAGAGAGGAGGAGGAGTCTGGGGGAGAAAGCAAGAGAATGTATGTGTGTGCGCGACTGGGAAAGAGAGAGAGATTGTGTGTGTCTGGGAGACAAAAAATTGACCTTTTCTTTCAGGTCGGGGAGGCAACAGCCTCTCCAACCTCCCCCTCCCCCACTCTTGAAAAGTATGGCAGCTGTCTGCTACTGTGAATTCTGGTTTTGTGGCTTTTGATATGTGAAACGTTTACCACCCCTGACCTGTATGCTAAAAGGATTACACTGGAAACAAAGAGGCATACACTAACCTTAATCCTGGGGGATATGCCTTCCAGGAAATTGGTGCGACCTCAGCCTGCTTTCTGCATTTCTCTTGATCACTGCCTGCCACTGACTACTGCCTGATTACCGGACCTTCCTTGAATGCCACCTGGACATTCCTGATAGCCGCTTGCCCTGACCCAAGCTTGCCTCAGACTGTTCCCATTCATCACAACCTCATCAATGGATCTCTAGCCCTTCGGCGGAGGCCCCCACCTAAGACCTACCAGCCCCAGCATCCCTAAGGGGAATGTGGGCAGATATGGTGAAGCTCCAGTTGTGCTTAAGCCTCATCCCACTCTGCCAGCCAATGTTGGGGACCTGCAGGGCTTCTCCCTGCAAGTTGCATGAACTCCACATCGGTCCAAGACTCCATGCCCACAACAGATTGTCAAGATAATGGATCCGACAGATGTCACAGCCTTGCAAGTCATCCCCGGTATGGTACACAAGTTAAAAGAACAACAGAAGTTTCTGAAGGTTCTAGCAGCATCTATGAAACACCTCACCACATTGCTGGACACGGTTGCTGCCTCCTCCGTCTGTGCCTTCGATGCCCGCAGCACTTAATCGCCCCAAGCCGCAGCTGCAGATTCCACTGTGGTATGCTGGGGACTCTAAACAATGCTATGAGTTCCTGAACCAGTGCTATATGCAGTTTATGTTACAGGCAGCACTAATCCCTGACGATCTGGTGAAGATGAACTTAATCCTCTCTCTTCTAGATGGCAAAGCCCTGGCTTGGGAGTCTCCCCTATGGGAGCATTAAGATCCCCTGCTACATGATCGACAGCAATTTACGGCCATCTTCAAAACGGTGTTTGAAGAATCAGGCCAGCTGGCCACCCTGGGATCAAAGCTTCTCCACCTTTGTCAGGGCACCTGGACCCTAGCATACTTCGCCATCGAGTTCTGGACCCTGGAAACTGAACTTAACTGGCAGGAGGATTAAGGATTAGCTAGCGGCCCGAGACCTCTCTCTGACACTGGAAGACCTCATTGAACCAATGGGCAAGACCGACCACCGCCTCTAGCAACAGGCAAGAGATTTCCAACCAACCCTCAGAGCCATCATGTTGGCTCTCCGGTGCCAAAGCCCGCTGTCACCACCAGCTTTTGTGCCTTTCATCACTACACCAACTGAAGAACCTATGCAGCTGGGTCTCAGTTGCTTAATGTCTGAGGAGAGACTCCACTGCCAGCATTTAGGTTTGTGCCTGTATTGCATGGGCAAAGGCCTCCTCCTGGTCCAATGCCTGGTAAAACCAAGAAACACCAGAGCCTAGGGTCTAGTGGAGAGATGATCCTAGGCTTTACCACAACTGCTCCCCAATAGCTGCTCCCAGTAACCTTAAAAATAGGTCCTCTCGATTTACCTACCAAAGCTCTCGTGGACTCAGGATCTGGGGGGGGGGGGGGGGGGGGGGACGTCATTATGAAGGAACATAAGAACATAAGAAATTGGACTTCCAGCGATGACATCACTGGTAAGGACGTTGGGAGTCTGAGCTCCCTGGACCCCCGCCGAACTTCCCTCGGTAATTACATGCCGCAGCGGCGATTTCTCGCTAAATTCACCTGGGGGGGGGGGGGAGACTTTGAACAGGCCTGTGCCCCCACTAATGTGGGGTTTTTTTTTTTTTTTATTGTTTTGCTGTGCTGCGGGTAGCTGGAGCTCACGGCTGGTACGACGCAAAATGGAGCAAAACCTTGGGGCCAAGATGGCGGCCGTTATGGAAACTTACCCCGACTAATTTTCAGGACCTGGCTGGCATTTGTGTGGCGTTTTTGGCCCGGAGGGCTTGGCGAGGTCTTCGCCCTTAAAATACACTACTTGGAGAAGCTCTGATGCTCGAAGCCGCAGCGGGTGCAGAGCGGAGTGCAGCACCACGTGGCCAAGATCGCGACTGTCCTAGTCAGCTGCCCTCCTGAATAAATCACATAGCCTGATGATATGCAGTATAGCCGATTGGGAGGCTATTTGAGGGGTCTGTGTACACATCAGTGCCTCCCCTTTTTTTTTTGGATGGGCATCATCTTTGAACGTTTTGCATTGACTTACACACACCCTTTCTCTCCTTCCCTCTCCCAGATACGTGCACAGGCTGCTGTGATCACATTGTATATCCTCTCCAATCCCCTAACTACACGGCTGAAATTCACCTTCTCTCTGCGCAGAGCCTGCCGCTGACTGATGTGGGAGCATTTTTTGGGTTGGTTCATGGCGACCTGACTCACAAAGAAAGATGAAGACCGGGAGAGGCCTAAACCGGCCGACCCGATGCCGGGTGAGGAGGCAGGGCCACCAGATTCAACACCGACTGAAGCATTGGCCGATATTAAAGCGGCGATTCAAGCTACCCTGAAGCCGGAACTCACCATCATCTCCACTAAGCTCTCAGAACTGACTGTAGCAATCACGGGGTTTGAACAGCACTTCGTAGATCTTGAGCAGAGGGTTTCCAACCTCCAAGATGGAAGTCGGGACTCTGAGGCAGACTTGCAACAATTGAAAGCAAAGCTGGTAAAGCAAGAAGAGAGGCTTGAAGACCTGGAAAACAGGTCCAGGCACTCCAACCTCCAGATGGTGGGTCTGCCTGAGTCTGTGATATCTTGCCCAGACATTGGAATCTTGGCTCACTCGTGAGCTGGCCCTTACGCTGCAGTCTGGACCGCTTCATATTGAACAAGTGCACAGATTGGGGCCTAGAAAGGATAATTTACCCAGACCACGGGTGGTCATAGCTAAACTTCTTAACTACGCTCACAAAGGCGAGATTATGCGGGCGCTGAGGTCGGGGAAAAAGCTTCTGGACAAGAACCAGCGGATCTTGGTATTCCAAGACTTTTCGGCACAACTCTACCAGCAGCGCAGGAAAATGGCCCCCCTACTGTGCAAAATTATTTGCTCTGGGCAGCAGGGCATATTTGGTCTATCCGGCATGGATTAGAGTGGCAACAGTGCAAGGTGCTCGCTGGTTGGAGATGGGGGCTCAGCAATTTCTCAGTGCCCAGGAGGCTAAGGGCAAGAAGGCAGGATCCTCGCCGCTGCCTGTTGCTCCCCCCTGAGGACTGGTATTGAGTCTAACGTTTTGGTGCCAGCTCCGGGTCACGTTGTTTCCATCCAGCTATTCCATTCTTCTTGGAGTTAATGAGGGGTGGCGGAGGCAGCCTTACTGCATTTTGTTATTGTTCCACAGCACACTGCGTTAGTTACATCCCTGTTATGGTTTGTCATCAGCAATTACGGACGCTGGGATTCTCAGTTCAATTTCTATCCTAACAGCCTAATTCCAGATTCCCCATGTTGTTTTTCTTTCTTGTTGCTAAAAACCGGGTTGTGGCTTTCGAGTTTCATAATGTAACATTGCATTCGGGGAGGGGAGGGTTGGGGGAGGGGGAATTGGGGGAATTGGGGGAGTGTCCGCATCTCGGACCTATTCCTAGCAGACAGCTAACTAAGTGTTATGGTGGGAGTTGACCGTAAGGCGGAGGGGTTATGGGGAAAGGGGGGAGGGGGGCTCGGAGAACAACTGTAAATCTTGATCATTCAGAGCATTCGTAGAGATACGTGGCTCAATATCTGCCTTCGGCTGTAAGTGTGAAGGTCTTAGCTGGGACGGCCTCCATACATTCCACTTAGATGGAAAATTTTCAGTTTGCGCTTACCTTCCGATAAATGGTTGAGAGGATATCGAGTGATTACCTGGAATGTAAGTGGTATTAATTCCCTCATTAAGTGAATCAAAATTCTCACCTCGCTCAAAAAGCAATCTGCAGATTTAGCAATGTTGCAAGAAACGCATCTGAATGATCAAGAGCATTTGAAACTATGTCAGCGATGGGTTGGCAAAGTCTACCTTGCTTCCGCTACCACTCATTCGGCTGGGGTTGCAATCCTTCTTAATAAGTGACTGCCCATACAGGTGACCCAGGAAATAAAAGACCCTCATGGCGTTACAACCGTGTATTGCAATGTATATGCCCCGAATAGTCCTGATCCCGCCATCTATACACTACTCCTCCCATACTTGGATCACACTATTATTTTAGGGGATGATCTAAATGCCTTGAGACACCCGCAATTGGATAAACAAGCATCCAGTTCTACTCGTCCCCCCCTGGACAATGGGATTCTTTTTTTTAGCGCATGCTGCATCTGTCAGATGCCTGGCGCACGTTGCATTCTATGGAACGGGAATATACGCACATCTCGAGGGCACATGACTCCCAATCCCGGCTGGATTATATTTTAAATTAGTGCTCGTCATTTTTCTGAGCTTCAGGAGACTGGGATAGGCCTGATTCATGTATCGGACCATGCCCCAGTCTGGGCTGACTTTACTATTAACTTAGTCCTGCCCACTCAGATTTTGTGGCGTTATCCATATTATCTAGTTGAAGACACCAAATTTCAATCCTATCTCAGAGATAAATGGACTGAATACCAGGAACATAATTGGAGTCATATTGAGGACCCTATTCTTTTCTGGTATACAGCAAAGACAGTCCTGAGAGGGGAGATTATTGCCTCTGGAGCTAAAAGGCAAAAATTATTGGATAAGAATCTCCTTCTCCTGACTGAAAAATTGAACCAGGTAAAGCTGGTTTTGGCGGGCTCGAGTACTTGCGCCAAGGAAGCTTACTTTACATTGCAGGGCGAGGTAAATTCCTTGCTTCATCAGAGGGCCAAAAAAGGTTTCCTTTATTATCAATATAAACTTTATCAATATGGTAACAAATCGGGCAAGTTGCTCTCCAATCTAATCCGGCTCAGAGGGCCCCCCTGCCATGTCTTGGCGGTGCGCTCCCCTTTCAGGGCAGATGGTTACAGACACCCCACAAATATTGCAGTTATTCAGAACTTATTATCAAGGTCTTTATACCACTGGGAGATCGGATAATTCTGCCAGTGAGGCCTTCTCAGGCCCCTTAGATCTCCCACATCTATCCCTGACTCAGCAAGAATGGTTGAGTAGTCCCATCACAGAAGAGGAGATAAGGGCCACTATCCATTCCAGTGGTAGCACTGAGAGGAGAGGATCACCTTGCTGGTGGCTGAAAGGAATCAGTAAGTTTTTTGCTTGGGACATTGTCTTTTTTAAAAGTATTGGGGCAAAGTTAACTATTTGGGAATATTATTTAGTGTGTTTGTCCTTTTAATAGTCAGTAAGGCAGCGAATAAACAAGTTAGACTGTTTGTATTTTTAAATAGTCAGTAAGGCAGCCAGTAAGCAGTAGTTAGTGTGTTTATTTTTAAAAGTCTGTACCGTGTTTTGTATGGAGGGGGGAAAGCTGTTGCGAGCCGCTCGTCTTGCTTCCCTATGTTACTGGGTGGGAAACAAAATAGACATAATAAAAGCCATCAAACATTATAAAATAATTAAAAACAATATATAGATGCCAACATAAGACAAAAAAATAAAGCTGACATTACTTCCTTCAAAACGTTCAGACCTAAAAATAACCAGTTCGACTGAAATAACAAATGCCTCCTTGAATAAAAATGTCTTAACAGCTTTCTTAAAAGTCTTGAACTCATTAATGCTTCAAACTTCAGTAGGTAATGTGTTCCAAAATACAGGGTCAATGATGGAAAATGTCCTTTCATGAGTTTCTGTTAAATGTGCCTCCCTGAGCAGACAATGTCAAGACTATTTTTACCAGAATGCAAAGGTCACAACAGCATAAATCCCAAGAGTGGAATTAATCCATGGGATGTTGGTGTTTCTTAATAAACTCTATATAAGAACTATCTTGTATTGTATATGCCAGTGTACAGTGAAGCGACAGCAAACTTGGAGTAACATGATCTCAAGGGTTTATGGCTGTTAAAATTTGATTTGTGGCATTCTGTGTTAACTGAAGCAGACGGAGAGTGTTTGCTGGAAGACCCAAAAGAAGTGAATTAAAATCTATATTTCAGAAAATCAGATATTGGAGAACAGTCCTAAAGTCAGAGGGTTTGAGGAGTTGCTTCAAATGGCATAATAATTATTTAGCAAAAGATGACCTAACAATAGCTTACTGCATGGTTGCATTGATAAAGACAAATCTAAAACCACTCCCAAACTCTGAATGGTTAAAGTAAAAACAGATGGAATATCTGTGAGAGGAACTCTGCTAAGGATTAAAATTTCTATCTTGTCAACATTTAAAGAGAAACTATTATGATGCATCAAGGATAGACAAATATTGGCAAAGTAAAATGAAGCTGACCAGGATGCTTTTAATGGAAAGAAACTGTATACCAGCAGCATAGGAGCTTGCATGTAATGCTTATTGTGTCAAGCAATCTGCACAGAGATGTAGATATTGAATATAGCTGCAGAAAAGGAAGCCGCGTTGTTTGGACGCGGCGAGGGTAACAGAGGGAAAGCACGCGAACTAAGTCAGTCGTGGGGGAAGGGTAGGGTAGAAAGGGCGGGAAGATTAGCAGTTGGGGGAAGGAGTGGGGAGGGGGAAGGGCAGAGACAATTCAAACGAAAGGTCGCGATTGGAGAAAAGATTGTGATGTCAGCGTCCCTGCCAGTTGCTGGGGGAGAGACGGAGGGCAGGCAGGCGAAAAGTGTGGCGGCGGTTTAGGTCTGTAGAGAATTGTTTAGCTTTGTTTGGCGTTAGGGCGAGGCGGGAGGTGTCATGCGGAGGGTTGGCGAGAGGAAATGCTTACCTTTAAGCCAAGGTAGGGCGGGTTCGGGGAAAAGGGGGCGAGCTGGCCCGGTTCCCGGCAGTGGGAGTGCATTCCCTCCCGACAGCCGAGCGTGTCATTCCCCAGTGAGACCCACCAGTGCGGAGTGCGTAGTGGTAGCCAGCTCCGGTGAAAGTGGGCCGGAAGCTGAGCCGGAGAGAGGAGGGTTTGGTGACACGGGGAATGAGGGAGGTTCCAGCCGGGAGCTTTCGCCACGCCCCGAGGGAGAAGGATGGGTCCATGTGGGTCGCAAGGAACGCGGCCAAGGGGACTGGCGGGATGAAGCGGGTGCCGTGGTATGAGGCACAGGTGCTAAGGATGCGGCACGACGTGGAGAGCTCGGAGGCGCGGCTGTTGCAGGGTCGGCGGACCCGAAGACGTCAGGTAGTGCGCGCCCCAGAGGGCGCCAGGCGGCGAGAAGGGATGGAGAACGGAGCGGAGCGAGAGGCAGCATTCCTGCGGAGAGGCCGTTCGTAGGAGGGGCTTCGGGCCGCGGGACCAGGAGGGTAGGCAGAAGCGGGACTAGAGAGGTGGGACAGGCTGGCATGAGCAAGCAACCGTGTCGCGGAGGCGTGGTCGGAGCGGAGCGACCAGAGTGCAGCAGGAGACGGGATCAGGAGCGGGGGGGCAAGGGGGGGGCCGGGGGTATCGAGGAGTGGGAGGGCCAGGGAGATCCGATATGAAAGTGAACAGCAGGGATTCGGGGGTTGGCGGGAGTGGGATAAGGGAGGGGACACGCAGGAGTTAGGGGGATATTGGCAAAGGGACGAGGAGGTTGCCGGGAATGGGAGGAGTGGGGTGGGGAGGGGGGGTGCATGCGGCATCGGCTGCGGATTCCAGGGGAGGGAGGCGGTGGGTGGCACTGACTCAGGAGGCAGCATACGGAGGGCAGCACCCATGGAAGACAACCAGCGATATGAGGTGTTATGCGCGCAGGAGGAAGACTCATTCTTAGGACGTGGGAACAGAGCGCATGGAGAGGCAGCCAAATCCCGGATTTGGGGAGCGCTGGATGGTAAAAGTAGTCAAAGAGGAGGCGAGACAGAGGTGGTGGTCCCGGCAAAGAAGCGCAAACATGACAGCAGTTCGAGCGATACTGACAGTAGCTCGTCTGGCTCCTCTTCGTCGGCGTCCAGCAGCAGTCGGCGGGGAAGACGGGGAGAATTGGGGCCGGCACAAGACATGGGGCACCCAGCGTTAGCGTCGTTAACAGAATTGTGGGAAGGTGTGCCGGGTAGGATACGGAGGCGCATAAAAAAGCATAAGTATGTGAACATATTTAGCTTACTTGAAGGCAGGAGGGGGGGAAGGAGGAAAAAAGGAAAGAGTAGTAAGAAGAAGAAAAGTGGAGAGCAGGGAGTGCGAGTGACGAAAAATATAGTGAACTGGGTTAGAGGTTTTTACGATTGGCGAGCGTGGTGGGGCACTACCAGCCAGATCAGCATGGGGCATTGTTAGCGTATGATGATAGTATTTTGGGAGCTTTCCGGGATTATGATGGTTGGGCGTGGTTCAACTATGACGAACGCTTTCGAGAAAAGATGGCGGGCAACAAGTTCATGTCTTGGGGTACACAGGGCATTAACTTGTGGCTGACTCAGATGACCAATAAAAGTGCGGTGACAGGTAAAGGGGGAAGTATTGGGCCGGGGTCAGGGGGAGACGCCAAGACCAGTGGCGCGGGACTAGGAGGAGGGAACGCGGTGAACAAAGGGAGCGGAGTGCAAGGGAAGGAGGGAAAAGGGGTGAATATAAGGGTGAGGTATGCTGGAGGTTCAACAGAGCTACTTGCTTATTCCCGGACTGTAAGTTCAAACATGCTTGTGCCTCGTGCGGAGGGAGCCATCCTATTGTTAGGTGTACCCAGGGTGGGAGCAAACAGGGTGAAAGAATAGGTAAATAAAAACAAAAACAACTCAAAAGCAAAAAAATAAATAAATTTTAGTTAGAATTGAAATAGCTAGCCAGGTGGAGGGATAAGGTGGGTTCAATAGCCTATATATAGGTGCGTGTGAGGCAGTGTCGGTTGGGGAGGGCATTTAGCTTGGGGGAGGGGTGGAGGTAGGTGACGGGTTTGGGACGATGGGACCGCAGGGAAGGGGTAGTGGTAGTTAGTGTGACAATTTTCTTTATCAGATGCTGGCGTAGGAGGAAATGAAGCATGGCGGATGAGGTCGACGACAACGAGGGACGAAGAATGGGCGCTCATCAGGGCGTCTATGGCTCTGAGTACTTGGTCTGCTTACACTAGAGGTTATGCATCGGTTGGGGATTTTATGAGGGCTAGAGGGTGGCACGGGGGGCCGGTGTGGGAGCAGTGGTTGGTGGACTTTGTATTGGAGGCAAAAAAGGGAGGCAGGTCTCTCGCTTCTACACGTCTGCACCTAATGGGGTTTTCCTTCTTTAGCAAGTTGAAGGGGCAGGGTAATCCGATGAGTAGTTTTTGCTTAAGGAAGGTATTGAGTGGGTGGCAAAAAGGCAGGGGGAGGGGACAGGATAAGAGATTGCCGATTCGGTATAGGGACTTAGTGAGGTTAGGGGAATGTTTATTGGGGGTTTGTTGGTCCAGTTACAAGGTAGTTCTCTTTAGGGTAGCATTTTCATGGGCATTCTTTGGGGCATTTCGGGTTAGCAAGTTGGTGGCCAGGTCGGGAAGGGACAAGGAGCTCTCGGGACTCCGAGCGGAGTGGGTAAGTATTAGTGAGGAAGAAGTCGTGCTCTTCCTGCCACGGTCAAAAACGGATCAGAAGGGCAGGGGAGCAACCATTCGCCTACTACCGGCGGAGAGTACGGTGGTATGTCCGGTGCGGACAGCATTGCAATATGTCCGTTGGAGGCCGCAGGTGTCTGGACCCTTTCTGGTGCACGAATCAGGAGTGGCATTGACAAAATTTCAGTTTTCGCAAGTCCTTAGGAAGGTGCTCGCCACGGCGGGGAGGGACCCGCAGGGTTTTAGTACCCACTCTTTTCGTATTGGGGCGGCAACTTCGGCGGCGGAGGCAGGTATACCAGAAGTTGGCATTAAGAGCATCGGGAGGTGGGCATCCAAGGCGTACAAGAGATATGTGCGTTCTGATAGGGTGTAGTTTTTCCAGGACTGGAGGTGGCTAGGGAAGGGGTGCGACAACAGTTGATAGGGGGTGGAGAATTGGCCTGAAATGCGCCTGGATCGTGGGCCATTCTTTTATACATCGCGCACAGCGACGAGCCATGAAGCGCCCATATGGAGAACACCTGGAGTTAGAACGCTTGGACTGGAGCATCGCCTGGTTTAGCCGACGCGGTATGGAATAGGACGAGTTCCTACCGTTTGTTCCTGACAGAATTGACTTATGGGGGGTACCGGACATTATATTGGTGCACTTGGGGGATAATGATGTGGGGAAGAAAACGTGCAGGCACTTGCTGACCTGCATCAAGAAGGATTTGGCTCAGGTATGTGTTCGGTGGCCTTCGGTGCGTTTAGGATGGTCTGACATAATAGTTAGATTGTATTCTATATTGGATGGCTACCCATCCAATATAGAATACTCTTCAAGGCTCTCACCATCATCCACAAATCCGTCTACCAACAATCCACACTCCAACTCGCCATCCCTCTCGAACTACATACTTCCGCAAGGCCGATCAGAACCGCCTACAAAGGTTCGCTCAAGGCCCCCCCCCCCAAATATCCTCGGTCCACAACTCTATTCATAAGCGAGCACTTTCGACAGCAGGTCCGCTCCATTGGAATTCGCTTCCCCCAGATATATGCCAGGAACAATGCCATCTCTCCTTCAGAAAGAAACTGAAAATCTGGCTGTTCACACATGCTTACCGTTGAAGGAACCTCTATCAACCAACATTGACTCTCACCCTTCGACCTCTTCCCCAATCCCTCCCCCCCCTCCCCGTTTCCAGTCCCAGCCCTGACACCACCCCCCCTGCTCACCTCCCCATGTCTCCTCCTCCCACAGGATATATTATGTTAATAATCGCCTAGGATAAATTGCTGTTTATGTCTCGCTACTCTATTGTTTTTCGTTGATTATTTTATCACTCTCCAGTTGTTATCGTTTAAAATCTTTCCTGTCTTCCATCTCCCATGTTTTCGCTCCCTGTTTAATGTAACTTTACCTTCTACTTAGTTGTTAATTGGTTTCCCCTGTTCTATTGTAAACCGGTACGATAAGACCTCGTCTTGAGTATCGGTATAGTAAAAGAATTTAAATAAATTATTAGATTTAAGCATGCGGAAGAACAGGTATGGAAGAGTGGGGTGAAAAAACTTAATAAGCAGATGAGGTGGTGGATGGGATGGGAGGGGGGATTTTGGATCCGGCACTCTTGGGCATGGAGCGGAGAGGCTGGGTTCTTCTGCAGTGACGGGGTACACCTTTCGGATATAGGTATGGATCTATTCAACCATACTATCCAGGAAGGCCTGGAGAAAGAGATCAGCAGTAAGGCGTAGATGGCCATTTCCCTCCCCCCCCCCCCCCGCAGGGGGGGGGAGGGAAATGGTCGTAGTCGACTGTTTTTTTCTGTGGCGGGTAACCCGAGCCCAAAGTTATTGGTTGTAAATGTGAGTTGGGGGGGGGCACTTGGAGGAGGGGTTAAGGCCCACGTAGCTGGGGGGGGGGGGGGCTGCTACGTGGAAGACCGGAGAACTGCGGGGCTAGGTTCCCGGTAAAAGCTTGCTCACGCTGGCCTGAGGCAGAGCCGGCGAGGGGTGTGGGGGAAGGCAGCCCCACCATTAGGGATCAAGGTGGTGGGGGCTCAAGGGGAGGGGTAAAGGGGGGCCATTTCAGGGGGGTTATATTGATCGTTGTAAGGGCTGGGTTCATGGAAATAAACTGCGGCCTATTTTACTGCCAGTAAAGAGTCAGTGTTTTCTGTGGGCTGGTGGGGGAGGGGAGGGTTTTGACGATGTGAGCGAACGTCTTTCATCCTGCTGTTAAGTGCAGACCCTTAAGGGATCCACTTGCACAGTGCTAGCCAGACAATATACTAACCTGGTGGAATCTATCAAGAAGCCAGCACTGGAGCCAAATGAAAATTCCCGTTTCAACAAGATAAGACAGCACGATTCACTGTATTAAATGCAGCTTTAATATCAAGTGAAATTAACATATTACCAGTTCTAGAATTGAAAGCTCGGTAGATAGTATCAAAGCTGGAAAGGAGAATGGTTTCAGTACTATGATACTGGTGAAAGCTGAATTGATATTGGTAAAGTACAGTGCTGTCATTCAAAAAATCAGTAAGTTGTTTGATTACAACATTCTCTAGAGCACCTTTGCCAAGAATGGAAAATATGATATAGGGCAGAAACTAGAGAAATCATTAGGATTAGCAGAAACGTTCTTTAAAATGGGACATACTGATGAGAGTTTCAGAGACAAAGGTTCCTCACCAGTGGATAAAGAAAAATGTATAATCCTGTTTGTAACATTTAGAATGACATTGTGCATAATTCTCAATAGCACTGTGGCACATGGATTAAATGGACAGATAGCAGTATTTATTTAAAATTTATAACCTGCACATTACATTGTAGTTCACTTCGTATACTCTTCTAATACTTGGGTCTGAACCACAGGGGCAAAATGATCTGAGATAACTTTAACAGAGTTATTTGTCTCTAATCTAGCGGCTGGGACATTTTTCAAAAGTCAGAAACCATACTAACTTTAGCAGTAAAATTAGAGGCAAATATATTATATAGTCTTAACATTACCAGAAGGAGTAGGATAAGTAGTGACTAGCCCAGATTGATTTGTAAGGTGCTTAACTCTAGCAAACAGGTGATGAGTATTTGAAACAGCAATCATAGGGCCAATGTAATAAGCAGTGCACCTGCTTGGGTTTTTGCGCATAGTACTATGCGCATTTTCCCGCGCTCTTATGAATGTATGTAATAACGCGATTAATGCAAAAAAAAAAAAAAAAAAAGCAGAGGACAGACCTGCTCAAAAAGCTGTGGCTGGTTTAATGAGAGTCCATGCTAATGCCATGCATAGGAGGCAATTAAATATTTATGGGCAATACAGAGAGCCACGCTGGGGTTAAGTGTGGGCTTTTTTAACCAGATTTTTTAGCACCTGGGTCAGGGCAGGAGTTAAGTGAAAGCACCTGTTTGGATGTCAAAAAATTCAGGGCAGGAGTTAAGTGAAAGCACCTGTTTGGATGTCAAAAAATTAAGCGGCAGAAGCC